>NC_141597.1:24888849-26103849 GCF_047967505.1 Dipteris shenzhenensis
ACTTGGGAGCTGGTAGATCAACCACCTAAAGATTATTGGCACCAAGTGGGTTTGGAAGGTAAAGTACAAGGCCGATGGGACTTTGGAAAAGTACAAAGCCAAATTGGTTGCACACAGATTTTCGCAGGTTGAAGGGTTTGATTTTCAGGAATCTTTCGCTCCAATTGCCAGAATGACCACTATTCGCATAGTACTATCGGTAGCTACTCATAAAAAGTGGCCAGTTTATCAAATGGATGTTAAATCAACATTCTTGAATGGTGACCTCAAGGAGGAGGTGTACATGGCTCAGCCACTTTGGTTTGAGGCCCCCCATTCTAGGAACAAGGTATGTAAGCTAAAGAAGGCTCTGTACAGGCTGAAATAGGCCCCAAGAGCATGCTACCAATGGATAGACAAATTCTTTCATAAATTAAACTTCAAAAGATGTGCCTCAGATGCTAACTTGTATGTGTACAAGAAAGGTGGAAAATCTACTATTATTGTTCTATATGTGGATGATCTCCTTATTATAGGTGACTATGAAGACATGATCCAACAGACTAGAGATCCATTGAGCACAGAGTTTGAGATGACAGACTTAGGCTTGATGCACTACTGTTTGGGGATTGAAGTCTGGCAAGAGCCAAGCAAGATCTTCATCTCTCAGCAAAAATATGCAAGGGAGATCTTGAAGGCATTTGGTATGTCCGAATGCAAGGAGATAGCTACACCTATGGAGGTAAATGTGAGGCTGTCTATGAAGGATGCCTCACCACCAGCAGACATCGGGAGGTACAGGAAGTTGGTCGGCAGTCTCATCTATCTGTGCAACACTAGACCGGACATCAGTTTTGCTGTTGGCATTTTGAGCAGGTTCTCTAATAAGCCCTGATAGAATCAGTGGAATGTAGGGATGCGGGTGCTCAAGTATGTGAAGTGCCCTCTTGATTATGGCATCACTTATGGTACAGGCACTTCCTTGGCTGGTCATTGTGACTCAGATTGGGCTGAAGATGTTGATTCCAGGAAATTAGTTTCTGGATATTGTTTCTCTTTAGGTTCAAGTATCTTCTCTTGGATCAGTAAGAAACAACCAATAGTGGCATTGTCTTCTACCGAGACTGAGTACAAGGCAGCATGTTTTGCTGCTTGTGAAACAGTGTGATTGAGGAGGATCTTATGGCACATGGGAGTGCAAGAGGATGAGGCAACTGTGCCGAGGTGCGACAATCAAAGTTGCATGGCCATTGCTAAAAAACCAGTGTTTCATGCGCGAACAAAACATATAGAGATTCAGTATCACTATGTGCATGATTTGATTGAGGATGGGATAGTGGAATTGGTCTACTGTCCAATAGAGCAAAATGGAGCAAATATCTTCACCAAGGCGCTTGGGAAGGATCAACTTCAGGGTCATCTTCAGAGACTCGGCATTGGGCCAAGAAGGTAGTTCACCTATGGGTGGACATTGAGGGGGGGTGTTAGATATGCTCAATGCCCCACCCTCCTGGTAACCACCAGTGGTCTAAGGTGCTCAAGTTGTAAGGCCCCCATATGAGGAGAAGCCATGTGTGAGCCCGAGACAGTGGATGGATCCTGACTTGCATGTTAGATGAGGTCTATCAATGAGACCGTTGATGGTAGAAAGGTGATTGTGTGGGAGCCCCTTATTCTTGTTAGGGCTTGGGGGCCTGGGGGCCAGGTGGCCCCTAGTTGGGGGGTCCCAGGGGGACCAATGACCCCCCTGGTGGGGGTTCGAGGGTGAGAGCCCTCCAGGTGATGGTATAGGGAATATTCCTTGAATATTCCATGGATGACTAGTCGATTCCACCACTAACTAGGTTGACTGATTAGTTCTACTGACTAGGTCGACTCGTTAACTCCACGGACTACGTTGATCCGACTACCGCCCTCATAGCTTTAAAGAGGTGACCTCCCCAATCCATTGTATCAGATCAATTCAGGTCAGATTAGATCTTCCAGCTAGTACTTCTTCACCTAGTATTTGTCTAGATCGCCATCTAAGCTCCACTGTGGGAGCACATGGGTGGACGGAGCCATCATTTGTACTACATCAGTATTGAAGGAAAATTTTGTTCATCATCAGTTTGTTGTGTACTCTCTATTCTTTGTTTAGTTTCAATTCCACTATGCCGTGTAATTTAATAGGCTTTACAAGGCTCAAAATGATGTGCACAATGCTAAAAAATAGCCAAATCTCAGCCAAATAGTCTTTACAATGATGGTATGTGTGTGAAGAATCAAATCATGTGCAATCTGCATGCCCTCTAATCAATCGTCCAATGCCTCTAATTACTCTAAAGTCTTCTCATTGAATTGTGGAACATCGGGTTTCAAGAAATGTAATGATGTGAAACCACATGTGAGCGAAGGGACTAACTTCGAGTAGTACGTACTATTTGGGAATTTTTGGGCATGGTCTCGATTGGATGCTTTGGAGTTCTCTTTGCTATGGATCATCTAATGTACTCTGAATTAGATCTTGACTAACCATCAAGCAATGAAAAAAGAAGTAAATAATTTATTTTCTTTATTCATTTTAGGTGCTGGGTCAGACGTGTCGATGTAGAAGTTGATGTGCATGCAAGAAGTGGATTTGTCGATGAGGCTCAAAAGTATGTGATAATTGCACCAAAATGTGTGCATGATGTGACGAGCATGTAGAGCACAAAAAATTGAGCGTTTTTCCTTTTTAGAGCACCCTCAAATTCTTCTTGGATTAAGGGATATCCCTTAATCAAGGTGGAGGGGCAAAAAAGGGTGCAAATGATGATGTGGGCCTCAGAGTCACATGAAGAGGTGTGCCTTCCAAGGGGTGTACCAGTGGAACCCTATGATGATGTGGCAACTAGGTGCACATGCAACGCCTGTGTGTGCCTATCAAGGGGTACTTGTGCCCATCAAGGGATTGCCATGTGGCAGTGCTCACAAATGAGGTGGGCAGTCCATGTGGCACTTGATGACATGGCTTGGATGAGTTGGAAGGCTGACTGGATAGGATGATGTGCACAAATGCAGCATGATGACATGGTAGGAGGGTGGATGTGCTGATGTGTTAGATGATGGCTCACATGATGAGATGGTAGGCGGTTGCCACTAGAATGATGTGGCACTTTGGATATGGCTGCCACATGTCCTATTGAGGTCCTATTTTAGTGGTGCCACATGTTTGTAAGTAGACCACACCTCTATGTGTGGTAATTGTGAGGAGTGAGGATAAGACTATCCAACTGGATGGAATCTTTTTAGATTTAGTCAGAATCTCAAGATTTCATTGCACATGCAAACTTTGTCGATTTTGCCCGAAGCACGTGTTGGAGCTTCGTGACAGTTCGTTGAGTGGGCTTTGTGCAGCTATGTGGCTTACAACCCTGTGCTGTGAACTTGGGTGATAGATGGTGTCATGGGCATTTGTTGGAGGCACTTAGAGATGTCATTGAGAACCTTCGTTGGAGCTCATTCATTATAGATCTTTGCAGTCCGTCGATAGCTTGAAGGCTGGTCATTCGCAGCTGGGATCTAGCGATGGAACGGTTGAGATCCAGTTGTTTAAAAGGCACTGTAGAAGGCTGTGAGCCTTAGACATTATAGGCAGTTGAGCATTGTAGTCATTGTAGGATGTAGGCATCACCTATTGTGCACCTTTGGATGCAAGAGTCGTTAATGATCGCCTTAGCTATTCGACCAAAAAGATTCATTGATGTTGCGTCATTTTGGCTGTATGCAAATGGCCATGTGTAGTGAAAGCTCTAGGGCATTTGGATGTTGGGTCATTAAGCTAGATGATGACGGCCACTTGGCATCGTTTGTAGCTTGTTTGCTTGCTGTTCACCCTACTACAGTGTGGCCTAGAGGTTGGGGTTGCGGGCATGGCTGAGCCTCTAGTGCTCAACTCGTGAGCACTAGTAGCTTGTCACTGAGACCTAGGAGTCATGGTGGTGATGTTGGTTGGAGGCTTATTGAGCCTTTTTGGTTGTAGGGAGTCTCAAAACTGAGGCACAATGGAGTTTGTTGAAGCGTGGACTGGAAATGTGGACTGCTTGCTTTGGTTATTGGCACCGTTGAAGGAGATGGCCTTCTTTGTTGATTTGGCCTGCTTTGTTGAGCCGAGTTGTAGAGAACCTGCTAGCTATAGCTCTAGATATTTGTAATGGCTGTGGATGACTTTGTTGAGGAGCCCTTACAGCCGAAAGCTTGTAGATGGATGTGCCTTTGCTATTGTTGCTTAGCTCTAGGATTGCAACTCATAGGCTTGTAGATAGACTAACCTCTCAGCAATCTCTGTCAAAATTGGCAAAAGGAAAATCTCTCTCTTTCTCTATGAATCTCCCACAAAGCTCTTTCCTCACAAGAACTCACAATAAGAGAACTAAGTGTCTCTTTCACAGAAATGAAATCTCATCATGAATAATGAGCAGAATTATGGATAGAAATCCATAAATGAATGAACGGAAATTTTCTCTCAAAGAATGGATGAAGATCTCTCACCAGAAGTATTCTATCACTCTATAGAAGTGAATGGAACACTCAACCTCTCAATCTCTCGATCACTCTCATGCTCTCAAGGATCGCAATGCCTCAATGGAAGGCAAGAACGTTTGCAATCTGTGTTAGTGCTATGCACAATATGGAACATATGATGTTGAGATGGTTCCTCAACACATGTAAATTCATAGAGTAGGCTGAACCTCGTATAATGGCAAAACAATCCATGAAGCATAGATTTTAAGGAAGAAGGCCTTCTTCCTCACACAATCCATGCACTCATGGAATTTTGTGATGTTGTTCGAGGTCAACCCTACTCTATGAATTTACATGCCCTCCGCTCGAGGCCTTCTTCCATGCAATACACTCCTCACATTCTTCCTCACAATCCTTGCTTCAAAAGTAGAATGCATATCTTAATGAAAATAAGGAGGGGGAGAAAGAAAGAGAAAAGGAAAAGGAAAAGAAGAGAGTGAAAGGGAAAGAGCAGAGGAAAAGGAAAGAGTAAAGGGAAAGGGATGGCATGTAAGAAAATGGAAAGAAGGAAAGAGAAAGGGAGAAAAAGAGAGGGAAGAAGATGGGAAAAGAGAGGAAAAGAGAGAGGAAAAGAGAGGAGAAAGAGGGAAAAGAGAACAAGATAGAGGAAATTAGAGGAAAAGATACGAAGAAGTGGAGAAAGGGAATAAAGAATGGAAAGAGAAAGGGAAGAGAAAGAAAAATGGAAAGAGGGGAAGAGAAAGGGGGGACAAAGATTCAAAAGTAGAGGTAAAGGGAAGAGGAAAAGGGAAAAGGGATGGAGAGGAAAAGGGGGGAAAGGCTGAAGAGAAAAAGGGGAGGGGGAAGAGAAAAAGGGGGAAGAGGAAGAGTGCATTCTCTTCATGAATCTTCCTCTTCATGAAGCCAAAGAACAAAGCAAATGAATCTTCCTTCCCCTCTTCCTTTTCCTCTTCTTCCAAAAATGAAGCAAAGAAACCCCCAAAAACCATGAACTTGATAAAGAATGCAAAGTTTGAACACAAAGATCATCTCCAACACTTCTTTATATTTCGTTTTTAGGTGTCCTCCTCCTCGATGCAGCTGGGACTTCGAAGAAGGATGTGGGAGAGAGCTCGCTACAAGTTTTGGAGGGATGAGAGTAAAAGATCTAGAGGTGAGAGTATATAGAATGAAAGTGATAAGTCCCGAGCTAGAGTTTTGGCCATTGACAACGTCAATATTATCACATATATTTTAGTACTTATTCTATCGAAAATCACTATACAAACAATTAACATCATAGTTGTTAATTTTTCCAAATTTGGAAAATTTCACTCACTTCCTGTTCTTGAAAGAGTTAAAATAAATGATTACATGTGTTGGATAATGAAATTTTGGCACACAGGAACAAAACCCTAGTGGGATGCACGGGGACACGTGTGGGTCCATAAACATTGGTTTTGCATGGGGATGTTGGGCATTGATGCCCAGAACAGGACCAAAACTGATATGCCTCTAAATCAGCATGGTACAAATATTCATGCTAGGTATTTTTGCATTTGGAGTAGCGCAAGGCCTCGTTTTAATGTGTGAATGCCATTATCGCACCCTACACTGATTAATTTTTGATACGGTAAGGCCAAATCCATGGCTCAGTGTCTTCAAATGGGACAAGACTTGGTGTGCCTCTAGGACACTAGTGCACCAAGATCCTTGCCAAATATTTACCCATAAAAATGTATGCAAGGCACCTTTTCAAGAAAACCCTAGTGGCATGCACGGGGACATGTGTGGGTCTGCAAAAGTTGGTTTTCATGGGGATGTTGGGCATCGATGGCTGGAAAAATAGGTAGGCCTCTAAATCATGATGGGAAAAAGATTTATTTTTGTGTTTGGAGTAGCGCAAGCCATCCTTTTAATCTGTGAATGCCATTTTTTACTACACCCTATTGATAATAGGGTAAGGAAAAATCCATAGCTCCATGTTTTGTAATGGGACAAGACTTGGTGTGCCTCTAGGACACTAGTGGAACAATATATGTCCCAAATATTGTCCCATATAGAGAGCAAATACATATGCTAGAAGCACAACAATGCACATTCTTAAATGCATACTACACGATACTAACAAGGAATTATGAATGCCCAACCATGCAAATGAGTTCCGATTAGTATGATACTTTTCACGGGCCTTCATATTACTCAGATCAAGGCCTATGAAAATTTTCATACCCATAAGAGACACACACATAGGCCCGAAGCTCACAAATCCATATTTTCAACACTCATGCATGATGCATGGTAGGAACCCAACCATGCAAATGAGTTCCAATGGGTATGATACTTTGCACGGGCCTTGATCTTACTCACATCAAATCCTATGCAAAGTATCATGCCGATCTGATACACACACATAGCTTGAAGCTCACAAATGCATATTTTCAACACTCATGCATGATGTGTGGTAGAAAATAGAATCCATCATGTCTACCATACCCTGAGGATCATCTAGCTCGAAATGTGGTGGTGGTGCATGTGCTTCCTCGCTGCTCTCCTCATCTTGTATAATGACACAAGGTTAACATTAGTGTGTGTAATACACATGCAATATAAATACACGAAGTACTCAAATATCATTGGTTTATCGATTATGCACTAGCATGAAGACCAATATACTCTTTTAGTGGCACCTCTCAATAAATCTGCAAGTGGCTCATGACAATAAGGTGTTGATGATGAACCCCTCACCTGCAATGCGTGGAAGGACAAGACAATATCTCACGAAGCCACTCCACACTTCGGGAGGTCCAGCCCCCCATTTGATGAGCTATCACTTCTCTTTCCCTCTCTCTTTCTCTCTTCCCTCCTCTCTTTTCCACTCTTTCTCTCTCTTTCTCTTCTCTCTTTCTTTTCTCTCTTATTGCCCTCCTCTTCTTTCTCTCTTTCTCTACTACTGTTCTTTCTCTCCTTTTTCCCCCCTTTCTTTCTTTATTTTTTCATCACTTTCTCTCCTCTCTTTTCCTCTCTTTCTTGCTCTCTTTCCTCCTCGCTCTCACTTTTCCCTCTTTCCCTCCTCTCTTTTCCTCTATTTTCTCTCCTCTCTTATTTTCTTTTCCTCTGTTTTCACTCCTCTCTTTTCCTCTCTTTCCCTCTCTCTCTCTCTCTCTCTCTCTCTCTCTCTCTCTCTCTCTCTCTCTCCTCTCTTTTCCTCTCTTTCTCACTCTCTCTTTCCTTGTCCTCGCTCTCTCTTTCCTCTTCCTTGCCCTCCCTTATTTTCTCTCTCCTCTCTTCCTACTCTTATTCTCTCCTTTCTTTCTCTCGTTCTTTCCTCTTTCTCCCTTTTCTCTTTCTCTCTTTCTTGTTCCTCCCTCTTTCTTTCCTCTCTTCCTCGCTCTCTTTTTCCTCTTCCTCTTTTCCTCTCTCTCTCTCTCTCTCTCTCTCTCTCTCTCTCTCTTTGCTCTCTTTCTCACTCTCTCTTTCGTCTTCCTCGCTCTCTCTTTTCCTCTCTTTTCTCTCCTCTCTTATTTTCTTTTCTCTTCTTTATTTTCCTCTCTTTCTCTCTTTTTCTCTCTCTTCTCTCCTCTCTTTTCCTCTCTTTCTTTCGTCTCTTATTGCCATCCTCTTCTTTCTCTCTTTCTCTCCTACTTTTCTTTCTCTCCTCTACTTTCCTCTCTCTCTCCTCTCTTTTGCTCTCTTCTTTTCCTCTCTTATTTCCCTCATCTTCTTTTTCTCTTTCTCTCCTCTTGTATTTTCTTTTCACTTCTCTCTTTTCCTCTCTTTCTCTACCCTAGGGGGACCCCTCAGGAGACTACCCCTCGGGACACTCCTTTGCTAGCAGCCCATGGCTTCATCAGGAGTCCTGATGAGTTTGTCGCAGCCATGAGCGATGTGGAGGTTGTGAGATTCTTTTCTCTTCTATCCTAGAGGACCTCCATTTTTCCCTCTCTTTCACCCCTTGGGGGTAGATCGGGGACATTGATGGCTTTTCCTACTCGACAGCCGTCCTCTCTTGCCTCTTCCAAGGGATCATCACTTGGGCATCACCATTGTAGGTCCAAAAAGAGTAGTAAGGGTTGTGGTGATGCTGTGGTGGCATGCAGCATGTAGACGAGTATGCACACTCCCAGTGCTCTAGGTCTCTCCTTGGTTCATGAGACACAATTCTAGTCTGGTCCCTTGTCCTCCCCTCTCACAGGCCGTAGCACCCCTGCTCCTACTCCTAGCTCTTTAAGTGCTTGCTCCACCCCTTGCTCTACCTCTGCTACTCCCACTTTGTGCTCGGCTCTGCTACTCCATCCACCGCACATTCTTTAGACTATGTTTTGCCTGATGACCTCACCTACTTCATGAACAACATTCGAGAAGTTATAAAAAATGAGGACAAGAGGCAGCTCATAGGAAGCCGTCACATAAAGGCCATAAAGAGAAATTTCCCAACCCTAAAGGGTATGAGTTTGACCAAGTTGCCATGCTTATGCACATGTGAGAGCTCCTAAAGTCTCGTAGATATGAGTTAAAAAATGTTGTTAAGTTAGGTTAGCCCAAGCCTGGGTGGGCGGGCCCGATAGATTGGAAGAAAGCAAAGAACGAATACAAGGAGAATCCAAATGCATTCGTGACTTAGGGGAGGGCGGTAAGGAGATGCCTGGGGACCACTATAGGTGCTTTGCACCTCAGGAGCAGTGGTAGACTAGGCAACAAGGCATGGGTGGTAAGTATATATTTATCTTCTACTAAATATCTAATGCATTCAGTCATTCAAATGTTTTGTCATTCATATCTAACTCCTTGAATTTGGGGGGGGGGGGGGGGGGGGGAATCTATGATTGGTAGGCCTCCAATTGACAAGGAGTACATAAGGGCATTCAAGATTGGAGCCTACCCTTGGTTTCAAGAGAAGAAGGATGAAGGAATCATCGATTGGTGCAACATGACAACGTGTCATGTGAGTATACCTTAATCCTCATCGTTGTCATTTGAGTATCACCGTTGTCTTACAATTGACACTCTTGTCTTTGCTAACTTGTTTCATTTTTAGGGAGGCACATCGTTTGACCCATCTAGAGATCCAGGCTTAGAGACCGGATCTGCAAAAGAGGAGGGTGAGGGATCAAGCCTATGCAGAGAGGCCGAGGGCGAGGAGGCAAAGGAGGATGATGAGGCTGAGGAACAGGAGGAGCAATAGTAAGATTGGACATTTGGTTGTTTTGTATTTCATCACTTTTGCCATTTTGTAGCGCATTATTTTGACAGATTTGCCATTTGGGAGTTCAGCACTTTGGCCATTTTGTAGCACATTGCTTTGATAGATTTGCCATTCTCAACTTTGGCACTACTTTTGCCATTTTGTAGACCTTTTTTGTAACATTGTAACATGATTTTGTACACCTCTTTTTGTAACATTTACTCATGAGTCTAATGAAAAAAAAACATTGTAGGACAGGATGGGACTGAAACAAGCCCCATCCTGCCATACTGACACTACAGTGTCGGTATATATCGATGGTAATACCAATGTCCATACTGACATGCTGACAACTATCACTTGCTGACACCCATACCAATACTTTCTTTACGATGTACACACCGATGCACATTCCGACACCTTGCACTTGTTAAAATGAAATTCCTTTGTATTTAGCATCGGTATTGATGTCAAAAAGAGGCCCGTGTCTTGTAGTGTTTGCATCAGGATTCCATTAGCGTTAACCTACATCAAAGCTACCCCATTGTCTATATCCTCCTTTAGTCACATCAAACATATTCTAGGATGAAGGTCAAAGTCTTAAATCCTTAGATGACCTCAATAGACATGTCTTTACATGAACTATAAATTATGAGAAAAATCACACAATTTTATCATATTCTTGAACCAAAAGAAGAAAGTTGATGACAAAAATTATGGAAACTAGAATTCCAAGCATGTCAATATCTTCTAGATGAAGAAACTTACATTGAGCTTACATTATCATTAAAAAGAGAAGAGACTAAAATTTCCTACATAGTCTTTGATAACAAGCTTGATAATCTAGATTTAATGTAAAAATCCAAGACAACAATTTGATTAGGTCGATGAAAAATTAGTTTTAATGTATGATTATTATTATCGGAGACAAGAAATCAAAAAATAATGCATGGAAATAGATTTAATGCTAGAAGTATGTCAAGATCATTATAATTGAGAATCAAATAAATAGTGTACAAATTTAGAAACATAGGCTAGACTAGTAGACTACTTGGTCAAGCTAAAGGATATTGCTTTATCAGTCACATCAATTGGCGAAGAGATAGATTGGAATAGTCACCAAGGAAGAGTATACTTATTAAGTTAGCATACATAAATAACATCATAAGGCATAGGATGTAATATGCTATTTCATGCCGTCTACCAATACTAGTAGAAGAGAAGTTCTATAGTCAAATTACCAACATAGGATGGCCATAAGGCATAAGGAATAGAAAGTTTCTAATGCATTATTCCCTTTCAATTCTTATGTGTTCACATTGTTTTTCCTTAAATTCTAAGTAACTGATGTGAAGGAGAACTCAAAAATAGAAGTTCTTGTGACTCTTTCAAATCACCTACATGGGGGAAGTTCTGTTGCCATGTGGCATTTGTTGAGCATCCCATCAAGAAGAAATGTTGGGAGAGGAATAGTTTGTTAAAGAAATGCGTCATAAAACAAACGACCCTCTGTCCTTTCAAACTCATTCTTGGGGACGTTCAAGTCAAAAGCAAACCCGAAACGAATGAACGAAGCTTTTCGATTGATGTAAAGTCTCCAAATAATGTGAGTCTGCATGCTTTCATGCTCTCATAACAAAAACTGATTATCTTATACCGTCAGCTCCTCTCGTCCTTGAGCAAGTTGCCATACATGCTGGTATGAAATATTCCATATTGCAAGAACAGAAACCTCACCATTTACTCACATACCCTCTTTGTAGAATGCCTTGCTAGCTAGCTGCGGGAAAGAGTATACACTTGTTTCACGCTGTCAGCGCGCCGGCCTCGTAGCCCGTGGGCATCACCATTGGAGGCATAATTGTCACTCCAGGTGGAGTAGGCTCCCCACAGTTATATGTAGTATTAGATACTGTCTGTGCAGGATCGCTGTAGCTGTAATTAGACGTTGGGTAGCTCGGATAAGGATTACACACTGGGTAGGCAGTGGGATATGTCGTTTGATAAGTGACATAACCATCGGAATAGGAACCGGCATATGAGCTGGTTGTGTATGGAACCGCCGGCGTAGCCGCGGCAGTGGCAGATGCTGCATAGGAGGCGTCTGCACTGTACGTCGCAGCATAGCCTGCTGTGTCTGCGGCTACCTGTCCGACATACGTGTTTGTAGCGGTAGACGGAGGAGCAAGAGGGTAAGGTTTTGCTGGACGGCGCAAATCACTCTCTCCGTGCGCAAAATGGCAGTTGTCACCGAATCGGCAGCCTTCGGGGGTATTGAAACGATTGCACAGACGCGTTTTGTAGCCGTTCACAGTCAGACTAGGATCATTACCAGAAGCAGCCGACCCGTATGCAGTTTGCCGGGTTGCCGTAGGAAAGGGTGTACTGATACCCAAAGCAGCGATGCCTCCTGGAACGAAGTGTAGGAAGTGGCAGCTTTCTCCGTAAGGACATCCAGAAGTGCTGGTCGATTCAGGAATGAACTTTGATTAGGAGAAATTCTAAAGGGACCTGAAACTTCGCAAAAACTTGAGAGAGACTCGATGTTTGTTCTCGCCATGTACGCAGGTACCTGAAAAACTTGGTGCACGGCTTTGTCTTGCTACCGGGAGCTACAGCTGGCTGTGAAAATTCTTTCTCGTCTGTCAGATGCAAAGTATGCAAACAAGCAAACGGCAACGACATCAGTTCGCGATCACTCGAACCGCACCTTCACTGATCACAACCATGCAACATTTGGGACCAGTGTCCATCACGGTGGAATATGTACAGTCACGTCGACTATCAAAGAGAAGCAGGATCCATCCATGATCAGGAATCCCTCTCCGTGTGAAAGACGAATGCTCCCTTCAAATGGGAACTGGCAAGGGCGGGAAAAGCAATCTCAAGAGTGTGGAAACAACAGGATGATACTTCTAGATCCCGTTGCAACGTCCATGCAGCAGACAGGAGATAAACCGATATGCATATATAGCCAAAACGGAAGGCCTTGCAAGGTGAACGTACTGCAAGGAGAGCTGCAAGAACAGGGATCACCAAGCTTACCTGGGAGACCGGAGGCAGCAAACATGGCTGCATAGTCGAAGGCGGGAGGGGGGGTGGGGATGGAATTGGTGGAAGGGGGGGCAGTGCTGATGGGTATGTCGCAAGCTCTAGGCTTCTTGTTAGGAGGCTCGAAGGATTCCATGACGAAGCTGGGATGGAGAGGAATGCTTCAAGGAGAGTGGAAGCTATGGCGGATGGCAGGAGGAAGGGGAATGGAAAAACAAATGGCAAGAAAGTAGTAGCGAGAACGCTTCTAGAGAGAGACCAAAGTAGAGAAGAGAGAGAGAAGACGGTTATAAAACTGTTATTTGTCGTGGGAAAACTCCAAGCTGGCAAGGCTTTGTATTTCCATTCAAAAATATTTTGCTCTCACAAGTACCACCTAGGGACATCCCCTCCCCTCCAATTCCAAGGATACTAGCCTAAAATTCCAATTTTAAAGGAACTTTAGAAGTCATCCTTTTAATCAAGTTATTTTCCATCATTTCTCACGGACACTACAACACATGTTTGAAGTTAAGGTTCATTTCTCTCTTGCCCTTAGCTTGAAGGAAAAAACCCACTTTGAAGGGGGTTGAAGCCTTCGAATTACGGGACCATCCATCTCTCATGACATAATCATACTTCAAACAATAGTCACCTTTTCTCCCATACATTGAGATCAGATTCCATCCTCAAGTCCCATCATATTTTGTTGTCAGTTAACACAAATTGGAAAGCTTGGATTTTGAGTCTCCCTCTTGAAAAGTGGTTTGCATTCTAACTTATATTTCATTATCCAAAGTAGATGTTGAACGATGATTAGGACTTGCCATTATATTGTAATCTCAACATACTACATCAGTAACGACGGTGCCTCATCATCTTACCATCATCGAGCCATCATCATACAGAATCAGGATGATCCTTGCCGCCTCATGTTGCCACCTTAAGGAAAATACATATAATCAAGCATGTGTCATTCGCCACCTCATTTGTGGTGACACCTCATAAGGTACATGTTCATACACGATAACCCATGTCAACACATCATGAAAGGCATGTCATCAAGGTGCTTCCTATGACATCATCAATTGCAAGGCCCTACTTGGCACCTCGTCTTTCCATGCAATAATAAGCATCATATAAGGTGATAAACATGAGGGACACATCATCAGCTTACTTGGTGCCACAGCATTTCATGAAGCCCCTCATCCCTCACATGTCCATACAATTGATGTGCCACTTCATTAAGGAGAGATCACAAGTCATCATTGTGCATGTCACATCATTATGCATGCATGGACAACATGAGATCATGCATGCATGCAATCATAGGAATCATGCTATGTCACATCATCCTCTCTATCTATATGGATGCATGCAAGCTGTGCTAACATGATCACATCTCAATCATGTCCTTTAACTCGGGGGTCACTATGTTAAAGTCTCGTTAAATTCCCATGTAGCACGTGCAATCAAGGGGTATTCAAGAACCCCCACCTGTGGATTTTTAACCTTTATACTCCCTCTATGCTCCCCTTATGTAAATTGGAGATGATAAATGCATCCCTTACGCATGAAAATTTTTGCTTTTTGAATTTTAAAAACCCTTATATACATACATACATACATACATACATACATACACACACACACACACACACACACACACACACACACACACACACACACACACACACACACACACACACACACACACACACACACACACACACACACACACACACACATATATATGTATATGTATGGGGGTTTTAAAATTCAAAAAGAAAAAACCCCATAAAAATATATAACCCTTCTATTGATTGCACGTGCTATCTTACATATTGGTTAGTGACCCCGCCAGGCTAATGGATTAGTTTTGGTGGCTGGAAGCAAGTTAACACACTCAAGATAGCATGTCCGTGGACAATGTTAACAAGAACCTTTGCTTAGCACATGTTGTTTTTGAATCAAAAGGAGCCAGCTTTATAACATGGGCACTTACAATTGCCAATGGCATGGATTGTCTCTCCCTCTCTTTTAAAAATTTGAATTGGGCAATTACAGCCAACTCTACACCTTGACTCTCTCTCTCTCTCTCTCTCTCTCTCTCTCCTTCCCCATCAAGTTTTTAAAACCCGCATGGGTCTTGGTGGTTGAGGCTCTGATTCATGTCATAGTGTGTGTGTGTTCGATCCAAGACTTGTGGTCGGACTTCGGATACGCCTATTGTTGGCATCTTGGCATTGTTGCTACGAAGTAAAAAACTCTCTATCTCTCTCTCTCTCTCTCTCTCTCTCTCACACACACACACACACACACACACTCACACACACACACACACACACACACATGCACACACACACACACACGCACGCATGCACACATGCTTGCGTATCTTTGTGCTAAAGAGGCACCATTGATGTGCGGCCACCACTTGTCAAAGTTGAGATAACACCATGTCCTACCCAAGATGACTTCTTCCTCACACTAGTTCTAGTGGGCATGATGAAAAACTTTGTATGAACTCAAATGATTATTTACAGACAATGTGATGGTAGCATAACCCATAATATGCATGGTCTATGTGCTTCTAGATCTTATGGTAGTAGGTTGAGGGGTGAGACACACCTCCACTAGCAATTCCCATACATCTTAAGCATGGAAATTGTGGCTAGCTCCTAGGTCCACTAATACATGAGTTGTGGTGCTCAATGGATTTGAGCCCTATAGCTACAGACACAACTTGGATGGATCAATTGTGTTAGTTCATCAAAAGCATGATAGTTTTTGAGGGTAGCCTTGTTAATTGTCATGGCGGGCTGGGGGTGAAAGCTTGGATTTCTAGCCTTGGTCTTGTCTCTTCATGATATAAAGATCCTTCTTATGTTCCTTTGCACAATGGAGGACTTCGAGGGTCTGTTGAGTTAGGGGGCATAGTTGCATTTCAACTTATTGCCGTTGATATACCCATTTAATTCAACTCCATAGAGTGTCGAAATTTGGCACATTCCTTGTGGAGTGATCTCCACAACCCTGTATGGACCCATACCATGATACTTCAACTTTTGCTTAGTATTCCTTACACTATAGAATAATGCAAGCTTGCCTTTGTTGAGGTCCTTATTCTTTAGGTTCTGATCAAACTAGCATTTCCTTCGTAATTTCTCAACCTTCATGCCATATGCAGCCCTGGGCCTCTTCTCATAAAGATTTTTGAGCTCTATAATCCTTTCAAGAATGGCCTTCTCAGATACTCATTCTTTAACTACCACCCATAGGCTAGGTACTACAAACTCCATGGGCATCACCACTTCTTCCCTTGCAGGAAAGATTCAATGGGGTGTAGTTTGTTACAACCTTAGAAGCAGTATGGTATTCCCACAAGGTAGCGGTGAGCTTGTGCTCCCAATTATTTTGGATGGTATTTACAGTGCACATCATGGTGTTGTATAAAGTCTTATTCAAGCTCTCGACTTGGCCATTTCCCCTAGGGTAATAGGGAGAGGATTTTCGATGGATAACTAAGAACTCACTCATAAGGATTTGTATGCTTTCGTTAACAAATTGAGTCCCTTGATCATTGACTATGTCCAAGCAGAGGTTGAAGAATGATGTAACATTCTCATTGTCAAAAGGATTTAGCTATTGCCCTAGCATTATCCTTCCTAGTTGGCTTGGCTTTTGTCCACTTGTTGAAGTAGTTACTTGCAACAATAATGTATTGTGCTTGTGTTCCTTTGGCTTTTGGTCTTATGGGTCTGATAAAATCAATGCCCCATTTTTTTAAGGCCTGACTTGTAACAATTCCTATAAGGTACATGTAGTCTTTCTTTTGAGGGATGGATTCTCTTTGGCAAGGGTCATAGCTTTTAGCAAACTCAGTCACATTTGCAAAATGTGTGGACCACCATAACCTATCTTGCAATACTTTGTGGGCCATGATCCCTCCTACAAAATGGCCTCCTGCTATGCTTGAGTGGGCTTCTTCCAACACCTTAATAAATTCATGTTCATAGATGTACAGCAACACATAATGCCATCTTTTGCTATTTGGTATAGCTGATCGACAATCAATTGATATGACACATTTTAGTATTAGATCAATAAGGAATAATGGGGCATGAGGGAGATCATCATCGATGTTAGTTGTGGGATCTCTGTTGGGTATCCTAGACATATGGTCCACCATAAAATCAGTTCTTCCTTTTGTCTGGTCATACAAGGATTATTTTTAAATAAAGATGTGTCTAATGGTCTACAAAAAGCCACAAATTAGGTTGCCAACAAGTAGTGCAAAAACTTTTTCCAATGTAAACTATTGCAAGCCCGGGCAGGTTGCTTCTCTGCAGTGGGGGATTTCTTGCTTTTAGATTTTGGGGTCTTAGCATCTTACATGGGTTTAACCTCTTGTGAGGACCCTTCTGCTACTTTTAGAGATCTTATCAGGGCCTTTAATTTATTAGCCTCACTCCCCATTTGGAGGAAAATTCACGGTGAGCGGTGGTAACTCTTTTTTCAAGAACATCTATGCCTATAAGGATATGCATCAGATTATGTGAGAACTTGGGCTATGGCATTAGAGCATACCAATGGTCTTCCTTGTCCTTTCTTGTGTCTTTCTCATTGCATGCCTAGAACACATTGTGTGACATGGTCCGCTGAGTGGTATCTAACTCAGTTACAAATAAGTTTTTGGATATAGGATGGGCTTTCCATGTTTCAAGGTCAACTCTAATGACCTGCTTGTCTTTACATAAATCTATCCTATTTGAGCCACAGCCATGGCCTAGTCTTGAAGTTTACATGAAAGGTCTTCCTAATATGATATCATAGCCATCCGGTTAGTCGTGTTCCATCACCACAAACCACATTTGATAGGTTAGATTGAAGGTCTTCATATTGATAGACTCCCTTAGTACTCCTATCGAGATTAAGCTATAGCTCCATCAGCTCTAGTTTGACCACGATGTTTGTACTTTTCATTTTATGTCATTCCCATTTGGCCTAGCACTTCTTAGTGACTATACTTACATCGGCTCCTCCATCCAACATTGCAATAGCATCCTTATCTTGGTAGGAGATAGGAAGTACCATGTAAGTGTCGTCAATCTCATAGTACTAGCCCAACTTGTAAATTGGTACCTTAAGGATGTTTTGTCCCTCAACAGGGCTTCCACTACCTTGGGGTTCACGTTTTCTTGAGTCACCATTTTCCCATCCATCCAATCATAGAGGTCTCTTCAAAGAGTTGGGTTTCCCCATAATTGAGTTGTAATGGCATTTCTTTAAACCTATAAAAGAACATGTTGTTCTCTTCCTCTGCTTCATGACATGTAGGGTCCTCCTCAAACATCTTATGCCTGAGGAGTGAACATCCTATTGATGAACCTTGCAATCTTAGTTCTACTAAGCATTCAAGCTCACGTAGAATACCTGCAAGACCTTGTGCCAATCATGGGACTTGAAGCCACTAAGCTTATTGTCCTTTGTAAGTGCTCCCCTCAAGCAATGCATGTGTCTTGTGGGTGTCCAAAAAGATGCAATGTCTGCCTTGACCCTTGCCTCCTCTCCCTTGGAAAGGATCCATGGTGCATTCGGGAGAACAATTCTAGGAGGATGCTCTTGGGTTCCTGAACCACCCTCTTGGGTTGTAAAACCACACTCTCGGGTTCTATGCGCATGCTCTTGCGGCCACAAG
Source organism: Dipteris shenzhenensis (assembly GCF_047967505.1). Taxonomy (NCBI): domain Eukaryota; kingdom Viridiplantae; phylum Streptophyta; class Polypodiopsida; order Gleicheniales; family Dipteridaceae; genus Dipteris; species Dipteris shenzhenensis. The sequence goes on from NC_141597.1 coordinate 24,907,230, forward strand.
TGAGGCATCCTACCCATCTCATGCAAGTCTTCTCGCACTCCCCTTGTATCTTTGTCACCAACCAAGTGTGCCCAGATAGAAGCCCCCACATTCTTGAAGATATGTATGGAATCCGAGATGATTGATTTGTAACTCACCCCAATATAAAAGCTCATGAAAGATCGATACCCATTCCATACCAAGAGGAGGCTCCTCACTATTAGCTCTCCAATACCGAATCCAGTCAATTGCCTTCCTATGGGCTAGTGTGGATCAAGTTGATGGCCTTCACGTGTAGGATGATCAAGCAGAAGGTATTGAGCATGACCTTCATAAACCTTCTTCCTCATATGTTTGGAATGTCATGCATTCAAACTAGGACCACAAATAGGATAAGCATGGTATCCTTGTGTTAAGGCCTAGATATATGCATGCACAAATAGGTCATTATACATGCATAGATCACACCACAAAGCATAAAGGTATCAATAGGCATACACAAGTACATACATGTTTGCTCCCTATATCCTGGATAGTCAAACATGGTCCACATCAAAATTCCCCTGATGAAAGTGTCTATGGCTCGCCTAGGAGCTCTAGAAACATCAAAGACATGTACGCCCCTCCATTGGGTTTGGAGCTTCTCGATCAAGGGTGCCATGTACACATCCATATTTTTTGCCTTGTACTTCCCTGGGACAAGTAGGGCAAGTATGAGGTGTCCCTTCTTTATTATTAGCCATGGTGGGATATTGTAGTTCACCAAGACTATGGGCCATGTCGACCAAGATGTCGAGCATAACCCAAAAGGATGCCATCCATTGTGAGCACAAGATGTGAATTGTGTGGCTCCCTCACAAAGTCTAGCCACATGTTGTCTATGTGCTTCCAAGTAGTATAATCTGCAGGAATCCTCAAAGTGTCATTGGTGGACCAGTGTGTAGCATGCCACATCATTAGTTGTGCAATGGACTTGCATCTGAACATGTGTTGTATTCTGGGGATGATGGGAAAATGTCTCAAGACCTTAACTGGGATTGTCTTACCCAGCAAGTCATGTTTGTAGCGCTATGCCCCACACTTTGGACAATTGACTAAATCTCCATGCTCATGACGAAAGAAAATACAATCATTAGGGCAAGCGTGGATGGTGTCATAATCCATCCCAACCATTGTCGACATCTTGTTTGCTTCGTCTCTAGAATTAGGCATGGTATTTAGGGCAAGCAATATCTGCTAGAGCAACCTCTTGCAATTTGCATATCTAAGAAGCCATAAGAATGTGATCATATTAGGAAAGAAGGAAACTCATTTTGGGGCCCCCTAAGAAATTCACTATTTACCTATTTTTTGTTGCACTCAAAATATGAGAAATGCCATAAAATATAGATACTTAATGCAAAAATGTCAGTCTAGTACAGATCTAGTACTTAGGCTTCACATTAAATGCATATATAAGATCCTTGATTTTCTATGCAGAATTTGATGATTCTGACATTGCCATTGCATTTGGAGCAAGTCAAAACCCCCAAATCGACCTTGTGCCAACTGGCCAAATCGTGTTTTAGTGCAAATCTCCCATAATTTTCGAGCATTTTTGCCCTTTTTTGAGTCTCCAAGTATCGGTTTTCGGTGTCTCTAAGGTCGATTTGGGGGTTTTGGCATGCCCCAAACATGCTGGTGATGTCAAAATCATCAAATTCTACACAAAAAATCATCTTTTGAAGATGACGTATGCCAGACATAATAAAAGAAAAAGATTTTGAATACGACTTATTTTATATTTTTACATGGTTTTTGGTATTTTTCCAATGTTACGTTGGCCCTCTTCTAATTGGTCGAGAGCCTACCCTAAAAGGCCCCAAAATGAGCTCCCTTTTTTCCTAATTAGTAAAAACAATTAGGAACGAGATACTAAGAACGAGAAACTTTAAAACAACTAGGATCCAAACATGATTTGCACTAACCTCCTCAAGGCTAAGACACTTGTGTCTGACTAGCCATACTTTATCAAAAGGCAAACTTGTAGTTTTGTCATCCTCGCACCATCATACAAGCGTATTGATGCCAAATCTCGCATTACGGTATCATGCTTAGACATCTTGGCCCCATCTCCCATTGTGCCCCCAAAAATAGAATCCATCATGTCAACCATACCCTCGTCCTCCTCTAGTGGATCATTTGGCTAAAAGTGTGGTGGTGGTGCATGTGCTCCCTCACTACTCTCCTAGGGAGCCAACTTCCTTTAGTAAGAAAACCTATCAAAATCTTGAGTATGACATGAATTTAACAATATGCCATGATTAGAAATTATTCAAATTAACATGGTTGTCTTCTACACTAAAAGAGCTTCAAATATGTCTTTACACCTTGAAATTTGGGCAACACGTGAAATGAGATGGGTTTTCATATTTTAGTGTATTTTTTGTTTAACCCCCCCTCATCCAAAAGACCCCCCCCCTTGGGCCTCACATATTATGAAAAATATATACAAATCTTAAACTCTTGCATATTTTTCAAGGTATATACCTTATATTTTGTGGGAGGAGGGACATGAAATTTTCATATGTTTCCCCTTGCATATTTGAATTTTTTAAAGGAAATCCATGCATATTATATGTGGACCTTGTCCCCCAATACCTTCGATTTTGGACGAGGGTAGTAACATATTACATATTGAGTTGGTGCCCTAGGGTTCCTCTCCTCATCCTATATAACGACGTAAGGTTAGTGCATGCAATATAAGTATTCATAAATTGTTCAAATATCATTGATTTACCTATGAATATGACCAATATCCTCTTCTGGTGGCACTTCTCCACACATGTGCAAATGGTATATGACAATATGGCACTGATGATAAACCTCTCGCCTGCAATGCATGTAAGGATAAATCCCCCAAAGCCCCCCTCTAAAACCCTAAACCCTAAACCCCCTTAAACCCCCAATACCCCCTAAACCACCTTAAACCCCTCCTAAATCCCCTCAAACCCACTTAACTCCCCCAAAATCCCTTAAACCTGTCCAAATCCCCCAAGCCCTCCCAACCCCCTCCTCAAACGCTCCCAAACCCCCTAAACCCTAAACCCCCAAAACACCCAAACCCTTATTTTATCAGTATGAGCATTGGTATATACTGACGCACATACCGATGCTCATGCCAATGCCTTTGCTATATATACTGATGCTGATACCATTGGTCATATGTACCCCTTTCCGCGATGCAATTTGTGTTTTCTTTTTCTTGCATCCTCCCTCCTTGCTAAGACAATGGTGAAAGGAAGATAACATAGAAGATTATAACGTTAATAAAGTTATACATATTTTCGTACTCTTTTGCTCTTTTCCTTTTCTTTCTCTTTTCCTCCCTTTTCCTCTTCCTCTTACTCTCTTTCTCTTTTCCTCTCATTACCTCATTCTCTCTTTCCTCTCTTTCTTTCTCTTTTCCTATGTTTTCTTGTCTTTCCCTATCTTTTTCTCTCTTTCTTTCTCTTTTCCTCTCTTTTTACATTATATGCGAGGAGTGATTCATTTTTTACATTTTTGGTTTGTAATGTCTTTTATATGCACCTACTTGCTTATTGTTTTCCACCAAATTAATGGATCTTCCACCTTGGCAGTCTTCCCTGAACCCAAACCCTCTCCCTCATGTTGCCATCATTTGGCATTTGGATACCCTACTATCCCATATCATAGAGAAAATTAAACACGACGAACAATGGGTGAAGTTTAATGTGGAAGTGCGCACGCATGGGTGGGATTGAGATAGACTTAAGGGGAGGAGCGTTTCTTGTAGGTTACAAGATCCAACATGAGGACCCTCTGCAAGCTTTGGAGGAATTGGTTTGAGCCCAAAATTGATAAATTGGATACCGAGAAAGAGATAATGGATTGTGTTGAGATCTTCTTGGACCATGGGTACATCATCCAAGAAGAGTACTAGTATATAGTACAAGATGTGCAGATGACGTCTCGAGTGACCCTTCTAGCCACCAGGAGGAGGAGAGCGACTATACGAGTGATACTAAAACAAAGAAGTAGTAAAACTTTTTCTTTAACTAATACATGACAATGTCTCTTTTGGAGACCAATTTTGTTTACAAATCTAGATATATGATAATGTCTTTTATGGAGACCAATTTCCTTCATCAGTACGAATTCTGTCAAATGCAAATAGTTTCTAGTTTTATCTTTATTTTGTATTGTTGAGCCAAATGGCATGTATAATATGAGATAGTTGTAGGCAATATATTTTGTAATACATGATGAGAGAGTTGTAGCAAATTTTGTAGCTCAGAACTTGAGTTTTGAGTAATAAATTGAGCTTGAGTTTTAAGTTGTAAATTGTCTTTTCATTTGTCCATCCTTAGATATGAATCTGGTGGTCTCTTTTTAAAATGTGGAAGAGCATGTTGCACGTCCAAAGGACAGACTCCCAATGATTATGGGACTCCTTACAGGTATGAGTTTGAGCGAGGTTGAAATGACCATGTCCATTAATACAACATGAACGTCTATCTAGATGAATCCAGGAACATTTCCAAACAATCTCACAACAATTAAAGGTTATAAACCATAAACTCCATCATGCATAGCAGATAGATGAATCTAGGAACATTTCCAAACAATAGCGGATAGATGAATCCAGGAACATTTCCAAACAATCTCACAACAGTTAAAGGTTATAAACCATAAACTCCATCATGCATAGCGGGGACCAACTACTATGGCATCCCACCGCCGTCATCGACCCCCAAAGTTGGGTGTGAAGACCACACAATAAACATGCGCTCACACATACAAATCCACAAACCACACATATCTAAGCACCCAATTATAGAATGGGCTTCGTAGTGAGTTTCTATTAGAAGACCGTAGGTAAAGAGCAGACTCGAAAAGTAGTCCACATTCTCCTCATTCAAGCCAAAATTGCTTGTAAAGGCTCTACGGTTTCATTTTCATCTCTCCCAAACGAGAAGTCTAAGCAAAAAATGCTTAGAGCTGAGCCCACTTAGTAATCTTCAAGACCCACCTTGTCGCTTCTTCAGCTTGATAGCATGTGGAGACGAACGCAAAAAGAGAGCCATCTATCCATGCAAGAACAAAAACGAACCATCTATATATGCATGACTGCTTGCTGGAGGGACACACTCTCCACGCTTATTCTTGAAGGAGTGGAATTGTAGTAGGGGTGAAGAGAGGAGCAATGTCTTTGGCTTCCTCATCAACCTCGTCATAATCCTCCGCTAGCTCGGCGGCCTCCAACGTATTTTGAATGAGATCATGAAACTATTGCAAAATGCTATAATGCCTATGAAGCATGCATCTTGGACTGTGTAGGACATCTAAAAATATTTTAAAACTTTGAATAATTATTCTATATATATATGGAATCAATTGTTCATTTGAAAGTTTAGCTTCTCATAAACCAAAGGAGACAACCAATTGAGAACTTTTTCTAAGGTTTAGGGGGTGTCCAATACTGTGTTGCAATTGTATGCATGCATATGAGGGTATGCTCAATAACTTTTTCTACAAATATTTTGAAAAAATGCGCTCAATATTTATGGACATATTGCTTGGTAGTCTTGAGCAATGCTCTTTAAATAAATCCAACATTATTTATCATTTCGCATTGGTCCTTTTTGAGTCACTACCTCACAACTTGGGCATAAGCATGCCAAAGATGGTTTCTATTTTCTTAATCCACAACATCAAACCTGCTACAGAGTCATTTTACCTTTTGCTTTTTTCAGCCATTTTGGACCTTTTTGTACTTATTTAGGGGGCATGATTTGTTGGTGTGTACAACCAGAGGCAATAAAACATGTTTTTTGTCATTTGACATCTCTCACTTTTGCATTTAAAATTTTAGTTCTCCTATGTTGGTAAGTACCAAATAAAGTATACAGTGCACACCTGTGTCTTGTTGGACCTATTAAGAACATTCTCCCTCTCGTGGCATTCTGTGACCTATGACTTTCAAAATTTTTGCTTCTTTTAGAAAATCATTTTCCTCACGAATTTTATCCTTTCAGGGATTCTTCCCATTGTGCATCTATCCCTTTCACATTCATTCACCCCCACTCTCTTTGTACTCCTCAGGCTCTCTTGGAACATCTACAAGTTTCCTGATACAAGAGGAACTGTGAAGGTCTGGCAGGTTCAAGCAGTAGTAGAGCAACTACAAGGACATGATGTATCTTTGTCAAGCTTGTTAACCAACCTGAAGAAATGCATGGGTGGCAAATCCCAATTGTCATCTCAGTCCACTGGGGTTGCAGTGCACCTGATGGCATCTACCCTCAAAGGGATTTTTGAGCAATACGATAAGCAGATGTCTCAGAAAGTGACTTTTCTACAAGAGAAAGCCACCGATGCAGCAAAGGCAACACAACTTGAGAAAAGTCTTAGGGAAGGTGTAGAAGCCAAGGTAGAGGAGGCACAAGCAAGGGACTTGTAGGCACAAGAGCAAGATGAGGCCGCTAAAAAAATGGTCGACATGGAAAGTAATAGAAGAGAAGAAGCAGAGAAGCACATGAAGGAGCTCCAAGATAGGCTCAAAAAAGTGAGAAATGATGGGGACATGGCAGACAAGGAGCTAGAAAGGATGTGAAAGGATCTTGAAGATCGTGTTAGAATATAAAGCCAAGTTGAGTCAATTTGGTGTGTTCTAGTGTGAGTTCTAGTCTAGTGTTTCCTATGGATGCCACGTGTCATATTGGGAGTTATCCCATATGCATAGGTGTTCATCTGTGCGTGTGTGCTCTTATATGAGAGCTGTACTTGTCTAGTGTCAAATCAATCAAGTATCAAGGTACAAGCTCTTTAGTCTACATGTGAGTACTATCATTTTTGTTCATTGCTCTATTCATTTCATTTCCATTTCATTATGTCTCCTTTTGAGTATCACTTCCTCTCTCCCTAGCCTACCCTCTCTCTCTCCCTCTCTCCACCATGTTCCTTCATGTGGTATCAAAGCGTCCCTCTTGCCTTCATCTCTTTACTTCTTTATAGCCTTCTCTTTCCCTTTTCTAGCTTCACCTAGAGGATGAGGGCCCAGAAAGGAAGCAGCCCTCTCCCTCCATGGTAGAGCTCCCTTTTCTCAGTTTGCCATTTTGCTCGCCATTCTGAGACATGTGACTAGTGGGTGGTAGCAAGCTAAGGGTGTCCACTTCCGGACCACTTTCGGGTGAGTGTGACACCCGCTCGAGTGAAAATACAAAGGTTTTGCTTCGGTCTCCTATACCTCGATCGAGGTATAAGCTCCAATGAAAATCACACACGAGCACAACCGAGCCTAGCCAATACCTCGATCGAGGTACGTAGCTTTTTCACCGGACCGAGCCTGTACCTCGATCGAGGCTTGCTGGCAAGCCAGCTATACATGCCACATCTACCTCGTTCGAGGTATTGTGGCAATCCAGCTCAACCTCCAGGTGGCAATCCAGCACATACCTCGATCGAGGTATGTGCCATCCGACAGGGTAGCCAACAGGGCGGATGACATACCTCGATCGAGGTATGCTGGACACATGACTTGGCATCCCGCTTCTGCCAACACACCACGATCGAGGTATCGTGGCATGTCAAAACCTCCATCAACGTGGATGTACCGAGATGTATGGGCATGTCACAATACCTCGATCGAGGTATCGTGGCATGGCAATACCTCGATCGAGGTAGATGTAAAGAGATGTATGGGCATGTCAAGAATACCTCGATCGAGGTATTGTGGCATGCCAACGAGATGTATGGTTATGTCAAGAATACCTCGATCGAGGTATCGTGGCATGCCAATACCTCGATCGAGGTATATGTGCCGGGATGTATGCGCATGGAAAGAATACCTCGATCGAGGTAGGTAAACCCTAATTTTTATTATAAAAGGAGAGCGACCCCCCTCATTCCGCATACCTCGATCGAGCTCTGCCTCATTCACCGATTTCGGATTTGCCGGACTTCGACGGAAAAGCGCGAGCGACGGAGAGCGACGAATGGACATCGACGGAGATGGACGGAGCAGGAGCGGGAGAGTCCAGGTTGGCATTTTCTTTTATGTAGGATTTATGTAGAATTTGATTTAATTTTAGTTTAAAAGAAAAATTATAAAATGCATTTTAATGTTTTTTAGAAATTTATGAATTACGAGATTTTTTATTTAAAATGTGAAAATTATTTTTTTTTTTTAATAGAGCTTTTTTTAGTAAATAAAAAAACGTTGATATTATTAATTATAAAATATTTATAAATTTGAAATGTATTTGTAAAATTTTTTTTTAATTTTTAAATTACGAAATTTATAATTTAAAATGTGAAAATTTCAATTTTAAAAAATATAATTTAAAATTTTAGTTTATAAGAAAAATTATAAAATGCATTTAAATGTTTTTCTTAAATTTATGAATTACGAGATTTTTTATTTAAAATGTGAAAATTAATTTTTTTTTTAAATAGAGCTTTTTTTAGTAAATAAAAAAAGTTCATATTAATAATTATAAAATATTTATAAATTTGAAATGCATCTGTAAATTTTATTTTTTAATTTTTAAATTACGACATTTATAATTTAAAATGTGAAATTTTTAAATTTAAAAAACGTTTAATGAGGCATTTTTTATTAAAAATGTGAAAATGTTAAATATTTCTGTTTTTTTTATGTAGCATTTTCTTTTTGGTAGAATTTAAAAGAGAAATAATAAAAAATTTTAGGTTAAAAGAGAAATAATAAAAATTTTCTAAATTTGAAATGCAATATAATGTTTTTTTGAAATTTATGAATTACGACATTTTTTATTTAAAATGTGAAAATGAAATTGTATTTTCAAAATAGAGCTTTTTTAGTAAATTAAAAAACGTTCATATTAATAATTATAAAATATTTATAAATTTGAAATACATTTGTAAATTTTTTAAAAATTTTTGAATTAGGAGTTCTATATTTCTGTTTTTTTAATGTAGCATTTTCTTTTTGGTAGAATTCAATTAAATTTTAGTTTATAAGGAAAATTATAAAAAATTTCAAAATTTATAATGCATTTTAATGTTTTATTGAAATTTGTAAATTACGATATTTTTTATTTAAAATGTGAAAATGAGATTTTTTTTTGTTAAATAGAGCTATTTTTATTAAATAAAAAAACGTTCATAGGAATAATTTTTAAGTATTTATAAATTTGAAATGCATTTGTAATTTTTTTTTAAATTTTTGAATTACGACATTTAAAATTTAAAATGTGAAAATTTTAAATTTAAAAAACGTTTAATGAGGCACAAGACTCGCTCGACTTATCGACTTATCGAATTAATACACAAACATAAACCTACTAGTCAACTATTGGAGTTGGACATTAAAGATTGACTAGTGACATGGTTGGTGACCAAAGCTTGAAGTTGACTAGACACTTTGGGACAAGCAAATTCTTTAGAAGGAAACTAGGTTTAAGCTTGGGTAATCATCCCTAATATATTGGGAAATTACTAATGATAAATCATCCTTTAACTATTTGGCAATTAGTAAGGATCGATTCTACTAGGAAATATGTTGAAGGCATATATCTCCTATTAGTCAATAGATTGATTAGACTAAGCATGCATGATAAGGCTATAGCTTGGAAATGCCTAGATAGTGGCTTAGTCCAAATCTTCAATATCCCTTAAGAAGACATGAAATAGTGGCTTAGACCTTAAGAAGACATGGAGTTGCAAATGTCTAATTCTTCTAAGTTATGCATAGACTCTAGCATAACTGAAAAAAGAATATTACAAGATTGAGAATATTTGGATGGGTCTTCAAGAACTCGAATATTACGGTCTGTGCCTATAAACTGTTTGAGATTCTTATGCTATCACTATGGCATGCTTTAGATCTAGCACTTTGATCATGTTTGTTGTCTAGTTCCATAATTCATCTACTTCTCTTATATGTATAAGAAGAAAGAAATACGCCATAGAGAAACTGAAAGTTTAACTAGAATACCTAACATTCATTGTAGTGGACAATGTGGTCCTTACACCACATGTGGAAAAGTTTCATATTGGATAAAAAGTGAAAAAAGGGAAACATATAAGGAGAAAATATTTGAGACATCTAAGTTTTAAAATGCAACGACTAGAGTGAAAAAATTCTAATCAAAATTAAGAATTATTAATAATATTGATTAATATTGAGCCACACATTTGGCCCATCTACCGGTCGGTAGGTGCATAGGATCTAACTCATCAAGGAGTACGTACAAATAGTTTTCATTACGTAAATAGATTATAAGTCATATTGAATAGAATATTATTTTCATTACCCAAATAGAATATTAATTTCCATGTGTTTTTTTTGTGCATGCGCCAGCCAGCGCACAGGTTCTAGCACCACTATTCGTATGCAGATAGAGATGCTGAGAGCTGAGATGAGGGCACTGCAGGATGCTAGGGCACCTCCTCACTTGGTTGCGAGCCTGGATTTAGTTATTGAGGCTCTGAGTCGATTGGAGACAGTTGAGGACGTTGTGGATAGCTTTCAGGCACAGGCCGAGGTGGAGATCACTGGTGGTGGCTTGGATTGGAGAGCGATTCGACAGTTGTTTGAGCGGGAGTCACATCACAGGGAGGCCTTGGACGACATGTTTTGGGATGGTCACACCGAGGGCCAGCGACCATGATCAGGGCTCCCCTTGCATATTTTACAGTGTAGGCACCCCATCATAGCAGCACACATTTATCCGAGATATCTTGCTGCGAATGGTGGTCGGTTGCCTCACAACCGCCAGATAGCGAGGTCGTTTGCCATGCAGCTTTATGCTGAGTTTGTCCTTGGTCATCGGGTGGACTACCTCAGTACCCGTCCAGGATCAGGAGCGGGACGTGGTAGGATGGGGCGCCAGGAGCGTCAGATTGTAGGTGTTCGTCGGCGTCGACGCAAGGGACCAGAGTTGCACACCATCCCTGCACCGGCATTGCGAGCGGTGGGAGGACAGATTAGGGGGGATGTTCATTCAGTGGCATCATCCTTACAGCACATGGTCTCGGCCCTATCGAGATCTATTGCGATTCCACCTCCCCCACCTCGATCATCGATGGAGCGTCCCACATCTACACCACCTCCCACATCTACGGTGCCTCAGCACGAGTTGGAGGCTCGAGACAGACGGATTGCAGAGTTGGAGGCTGTGTTGGCCGAGTCTAGGGATGAGGTTAGTTATTTTGATTATGTTAGTTTATTTTTTTGTAACGTGTTTTGAACTGAAGTTTTTTGGTTAATTCTCACCATGTACGCGACATGTTTGCATTGCAGGCAGATCAGATGCGTCAGGAGATGGAGTCTCGAGAGCGTACGACTCTTGCAGACAGATTTGGAGGAGCAGAGGATTCGGACACGCATAGCATACCATCGCGCAGAGCACTATATCTTGCAGTTGAGGCATATTAGTCGTGATCCGTCGCGCCATAGGATCGACCCCAGTGTGGCCCTATACCCTGCTCCTCCTGTAGATGTGCCGACTAGGACACCGATAGACGCAGCAGTCGTAGCGAGGCTTCCTACTGCCACTTGTGTCCTCTGCCACGAGGACTTTGACACCGTAGGGTGGTTTGGACTAGGGTGCGGCCACATCGCCGCACATCTCCACTGCATGACCCGCCACATGGTGGCACGTTCAGTGTGCCCTGTATGCTTTGCCGACATTGATGTGGCGACATACAGAGGTCTGGGCATGGATGATCTATATCCTGGTCATCGTCAGGCTGTTGATCCATTCGCCCGTGTAGTCCTGACAGAGCACTACAGGGAGGAGGCACAGAGAGCATTGCTGATGTAGGAGGGTGCGGATACATCGATGGTTGCATCATGCGTTCCACGACGCTTTTCGTACGGTGACTTCATGCCAGGTGACGAGGCACGAGCAGAGGAGGCACGTCGGATTGAGCGAGAGGCAGAGCTGCAGACATCATTGCAGCAGTGGGTGGAGCAGCAGCTAGGGCAGGGCCGAGACCAGCGTATTTCACATGTAGAGACGATTACTCGTGCTGGATTTGAGGCACGAGTATTCGCAGATGCACGGCTATGGGAGCTGAGACGCGCGTACATAGAGGAGGCGAGGGATGCAGAGATGGCAGCAGTGGCGCGTGCAGCATGCCCTCCTCTTCATCAGGATGAGGCTGGCCCATCTCATGCAGGTGATGAGGCTGGCCCATCTGAGCCGGCATTGCCTGAGGGCACACAGCGGACGGTTGGGCAGCGAGTCATACAGGAGCCACGTCAGCGTTCCACTAGAGGATCATATGTAGAGTTATCAGATTCAGATTCAGATTGATTGTTTAGGCTTCACACGTTTCTTGTATAGGGATGCACTTTTGCAGCATGATGATGATGATGTATAGATTCATTTTGGTACTTTCATGATATTGTTCCCACTTTTATGATGTATGAGCATTTTCGTACTTTCATGATGTTCTTCACACTTTGTTTATCTCAGTTTATAGTTTGTTTAATACATAAGGTATTTAAAAAAGAATGCCATGTGAAGTAATTGTAAACATTAAACATTAATTGCAAACATTAAACATTAAACATATCAAAATTCATCTTATTTTGGATGAAAATTTTATTTTGCTGATAAAAGTTTTTCATTTTTTAAACAAAAAATTTATTCTATTCATGTTTGTCAATAAAGTGTGTTTCAAAATCCAAATTTTCATCAATTTTTCAAAAAGACAACTATTGTCATATTCATGCTTCCAAATCTAGCCTTCCGATCTTAATATCAAAATATGTTGAAATTCAACCATTTGATAAACTAATTTGTATAAAAAGAAAATTACTTTTTTTAGACCATGACATAGCCCAATGTAAAATTGTTTCATCAAATGAAATTAGATATTAAAGTAACATCAATTTTACCAACTTTCAATTTATGCTATTTACAAAAAGTATTCTAGAAATGTGTATTGGTACAAAACTTATCCATGACTCCGAGGGCAATGTTGTTACCTATGTGTAAATCAATTGATAAAAAATTCTTTCAACACCAATGAACTTGAGGTGTGTGATCTAGAGATACTTAAACAACATGACAAAAGGAAAAAATTCTAGAAATCACCAATGTGTGGACATGCTTAGTTTGTAGGGTGTAGAAATTCTTTTATATGGATTTGATATGGGCACTTGCATAGAAAACGATTGGTATTTCAAAGAAAAAGCTCTAGCAACTCTCTTAGTTGAATGAAGCAGTTTCTTCTCCTTTGCAATTTGTCATGTTTTTTAAATTAAAGGAGAGAATACTTTTTGCAAATGGTAATACTAGACATTTTTAGGTTCTGCAATAAAATATAAGTAATATTTTATGCATTCTTTTTTCACAATTCTAGTTTTTTAATATTATTGACATGAAGCGTATATTTTGTCCCTACAATTTTTAAAAAATATAAATTTTTTGGGGATTTTTTTCAAAAATGGAGTTAGACTTGTCCTTTGCATGATTTTGCTGTTATTTATTATGACTCAGTGTTTAATTTGTCTCTTATTGTTAACAATACTTGTGCTAATTGGTGATCAAAGAAAACAAGACCTAATTATTTGTCATATTCGAACCATAATCACATGTGCCTTCCAAATCACAATCGCATATGCCTTCCAAGTTTCTAAGGACTATTTCAATTTCTTTAATATGACATTTGCCAATGCACCAATCTAATTATTATGCATGTATAAAAGATAATGAACATAAAGAAGAGAAATCAACACAATTGGCAATTAATGCATGTATACGGGAATACAAGGAAGGTGTAGCATGCTAGCCCACCATTTTATTTCACTATTTTCTTTTGCATTTAGTGGTTTATGTACAAGAGAAAGGATTGGCAGTTGGTATAAGGAAAAGTGTTGGTATTTGGTTTATGTAAAAAGAAAGGGTTGTTGCACAGGCTATGCACCAAAAAAATATACACATATTAACAATCCCACTTCTCCCTTTTAAACTCCACTCATGTATGGGAGTACAAGGAAGGTGTGACATGTTAGGCCACAATTTAATTTTACTATTTTCTTTTGACTTTGGTGGTACGCTAACGTGTAGTCGTGCTAGTAGGGATTGCTTCTACGTCGTGCAAACCAAATCAGTTGGAGACCAAATCTTGCGTGGATGTACGTCTAGGGAGCCTAAGAGGCGTGTGAAGTTTCGTCCCCAACAGGGTTTAGGATTTAGGGTCCAGGGTTTAGGGTTTAGGGTTTGGGGTTTAGCCGTGCTAGTAGGGATTGCTTCTACGTGGCGCAAACCAAATCAGTTGGAGACTAAATCTTGCGTGGATGTACGTCTAGGGTAGCCTAAGAGGCGTGTGAAGTTTCGTCCCCAACAGGGTTTAGGATTTAGGGTCCAGGGTTTAGGGTTTAGGGTTTAGGGTTTAGCCGTGCTAGTAGGGATTGCTTCTACGTGGCGCAAACCAAATCAGTTGGAGACCAAATCTTGCGTGGATGTACGTCTAGGGTAGCCTAAGAGGCGTGTGAAGTTTCGTCCCCAACAGGGTTTAGGATTTAGGGTCCAGGGTTTAGGGTTTAGGGTTTAGGGTTTAGCCGTGCTAGTAGGGATTGCTTCTACGTGGCGCAAACCAAATCAATTGGAGACCAAATCTTGCGTGGATGTACGTCTAGGGTAGCCTAAGAGGCGTGTGAAGTTTCGTCCCCAACAGGGTTTAGGATTCAGGGTCCAGGGTTTAGGGTTTAGGGTTTAGGGTTTAGCCGTGCTAGTAGGGATTGCTTCTACGTGGCGCAAACCAAATCAGTTAGAGACCAAATCTTGCGTGGATGTACGTCTAGGGTAGCCTAAGAGGCGTGTGAAGTTTCGTCCCCAACAGGGTTTAAGATTTAGGGTCCAGGGTTTAGGGTTTAGGGTTTAGGGTTTAGCCGTGCTAGTAGGGATTGCTTCTACGTGGCGCAAACCAAATCAGTTGGAGACCAAATCTTGCGTGGATGTACGTCTAGGGTAGCCTAAGAGGCGTGTGAAGTTTTTGTCCCCAACAGGGTTTAGGATTTAGGGTCCAGGGTTTAGGGTTTAGGGTTTAGGGTTTAGCCGTGCTAGTAGGGATTGCTTCTACGTGGCGCAAACCAAATCAGTTGGAGACCAAATCTTGCGTCGATGTACGTCTAGGGTAGCCTAAGAGGCGTGTGAAGTTTCGTCCCCAACAGGGTTTAGGATTTAGGGTCCAGGGTCTAGGGTTTAGGGTTTAAGGTTTAGCCGTGCTAGTAGGGATTGCTTCTACATGGCGCAAACAAAATCAGTTGGAGACCAAATCTTGCGTGGATGTACGTCTAGGGTAGCCTAAAAGGCGTGTGAAGTTTCGTGCCCAACAGGGTTTAGGATTTAGGGTCCAAGATTTAGGGTTTAGGGTTTAGTCGTGCTAGTAGAAATTGTAAAAATGTATGCATTTGTCCTTCCACGTGGCGCATACCAAATCAGTTGGAGACCAAATCTTGCGTGGATGTACGTCTAGGGTAGCTTAAGAGGCGTGTGAAGTTTCGTCCCCAACAGATAAGTCCACGTGCGTATTTCATTAGTACGTGCGCCATTTTTCATACATAGTCACGAGTGCTAGTAGGGATTATAAAAATATACGCAACTGTCCTTCCATGTGGCGCATACCAAATCAGTTGGGCACCAAATCTTGCGTGGATGTACGTCTACGGTAGCCTAAGAGTCGTGCGAAGTTTCATTTCCAACAGATAAGTCCACACGCGTATTTCGTTACATGCGCCATAGCTCATACGTAGTCGTGCTAGTAGGGATTCCAAAAATGTACGCATTGTACCTTCCACGTGGCGCATACCAAATCAGTTGGGCACCAAATCTTGCGTGGATGTACGTCTACGGTAACCTAAGAGCCGTGCAAAGTTTAATCTCCAACAGATAAGTCCACATGCATATTTGGTTAGTACGTGCGCCATTTCTCACACGTAGTCGTGCTAGTAGGGATTGTAAAAATGTACGCATTATACCTTCCACGTGGCGCATACCAAATAAGTTGGAGAACAAATCTTGCGTGGATGTATGTCTAGGGTGGCCTAAGAGTCGTGCGAAGTTTCATTCCCAACAGATAAGTCCACACGCGCATTTCGTTAGTACATGCGCCATAGCTCATACGTAGTCACGAGTGCTAGTAGGGATTGTAAAAATGTACGCATTGTACCTTCCACGTGGCGCACACCAAATCAATTCAGACCAAATCTCGCGTGGATGTATGTCTAGGGTGGCCTAAGAGTCGTGCGAAGTTTCATCCCCAACAAGCAAGTCCACACGTGTATTTCGTTAGTACGTGCGCGAATTTTCTTAGTCACGTTTTTAAAATGTCCTAATGCACAAAACAAATTACAACATTACTACTAATAAACAATTTTTTGTATTACAAACACAACAAATCCCATTGAGAAGACATCGAACATCATGTTAAAAATAGAATCTAATACAATGATGTGTATGAACGTGTATACAGCCATCATAGTGAAATAAAAAATATGAGTCCATGAAAATTACAATGGTATGGTCACACAGTGAGCGTATACATATCGAATACAAAAAAGTGTAATCAACTAGTGATACCCAATAAAAATCAATCTGATCAACTGATGATCCCAAAAAATAAGATATGTAATGTGCTACTCCTCAGGATCAGCTCTCATACCAATAGTTGCAAGTATGCTCTCGTGATCCGCCACTGCAAGGCGCCATCATGGAGTGGACGTCGCCTTGCGAGTGCGAACACGACTCAAAGTAATCTTGATCCCAACAACAAGATGAGAATACATGTATGCCTCCCGATCGCCATGTACTCCTGGAACTCAATATAGCGACCACGCCTCTGTATCTGCTGAAAATAGTGGCCACCGACGATCATGCTATGAGCATTGAAGTGCATCCCATGCCCATCCACTGTATTCTCATTCAGCACACTCTTCAGCATAGAGCATCGCAACAAGTAATAATCCACACCCTCCTCATTGCCCTCCGAAGCAATAACCGCGAAGATATCACCAATACGCAAAATATCTGTAAGCTGGTCATAATCTCTAGAGGAACTGAATCCCGCATCCTGATCATCATGTATCTCCTCCCAAGGCTGGAAGGGAGAAAGCACTCGCCGTACCCATGGATCGGCCCATGGTATCAACTCACCTACGCTCCTGATGGAATGGAAATCAAGAGTGCCAGGCACAGATTGACAATCAAAAGGCCTCGACCGATCAAGACTCCCAATGTCCATGCACCAAAAATACCGGCTCACCACCCTATCGTCACGCGACTGAAACGAGGACGTAGCACTAGTGGATAAGTGCTGGCTGCACCACCGCACCACATCATGTGCATCCTTGAAGCGATCGGCACTGTGACGCAACTGGTATCGACGCAAAGCACGCTTCACGCAAGCACCTGCACCATCGTGCTCTCCCTTACCGTGCCCTGTCTCGAAGTAGCTCCATGTGATCGGAATGCCTGTCTCACGGTGCCATCTGCAGAACCAATAAAACTGTCTAGCGGATTTGAACTGACCGCCGCAACCGTTTGACCAGATCCAGCGCCGCTGCCATGTGACACCATGATCCCTCAAGAAACTATCATGCAAAGTGAAGCAATGCTGCACAAAATGGGCATCATGCGATCGATCATCACTAATGTAGAAGTGATACTCTCGCACAATGATGCGTGAGTCCATGGTGCTATCAATGCCATCCACATGAGCCTGTGCATGACGATAGCTAATGTGCACAAATATAGCAACCCCTGCAATATGGCATTGAAAAAAAAATATGACTATTGAAATAATTCAATATAATGAGGCGGGGAAAAAATCAATACTCAATCACACGTCACCTGTTCGGAGAAATAATACTCCGATTGGATCTCATGCTATGGTGCAAAGGTGTAATTCTCCCTAAAGTCCACCACTGAGACAACCACCCCTATAGGAAATGTCCTCAAACATGCACGAAACTGACGATCCTCCCATTTCGCAGTGTGCGAGTGGCGTATGTAGCGGTACAGCTTCCCTCGAAAATAGTCAATGAATACAACACGTGGTGTCTCCTTCCCCACAAGCTGCAACCTCCTCGACTGTGCACCACCATCTAATGTCAAGGTACAGTACTCATACTGCTGCCAACGAACCATCTGCACATCACAAGTATCTAGTGCAACTCGTGGCACTCTGGCAAAGTCACCACACAAAGTACACGTGCCTTCCACACAATCAAGGGAGTGGAATAAAGCATCACCATCTTGTGTACACAATATGGAATGAATGAAGTCGCGAGGGCTAGTAGGAACCACTCCCCTATGACCATCAAGGGAACGGAATACGTCATACATCAATCCAAAATCCACATGGTAGCGACAACAGCATGTGTCACGCTCCTGAGAGCATCGCACAAACCATGGCCTGCATCGCTCAAATGACCTCTGCCCAATCTTGAACTCCGGGTGCGCCTCTACAAACTGAGTGTACAACTCAGTCTGGGTACACTCCAAAAAACATGCACCATGCTCAATGTACACACCGCGTGACACCCTCTTCCACAATGCCTTCTTGAACACCGGGGATGCTCTGCAATGCTCCTCCCAAAACTGTTGTATGAAGGACCTAGTGGAATCATCCAACAATCGATCGCTGCGAGGTGCACGACCACTCGAAGCCCAAAGAGCATCAGTCTCACTATCCTCTAGACTCTGCCTCCTAATGATGCCTGCTCGCAATGTGCGCGGTGCAATCTGAAGAAGACGTGAAGCGGTACGCACATGGCCTATCATATGAGGTCTACTAATGGCAGCCACAATAGCACGACGTGCTGCCAAGGCATCACTGGAGTTCCTATGCTTAATAGAAGCATAGGAACGTCGAACACTGCTAAGGACCTCGCTAGATACAACCCTATCTCTACGTGCACCAAGACCAGCAAGCCTCCTACACTCTACCAAGTCAGGGTGATCAATCAGGGACGTAAGAAGAGAAGACTGCGAAGCTGGCGTGAGGTCACAAAAAAAAGACTGCACAATCTTGCTAGCACGACGACGGATAGTGGACTTCGGCAAGTCACGTCGTGAAGCAACACTGCTGCTGCAAGGTGGGGCAACGGGATCAATGGGAGATGGTAGGGTGGACGGGGGAAGGGAGGCGCCAAGCGGAGCGGGGGGAGGGGGAGGGGGAGGGGGAGGGGGAGGGGGGAGGGTGGAGGGGGAAGAGGTAGAGGTGGAGGCCAAAATGTAGGTGGCTAGGGGAAGGGCGGAGGCTAGAGGTAGGGGAGCGGATGAGCATGGGGGGACAATGGAGGTGGGGGTGGGGGTGGAGGTGGGATGTAGAGGTAGAGCTGGAGGTGGATCAGTGGTGGCAGCGCGAGCTCGAGCTCTAGAGGCTCTCTTGCGCTCACGAGCCTTCCGCTTGCACTCCTCGTCAATGAGATTTGGGGGGGGGTTCCTACATCTTTCACGTCTACTAGCTCTACGGCTTTGAGAACCCATTCTCAATGAAAGTAGGATGGAAGGTGTGACAAAGTGATGAGGAGGCAAGAATGGCTAAGAATGGGTGAAATGAACCAAAACGTGGTGTCTTATAGAGAGCCTCAACTCATCCACTAGATTGCTCTTAGATTGCTCTTCATTATTATTGGTGGAGAGGTGCTAAGATTGATACTAATTGGCTTAGTTTTGGTGGAGAGGTCTGCTATGCCCAGAGCCGTGATCAGAGCTTATACCTCGATCGAGGTATTTACTGCATTGCGCATGCATGTATGTATGAACCTCGATCGAGGTATCTGTATGTCTCCTCGGTCACATACCTCGAACGAGGTAATGTATGCCTCACCCATCATATGTACCTCGATCGAGGTATTGTATGCATCGCACATCGTCATGTGTATACATCTGGCTGATGTGGCACCATGCATGGTCATGATGTGGTAATATAGTCTCTTCCTGCATGGTCATGATGTGGTACTGGGCATGACGAGTTGGCATTCATGAGGTGGTAGATGACATGGCAAATTGAGGTGGAGGGATGGTGACGTGGCCAAGAGAGGAGGTATGCCAAGGTGGCATTGTGTGATCACATGGCTGATGATGTGGAATGATGAGGTGGCACATGTGGCAGCACGTGTGGCAGCACGTGTGGCAATGTAAGGTGACATGGCAAGGAGTGATGTCACATCTGCTTGATGAGATGGCACCACGTGGTCTAACAACGTGGCATGGTTTTGATGACTCAGCCTTCCACATGGGCAGCATGCAGACTCCAAAGGCTTGCCACTAGGATCGGTGATGCTCCTAGCCTACCTCACCAAGCCTAATACCAAGCCTACCTTGTCTTGGTATTAGGCTTGGGTGGCCCTTTTTCACCCACAAAAGGGAGATTTCAATCTTGGAGGCCATATCGTACGTTTCCCTTGCTCAAATTTAACCAAAATTTTTTCCTCTTATTCATCATGCAGAGGACTAAAAATATTGACATTTTTGAAATGTTTGGTTATGTTTGAGAATTACTAGATTTATTTTTAATATTCTTTGTTGATCCTCTAAGGAGTAAAAGTAAAAATTAAACTTCAATCTTCCTAAATCTAACCGTTGGATTTGGGATTTGATGATTCAACCACACATCCTTATGTGCCTACTAGCCTTCCACCGAATTGGATTTGCTTAATTATTCAAAATACTAAAAAAATGTGGTGTGCTACTAAAATGCATGTATTTTATGACTTTATTTATTATAAATAATTATTTATAATTAGATAAATCATTCAAAAAATTACCAATAAATCAAGTTAAGCTCTACATAATGCAAAGAGACCACTTACAAAGTTTCAATAACATTTAATCTAAAATGAGTGAGAAATTTAGAATTTTATATGACACTCTTTGTTCGTGACAAACGTGTGACCACCCTGGAACCATGCCGTGTGACACAAAGAAATTTTTTGTGTGTGCATCGAATTTTCGATCAGACTATACGATTGTGTGCACAATAGCAAGTGTGATGTTGTGTCAGAAGACTTCAAAGACTAGATCCATAGGGAAGTAGGTGAGATTTGCATTTTTGTGTGCTAAAAAGCTTGTTTTTCCACCTCCTTATAATTGGGGAGTGAACAAAAAGTGGACACCCTTAGCTTGCTACCACCCTAGTGCAGCGCTAATTTTGACTCAGTTTCTGAAGGAAAGTTGTAGTACACTTCATGAGCTACAATTTTGGTGTTCACTATGTCTCAATCGGAGCTCTGTATCAAAAGTTATTCCATCTGCAATGTGTGACAAAATTAAGACTGCATTTTGCCATCTATTGATGTTTGTGGTGGCTACTTCCCATGGGTATCTTCGTGAGCTCGTGCAACAAAATATGATCCATTATCTTCATCGGAAAATGAAGATGGATTGAAGGGTATGTTTTCTTTACTCATGAAGACATAGACTTGCTCTTAGAGAAACATGGGAAAGCGGCCTTCCCTAATTTTTGCCCTATTTTGGGATAAAAATTGGGGCTTTTGTGCTCTGAAGGTTCCTAAGAGTTGTGGACAGATACTCCAAGAAATTTTAAATTCTAGAAAACCCTAATTTTTTGCTAAACCCTAATTTTGCAAATTTAGGGCTTTTTTTATTATTGTATCCCTTCAGCACTATTGAAGCCCCTAGCATGTAAATCATTTGGGAATTTCCAAATTCATTTAAATTTATCACTATTTCGCCCATTCACTTGGGAATTTTTTCCCATTTGGGCATAAGTGCTCAAATTTGAGCCTCCACCCCAACATTGCTTATTTGATTGGTGCCTAAGATACTTTGCATTGATCGATTTCCGATTGCTTGTGGTATCTAATGCCTCTACATCGACTTTTGGGTGACTCTCACTTCGACACGTTGAGACTCCTGCGGTGATTGCTCTGTGTGTGTCTGTGTGAGAGAGAGAGAGCTCACTTTTCCTTAGTTTCTTTTAGCAAGTAGTTTTGGTTATTAGGAAGACATGCCCAAATGCCAGCATATGATCAATTTTCTCGTGGTGCCATTATTGGGCTTTCTGGTCGTTGTACCATGCTCGTACATTTCGACTGTATGGGCAGTCCTCTGTGGATCTCTTTCCCTATTTTTGAGCTAGTTTGTTTCGGTATGGAGGCCTTCCTCAGGCCCAATTGGACCTCTTTTATTACTGTTTTTAGTTCTAGGTAGTAGCTATCCTTCTTTGGACAACTATGAATGTACATTTTCTGAATGAAATATCTCTTTTACAAAAAAAGAAGTGTATCTGTGTGTGCGCGCACTGCTATGAGTTTTCCTTTGAAGGTGGATGGGTCAGACTTTGTGACTTTCTTCTTGGAAGGAGCATGGCTCCCTTTTGGTGTGGAAGGGCGGGAAGGCCTATGAGGATGTGGTAGTTTGGAGGACGACATTTGGTGGAGCTAGGCCATTAGAGGGTAAATCATCGGCCAAAGGAATGGTGTTTGCTGCCTCATGTGGTTTCCAGGCCCTTTGGAGTGTCCGAAACGGGCTGATTTTTTAATTGATTGTTGGGACTGGGATTTGTTCTGATCTGGTGAGGGCAGCGCAACGGGCCATGAGTGATATGGCTAGATTGCGAAGGGGTAGGGATCTTGAATTGGTGGGTCAAGCGCTTTAAATGGTTAATGTTTCTATGTAATAGAGAGGTCATGGGCTGGTCGTCCTTTTTGACGATCCCTGTTTTGCGTCTCCGGTATTTTTTATGCAGAATTAACTGCCCCCTAATAAAGACATCATGTTTTGATTGTCTCATGTATTACAGGTGTAAAATTAGACCAAGCGATCAATGGTTAAGGATATATTATGAGAGGTGGTGGCCTTCAGTCCGTATGAATGGGCCAAACGGTAAAGTATAATATGAGATCGGGACTTACGTGCCTAGAGTTCTTGTAGCACTTGACAGATGGGTTAGTGGGATTATCTCAAATGCTGGAGTACAATTGAAAATATAAAGATAAAACGGGTGGAGGCCCTCTCTCTTCACAACCAGCGGAGCCTTTTGGATATGAGAGAGAGAGAGAGAGAGAGAGAGAGAGAGTGCTGAATGGAAGTATTATGAGAGGAAATGCATACAGCAGACAATTAGAAGTTTATGTTGATCTACTAGAATGGTATGAAATGGTGTATTACGAGCCCGTCCCCATACACTAGGATTTTCAAAAATTTTAGGAATTTTGAGCAAGTCGGTAGTGCCAGCAAGTCGCCATGGACCAACCAACCAGCCTTCCTTTTTGTGAGGACAAAGATTCATAGTCATTCAAAAGAGTCCCAGGGGTGGGTGGCCCAAGGCACCCTTTGCAACCACCAAAAAAGGAGCCCATTCAATGCAGCAGGTAATTCTAGCTGTCTCATTGGGACTGTCCTGTATTGCAGAGGATTCAATGCAACATGCTCAGAATTCAGTGGCGGCTGACAGTTTTAAAAAGATCATCCAGTCCATGTGACTGGCTCTAAGGCCCCCTGGTGACCCACGTTGAAACCCAACAGGATTAATGGGAACAGAAGAGCCTGAAATATAGAATAACTATCCCAACATCATCTCATATATTTGCAACTTAAACAAAAAGCTACACTGTTTTGACCGAATAAGATGCCCATCATAGAACCCTCAGGGATCTTTGGTATTTGCATTTTTCGTGTGTGAACTTATGGATCACTGATATGCCATCTCTGTAATCACCCATTTCCCTGCCTTCCTTACCTCTCGAACTTTGCTAAGGTGGAGAGAACATTCAAGAAACTATTGTGGAAAGGAAAAAGGGAATGGGAATTGCATACTGTAACTTGCTTGGAATCCATAGGTTTTGCATCTACTTCATAAAGCCTACCTTTTGGTACCCCATCAAAGCTTCCTTTGGTCAGCTTGTAAATGCCTATAATGAGCTCTTCTTTGTCTTGTTTTCTGTCCAGTTGGCAGTCCAGCTATCTACATATTCTTTGCTCTTGCATCTTTTTGTTTATCTTCCTGGACTGCTTTTCCCACCTGTTTGTCTGTGTAGATTTCTGCTTCTTTCACCCTTTTTGGTGTCCAAGTTTCCTATGCTAGAAATGATTTTGGAAACACATTTGTTAATTTCCTCAATCTTTAATTCTGAGCTTTCTGTTTTCTAAATTTGTCTTGTGTGTTGTTAATCATAGTCTCCATTTGTATGACTTATTCCTGCAACTTTAGATTGGATATGTTTTGAAGTTCTTGACTAAAATCATTGCTTACCGTGTTTTTTGAAGAGGCTGCTGCTTGAGCACAAGAATCAGGTCCTTTTGAGGTCATGCTTCTAGTTTTGGCTAGTGCGGGGCAACTTCTGGGCTCCCAAAGCTGTAGTAATCAGTCCATTGGAGCAGGCTGGCTTCCCTGCCACCCTACTGTGCTGAATCATGAAGCTGCTTAATTCTTGCAGAACTGTTACCTTGGCCAGACCTAGTAAGAAGCTGATTGAAAAATAGCAGTAGGCTTGAGTAGCTCACGATTATGTTGAATGAGAATATTGGCCATTTAGGGCAATCTCTGACAATGGCTCCCAAGCAAGAACAATGTGCGGGTAACCTCGCAGACTAAGGATGATGAGTAGTAGTGGCATTGGACTGAGAAACTTTCCTTGCTTGAGGGACTAAACCCTTGGTTTGGGCCAAGGAGGAGCAGCTAGCCAAGAGTGCATGTCGAGGAGGAAAGAGAGAGACAGAGGATGAGTGAAAGTGCCCGTCAGGCCCAACAACGCATCTAGTGACAAAATATGAAGAGGGGAGAGAAGAAGAGTGGAGAAGAGGAAAGAGGACACAGCTAGAGAGCACACCACAAATGACTAAATGTACACTAGATTTAGTTAAAAATGTAGAATATATACAAACTCTTTTAGGGTTAAGATTAGCGTTAAGGCATCTAACCCTTTCTTTTATAGCACTCTATTGGGTTAGTGCTATGCACATATGATCACATGATGTTAAGCATGGTTTCTCAATATCTTCCCTCACAATCAACATCATGAAGTAGGTCTTTCCTCAAGATGATGATTTTAAGGAATCGAAGAAGGACTAAGCATTACCATCACATCCCTTTAGTGGGAATGTTTTTCCTCTGCATCAAACGAAAAGCTTGTCAATGTTTCTGGAAAAGCTCTTTACCGAGTGGAAGATGTCTAAAACATTTTTTTTAATATCACAATGCTGTAGTGTGATGATACCAAGTAACACTTTTTCTCTGATGAAGTGCTCTATGACATCAATGTGCTTTGTCGTGGAGTGATATATTGGATTCTTGGCCAATGCTTAAGCTGATTAATTATCACAATATATTATTGTTGGCTTTGATTATCAGAGTTATTTGTTTTTGACAATAGGTTTCTGAGCCATATAGCTTCACATGCACTTGTAGTGAGTGCTTTATATTCTGCTTCAGTTGAAGATAAAAAAACAGTTGGTTGTTTATTTGACAACCATGATATAGCACCTTCATCAAGGAAAAATGCATATCCCCGTATCGATCTCTTGATCTCATGATCTCCGGCATAGTCACTATCTACTATGATTATGTAAGCTGTGTCTAATCCACACAAGCGTGCCTCTTGTCATACGTGCGTGGCTTATGCTAGTTGTATTTTCAATTGTTCGGTACTTCCAACTACCCAGTTGTTCGGTACTTCTGGGATGCCCAATTGTTCGTATTTTCGGTTGTTCGGTGCTTCCGGCTGCCCAGTTGTTTGGTACTTCTGGGATGCTCAATTGTTTGGTACTTCTAGATATTCGAATGCTCATTGTGTTTCTAGATTATTGGTTCTTGATTTGCAGGATCATTATGGGCCTTTCTATTGTGTTGCTATGGCTTTCTTACACTATGAAAGCGACATTTCAGCCCTGGCTTTATAGACATATCAAATTCGATACTTCAGGATGCTCGAATGCTCATTGTGTTTTTGGATTATTAGTTCTCGATTTGTAGGAACTTTATGAGCCTTCCTATTGTGTCTCTATGGCTTTCTTACACTACCCAAGAGACATTTCAGCCTTGGCTTTGTGAACATCTCAAATCGCCCCTCCATACTCATCTTTGGAGTGACCGAAGCAATATCCTTATACATTCATCCTTGGTACAATAGAAACGGACACTTGAATATTTGTTGTGTTCATATATAGTGCATGAAATCAGTCATCTTATGTGGATGAATTGTGCAAAACATGAAGGCATGATTATAAAGTTTTGAGGAGGTTTGACCAGATTGAACTTGGAGACAACAAGCACTACTATTAAGATGAAGAGCTCAAACATCGAACTTGGAGATCTCAAGCGCTGATTATGCATCATCACTATGTCAAACAAGATGAGATTTCTAGGAAGATTTTTCTATTTTTCACACATACTTTGCAGTATATCATGCACCAAACATAGTGCCTATACTTTGCAATGTACTATGGATAAGTGCTTGTCTTATGCCCTTGTACTATCCAGCATTACACTGTATCATTCAAATTGGCATATGGCCAGCCTTTGCATATATATTTTCACATAGATATATATAGTGGCTCAAGCATTATCTTTAGATATAATGACCTTTTGGTTGATGGGATCATATGACTTGTATGCTTTGCTTTCTTCATTGTGGCCAACCATGATGCATTAACATGACTTCGCATCTTTTTTTTTGCGATGATCATCATGTATGTGGACATATGTTATGCAACCAAATTTGCGTAGATATCCAATGCGTGGCTTGTGTCTAATGAATGCTTCATAAAGTGTCATAGCCTGAATCGGTTCGGTAGGAAGCTGATTAAGCAAGTAGTTTGCAGTGGCTATTGCTTCTGTCCAACATTGATTCGGAAGATACTTCTCATTGAGCATTGCTCTAGCACTGTTTGCTAAAGTATCATTCTTCCTTTCAGCTCTTGCATTCTGTTGAGGAGTATCTGTATAAGTGAATTGTCTTCGAATGCCATGACTTTTGTAAAAGTTCATGAATGCGAAAGACATGTAATCACCTCCTCTATCTGATTTCATGAGTTTGATCTTTTTGCTTGTCTGGTTTTCAGCCATCGCTTTGAATTCTTGAAATCTGGAAAACACTTCAGATTTCTCTTTCAAAAGTGACCCAACAATATTTGTTGTAATCATCGATGAAAGTCAAGTAGTAAACTGCTGTGGGTCTGGGCATAACCCCATACATATGTGTGCATCAAATCAAGAATACCTCTTGCTCGAGAGGTGCTTTTGACAAAGTTGATTCGCTTTTGTTTGCCGAAGCAGCATGATTCACAAATTTTTTCAAGGAACCGAGGCTTAGGAATTTCAATTGCCATATTCTAATTTTTTATCTCTATCAAGCTTTTGAAATTGACATGTCCATATCTCTTGTGCCATTTTGCAAAAAGTAGCATATGTTGCGATTGAATAGACATGCCATGTGAATATGATACTGAAGCTAGCGTTTTGAACAAGCGTCCTTCCTTGACTGCTTTTTCTACTAGTAGATATCCTCTGGATTTGTCTCTAATCCTACATTCATCTCCATCAAAGATGACCCAATAGTTGTGTTCTACTATTTGACCAATTGACAAGAGGTTCTTGCTGAGTTGTGAAACAGAGAGTACATCTTTCACCAATCCTTTCGTACCAGTGAGATTGTTCATAGGGACAATGCCTTTCCCTTCAATTGGATTTAGTATATTATCTGTAGTGTAGATAACTTTCTAAAGTCCTAATAACTTTATCTCTTTGAACCATTCCTGATGCTTTGTCATATGAGATGATACTTCGTTGTTGATATACCAAGGATCCTAATCTGCTTGGTCGACTTAATAACCGAATTTTCCTTTCGAATTGCAATCAGTGTCAAGATAAAATGTTTCAGTCTTATACATATCCTCACCTGCAAGGAACATCTTCTTAGGTTCATTGGCATAATGATTATGAATTGAATGTCCACCACATTGATTTTCTCTTCTTCGAAAATGCCCTCGATTGCTATTGGATTGTAAATGTTTGACACGTTGGTGGATGCATTCCCTCATCCTTGAAATCTTCCTCTGTTGGAATGATTTCCTCTTTGCTGATGCTGATGTTACTAAGGATGATTCTGACTTTGTTGTTGATGATGACCACTTCGCTGGAATGATCTGCCTCTGCCTCTATCTGAAGCTGTGAATGCTCAATCATTAGAATGACCTTTGCATGTGAATGGCTTGCATCCTAAGTTCTTCACTAAGTAAAACTGATTGAAGTTCTTTCAGTGTCGGAATTTGCCGTTGGATGGCAATACTCTAGACTAGATTCTTGTATCCCTCTCTAAGTCCATTCAGGATGACTTGAACCATTTTTGCGAGATTCCTGATCTCTCCTGCTACTACGAGTTGATTGTTGTAATCCTTGATCTTGAGTACGTAAGCATGATCGGTTTCACTGTGATTGCGAAAACTCTAGTTTATCTGGTTTCTCAGTGTGATAATGTTGGAAGTGTTCTTAGACTCATAGAGAGTTGCGAACATATCCCATGCTTCTTTTGATGTCTTAATGGTGTTGAGCTATCCTAGCATGATATCTTGCACATTGTGCAGATGATATGCATACTTGTCTTTCTTGTCACATTCTACCTGTGCTTGGGCAATGGCAGTATCTACTACTACAGGTGCGGACATTGTTGGTGAGGCTGTAGATCCTGCTATTGCTTGCTGGTGGTACGATAACAGGTGGAGTAGAGCTACTGCTGGCTGGATTGTCCAATGGTCTAGGGGTAGACCCATCGACATACTCTCATGTCATGAAGTACAAGAATGGTCTCCATTCGGTATTTCCATGTGCCGTAATTTGAGTTGCCTAGCTTAGCAGATGCCTCCAAATTGAGGTTGCTAGTCGTAGACATGGTTCAAGAAATGTACTCAAAGTGTGTGTGAAATCACTGTCTGAATCATTTGCAAAACAGTGACTGTGTCAAGTGAAATATGAATTGTCGGTGAAGATAGAACTATAATATATAGTCAAATATGTTACAAGGCTTGTGGCAAATGATGTCAGTAATAGCCAAGAGGCTTTACTAGGCTTGAAATGATGTGCTCAATGCTGAAAAATAGCCAAGAGGCTTTACAATGATGGCATGTGTGTGTGAAATCATATCATGTGCTATCTACCCCCACTGAACAATCGATCAAACCTCTGAACACTCGGAAGTGTGCTCATTTAACTGTGAGATGTCAGGTTTCAGGTAATGTAATGGTGTGAAACTACATGTGAGCAAAGGGACTAACTCTGAGTAGGAACTATTTTCCCGAAATGTGCGCATGATGTGAGGAGCACGTAGAGCACAAACGATCAAAAAATTTTCCATTTTGGAGCACCCTCAAATTCTTCCTAGATCACGAGATATCACTTGATCAAGGTGGAGGGGCAAAAAGGGTGAAAATGATGATGTGGCAACTGTGTTCACATGGAAAACTGTGCCTAGCAAGGGGTGTGCCAGCAAAGAGGTAATTGTGTGATGAGGTGGAAGTTGTTTGTTCACATATAAGATGCACAGGGTGCTAGTAAAGGGACAACTGTGCTTGAGTGCCATGTGGTAGATGAGGTGGCACTTTGACTTTGACTTGATGATGTGATAGTGTTGATGTGGCCAGATGATGTGGATGATGATTGTACCTACTTACATGGTAGGAGGAACTAGTGGTGATGTTGCATGTAGGTGGTATGTTGACATGGCTACACAGGTGGCAGTTGACGTGGCCCCGATGCTTATTTGGTAGATGAGGCTGATGATGTGCTAGCTAGAGTAGCCAACCCTTGCTGATAAGCTTGGGTGACTTTTCAAGGTGACAAAATCTTTCAAAGATTCCATTGACGGAATGAATTCTGTCACTGCAATAAGGAGATCTGGGAATATGGTGTTGTGCCTTGAAGGCACTTGTCTTCAGATGATCATCAGGAGGCTTAGCCATACAAGAGGTCGGTTGACCATTTAGTTTGGCCTGTTGAAGTGCCCATTGGAAGGTACATCGTTGGAGAGTGCAGGGGTCCGCGTCGATTAACTAAAGAGAAGCTAGATTAAGTAGTTGAGGAGCCTCACTGGATGTTCATGGTGTAGCAGTGCAAAGTTTGTTGGGTCGCTTGAGAGGTCGAGTAGTCATGGTGCAGAGTCCATTGTAGGTCGAGGGTGCCTTGGTTAGCCCCTATTGCCCATAGTTTGGGTGGCTAGAGGCCGTGAAAGCATAGGCAAGCTATTGGAGAGGCTCTATGCATTGAAGCTATGGAGAAGCCGTGTGTAGAGTCTTTGGTGGTGTAGGAGATCCGTGGTGCTGAGGAGTTGAGAGCTTGGCGCTGGTTGTTTGTGAAGGCACCTTAGGTCGTTTGGACATTATTGCATGGTGATGTTTGCTCGAGCATGAACCGATATGGTAGTTGTTTGTAGAGTGTGCTAATCCAAATTGACATGCTTGGTGGATGTGCATATTGGATAGTATTTGGAATAGGTGATGACAGCATGGTTGCTTGCTTAATGGGTGGTCACCTTGTTAGATGGTATTGATCATTCTAGCCTTCCATTCTATGAAGGTGATAAGTCTCCTATGTGTTGATTGCATTTCTATGGTTCACCATCTCTCCCTCTCTCTCTCTCTCTCTCTCTCTCTCTCTCTCCCCTCCCCCCCTGCCATGTTGTGAGCTCCTCTCTCTTTATTGAGCACTTTTCACTTGCATTTGTAAAGCGGTATGAAAGCCATGGCTCTTCGTGGTTCTCTGTCCTTGTTGGACAGAGTTTCCTTAGATGATCCACAGTTAGAGTTTCTTTTTGGGTGGCAACACCATCAGTTTTTGATACCAATCAGACTTCTTGAGGTGGTTGTTTCGTTACCATTATCCTGAGAAGCGTCTCTCAATGCTGAGCGGTTGTTATAAGCTTTGCATCACATCGACTCAGATTTGAACATAACATTTGTCATTCGATGGCTTTACACATGATGCTCTTTACACATTCAATCATCTCTTTACACCCACATTGTCCAAAATAATATTCAAATTTTAAACTTAAATAGAAGATTCAAACATTACACAATTGGCATTTTGAATGAGATCATGAAACTATTGCAAAATGCTATAATGCCTATGAAGCATGCATCTTGGATTGTGTAGGACATCTAAAAATATTTTAAAACTTTGAATAATTATTCTATATATATATGGAATAAATTGTTCATTTGAAAGTTTAGCTTCTCTAAACCAAAGGAGACAACCAATTGAGAACTTTTTCTAAGGTTTAGGGGGTGTCCAATACTGTGTTGTAATTGTATGCATGCATATGAGGGTATGCTCAATAACTTTTTCTACAATCATTTTGAAAAAATGCGCTCAATATATATGGAGATATTGCTTGGTAGTCTTGAAACTTTGATATTTAGTGATTTTGTTTATACATGAATACATTAGGAAAAACTCAATTGATACATGTGCAATGAGCCTCTTTAAATAAATCCAACATTATTTATCGTTTCGCATTGGTCCTTTTTGAGTCACTACCTCACAACTTGGGCATAAGCATGCTAAAGATGGTTTCTATTTTCTTAATCCACAACATCAAACTTGCTACAGAGTCATTTTGCCTTTTGCTTTTTTTAGCCATTTTGGACATCTTTATACTTATTTAGGGGGCATGATTTGTTGGTGTGTACAACCAGAGGCGATAAAACATGGCCGTCATTTTTTGTCATTTGACATCTCTCACTTTTGCATTTAAAATTTCACTTCTCCTATGTTGGTAAGTACCAAATAAAGTATACAATGCACACATGTGTCTTGATGGACCTATTAAGAACATTCTCCCTCTCGTGGCATTCTGTGATCTATCACTTTAAAATTTTTTGCTTCTTTTAGAAAATCATTTTCCTCATGAATTTTATCCTTTCAGGGATTCTTCCCATTGTGCATCTATCCCTTTCACATTCATTCACCCCCACTCTCTTTGTACTCCTCAGGCTCTCTTGGAACATCCATAAGTTTCGATTTCTGTCACAAAGCTTCAAGCGAGTCCTTGTTTCTTCTTACACGCTAGCTGTTTAGCATAAATCTTTCTCATTTCTTGGTTTGCTTTCTTTATTTAAACTAAGATATGGCATGGTGCAATGCAGTTTGTCATGGGTTACAAGAGAACTAGGGAGCAGCTGTGAGATAGAAACGTTGATAAACCCGATTAAGGTACGAGGAGGGAAAGGCCATGGGAATCAATGATACAATATCCAAATAACAATTGAAGGTAGTTTTGCAATGAATCCACGGAGAGATGATGCTTGGGAAAATGCTTCCTTGTTGAGCAACTAACCTCAAATCAAATAGCAGATGCATCCATTCGAGTAGTCATAGTGAAGAACACAAGCTATGGACTCAAAATTGGTGGGAGCATTCAAGGCAACGACATCAAGTCATATGAGAGACTACCAAGCTCATGTCCTTAGAAAATTTACCTACACCCAAGGATTTATACTCTTTCAATGCCCCACAAGGAGGCCATACTCTATAACTTGAGAGAGGCCTCACCAATGTGAAAGGTTTGCATAACTTAGATTAGTTTTAGCTGCAAAGCTATGTTATTTTCCTTGAAACAAATATGAAATAGCTTGAGCGCACAATGTCAAAAATGTTGTCCATTGGAAGGACCAAGGTGATTCTAGCGATTGGCCATTGAGTGGAAGCAATACAAGCCAATGTGAGAATATTATGGGTATCAACTCAATGGAAGAAAAGGATTGACAGCCTTAGTGAGGAAGTCATCCCTATAGTGACATTGTTTTGGAACAATAACACGAGAGTTTCTCCTAAGAAGAAATATGTCTATATGCTATAGAGGGGATGCAAGCCACACTAGGAGCACATGATACACATTCTTAACACAATGTGTATCAGTATGGTCAGACTTCAATGCTATCAGCTATTATCTTTTTTCCTTGCAAATTCATTATGTTGTTTAGTTTTCATTTGCATCTTATGAAATGAGAGAGAGAGAGAGAGAGAGAGAGAGAGAGAGAGAGAGAGAGAGAGAGAGAGAGAGAGAGAGAGAGAGAGAGAGAGAGAGAGAGAGAGAGAGAGAGAGAGAGAGAGAGAGAGAGAGAGAGAGAATACTCTATTGGAAGAGACCACCGTGCTGGATGGAGCCACCTGGTTGAGCACTTTTTAGTAGATGTTGGGAGAGAGAGAGAGGTCTGGGGGGCCATGTCACATGGGTGCATGAACCTTACAAAAACTCCCTATTTAAGGTTGCATTGTGGGTAATAAATACCCCTATTTAAGCTTATAAGTTTTTCATTGAAAACTTATTGCTACCCCTCTCTAAGGAGTTTATTGGGATAGGCACCATAATACACCCTTTTTTACTATATACAACTTATGTATGCTTTCTCAATATATGCATATTCTTCCTTGGTTTAATATGCAAAAACATATTTAAAATGCTCTTAATACACATATTTGAGGATATTTATTATGTTTGTTTCCTACAAAATCCAATCTAGTACAAGTTTTGCCATCAATTAAGTCACATAAATAAAATAGAAAATTTTGTAAGATATCAATGCTCCACTCTCGTGTAACTACGCGAAAACCAGCTAACTCTACTTATAAGCCCCCCGTATGAGGAGAAGGCATTTGAGTAGCTCAGTTATCCGGTAGGTCCTAGTTTGGACACTAGATGGGGGCCATGTTTGGCCTGATGGCTGGATGGAGTTGGCACACTGCCAACTAGGCTACATGCAAGTGTGGGAAGGTGGAGCCCTAGATGATCTCGAATAGCTCTAGGCCGAACGAGGACCGTACATCAGTTGCTCTATTTTGCACCCCAGTTCTATCGTGTGGTCGGTGGCCTATTTCGGGACCGACCCCCAGTCGACCGATTTGGGTGGACTGGGTCGATCACCCAATTGGGTCTAACTGACTACGACTAGTGGCTATATAAGAGCAAGCTCGTGAAGCCCATTTCATCACTGGCTACAACAACCCTGATTCCTTAGCATCCAGCCTCCGTCCTCTACTGTTTCCAGCACACCATCGAAGCTTCTCTCACAGGAGTGCACGGTTGGGAGGCAGCGCCATCTATTGTATCAGTTTTATAGTAATCAAATTTTTTATTCTCCATACTATCTGCTTTTCTCTCTTGTGTACGAGATCCTGTTATCTGTTGAGCACAGACGTATTGTTTTCTTACAAATTTAATATTCAAATCCATTTAAGTAGAATTTTATGTTGCAAGGTGTCAAAAAGTAATCCAATCACAAAGCCAATCCATGTTAAAGGCTTATTTAACAGACTCCCTCATTTCCTCTCTCTCCGGCCCCCATCCCCATCCCCCTACCCCTACCCCTTTGAGCTCCTGCCCTAACCCCCACCCCCAACCACACAAAAAAACCCCTAACAAATCAAAATATTGATTACTTTCTTTTGCATCTTTGAAATTCGGGGTTGGAGATGGAGAGAGAGAGAGAGAGCGAGAGAGAGAGAGAGAGAGAGAGAGAGAGAGAGAGAGAGAGAGAGAGAGAGAGAGAGGGGGGGGGAGGGAGGGAGGGAGAGAGAGAGAAGAGAGAGAAATTTTACAAGTGATTGTCATGGTGGTTGAAACAATAACCACCACCATACTGGTTAAAAAGCCACCGTGTTAATGGTTGTAGCTTGTAGACACCATGGATGTTGCTACATGGGTTTTTAACATACTCTATAATTTGTTGGATGAGCAAACAAAGATGTACCTGAGATTCGAGGCTAAGAGACCCTGACATAAGGATTGGGTAGAGGAGCTTTGAGCATTACAAACCATGGTATGTCAAGAGACTCAATGATAAGAATGTATGTTGTTGGAAATCACACATAGACTTTGACCTAGTCGGGAAAGCTTTGAGTGACCAGAGATGTGGTCTTACTAGAGCATTGCTTCATGGAGATAGATGCCCATGTCTCACAGGTGAATGTATTGTTTGTTGAGGAATTGGATGAGTCATCATGTGTTGCAAGAACAAGCAATTTTAACACACTACATTCTGTGTGGGAGCGACTAATTTGTCCAAATGGAGATCCTGAGTGCCACCAAATTGGATGCATCTGTGGCGAATCCCCATGATGTGATGTGAAGGATGGTGTGAAGCAGAAGCAATTTGTCTGCCCAAATGGGTTCGGGAAGCAAAACCCTATTGTTTTAGAATAGAGGAGATTTGAAATGGTTGATCATGTGGAATTAGATAAGAGGAGATGGGATTGTCATACAAAACCAATCCACCAATTTTCGACCTCATATAGTAAAATCCATCCCCCAAAGTATGTGCTTCGCAATTTCATAGCATGCTACACAATTATCTCTATGATTGATTTTGCTAAACATTTTTTCTTTTCAAGAACAAGATGAAATATATTGCACACCGGTACAATAAGAAAATAACAATTTTGATGCATATACAACCACTTGCCAATGACTGATACCAGTTGTCCAGTAGACTTAAAGAATTTTAGTATAAGTGCAACACACAAACCATTTCTACATTTAGAATGACAGAGAACATGACACCTTGTTTGTCTAGCATGCTTTTCTATTGGATTGGAATATGTTAGCCAAAGACAATCCCCAAGTAAAGGAAACGATAAGACAACATTGGGTGTGGTGAGATGGTGCTTCCTTTGAATTTGAATCCGATTGTGGATTCTACTTTATTGCAAGGTCTAAATCCCTCATAGGTCTAAACATACTATGGAACATGACGGGTGTGGTGCCATGGTAAGGGGAACATGATGGGTGTGGTGCCATTATAAGCAAGATCTTTATCAAGATCTATTAACATGCCCTCAAGATATGTTGTATAGGGTGGTAGCACATTTTGCTGGACTAAAAAGCAGTTTTCATGGACACTACTTTTTCAGTGCTTGTAAAAGCATCTTTCAAACTGATTGTGAGACTGGTTAGGATTGTAAATTAAAAAATAAAACCACATCCCACGTCCATGATGCGTAACTAACAAAGACATTGTAGCTACCAGTCCTGCTTCTCTTTTTGAAACCTCTCTCTCTGAAACCTCCCGCTTTGAATATGCAACCTAAAATCTCTATGTGTGTGTGTGTGTGTGTGTGTGTGTGTGTGTGTGTGTGTGTGTGTTTGTGTGTCTGTGGGCGCTCTTGGTTCTTTCTTTGTAGTCTATATCTCTGTATCTCAGAAATAGCCTCAGAGTAGCATCAGTTAAAATAGATGTTGAAAGATGTGAGATCCTGAGTGAAGTGGAGTCTATGAATTCTAGTACCAGCGATGAGGAACAAATCAACTTAAGGCCACAGCAGAGTAGCAGCACTTCAAACTGACAAAATCTTTGCAAACACTTCTACTAAATTAGCAGTGTCCCTAGGACCATCAAAGTTCATACTCAAACTTCCTATTGAAAAATGGTACGTGCCTCTATAGGAAACATGTTTGATTCTCTATTTCTTAAATGACATTGCAAATGAGGGAAGGTGGCGATGCTTTATGCTACTCTTTGCAAGTGCATCTAGTTTATTTGTCTCCAAGACCTGAGGATGTCAATGCAGAGACATTAACACAACTAACCCGTCAAGAAAAAGAGGTAGAGGATGTCAAAGAGTACGAGACCACAAAGAAAAGAAAGTAATGATAGAAAGCAAGAGTGAAGCAAGCTATGGAAAATTAGGCAAATATTGTATCTGACATGGACAAGAGATGAAAGATAGCAAAGGAGGTTGTTTCCTTCTTTGAAGAACAAACAAGAGGAATGGACTCAGAAACCAGAAAGGATATCTTCATGCAAATCTTGTTTCATCCGAATATTAAGCATTTGCACACTGCCAACAAAGAAGTTCAATTGATGCAAAAAGCAATCGTAACCAATATACGCAACACCTTAACCCATGTCAAACAACCACAGAGCCATGATGAAGTTTTCTCAAAAGGTCTGCTTTGATGATGTTGATCAATTTTGATGGGCAAGAATGCCAAGATTTTAGCATTGCAAAGGCTTCCAAGCTTTTGGGTGTCCACAAGAGAAACTGCTTTTGCAAGTGCTTTAGGGTTGTCTATTCACTTTACAAGCTTCTATGGTATTGGATTCATGTTTAGTGATGACTGCTTTACCACTTCTTTCGTTTTAAAAACCGCTTTTTGACAGCTTGATTTTTTGACTGGTTGTCAATGCTTTAGCAATGCTTTGTGACTGCTTTGGTAGTGCTTTGCATGTGGTTGTTATTGCTTTGGTAGTACTTTATGATTGCTTGTTGTTTTCTTAATTGCTTTATGAGTGCTTTACCACTACTTTCTACTTGTAATGTGCTTTGCATGAAATGTACAGGCTCTCTGTATGTGCTTTGTAACTGCTTTGAAAGTGCTTTGATTTGCAGCTGCTTGCCCATTGCTTTCTATTTGAGGAGTGCTTTACATGTGCTTTTTAGTACTATGACAATGAAAATCTAAAGGTTACAAAAAATGAGAATAATGATGAAAGACTACTAGAAAAAGAGTGGAAAGCTTTTCCAACCTTTGGCTACTTGACAACTAGTGGAAAGCTTTACTAGTATGATGGAAGGCTTGAGGCTAGGTTTTGGCTTGTCAGAAAAACTAGCACCAGTGAACCAATTTACGTGGCAATAAGGAGCACAAATGGAATATCTACTGATTGTTCACCCTCCTACATCCAAGATCATGCAAAGGGAACAAGCACCTACACTGACTCTTGGATCCCAATCATACACGGATTTGTGCATATACATATCCGGATAGTATTTTCTTTACTTTTGCGAATAGGCATATGGGATCTCGTATGCAAGAGATAAAAGCAAATAGTATGGAGAATCAAAAATTTGATTGCTGTAAAACTGATACAATAGATGGCGTTGCCTCCCAGCTGTGCGCTCTTGTGTGAGGAGCTTCGATGGCATGCTGGAAACAGTAGAGGACGGAGGCTAGATGCTAAGGAATCAGGGTTGCTATAGCCAGTGATGATGATGGGCTTCACGGGCTTGCTCTTATATAGCCACCACTCATAGTTGGCTAGACCCAATTGGGTGATCGACCCAGTCTGCCCAAAACGGCGATCGGTCCCGAAATAGGCCACCGACCAATCGATAGAACCGTGGCACAAAATAGAGCAACTAACCTACGGTTGCCATTTGGCCTAGAGCCATCCGGGATCATCTAGGGCTCCAAATGTGCCCCGCAACTCGAGAGTGGGCTGCCCTAGGAAATGCTCCATCTACCCTCAGTGCAGTCAGTCATGGGATGCCTTCCCGCACTTGCATGTAGCCTAGTTGGAGTGTGCCAACTCTATCTGAAGTCGTCTAGCCATCAAGCCACACATGGCCCCCATTTGGTGTCTAAACCAGGACCTATCGAATAACTGAGCTACTGAAATGCCTTCTCCTCATATGGGGGGGCTTACAAGTAGAGTTAGTTGGTTCTTGCGTAGTTACACGAGAGTGGAGCATTGATATCTAACACCCCCCCTCAATGTCCACCCGCAAGTGAACTTACTTTTTCGGCCCAATGCTAAGTCGATGAAGATGCCTCTCCAGCAAGTCTCTTCCAAGAGCCTTCGTGAAGTGTCTGTAGCATTCTCTGTAGTTGGACAGTACACCAAGTTGACCTCTCCATCCAACACCTATTTCATTAATTTTGGACTTTTTGTGTTGTTTTTGGACGAAGCCCAAAATTCCTTCCCAAATGAAAACTTTACTTTGTGAAAATATCCTTCCCAAATCAAAATTTTACTTTCTGAAAATATTCTTCCCAAATCAAAAGTTCACTTTGTGGCACTATCATATTCACATAAAAATATTGTTTTTTCAATCTATACTTTTTCACCAACATGCAAGAATTTGAAATAATCCTATATTAGAAATTCTAGCTATATCTAAGTTATTTGTTAATTTAATTATTTTTAATATTTTTCCTTGACGTTTTTCCTTGATGTGATAAATTTATAAATCCATGAAAGGAGACTTAAATATTTCATGAAAATAACATTGTCACTCGCAATATGCACAAATTTTTTAAAACTTTTAATAAATAGAAAAAAGGCATGATGCAATAAGACCCAAGTTTTTTATTGAACCAAAGAGGTATAATAGCAATTATAGCTATTATTATATGATTACATTGAGAGACGTTGCTCTCAGCTAGATTCTTTATATCCAAAATGATATAGATTGAACATATGTTTACAATTTAAATTGTTGCTCTTAAAGAGCCTCAATTCGTGCCATCTGCATAATTTGACTCCCCATTGTCTTGTTGCTCAATGTCACGATAGTCCCTTGCTAGGTGCCATCTACATAATTTGACTCCCACTTGTCTTGCCAAGCCTTGCCCCTTGGGTGCATTGACTCCCCATTGTCTTATTGCTCAATGTGATAGTCCCTTGCCAGGTGCCATCTGCATTAACTCCCTATTGTCTTGCCAAGCCTTGACCCTTGGGTGAAATCTAGTGCCATCTGCATTAACTCCCACAAGTTATCTTGCCAAGCCTTGCCCCTTGGGTGCATTGACTCCCCATTGTCTTATTGCTCAATGTGATAGTCCCTTGCCAGGTGCCATATGTATTAACTCCCTATTGTCTTGGTAAGCCTTGACCCTTGGGTGACATCTAGTGCATATTTTGACTCTCATTTGACATAGGAGGTGATGACTCTGATTATAATTGTCTTGGATTGGCTTCTTGCCTAGTACCCAAATAAAATCCTTCAATGGACTTCAATACAAAGCTTTAATCATGGACATTCTTCATTTGCGCTATCTCCTTCTACTTCCTCCATGGCGAGCATCCTTAAAAATTCGTGTATATGCAAAATAGTTTGCTGTGGTATTTTTATTTTTCCTTCTACCTCATATCCCATGTGCTTCTTTGATTTCTTTGCCCTTGAATTCCAAGACACTATGATTGTCTCCGTCGAAACTTGAGAGACCGCTTCATCATTTGGGACCCACTCCTTCATTATACAATTAGTATACAATGTGTTGTTATCCATATTCTCCTTCCTGCCCTTTGGCTCATACCATACCACTGTAAATGTTGTAGCTCTCCCTTGGTCATCTCTTTGCACATCAACTACTTTTGCAACCCAAAACTTCACATTCTCATATTCATCATCCGATGGCCGAACCACAACAAAACAATCGACCTCTATATCTACTTGTGGCATAAACTCTCTCTTCTTCGGTCCACAATATGGATGTGCGAGTAATGATACAAATTCATTTTCAATGACTGGGGCTGGGTGCAAATCGTTATGAGCATTTGGCCAAAACATAGCGGCATTCTTCCTTGACATCCTTTGAGCCTCGCATTCTCTCAAGGTCCTTTATTAAATTTTGTGTCTTGTTAATTATAGTGGTAGTGTGCTCTCTCCAAGTAGGCTTCGAATCAGGATATCTCTGGAGCATTTCCTCTTTGTATGTAATAAATGCTTTTAATCCTTCTATTTCACAGTTAGACCTCTCATTGAATTCTTGTATAGGAGCCCATGTTGGATACCTTTCCTTGCTGGGGAAAGAGTGGAGGAGATGACGGAGAACATCCGTAGCCTTAGGATGAGGGAGTAAGGAATCAAGAATCAATTTCATCATGTACAAAGCAAGACTGTGATATTGACGAACGCAATAGTTAAATCAAATGCCTATCATGCTTTGCAACAGGGTCCAAAATGCACTGTTTGGCATACCCCCATCATAGATGACTGCATGATTTAATGGCATGCGTGCTACCACCGTGTGCACGCTTTTTACTTTGGGGTGTTTGTGCATGTAAAATCTCTATGTAGAGAATGCCATTTGCCATTGCCCAAGTCATGGATAGATCAAATGTGCCTACCTACTACTATAGCTATCTACGACGAGAAAGTAGATGCTACAGCTCAATTTTCCATTTGGGCAAAAGATGCAAAAGACAAGGAGCTCAAATTGAAGAAGGCCAAGACTAACTGCGAGGAAAAGGAACTTGAAGGGAGGAACCAGCCCCCTTCAAGAAAGGAGCAAGAAGGGCCGAGCATAAACCAGGAACCTCAAATCAAGGAAAGAGGAAGCAGCATGAAGGGAGGGGCTAGGCCCCTGAAGGAAGGAACCAGCCTCATTCTAGAAAGGATCAAGGAGGGCCGAGCCTGCAATCAGGGAGCTCAACAAGGCGACCTACTCAAAGCAATGTAAAACCAGCCCCCTGAAGGAAAGGAGTCCTTGAGATGTAATCTGAAGGAAAGGAGTCTTTGAGATGTAATCTATGTAATCTCTGTGTAATCTATTGAATTGTTAATTTTCTCTAGAATTTACTTGGACAATGTTTTCTCAGCTATGTGACTAGATAGTGTCACACAACTACGAGCCCATTATGAAATCTAGCCCCAAAACTATGTACACCCATCCACCTTGGAATGCTTTTATTCTATCTGAAAATGATGTTGGATGACCTCCTCACAGAAATAGACCCGAAGAAGGAGGGAAATAGCTATACAAGGAGGATATGCTTTGGTGATGGGTGTATTACTTGGAGTCGGCACAGATTGTGAATATTAATTTCCCTGGCTATTGTTTTTCTTGCTCCTTTGAGGTACTTGTCAAGCTCATGATGTAGGTTTCTTTTGGTAGGACATGATGGAGGTGTGAAGATGTATAGAGCACAAAGACCAGGATGAAGAGGACCCCTAATGAAAGGACGAGTTACTATGGGCATACAAGTCAACAAAGTCAAGCAAGCAGTGTGTAATCTGAGTGTGTGAAGAGGTCTGCCATTGTGCATCAGGCTAGCCTAAGGAGCTGGGAGATGCTTGCTATATTGAGGCTAATAAGATAGTTGGGAGTTTGGAATTTCCTTGAGCTGCAAAATGTCATTGTATTTTGAAAAAGTAAAAATCTTGCATACATTTCTTGGACTTGTGGACTTTCTCATGGTGCTCACAATACTTTGATTTTGTGTCGACCTGCTTCCATGTTAGTACTTAAATGTTTTAAGTTGCCTAGTGGTTGAAATCTGATAGTTAGAGAGAACCAGTCTAAAGGTGACTGTTTTAGTATAGCACTATGCAACAAATTTTGGGATAGTATTAACAACCACCAGCGCGGTGGTTTGCTTGTATAATTACAAGATGAATGGTTTTGTGGATTGTGGATTTGTTATGGGAAACCAGCGTGGTGGTGGTTGGGATATACTAAAAACAAGCATGGGATTTACAAAAACAATTTAATAAAACCAGTGCGGTGGTTGTTGGGATATACTAAAAACAAGGATGGGAGTTGCCGTTTGGGATTTACAAAAACAATTTAATAAAACCATCACGGTGGTTGTTTGGGATATGCTAAAAAGAAGCATAGTCTCAAATACATTTATTATTTTCTAGGAAAAGTGGAATATTGTTTCCTTGCAATGAGACTACATTTTCTTAGTACTATCTTAGCCGTCCTCATCCACCATCTCCAAGACACCCCAAGATGTGCTCATGCATGTCTAAATCTAATTTGAAGACACTCTTTCCCTTCTTTCATTGGGCACAGGTTCCATCTGGAAGTTCCATTTGGAACTTAATAGCTCTTACTAGATGAGAGTACACAAATGTTTGTGGACTCTTATGTAGCAGTTCATAATTGTAGCCTCTCGTGGATGTTTTTTTGTACCAAAAACCTTCGACTACTACATCCCACTTCTCATAGGTTGCTCCCCAATTATCCTTAAATGTTTTCTCAACCTTGTGCTTAGGTTTTGTGCACTGCAACAAAAGGTATGGGTCATCTTCCTCATTCTCCCCAGATGTAGCGACAACTGCAAAGTTATCCCCCTCTTTCAGATAGTCAATGAGGTCATCAAAACTCTCCCCAAACTGTGGCAAGTTGTTTGTTTCTCCAGTGTTTGTCACTCCATCTGAACGTAGAGGGAAAACTTGAACTCGCTCCCATGTCTTCATAGTTGCAATGTTCTCACAATCATCATGATCCCCTACAATGCACGCACTGCAGAAACAAGAAAGTTTTCTTGTTTTAATTAATTGATTGTTTGAAAATCCCCACATGCTGTGCAGTCTCTGTAGACCACAAACTTCTTTAATTTTCTCGCAATCATGTCGGCTTCTCCTTTGCACTTCATCCACTTTCACTTTATGGAACACTCTACATACTATAGTATTCTAAAGGCTATGTTTACTGTATGTTGAATGCATGCGTGTGGAGAGGTTGGTGTTACAGCATTGTGGGCATCATTGAGTTTTTCTTGAGAGCATGCTAATTGGTGTTTAAACAAAGCCTGCTTAATAACAACACTACATCCATCATGTTCACCCTTGCCATGGCTAGACCCAAAGAAATTCCACATCATGTCTACACCGGTTAGGGATTTGAACCTTGAGATGAAGTAGAATCCATGGGCTGATTTAAATTGAGAGGCAGCACCATCTAACCACACCCAATGTTATTGTATATTTTTTGCATGGGAATTTTCCTTTTTCAGCCATTCCCAATGCAGCAGAAAAGCACGCTGCACAAATAAGGTGCCGTGTTCCCTATCATCTGAAATGTGGAAATCGTATGTGTGTTGCACTGACCAGGACTCTTGTGAGTCAGGAAGCAGATTGGCATCAGCGGTGGAAGAATCAAGAAAATGATTGTACGTGATATGCACAAGAATTGTTATTAGCTTGTTGTACCAGTGAGCACTCTTTTTCTTGAAATGAATAACTTTTAGCAAAATCTATGACAGAGACAATAGTGTCACGGGGGAAATTGGCAAGGCACGTCCTGAATTGCTTATCCTACCAGCTAGCCGTGAAATTATGAAGCACATATTTTGGGATCGATTGAACCATGTGACCTATAAGCTCCCTTGGCTGAGTGCTCTTATATGACAGTAGCCATCTCTTTTTATCGAATCC
This sequence comes from Dipteris shenzhenensis, assembly GCF_047967505.1. Taxonomy (NCBI): domain Eukaryota; kingdom Viridiplantae; phylum Streptophyta; class Polypodiopsida; order Gleicheniales; family Dipteridaceae; genus Dipteris; species Dipteris shenzhenensis. Next base: position 24,951,054 of record NC_141597.1, read on the forward strand.
TTCAACATTGACATTTTCAAATCTCCTCCATTTTAGAGCAACATGGTTGTCTTCCCTCATTTCATTGGGACAGACATTGAATGTCTTCTTCTTCAGCTTCAAACTGCAATGCTTGCATGTGCCACGAATGCATTCAATGCGGTGCCACTCACAGCCTCCCTTTGAACAAACCATTGGCTCCCATAGAGACCTTAGGCTACAAAACCTACCCACCCTTGCAACACATGATGAGGATCCAGGTGGCCTACAACTGCACATTCATCGGGGAGGAATGGGCATCGATCCCCATGGAGCAATGCTCCAACATGACCAGATCTCAAGTCATTAATAGCTTACCGAGTTCAAAGTCTATGTGTGTTTTGCAACAACAAACATTCATGTCTTTGAGTTACTTGACGTACCAAGGCTTACAATGCTCAAAGCTCCTCTACCCAATTCAAATGTCCAGATTCTGATCCATAAAGTTGAGATACAACTCCGTCTGTTGACCCAACATGCGGGAACAACAAAACAATGAGCCCCCTTTTTGCACTACTAAAAGAAGACAAAACACAGTCTAATTAAAGTATATAATGAAGCAAAACAATTTTCAACCACCGCCCTGGTTTAGGATAGTCACAATTTTAATCATCGGGCTAGTTTAGGACACATTTAGGACAATCAACCACCGGGCTTGTTTAGGACACGTTTAGGACAGTCAACCATTGGGCTAGTTTAGGACACATTTAGGACAGTCACAATTTCAACCATCGGGATGGTTTAGGACACTGTCATAATTTCAACCACTGGGCTGGTTTAGCTTGACGGTCTCAACTTCACATATTAGACAATAACAAGTATATTGCTTTTCTTTTCTGAAATTCACAAGTAGAAAATAACAATATATTGTTTTTCATTTCTGAATTTCACAATTTCAATCACAATTTATGTCAGCAGTAAACTTCTTGCTTTATCATGAACCGTTTATCTTGAACCAGCACCAGGCTAGTTTAGGACAATCACATTAAACTTGTCTAGGCCATCCCAGTCTAGAAATAGTGGTATATGACCCGAATAGCAGGAAATTAAATTTAACAAATTTAATTACTAAGATACATAATAATTTGAACCATCGAGCTGGTTAATAACTAATGTTTGTTCAACTAAGGTTCAACCACACTGGTTCAGGACAATGACATAACTAGTGATTGAGTTGAAGCATGCATGATGTTCCAACCACCGGGCTGGTTTAGTAAAATAACAATATATTGCAAAATATATTGCTGTTAATTTCTGTTCAACCACACCATCGAGCTGGACAACAACTAATGTCTATACAACCACGTTGGTTTAGGACAATTACATAACTGGCATGATTGAGCTGAACCAGCCTTGATGTTCCAACCACTGGGATGGTTTAGGACAATCACATTTAGTCCAAGCCTGGTTTAAGAAATGAAACAAGTAAACTATCCCAAAGCTCAATCACAAAAACCACCAAGTTGGTTTAGGCACCACTGACCTACGTTGTATCTAGCATCTGTATGATGTGCTCCTCAAACACCTTGCATCCCGTCCACTTTTTACAGATGTCCTTTTTATTTAGAGAAACTCTCGTATTTTTGTGCCTGTCACTGTAGCAATGACTTCCCCACTTAGACTATCTCTCCTTTTCTTGCGTTCTGTTGAAGCCCACACACTTCTCGGATTGGGATGATCGTGCATTACTTCTACTCTATGTTCAACCTCTATGTTCAACCGCTGGAGCCACGTTGGTCCTTCTAATTGACAACATCTTCGACATTGTGTGCCCAAGCCATTTCTCATTTGTTTCAGGGTAAACCAACATAGCTAATGTTGCCCTCTTTGCAGCTAGGTGATCTAAGCTGTGCACCCCTTTCACTTTCTGTAGGCCATTTCTCAGGTTAAAGAGCATTGCCTCTTAAGCGTGCATCTCTCAAGATGTTGGTAGGGTTGTTACTCTACAAACTTTAGGGTGCATGCTAAAGCTTATGAAGACTCGAGAATGGTAATCACCTGAATGGCCTGATGTTGGTTCCTCGAATGCTCCCACCAACCGTGACACCACAGCTCATGTTCTTCGCTCCAATGGCAATGATCAAATGCATGCATCTATAATCGCTTCTTGTTGCTGCTCTACAAGGAGTCTTCTTTCTCCTCATTTTTTCTCCCTTCATAGATGTTGCAAAATTATCCCATTTTGATTTTCAACAAATCAAAAAGAAGTTATGGAGCATGCCCTCAAATGGGTATGCATCACTTTAGCACAACATTGGAGGCCCATTAACCCATGCCTAATGTTCTCATTTAGGTGTGTCCTTGGGTTAAGGAGAAGCTCACGTAGTGTACTTTTGAATGATTACTTGGTTGCATGTATGTATAGGATAAAATTTTAATGTTTTTGAATAATTTGCTATATGCTATAGTCTTCAGCATGCATGCTTCTTATGCAACATAGCACTTGTAATGCTTTGATGGTCTCGTTCCAAATCCTTATTCCATAATTTTTTGCTCTCATGTTTAAATTTGCAATGTGTACTACAAATTGAAGACAAAGTTTGCCGAATTCCGTTGAGTAATGCATAAGTTATGGGTCATGCAAGATACCTATATACATAAAAGTCCCTGAACCTCACCAAAAATGGCTACACGCAAGTCATGATGACCCTAAAATTTTATGCCATTACTATTCATACTATCATAGTAAGTGGAAATGGTTACTCTCCTCATATAAAAACTTCCTCTTCCTTCTCAGAATAAATTCTTTATAACAAAAAATTTGTTTATGTCATTAAATTTTTAACTCGAACTATAGTTATTAAAAAGTGAAACTTATTCTAATCATGTTTTAAATTAGGTATGTAGTTTCAAAATGAAAGCTTATTACAACCATGTTTGTAACCTTGTACAATACAATTACACTCAATTGATACTATAATCTAACTTAACCACTTCATATTTAAATCCTTTATTTCAAGTATGCTGCATGTTCTTATCTCATTTAAATCGATACGTGATTGTAACAAATAGCTTCTCATGAGCTTCTCATGTAGGAAGGATGACCTTCACTAGTTACCAGTTTGTTTAAGCATTAAGCATGAAGATGGGTGTCTTTATCGAAGATCTTGTTGTTAGTATAACCTTCTAGTTTTCAATGAGACCGTTCTCAGTGGTACTTGATTTCATGAATCATCCTATTTTCAAAAAATGAGTTGACTGCCCTTTTTTGAGAGCTAGGATACCTAGCCATCGCCATTGGTGCATGTCCTTGTCGAAGGTTATGAAGGGGCAAATTGATGTGTGTGTGCATTTGCCTATGGGATTGGAGTCCTATGCAAGAAGTGTGTGAGTGTAGGTGTGCTAGAAGGTTCTAGTTAGGTGTGTCAGGTTGGTGTGATGAGTGAGTGATCATAGGAGGTGATTGATTGAGATAATCAAGGAGATGATTGTGGATCTGGGATCTACCTACATGGAGGCAATTGCCTATATATGTAACCACTCTTGGAATAAAGTTTTACATTTGTGTCTCATTGTTTCTATATGGATTTACAGGTTAGGGACCAACCGAGCACCCCAACCAAAAGTTGTCCTATCCAGACATTCTCATTGGAGCATATCCTTTTCTAGACCCTTGGCAATGGGATCTTTTCAACACATTGTTGCCTCCAACCATCCTAGTCACGAGGAAGTTCCATTACGTGGTATTTGTGCAAGCACTTTTTGCAAATGTAATCAAGGAATACATCTTGTGGACTTTCATTGACAAGACCCCATATTCCAATATGCTAAAAAATAGTAAGGATTAATCATGAAATGATGTGCATATCTAAACAATTAACTATAAATAAGCCCAAAAAAGATAGCATGTAAGAAATGGTAGAAAAAAAGTAAGGATTAGTCATGAAACCATGTATATATATAAATAGATAGGAACACTAACTGAACGGATGTGCACATTTTTTGAGCAAAAACCTACGAGCAAAAAAGTTCGAGCGATAATGTTTGACACCAACCATGCTATTATATTTCTCAAAGGAATATACAATTCTTTCTTAATTTCTCATTTATGGAACCATATACTTACTTATTTATCATTATAACCCTCATTTTAGAGAACATCATCTAGATATGAACAAATAGTGAACACTTTAGAAACTCCTATAAATCCCTCCCTACCATACTCTCTTTTGAGGATTATGGTAATTAAATCGATTTAAAAGGGTTTCCCTTAGCTTTAGCAATCCTATTTTTGAAGTATTGAGAAGCTCTCATGTAACAATGTATACCATATTCCTTGGATGAGTAGGAAAAGGATATTGAAAATCTCATAATTGAAGCCATTATTCTCTATCATAAATTAATCTCTAATACATTATCAAATATGGAAAGTCAAGGGAGGTATTTTTAAAATATTCCCAATTCTTCAAACCTAGGTACTTTTAAGGAAATGTAGTCTCTACTGAACTCCTTCCTACCATAATATGAATTAGGAAAAAGTTGTAACTCTCATATACATCTTGAAATTTCTAATTTATCTCTTCTAAACTTATACAAATTATAATTTTAGGCCTATCATTGCATAGATCATGAAATTTTGAATATTTTTTCTTTTTACAGCTCCTCAATCTGAGCTAAGGAGCAAAAGTTATGATGCATTCTTTGTAGGCTCTCCAAGGGTATTCCGCCGACGAAATAGTGTTGGGGCAAGCTCTTCAAGACATTTTCTTCTAGCAAAATACACTTAGAGGGTCTATTAAAAAGATGTTATATATTTTTCTTAGCTCATCCCGAGGAGATGTAAAGAGGATATTTGCTCAAAATTTCATGATCCAACCAATGGTGAAAGGAAAAAAAATGATATTTGAAAGGCATAAAATAAGTGGCCATTTGGACATTATATATGTAAATTATATAAAGGTATATTTATGTCTATCTCTGTTCATCAATATTTCATATTTAGTTACATATTCCTTGAAATAATTGGGAATTTCTTGCTCCCTAAAAATGACTTCCTCACTCTAATGCCTTTTGGATTAGGATTACCATGTATATATCTAAACAAGAGTGCACAAGCACATGAAGACATTGCTTCCTAATATAGTTGTGCTTTTGGATGCAGATCGAACAATTTTTTGAATGGATTTGGGCTATTAAAAGGCGACTAGGATGATCTCCATAAAGGGCAACTTGAAACACATGATTTAGTTAAATGGCAACTTGAAACACAGATTTATTTAGTTAATTGCAAAAATTCACAAAAGAGTTTGAATCCTCACGATATCACTCCCTCTAAGGAAGCACTTATAATAGCTCTAAGGAGGCACGTCTAACAAATGGATCACGAACTAAACCATATGCTAAGGTCGTCTCAAAGTATGTGTTGAATTTTGGCAATTCTGAGTGCATGCATTTCACAGTGCATTCATTTTGGTGCAAGGAGTCGGGACTGGGGTGCCCGGAATAGCATGCTCACTCGCGGATGGCCTCATCGCTGATGAAGGCGAAGTCCCTGGCGCCAGATCGAACAATCAAGCAATCAGTAACACCTGATTCGCTGCAGGCGATCGCCCCATCATGCCCGCCGCTTCCGAATCTATCTGGGCTGTGGATCGGAACAGTTGCCTCATGGCACACTCTCTCGCCAACTTCTTGCAAAGCTGGAAGCGCCCCTGCTGCCAACGCCGCACCTTCTCATCCGTTTTTTTTTAAATCCCTGTCAGGCAAATTAGCAGGGCCGGGAATCTCTCGGCGAGCCATCGGAGTGATTCGGGACCTGGGTTTCTGCTAAATCCAGCGGTAATAGGACGTGGGAAACGGCAAAGTAGCATGATGTGTGCATCCTGAAATCAACCTTTTCTACTCAATAAGTTTCTCTTTGGAGGCGTCGCAATTGGTGTATGTAACTTGTAGCGTAGATTGTAATTTGTAATAATGTGTAGCCTTAGTCCCTTGTGTTTGTGGTCAACCTACTTTTAGGATGGTCGTAGTCAACTTGACCTATGACCACTTTCATAAAAGGGCCATAGATTGTGACAATCATTGGCAAAACAATTAGGCCAAGACTATGAGGTCTTAGATAAGGTTCCCACTCACCGCTCAAAAATGCTCACATAGCATCCTTGAGCGGTGATGGGCATTTCTAAAGAAAGGTTCCCACTCAATGCCTACTCTGCAAAAAAAACCTAGAACACGCTCAAACCAGAGACATATATTGGTTGCAAAAGATTGACACAAGCAAAGGTGCCGAAATGCCCGAGGGGAGAGGCAAAATCTCCATCTCCAACAAGGCAATCCACCCACCACCTTGATTTTCAAGACTCTTGTGGGAACGTTCCAGGCTTTACAAAATGATGCCAATTTGTGGCATTTAGGCTAGAATGGAGCTGACTGGAACATCCGAAATCAAAAGAAATCTAGGATGCTTTAAGGCCATGGGTGAGAAGTCCTTTGCAAAGACTAAGGTAGGTGAATAGGTGCGTGTTCTATGAAAGAGGGTCCTAAACTTGCAAAACCTTCACGACAATATAGGGCTAGGTGGAAAACCACCTTACTCCCTCTTGCTAGTTACTCTAGGCATCGCAATTGGTAAGCCATGCCCTTGGCTTAGTCACTCTTGCCAATTTTTTGCATATGCCAAGGGTCCTTGTCACCTTAGGCAGCCTAGCACCAATTTCCTTCTACATGATCTTGGCATGAAACCACCTTTTCATTGCTTTCCATTGTTTGCTTACTTGGAACGCATTATGCATAGGGAAACATCCATGGAACAAGGCCCACATTGGGAGCATGGCTTGTAGCTTCTAGTCTTGGCCTTGGATGCAACAATGTGCACTGAGTACTTCTTAATGCATTTTGACTCACCACATGAGCCGCTTTCTTCCCTCTTCTTTATTTTAAAAAAATGATGATACTTCTTTCCCCTCCACTTCGCTTACTACCTCCTCTACTCTTTCCTCATCTCTTTTCTACTTTAGCTCTCCTCTAAGCCTTTCATCCATGTCCTCTATAACTTTGTCTCTTGCCTTTTTATTGCAAGTCTTGGGGAGGTCTTGTTGGTCGCAAGATGCACCAACTATCCTTATCTTGATAAGGAGTAGATGCTGCTGAAAGAATCTAGATGGATTATTGCAACCGATAATGACTAGATATTAGAGGGGCTAAGTGCTAGCTAAAAGATTGTACATATATTTATTCCAATGGACAATGATTGAATGGGATGAATGTCATCAATGTTGTGGCCTTATAAATTCCGAACCTTTAAGAAAGAGAGTTATTTATCTTGTTACTGAATGGTTATGGGCAACATATTCATGGATTGAAATAATAGCTGTGATTATTAGGAAAGTCATGTAGGTAAATAGCAATTTATCCATCATGTATATATAGCTACAATTCAGCAAGGAGCCAATTATGCAAACAGAGGGTTAACTTGTCCAAGGTCCAAATTGTGCGAACATAGGGATTAGTTACACATCCTAAGAAAGATATCTATGTGCAATCAATGAGGCTAGTCACTTGAGGCTCCACTCAATTTTTTTGGCTGCATTTTTTGAATATGCAATGGGGAGAGAAATGCAAATGGCAGTGAGGGTGACGATGCAATAATAACAAAGCTTCAAGTTGATAGCAATGCTCTAAATCATCTTCTAAGAAGACATGGGGTATCGACATAGTTGAGCTACTCAAGCACAGGAAGTGCTTGTTTCTAATAAATAAATAAATCTGCAAATATGAAATGGGACTAAAAAGATATTTGGTGATAATTACATAGATTAGGAGGTTCTAACTACACCTCTCTTCTGATGCACATTCTTAACATTGAGGGAGAAATGAGGAATCGAAAGAATCGAAAGACACAACCATGGTGAGAGCGAGTTGAAGGATGGCAACACCAATGTTCTCGTAGTGATTGCCCAAATCATAATACTTTATAAATTGCACTAACAAATGACTTTCATGTTATCACAGAAAACTTTTGAGATCGTGTGAGTAAGACTTTTTTTATGTAATATTTGTTGGGCTTCAATTCCCATAAAATGCCAATCTCTAGCCAGTACTAACTTGGTAATAAAAACACCACCCTTAACATTTGTAGGCAAGATAAGGTTCAATGGACCTTCTGTTGTGTCTCCTGTCCATAATTTTATTCATTAAAAAAGAAGAAAGATAATCTAGACAGGTTAAGGGCATGGTTTAGTTAACTATAAAACATGGGTTTAAGGAATACATGAATGCAATGATTTACAAGTCTATGAAGTAATGCAACTACAAGTCACAGGAGAGATACATGCAGTATAGCCTTCTTTGACTCCCCATCAAAATTCACACAAAAAAACATATGAATCTTGTTTGTCGAATTACCTTCAAAAAGAGAAAGTCATAGATGAAATTCAATACCACTATTCCACACAACTTGAGCACTTACATAACTCTCCATGCACTTACTTTTTTGATAGGCTACCCTCCATTGTCATCTTGTTAGCACGGTTTTGAAGCACTTACAAGTTGCTTGAGGGTTAGCCATGGAAAGTCCTCTGAGTTAGTATTTTCCATATGGGGTAGCTTGGAAACTGCTCTTAATGTCCTATTAGACACAAGAATCTTGGTTTGCACATCCACAGGCCTTTCTCTCATATGTTCATCATCATCCATTCTATGATCATGAGAGACCACTATCTACAACCTCCATTCCTATCACTATAAATTGGATCATAATGTTTGATACACCATAAAAATTTCTAAACATGTAAGAACATGCCATCATCTCGTGGTTTGTAGGAGTTGCTAAAATCTCACCGTTGAAATTAATTCAATTTTCACTTCATACAACCATAATCAATTTTGCTTATTTTGGGAAGCCACTACTATATTTCAAAGGTAAGCCTATGATCACCTCCAATGACACCTTTGTTTGACCTTGTTAACTATATGATTTGATGACTTGGTTATACTTGGAAATCTTTGAATAGATTACCCATTCCATAAGATTCTCAAAATTTTGTTTGGAAGACCTTAGCGAATGGAAATCTTAAGAGGATAAGGCCTTTGAGCTCATGGAGTGAGTTATACAACTCAAGCCAAGCATCAATGTTGCGACAATTTCCCCTTAGTCCCCTTTGTGTTCACCTCGTGTTCACTATGAGATAGAAGGAAGAGCAAAAGAATTTATTATATATTTAAGGAAGTAAAGAACCAAAATCCATGAGGACATGGCCAAGCAAAGTGAATTCCATGTTGACATGTAGTAGAGGAGCTCTATTTGTGGCAAATTCTAAATGCTAGGTCTCTTTCTAGAGGTCTAATGAATACCTTATCACCATGTAGAAGAGAAACTAAATTTGTAATGGGGTTTAACTTTGACAAAGGTAATATCTATTAGTGGAAAATGAACTTGAAAACATGGGCTATGAGCTTATGTGTTTCCCAATACTAAGTGTATGATAACGCATGAGGGGAGGGTAGAGGTGGGGAATGGGGGACTTGTCTATTTAGTTGATGACTACCTCTAATCAACAATGTATGTGATACATATATCAATTGAGTGTGGGAAGCTTGAGTATTTTTATGTCTTGGAATAGTAAAACACAAGTTTTTTCATGTTCATGAAAAGATGGGATGAAAGCAATTTTGATGGGCCCTATAGTGAAAATGATAAAGCTAGGTCATGACTTGTTATCTATCCAATATATCAAAGTGAGACAAAGTTAGTAAATCCATATCTAAAATAAGATTAGAAAATCAACAAATTGTTTACTTATAAATCCCTTGGGCTAGTGACTTGATTCTCATGAGATATGAAAGTCTATATATGTGTATTCTCAAGATTACCAAGAGATTCTAATTCTAGTGTGACTCTGAAAGCCATATCTTGCTTATTACACCTTCTTAATAACAGAAATTTTAGTTGGTGCTTGTAAGAGTCCAATACCAGGTGATAACAACTTAATAAAGTGCACATACCATTAAAAAAATATAATGTGATGTAGTAGATCATTGTTTTATCAACATCACATGTCATGGAGCATTTTGAATTGTGTCCTTTTTCACACATCTAGCTTTCCTTTTTCACACATCTAGCATTCCATTGCTAGCCTTGATCTCTTGTAATCCATGAAAATTTCAATGCTTAGAGTTACTTTTTTGTATGGTAGGGTCTAGAAGTGTGGTAGTGGATATTGAATTCATGAGTGGGGAGAAAAGTAGAAATGGATTTTAGCCAAGAGAAAATTTAGAGGCTCGTCTAGGTGGTCTGGGCTGATTTTTAGAGCCTCAAATTCTATAAATTCACCCAAAAATACTCATGTAATATTTTTAGAGCTTTAAATTTGATAAATTTTCCCTAAAAGTGGTGATCAGGCTAATATTTATAAGTCTATATAGGAAAAGATTAGGCCATTTTCTAGTTACACACCCTACGAAGGGCACTAGAGACGCACTCCCATCCCAACCGATTGTTGTGTAAGGTGTTCAGGCATTCTTATCAGTGCTGTGTTTCATCCCAAGACCTGTAACATTAGGAGGATCAAAATTGATGGGTCCTTTGATGTTCCACGAGATGTCATGCCAACACTATTATCTACTTATCTCCCCTATTTTGGTTCTTAAGGGGCAGAGTTTTACTTTGTAAAAGCAAACTTGACTTAATATAATATAACCCTGTTTTCCTCAAAAAAAAGAAAAGATTAGGCCATCAACCTACACTTTCATAATTATGCTCCCCCTTTAAAATCTTCAATGCAATAATCCTCACTAATTGTTATGGTCACTAATTGCTATGGTCAATTTACTGTTTCCCTTTGCACGAGCATTTTAAAATGTTTTTATAGAATTTTCAACACTTGATAGAAATATATGCCAACAACAAGATCATGTGTAACATTTGGTGTCCTACACGAGTAGGAGAAGGATGTGGGAAAAGGCCACCCACTATACCTTGCCTTGAGTAGGGGCTTAGCCACGTAGGAGAAACATGTAGGGAATTAAGGCCACCCATTATGCATTACCTTGAGTACGGGCCGCTTACCCAAGTTGTAGAAGGATGTGTGAAAAGGGCAACCACCACGATCTATCTGGAGTAGAGGTGGGTGTACCAAATCTGCGAGCTACTTTGGAACATGCAATAAATCCTCATAGTAATTACCTATATTAGCTACCATCATGACCATGGACATAAAAACTTAACCCTAGAATACTAGAACGTATGAAATAAGAAGCAATCAATGCTATCATCACAAGCCATAGACATAGTGACAAATTCTTGGTACTATATGTAATCATAATTCGCATATCCTATACGTACAAATTGCAATTCGCATATCATATACGTACAAATTGCCTAGGGTTCAATGTCCTAGGAGTGTCCTAGATGCCACGATCTTTAAGTTTCTATTGTGAGAGTCATCTTTTTTGACATCAGGAACATGTTACCATGCATCATCTCTCTTGTGTAGAGCATCACATCTGAATCATCATTAGTGACTATCATAATCTTCACTTCCACATAATCAATCATGCACAATCCCAATTTTATTGTTTTAAGATTTGTTATGATGCTAGTATGAGTGGCCAAAACAATGCTTTTAACTCACTTGAATCAATCATGCTCATAGAGCAAGAAAAAATCATGCTCATAAACAAAGAAAATAAACCTCCATCCATGACCCATTTCTTCAAAAGAGCTATTTATTAGGGGACATTTGAACCCAATACTATAAGTAGTATACATATTCTTATTCCTAAACATTGGCACGTAGACATATGTAGTACAATCTTGGCACTTTCCTCATATATTTTTCATTAATTAGTCCCAAACTTGGGCCATTCTGCATACCCATTTTCCCAAGAGGTAAGGAATATCCGCAAAAAGTATTTTGTGACACAAGTGTGTGGATGCACGTGTAGTTGTAGCTCAAAAAAGATTGTTCTAGTTGATGCCTACATCAAACATTGAATGCTATATCACATGTGACTCACATATAGCCTCATTAACATAAACAAAAGATCCTTAAATATATTTCTATCTTGCTAGACTTGCTAGTTTAATTTTCAATTCAATCGAGGCTTGTTCCTTTGAAGGGATAATAACTTCATTGCTTGATGAGTTCACTTAACAATATGTAAGTTACCACATGAGTTCTCCATGAGTTCAATAGAAGGGTTTTCTTTTCTTGTGGATTTACAAAAAACATACATATAGATCTCATATAAAGGATACTTAAAACTTTTATGGACGCACATGATGTAGGGGAGTTTTAGATACAAAACGTCATGGGCTTAAATGTTTAAAACTACCAAGAAAAGAAATAAGTTTGAGAGCTAAATCTATTGTGACTACTCTTCCTTGTGGTACCTTTGGTATATTTTTAGACTTCATGCATGCTCATTGTCAAGGTTCCACTTTCCCAAGATCCTTCATGACTCAACATGTGGTTAGTATCCTTGCATCAGCTACCAAATCTACACACTCTTTCCAAAATTGTTCTATCTCATATTAATTGAACTGACTCTTTACCAACTTTTACAGTATTATTGGTGATATTGTGGAGTTCTTTGTAGTAGTGACAATTGGTTTTGTCACTCTTTATTTTCATCAACCTCATAAACTCCTCATAAATAGACTTCCACTTGAAGTCAATATCATTTTTTAAGACTAGGACTCTTTTTAGTTAACTAGTATTTGGATAAGCATCTCATAAAACTATTAGTGCTTATCAATCTTAACTCCTAGAACCTTATCTTTGGTGACATAACAGCTTTCTGGTAGCTCCTAGGTAGAAAGAAACAATGAACAGCAGGTCAGCTTAATAGGAAATAGAGAAGGTAAGAGCTGAGATTGCATACTAGATATCCCTCTCTAGAGGGGAATTTTGTTCAGTTGGAACTTCTTTGTGCAAAGCTTATGATCATAATATAATAAAACACTTCTTTGCCCCCCAAAAAAAAAGAACCTTATCTTTTCTATCCTTTTTAGTTCTGAAGTAGTCTTTGCACAAGCTACCTTCATCCCATGAAATAGTTCATGATGATCCATCTTAAATGGTCCTTATGGTTGATCCATATTTGATAATATTGAGCAGTCCTCCAATATGCATACTATGATTTCTGGAACAATGAGGGACCTTAGCCTCCTTCCATTTAAAAAATAGCCATTATCATTTGTAATTTTTCCCAACTTCTTACGATCTATTTATTTCTTTAAAATCTCTTTTTTGTTAGGAAAAAAACTATTAAACAATTCTAAACACTGCTAAATGTAATTTGGTTTCTTCAATTGTCTTTCCCATCAATTCTAAATCATATAAATAACTCAAAAGAACCAATTGGTTGTCAAGACTTGAGCATCGATGAGGATCTTTAACCCTTTTTTGTGGTAGAAAAAGAGTTGTTACATCATCTTGGGTCTTTCAAGTGGAGTTGACATAATGAAACCTAGTGGTGGGCCTCCATGGACAAAAGTTATGAACTAAATCTTGACATAACTTTTCCTAATTTTTTGGAGGAAAGTTGTAGCAAGAATGCAAATAATATTTCATCCTTGGGCTTCCACTATCTTGCTTGGCAAGATCTTGACATCATTGAGTGAGGCACACAAGGTGCCTTTTAGTGACAATGCCCTTTCCTTGGTATGTCATAAGCAATCAACTATCTATGTTCAAGACACATCCCCACTTAACACCCTTTCTCATCCAAAGGCTTCAAACTAGGTCTACAAACCATGGGGAAAAGTTTAAAAAGATGCTATCTTAGTTGAGCAAATCTTGACGTTGAAGGCCAAATTCCCAAGCAACCTTGGGGAAACAATTAGGTTTCATAGGTATAACTGTGAAATGCTACCTGAATTGTGCAAATATATATATTGTAGGCCCAATTCCCAAGCACCCTTGGAAGAAAAATAAGCAATTCAATGGGTCACAAGGAATGTATTCCTTGGGCATGTCCAGTGTTGGATCATCATGTGTGATCTTACAGTAGATCCTTGCATGCCTCTCTCGATGCTGGGAAGTCTCTCCCATGTTGACAAGCCAGTGTCAAAAAACATAAGAGACTTGCTCCTTTGTCAAAGTCTGAACCAACACGCATGCAAGAGTCAAGGGTTGTGACAGGAGAGCCAATTGCAATCAATGGAAACCATTAAATTTCATAACAACATGCAAGATTCAAGAGTTTTGATAGGAGATCCAAATGCAACCAATGGAAACCATTTTGAGGAATCTAGAAAGTAGAAGAGATTCCAAGTGCTCGTTTTCAAGGTCGACTTTCACCATTTGATCATGCTGGCCTTGATAAGTAGGCAGCTGTGATTAGAATACAAAGAGGGGGAAGAAGGCAATTGATAAGTAGGCAATTGTGATTACAATACAAAGAGGGGTTGGTTGTGTCAGGGGAAGAAGGATGATTTTGCTCAAAAAGCACTTACTAGAATGCTTAATGAGCAAGATTATGGATAAGGTCTATTCACACACAAGTCATTGAAGGGCTCAAATCAGCTTAATGTGTCTGAAAGCCACCCTTGCTTTGTGGCCATGTGTGCCTGAGGCATTCATCATGTAAAAATCCCATATAGCATGTTTAAGGGGTATTTATGAAACCCCCTATATGCAGATTTTAAAAACCTATATATACACCACTTTTGTAAATTTTGAGATCATTAAAGTACCTATCTGTATTGAAAATTTCATTGTTTTATTATGTATGTATAATTGTGTAGTTCCCTAAGAAAATAAAATCCCTCGTATTGAACACATGTGCTACATGTGCGCTACTGTAAGGGGCACCCATGACAAGGTTAATTATACCCCCTCTAGGGCGTATTGCACTCAACTCTAAAGTGCTACTATTGCAGTGGGAGTACTCACCCCTAGTGGACTGGCTATAGCTAGTCCTTCAACCTCAACACAATTGCCAACTATCCATGCATGGTACCCTACCCCCACCCTTCATTCCCACCTCTCCTCTAATCCTCACTTCAACTCCTCTAATCCTTTAATCCTCAATTCAATCCTCACCTCAACTCCTCTAATCCTCACTTCACCTGCTCTAATCCTCTCCTCACCTATGTTCACATCCCCCTCTCTTCAATTCCATGCGAGCCAATATGTCACATTCTCCATCGCCAGCTGTTGTTATGCCATTTGTGGGGTGGTGAGGTAAAAAGTAGTTAGTACCTCCATAGATAAAGGCAATATGTCACCCTACACCATTAATGCCACGTGTGGCCATAAGGGCGAGAGGCAGTTTAAGTTAGGGCCAAAACTTGCCCTGATTAGGACACATAGGAGTAGCAGAAAGTTGGAGTGCATGATCATGCTCTAAGTGTGCATGGAGTTTGTAACAGGTTTGTTAGTGAATAAACATCAAGAAAATAAGGGTCATAGCAAGAAGAATGAACGGAGATAGAGTAGGTGTATATGGTGGTGACACTAAACTTTGAAGCTTCTTGTTGAGCTTGTGCAACAACATTTGTAGTCAGGAGAGTTGACTCCGAAATGGGATGCCATTTTAAGGTTGGTGACTAGCTTAATGATGACTAGCTCAATGACGATCATTAATCCTCTACGTCAAGGTTGTGTTTGGCAATCTAAGTAAATCCTAGCTGTCTGCCATCATGGGCCTATGATCTTGTTACTACACCAATTTGATAGGTGCCTAAAAATTGAGCCAACCCCTATCTTGGGTTGTTCACTAAGAAATGGGCTCAGTATAAGTATATTCTTAATTTCTAAATCCTAAAAAGATTAATGTACATTAGGGAGTTGTAAAACAATTTAAGGAAAATTTTACAGATTTGTATAGAAAATTTTAGGAAAGATTAAGAGATTTGTAAAACAATTTTAGGAAAAGTTTAGAGATTGTATAAAAAAAGGTTACAATTATCAATGAAAATTTTCAAAATACAAGATTTTAAAAATAGGCCTTGAACAAAGAGGGTTTATACATAGTAAACCCCTTGAGACCCCTATAGGACACAGACTAAACTTCTTGTCACCACATAAGCCTTCCACAGTTTGATTGCAATAGTAGACGATCCTTGCTCACCATGTCGTTGGAACTAAGAAAGTCTCGAGGGAGGGTATTCCAATGAGAGAAGTGGCAGGGGGCCACTTGCCACCTTGGTGCCACTTCCCTCTCAAGAAAGTTGTCATTAGAGGACTTTTCCTATACCACCATAATTGTGAAGTAGTAGTAGTTCTAGGGAACAAAATCTATGTTTTGTCTGGCCATACTGTGGCCCACTAATAAATGTGTGCGACCTCGACGATCAAGTTGGACTAATTGCTCTTTTGTCTAACGCAAATGCTCATTAGATAGAGAATGTGTGCCACCTCGAAGATCAAGTTGGACTAATTGCTCTTTTGTCTAACGCAAATGCTCATTAGATAGAGAGCCCAAGGTCGCAAAGCCATCCAAGGTGGGATAAAGTCATCTTGGGTCTCAAGAAAGTCCTCCCAAGGGGACTAGTTTCGCTCAGAGGAGTAACTTTGAACTGTAGTAGTAGTTCTAGTCGGTGGGGCGGTAACAAAATCTCTGGTTACCTCTCTTTCCATTCTAGTGTTTTGCAGCAACTTGCCCAACTTGAACCTCCACCGCCTTCCATTCTGTCGCCCATTTCAGCATTCAATTCTAAGCTCTTGCTTCTATACACTACGTAGACATAGTCGTCGTCTTCTCTCTCACATCACCTCTACAGTGCTCCTCTTTCTCCTACGTACACATCTTTCTTCTTCTCAGCTCTCGACACACCACCGTGATCCTCTCCTGCTACCTTCATGGCTTGTTTTAAGGTTCCCTTTCATCATCATCCCTCCAACATAGCCCCCCGCAGTCTATAATAGCGCCGGCTTTCCATCCCTTTCTCTTTCACCTCTTCCTATCGCTTGTTTCCGCAGCGCCGTTGAGGTGAGCCCAAATTACCCAATCCAGAAGTTTATTTGTCATCCCAGACTTCCAGCCTCGGAGTTGCTTGACACGGTCAGCAGAAGGCTTTGAGAGCTTTACTGTCAGGTGCTAGCTACCCTGGCCCGAACATATCTTGTAGGTCTTCAAGCCCGTGATTTGATATTATAGCCTGCCTCACAGCTCGTCGGAACCAGAGAAGTGTTCGTGAGATAGATGACATCCGGCATCTCTCAGGACCTCGATCCAGGCCCAACGATGTCTTCTCCGTCTTCTAGGTCCTCAAGTACTTCATTTGATGTTGAGGAATTTTTTTGCGATAGATGACCTGAGGACGTTCACTCTGACATCATATGTCGACCCTGTACGCTTCTAATTCTAGCCACCGGGAACTGATCAGAACGATTTACGGTTTGTGTGCAGCTCAGCAGGGAATGCTCCAAGGAAAGAAGTAGAATACGAAAAGATGACGGGAAATAGTACAGGCACAACACAAGCGTGCGCAGCCTGTAAATTTCAACGCAGAAAATGTTCTCCTGACTGTCCATTGGCACCGTACTTTCCCCCGGACCAACCAAAACAGTTTTTGAACGTACATAGGCTCTACGGAGTGAGTAACACGTTGAGGATATTGAAGCAAGTGGATCCGTCAAAGAAAAACGATGCGATGAAATCTATTGTATACGAAGCGGATGCACGCGAAAGGGATCCTGTTCACGGTTGTTATGGGGTGATAACGGTCCTGCAAACGCAGGTCGAGATGCTTCGAGAGGAGCTAGAACTGGTCAGGAATCAAGTGCATATCTTGGAGCAACAACAGATCGCCTACTATAATCAGCAGCAGCTACATTCGCTCGTATCGGGAGTTTCTAATCATATGACGACTTCCACACCTTGGCTTTATCAGTATATGCCAACTTCTCCTCAATACATGTCCGGAGTGGAGGCGCCTGGCCTCTTGAAGCCAGCTATGGAATTTCGGCCGAGCTTTGATATTGCGAGGCTGGAATACGACCCAAGGCATACTACCTTCCGAGAACCCGCCAAGGAAGCCTACGAATCTACGAAGGAGGCTTACGAATCCAGGTAGCTTGGTCTTTTACTTTCTCCTAGAGCAACATCTTTTCCCATGTGATTTGATTACCGATCAAGGAAAGGCTTCATATCGCAGCATTTTGTTGATATCAGACATCTGGGCCTTTTGGGTGACTGTTAACTTCCAGTTGAGTTCTCTGGAGTGCCGAAGTTTGCGGTTGTTCTAAGTTGAGTCGCACTTTCCTGTGGTGTGGCCAGTGCCGAGTCGTCTCTCAAGGATGCACAGTCGACGCTGGAGCATGACGAATTGGAGAGTGCGGCCGCTCTTTTCACCCTCACCGCGAGTCATAATTGAGATTTAGTACCCATCGTAAACATCCCTGTGCAGGAGAACTGATTTTGTCACCTTTTCTTCAACACCTAGAGCGTTTAAGATTTCAGCAGGTTGTAACAATTGTAGAGCTATGCCCAACATTGTAATTACGAAGAGACAGTAGGAGAGTATAATAACACTATAGAAGGGGACTACTAAACCGTGAGTTTGTGACCCCATAGAATTGTAGGCTAGCGAAATCATTTTCAGGTAGGGTAGCAATCTGCATTTTCATGTTGTGAACACTGGAGCGACTATTTTTAAAGTTTGCTCACTGCTCATCATCGTCCCTGGTTTTGCTTTCACATATAAATTTGTTTAATGTGGGGATAGTAAATGGAGAAATTGGCCAAGGGCACTTGCAAGGCTGCCAATCATAGGTGGAGTGCATGTGTTGGAAAACAAATAGCAAAATGTATTTCACACTATTAACTGCAGTCCTATAATTTTTCTCAATCTCATGAAGGTTTCGTCTACCGCAACAAGCATTAAATCATAGTTTAAGATAAAAGAATTTATTGCACTGGAAGTTTAAAATACTATTTGTGCTGCAGTATGCTTGGTTGGATTTTCATAAATTTTAGTTGTTTACTTTCGAAGGATCAAATCAATTTATTTTGACCTTGAGAATTTTAAAATCTTAAATCTGTGCAGCCGTAGATGAGAGAATGGACATGATGCAAAGGTGTTCTGATTGACTTAGAAATCCGAGAATGTGAGGATGCCATTCACAAAACGCTCGGAAGGCAAGAGGTCGCAAGGCCATGTTCCTTTAACCTCCCGCTTGGAACTCATCAATTGAATTGCGCTCCCCTCGCCTTCCTGTCATATAGCTTGTTAACAATTTTCGGACCGTGGAGGACAGATTTATTATGCACTCTCTGTCACACATATCAGGCTTGTCTTAGTTTAGGTTTAAAAGAGGTTTGTTAGCCCTCTCATCCAGGCCTTCACGCTCTTCTTTCCTAGCTAAATTTTTTATTCTCAGATTAAAAGAGCGGCTCTCATGAATTTAAGCTCAGCATTCAGCCATTTTTGGAGTATGCTTTCTCCTTTGCTTATATTATTACGTGCACAGGCTTAGGTCTGCCATCAACTTGAAGTGTCTTCAGTCCAAGTTTTGGCCGTTCCTAAAAAGATCTGGATCCATCTGTAAGCTTGTATGACCCCTTTAGAAACCCTGAAGTCAACCTACCGTAGCCGAATGTCCAGTCTTGGGAATGTGGATCACTATGCCCATTCTAAACTTGTTCTCAGACATACATGTTCAATCTTGCAAGTTTGAAGATCCATGTGGATCCATCTATAGGCTTGTATGACTTGCAGAAACCCTACAGTCAACCTCCGCAGTGGAAGGTCCAGTCTTGGGAATGTGGGATCACTATGCCTACTCTTAGACATACGTATGTGTTCAGTCTTGCGGCTTTGAAGATTCCCCATCTCCATTGCCTTACTACGGCTGCATATGATGATGTAGGTGAATTGGCTAGGCATTCACCACCTTCTTCTCCAGCAATTGTCCTGTACATAAACATTATATGTATAACTGGGCGACCTTGCTTGCTGCTGCATTAGGAAAAAAGGGAGCTCATTTTGGGGCCTTTTACGGTTTGGAAAAATAAGCTCTCAACCAATCAATAGAGGGCCAACGTAACATTGGAAATTCACGAAAATAAGAGAGAATAGAAAAAAGAAACAAAATACTTTATGTAGGTACAAGCGTGCTACATTAATGTGGAGATTGGTTTTTTATTCTCACAAGATCTTTGGACATGAAGATAGAATCTAGTCTGACATTTTATCAGACTAGGGCCTTCCCGCTTCCACCTTCCTTTGAACTTTGAAATGTTGTGCTGCCTTTCCTTCGAAAGGTCTACCATGATTCTACACCACTGCCTCATTGTGCAGCAGCCTCTTCTTTTCCAAAACTGCTCCCTTGATCCTGTTTGGCATAGAGTAAGATGTTTCTTGTTAACTGTCTGTCTGCACACTTTCTCTTTCTTGAAACTTCAATTTGTTATCTTGTTTACATTACTTTGCTGCTGATACAGATTCACAAGGTCTCCATGGTGAATAAAAACCATGGCCGTTCTTGTGGAAGACGCTCTGTGGATGATAATGCTATGAAGGCAGAATTATACCACACATCCTTACCCCGTCGACCTGCTGCTTCTATTTCTTCGGTAGAGAATTTAAGTACAGTCAAAACGGAAGGAACTTGGGAAAGGTTTAGTGTTTCGAAAGGAGCATGGGTGCTCATGCAACCTAGCAAAAGAGAAAGACCCCAAATAAAAAACATTTTCTTGGCGTCAGGGAAGGGAAGAGTACGAGATTTTAAAATCACCAGAGGGAAGATATCGGTGAAAGAAGTTTTGATTCAACATGTGTACATGCATAAAGAACTTGTCTTGCGAGACTATCCAAATGATCTTCTGCAACACAGGCCTAATTGTATATTTTTCTATTGTGGTTTTTTTCTTTACGAGGTGTATGGATTTTTAAGATGAAGCTTTCTTTCTTTGCTTATTGACATTCTTGTGTTGTTTTATTTCATATTTATATCCTTCATCGTATGAGACATGGCAAAACATCGATTGTATTATCGATTGTATTCTGGGATTTATAGATGTTTTGCATGGATCGATAGGAGAACAACAATACCAAGGTCGATGTCTAAAAAAGAGCTAGCTCAATCAGGTGGTTGGAAAGATATGTTAGAAACTGTTAACATCTGAACAAAACAAAATTATTGAATAAGTTCAAAGGCATAAAATGATATAGACATCAGTAGAGGGAATGACTTTTTACCTCTAGATTTACTGGCTCTATTGAATCCAAAAGAGAGACATTAGGAGGACAGTGATCCAATGCATCTAGAATCCTTCTAACACAACTGCAATACATATAATTTAGTTAGTATGAAATCAAAATAATGAAGTTTGAAGTTAAAAAAAGCACACACACCACATACAATTTCAGCTCTCTGTGTGTGTTTTTAAGAGAGTTGAATATAAAGCATTGCTTCTACTGGATGTCAATAGAAACAAAACTCCAGTGGTCACTGCGTAAGGAAAAAAGCATTAAGAAATCAAAGGCTACAAGAGTTCTCAATCTTAAAGAAGAATCCCAAAAGAAGTAGTCACCCACATACCTGTTATGGTATGGAAGTAGCAAAACATCGATAACTTCAAAATTGCAGTGTCTGAACCAGTTGGAAATACCGATGGGAGTTTCCTTTCATCTCTTAACTTAGAAGAAATGGCAAGATCAATTTAAATATGAACTGTATGCTGTACAGAGTGGTGAAGCTAGCTTCTCATCATGCTGCATGGGGCCAAAAAATAATTAGGGTAGGGTATAAAGGAGGTGCAAGGAGGATTGTTTTGCAAACAAATGTAAAATAATAGACACTTACTAGAGCATTGCAAGAATGATAGTATCGGAGCAATACTCATTCTTATGAGCCAATGCTGCCAAGCATGGTTTTGTCAAGTCAAAATCATTCACTGAAGTTTCATCCTCAATATGGACAACTATAGTAGGGCGCAGCTCCTGCAACCTTCTTTGTATCTGCAGCTTCCTCTTTCCAGTCTCCACATCTATAACAGATTTTGATTCTTTTATTTGCTGCTTCAGTGACTCCTCATAAGCAGCCTTCCCTCTGGTGTTCTTTGAGTGGGTTACTTCAACAACCTTAACCTCATCTACCTTCAACTTCCTTGTAGGTGGAATTAATAATATGTCTCTCATCTTTATGTCTTGCCATTCCACAGGATGAACAAGCTTGTCATACATCCATCTCACTCTGGACAAAGTGTTGAAGTCTTTGGCCATCAGAGTCACCCTGTGAGCATGGGCTGCTACCAGCATTGCATCTTCAAAATATTTTTCCAAGTAATCCTCTGCCATTTCCTGTAAGGAAAGAATGGCAGTCCTGTTCCATTTGAACCCAAGTTGCCAACTATCACATATGTCTTTCACCAGTCTTTGAAAAGGTGCCTTGGGGATTTCAAAGCCTATAGCTTTTTGTTGCTTTCTGATCTCCTTAGCACACTTGCACCATGTTTCAATCTCTTGGCCTTTTGCTGGAGCAGGCTCATTGACTTACCCTTCTTGCCATGTGCACCTCTTTCCTTTGGAGGCACACTAAATTTCTTGGTACCTGCCCCAGCTGCTGTTGCTACAAGCCCTGGCCCTTTGCCAGCTTTCCTTGCAATTAACTTGGTTCTTGCCATCACTCTGACAAACTGCATACAAAGCAATGGAAAGAGATTATAGCCATGGAGAACATGGTATGACACAAAAAGACAATGACAGGGGTGGATGAAGCAACATTGACAATTTTGTAATAAAACGCGATATGGACAGTTTGAAATTCCTAACAGCTCGAAATTACGTTTTCCTACAAATACCTGAAGTGACATGCTGGTGCATTCCTACAGTGATTTCTCTATCTTTACAAGTAAATACAATATGAATTGAGTCTATGCAAGGAGAGTACAGCCATGGACAACTATGAAAGTCACAAAACTAGAATGACAGGGGTGGATGAAGTAACAGTTCAATATTTGCAACAAAACGGGATTTTGGCTGTTTAAAATTCCTAAAGTCTTCTCCTTGCATTTTCCTGCAAATTCATGAGGCAGCATGCTGGAATATGTCTTCAGTAATTTCAAGGTGTTTGCATGTCCATGCAGGATGGATTAAGTCTATGGAAGGCAAGAAGTGTGCACAGACTGAAGGAAGAACCCATAAGCACAGTTATACCCTCACATGCAATTATCACACTTGAAGATCTGTATTCCTACAGTGATTTCTCTGCCTTTACAACTAAATAAAATATGGATTGAGTTTATGCAAGGAGAGTACAGCCATGACACAAAACCACAATGACAGGGGTGGATGAAGCAACAGTTCAATATTTGCAACAAAACGCGATTTCAGCTGTTTGAAATTCCTAAATCCTTCTTCTCACATTTTCCTGCAAATTCATGAGGCAACATGCTGCAACATGCCTTTAGTCATTTCGATGTGTTTGCATGTCCATGCAGAATGGATTGTTTCTATGGAAGGCAAGAAGATTGCAGAGACTGAGGGAAGAACCAATAAATACTGACCTGAAAGCTATCTGTGGGTGTGCTGTGCTGTTGATGAATACCCTGTGCTGGGAATGAACCTATGCTGCTGGTCAGGATACTGATGTTGTAGAGTAGGGAGGTAGGGAGGCAAGAGAGCTAAGACTGGAGGGCCGAGACAGGATAGATTAAATAGGAGGGAAAAGATCAGTGCAAAATACAAACAAGGCAGCTAGTAAATCCCACACGTGTGGAATGGAGTCGTTTTTCACACGTGTGGATGGGACCCAGAGCTCTTGGAGTTTGAAACTTGGCACATGTGAAAGGGACACTTTTTGCCTTGGAACTTGTGCCATTCATGATTTCATAATCAGTTCCATAACCACTCTTCCCTCCCTTGCCTCCCAATCTTTCATCCCTGCCAGCACCCTCCCATCATCCTTTTCCTTCCCTCTTGGATCCCTTCCTACCCACCACACTCCATCCAGACTACAACCTGCCTGAAGACTACTACCACTGCCAGAGCTCCACGTTACCAAGGCTGCAGCTCAAGTTTGGGAGAGAGCAGGAGATTCACAGGAAAAGAAAGGTCAAAGTTCTAGATTCTTTTCAATGTTTTTTTATATATATTTCTTCCATCCATAGACTTCTTGATGTCCAGATATCTTGGTAATTTCCATCCACCACATCCCATATCCCATTTTCCACTGTTTGGGTGTGTTGTGCTGCTGATGAGTACCCTGTGCTGGGGATGAACCTGTGCTGCTGGTCAGGGTGTTGATGGTGCAAAGTACGGAGGTAGGGAGGCAAGAGAGCTGAGACGAGAGGGCCGACACAGGAGAGATTAAACAGGAGGGAAAAGATTAGTGCAAAATACAAACAAGGCAGTTGCTAAATCCCACACGTGTGGAATGGAGTCGTTTTTTCACACGTGTGGGTGGGACCCAGATCTCTTGGAATTTGAAACTTGGCACATGTGAAAGGGACACTTTTTTCCTTGGAACTTGTGCCATTCATGATTTCATAATCAGTTCCAAAACCACTCTTCCCTCCCCTACCTCCCAATCTTTCATCCCTGCCCTGCCTCCCAATCTTTCATCCTTTTCCTTCCCTCTCTGATCCCTTCCTACCCAGCACACTCCATCCAGACTACAACCTGCCTGAAGACTACTACCACTGCCAAATCTCCAGGTAACCAAGGCTGCAGTTCAAGTTTGGGAAAGAGTAGGAGATTCACCAGTGCAACTCCAACAGCATGGAAAAGGAAAAGAAAGGTTAGAATTCTAGATACTTTTCAATGTTTTTTGACATATATTTCTTCCATCCATAGAATTCTTGATGTCCAAATATCTTCACTCAGCTCCACCCTTCTTGTTACATATTCAATTTATACTGTCTAAGAATCTGGTAGATCACCCTAGAATTTAATTGGAGATGGATATGAATAGAACCTAGAAGTTTGCAAAAAAATGCGAGGAGAGTGCTTTATCCATCTCTAGATAGCCCATATCGCATTTTGCTACAAATTCCTGTTCTCGACACATTCCTCATGAAAAGCTTCACTCAGCTCCAACCTTTCTCTTGCATATCAATTCATACTATCTAGGAATCTATGAGATGATCCTAGCATTGATTTGACATGGATATCAACAGAACTGGAAAATTTGCAACAAAATGCGAGGAGAGTGCTTGACATTTTCCAAATGGTCCTACATCGCGTTTTCCTGCAAATTCCTGTGTCTCTTTTGGTTCTCACTTTTTCCTCATTGTTTTGCTATCTTTGGCCTTGTGGAATTCTTCCTTGATGATGAGAAATGTTTTTGCTTTGGAACAGTTGACTCTCAAGCCCCTCTTTTCAAGAGGAAGTTGGACTTTTCTGCTGCTATAATTAGACCACAGCAATCACTAGGTGAGTCATGAGAGCTCATGAAGGGAATTATTTGGTGATATCCTATGCATTCCGTGATTGCATATGTCAGCATATAGAATTCAATGTATATAAATTTTGGAACAGGCAAAAGGAAGAGACTGGAGCAGAATGCTGAGTCTTCCATCTCAAAACAAAAGGAACCAGAAGAGGACAAATCTCCAGATTTGCTCCTATTTGAGTTTCTTCACAAATGCAAGGCTCAGAGGAACTTCCACATATACCACAGTATTTTCAACATGGAGTTCACTATGAGCTCTGTACTGGAGCATCACAAAGATTTTCTTTCAGACCATTGGGATACCTTCAAACAACTGACAGAGGTAGGAAGAATTGTGGAAGGTGAAAAGGTTTTTGTGCATATAAATCATATTGTCTCCATTGACAGGCTGAGGTACCATGTGAATAGAAGATTTGATAGCCTTCCTGATCAATATAACTTCAACTGTAACTTGCACACCAGAAAGTGTAGAGTGCTTGAGGAAACCATGGCATTCCTTATGTACATTGTCTTCAGTCAGGACTCTCTGGATGAACAAGGGCAGGAGGCTGAAGAAGAAGACACATCTGAAGCAGAGGAAAAAGAGGATGTTTCTTTGGTAACAGAAATGGCAGAGCAAGAAGAAGATATCAACCTCCAGGATGAGGGGCTGCAAGTGGCTGCTCTTGACCTTGTTCAACTGAGGACAAAAACTCTTAGGGCAGCACAGCCAGTTGAAAATTTTGATGTTCAGAGCAGCAACTATGCAGTGCCCATGCTTCCAAGTGTCTTGATTGGTGAAAAAAATTATGTTTTTCTCCATGATATAGAGTGTATGTTCAATTTGAGGGAGGACTATGCCATTTCCCTTATTGCCCAGGCTTCAAGGCTTGCGGGCATGTGGTGTTAAGGAGCCCAAATGTCTGGAGGGCTATGGAAAACACAAGCTTATAAGGTTTTGAGAGCCACCCATGATTGCATCAAGCAACACAATCCAAGAAGAAGAACACGTGGAGACAGATTAAGAAAAGGATACCCCCTCCCAGACAAGCAACAAAGGCAAGCATTGATAAACAGGCAGTCGACATCAAGCCAATAAGGAAGAAAAAGAGTCCAATCAAGATCAAAAAGAGAGTTCCGATCGACAGGCCCTAGGAGAAATAGAATTTAGTCATCAAATATAGCACAAACATTATATTGAAGTTGAACTGATTTGTACAAAGTCTTTGATGTCTAGTATGATCTTATATAAATGAACAATAAGTTGAAGATGAACTGATTTGTACAAAGTCCTTGGGATAGATAGAGTGGTGTCATTAAATATTAAACAAACAATATATTGAAATTGTGAACAAATTGTATCACGTTTAGATCACATGTTTCACAAAAGAAATATTGTTGATGGAGTCTCAAATCATATAGGCATAACACTAAGAGTCACTTGTTCCATTAAAAAAAATTCTATTGATTGAGTTTGAAAACATGTGGACATAGCACCAATAAGTTACAAACTGCTATTCATGTTTACTTGTCCATTTATGGTTTCTAAATATCTTCGATTCCCTCCATTGTCTATGTCTCTCTGCTGCCATTGAATTGTCCAAAGTTTGTCTTCGTCTTTGCTTTTGGGCTTGAAGAAAAGCAAGCTTGACTTTGGAGCTAGCAACTTTTCTTTTAGCATGCAGCCTCTGTAGTATGCCTCAGTAAAACCATTGGAAGACTTCCTTCAGACTATTTGCTTTTTGACTCCCTCCATAGTGTTGTGTGTGTCTGAAAAATGCATTACGTGCCATGTAGTGAGACTTCTCCATGCCTTGGGTAGACCAAATTACTGGGCATCCATACTTTTTGACAAAATAGGGAAGGTGGTTGTAGATGATATGCTATAAGACATAAGAATGCATAGTAAGTAATTAAAAAAAAGAGGATCACACTTAAGTAAAAGAAGAAGACAGAACCTTACCATTTAGTGAGTTATATTGCAGGCTATCCACGCATCTTTCATTGACTTCCCAAAATGTTTAATTGCCTCTTCAAAGTTCTTGTAATCACTCTTTGTCCATGTTACTTTGTCACAGAACATGAAGAGTTGATCAAGAGACCTCCACACCTCTGCCTTCACATTTCGTGCTTCCCCATCTGCCTCATGATCTTTCACGGCATTATGGACTTGCTTCCACAATCCATAATTAATCTTTGAAACTGTTCTACCTTGCCTTACTTGCTTACTATGTTTGGGTTGAGACAAGAATCTTCTTGCCTTAACACCACCAATAGAGGACTTGATTGGTACCTCCTTGCCATTGGTAGACTTTTTAAAATCCTTTGTGATTTGAACATCTCCTCCATGCAGACCTATATCGGATAACACTTTTTCCAATGCTTGAAGAGCATCCTTTCTATTTTTTTTGGGACGGAGTTTCCAAGCAAATCCAATATACAAAAATACCAATTTCTCAATAATTTGACATAGACCATGCAATGTGCAAATGTGAACATTACATAGTGGAATGTCTAGAATGGCCTTGAAGTTAGGGTCAACTTTATCTCTATTAGGTGCTCTCTTCCACCATTTGGAATCCATTACTTGAGCTGATTCTTTGCAATAAAGACAAGGAGACTTTGAGTTGCCTCCTTTACTAACGTTATACATGCACTTAAGTGTTTTAAGATCCCCTGCCATGTGCCACTCTACTTGAAAATCACCTTTTCCTGCAACATGGAGATTCTCACCTTGCACTTGTCTTTTGATTATTCTTGGTATTTTCGTGTGGTGAAACACCCAATCTAGTGTTTCATGGTCTTCTATCTTCACCTGCCAGATTGTAGAAAACAAAAGTATTACTATAATAGATTTGAAAACAATGACCAAAATCAAGTATGAAACAAAAAATGATCATACCTGGAACGAGCCTAACCACCATATATGTTTCTCCGACTGCACACTAAAATACTTCGAACTCACTTCAGTCAATGATGTATCAAGTGCTCCATTCATCAATGTAATAGTAACCCTTTCCATTTTCTTTTCCTTTACAACATCACACTCATCCAATTTGATAACAAATTTCAAAATGCCTTTGCACTCCTCAAATGTTATTCCATAAAGCTCGACCATTCTTCTTTGAAGTTGTTGTAGATCTACAAATATATTGTTCCAAGGGTCATACACAATGGTTCCTTTACCACCATGAAATATTTCTTCAATATGGATATATTGCCCAATAAATTCATCTATACTTTCATTCAAATGACCTCTCATCCTCCACATGGTTGCTGGATTTGGTAGTAAAACTTGTTTAATCCTTTGATTTTTCAAAGTTGAGGATATCGCATGGAAAATCAAATTATATCCCTTCCTGCTAACTCCACTAACATCAAGAGCCTCTTGGATTGTAGTGCCATCAACTTGATTATTGGATACAAAGTCCTCTACAACATTGCGTTTGACTGTTTTGTATTTTTTTTCCTCAATCAAACCTTTTGCTACACCACAAGAAAGCAATCCTTTCATTTGTTTAACAGGAAGAAGGTTCGGATCCATATTTTCTTTTGCATGCTCCAATAATTTCCTATAGTAACAACACAATATACCTATATCATTCAACACCTCCATTCTTGTTTTGTGGTAATGGATGAAATAGATATAGTCATTTGAGAGCCTTTTTGAGTATACAAAATGATAAATTTCAATCTAACCTTGCTTCCTGAATTCTTCGCTTGCATCCACCAGTCCCAGCCTTCAAATTTGCAATGTTTTTAATCTACCTGCTTTGTAGTATGTCTCCAAGCATGGTTCTCTTCTTTCTTGCTCTTGTCAACTCTTTTTTACTCTTTGAATGCTCCTCAATTTCATTCTACAACTACTGCTCCAATTTTGCACAAATGGCTATCTCCTGCATCCAGGCCCCCTTTTCTTGTAGGTACATCATTTTATACGTTTCTGCAAATGCAGACTGCACTGAAATATAACCAAGAAGTCCATTTTGTCCATCACCGGCAAACCTCAGTAATGTGGTGGGATTGATAAATGGAGGTGTAGAGTTTTTTACTTGACATTTTGGATATATGCTTCCATCGCACCATAAGTTAATATGTTGAACTCCTTCTCTTCTCATATTTTCCCGCTGTTGAGCATTCAGCACCGTATCCTTTCGTTTTTTTTGTGCTGGAGCATATTGTTCTTCTAAGTCAATGTGAAGATGGTGTAATCGCTTCTTCTGAGATAGTGACTCACTAGTATCGGCCATTTTTTGTGCTTCTGAGGTTGCGAAGTTTTCTTGTCAATCTCATAGTCGTTTTGTAACATGAATCATGGAAGTGTGGCAGTATCCATGTAAATATTTTGAAAACGTGCAATCACCAAGTTCAGTGATGGATTCTTTATGAGAGGCCTGCACACGTTGGCAAAATAGATGCGGAATCTTCGGGAAACAAAAAAAGAAACTAAGGAGATATTTAATGCAAAATCGTGTTAGTTAGACAAAAGATTATCTTATCCCTTTCTGAACTAACAGTTCTGTAGTCCTTACTGATAGTTCCGAGCCACTATTTTTGAGGTCTTTTAGGAGAGAAATAAATCAAAAAATAGTGAATTTCTTACAGGGCCCCAAAATGAGCTCCCTTTTTCCCTAATGCTAATTATGAGCGACTTCTTGAAGGCTTCATTTTTTTCGATCTCTGTCTAATGTCGTCATTGATTGTGAGGCATCCCCCATTCCCACACCTTGAAGACCCTTTTTGTCAGGTCTCTATTTGTGCTCAAAATGAACACTCGTTTCCAAGCTCCATCCAAGTTTTGTTCAACATACTATTATTTGTCCATTTGAATATGAAGACTTAATCCCAAGATCCAAAATTTCAAGGATATCATTATAGCTATAGATTGATCTACCCTAAGGTTAGTTCCATCTTGGTTTTGCAATGCCTTTCTTCTTTTTTATTTCTTTGAGCCTCCAAGTCCATTTGGAGATCGTTGGACTTGCAGATCATATGCAACGGACAATCTTTGAAGTATGATAAACACTATATGTAATTACGAATGTGAAAGATTCAATGAAAGATGGGATGTCATCATTAGTAACATATAGTCTAATAATTTGATACTCCTTAGGCTCTTCAACATCCACTGCCTTCTCTCCTAAGCTAGCCAACTCCTCGTCACCTCCATCAACTTGTAACAAGTCCTCCTTCATTCTTGTAGTTGGTACCCTTCCATTCTCCACTCTCGATTCAGGGTATTGCAGTGCTTGCTTTCTTCTTCTTAATTTCCTTGAGCTTGCAAGTCCTTTTGGAGATCTCATAGTGACACCGCATAAGCTTCTCGACAAATTCATCACATACATGATACAACTTTATTTTCTTCTACCAAAAATTGTTGGGACACGCAAATGTAGACTCACAATCTGTGAGCCTAAAGTCTTTCGAACCTGCTTGTATCTCCCTTGGATCTATTCCAACCCCACTAAGTCCATACTCCTCATTATAATCCCATGTGTACCGGGCAAATTTTCATTTGTACAAGGACCTACACTTGTGATAACTTCTTAGATGCCTTGTGAGCTAGATTACTTGCCATGATATGGTTGGAATGATCTAATATAAAGCAACTCCATGAAGACAAAATGGCTAAAACTCAATATATGCTATGCAACTTTGAAGTCATGAGTTGATTTGAAGAAGAAAATGGCATCTTTTGAAAAACTTTCTTAGAAAAATGAACAACACCTAATCCACACTTTCAAAGAAAGTTGGTCGCAGTGTGAGTCTGTCGCCAATTTGAATCCTCAACATGTAGGAGTATGGGGAAAGGAATAGTGAAACTCAGATTGAGCTGGATGATGGCACATAGGGTGAATGAATCTTCTTCAACTTGGAGGACATTAAAATGAATGGTTTGTAGACAATCTCTTCCATCCAGGGGATCAAGGTCCTAGCAAATACATCTTGTCAGTCTTTCAACTACTTGGTAGTGGTGCAGCACAAAGCTACATGATGAACTCTTTATATTATATTGCAAAATATAACAATCATTTTTCTTTTTCCTTCATCTATAAGCATTCCACCTTACCTTGCTTCCACCCAAGCATGTACCTAGCATGCACATAGCATATGTTTTGGCGTTTTGTGACTATCTAAGGTATGTATTTTTCTCACTAGGTCTATGCCTTTATTTTAGTTGCACATATATTCTACATGGCATCTAGTGGGAGTCATTCCAATGGGCAAGCGGCTTGTTGGAAGAAGGACTAATTGTCCATCTTTCTAATAGAGTGTGAAATCTTCTTTGTAAGATCAATCCCTGTGAGCAAAAGAAAAACATGTAGGAGATGGAAGGGGAGCATGATAGGTTTAAGAGCATGCAGTCTCATTCTCATGCCACAATGGAGGCATCACAAGTGGCATCAGGCACACTAGCACCCTTTGCTCTCCTCGTACTAGCATGTGTCATTCACATGAGCTAGGACTCACATGATGATGATTCGGCAATTCACTATTCGATTAACGGTGATGGGCGCCTCATCATGGATGCAAAAACAAGAATGTTGTACTTTCATGAATGCAGCAATGATGCTCCAAATTCAGAGAAGTCATGATGTCCATACTTTACGTGCAACCAAAGAAAAATAATAATAATATCCTCAAAGATTTCATGATGAGATTCTGATGCTTGTACATCTCTTTGACTCAAGGTGCATGCTAAACAAAATGGTAGATTGCTTGAAACATTAGAAGGAGGTGACTTGAAAGGCCACAAGAGATTTGCATCCAATCAAGCTTGCTCATTGTCAAAATTAGAATCACTAGAGGAAGGCCAAGCATTAAGTAAAGAAAACCCCCAACAAGCACAAACAAGACTGTGATGCTATAAAACCTGGCACCGACAAAGTGAGGCAATCCAACTTCAAATCAAGGGGAAAAGCATGATTTATAGAACGTTCTTTGTAAGTGTATATTTCCTTCCTTTTTTGTACATCATTCTGTAAAGAAAACCCCCAACAAGCACAAACAAAACTGCAATGCTACAAAACCTAGCACCGACAAAGTGAGACAATCCCACTTCAAATCAAGGGGAAAAGCATGATTTAGGTTCTTTGTAAGTGTATATTTCCTTCCTTTTTTGTACATCATTTTGTACCTCTTTTTTATGTGTCTGGGGCCATCTAATGTGTCATGTGTATAGGGGCATGTGGCAGGCCTTGACTAGAGCCCTAGTGAATCTAAGTATCCATACAACAATGCACCGATGCTCTCATCCAAGAGTTGAATGGTAGAGGTAAATATTTCCATGGCATCTTCTTTGATGTAAGAAATTCTCATACCTCATCCTAAAGTTGAATTGTGGAGGTAAATATTTTCATGGCATCTTCCTTGATGTATGAAATTCTCAAACCTTAAACTTGAATTTTATATTATGCAAAACATGCACGTTATTAGGAGATGTTTTAAATATGTACATTTTCTGTCTTCAATGTGTACACTATAGGCCGTGACCTTCACATCCATGGTTGGTAGACATGGAGAGCAATGATGCAAGGGGTGGTGGCGATAATGAAGATGAGTTGTCAAAAGAGGACCCAACCACAAGTAGCTTGATGATGAGGATAATGACTCTAGAGAGGACTCATAAGAAGGGAGAGATGACTCTAATGAGGATTCAGAGGAAGGGGGAGATGACAGCGGCTCTAACATTGAGTAGCAAGCATGGCATGTTACTCGATGGAGCCTTTTTAGGGTTGGGTAGCATGTAGCTACTGTGGTAGGCTAGGCCCACTTGTCCTTGAATGTATATATCAAATAAAATTTCAATAATGTGACTTTGAGAAATATATGAACACACACACACACACACAAAATAAATTTGATTAGTAAATTTATCTCACACACACACACACTTGTTTCTTTACACATGAGAACACACACACACACATACACACATGAATACTTCCCTAACTATGAATTATTATTTTATGTACCCCGTCAAATATTTCCTTTACATTTTCTTTTTAACCACCCCACATACCAAGCCCACTAATCATCCCATTCCTCCTCTAATCCCTTCTTAACCCATGCACTCATTCGCTCCTTACTCCACTTGTGACTTAATGTTTTTTTAATTTTCTAAGAATCCATATGGTTGTCTATATTCCTAGGTAAAGCGATAACAAGCCAGGCAAAACAAGCATTACCTATCTACCCAAACATAACTATGATTTTCTAACACCTATTTTGTTTAGATGGTGGTAGGTAAGTGAACCCCAACCTTTGAACCTAGATTACCTGAGGATTCGACATCTTTTTTCAATATTATGCTTGTCAAACTCAATATTATTATTAAAAATTCTTAATTTTGATCAAAAATTTTGCAAACTCTAGTTGCATTTTTCAACTTAGATGTCTCAAACATTTTTTCCTTATATGTTTCTCCTTTTTAACTTTTTATCCAATTGATGGAATTAATTGTATGGCTCAATTATTAATGGGACTTTTTAATCTAAACACACACACACACACACACACATTTTTTTTTTGTGGAATCACACACACATAATGCTTTATGGAAAATTGGACTATTTTAACCTTAAATTTATTTTGCAAATTGCCAATTCAATATAATCATCAAAAACATCTCTAGATTACCAATAACTATGTCGATATACCTGTCAATATAAGCATCGATATATGAATATATCGATAGTTACATCAATGGTTTTTTTGGTGCTTCCTTAACGACACTTATATCCTCACTTATTTTGATGCTTTGCTCTTTTATTTAACAAAATATATGGTGTTTTCATTGAAATAACCATCGCAAATGATGCACAAATGGCTATAGTGTGTTCTCCTCTTCTTCTTAAGCCTCCTCTCGTGTAGGCGATCTCTTGCCTACTCTTCTCACTCTATCATCGTCTCCTTCTGATGTTTTGAATGGCCTATGTGAAGGTTGGTATTAGTTGGTAGGTGTATCCATGATCAGATGTGAATTGGAGATATAAGGCAAGGTATTTTACATGCATAAATTAAAAGCACATGGACAAATTTTATATCAATGCATGGAGCATGCAACATTTCACAATTCAACATTTGATGTCAATGCATGCAATTTCACATGATAGGATGCAACACAATGATTATATGAATCATTATGCAACATGATGATGACATGATGCATGATGGTCACACATGATGCAACATGATATGATGCATGATGATTCTACATGATATGTTGCATGACGATGCTACATGATAGATATACTATTAATTCATACAACTTACAAATGTACAAGTGCAACAGCACTTGCATGCATGCATGATATACAAAACATGTATGATATAGAATCCATGCATGCAACATGATACAAAATTCACTAAGTTATACAAAATTCAGAATTCATATATGCCACATGATAAGTAATGCATTTTATATAGAATGCATGCATGCAACATGATGGAATTAATTTTATTCAAAATGCATGCATACAACATGTTATAGAAGCATTTCATGCATGCAAATGAAAATTTGACAAAACCACCTCTCCCTTCGAGAGAGTCCATGCACCTACAACTCAGTAGTAGTCCCATCTAGCCCCTTTCCTTGTGAGCACAAGCACTAGAAACCATCCATAGGCAAGACCTTGGAGGTGAGGTTAAGATAAGAGAAAAATACCTCTCAAATCCAAAGCATCAAAAATTGCCGATGATTACTCCATATATATAAGTAGAGTGATACTATTGTTGGTGATAGGCTCATTACTAGTGATGGTATTAGATCCTTTACCGTTGGTAATCCTAATAGCACCAAAAGTCCATATTACCATTAATACTTATGCCTTTGTTTGGAAGTAGTGAATAGGGCTGCTACCCGAGAAATTAGATTACCATGATTACCTGTAGTACTAATCTTTTACCACATCATGGCATACTAGTAATACCAAGAGTCCAATTTACCAGTGATACTTATGCCTTTGTATAGGTAAGATTCAATTTATTGGTAGTAGGTTTATCATCTACCAACGGTATTATTCAAATTGCTAGTGAACTATTTTTTGTTTTTTATATAGCAAAGGTTTTTTTGTGATTGCATCCATCATTGCATGAAAATGATGTTCACATACATAAATCATGCATAAATTGCATATGATTACATGAATATGTAATCCCTCAGAATGATAATTTAGGAATGTTCCTTTGGGAAGTCCTTGTATGTGCACACACACACACAATACACACACTTTTTAGTGAAATCTCTCTCTGTCTCACACACACACACACACCCAAAAAGAAAATCAAGCATAGGATAGAGTGGGGCCATTCTTAGACTTGTCAATATAACCATTGAAAAGGTCTCAAATTTTCCTATAATAATATCGATATAACACTCCAATGTTTATATCAATTTTTAAAATGATAGTTTCACTCAGCAATGTTTGTATCCATGCTCATATTTACACTTTCAATCCTTACAAAAACAAAAAATTATATGTAGTTTTCATCAAGATAACCATCACAAATTATGCAAATGGTTGTTATGGATGAGGATCATAAACTAGATTTCCCCTTATTAATCAACATAATTGCATGCCTGTTTTAGAAATTTAGTGTCATAAATTTTAAGAACAATCACATAGCATCAAGGGAATGATGTAGCACCACAAGAGATATTTAGAAGATCTACTAAGTGAACAAATAACCAGCTACTAGTGATGATTTAGGTGCAATGAGGCCTACTTTTAAGAAGATTTAGATAAATCAACTATAGCTAGATTTAACAAAATTATTAAGCACTTAGAAGTATAAATAACTGGTTTGAGGGAAACAAGTGTAAATGGCAACACTCTTATAACAATTGCAACTTGAACACATACTTAAAGATATTATCCTTAATAACAAGAATGCACACTAAAGGATATACTCAAGAAAACATATTTTGTCCCTATGTTGAACATGCATTTCAAAGAATCCCACTTACAAAAAGGAAGCAATTAAGAGGCTTTAGACATAAACAATTAAGAGGCTTTAGACAGAAAAGATTTTAGATAGAACACAGCTTCCTAGTATTTAGTGGCATCAATTTATCTAAATTGACTCGAACTAGTTATTCTAATCATATGACTTAGTTTTCTTAATGTCCTTAGGATATATTCACACCCATGCTTAAAGAGTATAGACCCCTCTAAAACTATCTTTCACCCTTACTTAAACTAACCATAACTTGTTTATTAAAGCCCAAACTAGACCCTGTTAAAGCCCACCTTTCACACACTAAAAGAGCATGTTTTGGAGAGATTTTCCAATACAAGTGACCAAGTTTTCAACATCAGTTTGAGTCCAATCATTGAGCCCAATTCAGGCTCCTCTCAATGGAAAAATCAAGAATTGTTTGTAGGCTTCACCGACAAGTTTAGCTATTCAAAGGCAACATTTCTATAACAATTTCGAAGATTGTTGGGCATTTTTGTCAAATTGCTACTCAAAGGGTGACATTTCATCAACAAATTAGCATTGTTCAACAAGGACATCACCAATTGAAGAATTTCAACATTAAGGTTATGATATCATCAGCATCACATACAATAAGCTCATATCAAGTTCAATTTAACTAATTTGAAGACATTAAACAAAAGCTCAAGAAAATTATGCAGATTAATTGACCATTCAATTGACACCTCAAGCATTTTAAAGATCATCTGTGAATAACATCGATAAACTATTCCCTTGGCTATCCTTATTGGGTCAAGCAACAAAGGACAATCAGTATTGAAGAACAATCCTTGTACTTTATAACTCTCCCACAAGACATAAACTTGAATGGTGTAATAGCTCACACTAGAACACATATGGGATCAGCTTCCGAAGGACTACCCTTAATACATCGACATATATACTAATAATGTAATGGATCAGTTAGAGTCAATCCCACAAGAACTTGCAATATGATCCACTTGTATGTATGCCTATGTTCTTAGGTAGAGGTAACCTTGAAGAACTCATTGCCTTATTTGACCAAAAATGGTTAAGTGGAACGTCAAGGCAAGAGGAATATTATTCAAACATATTCCCACAAGCTCTCATAGGAGAACCATTTGATTGGCACCTCAACATGGGTGTAGAAATACAAAGCTCACGGCCCATGCTACTACAATGTTTTATATTATGATTTATAGTAAATAGCAAACAATGCTAGATCTTAATGAGTGCAAATCCCTATCATGAGAGATTGGACAAAAGGATTCAAAAATTGACATTGCCAAGGGTAGTCCAAAAGAATATTGTCAGATAGATTATTTTAACGAGCTAAAAAATACTATCACAGATAGAAATCTATTACTCACACAACACCAGTTACTCAAAAGTTATCAAATTAAAAATCACTATAGTTGCAAAACTATCACAAATGTATATGATGCCACAATGGTGATTGAAGAATCAATCGAGAAATGATTGAAGAAAATTTAGAAATGCTATTTTCCAAACTGGGTGGTGATACAACTAAAGCCATCAATCTACCAATGTGTTTAAAAGGATCACCTATCACTAACTTGTGCTCAATGGAAAGTCAACCAACAAGCAAAAAGAACAAAAAAGGAAAGAAGGGAAAAGGTATAGTGAATGTACAATCAACTAACTTACCATGAACCAATCCCAACAAAAGTAGATTGCACAAAGGGGGATGCAATCCAAAGGATA
The DNA here is from genome assembly GCF_047967505.1 of Dipteris shenzhenensis. NCBI lineage: Eukaryota > Viridiplantae > Streptophyta > Polypodiopsida > Gleicheniales > Dipteridaceae > Dipteris > Dipteris shenzhenensis. The sequence continues at coordinate 24,989,024 of NC_141597.1, forward strand.
GGTCTCTTACATAAATCTATTCAATGATGCATAACCAAGATGTGGCATGCAAGAACATATATGTCGATTGGGCTCTTTGAGTCTCCTATGAGTATAATGCTTTTGCATAAAATGATGTAAAAGTTATTCTCTCTAATCAGTCTCAAATATGGATGCCAGCCATGGAAGCAAAATTGCATCTTTGTCATGCACCAAAGGATTCCTTATGGAGAAATACAAAGATGCAACAGTCAGATGCACTCACTTATCAAAATCCTTGAATACCAATTCTTGATACATTCAAGGACAGAGAACAAGAAGGAATAGAACAACCACAAGATCTATAACACCTCAAAAAGGTTTTCCAAGAGCAAGTATAACCTAATGCATGAATTCCAAAATGCTTGGCAACAACATTTGACAAAACTCAAGAAACAACTACAAGAGGAACAGAATCAAAAGGACAAAATTATTTCCATGTCATGCAAAGAAAAAAAATGAGGGACATGACTTAAAAGAGGATCTCATTAAACAAACAAATGAAGGAAATTAACACCAAACCCCATCAAATATCCAAACCACTTGTCAGAATTCAAAAGGGAGAGTCAACAATATCAAATGACAAGAAGACTCTCCAATCAAGATCTACTCAATAGTAAAGACCAAAGAAGATCACTCGATCAAATGGCAGCACAATAATGTGTCAATAGTGACCCATCAATAGGAAAGGAAATGGACATTCAACAACAACAAGCACTCCATTCCATACAATTGGATGAAATCCAAACAAGCAAGGACAAAGTGTATATGTATACAAAAGAAAGGTGCGCACTCGATGTGCACTACTTTGTACCCAATAGACATCAACACTTGGATATAAGATTTTGATGGACATGGATCCCTTAAAGATGCATCAAGAAATTTGAGGATCCTCCTACCCTAAATCTTGACAAACTTGCATTGAGCTAAAGAAAATATGAGTACCTCGGCAACAATGTGCTGAACATGCAAAGAGTGACTCTATGTCCACAAAAATGGGACACACACCAAGCACAAAGTCATAAAACACAAATGTTCCTCTCAACAAAAAGGGCTACATCTCATTCCAATCACAAATGAAATAATTTCAACATGAAAGAATTAATCCCAAGGGATCAAAATTATAAAAGATACAAAGCTACATGCATCAGCAAAGATCAAAAAATCAAAAGAACATGTGTAATTGATGGATTGAACACAATCCACATATGAACTCAAGTGTTAGCTCTGTACACTAGTCCAATGATGGGAATTCACAGTTGCAAAATGCATATCCACATATGAACTCAAGTGTTAGCTCTCTACACTAGTCCAATGAGCCAACACTCCTATTGACTCAAGTACAAGACTAGAAAGGGTTCAACAAAATCCAAAGATTGAAAGAAAGATATTTCTCCAAGAAACATGTTCTCGATGACGATCTTGGTCTTTGAAAAAAATAAGGATAAAAACAAATTAACCAACAAATAATATGGTTTTACTACCCTGTTCTCTAGTGAATAAAATTGCAAATAAGATTCCCTTGAATCTTGCAACTCTATAATTTTGAACACATAGACACATAGGCTAGGTCCACAAACACATGCACAAGTTTTTCTAATTTATACAATATGGATGCACAAATAAAACCCCATCGGCAAATAGGGAAGAGAACCAATATGTCAACAAGCACTCCAAATCAAGGCACAGTCCTTAAGCTTCCTTAGGTGAATGGGCGATCATGTTGAAGATCTACTTTAGGTAGCATAAGGCAACCACCCTCCAATCATGCGCTCTCACAATATCTAGGTAAAAATAGGAAGCTATTAAGGGCCCAACATATAGCATCAATACTAATTAATACAAGAAGAAGGTACATAGTTATTGATAATTGTTAATAACAAAATTTCACCTATGGGCTCCAACCTTATATATGCAAGTCCCAAGCCTCATCATTGGTAGCCTAATCCATTTCTCTCTTACAAATGTTCCTCTTTAAAAAAAATGAAACAAATGCCAAGATCCAAGAAGACATACATTCTATACAAATACAGTGACATCGAGTAATAGAGTATGTTTTTATGAGCCACAATCGATGCCAAGCAAGATGATCAAACAAAATTCATATCAACATGTGCATTTATTGGCTAGGTACAAGAGAAAAAAAAGAAATTCCAATCATTCTCAAAATGTAAATCTCATACCATGCTATTCAATACTCTCAACACCACAACATTGTGTCATAAAACTAATCTTCATTTCACTTTTGTGCAATACCCAAGAAAAGAGGAATTCTAGAAGGGCTCAACAACAAGGAAAGGGTTACTTTTACAACTACACTCACATCAAAGAGAGTTCATATCAATGCTAGACCAATCAACCTCAATGAACACAAGCATCTACGCAAAGCACATAGTGTAAAAACTTCCTGCTCAAAGCTATGGATACCCAAGGATGAGTAATCAAATCGGTCTTGGGGAGTTGCTAAGCCTGTGGCAACAAGGGCTAGAAGCACAATCTATAGTAATGAAGATGAGATCATTGTATGTGTGGAGTAGCAACAAAGTTATGTTTGTAATATCTTCATCTTGAAAGATAGTTTGATGGACCTATAAGATAGCATGGCCAAAAATATCTCTACAAAAATTGGTCATACTTGCAAAATCATGATCTAGAGAGAGAAATCCTTACAATTTTGTGTAGGACACTTTGCCTCACACTTTTTTGTAGGACACTTTGCCTTACACTTTTGTGTAGAACACTTTTACCTTACACTTTTGTGTAGGATAGAGAAAGGCCCACACTTGTGTGTAAGGTTGGAAACTCTAGAACATGCATAAATATCTCACAATGCAAAGAAGCTCCCACTCTTTGGGTTTAGTTTTCAAGTTCAGTCTTTGTGGAGTTTTTGTGTTAACGTGCTTGACCTCCTAGTGTCCATGCTCCCTTATACTATCGTGTTCTAGCATGCTCTTACCCTTGCACTCCATCCTCCCTCCTCTTCCTTCTCCTCTTCCTCACTTCTCTTCCTCCTTCCTCCTCCTTCCTCCCTCCTCCTCCTCTTTCCTCCCCCTCAACCTTGTTCTTTTTTCTCAACCCTTTGCCCCATGAAGCTGTGAAGGAGAAGTCTAGCTCTCGACTCCTCAACATTAAACTCCTCCTAAACCGTGCAGCCCTCTCTCAACCTTGAATTCCTAGTTAGATTTATCAACTCTATCTGCCTCCTAATCGCTCCAATCCTCTTTTAAACCCTTGAACTCCCATCAAGGTGAGAACCTCCATTAATCCTTATGATAAATCTGTCTTTTTCACTCAAGCACACACTAGAACTTCTTTCCATGCTTTAACATAAACCTCTCCCTGGAATACGACTCGAGGACCTATGCTACATTTGTGAACACCTATGAGACAATGAGCAATGGCACAACTATAGGTAACCAACACCCTCAAAACCTAGAAATGAGAGAAACATTGCAACAACCATGAGCATTCTTTTTCCATAAATTTGCAAGTCCACACAAACTTTGAAATTTAGAGACAACCTTATCATATGGTTTAGCTAGTGATCCCATTAGTTCTTTAGATATATACAACTAATCCTTACTATTTTTCTACCCTTTCTTATTCATCTACATTATTGTCTTTTTTTAGTTAGTTGTTTACATATATGCATTTTTTCATGACTAATCCTTACTACTTTTTTGCATACTAAAAGAACAAGTCTCATTATTGAAAGTCCATGAGAATGTATTCTTGGATTATATTTGTGTAAAATGATTGCACAAAAAGGATGTAACAGAACTTTTGTGTGAACTCATAGTAGGACTGGAGGATCCCACAATTACAATTATTTGCATCATTTGCAATGTTTATTTTGATGAAAAGAACATAGAAATTTTCTTGTAAAAGAGTGAAAGAATTGATATAGGCATGGATTTAAGCATGGCTAAGGAAGCATCAGAAAAGACATTGATATAAACATCAATATATCCTTGGATGCTTATACACGTGACAACAAAAATAAGTAGCCAAGCAATCAGTTCTTGTTCAAGGAAAAAAACTACTCAAAAATAAAGCACAAGCACCAATTCCTCCACCAAGTAAAGAAGCATTGAATACATCAACCTTGAATTTGGATCCACTTATCAAATGAAGCTCCATGGATACCCTAACACCGAATTGGAGAAGGCTTGATTTTAAGCACTTCAACAATGGGTGGAAAAGATATAAGGCCAATTTGAAGCTAAAAAGCAAGCACAAGATTGAGTCCTTGACTAGGCTCCACCAAGTCTCAACACCATAATCGAGCCTATGTTCCATCAACAATAGCCACATCATAAGGTTCCACAATGCTAACTAGAAGATGCCTCCCTCTCGAGCATCTTGAGCTGCCCTATGTCCATGTCCATTGGAGTCCTTTTACAAAATTGTCCCAACATTTGGGTGAGTTTCAAGGGATGGGTTGAATCACAAAATGTCCCTCCACTTGTGGAAGAAACCAAAGACATTTTCAGCCTGATTGGGTGAAAGCGATGATGTACAGAATATCATCGTGTATTTGATCCATAAAGCACATGATGAGGTCCAAGACAATGTGGATGGAGGTGCAGCAGGTGTCAATGTCTTATCAAAATATCTCTATGATGAATGGGGTCTCCCACTGATGAAGAAAGCTCACTTTGGCATTTGCCTCGTAGATGGTTTATGCACAAAACCCTAGGGCATCATGGATAGAGTACCCACATAGGTAGCAGTGATCTGCTTTTCCCTCTAGTTCATAGTCTTGGATCTTTGCAAGACTTCCTATCAAGGTTTACTTGGGTAGCCCTTGGCTATGAGAAGCATCAATGCTCCATGATTGGGTACTGATTGACTCACGATACAAAAATCATGACACGAGCAAGTTAGCCCTCCCATAACAAAATGTCCTAGTGTCCTAGTAGGGCATACACAGAGGAATATCAACAATTGGATCCAAGCACTAGTGACAATCAACAAATGCCATGCAATAGATCCAGTCCTCCCAAAAATTGATGCAAAAGGTCATGTGAGTAGAATCTCCACTCATGCTTGAAAGCCCAATTGGTCCTACAATCCAATGTTTATGGCCGACCTTGAATGGGTTAGTGATCTCGAAGAGATTGTCATTAATAGCGATGGCTCTGATGGAGTATGGGACTTTGAGACAGAGGCTGAAAATGCTCAATTGGAAGACCATGTCTTCAACAATGACTTAACCATTCTACACACCCTAATGGATGTTGAGTGCCCAATGCACCACATGATGGGGCAGGATACCCATCAAGTGGTGCGTTACCCTACACCCAAAAAGAGGAAGCCTCTTATAAGTATTTGCAAAAAGGGATTATATCGTAAGTGTTTCCAAGTGGTCATTTTTGTAATCATCAAGTTGTTCAATGTAATTTGATGCATATTGAAATTTCCATAACTATCTTGAAACAATCACGCACCAAGCACAACGATTGCATAGTTATGACAATTTTGACAAAAAGTAAAGTCTGAAAGGGATAAGTCTTACCTCAAGAAGAGTTATACAAGGACCTCATCCCTAGACAACAACCTGATAAAAGTTTACGGGTAGCGTGGCATGTGCCATGTGCCATGTGGCTAACCTAACCAAGGGTTACCAATGTGTGACATGGTTAACCTAGCTAATTGTAAACAAGGTTTGGGTTTGTGTGTGCTTAAAATAAAAAACCTTTTAACAACACTGCACACGAAGCTCAAATAAGGGTGGATAAAAAATTATATAGTATATGGGTGTTCATAAAACAAAAGTTGGGGCAAAAATGTCGAATCCGTCAAGTAGTCCAAGCTTCAAGGTTAGGGTCCAAAGTAGGTGAACCCCTAGAATTTGCTAGGCGGTGGGCACTTTTGTAAAAATGGTTTTGTACAACTATATAAAGTATAGCTTGGATAAGTCCTGGCCATCATTACTTTTATTGAAGAGGGGAGTTTGCATACCTACCACCATCCAACATTGAAAAACAATAAGAACCAGTTTTAACTTTAGTTGGGAAGACAGGTGTCATAAACAACCCTCCCTTGTTATCAGAGTCACAATAAAAATTACTGCTTGGCCATATACTTATTATTAAGCTTAATGTGAATGCATGAATGTTTGGGTAAAAAAGTGGGTTTAGAGGCTATAGAGAGAGGAAAATTGAACCTTTGTAGAAGGGGGGTAGATGAGAAGAGTGTGGAAGTGGAGGGATTTATGGAAGAAGTGTGCGTGAGGAATAGTGTTGTGAGAAGATATATATTTATTGAAAAACTAAGCAACTAGTGTTTTAAAATAGAGGGAAATTTGATACAAATTAATAGAAAGAAATAAGGGGGGATTGGATATTGTTTGTGAAAATTAAGGGATACTGAAAGGGAAAATTTAGGGAGGATAGTAGGGAGAATTGAGTAAAAAGTTAGGGAAACAAAGTAGGTAGACAAGGGGGAAAGGAAAGAGAAGAGGAAGGGGAGTAAAAAAGGTGGAAGGGGACTAAAACAATAAGGGAGAGAATGTAAAGAATATATATAATTATTAAAGAATATAATAAGGGGCGGGAGTTTATTAAAGAATATATATAATTAGAGAGGGGGGCAGGGAGGTACAAAATATATATATAATAAGAGGGGGGGGAAGGGGGTGAAACTATTAAATAATATATATACTTAGAGAGGGGGGCAGAGAGGAAATATATATATAATTAGAGAGGAGGGGGGGATATTAAAGTGTATATATACTTATATATACTTAAAGGGGGGGAATTAGGCAAAATATAAAAAATTAGGGGAAATTTTTTTGGAAGAAAATTAGAAAAAGTAGGAAAAATAAAGGAGAAAATTGTCCAAAAGATAGGGAAAAATGGGGAAATTTATGAAATAGTAGGGAAAAATAGGAGAGAAAAAATAAGGGAAATTAGGGGAGTGATAATAGAAATGATTAGGAGAAACCAATGAAAATTAAAGAGGTGGTAGAGTGGGACAAATTAGGAGGTTTTAGGGGGGAAATTTAGGAGAAAGAGAGGGGAGAGAAGGGTAAAGAGAGAGTGAGGAAAAATTTCTAGAGAGAGAGAAAGGGGAAAAGGTAGTTTTAAAGGAATTTCAAAGGAATATAAAGGGAAAAAATAATAATTAGTGTGGTCAAGAGGAAAAAAGGAAAAGTGTGTGTGTGTGTGCGCGCGTGCGCTCATGCACGCACATGCGTGGAGTCTCTCTCTCTCTCTCTCTCTCTCTCTCTCTCTCTCTCTCTCTCTCTCTCTCTCTCTCTCTCTCTCTCTCTCTCTCTCTCTCTCTCTCTCTCTCTCTCTCTCTCTCTCTCTCTCTCTCTCTCTCTCTCTCTCTCTCTCTCTCTCCATGTCCAAGATAGTAAGAAAGAGCACGGTGCCCTCCGATAGCAACCAAGCCGCCACATAGAGAAGGTAGTCACAGCCAGTGAGCAAGAAGAGATTTCCAACAATATGTAGGGGAGAACTCCATAAGTTTGCTCACATGATGATGAGGAGCTAGTTTTGTTGGAGCTACTCCTAGAGGATACTTTGGAGGACACAATGGTGTGGCATTGGAGCTTTGTCCAACATTGAAGTCAGGGTCATAATAAATTGCAAGTTCAAAACTTCAAGTGTCCTTCCATTATGGCTAGTTTGTCATGAAGCTGGTGCATCTCACCCTATATGTATATACAAAGTAGAAGGAGATTATTATGTACTTTGAAAAGGATGAGATCAATGATGGCTTTAGTATATAATGTCCCTTGGGTCTTAAGCCCTACCATACTAAACACAACATTCACCTACAAAAATCGTCGTTCTTTTAACCATGCATGACATTGTAGTTAGCCTCTTTTCATTCATTTGCTACAACCATCGCAACTCTATCTGCCACAATATTAACTCTTGCAGGCCCTCGCTCCAACATTCTTAAATATTTTTAAAAGTGAAAATTAAGTGAGCCACACAAAGCTTCATGATGCTATGACAAAAAATGAATCCTAAAGCATGGCTTACCTCTAATACCTTTATCCTCTGTGATAATCATGGACAACTTTTGCAAAAGCAACACTCACAAGCAATTCTTCCTCCAAATCTTCTAGGTCTTTTTGCCTTAGCCTTGCCTTTCGATACAGGGGATTTGGGACCTAAAGGGGGCCCTTCCATTGTACTTATAGAGCCGACAGGGGTGGTTACCCTACTTACCCTGTTAGATTCCCTTGCTTACCTCTTGGGGTTTGAGCATGTTAAACATGCTAAGGGGAACCATCGGGGTCAAACCCTCGAGCTCTAGGGTGGTGATCTGAAACCCTACTCTTTCTAGGACATCTATGTTGGCTAAGATGTGCATCCAATTCTGTGAGAATTCTAGCTCAGGGAGAGGTGCATACCAGAAGTCATCAAACTCTTTCTCATCCTCTTCCTTGTCATAGGGTTGGAATAACTTTACAGAGGTGGTTTGGGCAGTGGTGTCAGACTCTATAGGGCAAAGAGTTGTCTTGACAATGGGTGGGCCTTGTAGGTGTGCAGGTCCACTCTCATGGTTTGCTCCTCATGCCGCAAGTAGATATTATCATTACGCCAGTCATGCACAGGACATTCGCAAGAAGGGCCTGCCTAGGATAGCTCCATATCCTAGCTGTCAAGTGAAGTCCATGACCATGAACCTGACGGGGTACGTGAATCCAAATACCTTAATGTTTAAGCCAGTCAATATTCCCAGGGGTTCAATGGTTCCCCCATCGACTAACTTTGCTACGAAATGGGTCTGCTCAAGTGAAAGTTTTCCCCATTTCTCCAAGCATTCCTTGGTGCAGACACTCACTCCTGCTCCCCCATCTAGGATGGCTTCCACCTTTTGGTTTTGATAGACTATGGGGATAGAGGCGTTTATGTCATCACCCTCAAAATATTGGCCTAGCTTGTTGATGGGAACCTTAGGTAGGTTATGCCCCTTTTCTAGCGTTGATTGATTGGGCTTAGGGCTAGCAAGGGTTGGAGGTAGGAATTGTCTATTCATCCAATTGGACAGATCACACCATAGGATGGGATTTCCTCTTAGTAGGGAAGCGATTGGCATTTTCACCTGAGAGTGCTCTCAATAGAAGCAAGAACGAAAGAAGGAGACAGAGAGAAATAGAGAGCCACGCAAGTTTTGGTGGGTGCAGAACCACCCTAATCTTCTTTTTCATTCATTTATATATGTGTTTGAGTATTGTACATAACTGGGGTAAAGGCACAGTGACCTTTAACCCCCACAACCTCCCACTTAAAGGACAATGTGCCTTTAACGGAGAACAACCAGTGAGCATGCTATCCAATGCCCATCAATACATGACAATACTCAAACCGCTGACTAGGTAGACTCTTCGTCAGCATATCTGCAGGGTTATCATCTGTATGAACCTTAACAAGCTCTATGCGCTTGTCCTCAAGTACCTCCCTGATGAAATGGTACCTGACCTCAATGTGTTTGGTCTTTGCATGAAAGACCGGATTCCGTGCTAGCTGAATAGCATTCATGGAATCACTATGCAATGTCGGTACACCTGTATGAATCCCCAATCAAGCCATATAGCCTCCTTGCAACCCTCTGTGGCTACAACATACTCAGCCTCTGTAGTAGACAAAGCAATGCACTTCTATGTGCGAGAAATCCACGACACTGCACCACCTGCAAAGGTGAACACATAACCAGAAGTGGATCTCCTGCTATCCACATGCCCTGCATAGTCTGAATCTATGTACCCAAGTACACGCATGTCTCCTTTACCAAAGCAGATGTGCATCTCCTTGGTACCCTTCATGTACCTCATGATGCACTTAACTACCTCCCAATGCCTCTTTCCTGGATTAGCCATATACCGGCTAACAACTCCCACTGCAAATGCAATGTCTGGTCTAGTAGCTATCATAGCATACATAAGACTTCCAACCGCTGATGCATAAGGAACCTTGGCCATCATGGCCCTCTCCTCTTCTGATTTGGGACTATCTGTATGACTCAGTTTCACATATGGAGGCAATGGAGTACTCACTGCCTTCCCCCCCTCCATATTGAAACGCTGCAATACTTTTGTAACATACTCTTTTTGTGAAAGCCAAAGGAGTTTTCTACTCCGATCACGCGTGATGCGCATACCAAGAATATGACCTGCAAATCCCAAATCCTTCATATCAAAGGCCTCATGCAACTTGGCCTTTAATGCATCTAGCTCATAAGTATTCTTGCTAGCCAATAACATATCATCCACATATAGTGCCAAGATTATTCTCAGAGATTATTAGGCTATTATCCTTAGCCCTTTTAGTGTAGAGGCAGTGATCAATTTCACTCCTTCTAAAAACCTGGGACCGAATGAAAGCATCAAACTTTTGATACCATTCTCTAGGCACTTGCTTAAGACCATAGAGACTCTTCTTCAGCTTGCAAACTAAATGCTCTTTGCCCTTTTCTTCAAAGCCTTCCGGTTGCACCATGTAAATTTCCTCATGCAAATCCCCATGCAAGAAAGCTGTCTTGACATCCATTTGCATAAGCTCCATATCCTCTGATGCCACTAGTCCAAGCATGCATCTAAGTGTGGTCATCTTCACAACCAGAGAGAATATCTCATTAAAGTCCACACCCTTCTCTTGCTTGAACCCTTTAGCAACCAACAAACGGGCCTTGTACCTAGGCACATCATCACTTGTGACCTTCATTTTGTAGACCCATTTACATGGCAAGGCTTTCTTTCCATGTGGCAAAGAAACCAAGTCCCAAGTCTTATTCTTCATAAGTGAACTCATCTCTGATTGCATAGCATACTTCCACTTGCATTGATCCTCATGCATCATAGCCTCTCTGTAGCAAGAAGGCTCCCCACAATCAGTAAGCATCACATAGTCTACCCCTGGAACAAACCTATCAGGCGGTCTAGACACTCCAGATGATCTTCTCAAAGGCATTTCAGCTTGCTGTCCCATTTTCATATCAGCCACATTTGGCTCATCATTTCCACCAATAGATAATTCATCATCTACCCTTGATTGTATACCTGTGGGAGTACTTGGTGGTACCATTTCTTGCACATTTGGTGCATGGACAGCTTGCTATCTATCAACATATGCAGGTGGATTCACATCCTGGAAAGTGATTCTCCTCATTTCCACATCCCTCATGGGTGCCATATGCATCTTCTTCTCATTGAAGACCACATCATGGCTGCGTATGATCTTCTTTGCTTCTGGATCCCAGAGACGATAGCCCATCTCTCCACTTTCACCATAACCTAGAAAGATGCATTTCCTAGACTTAGGATCTAGCTTCTTTCGAAGCTCTTTTGGCACATGTGCATATTCCTCACACCCAAATATATGCAAATGAGAGTAAGAGGGCTTCTTGCCACTCCATGCCTCTTCAGGAATACCACCATCCAAACTCTTACTAGGTGATCTATTGATCACATGCACTGTAGTCTTCATTGCCTCAGCCCAAAAACCACCAGAAAGACTTGCATTGGAAAGCATGCATTGCAACCTTTCTTGAATGGTATGGTTCATCTTTTCTACAACTGGATTTTGCTCTGGAGTACGAGGGGATGTGAGCTCCCTCTTAATCCCACGTGTATCACAGAAATGCTGAAAGTCATGAGAGAATACTCTCCACCATTGTCAGTCCGTAGGCATTTAAGCGTTCTACCTGACTGATTCTCAACCAAGGCTAGCCAATTCTGAAATACCTAGAACACATCACTCTTCCGAGCTATAGCATAAGCCCACACTTTCCTAGTTGCATCATCAATGAATGTCACATAGTATGCAGTCCCGCCTAGTGACCGTGTAGGCATGGGACCACATACGTCTGAATGCACCAAATCAAGCTTCTCAAACTCTTTCTTTCCCCTTCTTTTATGGGCTAATTTAGTCTGCTTCCCATAGAGACAGTGCTCACAAAATTCAAAATCAGAGAAACTCAAATGCGGTACATAACCCAAACGGCATAAGAGTTTCATTCCATTCTGGCTCATGTGCCCCAACCTACAATGCCACAAAGAAGTGCTTGGCTGCTCGGTTATTGCAACAACATGATCAAATATCCCTGATACATGTAAGGGGTACAAAGTCCCACACTTGGCACCCCTGGCCAAAAGCATAGAGCCCTTCTGAATTTTCCAACTCTGAAAGCCAAAAGTGGTGTGAAAACCAGCATCATCTAGCTGACCCACTGAAATAAGACTCTTGGTCAGCTTAGGCACATGTCTTGCATGTTTTAAAACAAATGCAGACCCATTTGCAAAAGAAAACTTTATGTCACCTACTCCCACTATGTCACATGCATAGTCATTTCCAAGATGCACACAACCTATCTTTCCACTGTCATAAGTGGAGAACCATTCCCTATGGGGAGTAACATGGAATGAAGCACCAGAATCCAAAATCCAATCCTGGGAATATGCATCATCTTAAGTGGTAAGCAACTCTGCAGATAAACTAGACATGAAGAGAACATCATTGTCACTATCATGTGTGACTGCATTGATCTCCTCGATCTTCAGTTTTCCTTTGTCCTCCCTTGGACTCTCTTTCTTTTGATTTGCACCCTAATTTGCATTCTTTTTCTTATACTTTTGCTCTCTTTTCAGCTTGTAGCAATTCTTTTTCATATGGCCCTTCTTGCCACAATGGTAACACTCAATGTTCCATGCCCTGGATTTGCTACGAGACTTCCCTCTTTCTTGAGACTTCCCCCTAAACTGTGATCTACCCCTTTGCACATTTAAGGCTGCATCTTGCTTGTTGCCATCCATAGACTTCTGTCTAATCTCCTCGGCCAACAAGCTACCCACAACATCATCAAATTTCAGTACTCCACCAGGTGCAGAGTTATTGACAACTGTACGGAAGGTATCCCATGAGGATGGCAATGAACATAAGAGAAATATTGCCTTAGTCTCCACATCAAAATTCATCTTCTGAGCCTGAAGCTGGCTGAAAATAATATTGAATTCATTCAAGTGAGAAGCAATGGATACCCCTTCCTTCATCTGCAGCTCAAACAACCTCTTCATGAGGTAAACTTTATTAGAGGTAGTTTCCTTCTCATAAGTGGCACACAGTTTCTTCCACAAATCTTCCGTAGTCTACTCATTTACTACTGTGAAATAAACTGACTCTGCAAGATGAAGTCTAATAGTAGACTTTGCTAATGCATCCAACTCAGTCCAATCATCCTTAGACATATCCGTAGGCTTAGCTTCAATAACTGTCAAGGGTTTAATCTACTTCTTTTGAATAAGCACATCCCTTATTTGTTCTTTCCACAAAGAAAAGTTTGTCCCATCAAACTTTTTAACGCTGGAAAACTCCTTTTCAGACATGGAAGAGGATGCCATGATACAAATGAAACAAAATCCCAAATGCTAGTGCCTGCAAGAGAGAATCACACCAAATACCGGGTTCATCCAAATGTGTATGCCACAATAGACTGAAATATCACCAAAAAAACTCAAAGCTCAAAGCATCAAAAGATGCATCTGACGCATGTGCATATACTATGCATCCATATGAGCAAATCTGACCCAAAAGAAAATGCCAATAAGTGCCAAATGACTCAAGCATAAACATCGTCCACTGGCATATGCATCAATAATATCTCATCCAAGAGAGCATAGCACTATCAATGCATCACCTGCAATGTGTCAAAGCTGTCCCTCAGCTTAAAATAGCATCCATGTGCAAAGCGTCCATAAAAATAGCATCCCACAAGGCAATTTAGGCCTATCAGCACATCCAATAAGGACCGCAATGCATCCAAATGGCCTATAAATCATCCATTGCAACCCAATGCACACCACGAATGAGTGCACACTGCTCAAACTACAACTAGAGTGATCTGCATAAGGTATGCTCAAGAAATCATAGTCCTATGGTAATGACCGCTACTGAAAATAGAACCTGAGATGCCTCAAAACATGGGCGCCATTGCATAATCGGACTCAGCAAGAAAATCTGCAAATATCTCTCTTCTGCCAGAACTCCAAAATCCCAACCGATGAGTGAGAAATGGGAGTCAACACTTATCCACTGCCATGTGGCATAAAATCTAAGGTTTCAAAACCTTAGAATGAAAAATGCATAACAGAGAGACGAAATCGAATACACAGAGATTTATAACTCTGAAAATCCTCCACCAAATCGCGCAAGAACTGATAAGTAGGGGTTTTTGGGCGTCCAAAACACAATGGGACAGACGGTTTTGGAAACCGTGGTCTCAATCACTGGGTCCAACACACGGACTGAAAAACGTTTTTGGAAACAGAGCTATTTGTAAACTCCACCGGAGTGCAAATGATGAGCAACATAGAAGTTTTAGGACCTCCTGAGTCCACCGGAACTGACAGATCTGCAAATGGTTGCTCCAAACTTGAGTTCTAACACCCGGGCAAAAAACGTAGAAATTGACACAGTGAGTCAGAAATCCAATGAAATGATCCCAGATTCAAGAATGAAAATGTTTCCAAGCTCCTGAAGTGATGTGGACACCAAAAGCAAGCAATAGTTGCCTCTACAAGTCAATACGGAGTCTCTGTCATCGAACGGAACAGGGAAAAGCTCAAAAAACGACTTTTTCTTTCAAACCACTTAACAGGCTCTCAAAAAACCACTTCACAAAGCCAAAGTGACTTTTCCAAAGGTTTCTCCAAGGTCTCTGCACACTTGAATGCAAGTAAAGTCGCCCACAAAGCTTCCCACAGAGCTTCTCCTTCCTCCCACAGAGCTGCTAAGCTTCAAGCATTCATGCACGCTCAGCTAGATCACCTGGGCTCTGATACCAGTTGAGAGTGCTCTCAACAGAAGCAAGAACGGAAGAAGGAGAGAGAGAGAAACAGAGAGCCACATAAGTTTTGGTGGGTGCAGAACCACCCTAATCTTCTTTTTCATTCATTTATATATGTGTTTGAGTATTGTACATAACTGGGGTAAAGGCACAGTGACCTTTAACCCCCACATCACCTCTGTCGATAGGAAAGCAACCAACTCGACACTATCATAGGGCTTTGGTGAAGCCTCTTCCTCCATGGACAACATGTCATCGAAGTCGTATAGGTCTCCTTCATCCTAGAGGTTATTCAACACTGGGTCTTCTTGGAACATCTTCTGCATCAGATCCAAAGCTTCTGACTGCTCCAAGCTTAGGTGTTCCTCTTCCTCCACCCTTTCTGGCACCTTGAGCGATTTTGCCCCTCAATGGCCCATCAGATGGCTGGATGAATTGTATCTGACCCCCTACTGGCCTTTAGTCAATGCTCCAATTTCTCTTGGTAGTCCCGTACCAAGTTCTGGGCATTCTTTATGTATTGCTTTTCTAAGACCAAATCGGGATAGGTCTCCTTATAGGCAGGTGAGGGTGCTAGGCCTTGGCCACTGGATTATTCACCTCTGGGATCAGGAGCACCTCAAGGTCACCCTGGGTGGAAGACTATTTGAAAGGAGAGGAGGTGGCAAGAGTAGATGTCTCCTCATCAGAACCATCCTAGATGAGTACCTAGGTCGGAGCCATCACCTACTCAAATGGCCTTCTTAGATCAGGTTAGAGGATGTGGGGGAATCTCAGGGCCAGGCAATAGGGATCCCTTACTCTTTTTTTTGAGCTTCCTCATTGCCTTGCTAATGCCTTGGCTTGCATCCTCGTAATAATGACTTGTAGTGGCACTGCGGCCACATGGCCCTATTTGATGCTAAGCAGATTGAGGCTAGTGCTAGATGAGTGGTCAACACCCTCCTGATACCAAGTGTATCACATAGATGCTGAAATCTAGGAGAGGTAAACTCTGCATCACCATCAGTCATCAAGCTCAATAGCTTCTTTCCTGACTAATTTTCAGCATTACCCAAGAAGCGCTGAAATGTATCATATACATCATGCTTCTACTGAATCGGATATACCCATATGTACTTTGTAGCAGCATCAATAAATGTCACAAAGTAAGAGGTGCCACCCAGTGAAACGGTAGGCATAGGCCCACAAACTGCACTATGAACCAACTGCAATGGCTCAAGATACCTCTCACTGATTGTCTTCCTCACAATGGTGGATCCTGACTGCTGACCATCATCACAAACATGACATAAAATTTGAGAGACATCCATAACAGGAATGTATCTCAATGTTGTAAGGGCTTCCATACCTGCAGTAGACATATGTCCAAGTCTGGCATACCATAAACTAGCTGATGGCTGCTTACTAATCATAAGCATCTTATCCTGGACACCTGATACATGCAATGCATAAGAGAATCCAACCCGTGATCCCCTAGCCATAACCAAATTGCCTCTAGCAATCTTCCATGCATGATCACCCAAAGAGACATGATAACCTGCCTCAACCAACTGTCCAGTAATGATCTTGCTCGTAGCAAGTCCTGGTATATGTCTAACCCTCTGTAGAACAAGAATAGAGCCACTAGGCATAATAAGGTGGATATCCCCATAACCATAGACATCCATAGAATGATCAATGCCCATCAAACCACTCTCCACAATGCATTCCTGATATGCACTGAACCATGACCTATGAGGGGTCATATGACATGAAGCACATGGATCTAACATCCAATCACCAAGAATGGGTACATCAGTGGCCAAGAAGGAGGTGTCAGACATAGATAAAAGAATGCCTTCATCACTGCTACTGTCAGTGGAAACCCTGGCATCCACGCCTTGAAGCTCAACATGCTTCTTCTCCTTCTTCCTGTCATTCTTAACCTTGCTCTTCTTCTTGTATTTTCTCAGCCATTTCCAGCAATACTTTTTCATGTGGCCATACTTTCCACAATAGAAACATCTAACACAAGTCCAAGAGCTAGACTTGCTCCTGGAATTCCCCCTTGAACATGACCTGTTTCTACCAATTGATCGACCTTTGGAGTGCATATCAAGGCTGTATTTCAGCCCATCAGGACATTTCAGCCCATCATGCTATAACATAACACTATCATGGTCATACATCCGGCATATATGAGTATAAAACTCATATGCATGGTAGTCTACACCCTGTACACCATCTTGTACCTGTAAGTAGACTGACTTTGAGAGTGATGACTGAATGATAGAGCATGCTTGCTCATCCATGTCATCCCAATCACTCTATTTAATGCTATTAGGCTTGACACCTTTGCATTGAATGGGCTTATGCTGCCTCTTCTGCACTAACACATCATAAATCTGCTCTTTCCAATACTAAAAGTTTGATCCATCCAGCCTCTCAATATCAAAGAGGGCACTACCAGCTGTAGATGCCATATCTGTGGCACAATAGGTCATAACCAAAGAGCAGTATAGTGAAATAGGCAACCCAAATGACCAAAAAATATAGTGTTGTCCAGACCAATCAGGTCTCCAAATAAATTGGCTGATCCAATGCTCAAAAGCACTCAGCCATAAAGAGGCATAAACAAGAATATATGCAGCCAAGTAACCTGCTAATGCCTGGCAATCCAAGTAAGAAATGCACTGAACCAAATGAGCAATGCCTGCTCAACCAATGGCAATAGGAGCCCAACTCAACTATCCATAAACATCAGTGCAGCATCCACCAATGCAAATCCATAATGCATCAAAATGGCATTTACTGCATCACCTCAAGCGCGCAATCCTTTGGCAACAAAATCAAGCATTCATCACTTGCCAAATGTGCCAAAGTGACTTGCCAAAATGCCAATAATGCCCTTGGACTGAAGTGAGATCCCAATCACTTTATATAATTTACTGTGAGTTCCCAATTCACTGTTGTGCAAGAGAAATCCCTACAACAATACCTGACAGCCACTTTGGGGAAAATAACACACTGTCCCTGTCTTTGAACAGTGATATCTTTTCACTGAAAGACCAGATGCCAAAGCTATGAACAGCAAAGTTGTAGCTGGTAGAAAGATCTACAACTTGTCAGTTGACCTCAAGAGCCAAATCCTTGTGAATTCTCAGATATTCTCACCTGAAAAACAGCTTCCTGCACATTGGTCACAGATAGACAGTAGACTGCAACTTTTTGTGGTATTGCGGAGGCTGTAACTCCTGCAGCTTATACCGGATCAACTTGCTTCCAAAAGCAAAGTTGTAGTATGTTCTATGAACTACAACTCTCCAGTTTGGTACAAAGTGAAATTCCACACCAGGAAAGAGATATTCAGTCCTAAAAATGACTGTTTTGTCATAAAAACAGCAACAGCAGCTTCCTTGAATATTTGCTGCCCTTTACAGCACTCATCTGCTCTGGCAAAAACAGCCCCAAAAAATGGTCAAAATACATCCAGTAGATCACCCCATATGTCAACACTGTATGTATCCAACATAGGCAAATAACCATGCATCCAACGAACTGTCAATGCATCTCAACCAGGCATGTACCACTGTCAAAGATATACAGTGTACAAAATGGCTATCTGCACACTGATCATCGAACTGTCCCTATTTTGGATAGTAAATAACTCTGTACTGTAAACTCGGATGACCAAGCTATCAACAGAGAAAACGTAGTCCTTCCAAAGTTCTCCAACTCCTCTGTTGGGCACCGAGCCTAAATCCTTATGGATTTGCAAATACTTGCTGTCGAAAATGTAGTCACTTGCTCTTGAGAGGGAGACATCTCTTGAAAGGAATAGACTTTGAGAACTATTCCCACCCAGGTAGCCCTTAAGGAATCTACAACCATCTAAGGCCTCCTTCCTTCGACAAGAGCGATGTCGACTAGTGAATTGCAATTACTTCAGAGCCTCCAATGAGCATGCACCTAAGGCATCTAAGCCATGACTTCTAAGGCAGCTTCTCAGCACAGAGCCCAAACGAACTACTATCTACAATGCGCATCTTTGCATACAAACCAAAAGCGACCCTACAACGTTTGTACACAATAGCTCCAATCGAGGCATCCTCTATGACAACAACACACTTGAGCAACCATTTCTTTGCAATGCAATAGCAACCAACCTCAACACTGCAAGTTGCTCTTTCATAGACTAAACGGAGACACACAGCTTCACAGAGTCCATCGGACTATAGCAATGGTCCATAGGCACTTCATATGCACAGATAGTTTCCCACACGCCATAACACACCGCTCCAACAATGAAATCTCACCACTTGCAGTGCCTCTAGCAATCGGACTCTTAACCAAAGCTATATGCAAGATGAACTCCTGCTCCTCCAACATATACGCAGCAGCTCTTGGCTCCTCCATCGACATAGTAAGGCAAAGAGGCTCCGCAACGACCTACAATCCCTACGACTTAACTTCCACTTTGGCAAAGTTTCAATCAACCGATGCCATAGACAGCAAGCTGCACATGCCAAAGCACCACTCCATTAACACAGTAATGTCCAGCTCAACGATGACCAGCTCTAAGGCGTGTCCAAACGCCTTCAATAACTTCAACACCATGAACGTCGACCACAAGCATAGCAATGAGCAAATAGTGACTCGGCAAGCCAAACTCCTGTCAATTCTCTTAGTTCTTTCTGAAGCTCCCACCGGGCTGCTCCTCTCTGACCTTTTTGGCCATACTCACCAAGCTCTCACCAAGCTCTCCTTGGCTCTGATACCAGTTGTGGGGGAAGAGGGAGCACTCAAGAAGGGATAAGGAGACACCAAAAGTGGTGGAGCAAAAGCTACTCCAGCTTATTCCTCTATCATATATATATGAGTATACATGGGCACTGTACAAGTGGGTGGGCACACTGCCCTAACAATAAAGGCCTTTCTCAATGTCTCCTAGTTGATCTTTTCTTCTGGGGTGAGAGACATATACCATTGACCTACCTTGCCATCTAAGCTGAAGCCAAATATATTCGCCATCTATAGGTCTCTGGGCACACCAAAGGCCTCACAAATCTGTCCAAACCATTCCACATGGGAGACCAGGTCTCCTTCTCCTAGGAACTTGGTCATTAGCTTAAAGATGGCCATGAGATGGCTTCTCGAGGGATTCGCCATTCCTGCAGGAAACACTAGGGTGGGTGGAGGTGGTGTTTTCCCCCTTCCTAGGGCATTTACCAAAATGTGCATTGCCTCATTGGTCAACACCATTTTGCTGGCTAGTGGAGGTGGTGTTGCTATGGGCCTGATAAGGCGCAGGGCTAGCCTTAGGCCTAGCCCAAGTGGTGGTCCCCATGTTGTTGTTGGTGTCGGTATTGGAACGGAGGTACCAAGACCTGCATTCATTGGTGTAATTGATATAGACAGGAAGGGACGGACCCCCGAAGGCAATGGGTCCTAGGACATGGTAATGTTGGTTCCATGTAGCGAGCAGTAGGGTGGAAGCTGTGGTGCCCCATAGTTGATGAAGGCTGGTGGTGTCAGGGCTATTAGAGGGTCATAAGGCACTCCACATTGGAAGTTCCTAGTATCCCCTCAACTAGGGTCTTGCCTACAAAATTCCCTCATCCATGGATCTTCATCATCCATGTTTTCCCACTGGGGAGGTCTGGCATAGACAGAGGGACCTGGATCGGCGACAGAGGGACCTGGATCGGCGACAGAGGGACCTGGATCGGCGAAGGTGGCTTCTATCCCGATTTGGGGTTCAAGAGCTCGCTGCTGCTGGCCTTCCCTTCCTACGGACATACCGACAAAGGGATTCTCCATGTCTATTGCGACTCTGTTCATCCTAAGCAACCGAACATGTTGGAGAATGTACCTCTAAGCTTGAATGCAACCGAAGGTGTAGGAGAGTTGGGAGAGCCTACACTTGTGAATGGAGCTTTCAATGCCCTTGGACCCAAGGGGTCTTGCATTACTTCTTCTAGACTCTCTGTTTCATAAGAACTAGATAGAGTTTTTGGTTGGGGACGTATGAACAAGTGGAGGCTCGAGATCGAGCTTTTAGATTCCTAGTTAGGATGGAGAATGTGCTGAGCATAGCTAGAAGTGCTTTCTTCTAGCACAGGATCCTTTGGCAAAATCCTTCCGGACCTCAAGTGCATGTGGGATGCCTCTGGCTGGGGCACACTCAGTTTGTATTGAGGTTCTAGAATTTTCTTTTAATTCTTTGGCTACCCCAAAGGTATCACACCGGTCAGCAGGATAGCTCTATAGTGATAGTCGAAGGGATTTAGTATAGCACCAGGTGGTGGGATACGAGTTTAGCGGAGGAGTAAGAATATAACCACGGGCGGTGGGATAGATGTATCGCGACAATCAGTGGGATGAAAATTGCCATGTGGTCGATGCGAACAGCCACATGTGCTATCCCTGCGAGCATAGGGATAAGGAATAATAGAGGGCAAAGGGATAGGGAATTGATGGGACCTTACCAATGCGCCGGTCGGTGGTATAGTTATCACGACAGGCATGGGGATCAAAACGGCAACGATCGGTGGGATAAGCATATCGCAATAACGATAGAGTAAGTGTATAACCTCGGGTGGCGGGATCACAATAGCGATGATCGACATGATGGGAGTAATGCGATGAGCAGAGGGGTACGATTATGACCACGGGTGTGGGAGTGGGTTCACCACATCGGCAATGGGATAGTAGGATAGCAACGATCAACGGGGTGGGACTACAACGCCGGGTCAACGGTTGTCAAATCGGCAGGATAATGACTCTGACACACATTAAATCATTGCAACAGGGTAGACCGTGGTCAAAAGTTAGGTTGACATAGTAGTACTATGGCACCGGGTCAATGTAGGTCAACCGGCAGGATACAACTAACACGTAGGTCAATGGGCTATTTGGTCGGTGAGATAAGGCTATAGCACTGACTCAGCGGGATAGGCAAACACAGTGTCGTCGACTAATTTTTGATGATTTCTAAAGATTTTACAGTTTTTGTTCATGATTTTTTGTGATGGGGCGATGCTACATACCTAATCTACCTACTCGATGAAAAAACCTTGAAAAGAAAACACTTTTTGAAAGCCAAAATGTAAAATTTCAGAAAGGGTGATTCTAAGATACAAAACTACTTCAAAATTTGGCAAGAATCCTTATTTTTGTTGTTTTTTGACATGTTTAGACCTCACGCACACCTTAGCAATCAAGCCCACTAAGTTTCTAACGACTTGAAATACCAAAAATAAATAAAAAACAAGCTTCCAATTCTCTCAAATGGCCTTCCTACAAGAAAAAACAGTTTTCCATCCACACTCTCACTTTCTCCCTCTCTTTTCTCCTACAACTTCACTTAACAAGCTCCAAGGTAAGCCTCAAGACTTGTGCAATGGGAATATATCGAAAGAAGAAGAGTGCAAATGCAAAAGCATACCTTTTCTCCCCAGCAGCAGTGCCAAAAATGTAGTGTGGGTCTCAGCAATGACTCACGTGTCGTGGGGATGTTGACAATATGCTGACAGAGTCTCCACTCCTAGGTACTCCTTGTGGGAGCAATGCATAGCACAAATCGTCCACAAGTGTCACGCAAGCAGACTCCAGATTGTTCCAATGTATCTCCACATGAGAAAGGGGGAAGAGGAAGAGGGGAGAGGGAAGGAGAGGGGGAAGGGATGAGGAAGAAGAAGAGAAGAGAAGAGGAGAGTGAAGGGGGATGGAGTGGCAGACACAAGGGCATTATGAAGGAAACAAGAGAAGATCCAAAACACTCTCTTGGAAGAGAAGAGGGAGCTTGTATTCAACTTGGTGCAAACAACAACAATGAAGACCAAAGTCAACCATTGGCTTTTTATACAAGTCACCTTTTGAAGGAAGGACCAACCCACTCTCCCTCTCTTTACAACCAAGGGCTCTTGGGCCTGTAGGGTGCCAAGGCATATTGCTATTCTTACCATCTCTCCCTACTAGTGGAAATAGCACTTGTGTTAACCATATTAGAGCACTTGGGACAAGCCTGGTGTTAGGAGGTGTTTCTAACTGGCTCCCAAATAGTGCTTGTGTTAGCCTCACGGGCTTAGGTGATTTGGGGCTCAAAATCCCTGAGCGCCCTCATACCTTAAACCATCTGTGGTTCAAACCCCATGCATGAGGCTCAAAACCTAGAGTGGTAGACTCAGCTTCCACGAGACACTAACTGGTAACCTTGCCTCGGGATATTTGGGGATCAAACTCCCTGAGACTGAGTTGTACTCCTTTCATGGCTATTTTTGTTGGCGTGGCTATTTTTGTGGATGTGGAGCTAAAAAGTGCTTGTTGCTTACATTCCTTGGTCTTGGTGGTAGCTGGAACATGCAACTTGTGCCAAGAAGGCTCCTCGCAATCAATAAGCATCACATAGTCTACCCCTGGAACAAACCTATCAGGCGGTCTAGACACTCTAGATGATCTTCTCAAGGGCATTTCATCTTGCTGTCCCACCTGCATATCAGCCACATTTGGCTCATCATTTCCACCAATAGATGATCCATCATCTACCCTTTATTTGTATACCTGTGGGAGTACTTAGTGGTACCATTTCTTGCACATTTGGTGCATGGACAGCTTGATGTCTATCAACATATGCAGGTCGATTCACGTCCTCGAGAGTGATTCTCCTCATTTCAACATCCCTCATGGGCACCTTATGCATCTTCTTCTCATTGAAGACTATATCATGGCTACATATGATCTTCTTTGCTTCTGGATCCTAGAGACGATAGCCCATCTCTCCACTTTCACCATAACCTAGAAAGATGCATTTCCTAGACTTAGGATCTAGCTTCTTTAGAAGCTCTTTTGGCACATGTGCATATGCCTCACACCCAAATATATGCAAATGAGAGTAACAGGGCTTCTTGCCACTCCATGCCTCTTCAGGAATACCACCATCCAAACTCTTACTAGGTGATCTATTGATCACATGCACTGTAGTCTTCATTGCCTCAGCCCAAAAACCACCAGAAAGACTTGCATTGGAAAGCATGCATAGCAACCTTTCTTGAATGGTACGATTCATCTTTTCTGCAACTGGTTTTGGATCTGGAGTACGATGGGATGTGAGCTCCCTCTTAATCCCACGTGTATCATAGAAATGCTGAAAGTCATGAGAGAGATACTCTCCACCATTGTCACTTGGTATGCATTTAAGTGTTCTACCTGACTGATTCTCAACCAAGGCCAGCCATTTCTGAAATACATGGATCACATCACTCTTCCGAGCTATGGCATAAGCCCACACTTTCCTAATTGCATCATCAATGAATGTCACATAATATTCAACCCCGCCTAATGACCGTGTAAGCATGGGACCACATATGTCTGAATGGACCAAATCAAGCTTTTCAAACTCTTTCTTTCCCCTTCTTTTATGGGCTGATTTAGTCTGCTTCCCATAGAGACAGTGCTCACAAAATTCAAAATCAGAGAAACTCAAATGCGGTACATAACCCAAACGGCATAAGAGTTTCATTCCATTCTAGCTCATGTGCCCCAACCTGCAATGCCACAAAGAAGTACTTGACTGATCGATTATTGCAACAACATGATCAACCACCCCTGATACATGTAAGGGATACAAAGTCCCACACTTGGCACCCTTGGCCAAAAGCATAGAGCCCTTTTGAATTTTCCAACTCTGAAAGCCAAAGTTGATCTGAAAACCAGCATCATCTAGCTGACCCATTGAAATGAGACTCTTGGTCAGCTTAGGCACATGTCTCACATTTTTCAAAACAAATGCAGACCCATTTGCAAAAGAAAACTTTGTCACCTACTCCCACTACGTCACATGCATAGTCATTTCCAAGATGCACACAACCTATCTTTCCACTGTCATAAGTGGAGAAACATTCCCTATGGGGAGTAACATGGAATGAAGCACCAGAATCCAAAATCCAATCCTGGGAATATGCATCATCTGAAGTGGTAAGCAACTCTGTAGATAACCTAGACATGAAGAGAATGTCATTGTCACTATCATGTGTGACTGCATTGATCTCCTCGATCTTCACTTTTCCTTTGTCCTCCCTTGGACTCTCTTCCTTCTAATTTGCACCCCAATTTGCATTCTTTTTCTTATCCTTTTGCTCTCTTTTCAGCTTGTAGCAATCTTTTTTCATATGGCCCTTCTTGCCACAGTGGTAACACTCAATGTTCCATGCCCTGGATTTGCAACCAGACTTCCCTCTTTCTTGGGACTTCCCCCTGAACTGCGATCTGCCCCTTTGCACATTTAAGGCTGCATCCTGCTTGTTGCCATCCATAGACTTCCGTCTAATCTCCTCCACCAACAAGCTACCCACAACATCATCAAACTTTAGTACTCCACCAGGTGCAGAGTTACTGACAGTTGTATGGAAGGTCTCCCATGAGGATGGCAATGAACATAAGAGAAATATTGCCTTAGTCTCAGCATCAAAATTCATCTTTTGAGCATGAAGCTGGCTGAAAATAATATTGAATTCATTCAAGTGAGAAGCAATGGAGACCCCTTCCTTCCTTCATCTGCAGCTTAAACAACATCTTCATGAGGTAAACTTTATTAGAGGTAGTTTCCTTCTCAGAAGTGGCACACAGTTTCTTCCACAAATCTTCCGTAGTCTGCTCATTTACTATTGTGAAATAAACTAACTCTGTAAGATGAAGTCTAATAGTAGACTTTGCTAATGCATCCAACTCATTCAAATCATCCTCAGGCATATTTGCAAGCTTAGCTTCAATCCCTGCCAAGGGTTTAATCTACTTCTTTTGAATAAGCACATCCCTTATCTGTTCTTTCCACAAAGAAAAAATTGTCCCATCAAACTTTTTAATGTTGAAAAACTCCTTTTCAAACATGGAAGAGGATACCATGATGCAAATAAAGCAAAATCCCAAATGCTAGTGCCTACAAGAGAGAATCACACCAAATACTAGGTGCACCCAAATGTGTATGCCACAATAGAGTGAAATATCACCAAAACTTAAAGTTCAAAGCATCAAAAGATGCAGCTGACTCAAGTGCATGTACTATGCATCCATATGAGCAAATCTGGCCCAAAAGAAAATGCCAACTGCAATGGCAATCCAAAATGCCAATAAGTGCTAAATGGCTCAAGCATAAACATCGTCCATGGGCATATGCATCAATAATATCTCATCCAAGAGAGCATAACACTATCAGTGCATCACCTGCAATGTGTCAAAGCTGTCCGTCAGCATAAAATAGCATCCATGTGCAAAGTGTCCATAAAAAATAGCATCCCACAAGGCAATTTAGGCCTATCAATGCATCCAATAAGGATTGCAGTGCATCCAAATGGCCTATAAATCATCCACTGTAGCCCAATGCACACCACGAATGAGCGCACATGGCTCAAAAACTGCAACCAAAGTGATCTGCATAAGGTATGCTCAAGAAATCATGGTCCCACGGCAATGACCGCTAATAAAAATAGAATCTGAGATGTCTCAAAACATAGGCACCATTGCATAATCGAACTCAGCAAGAAAATTTGCAAATATCTCTCTTCTACTGGAACTCTAAAATCCCAACCGATGAGTGAGAAATGGGAGTCAACACTTATCCACTACCATGTGGCATAAATCTAAGTTTTCAAAACCTTAGAATGGACCTCAACCAAGCTTCTCACTTGAAAATTTAAGGCCTGATCTCGATAGCTAAGTACATGTAGCTGCTGACAACTACCTTGATAACTAAGCCTATGTACCTCTTGATCACTTGCCTATGTACCTCTTAACCATTGCCTATGAACCACCGCCTATGAGCTACTACCTACGTACCTCTTGACCATTGCCTATGAGCTAATTTTTTGTAATTGAATCTAGTTGATCCTCCTCATTAATTCTACTTCATGAGTTTGTTGAACTTCAGTCTCACAAGCTTCTACCACTTTGCTACTCACTCACGAGCTCTCAACACCTCAGTACTAAAGACTTTTTGACTTTCTCCACATCATTTACTTCTAAACTTGTCCTCACATTCCTATTCACTCTTAATGAGGTAGGGAGGAGATGGTGAAGAATAGGGTAGCTCTAATACCATGATAGAATAGGAGAGGAAAAGAGAATCACAAGAGTAGGTAGATACATATGGGAGAGCACACAGAGAATAGACCTATAGATGTACATCTATATAACAAAAGAGAACCATACATACATACATACACATACACATACACAAACACACACACACACACACACACACACACACACACACACACATGTATGTATATATGTACATGCATATATATATATGTATATATATATATATATACATATATATATATATGTATATATATATATACACATACACAAACACACACACACACACACACACACACACACACACACATGTATGTATATATGTACATGCATATATATATATGTATATATGTACATGCATATATATGTATGTATATATGTACATGCATATATGTGTGTGTGTGTGTGTGTGTGTGTGTGTGTGTGTGTGTGTGTGTATGTATGTATGTATGTATGTATGTATGTATGTATGTATGCATGTATGTATGTATGTATATACATACGTATATATGCACATACATATATATATAGATACATACACACACACACACACACACACACACACATACACACACACACACACAAACACACACACACACATATATATGCATGTGCATATATACGTATGTATATATGTATATACATATATATACATACATACATACATACATACATATATACACACACGCGCACACACACACACACATACATACATACATACATACATACATATATATATATATACACACGCACACACACACACACACACACATACATACATACATACATACATATATATATATATATGTAGATTTATAAATGTATATATATACATACATATATATGTATATACATCTATATATGTACACACATGCGTGTGCGCACACACACACATGTATATACATACATACATACATACATACATACATATATATATATATATACACCTACATACATACATATATATATATATATATATATATATATATATATATATATATGTATATATACACATATACATACATACATACATACATACATACATACATACATAAATATATATATATATATATATATATATAAGGGCCGTGGTCTTAGGTCCCCATACTCAATGATACTAACCCAACCTACCACTAACCTATGTACAATAATATGAGACCATAAATTAAATATTTTGATAATATCAAGGGAAGAAAATCTAAGCAAGGTAGTAATAGATTAGTGAGGGGGAAGCTGAGAGGTAAGGGCTCATTCAATTGAGGGGGAGGCCTTTCCCCAGTGAAATAATGCCTTTGGAGGAGGGCTTTCCGCCTTCCTCTTATAGTGACACAAAGAACTCTCCTGTATGGGAGATGGCTTATCGTTTGTCATACTCCATGTGTAAGATGTGTTACATAATGCTCAGCTTAGTTTGAATCATGTTTACCCAGAAACCCATTTTTGGGGGGAAAGTTGCCCATTGTTAGCTTGGTTAATTTGACTGAAAGGATGCAATAGAAATAAAAAATAGTCCCTTAACATAGATTTATTAAGGTAAGTATGTGAGAATATGCTAATCCTGTATGGGAAGGATGAGAATTTAAGGATTTGATCAATTCATGTGCTTTAATATGAGCCTTATTGTTGGAATTTTAATTAAAGGCCATATCTTGAAGCTTGTCTATTGCTAAAAAAGTCATCTTACTCACATGTTGTACATGACTTCCAAGTTATCAGATAGATTTATACCAAAACTACAACTATGAAAGAACCTACTAACAAAAGATTTTATTATCAAATGGCTGATTTTAAGTATGGCATACAAGAACGATGATAAAAGAATCATTGTGTTCCTTCCTAAAAGCTATGGCATTTTCACTACAATTCTCTTATTTCCATTGCTTGTCTACAATGCACTCGTGTGTGCCATGTATACTAATTCATCTACCAGTTGGTGATAATGAGGTGAATTGTACTCTTAATAACAAATGGATAGATAATTATTTATATTATATACCAATAAGAGGCAATAGCTCTTAATAAAAATGGGATAGATAATGATTTATATTAGATACAAATAAGAGGCAATAGCTAGGTTATGGTTGTAGTTTGATTTTTCTTAGATCGTCAAAAAATTGTTACCTTTTTCAACATATCTAACAGCATAAATTACATTCTAAAAAGAATTCATGTTAAGAAGATACATGAGCATCAATAAGCATGAAATAATAATAAGAATTTTGCAACGACCAAACATCTTTTGAAGTATTCTATTCAAGGATGTTTGAAATATGATCATGTTTTGTTTTTGCACTTGTTCAAGTGCAATCACTTCTTACTCCTCCACCACCACCTATAAACAAATATGAGATTGAGTTCATAAATTATTGCATTAAAAAATTACATTATCTTTTAAATTGTTATAAGAGTGTTTGTACAATCTTACCAATTACAAGTTGGATCCTATCTACAGTATAATTTATGTATCTCATATGTAGAGTGTTTCATGTAATCATCCACAACTTTGCCCAAGTGTAGCCTAGTTACAAAGCCTACCAAGTAACTCTTGTGCGATAAAAAATCACAAGCTTCATATAATGCATTAAATAAAAGAACATTGAGGCCACATGGCACAACACCTACTAATTTAGTGTTTTTAAAATGTCAGAGTGATATAATCACACTTGTAAAATTTATCAAAGCATATGGAGTTGTTGTTATTATTGTCTATATAACAATTTTCCTTGCATAGCCTATATTTTCTCCTAAGAATTTTAGTGTTGGCCATTTGCCTTATCAATATTAGATGGCATGATCTATTTTGTTTGTATGCTTTTTTTACCACAATCGCTATGTAGATGGCATCCAATCTTGGTGCTCTATGTTGTTGACATTGGTGGAAGAAGAAGATGTTCCATCTATTGTTTTCATAGTTTTTGCATGTGTATATGTAGTGTTTTCTCATCTATTTGTCAAATGATTTCTTTGAAATGTGCCAATAAAAAATCCTTGTCCAAGAATTAATCAATTTGAACACAACCTCTTCAAACAAATCAAGTTGATGATCTATCTTCCTTCTAAAGGAAATCATCAAAGGATGATCTAAAGAATTGGTTATGGAGTGATGAACAATCTAAAGAATGCACATATAGAAGTGATTATACAGGTACAATATTATTTATTAGAAAAGTAAATGTATTACAATATGATGTTCTTATAACATGTTTATAAGGTATATAAGATGAATGCTTTAATCAACTACACCATATGCAAATAAAAGCACATCTGATATTCCTTTATAGTTTTTAAAGATTGCACCCACAAAGCTATTAAAAACATCAAACCTACCATATTACATATGTAAGCCTAAGGCAAGCATTAGTAGAAGATAAAGATTCTACCAAGTTCACTAGGCAAAGTACAAGGATTTTTTCTTGTTCAAAACTTTAAATGATAGCTCACACTATGTGCTAGATCTATTATGGAGAGAGGTTAGACTTTGACAAGTCAAAGTAGTAGTGCCACAAGGTCTTAACAATTGTCAAGACCTTGTGCACTTACACAAGTGTAGACATGTGACACCATACTCTTATGTAGACTACAAGATAAAGTTTTGTGGTGCTTGATGAGCCCTATGAGGACAACAAACCTTCCAACATAGATGCCATATTAATATATTCATTGGAATAGATGAGTATCAAGGATCTGTTTAGATTTCCATAATCTTGGCCATGAATTTTGAGATGGTAGGAGACATCCTATCAAAATTTGTGAAGAAGGAAATACTCCAGAACACTTCCAACTGACTCAAGGCAATACAACATATTGTGAAGGAAAAATGAAGAACTATTAAGAAGTCAAAATATAAGAATTCCATAGTTTGCAAGATAAACAACACTTATATCTAGGGATTGCATATTTACATGATAAAATGAGCTTTTAATTGGGTTGAATCATGTAGATCATAATGGTATTAGCATGTAAACATTGAAAAGAGGGAAAGAACAAAGGCTTTTCAACCTTGATTTTGTTAGAGCAAAGCCCATATCATTGTGGGGGTTAAAGGTCACTCTGCCTTTACCCCGGTTATGTACAATACTCAAACACATATATAAATGAATGAAAAAAGAAGATTAGGGTGTTCTGCACCCACCAAAACTTATGTGGCTCTCTGATTCTCTCTCTCCCTCTTCCATTCTTGCTTATGTTGAGAGCACTCTCAACTGGTATCAGAGCCCGGGTGATCTAGCTGAGTGTGCGTGAATGCTTGGAAGCTTAATAGCTCTATGGGAGGAAGGAGAAGCTCTGTGGGAAGCTTTGTGGGTGACTTTACTTGCATCCAAGTGTGCAAAGACCTTGAAGGAACCTTTGGAAAAGTCACTTTGGTTTTGCGAAGTGGTTTTGAGAGCCTGTTAAGTGTTTTCAAAGAAAAAGTCGTTTTTAAAGCTTTTTCCTATTCCGTTCGACGA
This sequence comes from Dipteris shenzhenensis, assembly GCF_047967505.1. NCBI lineage: Eukaryota > Viridiplantae > Streptophyta > Polypodiopsida > Gleicheniales > Dipteridaceae > Dipteris > Dipteris shenzhenensis. The sequence continues at coordinate 25,020,370 of NC_141597.1, forward strand.
TAGAGAATCCGTATTGACTTGTAGAGGCAACTATTGCTTGATTTTAGTGTCCACTTCACTTTAGGAGCTTGGAAACACCTTCATTCTTGAATCTAAGATCATTTTAGTGGATTTCTGACTCACTGTGTCGGTTCCTACGTCTTTCTGCCCGGGCATTGGAACTCAAGTTTGGAGCAACCATTTGCAGATCTATTAGTTCCGATGGACTCACGAGGTCCTAAAACTTCTATGTTGCTCATCATTGGCACTCCGGTGGAGTTTACAAACAGTTTTGTTTCCAAAAACGTTTTTCAGTCTTTCTGTTGGACCCAGTGATTGAGACCACGATTTCCAAAACCGTCTACCCCATTGCGTTTCGAACGCCTAAAGACCCCAACTTGTCAGTTCTTGCACAATTCGATGGAGTATTTTTAGAGTTATAGATCTCTATTTCATCTCTCTCTTATGCATTTTTCATTCTAAGGTTTTGAAAACTTAGATTTATGCCACATGGCAGTGGATAAGTGTTGACTCCCATTTCTCACTCATTGGTTGGGATTTTAGAGTTCCAGTAGAAGAGAGATATTTGCAAATTTTCTTGCTGAGTTCGATTATGCAATGGTGCCCATGTTTTGAGACATCTCAGATTCTATTTTTATTAGCGGTCATTGCCGTGGGACCATGATTTCTTGAGCATACCTTATGCAGATCACTTTGGTTACAGTTTTTGAGCCATGTGCGCTCATTCGTGGTGTGCATTGGGCTACAGTGGATGATTTATAGGCCATTTGGATGCATTGCAATCCTTATTGGATGCATTGATAGGCCTAGATTGCCTTGTGGGATGCTATTTTTTATGGACGCTTTGCACATGGATGCTATTTTATGCTGACGGACAGCTTTGACACATTACAAGTGATGCACTGATAGTGTTATGCTCTCTTGGATGAGATATTATTGATGCATATGCCCATGGACGATGTTTATGCTTGAGCCATTTGGCACTTATTGGCATTTTGGATTGCCATTGCAGTTGGCATTTTCTTTTGGACCAGATTTGCTCATATGGATGCATAGTACATGCACTTGAGTCAGTTGCATCTTTTGATGCTTTGAGCTTTAAGTTTTGGTGATATTTCACTCTATTGTGGCATACACATTTGGGTGCACCTAGTATTTGGTGTGATTCTCTCTTGCAGGCACTAGCATTTGGGATTTTGCTTTATTTGCATCATGGCATCCTCTTCCATGTTTGAAAAGGAGTTTTTCAACATTAAAAAGTTTGATGGGACAATTTTTTCTTTGTGGAAAGAACAGATAAGGGATGTGCTTATTCAAAAGAAGTAGATTAAACCCTTGGCAGGGATTGATGAAGCTAAGCTTGCAAATATGCCTAAGGATGATTTGAATGAGTTGGATGCATTAGCAAAGTCTACTATTAGACTTCATCTTACAGAGTTATTTTATTTCACAATAGTAAATGAGCAGACTACGGAAGATTTGTGGAAGAAACTGTGTGCCACTTCTGAGAAGGAAACTACCTCTAATAAAGTTTACCTCATGAAGATGTTGTTTAAGCTGCAGATGAAGGAAGGGGTCTCCATTGCTTCTCACTTGAATGAATTCAATATTATTTTCAGCTAGCTTCATGCTCAAAAGATGAATTTTGATGCTGAGACTAAGGCAATATTTCTCTTATGTTCATTGCCATCCTCATGGGAGACCTTCCATACAACTGTCAGTAACTCTGCACCTGGTGGAGTACTAAAGTTTGATGATGTTGTGGGTAGCTTGTTGGTGGAGGAGATTAGACGGAAGTCTATGGATGGCAACAAGCAGGATGCAGCCTTAAATGTGCAAAGGGGCAGATCACAGTTCAGGGGGAAGTCCCAAGAAAGAGGGAAGTCTCGTTGCAAATCCAGGGCATGGAACATTGAGTGTTACCACTATGGCAAGAAGGGCCATATGAAAAAGGATTGCTACGAGCTGAAAAGAGAGCAAAAGGATAAGAAAAAGAATGCAAATTGGGGTGCAAATTAGAAGGAAGAGAGTCCAAGGGAGGACAAAGGAAAAGTGAAGATCAAGGAGATCAATGCAGTCACACATGATAGTGACAATGACATTCTCTTCATGTCTAGTTTATCTACAGAGTTGCTTACCACTTCAGATGATGCATATTCCCAGGATTGGATTTTGGATTCTGGTGCTTCATTCCATGTTACTCCCCATAGGGAATGTTTCTCCACTTATGACAGTGGAAAGACAGGTTGTATCTTGGAAATGACTATGCATGTGACGTAGTGGGAGTAGGTGACAAAGTTTTCTTTTGCAAACGGGTCTGCATTTGTTTTGAAAAATGTGAGACATGTGCCTAAGCTGACCAAGAGTCTCATTTCAACGGGTCAGCTAGATGATGCTGGTTTTCAGATCAACTTTGGCTTTTAGAGTTGGAAAATTCAAAAGGGCTCTATGCTTTTGGCCAGGGGTGCCAAGTGTGGGACTTTGTATCCGACTTACATGTATCAGGGGTGGTTGATCATGTTGTTGCAATAATCGATCAGTCAAGTACTTCTTTGTGGCATTGCAGGTTGGGGCACATGAGCCAGAATGAAATGAAACTCTTATGCCGTTTGGGTTATGTACCGCATTTGAGTTTCTCTGATTTTGAATTTTGTGAGCACTGTCTCTATGGGAAGCAGACTAAATCAGCCCATAAAAGAAGGGGAAAGAAAGAATTTGAAAAGCTTGATATGGTGCATTCAGATGTATGTGGTCCCATGCTTACACGGTCATTAGGCGGGGCTGAATACTATGTGACATTCATTGATGATGCAACTAGGAAAGTGTGGGCTTATGCTATAGCTCAGAAGACCAAGTATTTCAGAAATGGCTGGCCTTGGTTGAGAATCAGTCAGGTAGAACGCTTAAATGCCTACGGACTGACAATGGTGGAGAGTATCTCTCTCATGACTTTCAGCATTTCTATAATACACATGGGATTAAGAGGGAGCTCACATCCCCTCATACTCCAGAGCAAAATCCAGTTGCAAAAAAGATGAACCGTACCATTCAAGAAAGGTTGCAATGCATGCTTTCCAATGCAAGTCTTTCTGGTGGTTTTTGGGCTGAGGCAATGAAGACTACAGTGCATGTGATCAATAGATTACCTAGTAAGAGTTTGGATGGTGGTATTCCTGAAGAGGCATGGAGTGGCAAGAAGCCCTCTTACTCTCATTTGCATATATTTGGGTGTGAGGCATATGCACATGTGCCAAAAGAGCTTCGAAAGAAGCTAGATCCTAAGTCAAGGAAATGCATCTTTCTGGGTTATGGTGAAAGTGGAGAGATGGGCTATCGTCTCTAGGATCCAGAAGCAAAGAAGATCATACACAGCCATGATGTGGTCTTCAAAGGCACCCATGAGGGATGTGGAAATGAGGAGAATCACTTTCCAGGATGTGAATCCACTTGCATATGTTGATAGACAGCAAGCTGTCCATGCACCAAATGTGCAAGAAATGGTACCACCAAGTACTCCCACAAGTATACAATCAAGGGTAGATGATGGATCATATATTGGTGGAAATGATGAGCCAAATGTGGTTGATATGCAAATGGGACAGCAAACGAAATGCCCTTGAGAAGATCTTCTAGAGTGTCTAGACCGCCTGATAAGTTTGTTCCAGGGGTAGACTATGCGATGCTTACTAATTGCGGGGAACCTTTTTACTATAAAGAGGCTATGATGCGTGAGGATCAACGCAAGTGGGAGTATGCTATATGCAATCAGAGATGAGTTCACTTATGAAGAATAAGACTTGGGACTTGGTTTTTTTGCCACATGGAAAGAAAGCATTGCCATGTAAATGGGTCTACAAAATGAAGGTCACAGGTGATGATGTGCCTAGGTACAAGGCCCGTTTGGTTGCTAAAGGGTTCAAGCAAGAGAAGGGTGTGGACTTTGATGAGATATTCTCTCCGGTTGTGAAGATGACCACACTTAGATGCATGCTTGGACTAGTGGCAGTAGAGGATTTGGAGCTTATGCAGATGGATGTCAAGACAGCTTTCTTGCATGGGGATTTGCATGAGGAAATTTACATGGTGCAACCGGAAGGCTTTGAAGAAAAGGGCAAAGAGCATTTAGTTTGCAAGCTGAAGAAGAGTCTCTATGGTCTTAAGCAAGTGCCTAGAGAATGGTATCAGAAGTTTGATGCTTTCATTCGGTCCCAGGGCCCGAGTTGATCTTGACCATGAAATTTTCTTAACAAGAATCTTGCTTTCAATATCATTACAACTGCTCACCCTTAAGCTAACCATTAAAATTTCACATTCCAGCTTCTTTCAAAAGTCCTTAAAGTGCCTGTTTTGAAGGGATTAAATTTACACAAATTTTTAACACGGGCAATTAAGAGATTTAACTTAATGACATTCTAAAAAAGCTAATGGGAATGCAAACTAAGGTTGGTTTCACATGCAAGCGCGCCCGCCCATCCGCGAGCGCCCGCTTGGCCAATCATCACTCGCACTCACCTTAAGGCCATCTCACACTCGGGTGCCTGTCGCGACTAAAAAAATGACGAGGCAGTCTAGTCACGCCTGTCCAGCAAGGGGGTGTCCACTGAAATTTTGCCAATAAGCACAGATTGCTAAGATTTGAACCCGGGTTCGCCTCGCATGCAAGCTGTCAATCCAACCACTAGGCTAAACCACATTGGTCGACATAAATGCATGGCATTTAATAGATATTATTGTTTTGTCCGCGACTGGTGAAAGCGGTGACGGACTTTTGAGGGAAATTCAAGCAAACACGACCTAATGTTCTCAGAAAACTTGCAAACTATAGACAATGAACTTGCAACATTTTCATTTCCACCTGTCAAAAATATTTTCTAAATTTTGTAAAATCTGGCAAATTTTAGGCAATTGAGTTATATTTTGGCTGAAAAATCGATAAATTCTCGGGAAAAACCTTCTAAATTTGAAACCCCAAGTTTTGTGATTTGTTGAGAAAAATGTTTTCTGTGAACAGTGACACGACCTTTTGGGGCTTCACGCGTGCACGGAAGAGTGCGAAGCATTCCCCACTAATGTGGACACATGGAGGTAAGAGCGTTAGCTGGTGCTCCCTAAATGGGAATGGGAAAAGGTCCAAAATGTTTGAATGAAAAAAAGAGGAGGGAAGAAGGGAAAGGGTGCGAGCCGTTGATGGGAAGGAGATCGGACGGCGGGGGGATGGTCTTCCTCAAAAGCAACCATATATAAGGGTTTCGTCTCCATCTAACAAATTCAAGGCATTCTCAAATTTTCTCTTCCTGTTTCCTTTTGTTGGAGTTCTTGCTTCTCTGTTTTTTTCTGTCTCGCCATGTCTGGTCGTGGAAAAGGTGGCAAAGGCCTCGGTAAAGGTGGTGCCAAACGCCACCGCAAAGTCCTCCGTGATAACATCCAAGGTATCACTAAACCTGCCATTCGTCGCCTCGCTCGCCGTGGCGGTGTCAAGCGTATCAGTGGCCTTATCTACGAGGAAACCCGTGGCGTCCTCAAAATCTTCCTCGAGAATGTCATCCGGGACGCTGTCACCTACACCGAGCACGCTCGCCGCAAGACCGTCACTGCCATGGATGTTGTTTATGCTCTCAAGCGGCAGGGCCGGACCCTCTACGGCTTCGGAGGCTAGTCGCGCTTGCTTCCCTTCTCCAACGGTGTTTTCAAACACCACCTCCGTTTTTGAAATTTGTCAGCTCGATCCGTCTTTGCGGTTCTGCTCACCCGCTGTGACTGTCGCTGTGACTGTTTCGTGCCGCTTTTGAAGTTGTTTTTTTTTATAAATCAGCTTTGTTCGATTTGCACTATTTTACGCCCGTAGTTTCCTTGTTCCCCTGTATTCAAAACTGCAAAACGATAAAAGGTCGATATGACTTCAGACAAGTCGTTACATTCTGCAGTAGGGTTTTGGATGTTGAATGGAAATGTTCACAATATGTGCGCAGACTTCCGGTTTTATTGAATTCGGAAATTTGTGTCGCAGTTGCTATTATTATTTTCCTTAAAATGAGTGGATGATATGCTCTTCATTCCTCTTGTGCGGCTCTTTACATTGTGCGGACGTATGCTGAACTACAGCCGTTTTCTTGCATTACGTGTAACTGATCCATGGCGTGAAGCATAGTTTTGGAATCTTTTTTAAAACACCATTTGTTACGTGGGGTCCTCCATAGATAGCTCGGCACATGGATGGAATAAAGTAATTATCCATGTATTGTTGAGAGTAGTTAAGAGTAGATCAACGGGAATGCAGACATGTACACCCTAGGATGTCTGGGTATTGCTGAGGGAAAAAGTATGGATTCTCTTTCCTTGCCCGTAAATTGAATGATGTTCGTTTCATTCCGGAGTTCCTTTGATATAGGTGCATTCTATTTTTTTAGAGTGACTGAACTGAAACAGTAAGCGGGAGACTGAAACAATCCATCATCAGCTGAATCTGAATGAATAATTGCTCCAATGGATGTACAGTTGGAACGAGAACGGAAATTAGAGCATGAAGCGAGTGAGGGATCTTTGCATTCACTTGTAGTAGATCTTGAATGGCCATTTCATGTGATGTCACAGTTGGAACGTGAAGGGAAGCTAGGGTTTCAATTATATTCGATAGGAGTGTGAGGTTTTTGCATTCACTTATAGATCTTGAATTGCCATCTCATGGGATTTCACTTTTTGATTTAGTGATTGCGGTTCCATTTTTGGGAAACTTTGAATCTTATTGACTTGCACCCTTCACTTGCAGCTGCTTGAGTAGCGTCTTGGACTAATAGAATGCATTCAGAACATGCAATGCATTCAGCAAAACTTGCACAAAGAGATGACTTGAAGAGAGTGCAACAAAAGTCAAGTGTTTCTTTTGGGAAGGGTAGTGGATAGATGAAGATTTGTCTCCTGACATTAAAAGCCACATAGAAAGGCTTTGCTATCCACATTGAGAGTCCATGAAACTTGTTGGTCTTTCGGCTTATCTTCAACTCAAAGAGTGCTCAAGTTGTTAAGGAATAAGGGCTTGCAAAAGATTCAACCACTCTCATATGGGTCACGCCCATCATGAGAGTTTCCTATTTGGGGCTAATTGTTGATTTATGTCTTTGTGTGGGAAAAGGATTTGTGAGGTATGGTCATTGCCATTCTATGTCTTCTGAGTGCTGATGTTTTATGTGATTGATTATTGTATCCATTTTCTTCCCTATCTACAAGTATATGTGATTTCTCTTACCAAGTCTTAAGGTTTTGTTTTTTAAGTGAACTCATTGTGAGCAAATAAGCTTCATCACAATGTAGATTGGTAGAGGGGTTGCGAGGGATTTCTCCCTTGTTTACTTACCAAACAATTTTGACAGTGACAAAGATGGTTTGGGAAACAAAGAAATATCTTAGATAGCTTAACTTTAGATGAGGTTACCTCATCTATAGTAGGTACTATCATTTTTGGCATATGAGCTTAGAGAGCATGTTTTCGAGTAGCATCAAGAGATGTTGTGGTTGTTTGCAAGTGTCCCTCAAGGGTGTAGGGTTGCATTCTTTTTATGGCTTTAGGATATTTCTACAAGCAACATTAATGGATAATGATGTGGTTGTTGCCAAGTAAATTGAAGAGCTTTTAGGACATTTGATTAGAATTTTTTGCAACTTTATTATAGGGTAATGTGAAGTGATAATTCTTTGGATATTAGAAATATTAAGGGCACACTTTTGCTTTTAGAATATAGAATTGAACATTCTTATGGCTTCATTGCTTCATCATAGGAGATGAGGATTCTTCATATGCTTCTTCAATGCATTAGAATAGAGTCATAACTATTTGTCATTTTAGAATGTGGGCCTACATTTTTAATAAAAACCATTATCATCCTTGACACCAAGGGAAAGATGTTGTACAATTTTTCTAGCTCAGTGGTTTCGATTAGCTTTTAGGTGAGAAGTCGTATGGTAACTTATTCTCCTAGCAACTTCAGGAGTGCCTTGCCTAAAATGGAATGTAAAAGATTGGATGTCTTAGCTTTGAACCAAGTAGATAAAATGGTTGTGTTAAATAATGTGTTTTTTACTTTTCTTGGAATCTTCATTGCCTACTTTTACTCACCTACATGGATCAAGAAATTTTCACAAAAGAGGTGGCGCTAGAGTTTCATGAGAGGGTGGAAGAGTCTTTTAAAGATGAAACTAATCATAGTATTGAGTTTTCCTTTAAAGGACATTCTTTAAAAAGTTGGTGGGATGTATTATTGATAGGATGTAATATAAATACAATGAAATGTTGTAATTACAAGCATGTATGTAAATGTGATGGACAAATCAAATACATATTACTAACATATGTGCATGTAACCCTCTTTCATCAGCTCTTGACTTCTCTTATAAAGATGTCATGATAAGCACTAATTTAAAGTTGAAACCAAAAAGGGAATTCTTTTTACACAAATTCACTACTTAATCAATTGGAGAAGGAGAACACAATCACATCATGGAAGTGATAGTAGAATGGGTATAATCTCTTTTCCTTAGATGAGTGGCTCACGCTTTCTCATCTAGAGTATTTATGATATTTCATAAAAGCATTGAGGAGTCAAATTATCCCTTTCATCCAAAATTGGGGGATTTGCTTTACGTAGCCATCTTAAAGTCTAAAATGAATTATGTTCATAATAAAATATATTAATAATAAAATAAATACAAAATTGGTCTCAGGTTTTTCTACTATAGTGAATCAAAATGATATAATTTGAACGGTCATAGCGAGAGTCCTAGTGAATCTATGGATATTTGTTTTCAAGGTTGCGCAGAATGTCATGCTGCTTCAAAACAACACAAGTGGACATCATACTTGCTAAACTATGGGAAAAAAGTCCTTCATGAAGGTATCCAACGGTAGTTAGGTGATGTTAATGTTGGAATTTTGATTTTATTTCGAGCTTCTTATTATGTTGTAAAGAAAGATATGGCATTCCTAAAATTTCTAGCAGTTTTGGATTTATTGCATGTATGGGAGTGTGTTAGTGCCTTGAGAGTTATATCGCAAAGAAAAAGTTATTGCAACATTTGTCACCTATATTAGCGAGTCTATTTCACTCACAACAATGGAGAGGTTGAATAAGTCACTCTTTTTTGGTCTCTTAGTTGATGAGCCTACAGATATTTTAGTCATGGAGCATCTCATTATGTATGCCACTTACATCTATGATCATGAGCCTCGGGTTTCTTTCTTAGGTTTGCTTGAAGGGCATGACAGGACAACTACGGGCTTGGAAATTGCAATAATAAAGTTCTTTAGAGAATATGGTATAGATTAAAGAAAAATGGTTTGCTTTGGGTTTGATGCGGCATTTGTAATGATTGGTTTTATAAATGGATTGATTGCATTATTGAAGAGAAGGAGTCCTTTCATGACATCAATACATTGTGTGGCACATCGAACTCACTTATGTGTTTTTGACAATTTCAAACATAATTCTAATGCACAACATGTGGACTGTGTGTTGAATGAGATTGTTGGAATTTTCAGGAAAAGCTTTAAAATGTCATCCTCTAAAAGGTCATCCAGATTGACAGAGTTGGCTAATCATCTTGATTGTCCTAGCTTGAGGATGGAAAAGATACACAAGATGAGATGGTTGAGTAGATTTAAAGTAATTTCCAAGATTTGTGAAATGTATGAGTCTCTTTTGGTATGCTTACAAGAGGAGGATACAAGAGTGTTTAAATTGATTGCAAACTTTAAGTTCATGTACATGTTGCATTTTTTGGGTGATGTGATGGATCATCTTGCAAGCTTGTCATATGTCTTTCAAAAGTATTATGTGGATGTTACAACCATTTCTATTTTAGTGGCTTCCACCATCACTATGCTATAGATGGAATTTATGGGATCGCAAGACATCAACATCAACATGCAAGGGCATGATGGGTATGGATTTCCTTCTATTCTTGAGTTTGGTGGGCAAGATGGGTATGTGCCATGCATAGGGCTTTAAAAGGGGACATGTATTATGGGGTAAGAATTGATAGATGTGTTATTGGCAGTGATCTTGTTGAAGCTCTTGAGTTTTGAAGTGCTTTTTGTAATGAAGTGAAAAGAAACTTACAATCTAGGTTTCCTAACATCATGTGTTGGAGAGCATTAAAATCCTTGCACCTTCTATGTTTCCCTCAACCTCAAGAGGTTAAAAGTTATGGAGGAGATGAGATGGGAGTGTTGGTAAAGCACTTTGGAAATGATGCGGTATTAGTAGACGGTACACATGTAGAATGTGTGATGGATGGTAGAGCATTGAAGAGGAAATATCATATTTTTACGATACAAGCAACATTAGATTGGAAAGGAAAAGTGTCGAAAGATACATGATACTTTATTAGTAGAAACGAAGTGCTATGTGACAAGTATCCTATGCTTCTTTGAGTAGCAAAAATTGCCATGTACAACTATTTGTGAAACAAGCTTCAACATTCAGAACATCACGAACGAGTTATTAAATAGACCGGAGACCAAGACCTTGGATTATGCAGATTTCTATTTAAGAACCACCTCTAGCAAAATTTGATTTTGTGCAGGATATACAACTATGGCAAAATGCAGCAATAACATGTAGACATGCATGCAATAAGTGGAATGATTATGCATGATGACTCCTTGAGCCATTTATTGCTTTTCATGAAGATATATCCACAACTACTCGTGAATGTAGCACCATCAATTTCTCATTAATGTTTTAGAATCTATGTTCCTTGTAAACTTGCAATATGTATAACATTTAAGTTCTTATAATATGCCCATTCATGTTTCCATGATTGGAGTACTTGTAAAATATAACTTAAAAGACTTGTAAATTTTTTGGAAATATGGTTGAAAGTTTTTTAAGGTCATGCCGACAAAGCATAAAATTCAAATGTGGTCAAGTGCTCAAATTTCCCTTTTCGTGAGGCTGAATCATAATATTTCAGGTTTGTGATTGCTGGGTTAATTCAAAGACTTGTAAATTTTGAGATAGCAGGTTTCTCAATGAGTGACTAAAAATATTTTTGGGAAACCCTGCCTCAAACATGCCATATTCAATTGAGGAGCATTTACACAATTTCACATACTTGAGCAGTTCTCTCAACTTAGCTAAGCTATAAGCTAGTACAAAAGACCCTCAGCATGAAACAAATAATTGGCCAGATCAACAAAAAGTGTAATCCAGAAGAAACTTAATCCACAAACATTACACTTGCTCAATCATAAGAACTCCTATCCATGCAAAATAGTTTGATTTACCCTACATATCTACATGAGTGCCGAGCCAAGTCAAGCGTACAAACACTGCAAGCAACAAGAATACTCTTCTCCAATTCAAGAATGCAGTACTGCCCTTCCTTTCACGCCCACATATTGAATCGACGGATGCCCTCTATGACAAAAATTCTCAAATGAACTAGATGATGACAACATATCTCCTACTTCTTTTCATCCTTCTCTGTCTCTGCAGCTCGCTTTTTACGAATTCCCACCATACGTTCATTCATCCTCTCTAAGCGAAGCTTGGCATAAGCTCTGTTTGCCTTGAGCTCATCTGTCAAAGTGATGAGTTCAGTAGCTGGTTTGTCCTTAACGATAGGAAGCACTGGACCTTGAACCTGCATGGCATTTGCTAGCTCTTCTTGGCTTGCATCCCCAGCCTGCACCCACCTCAATCAATGTCAGAAAATACAATCAATGGCCCATAAGGAGAGACTACCATCACATGGAGCTTCACCATACCTTTGTCTTGCGAGACCGGCGTGGGAAGATGATCAATTTGGCTTTGTACGTGTTAAGCCTCTGGACATTTGTCTGCAGACTTTCCAGGCAGCGATTCTTTCTGCGATGGTCAACTGCAATACCGATGGTTGGCGCAAGCTTCTTGGAGATTCCAGCAGCCTGTCATGAAATTAAGGAATTTAAGTTCATAATATTGTACTGTAAATCTTGCTGTCCACTACTGGTGATAAAGCATGCTTCTCTGTCCTACTGCTTCCCTGGTTACAGAATCACAGATGTAGCCATTCCCAGGGTGTAGTTTGCCACACAGCACACAGGCAGCTTGTAGACTAAAGCTTGTTTCCATACAGCATACACAAAACATAAACCCATGCAGCAATATCAACACAGAACAGAACAGGATCGGCAGACCAGGTGAAGTACAATGGAAAAAAGTTAACTGAAAAGGCAAAATTCAAATGCCAATCACCATATAATATGTGAGTATGGGGCAGAGAGACTTCGAAAGCCATAGGTAGTATGTGCAAGTAAAGGGCAGCGAATGCAAGAACAACTGCAAAGCAGCTCAGGTGTGGGTGTTCTGCCAAAAACATGCACAGTGATGGCAGCAACCCCAAAAAACTCTTTAAAGCAGAGCATCTAGAAAGCTGTTCCATGCTATTCCATGCCTTGAGCTTTAAACAGGTTCATTACAGATGGAGTGATTCAAGCAAAACTTTTGAGGACACAGTAGGCCGTCCATACAAGAGTATGAGTATGAAGTAAGGGCTAAGTCAGTCTACGCTGTACATACCATGTAGTAAGGGGCAAGTCCCATAGGAGCATCCCTCAATGTTCTTAAACATGTAGACAGTCTACATAACATGGGCCAACTTCTGCTTGCACATAATACCTCAGCTTCATCTTACTGATGTGGGGCAGCCCACAAAAAGGACCACATAACGAGGTAACGTATGTATTGAATACAGAGGCAACATGAATTATTTCCCTGCATAACCATGGGATAAGCTAGGGAGAGGACTCTTAAGGATGTGGTGGAGAGCTCCTATAGGTCTGCTACAGCTCAGCAGGCATCCATATGCCTACTCACTATATGGCTGGTGGAGGCATGTCAGCCCAGGGAGGTGATAAGGATGAAATTTGAGTGAGCATCATGAACCCTCCAGAAAAGAACGTATGGGCAAGCCTGTTGCGATACACATGGTACACTTGGGACGTTACTTCCTAGTGCGTGTTTAAACTAGTCAGCAAGTACATGGACATGGTAATGATGAGCAACCCTGCAGGTAGTAGTGTTGTGATGTTCGTAGTGCCAAAGGCTAATTTTTTAAATCTTATTGCTCTTCCACAGTGAGAGCCATCTAGGTGTTCGTAGTGCCATCTGGGTACAGGTTAGTCGTTTCCATGTATCATTCTTTTTGTAAAACAAGAAAAAGCAATGCTTAGAGGAAGCGGTGCAGATCTAACCGCAGGCTTCCTAGAGAAAATCGCCAGGATGCAAGTATTAGCCTCTGCCAGACCTGAAACTTCTCCAACTTACAACCTACCGCCCATCAACCTGTAGGATAAGAGTAGGAAAAAGGACTTGCCTTCAACTCCTCGAGAGTGAAACCACGTCCAGCCCTAATCTTCATGTTGTACTTGAGCGTCTGCGAGTGCACCACAGGTCGAAGGGCACCACTGGTGGGGCGAGGGAAGATTCGAACGGCCTTTTTCTGTCGGGCTACAGCGAGAACAATATCAAAACACGATTAAAAGAGGGGAAATCGTTTTCAGCATTTGCAATCACACAGCAGGCCTACAGATTTCCTCACCTAAACGTCTGCGCTTCTTGCGAGCAGGCTGGTTGAACCAGGTTCTGACGTAGGACTGCCAGTCTTTCTTGAAATGCCCATTGGGGATGACATTGTTGTGCTTCATAGCTACAAGAAGACCACCAAGGTTGGGACGAAACGAACGAATTCAAGAACAGACAACAGATTGGAGGAGTTTGAAATCACCTGCAGCTTCGAGCTCGCCCAAAAAGAAAGATTTTGTTCTACAGGCTCATATTTTAGGGTTCCTCTTTTGAGAGTCCTTAGAGCAGCAGCCCGTGTGTGAACCATCCCTCCCTTCCTAGTCAACCCTAGTTTGTAACCTAGTTTTTTCAATCAGAACCAAGGGTGCATATACACCATTTTGACGCACCCAACCTCTTGGTAGCCAAATTAGATTTGCGGTAGGCAGCCTTTCCATCGTGGAGCGACTAACTATTTTATCAATTGTTTAAGGAAAAAAGAGAATGAGTAAAATAGTGGACATGAGACGCAACACAAGGTCCATTAAGACCCGATCCTCCTTGTAGGGTGGTAATTTATTATTGATTTTGTTGATGCCCATATTTTGGAAGCTAAAGTCCAACAAATACATGAATAAGGCGATACAATAACTAATTCTCGTTGCAGTTTTTACAATATTGTCACATGGACTATAACCATATGAATAAAGGTGTAGTCATCCTTAAATCTTGCATCCATCTTGGATTTCCTTACTCCCTCGCATCGATAACATGCATTAAACGAGAGGAATGTTGTAAGAATTCACATTGAAAACAAGAAATTTTGAATGGACCACTAATTGAAAATATTTATATTTTAATATATAATAAATAATTATTATAACCACACATACTCCACATATAGTATGAGCGGGGAGGCGGTGTGCTTCCTTTATAATCTAAGGGAACGGGCCCTTCCTTGGGTGGATGCCGAGATAATGCCAAGAATATAAATGTCGAGAATATTAGCGCAAAGGATAAGTCTCACGAATGGATAAGAAACTGGCATATTACCTGAATGTCAATAGTCGTAATTGTAGTCGAACGTTGAGAGACAATATCCGAAAAACTGGCCAATGTGACCCTGAGAGGATCTGCGTGTGTCCTTAAGCAGGATGATTCCAACATTCTCAGATCATTCAGTAGACTGTGGACAGCACAAAAAGATAACTATCATTAGAGGAAGTTCGAAGTAGAGCACGCAACATTCTCACTCTCCACTTAACCAGCGTTACGTGCCTCTCCAACCTTGGGAAAATGAGAGTTTGATCATTGTATAGTAAGTCGAGCTTTTAGGCTTGTGAGAGTAGAGCATAAGGTCATCACGAGACTCTCCAAAGCTTCATATGCCAATAAGCCCAAACTTGCAAATCAAGTAGACCATCTCTTCAAATCGATAGGTTTGAAATATTTATTTAGTCTTTTTATTATGAAAAGCACATATATGCTTTAAGTGCTTTAGTCAAATGCTTAGATTTTACATCAAACGAAATCAAAGGCATAAGATGAAACCAAATCAAGAGCTTAGATTCATGACACGTGGCTCAAGAGGGTGTGAGAAAACCCAAACATCTCCCTAGGCTGCCTACCGTAAAGAATGAAGTAAAAATCAAATTCTAAATTCTATGTGACACACAAGAAGAAAGAAGGGTGGGGAGAGGAAACATGTGACACATAGATTGCATGCACTTGTGGGGGAGGGAAGGCCATGTGGCTTTTCAAATTTTCAAATTGGGTGAAACAAAGAGGTAATCTCCCCCCCCCCCCCCAACCTCCCACTTTCCTTTGAGAAAAAGAACATCCCCCCCTTCCCCCCCCCTCCCCCCCCCCCAACTAAGGTAAGCCATTCCAGGGCAATTCCTTTCTCAAAAGCCAATATCTAGATGGTAGCATTGATCTTTCTTCCCTAGGCACCTCAATTTCAGACCCTGTACAAGAAGGAAGTTCAACCCCATTTTTGCCCATGGCAAAACCTGGCAATGCAATGCCATCACCTTTAGGCTGCCTACCTAACGAGAGAGTTTTAAAAAAAAAACCAATTTTTGATAGACCACGTAGAAAGAGCAGTCTTCAATGCTTACAGAACACATGTTCTCTACATACACACTCTTAACCCTCACTCCCTAACTCTACCACTCTCAAAACACACACTAGCACAACATCTACCACTCTCAAAACGCACACTATCCAAGGGTTTTCTTGTACACACTCCTGTATCTCTAAGTTTCTAACACCTCCCCCCCTCCCTACCCTAGAGAATGGTAGTCGTGCTTAAGAGGGTCTCTAGCAAAAACATTGACGATGGCTCCCAAACTACACACTAGTTCCAACACCTGGATCTTAGGTCAACAAGGCACGATAAATGAGCTCCAGGAGCACGTTCTTAGCAAAAATACCCCCATCCCATGTCCATTGCCTTTGACAATAGCCATCAGAGCTCCTTATGCTTGATATCAGAACACATTACAAGGAGCTCCCCTTGCCCCTCCGATAACAATTTGCATCAACCAATGTCAATGATGTATTCTTCTTGGATCTGAGATTTTTGGAGGAGTACATTGTATTCTAACTCGCTCAAAAGCACTGCAATCATGCTCAAGCGAGGATTGGTGGAAACATCTGGTTACCCGATCCAACTGCATGGGAGAGGTTTACGAGGTTCAAATGCAGAAGATAGCATGGAGTCTAGCAGCTTTTTAAGGTATCGCTCTACAACCTCAGTGGGATCTTAAGCGATGCTCTCCTTAGGCATTCGCTTTCTGACTATCAAAGATTGCTCATGGGAACCTTCCTAATGGATGACATCATCAAAGATTGCCTGGAAGTAGCAGAAGTTCTTCTTTAATTAAGAAAAAGATACGAAGCCATGAGTGGCTTCATGAAAATTTTTATATTACCTCTCCAAGAGGATACTCGCCGTAAGTACCGTATTGCGAGTTTTCTCTCAACATTGCATCAAGAAGTTTCAGCCCTTCAAAAAGCCCACCAGTTGACCTCAGAATTGATCCTGAAGACATTCGAGTATTGTCGAATGATGTGTTCTTAGGGAAAGGGAGCTATGGTTGCGTACACAAGCAAGTAGCCACTGTAAAGACAATTCTTGGAACACATTTCAAAGAAGAAGTCCCTAGAACGTCCATTGCCTCAATTGTAGAAGAGTTTAGAAAGGAAGTGACTATTCATGCCAATCTACAAAACCCTTACGTTGCTCAAATGATAGGTTCGTCACACCAAATCCAATGAAGTCGCTTTCGTTCCAAAGGGAGTAACTAGGGGGATGTCGGTTGTTCCCTAAAATCTTGATTCATGTTGATGTTCCCAGAGCTACTAATCTCGATGACATGTGGAAATTGAAGCTTCCATATTGAGAGGAGAGGGCAAGCCAAGGAGGAGCTCCTCTTGGGGCACTCGTGGTGCTTCACTGGTCGAGTAAGAGCTCTAGATCTCTAATTTGACTCTATTGTCACCTCTGATGCTACTAGAATGGAGCATCCTGGTCTCCAACATAGCTCCCAAATCAAAACTCTGCCCTTAAACATTTCCCTAGGTTGCAACACCTTTGACCCTCCCTATCAGAGTGTTTGAGGGATAGCAAACTTTGTCGCTCACCATCTATTTTATCTCCCTACATAAAGTCAAAATCTCGAAAACAAAAGCAATGTAAGCAAAAGATTTAGGGGCAGAAGCAAACATCACACCTAAGCGACTGCAGAATGGGTGCGATGAAGAACTCGCCTAACAACATATGATTTTCAAAAAGCATTTGAAAAAATAAAATTTCTAATCTTTTACTCAAATTTGGAAGCTTGTTTTAGGCCTTAAGATCAATCTAAACTCTAAGGGTCCAAAATCAAACACATGGCTCAATGAGGGCTCAAGAAAACCAGACTTGCCTCTAGACTGCCTACCATAACTAGATTGCATTAGGCAGCCTTTCTGTCGTCATGCACGTAGTAACTACTAACTCGAAATTGATCTTGAATCCTAGCAATTTATCAAACTTTTAAAGGGAAAAACCGAATGAGTAAAAATGTGGACATGAGACATGAGACAGAGTTCGTCAAGACCTTGATCCCCCCTGCAAATGTTAGGGGTGGTGATTTATTATTGACTTGGCCATATTGTTTGTGCATTTTGGGAGTTGAAGCCCAAAAAATACATGAGAATAAGGCGGCGCTCATAAGAGTTCATAATTGATCCTCATTGCAGTCTATCCAATATTGTCACATGGACTGTAATCATATGAATAAAGGTGTTGATATCTTTCAATCTTGCGTCCAGCTTGGATTTCCTTCCTCCTCGCATCGAGAACATGCATCAAAAGAGAGGAATGTTATAAGAATTCAGATTGAAAACAAGAAATTTTGAATATATTTGTATGATAATATATAATTATTATATATTATATATTATATATTATATAATTATTATAACTACACAGTGTGGATGGGGAGGTGACGCGCTTCCTTACCCAAAGAGTTATAATCCGAGGGAACTGGCCCTTCCCTGTGCACTGAGAATATAAACACCAAAAAAATTAGCGCTGAGAATAAGTCTCATGAATGGATAAGATACTAGCATATTACCTGAGTATCAATAGTCGTAATCATAGTTGAACATTGGTAAAATCACCACGAATGACTGCTAATACTTTATTTTCTTTAGCTTTAGTTGCAAACAAACTCGAACCATCAAGGTGAGAAAGTAGCTTAGGGCTAGCTCTCCCAATCTTTACCTATTTAGAGTACCAAAGAAACGTGATGAAAGGACCAAACATTTCACAACTTAATATGCATGTTCCACTCCCTAAAGGCCGTATTTTATTACTTATAAACATGGGCAAACTGTGCGCGGCCCACACCAACTTAGCTGAGTAACCACCCAAGAGACCAAATCTCAGCAAAAACTTGAGGTGTCCTCATTATGTATTTCCAAGAAGAGCATTGACATATCTGAGCCAAGGAAAAGGATAGAGGACTTTGCCTTCCACTTATTACTGCAAGGAAGATTGACAAATCAATGGGCTCTGTAATTATGAGTTCAAGAAAGAGGAAATAGTAGCACAATATCGTACGACAAACTTGGCAAAGGTGTGTAGTGTGTGATCCTTCGGTCAATGGATACTTGGCTCATAACAAATAATGACGAGTGGATGAGTATCAATTTTTTAGAGTTGTTTGGTGGCGAGAGCATCGTGTAAGATAATTTCATATGTTTGAATTAATTGTATCCAAAGTGTTCATTGGTAAATATTTGCACCATCTTGAATTACTCTGATCGGACTAGGTTGTAAGCTTATAGCCCCTTGGAAGCTCTTCAACTCAGGTGCAAGTTTTGCATGTTCAAGGCATGGGCAACCTGAGCATGAGTAACATCATGAAAGTTGATGATCAAATGCCAACTGTTGTTATCCGCTTCTTGCATGCTGGCGATAGGGTGAAAGTTGGCAAAGAAGCCGTAACAGTGGAGAGAGGAAGAGCCCGTGATGTGTGATGTAGCTTTGAAGAGAAATGGGCCATAAAACAATATCACCTCATTGCCTGACATCTATTGGAAGGATGACAAAGCCCTGACTCTCTTTTGGGGAGTGCCACGGCTCTTTTCTTCTATGAAAGGGAACCTAGCATCATGTATGATGTCTCTTTCCTTTGGTTCTTTTCCTCTATGAAAGGGAACCTAGATGTTGTCTTTCTTTCCACTCGAGCAAACATCCAACAAGCTTCCAAATGTAGCTTCCCGTTCTTTCAACTTTCATAGTATCACCACTCATCCTTCTTCTACGTTACCAAGATTTAATTATTTTACTTCACACGACAACTCACAGCAAGCTAGGGTCTTTTACTTTGCGTGTTTTAATCGAGGAGTCTCCATCATCTCGGGTGCCATCTCGGGTGCAAGTAAAGAGCTTCCATTGCGTGCTTCCTTGAGAGATGAAGGTCCTTAATGGTGATCTTTTGCAACACCTTTTGAATGACCTCGGAAGAGCAGAATTGCCTGTGAGACAAGGATGCCATTGGGTAGATGCGTAAAACAACTTTTTGGAGCCATCGTTTAGAACTACAACAACAGATTGAATATGCCATTTCTGGATTAGGAAGCTGAATTCTGTAGGCAAACACAGCCGATCTGCTTTCCAATATAAACCTACAATGCTTTGGCCCACAAGTTCATCTTCAGAATAAGAGAAACGGAGTGGGGTATTCAGTGCTTTAATGTTGGATTGAGTGGTACGCCCAACAAAGCGTTGCAATGCTAGTCTACTGACAAGGAAAAAGCGTAAGCTCAACAAAACCCATTCTTGTTGTGTGACGCCAAATTTGTCTTGCCAAAAAAAAAAAAGCAAAAAATCCACACAATTTCCACCATTAGATGTTCATGAAGATCAACGTCTAGGAGATTATGACATGTGGCTTCATGAGGGCTCAAAAAGGTAAAACTTCCCTCTAGGCTGCCTACTGTAAAAAAGTCTGGGCAGCCTTCAATGGGCAAGGGTTAATTTTGGGTGTTTAGCGTATAAATTTGATTTTGTAAGTCAACACTATCCTTTTGCATTATTTGGAAGCATTTTTTCACTTCTTTGCCGTGAGGGATGTATCTTGAATGGTTTTTCGAAGGGGGTTCTTTTTCACACATGCAAGCACGTATGGTTTTTCGAAGGGGGTTTTTTTTCACACATGCAAGCACGTGCTCTGCTTTCACTTCAGGCGCTTTTCACTCCTTTGCCTTGAGGGATGTGTCTTGAATGGTTTTTCGAAGGGGGTTCTTTTTCACACATGCAAGCACGTGCTCCGCTTTCGCTTCAAGCGCTAACCTCCCCGGCAGCAGCACCAAATGTTGTCTCTGTTTTACCCAAGTGCAAGTTCCAAGGGTGTTGGTCACCTGAACTCGTGTCGTTGCTCATTGTAGCATGTGTCCTCCGATCGTGTTCCGGTGAGAGGTGTAGGCTAAAGCATGGAAAGCAGATCTCATGCACGTGTGAATGAGAAAGAGGGATTGATTATAACGATTGATGAGGCTCTCGCCTCCACGAGAGTTCAAGGGTTTAGAAGGGGATTTTAGGCTTCGAAAGGGGGACAGGGTTAAGAGAATTAACTAGGAGTTCCATGGTTCAAAGGGGGTTGTAGGGTTTAGGAGGAGTCCAAGGTTGAGCAGTGGAGAGCTAGTCTCCTTCGTGGATTCGAGGGATAAGGGTTAAGGAGGAGGGACAAGGAAGGAAGAGGAAGGAGGAGGAGAGTGGAGGAGGAGGGACGGAGAGGGAGGAGGAAGGAGGAGGAGGGAGGAGGAGGAGGAGGGAGGAGGAGAAGGAGGGAGGAGGAGGAGGGAAGAGGAGGAGGAGGGAGGAAGGAGGAGGAGGAGGGAGTACAAGGGTAGAGAGTGCAAGGGTAAGGGCATGCTAGAACACGATAATGTAAGAGAGCATGGACGCAATGGAGATCAATCGCATGAACAAAATAGTGAGCTTGAACACTGAACCCCAAAGAGTGGGAGCTTCATTCCATTGAGAGATATTTATACATGTTGGTCTCTATACAATCCGTAGGTACCTCCATGGTGGGACCTCTTTTGTAGGAGACCTTTTGGACAGGAGTCCCTCCACTTTGGGGGGGGCCCTTTTGGGTCTCTACACAAAGTGGGGGGACCTTTTTGGTCTTCACATTAAGTTGGGGGACTTTTTGGGTCTCTACACAAAGTAGGGGGACCTTTTGGGTCTCTACACGAATTGGGGGGACCTTTGGGTCTCTACACAAAGTGGAGGGACTTTTTGGGTCCTTACACAAATGGAGGGACCTCCGAAAGTGTAGGCTTTTAGTCTTTCTCTCTCTAGATTTAGTATTTCTCTCTCTAGATTTTGGAAGTATGATTAGATCTTTTCTAGAGAGGATTTTGGCTATCCTCATCTTTTAAGATTTATCATACCATCTTTCAGGCTCAAGATATTACAAGCGAAGCTTTGCCGCTACTCTACACACACAATGCTCTCGTAGTTGTTGTCCTCGACTGCACTTCTGGCCCTTGTTGCCACAGGGTTAACACTCGTGATATCCTTTTGATGAACAAATAGATGGAATGAATCAATGAGTGTCATTGTGTTGTAGAGGCAGAAGCATCTAAGAGAAGCCAGTTGGTTTAGTATTATTGTATGTAATTGAGTGGTAAGGAGAGAGATGCACAAATGTTACAACATATGAGGGGGATGCTGTGATGGAAAGAAGATAGAAGATCTTGTAAATCCAAGAGTGTACAAAGTAGCTATTTTATAAAGCATAGTATTTCTTGTCAATTAGTATTGTCATTTCAGGGGGGGTGGGAAGAGAGAGAGAGAGAGAGAGGGGGGGGAAGAGAGAGAGAGAGAGAGAGAGAGGGGGGGGTTGGAGGGGGGGATGGAGAGGGGGGGTGGAGGGGGGGATGGAGATGGGGGGGTAGAGAGATGGTAGGTGGAGGGGGGTGTGGGGGGTGGAGATGGGGCGGGTGCAGGGGGTAGGTGGAGAAGGGGGGGTGGGAGGTGGAGGGGGTGGAGGAGAAAAAGGGGGGATGGGGTGTAGAGAGAGGTAGAGAGATGGTAGAGTGGAGGGTGATGGAGATAGGGGGTGGAGGGGGGATAGAGAGAGGTAGAGAGATGGTGGAGTGGGGGGTGATGGAGATCGGGGGTGGTGGAGGAGATGGGAGGTGGAGGTGGAGGGGGAAAAGGGGAGATGGGGTGTAGAGAGAGGTAGAGAGATGGCGAAGGGAAACAGGATGGTTACCTTGAGTTGGGGAGATGGGGGATGGACGAAAAAAGTGGAGGCGGTGGGGAGGAAGATGATGGGAGGTGGAGATGGAGATGGAAGAGGGGTTGACGGAAAAGTGGTGGTGGAGGGGTTGACGGAAAAAGTGGTGGTGGTGGTGATGGAAATGGTGGGCGGAAGTTGGAGAACGAAAAATAGAGATAGATGGAAAATATGGAGGCTTAACAGAATTTGGAGAAGGGAGTGGCTATCAAAAGTGTGGGGAAAGAAATGAGGGGGGTTGGTGTTGCTTTTATAGGATGTGGGAGGATTAAGGGTTAATTTTGGGTGTTTAGCGTATTAATGTGATTTTGTAAGTCAACACTATCCTTTTGCATTATTTGGAAGCATTTTTTCACTCCTTTGCCTTGAGGGATGTATATTGAATGGTTTTTCGAAGGGGGTTCTTTTTCACACATGCAAGCATGTGCTCCGCTTTTGCTTTAGGTGCTTTTCACTCCTTTGCCTTGAGGGATGTATCTTGAATGGTTTTTCGAAGGGGTTTCTTTTTCACACATGCAAGCATGTGCTCCGTTTTTCCTTCAGGCGCTAATCTCCCTGGCAGCAGCACCAAATGTTGTCTCCGTTTTACCCAAGTGCAAGTTCCGAGGGTGTTGGTCACCTACAGTCGTGTTGTTGCTCGTTGTAGCATAGGTCCTCCAGTCGTGTTCTGGTGAGAGGTGTAGGCTAAAGCATGGAAAGCAGATCTCATGCACGCGTGAATGAGAAAGAGGGATTGATTATAACGATTGATGGAGGCTCTCGCCTCCACGAGAGTTCAAGGGTTTAGAAGGGGATTTCAGGGTTCGAAAGGGGGATAGGGTTAAGAGAGTTAACTAGGAGTTCCATGGTTTAGAGGGGGTTGCAGGGTTTAGGAGGAGTCCAAGGTTGAGGAGTGGAGAGCTAGTCTCCTTCGCGGATTCGAGGAATAAGGGTTGAGGAGGAGGGACAAGGAAGGAGGAGGAAGGAGGAGGAGCATGGAGGAGGAGGGACGGAGAGGGAGGAGGGAGGAGGAGGGGGGAGGAGGAGGAGGAGGAGGGAGGAGGAGAAGGAGGGAGGAGGAGGAGGGAGGAAGGAGGAGGGAGGAGGAGGAGGGAGTACAAGGGTAGAGAGTGCAAGGGTAAGGGCATGCTAGAACACGATACTGCAAGAGAGCATGGACGCAATGAAGATCAATCGCATGAACACAATAGTGAGCTTGAACACTGAACCCCAAAGAGTGGGAGCTTCATTCCATTGAGAGATATTTATACATGTTGGTCTCTACAAATCCGTAGGTACCTCCGTGGTGGGACCTCTTTTGTAGGAGACCTTTTGGACAGGAGTCCCTCCACTTTGGGGGGGGACCTTTTGGGTCTTTACACAAAGTGGAGGGACTTTTTGGGTCCCTACACAAAGTGGAGGGACCTCCGAAAGTGTAGGCTTTTAGTCTTTCTCTCTCTAGATCCTGATTTGGCAAGTATGATTAGATCTTTTCTAGAGAGGATTTTGGCTATCCTCATCTTTTAAGATTTATCATGCCATCTTTCAGGCTCAAGATATTACAAGCGGACTTTGCCGCTACTCTACACACACAATGCTCTCATAGTTGTCCTCCTCGACTGCACTTCTGGCCCTTGCTGCCACAGGGTTAACACTCATGATATCCTTTTGATGAACAAATAGATGGAATGAATCAATGAGTGTCGTTGTGTTGTAGAGGAGGAGCATCTAATTGTATGTAATTGAGGGAATGTTGGCCATATATTAGAACGATTGTTTTAAGTTACGAATGTGTTTCAAAGAATTTTATTTTAGTGTTTGAAGATAGTAATGTTATTAGAGGAATGAAGTCTAAAAGAGCTTGAACTCAAGGTTAGCATGAGACTAGGAACAAGAAAGACCCTTGCTGTGCCAATTAAATATGGGGCAAAAACAACAACATAGATGTAGAGGTTTCAATACCAAAATCCATCGAACGATGTACGTATGATGCATAGACGATGATGGAGGTGATGTGGTGGTGACGACAAAGATGAAAATTTAATAACATATCAAAATTAAGGGAAAAAGAGAAGAACTCAATGATGTATAATTATACTGGTAGAAATCGAACCGCAACCCTCTTGCACAATTCAATAGAGGGCCAAAAACAACTAGACATAGATATATGCCATTGGCGATGTATGTACAATGCATGAATGGCGATAGAGGTGACACGGACGATGACGATGGAGCCAAAATATTAATAACATTAAAATTTAGGGAAATTTTGAAATAAAACTTAATTTGCACAACCACAGCCAAGAGGAAATATTAGTTGCTAGTTACGAACCATTGGTCAACTGTAAGGATAGGGGGACAAAACCGCCCAATTGGAGGAAACTAGAGTAGGAAGCTTCTGAAGACTACACATGGCAAGAAGATAAAGGGAGGAGGAGCCTTGGCTCTGATGAGAGTGCACAACAAGGAGAAATGCTCACAAATGGAGGAGAGATACGGAGAACCACAAACATGAGATAGAGTCAACATTATCACTGATTGTTAGCCTTATCAAGTGAAGGCAACAATGTGATCCTCACAATACCAAGGGAAGATCACCTATCTAATATAGGCAACCACATCTCTATCCCTTTATCCAAAACCCTACCAACAGATCCAACTCTCCAATCACCTAGACGCACAAATCTCAACATTTTTCACAATGTGTGGTTAAAATGTAGTTAATTAACTCAAGTCAAGCTTTTTAATGACCATGTATATATGAATGTGGCTATTCATGGGCCATTGTAGGAAGATTGCAAAAATAGAAACATGAGATTGTTGCCCTTAAGCACACATTGGAGCCCCACATGAGAAATGCTAAGCGGGCCAACTTTGTAGCATGATGCATCCATTCTATAAAACATCTATGAGTTTGAGTGTCTACTTGGCTGTGCATGTTACCAATCATGTGTGCACACATCTGTGAGAGATCTTGAATATTTGGTGATCTTTGGGAATATTCCAATGTAGGATTTAGGCAAGTCTTGATTATTCCAAATATTGTATGATCCCCAAGACCACATTGTAGTTGTGAATGCTCCTTTCAATGTCTTATTGTATTGCATATTGTAGCAACTTGTCATTAAGAGCTTGATTTTTGGGTGATTCTTATTAGGATAAAGCTTTTACACTTTTCAATCCATATGAGAACTTACAACAATGGAACGCCCACAAGGACATATAAGTCTTTGTATATAACCTTAAGCTTTGCATTTACTCAAAATGTTGGCATAAGGTGCCTTCTTGAAGAATGCAATGACCCTCCTTTTACTCGTGTGGAGTCAAGGATACATAAAAGCTTTTATTAGCAAACCATGAAGAAGAACATCACAATATGCAACAACTCTCATACTTTCTCAAGTTATTGGGCCAAACCAAAGGATATTTTTTAATCTTAAGCTCAATTGTTATGCTATCACTACATCCGAGTGTCTATTGAATTTCTTCTTCCTTGCAAAATCTATTCTTGTTATTGGGGGGTGTTTGTTTGAAAAGATATGGTGAAGCTTTTACTATGGCATCTTGTCACCTCTTTCTTAACAAGCTTGCTTTCCTCTCATTGAGTGTTTGTTTTACCCTTAGCTATTGGCATCTCTCAAGCAAGAGTTTGATAGTGTCTTGATTACTTGTGCTTTTGGATAGGCATTCCCTTTCCTTTTATAACATTTGATCAAGTTTGTTCTTTGTACACTATGAACCTTCAATGATGTCCTTTTAATGGTCTTGCCACACGTGCTAGAGTCTAGGTGGCAAGTTTGGGTTCAATTCCTCTTTTTAGCTCCTAAGTAGCTCAATGAAATCATCTTTATTTGCATTCATAGACTTGTCTTTGGATCCTCAAGAACTAAGGTTTTACCACCTTTTTGAAGGAATCACCCCACCCCTTTCTATTTTTTCTCTTTTTGAGTTCAAGGTCTAGTTTGTTGCACTATAGAGTTGCACCCTTTGTCTCACTAAAAAAAATGACACCAAAATTTTCAAGTTTGTAATTATTTGCCTTAAAACAAAGTGTGTTTATTTTAATAGCAAGATGCTTAAATCCTTAATACTTAGCTAGATCATAGTCAAGAGACGCTTGAGTTGATTAATAAAAGGGTCTTTAAGTTTTTTCAAAACTCGAATGAATGAAACAATGACATGAGTCATCACGACACTGGTTGCACTCTAATTTCACTTAATTCAACCAAAAAGACTCACAATTATGATTCAAAAACCATAACCAACTTTGCCAAGAGCACCTTGACCTCTTGCTTTCTCATGCTTAGTTGTAGCTTGTCAATTCCATTCTTTGACCACCCTTGCCCAACTACGTCACGCAAAGAATCTAATAAAGAGTAACATAGGAAAATCGCCATGGTGAGCTAATGCTGGTGTATGACGAAAGTCAAAAGGCTTCGAGACTCATGAAAGAGAGTGAAAACATGTTGGGATAAACCAAAACTATATCAGTAGAAAGTTACCTTTTGCTACACCATGGCAAATCTGCAAGAAATAAAAGTAAACAATTATTGGATGTAAATTTAGGGGCAAAAAGTAGCCAATCATTGGAAGTAAATTTAGGGGAGAAAGTAGTGGAAGTGGTAATTAGACCAAATAGAACTTCATATACTCAAAACACCAAAACTACATAGTCTAGAAAAGGTAAGCATATGTCACTTTGCAGATGACCCACTAGTTCGAAAACCTCAAAGCGGGTCTTCTCAAAGCTTTGCAAAAAACGTATCCAATTTTGCCAAGCAGGGCTACAAATTAAAGCTGTAGTTCAGTATGCAAATTAATATCATAGCATTAGCGTTTGTGCCTCAATGTTTGAGACCATAGCAGTATTTTGAAACAAAGTCCATAATTCTTGAAACAATGGAGCACCACAGCAACAAGCTAGACACCTCATGAATGTTGAATTACACAGTAAAACTACAGAATGAAAAAAAGATCAGATGAAGAGGTCACATGGTTTTCAACCGTTCTTAAAAAACAGGTTTCCACCATCTGTGTGAGCATCCCCAAATATCCAACATCCAATCACTACGTTGGAAAATACTAATCCAATGGGAGATCTCTAATTCATTCAAACAACGCAGAATGAGTCTAGATACAAGTGATAAATGAGTTCTACTGGCCTCTTGCTGCAACCAGTGCTCATGATCCCAATGTTCAGCAAGTTGCCCTTTTGGGAAACTAACATAACCTCATACATCTTAACCAGGCCTCACCAATAAAATTTGTTAATCTTAATACCTACTTGTCCAAGTTGATATTCAGTCTGTAAAACATGATCTAGAGTAATGAAGGTGTCATGTTCTTTCAATGCTCAATCAGGCCATAATCCCTCTGTGAATGTACATGGTGTAACAAAACTAAATATGTATTGATCCCCTTATACCCCCTACAGCCGTGCCCTTACCCACTTCCTTTAAATGTACACTGAAAGGACAAATAAATACCTTTAGTGCATTATTTTTGTGTCATATCATACATAATGACGACACCCCCGTGCTCAAAAACCCTTGCCTTCAAAAAAACTTTTAGCCACTATATTGCCCCTCCTTAACACAAACAACCAGTAGAGCTGAATTTTTAAGTACGACTTGAGCAAGAACGAAACGGGTCTCCTGACTGCAAGTCGTCAAGAATAAATAATGTGGCCTGCTAAGAAAAATTTTGTAACGTTGTAAATAACGCTTTTTAACCTGCTGCCAGAGTGGATCAGCCTATTCTCAATGACAGGAAGACAACAGAAATTACTTATCTTTAGACAAGCTCTCACATGTCACTTCTTTCGACATAGATCTCCCTGCTCAATGTTACTATGCCTTTTTCATGCCTGTGGAACCATGAACAGAGCCTTTCACTGCTCAGCAAGGAATATTCATGTGTCTTATGTCATCGCCATTCAAGCTCCTCAACAACCTATAAAACTCTCTCTTTGACCCATGAACCAACCATTTCTGCTGCATCTTTCCACGCACTATCCAGCATTATGTCATGGGCAATCGCAGGCAACACCACTGGATTGGTTTCATAAAATGTAGCAGTCTCCTGTAGCCCTTCCAAGTCCTAAAAGTTTACAGCAAGACTGATTCAAGTCAGTAAGTGAGCAGAGAATTGATTATTCACAGTTGTTGAATGAGACAACTAGCTTGGCTGCTATTCATACCCTCCAGCCTAATTCTTAATAAAATCATATGCATAAAGGAGGTACAATGTGTCCCATTCATAAGATGAAATTAATTTCAACAAGCATATAAAGATACCAAACTTTCTTATTTCTCATGAATTCTGAAAGTGCACAATCAGACGGGACAACTCAGTGTTCATACATTTCTCATGAAGCATGTAGAAGCCCAATAACAATCAGAGCTCTGAGAAGAGGGATTTGAAATTTTGGACTTCTAGGGAGAACGTTTAGCAGCAGGATCTTTGACTATCTTGATTTGTCGAGAATATCAGCAGAGAATCAGACACCGTTGGGGAGAAACTCTTGATTCGAGGTGAGCATTTACAACATTGTGCTCAAGCAGGAGTTCTTTGGCTGAAGATGGAAGGCACAAGTCGAGGTACTCATCTCAACAACATGCAACAAACTTGGTGCTCTAGGGTCAAATGTTGACGATAATGATGGAAATGCAATCCTACTTTCAAATCTACCAATGGAGTATGCAGATAAATTAAAGTGCTCATATAGATAATTATAGGCAGAATTCCAAGGTTTCCAAAGAAAGTTCTCAATTGCTAACCAAGCTCATGTGGATAGTGTTGTGACTCAAACAAGCTCACCTTCCTTATATATGGAGGTGGTGAATAACGTTTTAGCGTACTAGTACTTTGTTCCATGTTGAAATTTCGCTTGGGTTTTCTAGGGTGGTCAATCCAGTGATGCGAAGTTATTTTGACACACCTTTGAGATATTAGGTAGATGCAAACAAGTGAGTACAAGTACTCGT
Organism: Dipteris shenzhenensis; assembly: GCF_047967505.1. Taxonomy (NCBI): domain Eukaryota; kingdom Viridiplantae; phylum Streptophyta; class Polypodiopsida; order Gleicheniales; family Dipteridaceae; genus Dipteris; species Dipteris shenzhenensis. The sequence continues at coordinate 25,049,680 of NC_141597.1, forward strand.
GAGCACTGCCTTCAATTGGTTCTGTCAAAGGAAAACAATTGTCAAGATGAATGAATGATTAATTTGCAACACCTGTGATGGAAGCCCGTGTATAGGAAGTTCGAATGATTTGCAAACTCTGAGAGAGAGAGAGAGAGAGTTCTTAAGAAAAGAAAGTGTGTGTGAGTGTGAGTGAGAGAGAAAGAACCAAAATAGAAGGGGGCCATGTAACGAAAAATGGTGTGGGACACTTTTTTAAGAAAAGTGTAAAGATAGCGCTGCCTGGAAGGCAGAACCAAATTTTATAAAAACCTGTTGTTAGAAATGATCCCAATAGAGGGTTATATTTCCGTCCTCAAATGGACACAATACAAAAGAGAGATCTAGAGTCCCACCAAACCGTGGTCCTCTGATCTTACCAAAAGTTGTCCTACTAACTCCTTAGCACCTCTAGATCTCTGAGCCCGGCATGCCTTTCTTTGAGCCGCCCACATGGTAGCCTGTTTGTTGCCCATGTAGGAGCCCCATCTCTGCTTGTTTTAATGTGAGCAAGCTGCCCACATGGCAGCCACATCAACCCTATGGTCCCCCCCCCCGCCCTTTGCTCTCCTCATATGGGGGCTTACAGATGAGGAGGTGACCAACTCTATTCCAACACCCCCTCACTGACACATCTTGGCCCGATTCCAACCCGTCGATGGAGATGCTCCAGTAGCTACCATGTCGTAGCCCTTAGGATAATTGCGGTTTCGATGTTATTTCATGGCTTTTCATCCAATGGCTCCAGTCCGGTTCCGCATAAGCACACCTCCCTGGTACATACGTCCATTTTTGGTAGCACCTAATGGCACCACCTTCTTCAGTCACATACTCGTCTTCAAACTCGAGTACTCCAACTACTAGCATCCTCCAATTGTCCCCCTCATGATGGATGAACAACTTGAAGTCCTCCAGGCACCATGCTCTCAGGGTCTATTCCAACATGTCCTCTATCTGGCAAGGTCTGCAAACAAATAAAATAACCGAGAAATCAAATCCCAAGCATAAATCTAGATTACCTGGACCATTAGTTTCCATTTGTAGTCCTGTGATGTCCCCTCTAAGTCACAACATTTATCTAACTTTCAGTCCACAAGTCCCCCCTCTGTGTCAACAATACCAGCCTAGCACCCAAATGGTTGCAAGCACTCATCACGGTCCTTCACCTTAATAAAGGTTTCCGACTCCTCTGACTATCTCTCAATGTCAGACATCCTTACTAGAACACCGGGGTCTGCATACTTTATCTCAGCAACACCGGGAGAAGTCACCAAGAAAATCTCCTCTATGACCACCACATTGACTTTTGACTCGTCTGACTCTGAGCTGACCCCCTTCTAATCTTCTGTTCTGCTTCTTCTTTCTACAATCATTAGCAAAATGTCCTAGCTCATCACAATAGAATCATTTCATTTTTTCCTCTTCTTGTTTTCTTCATCTGAAGAGTCCGCTCCATCATAGATTTGTCCTCTTGGGCTTGCCTTTGCTAGGCTTACCCGTACCCTTGCCTTGGCTCTTGTCTAGATCTATAAAGCTTTATCATATGTTCCATCATATTTCTTCTCCTGAGCTTCTTGCTTGAACCAACTCCTCTACCCTGCAATCATCGTAGTCACAAAGCTATTGTAGCTCCTGGGGAGCATTCGTAATCCTGGCCAAACTTGTTCTTTGACCAATTGTCGCCAGCTGATCTTCATCTTGGTAATGTGATCATGTATTGAATACCCCTCATCCATGCTCATGCCGTAGAGCTCCCTCTCGAGATCCAAAATCCTCGCTTTGTTGTCGAGCTCTTACATGTCCCTCAAAATGGTTCAAACCTCAAAGGAACTGTCCGCCGTCTATAGGTGAGAAAGTACCACATCTACCGTGATGCCCACAATGATAGCCAATGCGTCCACATCTTGTATTTGCTAAGCTCTCACCAAAAGAGGATTTGTCGGTGTAGTCACTAACGATGCAGTTGTTTGATGTCACTGGAGTCACCGTGGCCTAAGGTATTAACTCTATGCCCATCGCAATCTCCCAAGGCTCCCTCAACACTAAATGGCTCCTGAAATTTATCTCCCACAATCGATAATTGGACCCTCAAAATAAGGGATCTGATATCTATTGGCCATGACAATGAACTGAAAAGAGAATAAGTGACACAACCCCGACACTCTTGAAACCTATGATCTGCAAGCAAACACAAGAGCACACCAAACGTGAGGAAACTGAGCAGGCTGCTCACCACCCAACCATGACATCTATGGGATGCAATCTCAAATCAGAAGATGTCCCCTCTGAGCCACAAGCTGAGCTATTGGCACGAACTCCCAAGCAGATCCTAACCAGCCTGGTGTCCCATACCATCGGGTGGTGTTGTGAAGCCTGGGATCTGCTGCTGGGCCTTGGGCTATGCTATGATGCAATCGTGCGTCCGCGACTCAATCCAGGATCAGACCTAGCACCTGGGAACGAGACTTGCTCCCATCGGCTCCTGAGAACTGAACCTCTGGACTCCTTATATAGACTCGGGCCCCAAGCGCCAAAAATAGCGAAGATCTCTATCTCGTTTGTACCCTTGCCACATCTCTGCAACATTGTCATGTGTTGACACATAGATCATACTGATCTCTCCTGCATGCAACTTACCTCTGACATAGTGATAGTGAACCTCAATGTGCTTCGTGCGAGCATGAAACACAGGATTCTTTACCACTGCTATAGCACTTTGACTATCAGTGAGAATCGGAGAAGGACCCTCCAATGAAAGATGAAGATCAGCAAACAGACGACGCAGCCAAACACATTCAACTGTCGTTGTGAAAGTTGCCCTGTACTTAGCTTCACATGAGGAGGTAGCCACTGTAGATTGTTTCTTGCTCAACCAAGAAATGCAAGCATGTCCTAGAAAGAAACAATTCCCACTGGTGGACTGCCTAGTATCATAGTCTCCAGCCCAATCTGAGTCACTGTAAGCATGCCTCTGCAAGTCACCCCCCCTAGGAAACATCAAGCCAAAAGATTTTGTACCTTGCAAGTAACGAAAAATGCGTTTTACAGCCTGCCAATGCATAATCTTTGGGCTGTGCATATACCTGCTCACCTGAGAAAGTGAAAACTGAATATTAGGTCGTGTATTGCAGAGATAAATGAGGCATCCAACAGCCTGGCTATAGAGTGTGACATCAATTGATTCACCTGCATCATGCATTGTAAGCTTCAGCCTCGGCTCCATGGGAGTGGACATAGGCTTGCAATCATGCATGTTGAATCTGTCCAAGAGTTTTTGAACATACTAGGACTGAGACATAACAATGCCACGTTTCTCTTGAATAAACTCGATCCCCAAAAAGAAATGTAACACGCCCAAGTCTGACATATCAAATGTAGCTTTCAATTGGACTTTGAAATCTGCAATTACTTCCTCATTTGATCTAGTGAGCAGCATGTCATCTACATAAAGAATGATGACCAAAATATCCCCCCCATCCTTCTTGACGTAGAGGGTGCTCTTAGTTGGACTATTGTGTAGCCCCTTGTTGGTTAGAAAGGCATCAATTTTGGCATACCATGCACGTGGGGCTTGTTTCAACCCATACAAAGCTTTATTCAGCTTGCATACCTGATGTGCATTTCTTGAAATTTCAAAGCCTGGAGGTTGTTTGACATAAACCTCTTCCAACAAGTCTCCATTAAGGAAAGCTGTTTTAATGTCCAACTGATGAACATTCCATTCAAAATTTGCAGCCATTGCTATAACTGACCTGATGGTGGTCATTCTGGATGTAGGAGCAAAAGTCTCCTCATAATCTATGCCCTTTTTCTGAGCATATCCTTTTGCAACCAGCCTTGCCTTGTACCGATCAATGGACCCATTTGGCTTTCTTTTGACTTTGAAAACCCAATGTGTACCTATGGCATTCTTATCTGGTGGCAAATCCACGACATCCCAAGTCTGATTTTTATGAATGGACTGCAATTCATTGTGCATGGCATTCATCCAATGCACATTATCATTTGCTTCCTCAAATGTCTCAGGCTCCTCCTCATCAAGAAGAGTACCTGCATAAGCTGTTTCAACTGAAACAGCTCCCCCCATGTGCCTTACTACACTACGAGTCTTGCCAGGCAATGGAGCCTCAAGCTTACTCTCCCTAAGAGTCTGAAGCAACCAATGTGGGACTGTTTTGGCTGCGTGTATCTCTTGAATTTCTTGCCTGACAACTTCATCCACACCCTGAGGTTGTACTAATTCAGCTTGGGGCTGAATCTGTACGTGTGGATCTGGTGGAGGTTGCTGTAAATTCTGAGTTTCAGCGGGGGAACCAAATGCTATAGGAAGCATCCCCTCAAACACATCATCTGAAGAGGCTGGAATCTGAAATTCAGCATGTGTATGTGCAGAATTTTCAGAGAATATGACATCTCTACTAACAAAAATCTTGCATGTAGCAGGGTTGAAGAGACGATAGCCTTTGCTTTGTGAACTATATTCCACAAAAATGCATTTGAGTGCCTTATCTGACAACTTGTGTCTGAACTCCACAGGCACATGGGCATATGCAACACAACCAAAAACTTTGAAATGGTCCACTGAAGGCTTTCTCCCATGCCATGCCTCATAGGGAGTGATTGTCTTCAAAGCCTTTGTAGGAGCCCGATGTAAAATATAGTTGGCACACATGAGGCTTTCCAACCAAAACTTGTGAGGCAACTTCTTACTTGTGAGCATGCCATTACTCACACAAGTTACCTTCTTGGTGGGTGAAGAATGCAGAGTTACAAACAGACCCTTCTTGGAAGTGATGTGCTTTGAAGCACCACTGTCAAAATACCAAGTATGAAGTGTCTCATCAACACTAAAGGAGCATTCATCCTTTGAAGGATCGTAAGTGCAAGTCAAGAAAGCATATGGGTCATCATCTTTAGTGGCTGTAATATCAGAACTACCCACTGAAAAATCTGAAGTGCAAGACAGAAAGGCATAGTGCTCTTCAACCAAGTTGGCTGCAACATCTCCGCCATCATGAGAATGTGGAACTGATGCATCTGATACAGCCATACCGGAATCCCTTTTCTTCTCTTTGGCTATGCGCTTCTTGCACTCTCCAATATAATGACTTGGCTTCTTGCAATAATGACAGATGCCCTTCTTTTTCTGCTTATTTGTATCACCCTTTGCCTTATAAGAAGGCTGTCCAAAATCAGCTTTATGCTGATGTGTGGGCTGATTGGCATGTGGCTTTTGCTGCCCTTTACCCTTGGGCTTGAACTTGGAGAGCATAGCATGCTCGCCAGCCCGGATTGCCATATTTCTGCGAGTTTGTTCCTCCTGCAACAGAAGTCCTACCAACTCGTGAAAGGAGAGAGGATTGCTGCCCCCCCTCAATGACAAATTCAGCGAGGTGTGGAAACCGAGATAGGACTCAGGAAGAGAGTTCAGAGTGGTGGTGATCATCTCTGAATCCGGAATGACTTCATCAATATTCAGCAATTGTTCCCTGAGGTCCTAAAGCTTTGTGAGGTGAGAATTCATGGAATCTCCCTCCTCCATATGTGTATGGGAAAGTTCTTGCTTCAGAAAGGAAACTATGGCATCATTTCTTGCTGCAAACATACTCTAGTATCTCCCAAGTTGCCATAGATGTCTTGCATGACCGAATATGAGGTATAATGAACCTCTTGACAGAAAGAGAGATTACTGAAAGAGCTTGTGCATCCCTAGAGTCCCATCTTTTATGCTCTGCTGTGGGAGCTCCTGGAGTGATTGCTCCAACCACCTGTGCTACATTTGTACCTCTACCCCTGCCTCCAACTGTGGGAGTGATAGGTGTGGTCGCTATATCTGGTCTTGCTTCATCTCCATTGACATAATCCCAAAGATGTCTGCCAACCAAGATATTGCGAACCATGAAACTCCACAAGTAGTTGGTGCCATCCACCTCATCCTCCTGTGTGAGAACCCCGAACACCTCATTGGAGTTGTTCTGAGCCATTTATACCAGAAAATATCAAAGAAAATACAGCAGACTGACCAAGTGAAATCCCTTCTTGGGATATAAAATGCACAAGTAGAATCTGCCCACAGTGATGAATACTGTCAGAGCCTGTCAAAGGCTCATAATGCACTTCAATTGTCCTACAAATGCTCTCCAAAAGTTCCAAAAAACACTGCAGAATTTGCCACTATCTGCACTGTCACTTAAAATGAGTCCAAAATTGGCTGCAACAGTCCCAAAATGCTTTTACACTGCCAAATTGCATCCGAATGCCAAAAGCCCCAATTTCTTTGGGGAAATTGCATCCAAAACAGGGCAAATTGCCTGAAAACCCCAAAAATGCAAGAAATTGCTGTGTAAAGCAAAAAACCCCAAATTTCTGCAAGAAATTGCAACTCAAAAGGGGCAAATTGATTGAAAGCCCCAATTTGCAATTTATCTGCAAAAGGAGTAAATTCTACTGCCAATGTGCTCACATGTAACTCAAATTGAGTCCAAAAAGCCTGCAAAGCTCCCAAATTTCTCTTCTTCTGCAAAATTGCAATCCAATTGCAAAAGCCCCAAATTTTACAGCCAAACAATGGCTCAAATGCACAAAAAGGTCTGCCAAACAACCAACTGTAAATGTCTGCCCACGAATATAGAATGCCCCAAATTTTAAAATGAAATTGAGCACAACGTGGGGCAGTTTGACAAAAGCCCCAAATTTTACAAAATGCTCAACTTCCTTCTCAAATCAGCTGCCCAAATTGAAACGCACAGTTGCCTGCAACTAGTCTGCTAAAACAATCTGCTCCGAAACAAAATAATTGTACAGCAGATAATTGAACGGGCTGCTGTTGTACGGAAGTACAGCTGGTGCTGAATGGATGTATGGCTGCTACTGCTGCTGGAGGTGTACGGCCGTACGATTGACTGACACAGGACTGTACGGCTCTATACGGCTGGAGGTGCACGGACGTACAGTTGACTGATGCAGCTCTGTACGGTTGGTTGACGCAGGAGTGTACGGCCAGTCAGCGCAGGTACTGTACGGATGGTACGTACGGACTGCATGTGTGGCTGTACGGCAAACTCGAAATCCGTACAACATACGGACATTGTACGGCTGTTCAGGGGCTGATGTACGACAGGCTGTATGGTTGGAGCTTTGTCACTAGTACGGGTGTACACACAGCAGCGTGGGCTGCTGTATGGCTGTACGGACGAACTACAAGCAAAAGGTATGAAACTGTACGAAAGAGCAATGATGGTACTTGCAGGTCGTACAGACTGTACGTCGGGTGTTGAGCAAAGAGCAGGGAGCTGTTGAGCTAGGAGTAGGGTCTTGCTGCTCTGATACCAAATGTGAGAAAGAGAGAGTGAGAGAGCAAGAGAGCTGAACGACTGTCTGCAATAGATGAAGTGAAGAAGAACAACAAAAGTGAAAGGTTTTTTCTAAGTGACAAAACCTTATAGTTCACTAACCGTAGTTAGTGAACTAGCTGTGGTTAGGGGAAAAAACCTCAAATGAGGGAAAAGTGCCCCTAACCTACTTATTACATACATTGGTCACTGCTAGAATATAATAATAATTCTAACAAACATCACTCCAGATCCTTTTCCGGGAGATAAGTCTCGTACCAAGGAGATTGTTGACACTTGGTTGCACAAGTGGCAAGTACACTTCTAGTTTCACCCTTACCCGGATGACAAGAAAATACAGCTTGCAGCAGGGTTTATGTCAGGAAAGGATTTATTGTGGTGGAAGGAACTCCAACCAAAGCCTAGAATTCGAAGGAGTCTTCAAGAAAGAGTTTTTGAAGGAGGAAGATTACGATATCATAGGCAAGCTCAAAGCTCTAAGCTGAATCTGACTTTTGAGTTTTATCTTTAAAGGCTTCGGGATTTGCAGACCAGAGCTAGAAAGATGGATCCAGTGACCTTGTTAGGTTTCTTTGTGGACGGTTTGCCTGACTTGTACAAATTACAAATCAAGAACAACAAGTGTACCACTTTGCAAGAGGCCATGAACTATGTGCGCATCTATGATGATACCATGGCTAGTGCAAAGGGAACCACAGTTTCCGACAGGGGTGGGAAGAACAAGAGGAAGTTCTTCTAGTCCACCACTGGTACCGGGGAGTCAAAGTCTATAGACAACGCCTCCAAGAAACATTCGACTCAGGCGAAGGATGGTCGTGCCCATTTCCTTCGTACATTGAAGTTAAAGAAAGAGGGATGTTGCTTCATATGCGAGGAGCGGGGCCACACAAGGAATGATCATCCTAAGCGCAAGAACCAGATGCAAGCGCCGAGACCGAAGCTCCATGCGGGTCCAAGTACCAAAGCTAAGGGAGCTAATCAAGTTTCGATGACATGTATTTCTGTAAATATCATTACCTACCCACTTTCTTGTAATTGCACTTTTAATAATTCGTTATTTGGTTCCCATGATCTTTTCCAAGTTTATGGAGAAGTTAGGAACCAAAGAGTTCACATTCTCTTTCTTTGTTAATTATAAACTAGTGCAGAAGATGGGGCTATCCACGATACCTAGCGATCACACCTACAAGGTGCAGCTTCCAGCTAAGAAGCAATTTTGGGATCACAAGATTGAAGCACTTTCTATCCGGATTCAAGACTACACAGCTGCTCTTACGTGCTATGTCATGCACTTGGAACATGTGGACTTGTTAATCGAAATAGAGTGGTTTAAAACCCACGATATTCGGATTGGATGGAAAGAGCATACTCTTTCTTTTTTGGATAAGGACACCCAATTTTGTATTCAGTGTGATAATATTCCCTCTTCTCAAGGACCTATTGTATCTGCGATGCAGCTTTGAAATATAATAAACACTTCTCATTATGAGGTGTATCAGTGTGTTTTGATTCCGCTTTCTTAAATTATTGTTTCTGTTAATAACAAAAATGATTTAAGTGTGTTTGAACACCGTGAATTGAGAACGTTGTTGGATGATTTCATAGATGTATTCCCTGCTCAACTGCCGGAAAATTTACCTCCAGAACGGGCAGTAGACCATTGCATAGATTTAGTACCTAGGGCTCAACCTAGTTGCACCTTATAGGATGAGCTAGCTTGAGGAGGATGAGTTAGCTTCACAGCTACAAGATTATCTGAATATGGGTTATACTTGCCCAAGTAAATCACCTTGGAAAGCACCTGTCCTCTTAAGAAAGAAGAAAGATAATTCGTGGAGAATGTATATAGATTCTAAACGATTGAACAAAGTGACAATTAAGAATCGATATCCTCTTCCTCGTTTTGATGATTTGATAGACCGTTTGGCCGGAGCAAAGTATTTCACTAAGATTGATTTGCGTACTGGTTATCACCAAATCCGTATCTATGCTAAACACATAGATAGAACCGCATTCTGAACTAGGTATGGCCACTACGAGTTTCTCGTATTACCTTTTGGTTTGATCAATGCTCCTACTACCTCCAGCAAATGATGAACGATTTGTTCCGAGATTTTCTGGGCAAATTTGTTGTCATGTTCTTAGATGATATCTTGGTATATAGCCGAACGCTAGAGGATCACATTGGACACCTCCGGATTGTCTTAGTTATTCTAAGACAACATAAGCTCTATGCCAAGATGAGTAAATGTGACTTCTTTATGAAGGAGATCATTTACTTAGGACACAAGATTTCTTCTAAAGGTATTAGCATTGATCTGGATCGTATCCCAAAGGTTTTAGAATGGCCTATCCCTCAGGCTGTGAAACAACTTCGTTCTTTCCTAGGATTCACGGTTTTTCTACAGAAGTCTGTGCGTGATTATTCACACATCATGGCACCTCTGCCAAACATATTGAAAGGTCGTGCACGCAGGTTTACCCAGCCGATCTCATGGAATGATGCATTGAACAAGGCTTTTGAAACCTTGAAGTTAACTATCAAGGAAGCACCCATTCTTGCATTACCCGATCCTACCCGGCCTTATGTTTTAGAGGCCGATGCGAGTGATTTTGCGATTGGGGCCGCTTTATTCCAAGAGGGCAGACCTGTAGCTTTTGAGAGTAAAAAGCTAGACGACACTCAATATCATTGGTCCACACTAAAAAAAGAACTCTATGCGGTTGTGTATGCTCTCAAGGTTTGGAGACACTACTTGTATGGTTCGAAGTTTCTTATATTGACCTATCACCAGTCAATCAAGTATGTGTGTGACGGGTTTGAATTGAGGGGATGAAAGGCTAGATGGACAGAATTAATGCAAGATTTTGATTTTGAAATACGTTATCGAAAGTTCTCGCTGAATAGTGTGGCGGATGCCTTTAAGTCGAGTCAAGTTTGTAAATGCTATGTCATTTACAGAAATATCCTCAAACCTATTTCAATCCTTGAGAGGGCTTTGCGCAACTCATAGTCATTTTAGTTCTTATTGGCAGAACGTCCAGGATGGGAGCTCCATGGTTGATCAGGGCTCAGGGATTGTGCCACCTACGGTATAGGCGGCGGGAGGTCAGTGGATGATTAGGAACGGCTTGCTGTTCCGGAAGGGAAAGATATGTGTGCCAGATGTTTCAGATCTTCGATCCAAGATTCTCTGGGAGTGTCATGATGCTCCTAGTAGCTAGACATCCAGATATACATCACACTCTGTCTCTTGTGAAGCATACCTTTTATTGTACTAAGATGCGTGCATTTATTGAAAACTATATGGTAGGTTGCCGGGTTTGTCAAGTTACTAAGGCAGAATGCCTTAGAAGCGCGGGTTTATTACAGCCATTGCAAATCCCGGGTAATAAATGGGAAAGTATTTCCATGGATTTTATTACTAGTTTGCCTAGAACGCGCAAGCATCATGACTCCATTTGGGTCATAGTGGACCGTCTGACAAAAATGGCTAGATTCTTACCTACTAGAACAACTATCTCAGCTGTTCAGCTGGCTCACAAGTTTGTGGACCATTTGATTAAGTTGTATGGTTTGCCCTCTGACATAGTCAGTGACAGGGACTCGAAGTTTACAAGTAACTTCTGGAAACTTGTTTTTGAGAAGTTGGAATATGAGTTTCTCAGATCATGCACAATCTGATGGCAGTACAGAGAAGGTCAACCAATTGATTGAAGATATGCTTTGGGCATATGTTGCTAAGAGACAGTCTTTATGGGAAGATTATCGACCTATGATAGAATTTGCTTATAACAGTGCAAAGCATTTGAGTACTGGTTACAGTTCTTTTATGCTTATGTACGGGTTTCAACCTAAGCCACCAGTTATGGTTGGGTTAAAGGGAATCCAAAATGATGCTGCAAAGACATTCTTGCAAGACATGCAAGAAATGTTGTAGTTTGCCAAGGAGTCTATTAGAAGTGCCCAAGATCGGGATTGATTTTATACTAATAGACATCATTCACTTAGAGAGTTCTTTGAAGGAACGATGGTATATTTGCGTAGTCCCAAAGAATCCAAGAGCCTAAGTACTGGTTTGGTTCCGAAGCTATCCCGCAGATATTGTGGTCTGTTTAAGGTTATTAAAAGAATTGGACCAGTTGCATATAGACTAGAATTGCCTCCTGATGTTAAAGTACATCCAGTATTTTATGTGAGTAGACTGAAAGAGTTACTGGGTGTGGATGATCAACTTGTTTCTCCTCAAGAAATAATAGAAGTTACAGATTTGACTTTTATTCCACACGAACCTGAGAGTATTCTTGAATTTTGTGAAAAACAGATTCGTAATAGAACTATCACGGAATACAAGATCAAGTGGAAGGATCGTGTTGAGGAGACCTTACGGAACCTCCAGAGGACATTTTCGGGTTTTTTAGCGAGCTCAGGAGTGAGTTCTTAGAGGAGGGGAAGTATGTCATGTGCACGGATTGGTCACTGACGTGTAATGGGTACACAAGACTAGCTCAGGTAGCCTGGATAGGCTTAGAGCTAGGCAAGCTTGATTCTCGAGTTCTTCACCGAAGCACTTCCACGTGAAAAGTTTGAGGCATTTCGCAGTGCCCTGAACTTATCTCCTTTTGGTGATTGATCATTTCCTTGTACATGACATTGGCACTGCACGGGGGTGTTAGAATTATTATTATATTCTAGCAGTGACCAATGTAATGTAATAAGTAGGTTAGGGGCACTTTTCCCTCATTTGAGGTTTTTTCCCTAACCACAGTTAGTTCACTAACTACGGTTAGTGAAGGATAAGGTTTTGTCACTTAGACAAAACCTTTTCCTTTTGTTATACTTCTTCACTTCATCTATGCAAACAGTCGTTCAGCTCTCTTGCTCTCTCACTCTCTCTTTCTCACAATGTTCGGACCTAACACTGAGGCCATGGCATCCACATGCGTGAGCCCTTAAACAGTGCTAGTCAAAAGTGTGAGTGTAGTCTGAATCCCTTGGAGTTGCTGTGTCAACCTCGTTTGATTCGTGTTAACCTTCTCAAACTTTTCATCGAGAGCAGTGGTGAATTCACTGAAGGCTGTCTTCGTAATCAAATCATCACACAGACCCTGGTCATCCTCCACATGGTAGTTCATATCCTGGTCTCCCATCGCAAGCTTAGGGTCTACAGAATCAATCATAACTGAATCAGATCTGATGAAGAAAGTAGGCTGAGAGAAGAGAAGTGACAGGTGGTCTCGAAACTGGGGGGCTGGAACAAAGAGAGAAGCTGACGAAATAGAGGGGATGAGAGAAAGAGGGCTGGCTGGACGAAAGGAGAAGAGGCTGGCGGAGGCTGTCAATCCAGGAGCCGAACTCCTTGCTGTCCCGTACGGAGGTCTGCAGCAGGCGGAACGAGAGGGGGAAATCGGGAAGGGATTGTGGAGGGGTAGAGGCTTGCTCACAAATCTGCCCGTAGGGGAGGAGCTGCTACTGCGATAAGCTCTAGAGTAGGGGAGTGATGCTTTTAGAGGGCTCAGCCTCTAAGAAAGCTCCCCCCTCCTAACTTGGAGGAGTAGTGCTTTTTTTAGCATCCAGGCCCACCCCCCGAATTCACGCAGCCTTGCCTGCGGCCTGCTCCAACCTATGGCGCACCCCTTGACTCCCTCCTTGGCTGCGAACTGCTCCAGCCCTTGACGCCCTCATGGTCACTGCTCAGCCCACCGTACCTGGGTTCAATGAAGGCTCCCCCTTAGCCCATCGCTACTCTCCTACCAACGCTTCTCTCCTACAATCCCACTCCCCTACAATCGCTCTCTACCCCTCCAAATTACTCCTAACTCTCACTCTCACCTAGCACCTCAGTTCAACGTCAAATTCACTCTCTCTCTGCCTTCTCCTACCTTCTTTCCCTGATCTAAAACCACTTCCCTTAATCAATGAACCAATCAAGCACTTGCAGAGTAATGAACATAAATTTCGAAATGAGGGCATACCTCGAGAAAAAATCGTCCAAAATTCTCGCAACAGAGGTTCCTACCTCAGGAGTTGGCTCTGATACCAACTGACACGACCCCAACACTCCTAAAACCTCTGATCTGCAAACAAACACAAGAGCACACCAAACGTGAGGAAATTGAGCAGGCTATGCTCACCACCCAACCATGACATCTACGGGATGCGATCCTGAATCAAAAGATGTCCCCTCCGAGCCACGAGCTGAGCTACTGGCACGAACTCCCAACCAGATCCTAACCAGCCTAATGTCCCATACCACCAGGTGGCCTAGGATCTGCTGCTGGGCCTTGGGCTACGCTATGATGCAGGCGCGCGTCCACGACTCAATCCAAGATCAGACCTAGCACCTGGGAACGAGACTTGCTCGGCTCTGAGAACTCAACGTCTGGGCCCCTTATATAGACTCTAGCCCCAAGCGCCAAAAATAGCGAAGACCTCTATCTAGTTCGTACCCTTGCCATTCAACCCGAGAATGCCTCTGCCTAGCTCTAAGCCTCCCCAGGCTACCTGAGCTAGTCTTGTGTACCCAGCACACGTCAGATACCAATCCGTGCGCAATAAATCAAGGTCATCCTCCAGCAAAGCCTTGCCTTCAAGCTCCACTTTTTGTAAGTTTCCGATCAGGGCTCTAATATCATGTTAGAAATGATCCCGACGGAGGGTATCCCACAACAGAACACTAATAGAGCATCCCAAGAATTACACGCGGAAGTGTTTAGCTACAAAATCCAAATAGACAGTGTTTTGCTTATGTGTACTTCACAACCATGTGTGTTTGTGTGTAAGCTAGTAAATAGACAGGGATCCAAGAGAGAGATAGCCCCAACAAAAGATATACTTCCGTCCTCAAATGGACACAATACAAAAGAGAGATCTAGCAAACCGTGGTCCTCTGATCTTACCAGACGTTGTACTACTAACTCCTTAGCACCTCCACATTCCTGAGCCCAGTAGGTCTCTCTTTGTGCTGCCCACATGGCAGCCTGTTTGCTGCCCATGTGGCAGCCCCATCTCTGTCTATTTTACTGTGAGCATGCTGCCCGCATGGCAGCCACATCACCCTTTTGCTCTTGTCATATGGGGGCTTACAGATGGGGAGGTGACCAACCCTATCCCAACATTGTCGGATCTTGATTGTTTCCCAACATTGTCGGATCTTGATTGTTTCGAGAACCTTCATTCTCATATTTTTTATGGGAATAGATGCCATCCTTAGATAAACAAGACAAGCCACTTGAATTATGCTTCTGTAGTTGTTGAGAACAAATTTGGACGAAACCTTAAAAATCAGTTATCGGTTTGACATATGCTATGGTTGACAGCTTGGCTTTTGAGACATGGGTCCGTTGAGGAATTAATATGAAGGCTACTTTAGTCTATCATTTTCAATAAGGTCACCAATCTCCAACATCAACGTGGCGAATTGGAATATGTAGGTAAATAGGGAGCTGGTTTTCAAGTTATGAACAAGCTTGAAAATCCACATTAGCAAGTAAAAAATGCTTACGAATGACTTGATTAAAGAACCTCCAAGTTGTTACACCTTTTTCCTCTTAAAGCACCTTTTCTACAAGAGGAATGCAACACTGATGCAGCTAGGGCTATCTTATTGTTGGGGAGGTCAATTGTATCAAAGTATCTTGCACATTTTAGCAAGCTAGTAGGAGAGGGTTTAGTGGTTTAGCTAACCAACACAAGCTTTCAAAATGTTATGTCAAGTCTTTTTTAATTAAAAGCTTGTAAGAGAAGATACACAACACATACCAAGGTAGCCATGCTCTCTTAAAGCTGTTGAACTTGTTTAGGGTCGAGAGCATCTGTAAATACAACTAGATCATGAGTGCACGGAGAAGCCAAACATCTTCCAAGAGCTACGATGATGAGATGGTTGATTCTTCAATAGTGATAGCCTTGCGCTCTAGTCTGTACCATGGTGCTCGGAAGAACCAAGCTGCTCCTTGAATGTACTATCCAAAATGAAAAGCACGGGAAGTTGGAGTAAGATGATACCACCCGTGGAAATCACCACCTCTATTGTTGGGAGGTAGTGGTGTAGCTAGGATGCCTCTTAGAGTCATAGACGACAAGTAATGTGAACAATCCATGTTTCAAAAGTGGAAATGTTTGGCCTATAACTCAATTGGAGTACCAGTTTGATGCCCCATGTGATGAAGAGTTCCTAGGCGATGATGGGCTAGATACATTTATTATATGAGGGCTATTCATTTCATGTACTTCAAATGTGTGCATAACATCAATGATAACGGTGAATCATTCTCAAAGAAAATGGACATTGTGAAATTAATGCTATGTTGATAATGTTGGAAGCCAAACAAAGGCTGCTACGTGACTTTGGATTTGCGCCGGGTGCAGGGTCCCCAAGCCTATCCCAAAGCCACACGCATGCTCATCTCCACAAAAAGTCCCGAGAGGGGATGACTGTGGAGGGCTCTCCAAGGGTAGGAACGATATATGGGATGCCACCCCCCTTTGTACGAAGGAATCCATTGATTGTATAGCCCTCTACATTAGCTATCGGCTCCTACTTTTGAGAAAACTAAGTACATGGCCTAAATCTACACATGCGAGGGTGAAGGCCATTACCTCCAACAGATGGTGGCGTTAAGTCTTAGTGTGCAGTCCACTTTTGCCTTTGGATTCGATTAAAATTTGTGCACTTCTTTTGCCACATCTTAGCAGATGCCGGGCTATGCATCTACAAGTTGGGCATCGGCAAGATTGTGAACCAAAGGAGCGCATAGATGAGGGTAAAACGGGCAGCCAAGATAACTAATTGCAGGCAGATATGGCAGCCCAAATGGCAGCAAAAGAGAGAGCATTGGCAGAGAGGATACATACATAGAAGCCCTGATGGAGAGGGGTCGGGTGGGGGAGACGCGCTTTGTGAAGCTCCCAAAGGGTGCCTATCCAAAGATGGTGACCTTTGGCAAAGGAAGGGGTGCATTTCTAAATAGAAAGGTGTCACCCTTCACGAAAAAGTGACACTTCGTTACATACCTTTGTAAGACTAGAATATATACAATCGTACAAATTCAAATTTTTGTCATGATGGGATATACTCTTAGTTGACGGAGTGTGTCCGTTCACTGAAAAGGTGTATCTCATTAGTTTGGGACAGCCCAAGCACATGAAGGGACATAAAAGTGTAAGTGTGTGTGTGTGTGTGTGTGTGTGCACGTTCTCTCTCTCTCTCTCTCTCTCTCTCTCTCTCTCTCTCTCTCTCACACATATGTGTGTTTGTGTGTGTGGCGGGGGGGGGATTCATGACATCTGGTGACATGAGGCAATGCAAAGGCCACTGTGAGGATCATGTGGGATGACAGGTGTCAAAAAATTCTCATGCCTTCTCAACATCTCTCCTATGCTCAATAGCATGGAAAACCTTTTAGTGTAAGGTTGGCATCATGCGGAGGCTAGGACAGGTCATTTCCTACAAGAAAGAGTGAAAGTTTGCTCTGACACCTTTGTAAGCAGTCCTAGTAATCTAATATCACTAGTAAGCTAAGGAATAGAAAGGAGACCATAATGATAATTGAGAACAAGAATCTGCCTTGCAGAATGTGTAATATGTGTGACCCATACAGTGAGGCCTCCCTTCTGAAAAGCCATACATGAGAAAGTGTGTAGGGTGTGCTTGAATAGAAAAGGTATAACCATGGATGAGAGAATACATTACATAGAAGTGTCCCCTTAATGAAGTATGCAACACTACATGTGAAGTCTTTAACAATTTCATTTTAGTCCCACCCAAACGAGCATCTAAATCTAGCTGATAGGGCAACACACCATTTAAGATAGAATACCGGCACGCCAGAACATGGACGAAAACTTCACAAGGTGAAACTTGCATGTCCGCTAATACAACAGAAGCATTACCTAGATGAATCCAGGAACATTCCCAAACTCATCCTCTAAAAACACAACCTAGTCAAGTATAGGCTTCTCTTGTTTTCAAGTGTTCATCTTTCACATACTCTTGTACATGCAGTCACTCTCCCTCTCTAATTGTGAGGGTTCAACCATGAAAGTGTAGGCCATCTCAAGGGCTATCCATAGATGCCACTTCTACCTTGGTATGTGCCTTGTAGGCCTAGTTATAGTCAGTTAGGACTATTGGTACAATTAGTTTATGTACCATCTAAGTCAATTAGGACACTTAGTCCAGTTAGGACAGTTACCCCTAGGGTTTTGTTATGTTGGCTCTCCCTTGAGCCTCCACACTTCAGTTTTGCAGCAATCTATTACAGCATCTCGTCTTTCTCCTTTGTGCTTCCATTTTTGAGCTTCCATTGCTTCCAACACCCAACAGTATCAGAGCAGGTTGGGAATCCTTTCGCTCAGCCATTGATAGCTTTCCCAAGCTGTTTGGCAACCTCTAGAGCCCTCATTCCTGCTGGTCTTATGCTGGTTTTCACACTCCCACAAGTGTTTGAGACCTTTCCAAGCACTCATGTCGCGAAAGATCTCATTTTGACCCGGGAAGACCACACTTTGGAGCAACCACCGCGAAGGGAGCTGCATTTCGAAGCATTTTACAGCCTGCTGCAGTTCATTTTTTACAACACGTGTGACCTGTAACAACTGTACGGAAGCATTTAAGGCTGCTGCGCAACTGTACGGAACTGCTGTGACAGCATTTAATGCTGTACGGACCTGCTGACAGATAGATAATGCTGTACGGACCTGCTGCATTCACATTTAGGGCTGTACGGACTGCCTCGGGGTGCGTGCCAGCATTTTGAACTGTTTCGGGTTACAAGCCAGCATTTCGGAGCTGCCTCGAGCTGTGTCCCAGCATTTTGAAGCTGCCTCAAGCTGCGTGCCGACGTTTGGAGCCATTTGGAGTGTGTTGAAGTGATCTGGAGTCCACTCCTTGAGCCCATTCTTCCTCATTTGGCATCCCTTTGCCTCGGGCTGCGAGTTCTCCTCCATTGGATCTCTCTCTCCATTTCTAAGTGCTCTTCTCCTTGCAGGAGCACTTTCTTTTGCTCTAATTCTCATTTCCAACCCTCATTTGCTCACATTCAGAGCAGTGTTTCCTTCTTAGGTTTAGGGATAGGTTTAGGTCCAGCCTAGGATAGGAGCCCTTTTGGGTCCCCTCAGCGTTGGAACAAGTGAAGATAATGGCAGGGGAAGGGCTGCCTTTATAGGCTACCCTGCACCCCTCCCTAGGGCTGGCATTTATGGGGACTAGGACTGGCATTTATGGGGACTAGGGCTGCCTTTATGGGGCCTAGGGCTGGCCTTTATGGGGCCTAGGGCTGGCATTTATAGGACCTAGGGCTGCCATTTATGAGGCCAGCCAACCAGCCCCAAAAGCCCTATAAATAGGGGCCTCCAGGCCCTCTTTCCTCATTTAGTTCTCCCAGCACTTCCGCCTCCTACAGCTCCTCCTCAGCCCCCTCTGAACAGACGGGGAGTCGGGACAGCAAACGGAGTAAGGTTTGGGGTCTGTTTCAGCAGCTCTTTTCAGTTATCTCTTACAGTTTTACACAGCTCTCTTTATTTCAGTCATCTCTCAGCTCTCATAAGATCTATCACTCCTAGCTTTCGCTCACGTAGTAACCCTGCATTCCGGTGGACAGCACAAGCCTCTTCCTTGCCTCTCAGGTATTGGTCGGCGTTGCCTCTCAAGTCTCTGGGTCTGCTATAGGTGTGCACAGTGAGCTCTTCAGAAGCGTGTTCCGTGCTCTCTCGAAGAGTGTTCTTTGTATTTCTCAGTTCTCCAAGTATAAAGCAAATTCTCCCCTGATTGGGGGAGGGGGCCCTCAGTGGGTACAAGGACCCAATCGGTTGTCGACTCTACTCTCTCTCTACCCTCATCTCCTTTCTCTCTCTATGGTAAACAACGCTAATTCCTCGCTAAAGGTTTAAAGAAGGTCTTGCTGCGAATTACACGATTAGATTACCGTTGCATGTTACAGATTTAAACTTAGTACCTTTTGTAACTTGATCTGTTGTACTCTGTACAATCATAGGTTGCTATATCCCTACGGGACGAACATGTGCAACCATGACACTAGATATTTGGGTATCTTGAGTCATGTCCAGGATACTTCAGCCCATACCATGGAGGGGGGTTTGTAGGCCATCTCATGGGCTATCCATAGATGCCACTTATACCTTGGTATGTGCCTTGTAGGCCTAGTTATAGTTAGTTAGGACTATTGGTACAGTTAGTTTATGTACCATCTAGGTCAGTTAGGACACTTAGTCCAGTTAGGGCAGTTAGCCCTAGGGCTTTGTTATGCTGGCTCTCCCTTAAGCCTTCACACTTCACTTTTGCAGCAATCTATTACATCATCTCGCCGTAGTAATCTATTACATCATCACAAGCAGTAGTCCAAAATCTCTTCATTCAAGCTACAACTGCTTGTGAAGTCTAAACGATTTCATTTTAGTCTCTCCCAAACATGAATCTATGCTAAAGGTTTGATTCCCGTACATTTATCAATGCTCAAGGTTTGACACTCGTACATCGCTTCAAATGTAGATCCACACTTAAATGATGCACATGATTCAATGCTCAAAATTTGCCTCAAGCACCTCGTCTGATAGCAGAAATTGGTAACTCTTTAAAAACTCCCTCTGTAATATTCCTAGAATGCGAAAGAACCTGAAAATGCTCAAAGAAAGTTGACAAAACTCAAACCAAAACTATTGTACATAGGTATGGCACAAAGGCCATAGTTTTATCTACCTAACGAGAATGCTACGATTGTTGGACTTATCAATTCAAAAGCAAAGGTCAATGGTTTGAACAAAACATTACCACAACAAAATCATTTTCTGCACCAATGACGAGAATTGGTGGAGCATGCACAGCAGCATGAGGAACTGGTAGTGAAGCACTCAGCTCCCGCAGATTAAATAAAGGAACCCTTGAGCTTCTCGCCAGAAGTTTTTGATACCTGTATAGAACATCCAAGTAGGAGTGTCACTACATGAATGATGGCAGGAATAATACAACTTCCCTGCCCCAAATAAAATATATTTTGGCCTTTCTTTCTATCCAACAGGTTCTCTGCCCTCCAATTGATGTCAACATGCTCTCAAACTCTCTCTCTCTCTCTCTCTCTCTCTCTCTCTCTCTCTGTGCCCTCCAACTGGTGAAAACTGGCTGATGCAAGAACATCAACAGAGGAAAGGATATGCACGCTATGCTCCAGACCAATGGTTGCTCTATTGCAGCAGCTATGAGTACCTACCTAGAAGGAAACTTGACATCAATCTTTTCTAACAAAATCCTCCAGCAGATTGGCAGCTACATTGAAGCTATCATTGCAAAGTTTAGAGCTATTTTCAGCGCGTTTCTGGGGATACGCATAAGGAGGCCATGGTCACACATTATGGGTAGTACCTCTTCAACATGTGTATGGCCCACAAGCTGGCCATATACAACAACTTGTAGTGATGGCCAGGACCAGAATAGTACACATGCAACCCTCACGAGGGTGGCCTCAGTGTGGTGGATTACATCACAGGGTTTTCTGCTTTGACTCACAGAACTGTAGCCTTTTAGTCCACCCCCTCATGCCAAGAACCAAACAAATCTCTTTCATATAGCCCTACCCCAACCTATCCTCCAATTACCGTCACTCATCCTTCCAGATACCATCACTACAATTTTGATCATTGCAGTCCTCTCACACTCATCAACCTCACAGCACAGCACTCCTTTCCTTTCATGGTCAGGTCCACGGGGAAGCCAACTCAACGATTGATTCCTCAAGCTAGCTACTATGATGCGTGTAAAACAAACTACATCATACCTATCCTCAAGGTGGGGACCCCAAAAACCCAAACAACTAAAACACAATCGTGATCAGTCATGTCATGTCCAAAATTTTCATGCTGTAGGGATAACAACAGAGCCCGAGTGCAAATAAGTTTATGCTGCCAGTATATATATACCTTCATAAGGCTAGAATATGTGCAATCCAACAAATTAATTTTTTTATAAAACAAGCGAAAGAAGAAGGGAGTTTCTAAGCGACTTTAAGCAAGATTATGAGTAAATGAGAAAATTTTAAAAACAAAAAATAACTTAGTAAACATAAGCGTAGCTACGCTTATGTTCTCATCGGTACCCAAGCACGAGCTGCAATCTGGGTTCTAAAGTCTCTTGGTTAAACCTAGTGCTTACTAAGTTTTGAATCCCAACCCAAACAACAAAAACTTCAATAGCAAAAAGGAAGAAACAAAGCAGAAACTAAGAAAGAAATGCAAAAAAAACACACACACACACATAGGTTATTAGGTTTAATATCCACTACAACACACCAAAAAAAAAGAGAAGCGGAACTAATGCTAACACAAGGGAACAAAGATAAACCAACGTGCAACATTAAATGCGCAAACATTGGGCAAGAATAATTATAATTATTTTTTAATTAGGTATGTATTTATTCATTTATTTTGAATTAATGAATAATACTAAAAAATCAAATAGGGGAGTGGAAAAAAAACTAAACTAAACTAAGCCGGTAACCTCCAAAAATAAAGTAAACCTAAGAAGTAAAAACAAAATGGGCCTTGAAGCTCCACACTTTGGATTTTGATTCTACATTCAAGGATCCTAAACATAACAAAAGCTAAAATTCCAAAGATATGACGATTACAAAGAGGGGAATTCCTTCATTACTATCCTTGTATTATAGTCCTTTTAGAGAAGTAATAGGATTATATTACTAAATTGAGAGACAAATGCACACTTACTTGATCAAAGACGAGAGAACCTATAAAATTGTGAAGTAATCACTCCATATTTAACCATGTAAGAGGTGTTTAAGTCAATGTGAGGCATTTGTATGATATTCAATATATTGTTGTTTATCATAGATATCAACTTCTAAACCTAAAGAAGATCAAGTTATGCTAAGCTCTCCACTAGGTGTACGATTAATTTCATATAAGCCTTGAGGATGAATTCCTCCACTAGAAGAATTTGGATCTTTGTACATAAAATCTGCAAAGTTTGGAATGTTTGGGACAAATAAGTCATCTATGCATCTCGTAACCTGACTATCTTTATGAAGAACGATTGGACAAGTCCCACAAGAAATCAACTCATTGCATACACTCAAATTCATAAGTAAAAATGTAGAAGTTTTCTAGGTAAACAGTACAATTAGTGCCCATCGGAATAACAATGCTTTTTTTATAACATAATAAGCATAGCTATGATTATATTCTCATCAGTACCCAATGCCATCTAGATTTTAAAAGATTCCAAAATCTCTTGGGTAAACCTAGTGCTGAGTACTTACTAAGCTTTGGAATCCCAACCCAAATGACAAAAATTTCGATAGCAAAAAGGAAGAACACAAAGCAAAAAATAAGAAAAAGATATGTGTGTGTGTGAGAGAGAGAGAGAGAGAGAGAATTAAATTCAGTTTAAGATCCACCACAACACACCCAGCAACAATTAATATTAACACAAGGGAACAAAGATAAACCAATGTATACGAATGAAACGCCAACACAAACAAAAGGAAACAATTATTATCGTGACTAGATCGCAACTACTCCACATTGGATAACATTTTGGAGGGCACGGGGCACTTGATATAGAACCTTCGGGCCCGCTTGGTCATGAGACTAAAAGATGTTGGGAGAGGTATATGGCCTCTAGTCATAGGGCAGGTCACAAAGGACTGTGGACGGAATAGATGGTCAGTACCATAGGGGTCAACAAAGGTTGTATTTTGTCACCAACCTTGTTTTGCCTCTACATTGATCAATTGTGCATCCTCTTCACACTTTGTAAGGAGAGGGGCAACCCTTGAACCAATTAGTAGTGTTAACTTCACTTTGCATAGAAACTAGTTTATCTCCCATGTATAACTTTCTTGTATAAATTAGATCTCACTAATACACACAAAGTTAAATGCATTTTAGAATAAACAATAAAAAATATCACGCATGTCTACCTTTGCACAAGATATGCTGGCATATCTCTAGAGAAGAAAGTCTCTTGGCAAAGTGAGAGGTTATAAGCAAAAGCCTTTGCTGCAAAGCTAAGTGTCACCTATCACACACCATAACTTTCATCATAAGACCGCCATACCATCAAAACATCTAGGGTGATATAACCAAAATACTACAAATTGGCTTGATCTTGCAATCCCAAGCACTAACCTTGATAGAAGCAATCGGTCTACGAAGGATATATCTTCGCACCACAGGGCTACAATCAAAAAAAAAGGAAAAGCTCTTAGTTTGCAAACATCTTTTGTTGTATATTCCAATCAAATATGTTAAATCACGCAGGCACACCACAAAATAAAATCATCACTAAAAGTTCCACCACCTACAGCACTTCATGAACATCATCATCAAACTACAAATACAAAATCGATAAAGACGGATCAAAACCACAACTTTTGTGCACTCTACCAGCCAATGAAAGATTCAAACTCCAAACAAGAAAGGACTCAAATGGACAGCTAGTAAGCAGCAGGATTTTCAAGGGGGCAGGACTTGGGGACCTCCACCGGCTCATTTTCCCTGTGACACGTGGCTCCTTTTGGGAGCCAACATGGTATCAGAGCAAAGATTCTCCGTGGAGTGTGCGGCGTGGCTGTCGTGTGCATGACATGTGGTGGAGGCTGCGGCTGCAGCTATTTCTAGACCTGTGTGCTGCAAAGATGTCGTGTCCGTGGGTGCAATAAAGTGTGACTTGACTATTCATTTTGGTGGCAGCAGCTCCTCTTAATTGCTTTCATGTGGTGGCTCCCCGTAGACTTTGGTGGCAGCTGCCTGCGGACTTTGGTGGCACTGATCTTTGTTTGGTTGGCATGGACTTTGGGGCGGATTTGGTTTGTTGATCCCTGTGCACGTTACCTAGCTCAGCCTTGGTTTGGTTGTGGGTCACCTTTGGTTTGATCAGCTGGTCACATTGTTTACCTCGGGGTCAGGGGGGCTGTTGGAAGTAGTGGCCTTCACCGAGCACGATTTATTCGAAGGATGTGCGCAGTTGTGACAAATGTAAAATTTGAGGGATGATCAATCTCATAAGCATAAATGTGGCCCAAGTGCCCTGGAATATAGCAAAACCTTACAGCCATCCAGACTTATCCCCTCCCGAGATCTTCTGATGGCTCTGGACGCTACGAGGCTATGGGACGAGGTTTGGGGACCCCCGCACCTAGTGTGGACACATGGCAACTTTACACTATCTATAACTTCTAAAGTCATAAGAAGCTGCCTTGCAATTCAAAGTTTCATACAAGGGGATCAAATGCATCATTGCCACTAGGGATGCATAAAAGATGCGCTTCCTAAAACTTATAAAAGTGATACCTTAATGTATGCACAATTGTATATAATTAGCCAATTTAAAGTGGGCTTGTGAAATTTATATTCACGACCAAGTGTCCTTGCGTTTTCATAATCGCCATGCAACTAACAAAGTTCAATTCCAACAACCAAGCAGAAGCTCCATCCAAGCTAGTTTGTCGTATACGGCACGCATCAGGGAAGGCCTCCTAAATTAAGATATTTAATTGTCCTAGAATAGTCTTCCTTTGGGTTAGTCATGAGCAGCCTTGTAACAAGTGGAACTGTCTTTCCAAGTTTAGAGAGAAGATTGTCGACTAGCATATAGCTATATATCTCTCTCCATTCCAAAGGCTGACTCCAATCTCTAGAAGGAGAGTGGAGTATGGTGTGGTTTATCCAACTCCTAAGACGCTCATCAAACTTTGTACCAAAATTGACCCACCTTGTTCCAATTGTCTTGTGAGAGGTTGCCATGTTCCAATTGTCTTATGAGAGGTTGCCCCTTAGACATAGACACCATACAACAAAACTAGCCCAACCAATGCATCAAACAAGTGCTATTTCAAACTCCATTACTAAGTATTTGTGTGCGCTCAAAGCCACAGTACTTACGCCAACTTGCCTTTATTTCTTTTCCCACAAATTGGAATCATGATTAAAGGAACCTCAAGATCTAGGTATTGAAACATAAGCTTAAATTTAAACCATCGTGAGACAAGTTAGGTTGTACCCTACTAACAAGTGGTGTCATAACAAAAATCCGACTTAGTACGAGAGGAGCCATTGATTCACTCAATTGGTCATTGTGCTTGGTTGAAAAACCTATGGCGCGTATCTACCACGTGTAGGATTATGATTGAAAGCCTGTCAAAATCCGTGCTAAATGTGGTGCTCTCTACCTTTCTCAATTGTAACTCGACTGATAGTAGCAACGCCAGCGCATCTCGATATATGTCGAGACCTGTTTTAACGGCCCAGTATGTACTAAGGGCCTTAGCACATGGATGGGCTAGCATGGGTTTGGGATGGGAATCTTTTTGTCATCATTACTCCCATCCTACACCAAGTGGTCTAGGATGGATTTAGAATGGGAGTAGCCACTTTTTCTCCCATCCTGGACCATGGCCTCTAGACCCTGGCAGCCAAAATGGGTTCCCTCTTTTTAGGGATTCAAAAACATGGAAGGATGGCATGTGTCCTTGTCCCCACAAGGTCCCCACCTCTTAAACACATGAAATGATGCCATGTGTCCTCTTCCTCCTAAACCCATCCCTAGTTCTTTTTTTGTTAGCACATGGTGGGATGGGAATAGGATAGAAATATGCATGGGACCACTTGGGACCACCTTTTCCCATTCCCATCCTATTTCTTCCCATGTGCTAAGCTCCT
This sequence comes from Dipteris shenzhenensis, assembly GCF_047967505.1. Classification (NCBI taxonomy): domain Eukaryota; kingdom Viridiplantae; phylum Streptophyta; class Polypodiopsida; order Gleicheniales; family Dipteridaceae; genus Dipteris; species Dipteris shenzhenensis. The sequence goes on from NC_141597.1 coordinate 25,075,741, forward strand.
AAGTTGTATGGACTATACCAATGTTGTGTCTACCGTTTTCACCTATCTGTATAGATTCCATTAAAAATTTTGATTCTGAAAATTAAAGCACGAGGGAAGGAGAGGGGAAGCTTGCTCCAAGTCCACCTTTGGAGTGTCTGTTTGAATTTCTTTGCAAACGATGAGAAAGGGCCAGATTTGTAGCAAGGACGAGGAGATATGAAAACGGATGCCCTTCTTACCCATTGCCTGTGGGTGGAACTGAGCAAGCCAAGATCGCAGCCGCGATGGTTGGGTACGGCTCCTCCCAACCTGCACACGCAATAGGCTTAAATCGTTCAATTTTCTAAAAAAGTTTCCTAATGCGAATTACAGAAACGTTGTCGGAGGTCTACTTCGCGTACATTCAAAAGTTCAGTAACATAAACGCACACTGTCGTAGCAGCTTTTGCAGTAGCTAAATACCTTCGGCAGTGGAAGTAGGCGGGCTTTGTAAGTTTAGTTCTGCGACGTAAGCCAGATATTGTTGGACTATCAAACCTCCAAACGAGTGTCCGAGTAAAATTGGAGGTATACGGACTTCGTGTCGAATGAAATGAGCCACATCCCTCGCGTGCGACTACTGTTATCAAACATCAGAAATTGAAGAGCACAACGCTTCAATGAAACAAACTCCTTGTTTCCAATGCAAAACGATTTCCCTGCCCGTGTCATTTCAACTTAAACATTACCTGAAGCGTTCCAGCAGCTCCTTCGGCCGGAGAATCACTTTCACCCTGCAGCACGAGAATGCGAGCGATGAGAGATCCTTCGGGAACACAATTGCATCCTCCGCCACCAAAAATCAAAACAATTGCATGCAATGTCCCCTGATGTTTATCCTGAGAAGGCGCACCTGCCCGAGCAGACTTAGAGCGAAGCAGTGATGGCCCTGCGCTGCAAAGAACGGGGCCCAATGCACAGCCCAGCACCACGCCGAGTGGAAGCTGCCGTGCAGGAACACGAAAGGGGGCCTGCTACTACCGATCACGGGGCTCGCCTTGTGCTGTATGACTTCCATTTTCAAACCCGAAGGAAGCTGGTGGAAGAAGCGGGATTGCCCCTCGTGCAGCTCGAACAAAGACGGAGGACTCTCAAGGGAAGTTTGTGCTGCTGCGGCTGGAGCGCTGCTTCTAAGGAAAGAGTTAGGGGAGAAGGAGCATGGGGGGGAGGGACGGATGCTGCGGAAACTGTGAGGCAAACAGAGGGGACGGGTGGATGGGGACTCGGGAGAAGCTGAGGAAGCAAGGCTATGGCTATGGAGAGGGGGAGGGGTGGATCGAAGGGGGGAGGAGGGGGGCCATTGAAAGGTGTAGGAAGCGTGAGGAAGAAGCTGATGGACGATCGCCATAGCTGCTGCACAACGAGCTCAGTAGCAGCAGCAGGAAGAAGACGAAGCAGCAGCAGCCTGTGTAAGATTATAGAGGTAATATAGCCTGTCTAAGATTATAGAGGTAACATTTTGCGACTACTGTCTTGCCACTTAGGGAATAGTTTCATTAGATCTACAGTTCCTAGAAGGCCCCAAGGTCCCCAACATCTTCACTGGCCCAAGATGGCCCCACAAGACTTTAAAGAATTCTCATGTCATTCTACCTCGGCCTCGGTCCCCGGTCATCTGCCATGGCATTTAAAGCCTCCCCCCGTTCTTGGGTAGTGCATGGCCGTGCTAGCCTGTTTCTCTAATCCTCGGAAATCCCTCTACCGCTAGGTCCCACATTTTCCAGCCAGCTGTCATCCTGGATTGCCCATCCGCACTAAGGTTGATGCGGCAGACATCTGCAATTTGCCAGAACTCATTGCCGTGAGAGTCCATTACCTCATCAATGGTATCCCTCTGCCTATTGAGTTTGACTGCTCATCTTGGGGATCGACTTGGACAAGGCATATGACAGGGTTCGTTGGGATTACATAGAAGTTCTTATAAGCCTCGACTTCGGCCAACCATGTCTCTTTAGGGATGCGGGTACAGTTTTGTGCCTCAATGGTGGCGCAGTCGACAGATTCGATCTTCACAAGTCTGTGCGTCAGGGCTGCCCTTTAGCCCCTTGTTTGCTATCGCAACAGTTCCTATGCTGACAATGCTCAAAAGGGAGCAGACCAATGGAAGAATTGCAGGTATGTATCTGCCCTCTAGGGACGAACTATGCACTCAAATGTTCACAAATGACACAGTTGCTCTGATCCAGGAGGACCAGGCGTCCATTACCTGGCTCTTTCAAATCTTCAACATCTTCTACGCGGCTTCTGGCTCTAACTACAGTTGGCCCAAAACATTCCTCCTCCAAACCAATGGTGACTCGCCCCCCACCAACTGGCTCACTAACTTGAATCTCAAATGTATCCCCAGAGGCCAAATAGTCTGCTACGTAGGCGCCCCCTTGGGCCTGCCCTAGATGTCTCAATGAGATAGCGCTTCAAATGGTTCAAGGAAAAGATCAAAGCCAAGCTCTAGCGGTGGCATGGCGTCACGCTCCAGTGGAACCCTAGATTGCTAATCATTAAGCATATCTTCTCCGCGATGACCACATACATGTCCTCCATCTGGCACTTCCCCAAAACGCACTGGCTGGAGGTGGAGAGACTCTTCAGAAGTTTCCTCTTGGTAGAGGAAGGTGGGAAACATCAGATGCACTACATCCCCTGGGAGCTAATGAAGGCCCCAAAGAATCAAGGCAGTGTGGACCTCCCAGACTGCAGGGTGAAAAATATTTCGTTGATTGCAAAGTGGCTCCCACATGTGTTCAAAGGTCGCACCTTGTGGTCGTCGATAATCATATTCTTCATTGCCAAGTCTAAGGGCAGGGATGGTGCATGGCTGGCTTAGCCTGGTACGACAAACTTTTTTCAGATTTCCCCATCAAAATCGTAGGTTCAGATTTAATCTCAGGTATGGTAAGTGCTTGGAAAGTTTGGCCTCCAAGAGTCTTTTCCACCTCTGCAGGTGATATCCATTGGATGTATAGACCACCATCGTGATTGTTGCTCCTCTTCCAGAAATTCCTTACTTGGAATGGCCAAAGAGGCTTTTGAAATCCCCAAGGGAACTCTCCACCTCCTTGTGGGAGCAATGCATTCCAAAATATTAGCAAAAGGAAGTGCAAAATGATCTATGCCACTCTCCTTCTGTTTACGATTCGTTTGACTTTGACCTTTTTTCGGTTTTTTTTTAATCTTTTTTGACATTTCGCCTCCCACATCGTCACTGAGGTAGGAGAGGAGGTCTTTCAATTTGGTTCATCAGATAATGCTCAAAGTAACCCCATGCCCAAGGTTATTTTCTAGCAGCAAGTTGTTTCTCTTATACGGACCTTCCTTAGGTCCTTTTGGTAGCTGAGTTGTAAAGTGTTTTTCAAGCATTAATAGAAGCTTCCTTTTTTTAGAACATATATTTATATACATACACACACACACACACACACACACACACGTGTACATACATACATACATACACACACCCACACACGCACGCACACACACATGTATATACATACATACATACACACACACACACACATATATATATATGTCCCGTGAGCTTGTTAGGAGTGAAGAGGGATGGTTCATAGGTGTAGGGGTGTCACGAGATGGGTTTGAGTTCAATGTAGCAAGTGTCTATGCGCCCACCTCGGCCCATGAGAGAGTGTCTTCCCGGAGCTCCCTTAGTGAGTGCGTGGGTGATGGTCACTAGATTTTAGAAGGTGACTCGAATGCCATAGAGAAGCTCAGCAACAGATCCCATGTGGGTGCAATGATCAACGGGGCTGAGAGGGATTCTTGGGAAGAGTGATGCATGGGTCGAGGTTTGATTGAAGCTAAAGAGTTGGACTTGAACAGGTTTTTGGAGTTTACATGGACTAACCGAAGGAAAGGAGGCGAGGTTAGAGCCACCAGACTCAACCTATTCTACATCTCAAAAGAAGGTGGTAGATGAGAGGGCCTCTAAAAGATGTTTGTGTGGCCATGATTGCCCTCTCGGATCACATTCGGGTAAAGTGGATAGATCTAGAGACATTCCATTCAAGTTCAATAAAGGGCTACTAAGTTCCAAAACTTTTTGCAGGTTGATAAGAAGACCCTGGCAGGAGGCTACCACTGAGGTAAGGGATCCAATTAGTAGGTGGGATGTTGCAATCCAAAGGGTTCTACAAATTGCAAGGGAGGAGGATTGAAAGTATTGTGTGGCACACAAAGGGTAGCTCCAGGCAGATATAGTGGCTTGGGTGGCTCTAAGAGCCACCATTATGGATTCTTCAAAGGACCTTCTCTTGGCTTCTTTATTGGTTGACATGCAATTAGCCGTGTAGGAAGCAAAGCTAATTGAGGCTAAGCAAGCACAATTTAAGAGTCACCAGATGTGACTTGCTGTGGGAGATTGCCCGTCAAAGGCTTTTCTGCATGTCTGTCAAATGGAAGCATCAAAGGGACCTTGTAGACCGCCGACTGTAGGATGCCCAAGGTAGGATGTTTATAGATTTTTGGCACATTGATGTTGTTTTCTAGAAGGAGTTAAGTGTGATCGTGGGAGAGGAAGTTGTGCAAGATGAAGAATGGCACATCAATCTAAGGTGTTTTAGATGGACTTTGTCCCAAGGGTGTTTGACTATCAAGGGTCCTTGTTGGCAAGGTTGTTTAGCAAAAAGGAATTGGAGGAGGCATTGAATGCACTAGTAGATGACAAAGCCCTAGGCCCCGATGGCCTTAATGGAGAATTGTTTTAAAGCCATTTGGGATGTGATGATTCATGACCTAGTAGATATGGACAATGACACAATAACTAAGGGTTCTCTATCCAAAGATGTAAATTCAAGTTTAATGAAACTTTTACCCAAGAAGCAAAGTAGGCTAAGGTGGGTGACTGGAGATCTATCACTATGCTTGATACTTTGCATAAAATAATAGCTAAATCCCTCACCATCCGAATCAAAGAACTCTGTTGTACGGTCATGGATGAGGAACAGAACGGCTTTGTCAAGGGCCTAGACATATTCAAAAATGTGTTAAATGTGTTGCTCGCTCTGGATCACACATGTGCCACTGGGCAAAAGGTGGTTATGTTTGGCATTGACCTAGACAAGGCCTACGACAAAGTCAGATGGGATTTCAGAATTGCGATTCTTGAGCACAGCTAGGGCTTAGTTCAAAATTCCTCAAGAAGATGGAGTGTTTGTTTGGAAATGTAGCGATGGTTCTCTGCATCAATGGTGGTACAGTAGGGCGGTTCACCTTGAGAAGGCTTGTTAGGTAGGGATGCCCTCTGGAACCAAATCATCTCTTTACTAGTCTCTGTAAACGCAACATATTATGCTTCTATTGTAGAAATTGCAACAACCTTTTGCAACTTTGAAACCTAGCTTACTGTTGTTCCACCTACAATGAAAACATACCCGACGGTGCTCCTTCTTCCATCTTTGTCACCTGCCATATATGTATCAACATATCCTTGTAGAGAAATGTCTGAACCTTTACAACATAATACATGAGCAATTGTACCTCTCAAATGTCTGAGAATCCACTTTATGACCACTACATGTGCAATATCTAGCCTTGTGCATGCCATTTCATACATCAAGCTACCAATTGGAGATGCATATGGAACCCTTGACATGTAGTCAAGCTCCTCCTGTGTCTTGGAACACATTTCCTTCCATAATATGAAATGATTAGCCAAAGGTGTAGAAATAGGTTTTGCATTCTACATTTGAAGCCTTTCTAAATACGTTTTCAATGTACTACTGTAAGACAATGTCAACTTGTGGTTTTTCCTGTATCTTGTTATTCTCATGCCAAGGATTTGCTTTGCAGCACCCAAATCCTTTGCAAAAGTATTTTCCAACTTCCTCTTGAGCACATTTATATCCTGCATGTTAGAGCCTGCAATAAGAATGTCATCAACATACAATAACAAGATCACCTATCTACCATTCTCTAGTTTCTAAGAGTAAATTCAGTGGTATGAATAACATCTACTAAATCCTTGCTCTACCATAAACCTATCAAACTTCAAATACCACTGCCTTGGAGCTTTCTTTAAACCATACCTCGGGGCCCCCTTCGGGGGGGGGGCTATGCTGCAACAGAGATTGGGCTTATTCAAGAAAAAGATAAAGGCAAAGCTAAGATCCTGGCATGAGATAAACCTGGGTTGGAATGCTTGAAGCCTAGTCATGCAACACATTCTCTCGGCCTCGATCACGTATGTAGCATTTATTTGGCACTTTAGGAAAGCCCATTATCAAGAGGTTGCAGTCCTTTTCAGAAGCTTTCTCTATGCAGAAGAATCAGGGAAAAGAAGGATGCATTACATACCTTGGGAGCAATTGAAAGCGCCTAAGCTCAAGGGAGGGATCAGACTGCCAGATGTGAGACTAAAGAATATCGCAATGGTCGAAAAGTGGTTTGCGCATGTGTGTACTAATCAAGCCCTGTGGGTGGAAATCATCAAGAGTTTCTTAGGTCAAAAGGGGTGGGACAATGGAGAGGGGTGGGTTGGTATGAAAGATTGATGTCACAGTTTCCTTGTAAGGCAGTGGGCTCAGATTTAGCATCTGGGCTAGTTCTAGCATGGAAAGAATGCATACCCTTATTGACTTGGAAGGGCTGAGGGGGGACATAAGCCTTCTCGAATCCATCTGGTGGAGCAAGGCTCTCAACAGGAGGGACGATGCCTTCAACATCCACGACGTGACCAGAGCAAGGAACCTCTTTAGAAAAGGGATTCAAAAATGACAAGATGTCTGGAACCAAGGGGAGGGCAGATTGGAAATCAATTCAGGATCTTTGAGCAAATTTTTCCATCTCTAAGGGAGAAGCATATCTTCTCCATGCTATCGTCGATAGAGTTCCGGAGGGATGGCCAACAAATAGTGCACATGCAAGGGATGGGTTGGAATGTTAGTGGTTCATTAGCAGAACCCCATGTGTAGTCTCTCGGCTAGAGTGATTTACAAGCAACTCTGTATGGCCCAATGGGTTTCGGCAAGACTTAACAAGATATGGGGATTGAGAAGCAGGGATGCATGGTGGAAAAACAAGCTCAAGGAAATATGCGCTATGGGAAAGGCCAAGTTTATCCTTTGGAAGATCTTAAATTAGTGGCTCCCAGTGGTAGCCAAGTTGGTAAGAGGCTACTAATAAATCTTGGGTGCCTGCTGTGCGGCAATGGCATGGAAGACCTCATACATTTTTGCAGGAAGTGCCCAGTTGTCCGTGAAGTGTGGAAGAAACTTCAAGTGGTAGTCAGACTCTCGGGTCTGATGACATGCTTCGCTATTGGTTCTCAATTGAGAATCCCCATGTTAGGGGACATTATTAAGCTCCTGTCAACCTTGATGGCAAGTTGGCCATACCTTAGGGCAGCTGCTGTCTTGCGGGTTTGGGAATTCAGGAACAAGGTAGTGTTTAAACACAAGATCTAGCTCGAGTTTAGGGTTTTGGTGATTCTAGCTATAGTCAAGATTTATCTATGTGATTTAGGTCAACTTGTGAAACTGTTGGATCCAGTGGTTAGCCATGCCTTCCTCTCAATAGAGGCTAATTTTGTAGTAGATTAGTTTCGAGTCTATGGCTATTGCAATGTAGGCCCTAGGTGTCCGCCAAATGTTATATTAGGTCATTATTTTGGGGCTTACCACCCCCTTTAATTAGGCAAACTTGTTAATCTTAATTTTAAAAAGAGGAAAAACTTTGACCTCTCTCTTGTTTGCCTGTAGCACAATGGTACTTAGCATCCTCTCTCCTTCCTCTCCTCTTCCTAGCTATCTTGCCACCCCCACCTGTCTATCTCTCTCTCAATGTCCCTCTCATAGCTTCATGGTCCCTCTACTCTCTAGTCTCTCTCCCTTTCATGACCTTCACCCCCTCCTTGCAATAACTACTCTCTTAGCGCCCTCACTCCACCTCACCATCGCTCTACCTCGCCCTGCCTCTCCTATTCATATCCCCTCTCCTTGTGACTACTCCCTCCTCTCCCCTCTCCACATGGTTGCTCCCATAGCCCCTCACCCTCCCCTCTCCTTGCAAGTTGGCCCCCCTCACCTTTGCTACACCTCCCCCTCCCCTCTCCTGCTCTCTTAAACTCCCTCACCTTTTCTCCATCTCTCCCTTCCCTCCTTGTGCCACGGTGTCTCCCTTAGCCCCCTCCCCTCTGCTCACCCACCCCTCCTCATGGGCTACTCTCTCCACCCCCCTTACCTTCACTCCACCTCTCCCTCCCTCTTTCTTGCATTTGCTCCCTTAGCTCCCTCACATCTACTCCCCACCATTTCCTTATGGCCACTCTCTTAGCCCCCCCCACTCACCATCACTCCACCCCCTCTCCTCGCCTTCTGATTATTCCCTTAGCCCCTCACCCAACCACTCATCCTTTAATTGATCTCTCAGCCACCCTCACATTTGCTCCACCTTCCCCTCCCCTTTCCTTGTGGTTGATCCCCCTTGCTCCCGTCCTCACTCACTCATTCTACCACCCCTCCACACCTCTCCTCTCACAAAGCCCTTTTGCATTCTGTGTTAGATCCCACCAACCCCTCTTTTGCTTCTCTCATAGACCCCCCGATCTTATCGCAACCCCCCTCACCTTCACTCCACCTTCCCCTCCTTTCTTCTTGTAGGGATGCTTACTCCTCCTTCCCTCAGTCTCCTCGTGTTTACTTCATCACCTCCCCTCTCCTCATGGCTGCTCCCTTAACCCATCCTCCCTCACCGATCCTTCTCAAACGGCTACTCTCTTAGCCCCCCTCACCTTTAAATCACCTTCCCCTCACCTCTCCTTGTGGGCTATTCCCCTTCACCTTTGCTCTACCACCCCCTTCTCTCTCCTTGCAGTAGTAGCTCCTTGCATGTAGAGACTTCATCCATGGCCTAACCTCTCAATAATTCATTTGTTTACACATGTAGTGGGAGAAGGAATAGCAAGAGATGTGTTGTTCACCATCCCTTTGCCTGATTCATTCCACATCAGAATCAGCATTGAGCAAAATATAGACATGGTGCTCTTTTGTTCTTTGCTCATCAAAGCAATCATGAGAAGCATATCCTCTGGAAGCTTGAATTCTTGAGGGCCTTCAACTACTAGCATGATGCCTTGTTTATTCTTGATCAACTACAATCCTTCAATCACACTCTAGTCGGTTGCTCATGGTCTCCCCATGTTAGCTCTAACACTTCTAAGTTGAGTAAAATTAAAAAGTTATGATTCCCCCTATTGGAAGGGTGTTTTGGACTTGAGTGTAAGACAATTTAAAATGAAATCAATCAATTTGGAGGTGGGTGTTGAAGAAAATACCCCCAGAGAAGGGCTCAAAGAAAGGATCCATCATGGAATTAGAGAATCCAATGGAAGTGAACCTCTCAGAGGTGGACGTCTCGAGGCTAAAGAGTAGATCATCATTGACATGTACAACAACTTTGAGGCATACGATGTTGACCAAGAACTTATCGAGAACATTTTTTTATAAGATTGTTAATGGAAAGGAGGCCATCTAGGGGGTGTCTAAGCAACGCATTGTTAAGCACCATTATATGATATTAAATCTCAAAAATAGAAGGTTTGAAGATCAAGGGTTCTATAATTAACCACTCATTGGGCCTAGAGGTAAGTTGTGATGAAATCTAAAAGCCTTGATTGAGTAGGAATCCTTCCATCTGATCATTATGGAACTTGCCTCCCACTCCATCAGATGCCTCTAGTAGCAAAAATCATGCTAGCAAAATGCAATGAGGAAGGAAAAGGAGTTATGGGAAGATTGCATGAATAGAGGAAATTTAGGTCAATTGTGTAAACAAAGGCAAAAGGAAAGTAGTCTATTGTTGCGTGAAAGGCAAGCACATGCTAACGCAGAATGGGTGGGAGAGGTTGCAACAATGACAAAGAATCACATGGCACTACACTTTAAGTGTCATGTGCACCTTACAAAAACGCAAGCACATACTAATGTAAAACTATGAGTGGGAGAGGTTACAAGGACGAAAAACAACATGGCAGTGCACTACACCCATTATTACTTTTCTGGGAATGGATACATTATTCAATTGACTCTTCCATAGTCTCGTGAAGTAAGAGTAGCTTATGTACTTTTCTCGTGTGCTCTGCATGTCATTCTTATAAAGTGAAAACAACTCTGACCTTGTAAAATTGTCTGAAAGATGGAGCCTACCTGTAGTTGACATCACCTCTACATGTAGTCTGAAATTCTCCTCCATCCATGTGATTGCATGTTGCCTAATAGACCAACTTGTCTCATAGCATCAAGGTAAAAATATTTTCCCCATTTGTTTGTTCTGCATTTGATTCTCTCTAAGTGTCCATTTCCTAAACTCAACACCACTTTGAAACCAACTCAACACACCAAATTACTCCATAGACGGTATTCAAATTTGTCATGTAGCAAAGGAACTCCAATGGAATAAGATGACTAGAAAGAAATCTATCCTGCTCCTCACTGCTCAAGTCTAAATAGAACATTCTCATAGCCTTCAAACCTTTTGGTCCAATCCACATCAAACAATTCTTAATGCAACATCCACTTTGTATGGCCATTCGAATTGACTATCTAAAGTCATAAGATCTTTGTGACCTTTACCAAAGTATCTCTTTTGCCTATGGAATTGCAATGAAGAGGGTCCTTCATACTCATCTGGTACATAGTGAGGTACTCATTTTTTGACTACATAAAAAGATACCTAAAAGATTCCTTTTTCTATCATTTATAAATATCCTTGGTAAAATGTTATTGTTTTGATAATGTTTAGTGTCAAATTATCATTTGTAGAATAGTGAATTAGTGAGAGCTCATAAGCTATATGCTAACTTGATGTCAAACAACAGGTTAGCACATGAACATGATGTATTGAAGGTGGAACTTGATGTCTAACATGAAGTTGAACCTTCAACATGATGTCAGACATCAAGTTGAACTTTAACTTGATGTCTAACATCAATTTCAAGGTTGAAATTGAAGTCTAGCATCAAGCTCACAGTCGATGATAGTAAGACCAATTTGTGATTTGTTATTTCTTTGCCTGGCCTGCACCTCTTGCATTTGATGTCCAACATCAACTTGAAGGCTCAACTTAATGTCCAACATTGAGTCAAAGGCTCAACTCGATATTGAGCATCAAAATCAAGTGGTGCTCATAGATCAAGGGGCCAAGGAATGTCCTCAAGAAAAATTTAGGAGCAAAAGCACTTTGTTTTTCACTTTTGCATCAACTTAACCTCCAACTGAATGCAAAACATCGAGTTGGAGGCTAACTTGATGCAAAAGTTAAAAACAAACTATCTTCACACCCAATTTTTACTTTAGGATGTAGATTTTTGCATGCTTTTTGTCTCACTTAAGGAGAGTCGATTTCCATCTTCTACCTTCTTCAAACTACCACCCTCATCGCCATCTTCTTTACACCTCTAGCTCCTCATTGTACCTCTTTCTAGTCATTTCCAAGCATACCCAAAGCCTTGCTAAGGTCCTGGCTGTGCCTTCAGGCTGTGCGTGCTACCCTTGATTGGCCAAACTCAGCGGCTCTTTCTGCGCTCCTCCCTTGCAACGTCTTCTTTACTATGTTTCATCTTCTCTGACCCGCACTTCTCTCGCAGCATCTTCTATGTGAAAGCTACCAACAATGCCTCTCCATCACACCTCTCTAGAAATGTCTTTCCAACTCTCTCCAAGCCGTGCTTCTCTTGGTTGAGACCTGGCCCTCCCGCCTTCTCCACCTTGGCACACCTTTTTGTTGCGCTCCTTCATGTGCTCTTGCTAGGCCCGTGCCTGGCTTGGGTGCTCCTTCATCTCGATGCACATATAACAGAGCTCTCCCTAGTTATGACCTCCATGTTCTCATAGCCACGCTCTTGGCTATGCAACCCTCTTGTGCTGTTGCATCATGCGACCCATTGTAGAGTGAGTTTTGAAGAACCTTTATTTCTTCTTTGGTCTTCCTCCTCTTGGAGCTCTACAAATCCATTGTTCATTGTCAATGTGTTTGTAAAGGATATGCTAGCATGGCAGACATGTAATATTTCTTTATAATTCACGTAGTAATGAAATACGTACTGTGATTAATATTAAGTTCTTGCTTGAACTTGATGTCAACATCAAATTTCATGTTTTACATCAAATCTAGACTTTGAATTGATGTATAACATCAACTTGTACCTTTAATATGATGTTTACATCAAGTTGAGGGTTCAATTTTATGTTTTGCATCTATTTATCTGATACAAAACATCAAATTGAAGCTGCAAGTGCAAAATAAAGAATAGAAGCTTCAATTTGATGTTTAACATCAAGTTGAAGCTTTAATTTGATGTTTTGCATTGAGTTCAAGCTTCAACTTGATGTTTTCCATCAACTAGAAGCTCAAATCTGATTTTTTACATCAAGTTGAAGCTTAATCTTGATGTTAAACATTGAATTTGAGTTTCATTTCTTTGTCATACAAAGAGTTTTCCGTGGTTTTTTAAAGGACTTTTTTTGAATTTTTTTTTTGTAAAAAGTAAATTTGAGGCTTGTTTTTTATCCAAAACATCAAGTTTAAGCTTTTAAACTTAAACTTGATGTAAAACTTGATGTTTTACATAGCATTGAAGCTTTAACTTGATGTAAAACATCAAATCGAAGCATCGACTTCAAGCTTCGTTTAACGTTCTTAAGCTTTAATCTTATGTAAAACATCAACTTCAAGCTTCACTTGACGTTCTTCATTAACTTGAAGCTTCAATCCAATGTAAAACATCAAATTGAAGCGTTAACTTGATGTTGAACATCATGTTGAAGCCTCTTCTTATTGTTGCTCATCTCCTTCAACTTCAAATCATGTCATACACATAACTAAAGCTTTAAATTGATGTTACACATCAAAGTCAATCATTTACTTTATACGATATATGTACCTACTTTTAATCACGCTATATCATTGGACTTCAATGTAATTTTGTTGTGCTTAATCATAATTAGTAAACCATAAATTATGCCACACTAATATTTGTTTAGATATCTATGTATGCATAGATGATGAAGGTTCGCAATCAAAGAAGAGATCTAACGCTATGGCTATTGAAGGAGGTGAGGAAATTTCATTTGATTCTCCTCCTCAATTGAAGGCTACCAAGAGGTCCACAAAAGGTTCTAAGGATGTTCCTGGTAAGAGTACGCAAGAAAGATTGAATACTTCATAACTTGCTAAAAGATCTTTGCTTCAAAGTGCAGGATTTGAATAGGCCCATTTGCTTTCAAAAGAACCCCAAAAGACCTTTGGGACAATTACTAAGATCTCTGGTCCACCTTGTTTGAAAGCTTCGTCTGATCTTTTCGAGTCTAGCAAAGATAGTGCTGGGTTTAGTGAGGAGTCCAAAAAAGAAGAACACGTGTACGTTGAGCCCTTCTCAATTCCATTAGATCTCCTGCAAGACTCAAGCAAACAAAATACTTAATGCCTTCTCAACAACATGAAAAGCCATCTTTGTCTTTGGGATTGGTGCCTCATGGATCTACTGACACTGTTCTTTCATATCCTACTCATGAGTGCAGTCTTACATTCACACCTGAACAAAAACTTTTTTTTTTCATTTCTAGACAAAGTGGAGAAGGTAAAATATCAAATAGTCCAAAGTCTTGAGGAAAAGTTTTAAGCACAAACTGTGAAGACTCAGATAGTGATATGGTATTTCTCAATGTGGATGATGGGCAGAGTTAGGGAGTTTGAGAAACTCCTTAGGAAAGATTTGTGTGGCCCAAGTTGTTTCGTGGTGAAACATGACAATATTATTGTGGCAATTGCACCCTTTACAATAGAGAGAGCATGGAAATTCATTCCTCTAGAAGAGAGGAATATAGCTTGATTTTCCATCTCTACCAACTCTCTCAAGGTCAGATGGCAACAAGGCAGTGAAAGCAATAGGGCTTGCTAAACAAAAGAGGCCAAAGAAATGGGAGATACTGCAAAGCCCTAGCTTAGATGAATCGGGACAAGGGGAAATAGAAATTATTACTCCAGGTGGTGAACTTACCTTTGGGGTTATCACATCTTAGCAAAATAAAGTGAGGAAGGGAGAAAAATAAGCTTGTCAGTGGTGGAAAGGTCTATAATCTTCCTCTTGAGAGGGTGCATCATCCACCTATTATTACTTCTGGACAAGGGGAAATAGAAATTATTACTCTGGGTGGTGAACTTACCTCTGGGGTTATCACATCTTAGCAAAATAAAGTGAGGAAGGGAGAAAAATAAGCTTGTTACTGGAAAGGTCTATAATCTTCCTCTTGAGAGGGTGCATCTTCTAGATCCAAGATCTAGAAGAAGGTATTTGGAAATCAAGGCTCCCTACGCATTGCATGTTAACAGTAATGTCATATGCTGAGTAATCTTGCATGCATAGTCTAGATTTTTTCTCTCAAAGGAAACCATTTGAAAAGCTATTCTTAATGCTTGGAAAAAAAAGATATCAATTTGGAAAAACTATTTAGAATTTGGAAAGACTATTCTCATTTTGGGAAACTATTAGAAGCAAAGGATTTTGAAATTGGGAAAGCATGCTCTCATAGTTGTAAAACCATTAGGATGCCAAGAAAGGTATTGAACATTCCAAATGACTATTTAGAGCTTTAAAAATGTTTGAAGGTTTACAAAAAGGTTATAGGGTTAGAAAGTTTATTTGAAGCCATAAGGAGCCATAAAGTATGGCCAAAAGTTAAACTTGTAAAGTCATTCCCTTAAAAACTAAAAATTTGTACCAAAGCTAGAGTTGGAAAAAATGAGTTGAAGCTAGAAAAGTTACTCAATGTTCCAAAAAAAGAATATAAAAATATTTCCCAAGTTTTAAGAAACCTTTTCAAAGGTTAGGAAAATTATTCTCAAGCTAAAAAAGCCTTATAGAAAAACCATTGAGAGGCCAAGAAAGGTTCAAGAGACTACTTTGCACTTAAAGTGCAAAGTAGTATCTTGAACCTTTTCGCATATGCCCACCTGAGTTGGTTACCTACGTTTGAATCCTACTAGGATTCTTCCTTCAAGGCATAGGCCACAAGTGGTTGCCCCTTGCAATTGTCCACGTACATGTGCTGGGACATGTCTTAGGATCCACCATAACTAAGAAAGGCACAACAAGTGCATGTGGATTGAGTCTCATTTAAAAAAAAAAGTAGTTCAAATATATGCTAGTAACTTTGCAATAGGTGTGGCTCTTTTATCAATGTTGCAAATCGCTGGACGTAGAATCATTTGGTTCTCTCTTACAACTCAAATTGAAACTAGATTAAAAACTTCACATGAAATGGAAAAGTAAACCAAATAGCTGACACAAGACATAGGATGACCTTGAATTTTAGTGCAAATATCTGAGGATTTTTGTTGACTACATGAGATATAACCCCAATATGACTCTAGACTAAGACTATCAACTTAGCTAAGAAGATCCAGAACCCTACTACATGCTACTAGCTAGCTAAGGTGGCCTAGTGAGACAAAATAATGTACTTCTAAACCCACAAAGTCAACTATCATTGGGGTCTTGGACAAAGAAAGTTTCCATTGTTTAGAATACCTCAATTGATAGACATAGTCATTGCCTCAACTTTCAACATAAAGAACCCCCTCAATGATCATAAATCAACTTTACTTGATTGGATTTCCATGCTAGATATTTCCTACCATGTGGCTGACATGCACCACCATGATCAGATCATGCATTGGATAAGCCTCAATCTCCACGTGATTATTTACATAGCCTCGTCCAATAACTAGCACACAAAGTTCCAATAACATGTGGCCAAAGAAAGAGCTAGTGTATTCCCAAGGTCTCCAAATGATGCTTTCGCCAACATTCCCCCCAAAAGCGGAATGGGGGAAGAAAACAAGCAATCACTCACATCAATCGCTCCGTTGATGCTCCTGGCCTTTTGTCTTTTCTAAAAGCTTGGAGGTGCACCACCTACCTTGGCCAAATACTATTGTAGCTCATCTGTGCAATCTCTACTTGAGTTGCCATAATACGCGTCACAATGACTTGACCCAAATTGCATGTTAACTAAGGGTTAACATTTTTGATGCAACATTAGTTGTTATTGGGAGGCAATATTCTACTATACTAAGCAGTCTGTAGTGACCTTAAAGTCTGTATTGGTGGGTTAAGGATGTATGCTCGGCTTGGAGATCCTCATGGGCTGACTTTATATTAGCCAGGTTTGCATCATAGCTCTTCTCTCCCATTTTTTAAATAGGTCAACCCCAGATCAATGAGCACATAGAAGAAGTCCCAGAGGAGTATCTGTTGTGCTCTTGACTCTTGTACATAAGAACTTAAGGGGGTATCCAATGTGTAGCCATGTGTGGTAGAATCCATGCTTCTTCTAATCTTGTTTCCCTCAATTCTTGCCAATTAGTAGACATTGTACTTTGGGATGCAATATCTACAAACTGAAATAGAGGATGAATTCCCTCACTTGGGAGTACACATTGAGGAGAAGGTAATTGGGGATCTTCTATGCAAAAATTGGCAAGTGACATTGGAACCTTTGTGGCTCTGTTGGAGCATCATCCTCATATGTAGTTTGCAAATTACTGCTACCCTATCTGGGTCAGCCACCTGTGTGCCCTCCACAATGGATAATGGTGGCACAACATCCTAATTAGGATGTTTTTGGTCACTCATGCCAAATGGTTCAACCTCCACATCAGTGCCCTTATGATCCATTGCAGCCTGCACATCTTTCCTATCAATTGAGTACAATTTACAACTAAGGAACTTGTGCCTCCTACATTTCTTCTGTTGCCAAGCTGTTTGCATGTACTTCCTTCTCCGCTTCAGCAACAATCGTCTTTATTTAGCCACAACCTTCTCTAACTCTATAGTGGCCTCTTCTGTGGCCATTGTAGTGTTTTTTCTTTCACTTGAAAACATTCTATCATATCTCACTAGTGACCTCTGTGTGTTCCCTCGGCACTACCTACTTAGTCTCCATATTAATGTGTGGCGCTGCATTTTGTAGTGGCTCCTTCTTTGTGTTTAGCTCAGGATTCATTGGGGCACTTGGAGCATTCTCTTTGACATCTTCATTCTAAGCTTCCACAACATTTGTCTCCCCACTCGATGCCAAGAATAGCCAAGAAACTTTACAAGGCTTGAAATAAAGTGCACAATGCCAAAAAAATAGGCAATAGGCTTTACAATGGTGGCATGTGAGTGTAAAGTCAAATGATGTGCAATTTGTCCTTTGATCAATCGGCCAGTGCCTTTGAAAACTCTGAATTTTGCTCATTGAACTTATGGTGGTCAGGTTTTAGGAAATCTGATGATGTGAAAGCGCATGTGAGTGTAGGGACTAGTACGGCTGCTTTGGAGTTCTCTCCTCTCAGGATGATAAAATCTACTCTGATCTAGATCTAGACCAGCCATCAAGCAATGAAAAAGTAGCAAATAATTCCTTTTCTTTTGTTCGTTTTCATCCATGTAGAGGCTTATGTGCATGGGTTTGATGCCGAAGCTAAAATGTGTGCAATACTTGTGTTGGCATTATGTGATGAGCATGTAGAGCACAAAAAATTGAACGGTTTTCCTTTTTGTAGTGCCCTCAAGTTCTTCTTGGATCAAGAGAGATCGCTTGATAAAGGTGGAGGGGCAAAAAGGATGCAAATGATGATGTAGAGCTGTGCTTGTGAAGGGCTGTGCCTATGAAGCATTGTGTGAGGTGGCGAGTAAGTGCACTTGCAATGTGCACAGTGTGCATAGCAAGGGGTAACTTTGCCTGCCAAGGGACTATGCATGTGGCATTGTGATGTGGCAGTCAATGGTGACACAACAATCAATGATGACATGGTAGTATATGTGATGATGTGGCTCTACTGATGGGGATGATGATGTGGTAGATGATTCGACCTACTGACGTCGGTGGTGATGTGGCATGGATAGCCTGTCAGATATGATATGGCTTGCTAACATGGTTGGCGATTGCTACGTGGTGACATGGTTCTCATAATAAGGTGATGACATGGCAATCGGTGGGCATTTGATGATGTGGACTATGTGGATAGGGTCCCACATGGCTGTTGAGTTGTGCTGCCATGTGTCAATTGAATGGTGGTGCCATGTGTCAACAAGTAGACCACACCTCTTTTCTGTGGTAACCGTGAGGGGTGAGGATAAGATTCCCGTTAAAATCTTTTATAATTCGGATGGAATCTAAAAAGATTCCGTTCCCAGGTGCAGATTCCATTGCCTTTGGGATAGCCACTTGTCGTCGAAGCTCGTGGAACCTGGGTGGTGTTGGTCGCTCGGGAGGTGCTGGAACTGTGGCATTCGGCGGTGAGAGAGCCGTGTGTGGAGCTTGTTGTTCTGGAGTCGCCTGTGGCTATGGGCATCGCCTGTCAGCTTTGGAGTTCATTTTGGGCTGGTTGCTAAGTCGCTTTTAAGTGTCGGATGGAGGCGCTACTGTTCCGCTGTGCTGGAGATTCGACCACGGGTGAAAACTCATTGTAGGCGTAGTCAATGGCAGCCGGTGAGTCCGTTGGAGCGTGGGTAGCTGAGTTTCCCGTGAGCGGAGGTTGAGAGCCGCTTGTGTGTAGCTTTGGTGGCTTACTATGTGTTGGAAGCTTGGATTGATGGCTTTAAGAGTTGCAGTCCTGTTTGCTGATGCGTCTTGGAGGCTGGAGCTACCGGCCAAGGGTCTAGGAGCTCGTTGTAGGAGGTTTTGGTGTCGTCTCTATTGGTGAGCCGAGGCCCAGAGATGAAGTTGCTTTGCTTGTTTTGCTGCGTAGTCGGTATGGTCATTGGGAGCAGCTCACGAAGTTCTGGTTGCCTCATGAGTGCTAGGTTGTAGTAGTCGATTAGAGTCGAGCTTTTGTTGCATTCTGGTTGCCTCATGAGTGCTAGGTTGCAGTAGTCGATTAGAGTCAAGCTTTTGTTGCCTTTGGGTCGTAGTTGAAGTTGATGAAGGCTAGCAAGTCTCTCTTCCTCTCTGAGATGGAGGCTAGTCTCTCTTATAATTACGAGTAACCTGACCCGTCTACGACGGGCTAGCGACCCGCTCCGCCGGGTCTCAAGATGCTGAAATGTCTGAAACGAGCAACATATTCTAACCAAAAAAAATGTCTACGACATAGTACTTCAAAATATTACATCCGAAAGTGAAATCAGAGAACTCATTGACATGTCCAAATACACATCCGCATACAATGTCATAACTGAACATACAAAATCTACAATAGACACACAAACATCCCTAAAGGGAAAAGTCTGCGGCCATGTACTATAGGAAAAAGCTTGCATCAGCCATGTACTCCACATCCGCCATGTCCAAAAAAAAAATTCTGTAAGACAGAGTACTTCAAAATATCACATCCAAAAGTGCAGTCACATGTCTGAACATGCAATAGCTACATCAAAGAACTGACTGATATATCCAAATACACAGCCGCAAAATAAAGTCATAACTGAACATACAAATTCTACAATACACACACAAACATCCCTAAGGGAAAAGTCTGCGGCCATGTACTGCAGGGAAAAGCCTGCGACGGCCATTCAGTCTACATCCATCACGTCCGCCGCATCCACCACGGCTACGAACATACAACGGAGTACCAACAATCGTATCTGGACCAGCATCACATAGAAAGATAACTTAGAAACTATAATTATTGAGCCATAAAACTTTTATACATGTATGTTGGTAAAACCCAACTCATTCTTTAGAGTACTTACTCAGACGCAAAGGGCTGTCAACAATGCTGGCAAAGGTGTACGTGTAGTCCCCATTTTGCCCTCGATAGAAAATTCGTGTCCACACACATTCATAGTATCCCAGCCAACGAACAGTGATGGTCTGTGGTCCATCATCCCTATGAAGCCGGCAAGCCAGGACAGCGTAATATCCCAAATGGACTCGTCCATCCAAAGGATTGTGGACGTGGAGATTCATTAGAAACCCTGAATCAGGAACAGTCCTAAAAGACAAACAATAGCATGTTTTCCCACTCAAATATAATCCAAAAAGACTTTTGTTTTAACAAAAATAAAGCATTAAACAATGCACACAGTTCTTACCCAAGGTAGCTCTCCAACTCAAGCAAATCCAACAATAGTTGTGCGCTCTCCAGAGATCCCCAGCCCGCAGGATCTACAATTTTCTAAAAGTGAGTGACTATACTATTAAACGTGTCAACATAAAACGTGGTTGTCCAGCAACTATGTATCTTGCACCTATGCTCTTGTTTTGGTGACAAATGTGAACTGCCTAGACATCCTATCACATTGCTAAAAAAGAATGCACGTGTCAATCTACATATACTGGAAAAAAACAATAGGCTTTGAAGAGAAAATAGCCTGTAGTGTATTGCAAACCCATAACTCAAATTAAAAATTAAATCCAAACATTATCAAGGACAAAGTCATGAAATATTACGTCTCACTTCATCTTTGTATAAATAGCCAACATTCCCAAAGACCTATGATAGTTGGAATACTGAAAGAACTTAAAAAATGCTATACAAAGATTACCGAAATGAAGATTTTCCACCCAAGAAAGTCTGAGGAGGGCTTGAAAGAGCAATGTCATACTCCTAGGCTCTTGCTGTTGCCAATTGCAAAACTTCCTTGTACACAACATCAGACGCACTCTGCGAAATGAAAACCTTAACAGCGTTTGATGCTCGGATACGTGAAAATGCCACATATAATTGGCCATGACTGAATACCGGTGTCGCCAAGTACAGCCCCAAAACTGACAATGTTTGGCCGTGTGACTTATTGATTGTCATGCCAAATGCCAATTGGATAGGAAATTGCCGTCTCCTCATGTTGAATGGAAGTTTAACGTTGGTCGGAATGAATGTTATCCTTGAAATAAACGTTCTATCACCAGCATTGTTACCAGTAATGATTTCAGCTTCTAACACTTTTGTGTGAAACTCTTTGCATATCAACCGTGTCCCATTGCACAAACCCTGGTGAGGATTCAAATTATGCAACAAAATTATAGGAGCATTTCTTTTCAAAACCAACCGATGCGGGGGATATCCACCACCAAGATCAAGACTGTTCAAATACTCGACTGCAAACAAAAAGGAATCTCCCCCTTAGTTGTCCACTGAGTCTGCACTTAGGTACTCCCTTTCCTCACTGGGCATTGCCTTCAATGCCGTAGCATTAATTGATATGTCCAAATACACATCCGCATACAAAGTCATAACTGGATATACAAAATGTACAATAGACACACAAACATCCCTAAAGGGAAAAGTCTGTGGCCATGTACTATAGGGAAAAGCCTGTGCCGACCATGTACTCCACATTTGCCATGTCCAATAAAAAATTTCTCTATGATAGAGTACTTCAAAAAATATCACATCCAAAAGTGCAGTCACATGTCTGAACATGCAATAGCTACATCAAAGAACTGACTGATATATCCAAATACACAGCCGCAAAATAAAGTCATAACTGAACATACAAAATCTACAATACACACACAAACATCCCTAAGGGAAAAGTCTGCGGCCATGTACTGCAGGGAAAAGCCTGCGATGGCCATTCAGTCTACGTCCACCACGTCCGCCACGTCCACCACGGCTACGAACATACAACGGAGTACCAACAATCGTATCTGGACCAGCATCACATAGAAAGACAACTTAGAAACTATAATTATTGAGCCATAAAACTTTTATACATGTATGTTGGTAAAACCCAACTCATTCTTTAGAGTACTTACTCAGACGCAAAGGGCTGCCAACAATGCTGGCAAAGGTGTACGTGTAGTCCCCATTTTGCCCTCAATAGAAAATTCGTGTCCACACACATTCATAGTATCCCAGCCAATGAACAGTGATGGTCTGTGGTCCATCATCCCTATGAAGCCGGCAAGCCAGGACAGCGTAATATCCCAAATGGACTCATCCATCCAAAGGATTGTGGACGTGGAGATTCATTAGAAACCCTGAATCAGGAACAGTCCTAAAAGACAAACAATAGCATGTTTTCCCACTCAAATATAATCCAAAAAGACTTTTGTTTTAACAAAAATAAAGCATTAAACAATGCACACAGTTCTTACCCAAGGTAGCTCTCCAGCTCAAGCAAATCCAACAACAGTTGTGCACTCTCTAGAGATCCCCAGCCCACAGGATCTACAATTTTCTAAAAGTGAGTGACTATACTATTAAACGTGTCAACATAAAACGTGGTTGTCAAGCAACTATGTACCTTGCACCTGTGCTCTTGTTTCGGTGACAAATGTGAACTGCCTAGACATCCTATCACATTGCAAAAAAAGAATGCACATGTCAATCTACATATACTGGAAAAAAACAATAGGCTTTGAAGAGAAAATAGCCTGTAGTGTATTGCAAACCCATAACTCAAATTAAAAATGAAATCCAAACATTATCAAGGACAAAGTCATGAAATATTACGTCTCACTTCATCTTTGTATAAATAGCCAACATTCCCAAAGACCTATGATAGTTGGAATACTGAAAGAACTTAAAAAAAGCTATACAAAGATTACCGAAATGAAGATTTTCCACCCAAGAAAGTCTGAGGAGGGCTTGAAAGAGCAATGTCATACTCCTAGGCTCTTGCTATTGCCAATTGCAAAACTTCCTTGTACACAACATTTGTGGTAGAAGTATTATCCATCTCCTCGCCCCTGGCATCAGACGCACTCTGCGAAATGAAAACCTTAACAGCGTTTGATGCTCGGATACGTGAAAATGCCACATATAATTGGCCATGATTGAATACCGGTGTCGCCAAGTATAGCCCCAAAACTGACAATGTTTGGCCCTGTGACTTATTGATTGTCATGCCAAATGTCAATCGGATAGGAAATTTGTTGAGATATCGAGCTCCACTCGCGATATGCTAGGGTGACTGTTGTGCATTTATGTCACCGACTTGTTAGCTGGAGATGCGGTTGGTACACCGCCCACGAATAATAGCTGGATGAGAGCTATCCTTATCTACACTAGTTCGTGGCTCAGTTAGTATGCCACCTTAGTTAGTCGAGTTTGGTTTGAGACCCACATATAACTAGAGTTCTTTTTGGCTTTCACAACTAAGAAGAGGAAAACTATTTTCAGCCTCCACCTTTGTGTGTATTTCCCCATTGTGCTTGTGAGAAAGCCTCAAGTGAGACTCCTTCCCTCTCTCCCACAATCTTCACATGGTATCAGAGCCTTGTTCGTGGTAAGGAGCTCAAGAAAGCAAGCTAAGTTCGTGGTGTCCTAGTAAGAGGACCAGTGTTGCTTTCCTATTTCGAGTTTGGGAGCAAATCTCTGTAGGTAGCACAGCCAGAAGTGCAGGAGTGCACTGTTTCAGATTGAGACGCCCTTCGCGGTGTGGCGAGAGCGCAGTATATGCTGCGGGCAAGGGCAAAGCCTTTAGTGACGTTATTTTTCTGATTCGAGGTCATTTCGGGGCCCGTTTTGGAGACGGAAGTTCTTCGCAGGCACTCAGAAAAAAGCCCTGTTTTTTGCTGTGCGACCACTGCGTGCGACCACTGCGCGCGGCTAGTCGGTGGAAAGGTGCCGCAGAAATTGCATCGTATGCCTATGTGCAGAGATATTGGGAGTTGCAGATTCATGCCTGTTGCCTGTTGATGCAAAATCATCACTAGGAAGTGACTGTGTGGTGAAATACCACTTTCGTCAGTTTTGCAGATCTGCCCGTGTGAGGTAAAAGCTGTGTTTTTTGTAGTGACAGAATATTTTGCAGTGTTCTATAATGGATCTGATTCTCTTTCACAGATTGTCACTGAAAAGCTTGACAAGAACAACTTCCAGGCATGGAAGTTTAGAATGACGAATTTCTTGATGGGAAAAGGCTATTGGGAATTCATTACAGGAAATGAAGAAGAACCTGTTCTTCCTAATGTTCCCACTCAATAGGAAATGCAGGCATTCAAAGGATGGCATGAGAGAGCCAGGAAAGTTATGTACTGGCTGTCTATCAGTATTTCGGACTCCATGAT
The DNA here is from genome assembly GCF_047967505.1 of Dipteris shenzhenensis. NCBI lineage: Eukaryota > Viridiplantae > Streptophyta > Polypodiopsida > Gleicheniales > Dipteridaceae > Dipteris > Dipteris shenzhenensis. The sequence goes on from NC_141597.1 coordinate 25,099,719, forward strand.
TGTGCATATTCAGGATGCAAATACGCCAAAGGAGGCATGGGATACTTTGGCAAAAATGTATAGCACAAATACGCAAGCCAGGAAAATGCAACTCAAACAGGAGTTGCACAATGTGCAGAGAGAAAATTTGAGCATAAATGACTACCACATGAAAGTGAAGAAAATTGCAGATGCACTTGCTTCCATTGGGTCGCCAGTGGATGATGATGATTTGGTTTCCGTGACCTTGAATGGTCTAGGAAAGGATTATGCACAGTTCCGGACATCCATTGCCGTCCGTGAAAAATTTCCTGATTTTGAGGAGCTGATTGCTCTTCTAATTTCTGAAGAACAGAGAAATGGGGGTGCATCTTCTTCAGCAGGAACTTCAAAAGAAACTATCTTCTACTCAAATGCTGGCAGAGGTAAAGGCAGAGGTAGAGGAGGCCGATCTGCAGGCCGTGGTAGAAATCAAAATATGCAGCAAATGCAAGAAAACCAGTCCTATGCAGGAGGACGTGGTAACTCTAGAGGTAGGGGGAGCCAAAGAGGCCGTGGTGGATGGCAGAGAAGCCAAAATGCAAACAGCAATGTTGAATGCTACTATTGTGGCAAAATGGGTCATATGGCTAACGACTGCTACAAAAAGCAGAATGACATTATGAATGGAAAATTGCAGCAAGGCAATTATGCATCTTCTAGCAGGCAGGGTGATGACAGAAATGAGCATCTATTTATGGTGCAGCATATGACCAATTCTGTGACAAGTGCAGAAGAACAAAATGATGTGTGGTATGTTGACTCAGGTGCGTCAAACCACATGACAGGTCATGCAGAATGGATGCAAGATACAAGGAAAATGGAAAAGCCAGGATTTGTGGAGACTGGTGATGATACTACACATCCTATTGTGCAGATTGGCAAAATTCCTTTGTCTATGCAGGATGGGAAAAAGAAATACTTGTCTGATGTATTTCATGTCCCGAACATCACCAAGAACCTGGTTTCTGTTGGTCAGATGGTTGAGCAGGGCTTGCAGGTTAGATTTAATCCTCATGGATGCTTTGTTGAGGATATGAAAATAATGGTCGCTTGATAGCAAAAGGAAAGAAGAAGGGCAAGATGTTTACGTTGGATGCAGACATGCCTGAATTGAGTGCAGCAATGTTTGCACATGGGACCGGTGTAGTTGCAGATATTGATATTTGGCACAAACGCATTGGTCATGTTAATATACAACGACTTAAATCAATGCAAGCCCAAAATATTGTTGCAGGATTGCCTAAATTCAAGGTTGCAGAAATGCACAAGATTTGTGAAGCCTGTCAATTTGGGAAACAGGCAAGGAAACCTTTTCCTAGGCATGTTCAAGAGAGTAAAAAGCCATTGGAATTAATCCACTCTGATGTGTGGACTACAAAAGCTGCATCTATTGGAGGCTGTCACTATTTTGTCACATTTATTGATGACTTCAGCAGAAAACTGTGGGTGTATTTTATGAAAAAGAAAAGTGAAGTGTTTGGGCACTTCAAAGCTTTCAAAGCTATGGTTGAAAAAGAAACAGGCCTGCAAATAAAATGCCTAAGGTCAGATGGAGGGGGAGAGTACCTCTCAAATGAGTTTGCAAGGTTCTTGCAGGACCATGGTATAAAGCAGCAATATTCATGCAGTCATACCCCACAGCAAAATGGAATTGCAGAAAGAAAAAACAGGCATATTGGAGAGGTATCTCGGGCTATGCTAAATAAAAAATATCTACCAGATTATTATTGGGCTGAAGCAGTTGCTACAGCAGTCTATATAATGAACAGGACTCCCACTGCAGCAATACATGGCATGACGCCAGAGGAGATGTATACTGGTAGGAAACCAGATGTCTCTCATTTGAAGATTTTTGGTTGCATTGCCTATGTCCATGTGCCAGATGAGTTGAGGTCCAAGTTGGATCCAAAAGCTGAGAAGTGCGTCTTTATTGGTTATTCTCTGCAGCAGAAAGGGTATAGATGCTATAACCCTTCTACACGTAAGTTCACAGTGAGCAGAGGTGTTGTTTTTAATGAGATGAGCAGCTAGTATAAACCAATAAATGTGATGATTGATGTAGATGCACAAAATGGTAATGCTGCACAGAATGCACAGCAGCAATCACAAAATATCAGTGGACCTGGAGTGTCCTCTACCAGTGGTTCACATACTTTGCCATGGAAAGGCAGATTGAGATCAGGAGAATCCCCTCAAAGCAATGCAGAGAGTGGTACGCAGGTATCACAAAAAGGAAAAGAGAAGGTAGATCAGCCCATGTATGATGTGAATGCAGGTCACTCTTGTGTGGATGGTGAATCCAGTGGCTCAGAACAGAGCATTGATGATGAGTTGGGTATTCCTTCTGTTGTTACACCTGGAGTAAGGAAGACCAGGGATGTTTTGAGAGCACCTAGAAGTGAGCGTATTTTGCGCAGGTCTACCAGGTTTAGGTATCCTGTGGATAGGCTGAAATATGATGGATTTACAGCCATTCATTATGCCTATATGGTCAAAGTGATATAGGAACCAAAACCCACTTCTTTTGAGCAAGCCATGGGAAATGAAAAATGGGAGAAAGCCATGGATGAAGAAATGGATGCCTTGGATGCTAATGCTACATGGGAATTGGTGCCTTTGCCTAAAGGCAAGAATGCAATTGGCTGTAAGTGGGTTTATAAGATCAAGCATAATCTAGATGGTTCTGTGAATAGATACAAGGCAAGATTAGTTGTCAAGGGGTATGCACAGACATATGGCATTGATTATGAAGAAACTTTCAGCCCGGTTGCAAGGATGGCAACCGTAAGAGCAGCCATTGCTATGGCTGCATCAAAGGGATGGTCTTTACATCAGATGGATGTAAAGAATGCCTTCTTGCATGGTGATTTACAAGAAGAGGTCTTTATGGAGCAGCCAGCAGGTTATGTTCATGCTACTCATCCCGAGTTTGTTTGCAGGTTGAAGAAAGCCTTGTATGGCTTAAAGCAAGCACCTAGAGCATGGTCTGACAAGATAGGACAGTATCTTGTCACTATTGGCTTTCAGATTTCCAAGGCAGATTTCTCACTCTATGTGAGAAAAACATAGAAAGGGATTATGCTACTAGTCATTTATGTTGATGATTTGTTCATCACAGGTGATAGTGATGAAGATATCCTTCATGTGAAAATGCTATTGAGGCAGAAGTTTGAGATGAAGGATTTGGGAGAGCTGCGATATTTCTTGGGCATTGAGGTGATTAGATCACCAAGTGGGATACAGCTCTTGCAGAGGCAGTATGGATTGGACATGCTGTCCAAATATGGGATGACAGGCTGTAAGCCTATTTCAGTTCCTTTGGAGTAGAATGTGAAGCTAAGCGCAGATGCAGGTGAGCTTCTGGAGGACCCTACTATGTACAGACGCATAGTAGGAAGTTTGATTTACATGACTATTACCAGGCCAGATTCGAGCTATGCTATTGGGTTGGTAAGTCAGTTTATGCAGGCTCCAAGGAAACCGCATTTGGATGCGGCTAGACGCATACTCAGGTATGTGAAGTCCACATTGCAGTATGGACTATTTTATGAGGCTGGGGTTCATATACAGTTGCATGGATACACTGATGCTGATTGGGCTAGTAGCATTTCAGATAGACGATCTACCAGTGGATATGTGTTCTCTTTTGGGAGTGCTGCAGTCACTTGGAGCAGCAAGAAACAGCCTACAGTTGCCTTGTCGAGCACAGAGGCTGAGTACAGGGGTGTAGCAATGGTTGCATGTGAGGTAGCTTGGTTGCATAAGCTACTCTATGATATGCATTAGTCTACGGATGGGCCAGTTGTCATTTATTGTGACAACATGAGCAGTATACACTTGGCAAAGAACCCAATCTTTCATGCTAGAACAAAGCACATTGAGGTGCATTATCACTATGTGCAGGAGAAGGTTTTACTAGGTCTTATTGATCTAGTTTATGTCAGCACAGAGGATCAGGTAGCTGACATATTCACGAAAGCATTGGGCACAGAGAAGCTGCGCAAGTTCAGAGACCTGCTTGGTGTGCAGGATTTGGGATTGAGCTCGAGGGGGAGTGTTGAGATATCGAGCTCCACTCGCGATATGCCAGGGTGACTGTTGTGCATTTATGTCACCGACTTGTTAGCTGGAGATGCGGTTGGTACACCGCCCACGAATAATAGCTGGATGAGAGCTATCTTTATCTACACTAGTTCGTGGCTCAGTTAGTATGCCACCTTAGTTAGTTGAGTTTGGTTTGAGACCCACATATAGGGTTTTTCTATTTCTTTGTACTAGAGTTCTTTTTGGCTTTCACAACTAAGAAGAGGAAAACTGTTTTCAGCCTCCACCTTTGTGTGTATTCCCCCATTGTGCTTGTGAGAAAGCCTCAAGTGAGACTCCTTCCCTCTCTCCCACAATCTTCACAAAATTGCCGTCTCCTCATGTTGAATGGAAGTTTAACGTTGGTCGGAATGAATGTTATCCTTGGAATAAACATTCTATCACCAGCATTGTTACCAGTAATGATTTCAGCTTCTAACACTTTTGTGTGAAACTCTTTGCATATCAACTGTGTCCCATTGCACAAACCCTGGCGAGGATTCAAATTACGCAACAAAATTATAGGAGCATTTCTTTTCAAAACCAACCGATGCGGGGGATATCCACCACCAAGATCAAGACTATTCAAATACTCGACTGCAAACAAAAAGGAATCTCCCCCTAAGTTGTCCACTGAGTCTGCACTTAGGTACTCCCTTTCCTCACTGGGCATTGCCTTCAATGCCGTAGCATTAATTGCATCAACCTCGATGTTTCGAGGTGCAAGAATAGCACGCTCTCAAAAGTATGGTGCATAGTCCAAAATAGTTGCAAGCCCTCGATACACCCATCTAATGAGGCCTTCCATGGACTTTGTCTCTAAAAGCATATGCGATGGAATCACAACAGTATCTTCTTTTGTACATCTATTTATCCCATTGCCAATGTCCAGAACCCATTGCATGAACTCTTGCTCAGCACAATTATCACCATTCCGAAGGACCCGCATATTCTGCGTTAACTTCAATACTGTAGTGCGACCCCAAATCCTTGAGTGGCATAAGGTAGCATTGACAATGTCCTCTCGTCCTGCCTTTGGAAGAACTGGCAAGACTTGCCTAAAATCCCCCCCCCAACAATACCACCTTCCCACCAAAAAGTTGCTCATTGGACATGATATCTCGCAAAGTTCTGTCTAGTGCCTCGAAAGCAAACCGGTGAGTCATGAATGCCTCATCCCATATTATCAGCCTAGCCATCTTCAAAACATCTGCGAGTTGACTATTAACCTTAATATTGCAACTGCTAGTACCATCCAGCTCCAACGGTATCTTGAATCATGAGTGTGCCGTGCGTCCATTGGCTAGTAGCAATGCAGCAATCCCAGAAGATGCACATGCCAAAGCGATGAGCCCCTCGCCACGCAATCGAGAGAGCAAGCAATTGTAGAGAAAGGTCTTTCCAGACCCTCCTATACCATCGAGAAAAAAGACCTCACCACCATCTCCATAAACCCTTGCCAAAATCCGATCGAATGCAGCATGTTGACAGTGATTCAAGGACATTTCCATTTGCTGGGCAGTCTGTGCTTCTTTCACACAATCAAACATTCTTTCTTCTTGCAATAAGCCATTTCCAGCTTCTGACAAAGATGTTCTATCTACAACAGGCATTCCGTCAAACTCAGCCAACCTTCGCCCATGTTGTTGAAGAATGTGCTCTAAGTGCAATATAGCCTTCTTTATTGCTAGTTCACGATGACCAATTAAATTCCCCATACTTGATTCCAATATATTAAAAAAATCATCCGAAAGCTCAAGGGAAAATTTTTCCCATAAAAGTTGAGGAGACGTTGGCTCACAAAAAACCAATATTGTGACAAATAGGTGTCTCAATTGTGCACTATTTTGATAAAACACAGCCTCTTGCATACACACAAACCATTCATCATCACTCTCCAACAATCCCCGTGCTATGCATGCTGCCTTGAAAGTAGGGTACACTTGGCTGTCAAAAGTACAAGCTAATATATTTTTGATCCTGCTTCTCAAATGCCCATGCAATCACCTGAGTCATGACTTTCTTCATGCCCCATTACCCTTTCAAGGGGATATTCTCATAACCTTTTCCAATGTCCGCTGTGAACATGGAATGAATCTTGTTTGGTAGGTTAAGCTTGACTTCATAGATCAAATTCACTATCCAAAAGGTGCTAAATGAAATACCCGTACTATTCCAAATCTCTTTTTGGAGATCATTGGAGAATTTTTTAATAGGTTCCATACATCCTTGTAAGATCAATGTCATAGTTGATGCCACTTCCAAATGCAGGAATGGGTGTCGGTGATCCAGCAGAATGAGTCCTTTTGGTCCTTGTATGTGGCCATCAAATAAGGTAATGATAATGAGTGTAGTGAGAAGTGTAAGTCAAGGTGATTGATCTCTCTGACTAATCAATTGAGGATAAATGGATCCTTTACCAATTGGAAGTCATTACTTACTAATATCTCCCTTGCTTGGGTATATAAAAAGCTTCTATGTCACATAAAGGCTGGTTTGATGTCAGCCATTCAATTTCTTCAATCACATCCCCTTGTTTAATGAGTAAAGGGGTCTCTTTGAGTTTCTTAATCCTTTTCATAGCCGACTTATATACTTTATCCCTATAGAAACTAATAAAGTGTGGTTCCAACTCACAAAAGGGTATCCCAAGGGTTGAGTTTAGAGTTCCTAGTTTATGCCAGACTTCCAGTAATGCATTCAAGGTACCCTGAATGCTATAATTCCTACCAACAATATGGCCCAACCCTTGGATTTTAGCTCATAAATACCTCACACTCACAATGGTACTATCTAATTTCACACATGACACCACTTTTTATACAAAAAACTAGAAAGATCCCTTGAATGACAATTGCAAATGTTATTCATACTATCCATGAAAGTCAATTCAGGTTTACATAGTATTGATGAGAGAGGCTTAGTGAACATCCATCCAAAAGACACTTCATCCAATGAGTGACATCCATGTAAGCAATCCCATTCTTGGAAAAAATCGGCATCATTTTTAAATGGAGAAAGTCTCTAACAAGGGGTTATCAAATAGCACATGAATAAATAAGCTCGGGTTATTTATATTACATTCCAACATACCTACAAGTTATCATTTTTAATCATCACATATAACAAATGCCGAGCTAGGAAATTACTAGTCCTCGTACTTGTATAAGAAGCTATATTTCCCCCGTGTCAAGGCTTAAATTATGGTCTTTACCTACAACTCTAGGCTGTCCAAGTGGACCAAACTCTCCAAATAAGGCTTCCAATCAATAAAGCTACTACCATCCTGGGATCTCCAAGGGTAGGGAGTGTTGCGCATATGTCCATGTGTTGCCCTTTTCTGACAATTGCCATAGCATCTTGGTATAGCTGGCACATATACTGAGGCCCTCCCGTAAAAGAAGAAGGCAACACCACCCTATGCCCTGCAGCATTGCCAAGCACAGTACGTGTCCCATCAGCTGTATTCACCATGTCCATCAACCCTTGATAGACTTCAGCACGTAGGGAAGCTTGGTTGTTTCGTATCCACACCAACCTAGACTCTTCCATGCTACTGTAGGCATCAACCATGTATTGCTGTAGCAATCTACCCCCATGCAAAAGACATGCATTTGTATCATATCTCACTTGCAAAAGATATGCGTAGTATTGTCTCTGGGTGACACAACTCTGTCCACGTATCTCGTGCAATGGTGTGTGATTAGGAACATCACTATATGGGATATATGGATGCCAACCATCTTCTCCCCGAGGGAACAAAAGAACATACATGAGAGGCATGTATGATCGGTGCAAATTAGATATTCTACGCACAAACCCATTGCGGCTAAAAATCTGAATGTCCCGATTTCCAATATCGAAGTCATCCCCTTGTCCTGGCATGATTGCAGCAACCTCGCTAGCCATAGGAGCCAAGTACTGCCTTGAGGTGGAGCGGCTCTCACAAATAACCATCCTCAGGTTTGTATGTGGATTTGTTCTTAGCACTTGCCCAATAGCCATCAATGCACTGGCATATGGATTGCACTCGTGCATCATCCTCTGCAACAACTCCAAAATGCTTGGATCCAAACCAGGCATCCCATCTAAACGGTGTTCTAGTTCATGATCAGTATCATACACGTACAACTGTGCAAAACGTGGCATCTCTTGCCTAGCCTCATCCGGCAACAAATTTCCAACCTGATGATACACACTACCATGGACTCGAGTTGTAGTAGTCGATTAGAGTCGAGCTTTTGTTGCATTCTGGTTGCCTCATGAGTGCTAGGTTGTAGTACTCGATTAGAGTCAAGCTTTTGTTGCCTTTGGGTCGTAGTTGAAGTCGATGGAGGCTAGCAAGTCTCTCTTCCTCTCTGAGATGGAGGCTAGTTTCTCTTATAACTATAGGCTCTCTTTCTTCTCAGAAATCTCTCACAAATACAAACTCTCAAGCCAAATCTCTCAATGAGCTAAGTGAACACTCAAACAACTCTCTATCTCTTTCTCTCTCAATGAATGGAACTTCTCTTGGAATGAACGAAATTTTCTCTCAATGGAAGAGAATGGAATGCACTTGCAATCACTCAAGAAATCTCAATCACTCGATCATCATGCTCTCATACGAATCGCAAGTTAGGCTTTCTAACCCTTTTTAGCACTCTGTGTTACTGCTATGCACATATGATAACACATGATGTTGAGATGAATCCTTAACATAAGGGTGGTTACACATTCGCGCATGCGCCCACACACACACACACACACACACTTGACAATTCATGTCAAGAATGGATATACAATGTAGTCGGGTCCAAAATAAATCATTTTTCCTACCTTAAGTAATAGTCCAAATGACTAAAGATTTATATCTTTTTTGTGGGATGATGGAGAGGTCACTTAAATATATGAGAAATTTTGAAATTACAAGAAAGTATATCTTATATACATTTGTTGCATGTTGAGATTGATCTCACAATAATGGACAGATCAAACTAATCCCACCCTGTATACAGTTGGGCATCCATGGAGTTCCTATACATGGGTAATTAAGTATGGCAAAATTTGTACATAGATATGGAGTGGAAATCAATAGTTTTCATTTGGAAGCCCAAGGGTTATGAGTTCTAATGAGTAGTGAAAATCAATCACCATTTACCTATAAAAGACGACGTCTGCAATCGATGAGTCTCAATGAAGGTTGGCAAAAGCATAGCGCCTTGCAAAAAGAGTGAACTCACGGTGAGGACCAGGCCCTTTGCACAAGTAGCTTTTCTCATAAGAGCACAAGTAGATCCACCTAGCCTTACAAGGTAAGTCCATCTCCTTCATCAACGACATGTATGGCTCACGGGCTTCTCTATATATCCGGTAGGTCACATAATATTTTTGACGCGATATCTAGAGTGCTTAAGCTTTGTATACACAGAGTCGACGACAAAATAAAAATCCAAACCAAGAATAATATTGACATCCACAACATACCAACAGTCTATGGGTACCATGACGACTCGAGGGAGCATTTCTACTACATATCCTACAAAGAGCCCACTATGTATGAGACAATCCAGACTTCTTCCTGATCCAAGAACCCATCGTCTTAGTTTGTCCACGAAGTATATGGTGGAGACCATTCCATACTCTTCGATGAGTGTGGCCATTCGTATGATCTCTCAAGAATCTCTACTGTATGGGCATTCTTTTTTGTACGGCCATTCCTATCTACATAACCATTTGCATTTGCTCTTATGCTCCATAGGGTATCTCGTGGAATGCTATTATTTAAGGCCATTCTCTATAGTCAAGTATCTTATGTAAGTGGAAACTTCTCCTCTACATATATAGGGATAGTACACTCTACTATTCCCCTATTTATGGCCATGATCATTATTTTGCATATGTACTTTATCTTATATGTACACTCTCTTGTATGTAAATGTTCTTGTATGTACATTCTCTTAGATGCATAGTCTCTCATGTATACATGATGTGCCAAACATAGGGCTAAGAGATATTCTCTTATACATATTGTATTCCACACATATGGTTATGGCATATTCTCGTATATCTTCTTTCTCCTACATATGGACATTCTATTTTATGAATTTGAATGTTCGTACTATAAGCAAAATGTGTGAGTGAGGATTTAGGAATTTCTCCTATCCATGTGTTTGCTTCTTGTACTTCACTTTAGACATCGATAACAAGTCTAGCAATGCTACAACAACTATTTTCCCTTTTTGTTTTGGTCCTAACTTAAACTTTTTGGATGGTGGGAGAGGTATCAGCGTTGCTAGTTGAGGTTTTGTGCAAAGGTTCTACCACATAATTTTTTAATTGAATCCTTTTTTTAAAAAAAGGATTCAACTACATCAACTCTTTATAGATACCTCGTTTTATAATCATATCATGTTCAATGGTGTGCATACATTCTTGGACCTTCTTGAGGGGTTCTAATCTAATCTTAACACACACACACACACACTTTTTTTTTAAAACACTTGCTCGCATCAACACATTATGTAGAGGATGACAAGGTGGAAGGAAATCAAGGAACAAAGAAGCACGGAGCAGTTGGATGCTAAGCACCTAGAAAGCTAGGTGGGCAAGGAAGTTTGGAAGGAAAATGGCAGGAAAGTAGGGAGGTACACCAAAATCCTGTTTGTGTCAGTTATCTTTAGATCATACTAGTTTATTATAATTTTATGGCTTAATTTAGGCCTACATATGCCCTTCAACTTAATTAGCCTATTATTTTCAAGAAAAAAAACATTACATGTGGCAATTCACAAAGGAGAATCCAATTCTCCACTATAGCACTACCTCTTTGGAGGTAGTGCTACTAAAGTACCATCACACTCTTAGGTTATTATAGGTGCACTCTACTAACTACTTATAATGCAAAATAAATGTCTTGATGTATGTAACTATGTCATGTTTGACCACTGACATGGCACTCATAGCTCTTGGCTTATCATATGCCATGGATTCCTAGTATGTGCACAATTTTTGGTATCCCCATGTTCAATGTCTATGGATATCCTTGTGTGCTCCACAAAATTCTTGCAATCCCATTATGGCACTGACATCTACATAAACCCCTTCTAATTTACCTCACGGACAAACTGAATCATTGAAGCCACCGCTAAATAATGAACCAAACAAGGGTGGCCATAGATTTCTTATGGATAATCCTTATTTCATGCACAATTTCTTCACATGACTTGTAATCCTTGTTCGACCATGTAGTGTTTCCTTTTGTACTCTAGTGTTCATATTACATTGACCATCCATATGAGATTACAACCAAAATTTGCATTAACTGTTATTATTCTATTCTTGCTATCTTCATGTTGTGTTAGTGATGGACCATCCTCTCTCTACTTTTGGGTGGCAACAATCAAGGGCAATCTTCGTTGATGGGAGAAGGATGAAAGTGTAATAAGAATGCAAGCAAGATTGGGCTGTAGAAAGCTATAGAAAGCCTTTCTCAGTAGGAAATTTGCCTATGCCAAAGGGGCCTCTACCAACTTGTTAATCTAAAGCAAGGCTTCAACTTGCAGCTTTCAAATGTCCTAGGGGAAAACAAATTATTGGTAGGGTTTTGTTGTAGCCACAGAGACAAAATCATGTTGGAGTCCTCCAATTCCTTGCTTGATTACCAATATGTGCCCCTACAAAACTATTGGGGAAAATACAATTAATTAGTCCCCCACCTCCAAGTCGCCGTCGCTTCCAATGAAAAATTAATCGCCCCCTAAAGTTATCAAAAGAATTAATCCATCCCTAGACACTTTCCCTACTTACCTCCTTTTCCACGTAGCTTTCCCTCCCCATGGGTCTTGCTTCCTCCCAATGTCTGGCTTCCTCTCTCCCTCCATCTCCCTCGGCCTTCCCTCACCCCTCTCCCTCTCTACTTATGTTTCCTCCACCTCCCTCTCAACATTCCATCGCCCTTACCCACTCTTACTCCTGAACTTTCATTCACCCTTTTCCCTCTTTCCCTCACCCCCTTCCCCTCTTATCCTACAATGCCTCACTACTACTTAATCGCGTCCTTTCTCCTTTCCAGATCACTTCCTCTGTTCCTCCCTACTCGCCCTTGCCACCTTATTTCTTCCTCCTTCCCTTGCATTTCTCCTCTTTTCATTTCCTCCACTTGTTTTCTTATTGTATGGGATGAGGGCATGAGCAAGTCTTTGCGCTATCACAAAAGGGAGACAATCAAGAAGGTGCTAGGGGGGAGAGGGAGACAATGAAAGAGGGGGGGGGATGAGTGGAGGGAAGAGGGGGGGCTGATTGATGCATAGAAAGAGAGAAGGGAGAGTAATGGCAAGAGGGAGGGAGGGAGGGAGGGGGGGCTAAGTGACACGAGAGATGGAGAGGAGAAAGAGTGAATTGTGATAGGGGTGGTTGAGTGAAGGGAGATAGGGGTAGGGAGAGAGGGGGGGCTAAGCAACACAAGAGAGGGAGCAATGGAGGGGGAGGGGGAGGGGGAGAGAGGGAGCAATGGAGGGGGAAGGGGGAGGAGAGTAGGGGGATGGTGAGGAGAGTGAGATGGCCGACGAAGCAGAGGGGAGGGGCAAGGCTGAGAAGAGGACGGAGAAGGCAAGGGAGATAGAGGCGGTGGTGAGGGGGTGATACTTAGGTTAAGTTCATTCGTGAGGGGGGCGGCCTTCTAACTTAGGTTAAGTTAATTTTTCATGCAAGGGGGAGGACCAATTAATTGATTTTCAAACCAAAAATCAAATATGTGCCCCTTGAGAATTAATTAATTGTTGTAGCAAATGTACAAAATGTGTATGGAAACGTACTTTTATGCCCAAAAAATGCGTGTATGGACGAGATTTTATGCTTGTGTGAGGGCATAAAAATTCCCCATATGAGGGTGAGGAGATGACAGTCTTCCCGTTGCTAACTAACAAGAAGCATGGGGTATTGCAGCATGCAAATAGAAGAGCAAAGAATGGAGAGGTGTGGTGGAGCAGCTTGCCTAGTTCCTAGCTTCTTAATGGAGGAGGAAGGTGTGAGCTCCGATGGAAGAGATAGTTGGGCTTGGTCCAAGTCTCTTAAAACAAGAAAGGAGAGTGGAAAGAAACTAAGATTGATTGTAAGATCTATTTGTATACTTCCAACGACTTCTTGAAACTAGTACAAACCCCAAAGTGAAAAAACAATTGCAGCAAGGATTCACATGGAAACGCAACACAAAGTTCCCTTTGTGAAGAAGTCCTCCATAAACAAGAGGGGTTTAGAAGCTTGCTTTTTGCACTTGAAGCTTAGTGATCTCTTGCTACCTTGAATTTCCATGAAATCAGCTCCAAGAAATCCATTGGAGCCAAAGAATAAAATTAAACATTCAAGTTTGAAAATGATCAAACTTTTTACTACAAGGCCTATTTGTAAGGATATACATAAGTTACAAACACAACCAATTCGAGATACGTCACTCTCCTTTCAAAACTTGAAATAAGCTCTCAAGTACAACTTAAAGCCTGGACCCTCTGGTCTTCGAGCAAATGAATAGTAGATCTAGTACATTCTGCCCATTTTTGAAAATTTTCCAACTCAAAAAATCATGGGAAATTTTTCGATCCCCTGGCAGCAGATACATGATCCTGTGCAAAAATGTGCTGTTAGTCTACAAACAAAAACCAGAACGACAAAATGAAAAATGTCTGCACAGCCTCCATACACAACAGAGTTGATAGTCAAAAGCTGAAAAAATAATCACGTAGTGCGGATACTGGGGGTGGGCCCGCATGCATGAGAGAGAGAGAGAGAGAGAGAGAGAGAGAGCCTATTGACACCAAAACGAAGCCATCTGCCACCATTGAACAGGTTCAGAAACAATCAGATTCAAATCAACCAGACTGGTCATGATGAGCCAATTGAACTGTAAACCATTCTAGTGTCAAAATCTTTTGAATAAGCCAGAAAAAGGGCTATATAAGTGAACCCAAGAGAGACCCCTCTCAACTTCATGTTTAAGAGCAAAACAATTCAAACGATAGGCAATCCATCATCACGCACTCCACCTATGCATTACAATACAACTAGAAACAGGAGAAGAAGTTCATAATAGACATGCATTTATCCAGTTTGGTAAAGTAGCCCTGGGACAATAGCTAAACTTTGTAAAGACTGCAGTCTGCATGTTGCAAGGCTTTGAAATCTCTTGCATAAAAAATTGCAGCCCTAGTCGATAGGCAGCACATAAAAAGTGTAAACAATATACACTAGCATGAGGACCTAAAAGTGCCATAAGTGAACATACTTTCAACATGGTTCCACCAAGAGGGAAGTCCTTTTGGATGCAGGAGGTTCTTGACCCTAAGCAGGTCATTCTTCATCAATAAAGATGTGGTATCAATGCCATGCCATACAGTACCAATCAAGTTCAAGGGTTCAGTGAGCCAGACTATTTTGCTTGATGAGGATCTGAGAGGAGGGTGAGACATGACCAGCATCACCAACACCAACCCAATCGATTGGCAATAACAGATCCGCAACCCACTTACTGACCAGCCCCAACCTGGCCATGCTCCCTTCACAGGCTGACACAAGGAGTCAGCCCTTTTAATTCATTCTCTCCATCTCCATATTGCAGAAAGCAGCCCCAAGACAGCACATGCAGCTTGTGACTAGGGAGAATCAACTGTCCCAATGTGATTCCAACCTTGAAGGAAGACTCGGGTGGTATTTTCCTTGGAATCTAACCCCTAGGGCACTGTATTGTTCTTAAGATTTCGATGTTGTTTTGCTTTCTGAAATGATTGACTCTAACCCTAGCCAAAGGTAGTCTAACACCAGCTACATTGGGTCTAAAGCCATCTGATGTATTTCTATCATTTATCATGCGGCAATCTAGAAGAGCAGTGCATTGCAGAGATTCATACAGGTTGCCTTTTGCCCCATCTAGTGGCTGCAGAAAGGAGCAGCAAGGAGGTCAAGAAACAGAACACAACAGTACCTTACCTTTGGCTGTCCCACCACAGCAGCAAGAACGTCTGTTTGAAGGGCATCTTCAGCCCACTGAAGCTCTTGGAGAGCACAAAGGCTGACAGTATTTTGAAGGTGCCAGGACGTAGGAGAACAGTTTTGTGGTGCCAGGGGTCCATCTAGGTGTACTTTATCTGCTAGATGGTGGCGCATACTGCATACCTTTGTACAAGGTTTTGTCCATCTTTGGAGCAATACATATTTAATGTTTCTAATCTCATGTACATGGTTCATTAACTGTCTGTATCTATCTATATTCACGTATGTACATAATAAAGAAAAGGAGTGAGATTTGAGTTAGTACTATTCCAATTTATGGGCTATGTTCTAACAATCTTCCGCTGCAGGAGTGTTGGCTACACCAAGCAATCCCATGTCTGTTTTCTGACATGGTATCAGAGCCATGAGGGAGACTTACAAGTGCAGGAAGCTTGAAGATAAGAACCTGTGGAATGAGATCTCAATTCAGGCTTGTAGAAATCATCTCCCACATCGGAAGGACAGGTACCCTTGCGAGGAGGGCCATCAAGAGTCAGACAAGTGTCCCTTAAACTAAAGGTCCTGAAAAGTACTTACTCCTCCTAACCATTTCACATCCTCGTTATAACCAGTAGACTTTCCATCCCAAGCTTTGGAGACTTGGAAAGCTTGATGGTACAAATTACCCTCTCTGGAAGATGAAGAGCCTGAGCCATCTTGTGTAAAGATGATATGGGAGATTACGACACGAATGGAGCAAAGGCCTTGCCGAGGCAGGGGTGACACTAGCAGATCCTAATGCAATCAAGAAAGGTTACTGCATGGTACAGAGGCCCCAGTCATAATCATTGGCATGACTACAGACCCGGTCCTTCTGCATATTCAGCTAGCGGACACAACATCCCAAGCATGGACCAATGAGATCAACAACGCAGCTAGAATCCTGAACCTCGAGCTAGAACTCTACAACAAGCATGTGGAGGAGGGGGACTCGGTACAAGATCGCATCACTAAGATGAAGGTAGTAAGGACTCACCTATCAGCAGTTGGTCAACAAACAGATTCGGCTAGGCTTTTGCTTGGCAGGCTTCCAATCATAGTTTTTTCCGTACGTTACCATGCGCATACGTCATACGAGTATGTAAGTATGATTGGAGTATGGATCAGCCCCTAGGGCTGAAACATATGTGACCCTAATTTTATGCAAAAACATTTAGAAAATATACATTGTACACATTACATTGACATAGAGCTAAAAAACTTTCAACTTCAAACTTGTATTAATATTAAAGTCATGAATCATGATTCATGAAAGTTCAAAGAGTCCAGCCTCAAGACAGTGTCATCTGGAATCTGGATTCTGATACGTAGTGTCAATGATAGATCAATACTACACCAAACATCATGATCAAAGGTAGTAGGTAGTAGAAACTTGGAAGTAGGTACTACACCAAAACATCAAAGGCAAAACATCATATAAGAAAAGGCTGCCACAGCCCGGAAATAAAGCTGAAAATTGAAATGCATCACAATTCACAACCGATGAGGCTCAAGCCTCAAGCTGCATCCTCATCCTCATTCTCTTGCCCATCCTCATCCTCATCCTCATCCTCATCATCATCTGCATCAGTGCCATCCTCCTCCTCCTCCTTGAGACCATCCTTGAGGCCAACTACAGCCAAAGTCGGCCAACAGTGTACGGAATATAGCGTATGGATTAGAGTAGTGCTAAAAAATGGGTTTTCCAAGGTTTTGGCTAGGCACAAAATCGATCCCCCCTCCCCCCACCCCAAATAAACGCCCCAACCCAAAAACAAAAACCACAGCAAACAAACCCCCCAAAAAAATTAAAATAAATAAAATAAAAAACGTACGGAAGGCTGCACGGAATACGGTACGTATGGACGTATGGATGGAGTACGGAAAAATGTCCGTATGCATACGGACCTAACTATGCTTCCAATGAGTTAAAGGTTTTGTGAGAACCATGATTGTCGGGCAACATCAGCATGCTCAAAGAGCTAATGCCCCTACTTCTGTAGGAAGCTCATGAGAGGAAGTTCGACGGATCTAATGACAAAGCCTTTGTTGCAAAATACAAGATCAAAGGCATAGGAAAGGGCAAGCTTGGCAACAACAAGCCCAACAAGAAGAGAGATGATAAATCCGAAGATGAGGAGGATTCTTCAATCTAGTGGAAGCAAGAAGCAGAAGAAATGCTTCTATTGCGACCAGCCCGTCATGTGAACCTGTTTTTACGCCTAACATGAGAGATGATATGGTGAGTCAGGACCAGAGGCCTTTGTGAAGGTGGAGGACAGCACTGTTTGATTAAGATGTTTTGGGAACAAATATGACACCACTTGCATAGGGGAGGTGTCTTTGTGGAGAATTCAAGGATCAAAGTCAGAGGAGTACAGGATGGATGCTCTGGGTGCCTCCGGTGGTGCCTCGTTTGTTTTCAAAGCAAGCATTTGTGCGGTTGGATCAAATGGTATGTATATTTCCTTTGCATATATTTAGAATTCAGTTAGTTGTATTGTACATATTGTTTGCCATGTGTTTCTCAGCACTTGAAAGAATGGAAAGAGAAGACCTTCCCCCTTGTAAGCAAAAGCAGAAGACTATTGCAGAGGCCATCCTTGCTGCTGCATAACTTTTGTCAAGGACAGTGAGGATTGCTTTGAGAAGCAAGACTTTTTGACTGTAAACATATCTGCATAACTTTTGTCAAGGACAGTGAGGATTGCTTTGAGAGATCAGTATGATCTTTGTGTCCACACATGACAACGTTGCAGTTATTTTCACCAAAGCACTACCACGTGAAAAGTTTGAGGCATTTCGCAGTGCCCTGAACTTATATCCATTTGGTGATTGATCAGCCTTGTACATGACATTGGCACTGCAGGGGGGTGTTAGAATTATAAATATAATTCAGCAGTGACCAATGTAATTTAATAAGCTAGTTAGGGGCACTTTTCCCTCTTTAAGAGGTTTTTCCCCCTAACTGCAGTTAGTTCACTAACTATGGTTAGTGACTACTAAGGTTTTGTCACTAGGACAAAACCTTATCTCTCACTCATTGTGTTGTACTCTTCACACTCTTCTATTGCAACTCAGCTTTCAGCTTCCAAGCTTTCAGCTCTCACTCTCTTGCTCTCTCACTCTCCATTCTCTCACATTTGGTATCAGAGCATTTGATCCCGCTCCCTGCTTCTTCCCCGTTCAGCTCCAGCCTATAGTCTGTCGTACTGCTCCAGCTGCATCCGTACCTTCCGTACTTGCGGACTCGAAATCCGTACCGTACATACGTACCTTACCTGCTGTACCGTACCGTACCTACAGACTCGAAATCCGTACCATACCTGCTCGCCGTACATCGTGTACCGTACCTGTCGTACCTTACATGCGTCCGTACCGTAACGTCTGTACAACTCGCCGTCAAACTGTACGGTTCGCCGTACAGTGCCGTACCAGCCGTATAGCTCGCCGCCACCAACCGTACAGCTAGCTGTCTTCGTCTGTACTGTCAGCCGTACAGTACTTCCGTACTGCCAACTGTACCGTACCTACAGACTCGAAATCCGTACCATACCTGCTCGCCGTACACCGCGTACCGTACATGTCATACCTTACCTGCATCCGTACCGTAACGTCCGTACATCGCATCCGTACAGCTTGCCGTCAGACTGTACAGTTCGCCGTACATTGCCGTACCAACCGTACAGTTCGCCGCCACCAGCCGTACAACTAGCTGTCTTCGTCAGTACAGTCAACCGTACAGCACTTCCGTACTGTCAACCGTACAGCACTTCCGTACAGCAGGTAGTCCTTTGATTTCGTACAGGAGAAATTCGCAGGTGATCTTTGGCAGGCACATTTTGCAGACAGCCATTGTTTGGCTCAGTTTTTTGGGAGTACATTTGGGGCATTTTGTTTGTTGCAAACACTGCAATCATTTTGTAGCTTCAGAGCTACACTTGGAGCAAACATTGCAGATTTGGTCTGAAATTTGGGACTTTCTGCTGAAATTGCAAAATTTGGGGCTTTCTATACTTCTGCCCCTTTCTAGTTGCAATTTCAAGCTCGAAATTTGGGGCTTTCAGTTCTGCAGTATAATTTCTTGAAGAAATTTGTGGATTTTGTAATTACACTGCAATCTCACAATGAAATTTGGGGCTTTTGCAAACAGAGCGCAATTCTTGCAACATTTGGGGCTTCTGATCTATTGCCCCTTTCCGGTTGCAATTTCAGGCCTATTTTGGGGCTTTTGTGTTGGGAGAGCAATTTCTGGAGTTTTCAGTTCATACTACCTTTCTTGGAGTGTTTTGCAGCACTTTTGGCAAATTCTGGAGAGTTTTTGATGCTTGGACAGATTTTTGACAGTGCAAGTACAATAATCTGAGTTGCATTTACAGCCAGTGCTTGGCTGTGTTCTTTGAGAGTTGTGCATTTCATTCCCAGTAAGGGAATTCAGTTTTGTATCTGCTTAAATCTCTTTCTCAGATATGGCCCAACAAAATCAGAATGACTTCCAGTTTGGTGGTCTTTCACAGGAAGACAAGTTGGATGGTACCAACTACTCCCTCTGGAGTTTTATGGTACGCAATATTCTGATTTCTCGCAATTTATGGGATTATGTGAATGGGGGTGAGATCCGACCAGCAGGTATGGCACCTAATACCCCTCCTCAGCAAGGAGGTGGAAGACGTCGTGCACAAGGGGCAGCTGCAGAACAAGTTGTTGGTGCAGCTATAGCCACTACTCCAGATCAGAAGAGATGGGATTCACGGGATGCCTTAGCTTTGTCATGCATCTCTCTTTCAGTGAAAAGATTTATCATTCTGCATATCCGGTCGTGTAAGACCTCCAAGGTAGCGTGGGATATTTTAGAAAGCATGTATGCAGCCCGGAATGATGCAAGGGTATCTTTCTTGAAAAGAGAGTTAAGTAATACACATATGGAAGAGGGTGACTCCATGTCAGTCCACCTCACAAAGCTACAGGATCTCAGAGAGCAATTGTTAAATATAGATGAAATTATTCCTGATCCAGAGATGATTACAACCACTCTGAATTCTCTTCCTGAGTCTTATCTCAGCTTTCATACCTCGCTGAACTTATCATTGAGGGGGGGTGCAAATCCTCTCACTTTTCATGAGTTGATAGGACTTCTGCTTCAGGAAGAGCAGACCAGGAAAAACTTCGCTTCACGTGCAGGTGAACAAGCCATGCTCTCAAAGTTTAAATAAAAAACAAAGGGACAGGCAAAGACATCAGTAAATCAGCCTTCCAGTGGGTCAGGACAGCCTTCACAAAAGGCTAAAAATGATGCAAGTAAGCCCAAGAAGAAGGGTTTTTGTCACTACTGCAAAAAGCCAGGTCATCACATTGCAGAATGCAGGAAAAGGCTTGCAAAAGAGAAGAAAAACAGCTCCAGTATGGCTGTTTCAGATTCAGCTCCTCATGCATCTGACAGTGGGGATGCTGCAGGCAACTTTGTTGGACAGGATTATGCCTTTTTATCTTGCATTTCAAATTCTAGGCTGGCTGCTCCAGATGCTCGGGATAGTACAACCACTTGTAGTGATGATACATATGCATTTTTGACTTGCAGTTATGACTCTTCTACGGATGCATCTGCTTTCAGTGTCAATGAAACACTGAACACTTGGTATTTTGACAGCGGTGCATCCAAGCACATCACTTCTAGGAAGTGTCTTTTTACTTCCTTGCATCCACCTCCCGTTGGTAAGAAAGTCACTTGTGCCAACAACTCATCATACTCAGTACGTGGCACAGGAGATGTTGAGCTCACTGCCATTGATGGCTCAATTTTCAGAAGATGACCACCATCCGATCAATTATTGCAATGGCTGCACATTTCGAGTGGAATGTTCATCAGTTGGACATAAAAACAGCCTTCTTAAATGGGGACTTGCTGGAAGAGGTGTATGTCAAACAACCTCCGGGCTTTGAAATTACAGCAAATGCACTTCAAGTATGCAAGCTCAACAAAGCTTTATATGGGCTGAAACAGGCCCCTCATGCATGGTATGCCAAGATCCATGCCTTTTTGACCAGCAAGGGGCTGCACAATAGTCCTACTGAGAGCACCCTCTACATCAAGATGGATGGGGGGGAACTTTTACTCATCGTTCTTTATGTCGATGACTTACTGCTCACAGGGTCCAATGAAGACAAAATTGCAGATTTCAAAGCTGATTTGCAGACCAACTTTGACATGTCAGATTTGGGGCTGCTTCACTTTTATTTGGGGATCCAGTTCTTTCATGAGAGACGTGGCTCTCTTATGTCTCAGTCCAAGTACGTTCAAAAACTCTTGGACAAATTTAACATGCATGATTGTAAGCCCATAGCCACTCCCATGGAGCCGGGGCTGAAACTCACAATGCATGATGCAGGAGAATTAGTTGATGCCACACTTTACAGTCACGCTGTTGGATGCCTCATATATCTCTGCAACACTAGACCTAATATTCAGTTTGCAGTATCTCAGGTGAGTAGGTACATGCACAACCCAAAAACTATGCATTGGCAGGTAGTTAAGCGCATCTTCCTTTATTTGCAAGGCACGAAGTCTTTTGGCTTGCTATTTCCCAGGGGGGGTGACTTGCAGATGCATGCCTACAGTGATTCAGATTGGGCTGGTGATTATGATACTAGGCAGTCCACTAGTGGTAATTGTTTCTTTTTGGGTAAATCTTGCATTTCTTGGCTGAGCAAGAAACAATCTACAGTGGCTACCTCATCATGTGAAGCTGAGTACACGGCAGCTTTCACAGCAACAGTTGAATGTGTATGGCTGCGACGTCTATTTGCTGATCTTCATCTGTCTTTGGAGGGTCCTTCTCCACCAATTCTCACTGATAGTCAGAGTGCCATTGCAGTGGCAAAGAATCCAGTGTTTCATGCTCGCACGAAGCACATTGAGGTTCACTATCACTACGTCAGAGAGAAGTTGCATGCAGGAGAGATCAGTATGATCTTTGTGTCCACACATGACAACGTTGCAGATATTTTCACCAAAGCACTACCACGTGAAAAGTTTGAGGCATTTCGCAGTGCCCTGAACTTATATCCATTTGGTGATTGATCAGCCTTGTACATGACATTGGCACTGCAGGGGGGTGTTAGAATTATAGATATAATTCAGCAGTGACCAATGTAATTTAATAAGCTAGTTAGGGGCACTTTTCCCTCTTTAAGAGCTTTTTTCCCCTAACTGCAATTAGTTCACTAACTATGGTTAGTGACTACTAAGGTTTTGTCACTAGGACAAAACCTTATCTCTCACTCATTGTGTTGTACTCTTCACACTCTCTATTGCAACTCAGCTTTCAGCTTCCAAGCTTTCATCTCTCACTCTCTTGCTCTCTCTCACTCTCCATTCTCTCATAGTGAACTGGGCATGTGCATGAATCTGCTGAGCTGAGATACTACATACTGCAAGTCAGGTCTGGTGTGACATAAATAAATAAGGCATCCAACAACCTGCTGATAAAGAGTGATATCACATGGTGGGCTCCCATCATGAGCTGAGAATTTGAAGCCAGGGTCCACTGGAGTAGAGATTGGCTTGCAATCCTCAAACTGAAAACGATCAAGGAGCTGACCAATATACTTGGACTGAGACATCATGATACCCCCCTCAACATGAGCAAACTGAATGCCCAAATAATAATGGAGCTGTCCCATGTTTGACATGTCAAAAATCTGCTGCAAATCAGCCTTGAAAGATGCAATTTGCTGAGTATCTGGGCCCGTGATAAGCATATCATCCACACATAAAATCAGATCCACTCCCACGGAAATAAAGAGTGGGTTCTGTGGGACTGCTCTGAAAACCAAGGGATAGTAAGTGTGCATGAATTTTGGCATACCATGCCCTGGGTGCCTGCTTCAAACCATAAAGGGCTTTTCTAAGCCGGCATACCTTATTTTCAGAATTAACAACCTCAAAGCCAGGAGGTTGTGTGACATAGACTTCTTCCTACAGATCCCCATGAAGAAAGGCAGTCCTGATGTCAAGTTGATGCACTTGCCAATGATGATGGGCTCCAATGGCAATGACACATCGAATGGTAGTAATCCTGGATGTGGGAGCAAATGTCTCCTCAAAGTCAATGCCTTGTTGTTGGGCATACCCTTTTGCAACAAGACGGGCTTTGTATCGATCTATGCTGCCATCAGATTTCCTTTTTAATTTGTAGACCCACCGCGTTCCAATGGCATGCTTGCCAGGTGGGAGATCTACTAATTCCAAAGTGTCATTTTTTAAAATAGATTGTAACTCAGCTTTCATTGCATCCATCCACTCTTTGCTGTCAAAAGCATCTTTATGGCACAAAGACTCTTCATTGCAAGCTGTAGCAAGGAGTGCAAACTCAAGAAAGTGACCATGCTGTCTATTCCCTGATCTTGTCCGGGCAGCAAAAGGCTGATCTTGTTTGCTGTCCCTCAATGTGTCAAGAAGCCATCTGGGAACTTGCCTTTGCTGTCTATTGACAGCTCTTTCTTCAATGACTGCATCATGAGTAGTGGGATCATTTTGTGCCGGAAGAGAAACCTGCAAATCAGCATGAGGTGGTGGCTGATTATTGCTTAGTGGAGGGCCTGCAGGAGGCTCATGTTGCTGCTCAAAATCCTCTTCTGATGATGGTAGAGGTAACCAAGATTCAAAGGCATCAAACATGTCAATATCTGGCTTTGCTTTGCAGTCCACAAGAGGAGAAGCTGAATGTTCAGCAAAGATCACATCTCTACTGACAATAATCTTCCCAGTATTTGGTTGATATAACCGATACCCTCTGCTCTCCTGGCTGTAACCAATGAATATGCATTTGATTGCCTTGTCATCAAGCTTATGTCTCAGCTGAGATGGTAAATGAACATATGCAAGAGACCCAAAAACTTTCATGTGTGAAAGTGAAGACTTCCTACCTTACCATGCTTCATAAGGTGTAATAGTCTTTAATGCCCGTGTAGGTGATCTATTCAGCACATAGTTGGCACACATTACTGCATCAAGCCAAAATTTATTGGGCAAAGACTTGGCCTTAAGCATGCATCTAGCCATCTCCATTGTGGACCTGTTTTTCCTTTCAAAAACAGGATTCTGCTGAGGAGTGTAAGGAGTAGTGCATGAGTGAATAATGCCCCGTGAGGATAGAAATGCATCAAACTCCTTTGACATATACAAGATATACCCAGCAATACCTTGTGAAATCATCAATGAGAGTCATGAAATACTGGTATCCTCCAATGGCATTTGTCCTCATTGGGCCACAGACATCACTGTGTTGCAATTTCCTTTGTGAGAGTTTTGGACAATTCTTTTGAAAAGGAAATCGATGCATCTTACCCAAAAGACAACCCTCACACACATGTTTAGAAACTGTGTGAGTCTGAGGTACATCATTTGCCATCTGTTGTGAATGTAGCTTTGCAAGAGCTCTATAATTGAGATGGCCCATTCTCTCATGCCAAAGATGAGTGTCAGCAAGCTGTGAATCTAAAATAGCCAATGCTTCAATAGAAAGTGCAGCTGAATGATGATCGAGGTGATAAAGGCCTTTTTGCAAAGTGCCAGTGAGAACTATGGCATTGTCATCACGAAGATCATATACTAGGCATCTGTAGCCATCAAAAATTACTCTGAAACCTGAAGTAGCAATTGCTGAAATTGAAATCAAGTTGACTTCAATTCCAGGCACAAAAAGAACATTTGTCAGAGTGACAGGATGTGAGCTGCACATCTCCAACTCCTTTTACAGCATATGAAGCATTATTGGCACATGTAACAGTCCCCCCTCGAGGTGCATCATTAGCAGCAAAGAGTGCATCAACTTTGGAGGGATCAAATGAGCAATGGACAGCCCATGCCCAATCATCCTAAAGAGCATGTGCATGTGAAGCATCTGCTGGCTCATGGGATTCAATGGCATGTGAGGCATTAACTGTCAATCCTGCTTTCTTTTTCTCCGAAGCAATGCGCTTCCTGCATTCTGAAATGTCATGTCCAGGCTTGCGACAATAGTTGCATCTTTTCTTCTTTCCCTTCTCTGCTGTATTTTTAGATGCATGGGAGGAATTGCAGCTGCTATGCGTAGAGGAATTGCAGCTGCTGTGTGCAGATTTTGGCTTGCCCATAGGCTTGGAAGCCTTGCCTCTTCCTGTCTGCTGTGAAGCAAATGCATGATCAGGAATAATGGCTTGTCTATTAGCTCTACTTTGCTCTTCCTGCAAAAGCAAAGTAACTAGCTGATCAAAAGAATAGTAATCTGGATTACCCATGCCCACTAATCGAAGGGTTGTAGCAAACCCTTAATATGTATATGGTAGTCCATTCAATGTAGTACTGACAAGCTGTAAATTTGGCACCACCTCATCAATGTTGGCAAGCTGTTCCATGAGGTCCTTGACCTTTGTCAAGTATGCATCCATTGACTCACCTTCATTCATATTCACTTCCTGTAATTGCCTTCTCAAATATGCAACACGAGCTTCATTGCGAATCTGATATAGAGAAGCCAATTTATCCCAAGCATCCTTTGCTGTCCTGCAAGACTGGATGTGTGGAATAATGATTCTCTTACATGATAAAGCAATGCATGAATGTGCATTTGCATCTCTTGCATCCCATCTTGATTGTTCTTGAGTTGGAAAAGCAGCAGCAGCAGTGCTAGAGGAAGACGCATCAGGAGGAGTACCCCCTGCAAAAGAACCGGCAGTAGAAACAACCACTGTAGGATTGGCTGGCATCAGATCAGCCCCAGAAACAATATTCCACAAATGCTTTGCAACAAGAATATGTTTCATGAGATAAGACCACATCGGATAATTGGTGCCATCCAACTTATCATCTTCACGCAGAACTCCAAATAAATCTTGATTGTTCCCAGCCATAGCAACTGTGATAACCTGTAAAAGACCTGAAAACCCAAAAGCCCCAAGGCTATCACTGCAAAAAGCTGGCTGTCCCAAAAACGACAGCAAATATCTGCAAATTTCTGACCCAAATCAAAGGGCAAATGCAGATCTGACCCAAATGTGACTGTGACAGGCAATGTTCACTGCAAAAACAGCAAATTTGACAAAAGCCCCAAATTTATTGAGGGCAAATAGGCCAAAAAGAGGGCAAATTCAGAAAAGCCCCAAATTTTGCTGAAATTTTTGCAAATGTGACCCAATGTATGCAAATCTGAACCAATGTCCTGCAAATGTAACTGAATGTCCTGCAATCTGACCCAGAAATTGCAAACTAAATCCCAAAGCTCCAATATTCTTGCAAGAAATTGCAATCAAAGGAGGTGAAAGGAAATGAAAGCCCCAAATTTTCCAATGTCCTGCAAAAGCCCCAAATCTACAAATGTTTGTAGATGACTGCAGTGAGACCAAGGACCTGATTCCAGCCAATGCTAAAACAAGTACGGAACCTGTGGTGAAGCTGTGCGGAATACCCAGATCAAGTACAAGTTGTACGACTGATCTGTAGGTACGGTGCAAGTACCTTGCACGGTGTTTTTGCGCAGGTACAGCTGTACGGTGAAAGTACCTTGTACGACGAATAGCACTGAAGGTACGACAGATCTATCACTGCACCGTGCGTACGGCGAACTGCAGGTACAAGTACCTTGTACAACGATGGTACTGTTGTACGACGGATCTATCACTGCACCGTACGTACGGCGAACTGCAAGTACGGGTGTACGATTTCAGTACGGCGTACGGCAATGCACTATTTCAGTATGGCGACCCTCGATGCGCAGGTACGAGCCACTGATACCAGGCCTTCCGTACAACTGTACAGAAGGGAATGCAGATACACTTGTTGCTTGGGGAGCTGGATGCCTGGATTTTGGACAGCCGCTGAAGAGCCTTGAACAGGCTGAGAACGGCGCAGAAAACTTCCAATAAGCTATGGAGGGCTCGGGGCTAAGGAGAGCTGGAAGGCTAGAGCAATACCTGCTCTGATACCACTGAAGGTACGAGTCCAAGAGAGAGAGAAAGTGCAGGTACAAGACGAGTCGAAAGAGAAGTCACGTCAAACTTAGATAAGGTTGAAAAACACAAGTACAAAGTACTTGTACCTAGGCCTAGGACTAAGTGTCCTAGGTGTCACATAGGACTAAGTGTCCTATGTGGCATAGAAGGCACTAACACTATAAGTGCCTACACTTATGCCTACAAGGCACATACCATGGCCTATAGGGCATCACTAGAACCACCAAAAGATGGCCTACAATGAAACCAAGTACAAGACACCACACTGGCCCCAAACACTTGGCGCCCCTTCCGGTATTTATTTATTTCTTTAGGAATGAAATTGGTACATACAACAAGGGCTCTCCCTTGTGCTCTGCCCCACGGGCCATTCCACTGTCCAAGCCAAACCTTGGCCATAAACTGCATTCCATCCTAGTGCACACACTAGCACCCAAGTGCCAAGGCAAAGCTAAGGCATTCACCATTTGTCCATGACCAACTGTAAAAGTAACCAAGCATTCCACAAAGACTATAACCAACTGTGAATGACCAGGCATCCAGACACTTCCCAAAAATTTCCAAATGCAATCACATGACAAGGATAGCGACCAGAGGACTCAAACCAGCTTCAACTGACTTCAATGCAGCTCCGAAACACCTCCAGCAGCGACACATCTAGTGTCAAGGCTAGCAAGAGGAACTGGCAGCTAGGAGAGCGGAAGGCAGAGAGGGATTACAAGCTGGAATCAGAAAGAGAGAGACAGCAAGAGGATCACGGTTAGGAAAGGGAAGCTGAGCAGGCCGTACAGCAGCCTTTGGAATCCGGGCAGCAGCAGCAGCATTAATGACGTCCGTACAGCCAGCAAAGAAACGCCCGTACAGCCAGCAAAATCACTCGTACTAGCAGGAAAATCACCCGTACAGTCCGCCTTGGATCCCATACAACAGCACGTGAAAAGTCCGTACAATCAGCCTAGAAAAACGTGCATCTGTCCGTACAGTCAGCAGATTAACATCTGTACAACCTGCCTTGGGAGTCGTGAAACAGCCCGTACAGCAGGTACAGCAGCGATGGAAACTCCGTACAATCAACCTTGGGATTCGTGCAACTTGAAAGATCCCGTACAGCATGCGTTGAAAGGCCGTACAATCTGCCTTGGATCCCGTATAGCAGCACCAATGGGCCGTACAGTCCGTACGAGGCCTTTGATGAAGCACATGCAATCCGTACAGCTGCCTCGAAATGCGTGACAAACCCCAAGAAATGCGAGCAGGGGGGGCCTTTGGAAAGCGTGCCAAAACCTTTTTCTTTCCAAAAACGTATGAAGAACCTCCCGTAACGTTGAGGAGAGGAGTAAGGAAAGGAGAGGTTGTAGGTAGTGCATGAGGGAATGCCACGTGGCCCCCTCATTAAAGCTCTAACCCTTGCAAACCAATGGAACATTGGTTTGCCCCTCACACTAAAATCCTAACCCCTTCTAACCAATGAAACATTGGTTTCCTTGGGCCTAACTTTAAGACCCCTCTAAACCTTGCCTTGCCCCTAGCAAGTAGGCCTAGTGTGTGCACCTAGGGACTTCTGGGAAGTGTCTCTTCCCCTGGGCTAGCCCCCAAAGCCAAAGTTAGTCACGGTTCATAACTTCACGTCCCCGTGACATACCCTCCTCTTGAAACAGCAAACTATCACGTTTGCTGCTATAAACATAAACCACTAGCAATGATGATATGGTCTAGGAGAGCGCGCGTGTCCATCCATATATCAATGCATCATCCGTGTGGAGTGACTAGTACACTCATCATAGAAGTCCCATAGCAGATGTATTGTCAGCAAACAATACCTCGGGTGAGACATACAGTGTCACCAAGCGACTTCTAGATACCGTGAGCCTGTCTGTTGACAAGGGGGTGGAGGAACTACCCCCCTCTTGAGCATCAGGCAATGCTCTAGACCTATGCTCTGTTGAGCCTGAAGGAGCTACAACCGAAGTCAGCTCAAAGCACAACAACTGAGTGGACTACACCACTTTGAGTGAAATCTGCTAGTTCACTCGCCTCCAATAACTTGAACCACACACACATGGCAATAATGGATCCTAGGAACATAGATCCCGGTACTCGATATCATTTCAGACTTGCATCACTGCAAGCTGAATCGGTTCAGCCGATCTATGCTTGACTTGGATCCTTGTCTCATGGTTCAAATCAAAAACCAACTAGCATGTACTAAATGAATTTACTGCTCGAGCCATGCCGGGCAACAAGAGCATCCAAAACAGGCATGTGATACATGGATGTGCTGCTCTAGCCATGCCGGGCAACAAGAGCAATCCAACAGTAACAAGGACTACTTATTCTGCAATTTACCATTCAGCCTAGAAGAGGAGACTGTCCATCTTCTGACTGATACAAAAATCAACAAAACTAGCAAGGAAGAACCATCCTGCAAATTACCATGCAAAGCTAGCAAGGAATAAACATCCTGCAAATAACAAAGCAGCCTAGAAAGAGGAGACTCTCCAATTTCTAGCTGTTACAATTATTCATACCAATATTACTGCTTTTTACCAAAGGAAAACAAATCTCCTAGCACGCGTGGTTGTCCTTTTGCGCTTCTTGTGCTCCCATAGGTTGTTTCCGTTTACGATTGGGGCAATCTTTGGCCTGATGGCCCTCTTCTTTGCAAAGGAAACACTTTCCAGCTTCAAATAGGGCTTGCCGTTCCTCAGGAGACAATCTCTCTTTGGTACTGGGCTTACTATTAGGTCGCTTGTCCACATCAAACTTGACTTTGGTTGTCTTGACAAATTTCCTTTTCGTGAAAGAGTCATCCTGCTACTTACCTTTGAATCCTAGAGTCATCGCTTGCATGAGAGCATAGGTTGTAGTAGCATTCTCAATCAGTTGAGATATGTTGGAGACCTTTGTCTTGGTGCAATAGTCACGAAGCTCCTTTGGCAGTCCACAACAATACTTTTCCACCTGCTCAGACAATGATACGGTCCTAAACGAGCTGACTGGCAATAAGGCCTCCCAAAACTTTTTGTTATACTCTTCAAGATTCTTACAGTTTGCGGCATCCAGCCTATGCCATGCTGTCATTATATCTACTTCAAAAGTGGTGGTGAGCCAAGCAGATGAGAAAACTTGCTTGAACTCAATCCAAGTGTTAGGGGCTTTACCCTGCAAAAGCAAATTGGTCCACCATCGGAGTGCATTACCCTTCAAGAAGGTGGCTGCCTTTCGTACCTTGGAAGACTTTGTGAAATGACCACCGGAATAGGCAGCATAGGCAGCATCAAATTGTTGCACAAATGTCAGAGCCTTCAATCTA
Source organism: Dipteris shenzhenensis (assembly GCF_047967505.1). Classification (NCBI taxonomy): domain Eukaryota; kingdom Viridiplantae; phylum Streptophyta; class Polypodiopsida; order Gleicheniales; family Dipteridaceae; genus Dipteris; species Dipteris shenzhenensis. The sequence goes on from NC_141597.1 coordinate 25,130,125, forward strand.
TCTTGCATCGCATTGAAGGTTTCAAACTTCACAGCTGCCCCTCCCTCCTTATAATCTTTCAGCTTACCTTTGGGAGTAAGATTATCATAAGCTGGGGGCTGTAAATATGGTGGAGGCATCATGGATCCCATATTCTGTACCATATCGCCTATGCCCATGGTGGGGTTGACCATTCCGGATCCCATTCCTTGCATCTGTGGCACACTCCAAGTGTTGCTTATCATTCCTGGCATCCGTGTCTGCATACCGGGCTGCATCCCTATGTTTGCATACATCATACTGGCATTTGCAGGGGGCATTCCACCCTCCATATGCTGCTGCAAATTCTGCATTCCTGGCTGGAAACGACCCAAGTATGTACCAGGCATACCAAGCCCTTCGGTGGGCTGTCCCACCATTGACTGAAAAACCGATCCTCCGCCAAAATATCCTGGATGCTTCATGGGCTGAGGAAGGACTTGCTGTCCTTGATTAACTGAATGAAAAGTATTGACATTGCCCGCTACAGGGGTGACTGTGGGCATCTCTGGTGGCTGTTTACTGAAAGATACACGCCTCTGAGTCTTCTTATGCCTTGTCTGCTTCTTCTCAGCTGGCTTTTTGCTTCTAGGGGGAGCATTACCACCAGAATAAGCTTGCATAATCTCCAAGAAAGTCTGTTGCAGCTGTGACAGGGCTCCCACTGCGCTTTGCATTTGTAACTGAAAAAGGGCATTGGGATCAAGCTCCTCTATCTCATCATCCTCGTCCTGCGAATGCTCAGTGGCATGCTCGAGAGAAACATGCTGTCCCTCATCATTTTGCTCTTCTTCACCCTCACTGGTATTGTCCTCCTCATCAAAGCTGTCTGTTTCCTGCTCAGAGATAGTCAGTGATCTCTCGCGGTGCGACATGATTGTTGATGGTATGGCTGTAACAAAAAATGCAATGGGGCTTTCTTCACCCACTACTCCCAGGGCTCACCTCTGTAAGAAGATGGTGATGTCCCGGAAACGGAACCACTGTAACCGGCCTTCAGTTTCCTAAAGGACAGTAGACCATAACTTGCATTGCACTTTCATTATTCACAGCCACATCGCATCATTTCCAACCACTTAACTTTAAAAAATACCACTTAGAAACAACTTGAGAAATAACTGGATGGAGGCTAGAGTGCCCCTGCTCAATGAAACCAAGTACAAGACACCACACTGGCCCCAACCACTTGGCGCCCCTTCCGATATTTATTTATTTCTTTAGGAATGAAATTGGTACATACAACAAGGGCTCTCCCTTGTGCTCTGCCCCACCGGCCATTCCACTGTCCAAGCCAAACCTTGGCTATAAACTGCATTCCATCCTAGTGCACACACTAGCACCCAAGTGTCAAGGCAAAGCTAAGGCATTCACCATTTGTCCATGACCAACTGTAAAAGTAACCAAGCATTCCACAAAGACTGTAACCAACTGTGAATGACCAGGCAGCGACACATCTAGTGTTGAGGCTAGCAAGAGGAACTGGCAGCTAGGAGAGGGGAAGGCAGAGAGGGATTACAAGCTGGAATCAGAAAGAGAGAGAAAGAGCAAGAGAATCACGGTTAGGAAAGGGAAGCTGAGCAGGCCGTACAGCAGCCTTTGGAATCCGGGCAGCAGCAGCAGCATTAATGACGTCCGTACAGCCAGCAAAATTACTTGTACTAGCAGGAAAATCACCCGTACAGTCCGCCTTGGATCCCGTACAACAGCACGTGAAAAGTCCGTACAATCAGCCTAGAAAAACGTGCATCTGTCTGTACAGTCAGCAGATTAACATCCGTACAACCTGCCTTGGGAGTCGTGAAACAGCCCGTACAGCAGGTACAGCAGCGATGGAAACTCCGTACAATCAGCCTTGGGATTCATGCAACTTGAAAGATCCCGTACAGCATGCGTTGAAAGGCCGTACAATCTGCCTTGGATCCCGTACAGCAGCACCAATGGGCCGTACAGTCCGTACGAGGCCTTTGATGAAGCACATGCAGTCCGTACAGCTGCCTCGAAATGCGTGACAAACCCCAAGAAATGTGAGCAGGGGGGGCCTTTGGAAAGCATGCCAAAACCTTTTTCCTTCCAAAAACGTAGGAAGAACCTCCCATAACGTTGAGGAGAGGAGTAAGGAAAGGAGAGGTGGGAGGTAGTGCATGAGGGAATGCCACGTGGCCCCCTCATTAAAGCTCTAACCCTTGCAAATTGGTTTGCTACTCACACTAAAATCCTAACCCCTTCTAACCAATGAAACATTGGTTTCCTTGGGCCTAACTTTAAGACCTCTCTAAACCTTGCCTTGCCCCTAGCAAGTAGGCCTAGTGTGTGCACCTAGGGACTTCTGGGAAGTGTCTCTTCCCCTGGGCTAGCCCCCAAAGCCAAAGTTAGTCACGGTTCATAACTTCACGTCCCTGTGACATGCAGACCTATCATGAAAGGCAATATATTACCGGCTATCATTCATTTGCATACTCCAAATGCAGGATAGTGTCAGGGGGGCGTGATTCTAATTATAGAGTGGTAAAAAGGCTAACCCAGTGCATTAATTCCAGGGCCAAGGGCAAGGGGCAACTGGGTTAGAGAGGGGTAAAATCCCACTGCTAAAAATAGCTCAAGGGGTCATATTTAGCAAGCTGGCTTGAGGAGATAGATCTCTGGAGTGTTGTGCAAAGTCGAGGCTTTGCTGTATTTTGATCTCACTGAATATAATTAAAGAAATACCGCAAGGGGCCCCAACAATTTTAGGGCCCATCTAGTGTCTGATGCGGACCAGGGGCATTCTAGCTCTTGGATTGCGTGTTGGAATTTTATTTGTTTGCTGCCTTGGACTTTCTAAGTGGCTGTAATTAAGTGATTTGCTTATTATTTCGGATTTACCGCCCTTTGGAGAAACTGAAGGCTGGTGATAGATAGGGTATTCTCTTTTCCTTCACATGTTCTACAGTAATATTGAAAGCTTGCACATGACTCAATGACCCACATCTCTCCTATGGCAATCCTCAGCACATGGGTACCCCTCTGTCCTCCAGATACTGGGGCCTGATGATAAGTCCATCCTCTGATACTCTCACGAAGTGGTCCCGGTAAAACTAGATCTTGGTAGGGAACTCCTGGTCCCCTCCCCAAGTCCGTGATGTGTATAACTGGAGTAGGTCCAGCTATATGATACGGTTGCTCTGATCTCGTGGGAATTGGAGGGAATGAGAGTCCAAACTATTCTGAAAGGGAGGGAGGTTATCCATCTGAATGCCCTGAGACTGAAACCATTTGAAAATGTGTGCGACCAGGCTTTGCTGTCCCCGCACTCAGCTAGCCGTCTAGACGACTCTAATGCCAGCCTAGGTAGCTTCTATCTAGGTAAGGCCCATACCTTGTGTAGATATGTTACTGTCTGGAAGATGGCATCAATCTGCAAATGTCGTCATAGTGAATAAGCATGTATGATCTAGTGAGGGACTAACGGCTTACTCCTAATCATCTTGGACCCCATGATAACCTGTAGCCTCTCAAATCTCCGCCACTCAGCTGTCGGTAGATCACATCTCCAGAAGGGTGCTGCATACATGGTTGTTGGTCTCACTAGTGTATCAAAGAGCCACCCCTTTGTGAGGGATCCTAAAAGTGTGCCTGGAAGCACTGTCTCTCTATAGCCAAGCTAGAGCCCCCTGCCCTCATGTGAGTCGTGCCCGAGCTGCGTGTGTCATCATGAAGACAAGCCCCACGAAAAATGCTCCAAGATAGGTATACGATTGTACTATCTCCACTAGCTCCCCACAGTAAACTATGCCACTGAAGTACTATATATCCTGTTATTATAGGCAATCCCCTCTCTCGGCTCTCATACAATGAAGGCCAAAAGTGTGTCAAGTTAGTGGGGGTTAGGATAATTAGTATTTGAGGGTGTTTGCTAGAAAGAGGGTCTAAATAGCTAAGGGGGTACTACATAAATACCATCCTCTCAAGTACTTGGGCAATTTTTGATGTGACATCTAATCCTATCTACTCTCCCTTCCTCCTTCCTGCCTACGCTCACTCACTCTTTCTCTCTCTTCCCTACTCCCTCTCAATCTCTCTCTCTCTTTCCTACCTCATTCTCTCTCTCCTACCCCTTCTCCTCCCTTCTTCCCCTATCTCTCTCTCCTTCTGCTAGTCTATCCCCCTTTTCCAAATCTGTCCCTACCCCCTTCTCTACATTGGTATCAGAGCACCTTCCTAGGACTCTAAGCCTTTCTTCTCATTCCAAGATGGATCTCTGGAGTTGCTAGCAATACTATGACGACAACAGCACTGAATAGCTACAGCAAGATCAAAGAAACACCATCGTACAGCCGTTGAAGAAGCTAGATGCCATCGTACAACCGTTGCAAAAGCTAGATGTCACCCTTTCTATTTAACATGCATATGGAATGCCTGGACGTGATGCAGCTTCTAGCAGGCTCTCCCAAATCAACGAAGGTTTTCTGCTACCAGTCTTCCGTCCGTTGAGCCTGTCAAGGTCTTCCATCCATTGAGCCACGTGAGGCCGTTTGCCTTCTGTCTGCTGAAGACTTGTCTACTGTCCGCCCTTTCGTCTGCTGCCATCCGTGCGCTCCTCTCATTGTTGCCAATGGAAGAGGGCACATGCTTGCTGCAATGAGAGGTGCAGATGCTAAAAACAAATGGTTTTGTGATCATGCCAAGCCATGTCCTAGCGCCAGCCCATCGCGGGTCTCCTGCAAGCGCCATCTCCGTCGCAAAGCCCGCCCTACCATTTCAGTTACCCATGTTGCTACCGTGTCGCCATCGCAGTCACCCCGCTTGCCCTCGCCGTGACTTTTCCGCCGACGCCGCCGCCTTGCATCAGCGCTGCGCGGCTATAGAACCTTAGCAATTGCTAAGGTCTACAAGTTAGCCGAGGTTTATGCTAACTACGTTAGTGGTTTGGGTTAGGTTAGGTTTAATTAGTAGGTCAGTTAGGTCTATTTAGTTGGTTAGGTTAGTGGGTCTGGTTAGCTAGGTTAGGTTTAGTTAGTTTGGGTGTAGGTTAGGTTAGTAATAACTAAGGTTAAAGGTTGGGTTAGGTTGATCTAAGACAGTGCCCTAACAGTCCTAAAGATCTTAGGCTAGAACTGTCCTAACTGTCCTAGGTGACTTAGGTCTCCCCCCCCCCCAAAAAAAAAAAAGAAAAAAAGAAAAAAAAAAGAGAGGCAAGAAAGACAGCTTGTCACAGCCCCTTCTTAGGGCCTTTTACAGCCCCGTTTGGGCTCTTTTGGACTCAGTTTTGAAGCCTCTTCATCAACCTTCCTCTTGAGCTTCTCCATTAACATTTTCAGTGTTTCACACACTGTATCTGGTGCTCATTACAGCAGATCCTTGCCTTGTGTTCGTACTCGCTTGTGGGGGCAGCCACCTCTGTCAGATTGAAACTGTCCTGTAGGGAGCTAGCCTAGTGCATGGCAACTTCTTTACCCACCTTCGTCCAAGCCTCTCCAGCGCTTTGAGACAGGTAGGAATTGGGCACATGTGCATGCATTTGGCGCAGTGGGACAGCAACAAAGCTTGGTCACACACTATGGGACAGCCACATGCCTTTGGAGGGAACATGGGGCAACGTGCCTCGGCTTTTGGGCAGCTTATGCAGGGCTTTGAGTAGTATGCAAGAAGCTTAGGGCAGCTTCAACAGGAGGAAGATTCACAGCCCAAGGGAATCCTTATGATCACCATCCATCATCTGTTGTACCCCATTACATTGGATGTGTTGCAACTTGCATCAAGTGTTTTTTCCGTTTGGGCTTATTGATAAGATTATCATGCATCAGCTTTCAGGTGGTCTCCAAGCTGAAATACACTTTGCCTCGTGGGCCAGTGCATTGCAAGCACAAAACACTCTGCAAGGTCGCAATATATATGACAGTGGTTGTACCTTACACATTCAGCTGTTAAAATCGATAGAGTTGTCATTCATGGGGTCATTCCATGCTAAAAGTGGAGATACAAATGCCATAAAGCAGCCACTTGTTTTTGGAGCTATGATGCCTAGAGGTGTGATGGCAAAGGCTAAGCAGGCTGATAAAAATAGCCACCCAACATCTGAGGAGAATGCACATATGCCAATGCTGGTAACGCAGCCAATGCAGCCCAGCCATCCTATGCCTCTCACTCGTACACAGCCTAATCATGCTTCAAAGCTAGTGAACATGCCTTTGTATGCACGACACAAATCTGGTTATTTCCAGGCGATTACAAATGCAAATACAAATGGGATTTTTGGAGATAGCCACTCAGATAAAAAGAGCAGCCCACATGATGGAAGCAAATATGGACAGCAAGAAAAAGAGGGCTGTTATATCAGTTTGCAGGAACAAAACTTTGATCGGGATGATGCCCTGGCACTTCAGCATACTAACACCTCTATGCAGGGTGATGGAAAATGCTTACCTGACAGTGACAACGAAGCAGGCCTGATGGGTGAAAAGTTAGATGATGAGCCAAGCAATGATAAGCAAGGAATCAAGATGCAGATGTTGACCAGCAAAGTAAAGATGTGGATGCACTTACACTTGATCCTTCTAGGCATGCAAACTTTGAGGGCCTGATGGGTGAAAAGTTAGATGATGAGCCAAGCAATGATGAGCAAGTCTTTAATAGGAATCAAGATGCAGATGTTGACCAGCAAAGTAAAGATGTGGATGCACTTACACTAGATCCTTCTAGGCATGCAAACTTTGAGGACAAAGTTTTTGAGGAGGAGGTGAGTATCCAGCATTGTATGGTCTCCATAAACCACAGAAAGGGATGCCAAAGTAAGCTTACCCACAGTGACAAGGAGCAGCTTGAACAAGATATGCATGACGAGAAGCAGCTTGGGCAGCAAGAACAAGATATGCATGACAGTTTGATCCCGGAAGCTGCATCACAACGCAGTCAGGAGCATCACAATGGGGAATATGGCCACATGAATAATGCCCTTCGCTACTGCTCACTAGGTGAGTATACGTGGGAGTTCTACCTCCTACACTTAGCAGCCATAAGGGGAACAACAGCATCACACAGAGTGTTATAAATGCAGAGGAAAAACTTTGGAAGGATGTCCTCATGCTGTGTACAGCACATCAAAAATATTGTTGCCATGTATTGGCACTTGCAAAATTTGAGGGGATAGTTTTCAAAGGGCAATCAAAATTTGAGCTCTTCAACTTATATGACATGTATATGAAGCACACAACAGAGATGCATTCATCTAGGACTGAACTTAATGGTGGGGATGGAAACCTTGCCAAGCATGTGGATTGCAGGGATAATGCCAGATGGCAGAGCTCTACAGCTGATTCTTATATGTTCATGACCACTGCCAATGACAAAAGCGGCATCTACATGGTACAACCTGAAAATGACAGCCAAAGTTATGAAGATAATGCACAGCAAAAGGAAGATGGCTGTTATGACTGTTTTGCAAATGGGTATTATAATATTGATGACAATCAGCCCTTGCACAACCACATTGGTCTAAATACTTACTGTCCCCGGGAGTACATTAGTGCACAGCAGCAAGGTAATGCAGATATGCAACTTGTAATGCAGATATGCAACTTGACGGGAAAGCACATGGAAGTGCTATTGCAGGAGACCAAGGTAAGTCTATAGTTGGGGATGAGGCAAACTTGCCACAACAGAAGTTGAGGATCATGAAGAACAAAGGGCCTCTCTTCCTGAGGGTGGTGATCTCATATGGCACGATAATGCTGCATCCTTGTCAGAGAGCACCAAGGCACACTAATGCATGGGAATTTCATTGTAACCCCACACAAGGTGCATTTTGGTTTAAGGGCAGAGTACTTATTACACAACCAGCCAGGTCCTTCCATCTGTGGAAAGCCTATTAGTAAGCAGTCCACTATGATCTTGCCCATGGGAAATTTCTGCCAGAGACTTCCACCAGTGACTCTTCCAAGGGGTGATATCCTTGAGCTACATGCAGGGGATAGAGACCGGTATTCACTGATGCCATTTGGCGTATCCCAACCTCATGTGGATGCTTTTGGGGAAGCATATCCCTCCAGCACTTATTTCTCAGCTCTATTTCAGCACGATGCCTGTGAGAGGAGTTGGCCTCGATCTCAATCAGATAGTAGGCTTTACATAGAGTCTGGACAACCTCAAACGCAGCCTGGACAGATTTATGTGGAAGGACGCCACATGCCCAATATGTACATGAGTTTGCAGGCCAAGTGGGACATTGATGATGCCTTGTCAAAACAGCACCATGCCTATGTGGGTGTACCATCTGAAGTCGGGGATAACTTGTCTTTCTTGCATTATGGCAGTAGCTTGGTTGGACAAGTGTGTGGTACAAACTCAAATGATATTTTGGCAGACCATCGATTCAAAGGAGGAACCCATGATCCTAATAAGCAGGGAGAATGGCTCTCAGCTTTGGAAGGAGATCTCAGATTTTATCCAATGGATCATGAGAGCAAGATTCTTTATGATAGCATGCATCATGTCCAGGCTTGGTTGAAGATGAGGATTCCATCCTGGAAGCCCTACACACGTGCAGATTTCAAAGACCTCATGGGTGTCATGGTTAGAAGGAAATTACAGCGGTCCAGTCCGGGGTTGAAGGCCTTTCATGTGAGGATTGAAGATCCCTGGAATGTTGAGGAAGCACAAGAACTTTTGGAACTGTTTGAGCCTGAATATAGCATCTATAATGGAGATGATTTTCAGTTTGTTGCATTTGGGCAAGATAACAGATCCAGAGATGCAGTGGATATATGGAAAAGCAATGAATGCTCCCAATGTAGGCAGAAAGCGACAGCAAGGCATAAAGAGGTGTGCAAAGTAGATTCCATGGAGATGAGCAATGGCTATATGATTGTGGAGCTTATTGATGATGGGCATGCTAAGTGGGATCAACACCTACATGACCCAAGAGGTGCCATGACATCTATGGAAGGGAACTATTGGACTTTCCCTTTTGACCCAGGTGGCCCGCATGTTGGAAAATGTTTATTCTACAGCAGGAAGTTTTGGAGTTCAACCATCACTTGCAATTTTGAGGACAAAATTAGGTTGAGCGGGGATGGTTTGTAATGAAGGCCAAAAGTGGGTCAAGTTAGTGGGGGTTAGGATAATTAGTATTTGAGGGTGTTTGCTAGATAGAGGGGTCTAAATAGCTAAGGGGGTACTATATAAGTACCATCCTCTCATGTACGTGGGCACTTTTTGATGTGACATCTAACCCTATCTACTCTCCCTTCCTCCTTCCTGGCTACGCTCACTCACTCTCTCTCTCTCTTCCCTACTCCCTCTCAATCTCTCTCTCTCTCTTTCCTACCTCATTCTCTCTCTCCTACCCCTTCTCCTCCCTTCTTCCCCTATCTCTCTCTCCTTCTGCTAGTCTATCCCCCTTTTCCAAATCTGTCCCTACCCCCTTCTCTACATCTCATGAGTCTGTGTGTAAAAGATCACATCCCTGTTAGTGAATGTTTCTGAGAAACCCCCTGGGTCAGACCACAGGGTTCCATTGCAATTCCATACAGCCATTTGTATTCTGCTTTGTGCCCTCGTCTCTAGGCCCCGACACCGTCATATGCTGTCTATTTCACCTTCCTCCTCCTTTTCTCTTGCTGCTCTCTCACGGATGATCACTTTGCCACCCTATATGCAGCCCATTTCACTTCCTGTCTTGCTACCGTTACTTTCACCATTCCTTCCCTCTGATGTTCCTGTTGTAGGAGGGTAAGATCATCTAGGAAGGTCCTCGAGCCCTTCAGTGTTGCCCTCATGCTCATGAGAGTATATCTGTCCTCTTTTGTCCGGAGTCTCACCACCAATGGCCTTGCTGGCACATCCACTTTACCCAACCTCCAAGCTGCCTTACGAGTGAGGTTGACCCCTATCTTGGTGAACAGGATTTTGGCATCCACCATTGGGGTATCCCTACCGGTAAGCCTCTAACAAGTACATTCAAGGATTTGCTGTCCCATCTCTTGTCCTCTTCAAGGGCATCCGATATAATCTCTTTTTTAGGAACTGATGTCCCTTTCTTAACCAATCCTTCCACTCCAATATTTTGGCTTCCCCCTTGCTGACTCGCTGTTAAAGTTGAGCATGCTTCCCCTGCATCGTGGCATGCATGGCTGCAATATCTTTCCTGAGATTGGCATTCTCAGTTTTGAGCTCTTCCATTATTTTCAATGTCCCTTCCTGGTCGCTTTCATTACTTTGACTTGCTCTGCAATTCAATCTCCAATGCGTGCACTGTGTCTTGGAGGCTAGTTTTGGCAGATTCCCATTCCATTTTTTCTTTCTCCCCCTCCTCTCTCTTAGATTTCTCTTTCTTCCATTCTTTCCGCAGCTTCCTCCCTGCTTCTTCATTTCAATTAAGGCCTTGTCCACAAGTGCTTTTTCAGCTAACAAAGCCACATTTGTGGCTTCCAGATTCTCTATCTTCTCAATGAGGGCAATGCAAACCTTATTGAGGCTAGTGAGGACATTTTCTGCAGCCTTATTGGCTGTCCCTGCTAAGTATGTTGCCATGGCATTCTCCAAAGCTTGCTTTCCCCATTTGTCTTCAATGCATCCTCGCGTAGGCATTGTTAAGCCAGGCAATCTCCAATTCTCCAGGACCCGATAAAACAGGTACAAGCACCACTGGTGCCTCTCCAAATCCTGTCAAAGAAACCCCGAATCGGAGGCCAAAAACACAACCAAAGAAATGTCAAAAGCCTCAGTGCAGAGGAAAAACAAAATAAAAAAAATTATTTAAAAATGTTTTTTTCTGGTCTGACCAGATCTGGCCGACCAGATTGACCTGGTCGGTCAACCTGCAGGTTGACCGACTTTTTCTGCCCCTTCCTATAATCTCTTCTCCAGCTCCAGAGGTTTCTGCACACCCTGAGCCACTTCTGCCTCCTGGCTGCCTCCTCTGCTGCCTCAACTTCTTCCTCCTGACTGCCTCCTCTGCTGCCTCAACTTCTGCCTCCTGGCTGCTCCAGATCTGTCCCCTTTCAGCTCCAGATCTGCCCTCTTTTCTGCCCCAGATCTGCCCCTCCTTTCTGCTCAGATCTGTCCTCCTTTCTGCTCCAGATCTGTCCCCTTTTCAGCTCCAGATCTGCCCTCTTTTCTGCCCCAGATCTGCCCCTCCTTTCTGCTCAGATCTGTCCTCCTTTCTGCTCCAGATCTGTCCCCTTTTCAGCTCCAGATCTGCCCTCCTTTCTGCTTCAGTTCTGCTCATCTTTCTGCATCAGATTACCTCCAACTTCCGCTCCAAATTCCGTTCTTTCTACTCCAAATCTGCAGCAACCCCTTCATCAGTTTGTTGTCTCAGATTTGGTTCAGTTCCAACTTGTGGAGCTAGTGCAGAAGTCCACTACAGTTGTCAGGACTGAAGTTTGTTTCAGAGCTTCTCTTCACTTGTACTAAGTTCCGTTTGTGATATATATATCTTCTTCAGCCATTGATTGTCTTCAGTATTGTTTTATTTGTCTCCAAGTATTTTTCTTTATAGGCATTGCAAATAATCTCAACCCACACCCCTTCTATTTTCTGTAGAATTGCAAAGATGCAGAAAATGACAACCCCCCTCACATTTATTGATCATGAGTGGCCGGCCGTTCTTGCAGGTGTCGAGGTTGCTGCAGCTGCTCCTGGACCTTAAGTAAGCCTTAATAGGAGTAGTTACTAGCATTATCAGTTGTTGGGCAGCTGGAAGAGGTTGCTCAGAGTCAGTGTGGGAGACCTCGGCACCTTCTTCTATTATACGAAATTGTCTACTTCTCACCTGCGCTCCCTGCACCTGCCATAGGTTGGTTCGCAGGCCATAGGTTGGTTTGCAGAGAGAGTGCAGTAGCCCAGGTGGCTCATACAATCATTTCACAGCCCTGAAGGGGGGGCTGACGGAGCGAGGCGGCCTGCAGCCTCCTTGGTGGGGTACATGGCCTGCTGCACCCCCTAGGTGTGGTTGTGCATAAAGCAGCCCTGGGGGCCTTGTACACCCACACCCCAGGCAGCAGGGCCCAGGTGGCTCATACAATCATAAGGGGAGGCTGAGGGAGGGAGGCGGCCTGCAGCCTCCTTGGCGGGGTGAGCCCAGATGGCTCATACAATCATTTCACAGTCCTGAAGGGGGGGCTAAGGGAGGGAGGCATCCTGCAGCCTCCTTGAAAAGGTTGGTGGCCTGCTGCACCCCCTAGGGGCGGTCGCGCATGAAGCAGCCCCTATGAGGGGCCTTGTACACCCACACCCCAGGCAGCGGGGCAGAGGACAGCCCCAAATGGGGGGCCTGGAGGTCGACGGAAGGCTAGAGGGGGGTCACCATCAGGGCAAGCTGCCGCGATGGCAGCAGCAGGGTGCTGCAACAGAGTGGTAGAGGGTGGGTAAGCGGAGCTGAGGGGCGGGTGAGGGAGGGTGGGTGAGGGAGGGAGCTGAGAGGCAGGTGAGAGAGAACAACATGTTCTTTAGAATAACACGAATAACAAAAATCAACATCTATGTAGACATTTACTAAGCAGAGAAGAGTCTTAGGAGGACAAAAGGCATTTTTGAGATGCAGAATAAATGCAGAATGATGCCTATATGGAATTGAAAACTGAGAAAGTTCTTGTTCACTTGCCAAGCATGGGAACCTGGCCTTGCACGAGAAGCAAGGAGGAGAATTAAGTCAAACTGGAATGCTCCCTCTAGAAATAGAAGGAGAAGCAAGTTGCCAGTTTATTTACTACATTAGCAAAGTTGGACTCAGATAGGCTACGGTGAAAGGCTCTCGAGGTAACAAGGGAGGCAGGATGATACAGAGACATAAGTCATGACACCCTAGAATGAGTGCTGGTAAAAAGGTAGTTAGAACCAATAAACATGATAAATATTACATGCACTGAACCGAACGAGAAAAAGGCTTTTCTATGAAAGAGTTTAATCCCAGGATTGCCTATGCAGTATACAAAAAACTTTGATGTCTAAAAGACAGCTGACATAAAGGATAAGAGTCCTACAGGCTGAAACAGACCAATGGAAGATTGGAATCAAGAAGAGAGGATTTGCAACGTAGCACAAGAGCAATGATCAAGGACCTGATAAACTGTTTGATTGCCGCAACTACGAGTACATCAGAATGGTGATAACCTGCAGCCTGAGCTCTGTGATGTTTTGGAATGCCTACCAAGCAAATTGGCAGCTATATTGCAGAGATCTGGAAGCATAGTTAGTAGTCGGGAAAAAAATTCTACAAGTGTGGATTTCTCTGTTTCTTCCTATATAGGATATGTAATCTGTCCTTAAGTGGAGCAGCTATTTAGAGCTGCAGCAAGAGATAATGTGGCTTAGCTGTTATCTGGATCATCCCATAGATCCTGCTGGGTCTTCAGACAACAGTAATAGAATATTTCATAGTATCAAAGTTGAACTTTTCCCTCTTTGGATTGAAATCTCTTAGCTAGCCCCAGCACATAATAAAACATAAAAGCCAAAACAAATAAGGAAATTGCAAACACAAAATATGACTAGAAATAACCCAAAGACAAAAGACACAGTAATTGACCCAATTGCAGCTGTACATTGCGTGACATACCGAGATAAAGTCAAATGCCTTTGTATCTTCCTTTTTTGTTGCATTTGTGGCTGCTGTGTACCTTGGACTTGCACCACTAGAGAAGTCAAAACCATCAGGAAAGGATGCACCAATAACTCTTCCAGACCCTGAGTTTCCTTCAAGAATCCCCCCATTAAACGAATTGACTCCCATTCCAAACCTCTGGAGCCCAGCCATTCCACTGATAAGTTGTTGTTGGAAAAAAGTATTGCCTGGTGTCCCAGTCCCACAATTTTGTGACATAAGCAAAGGTGCTTGAAAACCCCCACCAACCATTCCTGCTGGTAGCATGAGAGAGGGATTCAGGTACATCATTTGAGGGTTTGCTGGTCTTCCAACCATCTGAGGTGCTAAAGCAACGCCATTATGAGGAGCCTGTACTGGTGCTGGTGCAGACTCTCTACTGCCATTTTCATGTGAGCCAACTAATGAGCCGTCCCTCTCATGATAGCTCAGAGAAAAATTTCCCATTAGATCAGCCAAACCATCAGAAAGTGCAGGATGGCTGACACCTGTTAGCTCAGCTTTTTCCATGTTCATGCCATTAAGCAGCAGGTCAACCCCTTCCTCACCTGAAGGCCTGTTATCTACAGACAAACCTGAGAACAAGTCCTCAGTCAACTCACCTGCTGCATCATCTGGTGTAGTGAAAGATACTCCTGTGAATAAATCATCAGGAGCAGTTTCAAAGGTCGCTTCTGCACTTCCACTCCACAAGCCATCTCCTAGCAAATCTCCAGCTGTAGTAGTAGAGAAATCTGTAGTCCTTAAAACATCATCCCCTATGGTTGGAGACATTTCTGAAAGGCCCTTTACATTGCCTGATAAGTCTGACTCTCCAGTGTCAATTAAATCAGGCATGTTGTGTACAACTGATGTTGGTACATCCTTAGAATCTGCTGGCCCTTCTGACTTGTCCTCAGAAGGATCCTTTCTGAAAGCTCCAAGATGATCAAGGACCTACTCCAAAGACAAAAGGAATTGCAATAATTTCAAACGATTCTTAAACAATTTTTAAAAAAAATGCTTGAGACAAAGTAAACTTACTTTGATAAAACTTAGTTTGACAAAGGCAAACATTTCAAGCAAAAATGTAAACCTCCCAATGATGGTTTTAATGGTATTGCTGTTACTATCAATTTGCAACACATAACAGATGACCTTGGCTTCATAAACAACAGCACCTTCTTTGCTTTCTCTCGCAAGGATGTCTGTGGAGACTGGAGACACTCATAAATAACACCTGCATCTCCTTCAAATACCTCTGCAACTATGGAAAAGAAATCATGGTCCTTCTGGCGCAGAATCGCCTCAAGTACACATAAGGCTTTGAACCGAACCTAGAGTGGATAACTGTATTAATTAGCAAGCTAAGTAACATAAAACCTCGTGCAAATACGTAACAAGCACAGAACGATGCTAAGTCATCTGGGATTATAAAAACTACAGCTACACATACATGCTACACGATGCGTCAGCTTTTAAGGCAAGCAACAATTCTGTTCAAATTGTATATAAGGCGCTATTTAAGTTAATTTATTCTTTTAGACTAGACTTTAAGGCAGCACCTGCCAAGCATGTGAGCGGAGCTTTGACTGTAATGCGCAGCCAAGGTGATTTGGATCAAGCTTTAGGGCATTTGCTAAAAATGTTTGCAAATTTTCTCGGGTAGGCTGTAAGCGCATCCCTCCTGGAGCTGTGATAGTGTCTAAAATTCTCTCTTCCTGTGAGGTCCCTCGGCCATTTTCTGCTCCTCCCCTCCCATTACTGCCCTCATGTTCAGGAAGCCGAGAATCATATCTTGTAGGCCCAACTCTTGAATTTGTAGCTTCCAAAGTAACTTGCAAATCTCTGGTCTCCTCTTGTTCGAATCTATCTAAAGTGTCTCTCTCTGATGTAAGTGATTTCCTCAGGCTAGGACCCCTGTAGCTTCCAAAATCATTGCTTTTACTTCCAGTACTGCCACTTGAATAACCGCTGATCCTATTCAAACCTTGTCTGATAGAAGCACTCCCAAATTCTACCACCTCACCTACAACCTCGGTGATCATTGATTTCTTGCCTTCGGTTGGAATGTCCATGTTGGTATTCCCGAATCCCATTATTCGTTTGTTCACATTTTCCATTTGAGGAAGGTTATCCTCAGAGGCAAAAATAGCAGCTATTGCTTCATGGGCAGTGTCTCGGACTGCCTTGTTGAGAGCATCACCCCTTAATGCATCAACTTGACCTTTATAATCGAAAAGTTTGCGAATTGCTGCAGATTGGCGTTGCATCTGTCTTCTGAACTCAGGCCCTCCTTTCCCCGTAACATATTTTATCATCCTGAGAGTCTGCGTGTTTAAACATTCCACCGACTAAGAAAGGCAAGCAATAAACAATTATACTTTGCAGGGATGGAATCTAAAAGGAACTTGCCTTCTGCTTAACACGAGGACTCTTATTGTCGAGGCGTTTGAATGAGTAATCCACCATCTCACGGACGACATCGCCAGAGGACGATCGAACGGTGTCGCATATCTCATCCAAGCGATACACAGGAGCGACCTTGTCATCATCTGTGGTAACGTGATCAATGAGGCGAGTCCGCCAATAAGCCTCCACCGCTCTTTTGCTTGGCTGCATCTTTTACGGGATGGTCTGGACACGTCCCGTCTACCTTCACAGAGAAACAACAGATCTAACCACTGCCAATGATCACCATTCGATCCAGGCCACAAGCTAAATCAATTTCTTCTGGATTCTGATCAGTCGGATCCTCTAATCGTTGATCAGTCGGAGCCCCTAATCCGTTGATCAGTCGGAGCCCCTAATCGTTGAAAGGAAGGCAACAATCACAGATTTGGGCTGGCGGTCTCGTGTTTAAGCTCGAGTGGAGACGGCTCTAGAGATAAGAGGTGATGAGCGAGGCTGCTCACTGGAATGAGTGAGGGGATCGGATCTGCAATTGCCAAAGGAGCATACCTAGGGGGTGTGAAGACGGCGATTTTCGTGTGGGGAGAGATTGGAGCGAATTCGAAGAGGAAAAGAGCGGTGCAATCGGGAAGCTCGATGAGGAAAATGCTTGGAAAAGATGAGCAGAGCAAGAGCAAAGATGGCAGAGAAAAAGGGCAGTGGAAGCATGACGACGAAGATGGAGATGGAGATGGAGATGGAGATAGAGATACCCCATAACAGCGCAGTTATTGTCCCTCCCCATAACTGCCTAGTTATTGGCCCCATCCCTCCCCATAACTGCCTAGTTATTGGCCCCCACGTGTCTGTCGATGTGTGCGCGCTCTCAAAGATTCACACGGCCATCGCGTGACCTCATTCTTTTGTTTTGTCCTCCTCACTTTGGTGGTGCATCCGGACTCATTACCTCTCAGATGGCCCACCTTTGAGAGATCTACGAACCGCATCCCCACACCCACACACAGAGGAAGAAAATGGTTGCTAGCACCGCCCTTTACAAGCTTGTGTCGTTCGAGCGGATCGAAGGGGGGGAACATCAGGATGTTTATTTCCATGTTTTGCCCTCGCAAGAGCATCCAACTCAAGTTTTCCCTGAGAAGAAAGGGGAAATAGGGATGTTTTATTATGTTGTTTTCCCCTAGGACAAGCATCAGAACTCGAGTTTTCCCCCCAAAATAGGGATGTTTTTCACCTCGATAAGCATCAAACTCGAGGGTATAAAACTAGAGTTTTCTACTGCATGACATAATGTCAAAGAAAATGACAAGGCTATAAAGAAATGTCACATCAATGAGAGGCCTCTAGAAAAGGGTCTTCTCAAGGGTAGGGGAAATAGTACTACCCATATTTCCCCTCTATGCATTTTGCATAGCGTAAAGGGAATAGCTATTTTTGCCCAAAAAAAGAGTAAAGGGAATAGTCTCTAACATAAGCCCCTTAAGACACAAACGAAAACATTAGCGTCTTGCTAAGGTCATCCTTAACAGTCCTACCTCGTGGCTATTTCAAGTTGCTTCATCTACTTTCTGCTTTGCATGTGCAAGCTTTTGAGTGTAGTCAGCTTCAAGACTCTTTACAACAAATTGGAAGAGGAGACATAATGACCCGTTTTGGCCCACAAATTCTTTAACCTATGGTTGTGCATAGGTTATTCTATTCCAAGCATATATCTATGGTTTTTTGCATATATATGTATATATAAATCCTCCCCAAAGGCTTCTATTTTTCACACTTCATCAAGACTTCATCCCTACCACGACGTGCACATGTTAATCTATTCCAAGCATAGATTAAATAACCTATGGTTTTTTGGACGCACATATTAATCCCCCCAAAGGGGTACACATTCCTATGGAACCCATGATCTTCTATTTTTACCGCTGCTAAGTTAGAGTACTATGATCATTAATGTACCTAAAGTGAACCAATATATTTGACAATATTCACCTCAAAAAAGAAAAGCTCCCTCCCTCCTCACCCATTCTATTTTACCTTCCCCTTCTTTAATACCCCCTTCACTAATATCATCTACATTTAGCACCCCTTCTTAATTGCAACATCCATTCTCCCCTCTCCATCCTTTATTCCACCTCCCCTTAGTTTCATCATGCACTTTCCCTCTTCCCTTTCACCACATTTCTCTTTTTTGCAACTAATAGTCTCTCAACTATTTGAATTTTCATTTGTTTTTATAGGGGGACATACTAGAAAAGGACACACTCTCCACATCTCATGTCCACTTATTAGCACTGCCGTGTAAGCAGTGGTAGCGGAGACATTTTGGTTTCACTAAGGACTTGATTTCTACATTACATTTGATCAATTCTTTCTATACTATAGGCATGCCTTTTCTTGTTATGCACGCTTTGTGTCCACAACTTTTGAGTGTAACCTCCTTTTTTTACCTTCATTAAAAAGGGAGCTTGTTTTCAAGGGCATGCAAAGATTTGAGAAGGATGTTCATGTGTATGTTACAGAGCTAAGGGAGAGGTGTGGGGTTTGAATCCTAGGAATGCCAAACACTCACTCATTTTAGTTGGTTTTGGGCCTTGTTTAATAATGTTCACCATGGACTCACAATAAATGGTCATGAGCATATGCCTGTAATGTACCTCTCTGTAGAGATGTAAGAATGCAAGGGCCAAGGGAGGGTGGCTCCTAAAATAGTGGAAGTGGGGAGCTGTTTTTTGTGAATCAACTGACTTTGGCTATTTCCCTAATATGGATGCCCCAACAGATCCTTGTCCCTTCTAATGGTGACCTATTTTGGGTGATTCTTTCATGATGGTACTGTTTATAAAGTTTTAATGGGTTGGAGGTAAACTTTTCCCTGCAATAACATGTAGCAAGGCCAAACTTCCGAGATCACAAGGTGACCCTAAGAAATTCCCAAAAAAGGAAGATGTGATGCAATAAAATGATTAGAGAGACTTACAAAATGACAATTGCAAGTGAGAAAGGTGGGTAGATGTGGAACATGAAAATTTTCAAATTGAAACAATATTAGCAATATTATAAGTAAATGTAGCTTATTATGGAGTTGAGGATAAGGCACATTCATGTATCAACAAAAGTTGTAAATCCAAAAGAGGGAAGACATGTAGTTGCATCAATTCAAATGTAAACGTGGATGCTAGGTACAAAGTGCATATTATTGCCTACATGAAGGTCACTCCACATGTATCTCATGCATATACTCACATGAGGCCTATGGAAAAACAGAGAGTTGCAAGTTGGGATCGATTTTGTACAACATCAAGTGGGTGGGGATGAGGTCACCTTGCAAGGAAAGGATTGTAACACACATGGCTCTTTGTCCCATTGGAATCAACTTTCACACATTGTTTCCCCTCGAGGGGTCACTTACATAGTACATATGACCATATAAAGATATATCATGATTGAGAGACTAACATGCCATAAATGTGCATAAAAGTCAAAATACTATGTGTGATTATTTTATATTAGAGAGAGAGAGAGAGAGAAAGAGAGAGATTCAAGGAGATGATGCATGTCATTAAAGGAAATACGAATTCAATTTGCCTTAATGTACATCAATTGAAACAATGAGGTCAAGAAATGGGTATGACATCGTTAGTCATATTTTAAAGCTGAAATATGTTGGAATCGAGGGAAGATAGAGGAGAGGATAAGAGAGATAGAGGAGGGGGATGAGAGAGGAGAGGACATAATTGCATATTTGGATTGCAAATGAAGAGAATGTAAAAAATCATGACCCAACTAATCCCCAAATGCATGACAATAACTTAAACTCTTAGAATCCTTGATCTTGAAAATTTTCTCTATAATGCGAGAGTGGGATCAGTGCCATGAACAAACAATTTATCTAGACACACACACAAATATAAATGCCTTAATCAATTATAACAAGATACATCAAATTATCTTTGTGATTACACAAGGCTATCAGGGAGCTTTACTCTACTCCATTCTTATTGGAATAGACATCAACACCTAGTTGCAAGCGAAGAGTTGGTGAGGATCTACATGCCTCCTTAAAGGGATTCATTTGAATCTTGAGAGTGCTCACTCAAGGTTGCCTATGTTGCTATTGCAATGCAACTACTAGCATGCTATTCTTGCCTAGCACATTGGCTCACTGATTCTAGAAGGTGGACTTGCAACTTCTCTATGATACTAACTCTTGTCTTGTCAAGTAAAGAATCTAGAGCTCTTCCTTGAATTGCTCTATGTTGTCTGGCTAATAGCTAAGCCAATATTATGTATTGAGCTACATCTACTATCCATCATCAGCACCATGCATAGTGGTGTCAGGCCTTGGATGATGCTTGGAATTAGCAACTAGCCTAAACCCCAATTTGAAGCTGTATCTAGATGTGGATCATCATGGGCATAATGGTATCAATTTCTTGATAAATACTTTGGGAGAATTGGATTGATCAGTAGTCCATCAAATGCAAACCTATACCTCCATTTAGAGGGGGGATAGGAATTTAGTGGTGATCTTGTATGTGGATGACCTAATCATCCTGATGAACTACCACGAGAAGAAGTGCAAGCCCAGTTGAAGATAGAGTAAAAAATTGACCTTGGCCTTCTTTAGGATTTCCTTTACATTGAAATCTAGTAGAATGAGGGAGGAGATTCATGTCATGGGAGAAGTACTGCTTGGAAATCTTGAACTGGTTCTCGATGGAGAACTAGAAGCCAACAATCACTCCAATGGGAGAAGTACTGCTTGGAAATCTTGAACTGGTTCTCGATGGAGAACTAGAAGCCAACAATCACTCCAATGGAAGTTGGGTCTAAGTGAGCAAGAAAGGCTACAGCCATTTGATAGACCCAACTTGATATTGATGGTTGGGAGTCTATTATACCTAGTCAAGACCTAACCCAACATTGCCTTCTCACTTGGGTTGGTCTACTAGTTTACATCTACACTAAGGGAGACACAATAGAAAGCCTTCTTACACGTGGTCCAGTTCTTCAAGGGTACAACAGGGTATAAAATCACATACTAGAGAGGAATGGACTTAAATGGATATTGTGACTTGAGTTGGTGTAGACAGCTGAACATGCAAAGATGCCGTTTAGCCCATATAGTGCTTTTTGGGGTTTGCACACCTTGTCACTTGATGTTGAATCTAGGTGTTTGCTCCACATAGACCTCCTCCTTGAGGTCCCCATCTAGGAGATCAACTAGTTGCCAATGCTATTATAGTTTAGGTCATTTCCAATCCTATTGGTGGAGCAAACATCTCATTGTGGTCCATCCCTTCCATCTGTGCAAAGATCTTGGCCACTAGTGTTAGTAGGCTTACACCTGTCACGCGTTCCCTTGGTGACTTGACCTCTTATGCCCATTTGGTCCTATGACCTTATGTCGAGCTAGTCTTAGGACTAGATCTCAAGTTTTGCTCAATGAGTCCACCTTTGTCTCCATTGTTGTGGATTGCCAACTCAGGTTGTCCACTTCTTGAAAGGACCTAATATCCTTGATTGATTTTATCTAAGTTTCTCTTGGAGCCATTAAATCCTAGCTCACCTCATTGGCATGTTTCAAAGATGCCTCAAACTCCATACCTTGTTACGACAATCCTCTGAGATGTCATCATCTTGAAAACTTACAGTGTCTTCACACACTGGAGTGGCCTCCTCTTCTCCAACATTCAATTCTCTTTCCTACCTCAATAGAATCTTTGTCTTTGACTATGTGCTCCCTAATCCTCGATTTGGATTTGCCTTTGGCATTGAATTTGCGTTAGAGGGAGATCCCTAGGCTAGTTCACTATTTAGGAAGCTAGTCTCTCAAAATATTATATCTCGACTCATCACCACCTTTCGAGTCACTAGATCATTCAACTAGTAGGCCTTGGACTCTTTTTCATAGCCAATGAAGATAAAATTATATCTCCACAAGTAAAGCTTGGCCCATATGATATGTAATGTCTCATTGTCTATCTCTACCCAAACGAATTCGTTGAAGGTGCTTCCTCCCAACGTATTCAATCCCACATTGACTATGACTTGGTTATTCCACTCAACCATGTGATATGTACTGTCACATTGCTTACCTCTACCCAAAATAATTCCACCTCCATGGTTAAAACTTGGTCCATGTGATATGTAATGTCACATTGCCTACCTCTACCTCTACCCAAAAGAATTTTTGAAGCTCTACCTCTACGTCTACCCAAAATAGTTTGTTGAAGCTCCTTCCAACATACTCAATCCCATCTTGACTATGACTTCATTCTTCCATTCAATCACTACATTGTTGGGACATCTTGTCATCATTTGTTTATTTTTTATTTTGATCCCTCTCTACTAAGTGCCAAACTCCATCAATTGAACTCTCCATCCCTGTTAGTCAAAAATTTATTCAATCTCTAGCTCATCTCTTAAGTTTTGCCCTTGCCTTACACTCACGGAATTGCTCTAAGGCAGGAGACTTCTTTGGCAGCATCTAAATCCATGTCATCCAACAGTAACATAATGGGCATCAAGATGTACATGGATTTTGGATCACCCATAGCCGTGGGACCATAGATATCAGGGTAAACTAGATCCAATGGTTCTATAACCTGATTTGTCACCAATATGAAGAATCAATCCCAATGCTACTTGCATTTCATATAAGCTCAATAGCTATCACTAATACTAAAAATTGGTGGGTTGCCTTAACTGAAGCATATCTTATGTATCTTATCAAATTAGATCTTTGAATTCTCTTCAGGCTTTCTTTGTCTAGGTCTTCCCTTGCCATTCCATTTAGCCAAGAAAGCCTTATCTTTGCATGTATCGGCTTTCTTTTCCCATGCCTCTTTCTGCATGGGCAATGGAACCAACTCCTCATATGTCATAGAGTTGACCTTAGTCATGTAGTCATGGTTATTAAAAAACCATTGTAGCTCCATGCTTTTTGTGGGTAAGCATGCCCAACTGCTAATGTGGGTCAACTCTATCATTTGACCGACTACAACATGTTAGTTTTGGACCACCTTCACCTTGGTGATATATCCCTACACCAGATCTCCCACATCCATCTTCATGGATAGATGTCTATCTAGAGGTTGAATATCCAAGCTTCATTATTCACCTCAAGAAACTCTTTGAGCATGTTCCTAGCTTTCACTAGCATCTTAGCCAACTTGATGTGAAGGATGGCATCCACAGCTGTTTTGATAATGATGGCCAATGCCTCAAGCAACTCCTTGAGCATGTTCCTAGATTTCACTAGCATCTTAGCCAAGTGGATGTGAAGGATGGCATCTATGATAGTTTTGATAATGATGGCCAATGCCTCTGCATTCTACACACCTAGTCATGCACTACAAATGGATCGTGTGCACTCAAGGTTGCACATGTTTTTGATATGACTATTAGTATGCCATTTTTACTCAACACCTTGGCTCACTGATACTAGAGATGGACTTGCAAGCTGGTAAGTCCTATCATCTTTAGCAAAGAGTCCAAGCAAGCTCTTTCCTAAATTTCTCTATATATCTATATTTGATAGCTAAGGCAAGTTAATCCATCAAGCTACCCTCTCTTCACATCATCCATGACATGGCAGTATAGCCCCTGATTGATGGCTAGAGTTAGTCCAGCACTCATGGAGTCATGAGTGATTGCTAAACAACCTAATAAGTCCATTCATGAATGCTCTAACTTGTCTCAAAGTTCTTAGTAGGTTTCCCAATCTCAGAGAACCAATCTAGGTCCCTTAGCCTAGTTACATCTAAATCCAAAGCCTCCACCAACATGTTGAGGGTCATTTGGGTCCTCTATCATGGCCATTGGGCCTAAAACCTGCCGAAAATGATAACCAAATCTCTTTGATTTAGCATATACTATTTAAGAATCCTAACTCTAGAGTGTTCTATAACTCACCTCTTTGTCCTCCTCATATGGGGGTTCACACGTGGGGCAGCAATCTCCAATAGAGAAATGGGATATATATATATACATTCGTGGTGGATAACCGTTGCTCCATTTGGTCCATAGAGTAATATTGAGAGTAAAATATGTAATGCAACCTACCAATTATTGTAGCAACTCTTGCTAGATGCAATGGATAGGTAGAGGGTACTTTACAAAGAATATCTTTAGACTTTTTGAAACAAAAAATGTTGCATATTTGGCAACCAACCTAAGAAAGAAAAACACAAAGATGTGCATAGATGCAAAAACTATATACACATAAATTACAATTTAACCATCACTTTCCCCTCTTCCCCCTCTTAAGTTGTAGCACATTATGGAAAATGCCAAGTTGATTCCATAACTACATGCATTTGCTAAGGGAAGGTGGTTTGGTGAAGGTCTCTACACTTTTTTTTTGGTCAAAACTTGAATAAGGTCTATCTCACTAGTGAGAGTCGATAGGTTTTTGCAATTGTGGAAATGAAATTGCTTCAAGGCTTTTCTTAGGTCTACTTTCCCACTATTCGCTTATAGTTTTCCTAAGTCAAATCATGCCATTTCTATTCAAGTATTAGGAGCCATGAAAATGAAATTACACAAAGACTTTGTAGGTGTATTTTCCCTCTATCAACATAATGCCACTTTTATTTCTCATATATTTCATGCTAATAAAATATTTGAGGTCTCCCAAATCGTTCATATAAGACTCAAAAGTGACTTGTTGCACAAAAATGAGCTCACCATTTAACACCAAGGTGATCAAGCAGGAAAAACTATGTGCCATGTCTTGCGATGTAGAGTGATGGCACGAAATTCTATGGTTGAAAATTTATACTAAGAAAATGAATATAAATCATGTCATTTCATTTTTTTATTGCCTATTTCAATCCATGCATGGATTAAGTAACCTACACACTTTGTTCTTTGGCCTTTGAGAATGTCAAGTATGTCATATAGATATAAATAACAATTGAAGAGAGCATTTTTACATCCATGTATTGAATGGGCCAATGAAATTGAGAAGCTAATGCAACAATTATTCTACATGTAGTCATCTTTACAATGGCTATGAAAATATCTTCATAGTTTGTGCCAAATTCCTAAGAGTATCACTTGGCAACTAATCTTGATGTGTACTTCTCAATTGTTCCATTGTGATGAAGTTTGATTCTCTCTGCCCATTTTGAAACCAATGTGCTTCTTTTCCTTTAAAATATTTGTTAGTGATCATGTTTAATTTTCATAAGATCATTGTACTCTTCATCCATGGCATGTTGCCATTTTAGAACTTAAAGTACTTTGAAAGATGTTCATTTATTTAACTTTCCATGACTTTCACCATAATGCAAATTTATGTTTGTATATCACTGGGATGATATTTTTATGTACAAAGTGAAACTTTCTAGGATGATATTTTTATGTACAGAGTGAAACTTTTTAGGATTCTATGATAGCTTTTGTTGTTGTAGTATCCATAATTTCCTCCTTTTTTGCTTCTCTTTCTTTTGTGTAGTTGTTGCCGGTTGATCACTCCCAACAATGAAAGTCTCTAAATGATGAGTATGGAGGATGATGTTGAAGGCACGAAATAGTTATTGGTTGATTAAAATAAGAAGCTAGTTTAGCAATAATGACACTGTTGGAAACATAAAGTATTTGCTTAAGCCTGGTTTATAAAGTTTGTATTATTGTATTTTTCATTATGACTTGTACACACCTATGATTTTGCATCAAGTTTGTTCCTTGATTCATCTTGAACATGAGCATAAGCAAGAGCAGAACACTCTCAAATGATTACTAAAGAGGGTTAGTGTATGGTAAGGTTCCTTTTGGAGTTGAATTTTAGAAGATCGCATTTTTGTTGGTCAAGTATATTGTTGTCATGTATGCTTCATTTTGATAAGAATTGTGCACTTTCTTTTTTATCTAGGTTCCTCTAGTTCATCTATAATGATTTTACTCCTCTCTCTCTCTCTCTCTCATGGTAGATTGTGTTTGTAGATTGGCATATTATGAGCCATACCATCAATTAATCTTAAGAACGTCCAACTATTTCTATTGCCAAATCAAATTAAAGGTGTGGCCATAAGTCCAATCCTTGCTAAAGTGATTGCTTTCAATCTAGATACTTTGATTGGGCTTCTAAAAAAGCCACGATGATCTATGTAAAGACTCTTTTAAGTAACTAAAACCAGTTGCACAAACATCCTCCATATATTTTATGACATATTTATCAGAATGGCATTATCTTGAAAATAGGCATTGATTTGCCTAGAGTTGTTTGGATAGAATCACAAAATCTATTGGATTTGGAGCTCAGATAAATCTCTACACATAGCTAAGACTTGGAACTTACATAAATAGCTTTGAGATTGGAATCATGATGTTCTTGGAAATAGGGTGGGTTTTCCCAAAGGGGTTTTAACAAAATTGCAAAATCTATTAGGGATTTGGAACTTACATAAATAGCCACCCATTACATAAATAGCTATGGACTTGGAATTTATATAAATAACTACAGACAACATGGAATTTATAAAATAGCTAGGTTCATATTGGGTTTTCCTTCTAGGTGTGTACACTGACTAATTACAAGTACAAGCACTATATTCTAATGGCAATTGTATTTATTTCTTGAACAAAATACTTCTTACACTCTCACAAAAAGCATGAGTTTTTTTCTAGTATAACATGATTCAAAAACATCTCTTTAAAAATATACATGTGGAAGTGGTTGAACCATATTTGATCTCTTGAGAGAAACTAAGCTCCTTAAGTTGGTGTTCCAACCTCTTATGCCATGTGTTTTGTACAACATGATTAAAAAACATATCTTTAAAAAACCTTTGAAGTCCTTCAACCATATTTGACCTTTTGAAAGAAACTAAGCTCCTAAATTTTGATATCTAAACCTCTTATACCACAATGTGTTGAGATATGCACCTTGATTTTGATGATGCATAACTAATTCTTTCTAAATTTAAATAATTAGTTCCAAACTTGTCACATTTTGCAAAATTAATATTGGGATGTCAAGTTCCTTGAGTATGCAACCATACTTGTTAAAAGCATTCTCCATATTATTGTATATTAGGCTATTAAAATCCTTCACTATGCAACCGTATGTATCAAAAGCATTATCCATATTATAATATTTGTTGTGAAGACTAATTAACATACAATGTTACAACAAACAATGCATCATCAATGCTACTTGTAATACCTATGTTGCTAGAGTAGGATGTTGCCAATTACTTCAACCTTGTACGGTGTGTTTTGATGACCCATAATTACATTTTCTTTTGCATTTCTATTAGAGTGTATGTCAAAAAATAAAGCATCAAACATCATGATTCTCCTCTTCAATTAATTTTTAATTTTTGCATATATGACATGAGAACTTTATGTTGCACTTTATTATCTCAGGATTGTTCTAGGTTTTGATTTTGTTGATTGGCATAATGAGTTCTTTATATTTGATTATGATTTTTATTTGGAATTTTCTATTGTTATTGTTCTATTATACTATTCACATTGGCAATCTCTTTTTGTTGCTCCTTACATTCAAGCTTCCAATGGCATAGAAGTTTGTAGCAATTACAACTCGTTGTGTACCTTTTTGGAAAGAAAATTGATAACCTTCTTTGTCAAGAGTTACCTCTCATGTCCACATTGATGATCATGAGAAGGGCTATGAGAATAATTGTCTTTGGCTTGCTGATTATTGCACCTATGTAGATTGTTTTGATTTATATGTTTACCTCTTGAAGAATCTTTCTCTTCTCTGGTTCAAACTTACTGTGTGTGGCTTTGGATTTAGTATTATAGCCTCTTCTTAGTTGCTCTTACATGTACATGCATACAAGAATTCCAAAGAAGGTGGTGCATCCTTGTTGAAAATTACAAATTGACCATAGTCTTTTCCAAACCACTCTAAACCAATATTTCACTTTCGACTTCTTGCCTAATTGATGTTATTGATCTATAATGTGCTTGAGCCTTAAAATCTAATATAGACCTATATCAACTTATTGCCACCCATTGAGATAGCTCTTGGATGTCATTATTCTTAGCATTAAATATATTTGCTAGTGTTTTCCAAGCATCCACAATGGACTCTTTATGTTTATTAATTGAAGTCATTACACCTTTGATATTATATTTATCAAGTTAATCTTACTCTTTCTTCCTAGTTTAATGACCTCTCGTGAGTTCTTTAGTTTGATGCTTTGTCAATGTCATTGGTGAAGCTTATACTAATATTTTGTATCTTTGCCTTTTCTACGATTATGTCAGACAATTTCTTAAATTGGAAGATGTTAGCAGGGTTGAATTTCTATTCCCATAATTGTTATCATCTTTGTTATTTTAGTCCAAAAATACAATGTATCATGAGATTTTGCCATGGTTTTTGAAATGGTATTGAATTTGTGAAAATAGTGCTTATGAATCTCTCAAAATGTTGCTCAAAAGCCATTAGAAGACCATTAAAAGCCATCAAAGTGGGATCATCTTGAATCTTCCTCATGGAGGAGTGTTGCCATATGAAGCACTCTCTTGCCCTTGCATCGATTAAAATCCATCAAAGTGGGATCATCTTGACTCTTCCTCATAGAGAAGTGCTGCCATACAAAGCACTCTCTTGCCCTTGCATTAATTAATGATTAAAAATGAAGATGATCTTGAAAAGTATTGTGGTGGCTTCACCCTCACCGTTGGACAAACCATCAACCTCCTTTTCCATGTAATAAAGAACTTAATCCCCCCTAGAAGAGATGAATACAAGGCAAAATGAATGATCAAAGAGAATTAGCAACTATGAGCAATACGTGTCACCTTCAAGGATGACCAATGGAATAGATGGATGCAGCAAGGGCAGTTGAGGAGTTTTTCATAGTAGAGAAAGAAAGGAAGGACGACAAGGTGCTAAAGGAAGAGCTCAAGAAGATGAAACACTAGCACAAGCATCGCAAGAACAAGGCTAAAATACTGTAAGCAAATAATGATTGAGTAAAGCATTCAACTTCAAATTGAAAACTCCCATGGGCATATGAGAAAGTCGATGCCACCTGGGACAAGGTTCCAACATCCAAATCCCAAATCATGGAGGCCAAGGCATTATGGGGTTAAAGGCCATTGTACCTTTACCCATGTACAATACTCAAACACATATAATGGATGGCATAGAAGATTAGGGTGTTTTGCACCCATCAAAAACTTGTGTGGCTCTCGCTTCTAGCTCTCCCTCTCTCTCATCTTCTTTTTTTCCGCTTCCATTATTGAGATCTCTCAACTAATATAAGAGCGTGGGTGTTCTAGCTAAGCTCGAGTGTGTGCCTAGAGCCCGAAGTCTACTATTGCAGCTCTGTGGGAGGAAGGAGAAGCTCTGTTAAGTGATTTTATCTGCATCCTAGTGTATAGAGACCTTGCAAAAACCTTTGGAAAGTTCTCTGAGTGGTTTTAAAGTAAAAAAAGATGCTTTTTGATGATTCCCCCGTTCCTTTCGATGGACTAAGAGTCTAGAATGACCTGTAGAGGCAACCATTTCCTATTATTGGTGTCCATTGTACTTTGGGAGTTCAAAAACACCTTTATTCTAGAATTTGGCATCATTTTGTTGGAAAATATGACTTACTGTCTTTGCTTCAATGTTTTTCTACCAGTGTGTTGGAACTCGAGTTTGAAGTAACCATTCATAGATCTATTAGTTCCAATGGACTCAAGAGGTTCTAAAACTTTTGTGTTGCTCATCATTTGCACTCAAGAGGTTCTAAAACTTTTGTGGTGGTGTTTACAAGCAGATTTGTTTGCAAAAACGTTTTTTGGTTTGTGTGTTGGACCCGATGATTACTCGGTGATTGGGATCACAGTTTCCAAAACCGTATGTTCCATTACATTTTGGAGGCCCAAAAACCTCTACTTGTCATCTCTTACATGATTTTGTAGAGATTTGGAGAAGTTTTGTCTCTCTAAGGCATCGAATCGTCTGTTTCTCTGTCAAAAATCTATTCAAAGGTTCAAGCCTTTGAGTTTAGGATTACAGGTCAATTGCAAGGGTTGACTCCCCATTTCCCATTCATCGGTTGGGATTTTGGAGTTCCAACAAAAGAGAGATATTTGCATATTGTCTTGTTGAGTTTGATTATGCAGTGACACCCATGTTTTGAGGCATCCCAGGTTCTATTTTCACTACCAATCATTACCGTGGGGCCATGATTTCTTGGATATACCTTATGCAGATTACTCTAGTTTCAATCTCTAAGCCATGTGCACTCATTTGTGGTTTGCATTGGGTTGTAATGGATGCTTTACAGGCCATTTGGATGCATTGCGATCCTTCTTGGATGCATTGATAGGCCCAGATTGCCTTGTGGGATGCTTTATTGATGGACGTTTAGCACATAGATGCTATTTTATGCTAAGGGAAAGCTTCAACACATTATAGTTGATGCACTCATATTGCTATATTCTCTTGGATGACACATTATTGATGCTTATGCCCACGGACGGTGTTTATGATGATCGAGGCATTTGGCTCTTATTTGCATTGGGTTTGCCATTGTTTTGTCATTGCAAGTTGACATTTTCTTTTGGGCCATATTTGCTCATATGGATGCATAGTATATGCACATGAGTCAGATGCATTTTGATGCTTTGAGCCTTTGAGGTTTGGTGATATTACCTTCCACTTTGGTTTGGGTGCACTTGGTATTTGGTGTGATTTCTCTCTTGGAGGTACTAGCATTTGGAATTTTGTTTCATTTGCATAATGGCATCCTCTTCCATGTCTGAAAAGGAGTTTTTCAGGATTAAAAAGTTTGATGGGACAAACTTTTCTTTATGGAAAGAACAGATAAGGATGCGCTTATTCAAAAGAAGTAGATTAAACCCTTGGTAGAGATTGGAGCGAAGCCTGCAAATATGTCTGAGGATGATTGGAATGAGTTGGATGCATTAGCAAAGTCTACTATTAGACTTCATCTTGTAGAGTTAGTCTATATCACAGTAGTAAATGAGCAGACTACCGAAGATTTGTGGAAGAAATTATGTGCTAGTTATGAGAAGGAAACTTCCTCTAATAAAGTTTACTTCATGAAGAGGTTGTTTGAGCTGCAGATGAAGGAAGGGGTCTCCATTGCCTCCCACTTGAATGAATTCAATATTATTTTCAGCCAACTTTAGGCTTAGAAGATGAATTTTGATGCAGAGACTAAGGCAATATTCCTCTTGTATTCATTGCCATCCTCATGGGATATCTTCTGTACAGCTATCACTAACTCTGCACTTGGTGGAGTATTGAAGTTTGATGATGTTGTGGGTAGCTTGTTGGCCGATGAGATTAGATGGAAGTTTATGGATGGAAACAAGCAAGATGTATCCTTAAATGTGCAAAGGGGCAGATCACAATTGTGACATGAAGTTGGGGGTAATATACTTCATGCACCTCTTCACTTCCTACTGCTTTCGAACTGACTGACAAAGATATCCATCATTGAGAATGAGACATTAGAAAGAAGCTTTTATGACAAGATACCACACCATACTTCCTCGCTCAGATGAGATTGAAGATGGTAACATCCCAAGTGATGTTGTAATCAAGCATAGGGAGAAGGAAAGGATCAGCAGAGGCCATAATCTCAATGAGCTGGTCTGCGCCAAAGAGAAGAGTGATACGTTGTTGAAAGAAGATCTTGTAGCTCAACATGACATGAACTGATATATATCAAGGAGTTTGAAGGGGCTGATTAGGTCGGATGGGTAGATTCTGAGGAAACATTGCACCTCCTTCATAGACACCTTTACACTTAGCTCAAAACACTCTACAAACTATCATTAGACACAGAGGCCTATAACTTTCAGTAGAGACATGATATCAAAGATTCAAGTAAAGAAAGCGATACATCTTAATATGGGCTTCGCGCTAATATAAGTTTCATTGAAAACAGACAGACGGTTGAAGAGATATGGACAGTTTACTGGAAAGGGGTAAAAACTATCATGAAAACAGACTATCAGACATAGAGACTCATTACATTTTGTAGCAGAATCTGATTCAAGATCTAAGCACCTAGAGACATGCGCCTTAAAGAGAGCTTCGTGCTGATATATGTTTCATAAGAAATAGGGAAGCGGCCAAAAAGTTATGGACAGTTTACTAGATGGGGGTAAAAATTGTCATGAAAACAGACTGTCAGACACAGAGAATCATAACTTTTTGCAGCAGTATTTGATTCAAGATCTGATCACATGCAAACATGCATCTTAAAGAGAGCTTAGTGTTGATATAAATTTCATTATAATCGGACTATCGAGCAGAAAGTTATGAGCAAAACACTAACAGGGGGTCAAACTATCATGAAAATTGCCCTCCACCCAGGCTAATTTCGCCTGAGCAGGATACTCTCTCAAGACTCCACCTTCATCAACGATCCACCCCTCATAGATTTCGCCTAGAAGAGGGTAAGAAGCTTGCATGGTGGCTTGGGAAATAGATGGACCATGTGTGCACAGTGAGCAGCCGAATAGAAAGAACTTTTAAGGCTTTGAAAGAAAGAAAAGGGAAAAGACATTCAAGAGAGAGAGAACCTGAAGTGACCTTCATTACAAATAGAGTGAGAATCCATTCCAACACTACATAAACAAGGGAGAAGAAGAGGTTTCATACATACAAGAGGGAGCGGAACCTCCAAGGCTACTCATAGAGAGAGAATACACCAGAGAGAGATGGACTCAAGAGTCTACATAACAGAATATCTACAAGAGGGAGAGAAGGCTCATGGAAGAGGCTTGGGAGACTAGAGCTACAGCAACATGAGGCCTAATGGTGGAAGAGATTGATGAACAAGGGAGAGGAGGGCTCCTTTTATAGAGATTTTGTTACCCTCCTTCACCCATTTACAATTGCTGCCTATAGATTCCTTTCCCCATCAATCACATAAGCACGTATGTCACCATCCATGTCCTTTTTGGCTACTCTTGCCATGTGTCCCATCACAAGATGCTCAAGACTCTTAAAATATTGAGAAAGTCAAGAGTCTCCTCACATGGAGCCCATAGGGACCCTCTCTTTTCCACATGTCCACATCCTCCTTATTCCACGTAGGAGTTCTAGAAGGATTCCTCTTGACTTCACACTCCTCCACATGCCTTCCACATGCTTGGCATATGGCCTCTCTTATATTATTGGAATACATGGACATGAGCCCACCTCTTTATATGACTCTCTTCCTATTTTCTAAAAAACTTCATAATATCCCATACACAAATAACTCTCACCCCATACCAAGGTATTTATAATTCATACCTATGGTATTTACAATGAGCCATTCCACTCATCCTCTCCATCCCATACAATATCATAGAAAATAGAAATAAGTGAGAGCCGCTAGGCTATCACTTGATACTCAAACTCTTATCAAACATAGAGAAAAACAATACCAATGCCAAATTAAAAATATCAATTTTGGGCGTCACATCTTTTCCCCTCCAGAGATCCTCTCTAGTATAGAGAGGGTCTACTGGCCCTCAAGATGGTCGAGCATAGAAGAATTTAAGGCGATACTCATTGGTGCATCCGGGTATCACCATGCCATCAATCTCCTCAAGCTGATAGGTTCCATTCGTGAACTTCTTTTTGACTCGATATGGTCCCTCCCATCGACTGATAAACTTTTTGTCTAGCTGCTTGTCCAGACGGCTATCAAATCTCATTACCAAATCTCCTTCTATAATATCTTTCTTCTTGCGTAATTTGGTGTCAAAACGGGCCTTGTGCCTTTTTTAAGAAGATTCCAAGTTTTTTAAGGCTTGTAATCTACATTCATCCAAGGCTTCTAGCTGTACCAAGTGTTGAGCATAAGCATCCTCCTATCCTTCTATTCTTGCAATAGCTGTGCGAAGACTATGTATCTCTAATTCAATGGGTAAAATGGCTTCTATTCCATACACTAGTTGGAATGGTGTAAACCCAATAGCTAGCTTGTGTGTGGTTCTGTAAGCCCATAAAACTTTTGCCAAGTGCCTATACCAATGCCTTTTCTTGGTGTCAACAAGCTTTCCCATTGAATTGCACAATAATTCATTTGTTTTCTCAACCAAGCCATTACATTGGGGATAGTATGGCATGGACATGCTATGATTTATATTTAGCTTACGCAACACATTTTCAATTAGTTTATTTCTAAAAGAGGTTCCTCCATCAGTGAGAACTTCCAAAGGACAACCAAAGCGTGAACAAATTTGTTCAAAGAGAAATTTGGCAACTGTGCTTGCCTTGCTATTGACTGTGGCCTTGGCCTCTGCCCATCGAGTCGCATAATCTGTGGCCATCAATAAATAATGCTTGCCTTGAGATGAGCAAGGGAGTGGTCCCACAAAGTCCAACCCCCACTTCTCAAATGGTCCATATGCTAGAATAGGCTTCAAGGGCCCAGGAATCAATTGTCACCTTCCAAACTTTTGGCATGCTTTACAACTTCGACACCATTCATATACATCCTTATGGAGGCGTAGTTTTGGTGGGTGCATAACCACCCTAATCTTCTTTTTCATTCATTTATATATGTGTTTGAGTATTGTACATAACTGGGGTTAAGGCACAGTGACCTTTAACCCCCACATCACCTCTGTCGATAGGAAAGCAACCAACTCGACACTATCGTAGGGCTCTAGTGAAGCCTCTTCCTCCATGGACAACATGTCATCGAAGTCATACAGGTCTCCTTCATCCTAGAGGTTATGCAACACTGGGTCTTCTTGGAACATCTTCTGCATCAGATCCAAAGCTTCTGACTGCTCCAAGCTTAGGTGTTCCTCTTCCTCCACCCTTTCTGGCACCTTGAGCGATTTTGCCCCTCAATGGCCCATCAGATGGCTAGATGAATTGTATCTGACCCCCTACTGGCCTTTAGTCAATGCTCCAATTTCTCTTGGTAGTCCCGTACCCAAAAGTATCCTGCATTAAGAATTCTCCTAGCTGTGCTTGCTGAAGCAAAATGACCAGAGCATTCATGACACATTTCTAGGATTCTCCTAGTCTCCATGGGATGGACCACCCGACGGAGCACCTTATCTTTTCCCAATTTATAAAGAATGTTGTCAACAATAGTATAGGGACAAGCCTTCCTTACCAATCTTTGCTTTTGTTGTGGAGTTAACCCTCGAGGAAACATGCCTTCTTCCACATATTGCTGAACATCTTGTAGTTCTGGCCATCCAGTGTCTACCAAAGAAACCACCCCCCGGTCTTGTACTACAATGGCTTGAGTAGCTAACTCATCTACCCTTTGATTTTCTTTTTTGTTTATATGAACAAACTTGCAAAAATCAAACTGACTACATAGTGCCATAGCCTTTTGATTAAGCTTCTTCAAATGAGGACTTCTTGTCTTGTAATGCCCTTGCATTTGCTTTATAATAAGCTGAGAATCCGCTCTTACTTCCAATTCTTTAACTTGACTTTGAAGACAACCCTCCAAACCAAGAATCAAAGCATTATACTCAGCTGCATTATTAGTTGTGATACTTGGAAGCTCTTGTCCTCTTGCCCATACCTCTTGACCTTTAGGATTCATCAAGACTATCCCCCCAGCTCCTTGTTGGCATGAAGGACTAAAATCCCCATCAAAATACAAAACAAAAGCTATTGGTGGTGTATCCCTTTCATCTTTAATGTTCTCCTTACATTTCTTTTCTTCTCCTAAATCCCATCCTATGAGCAAATCTGCCATAGTGGACCTAGTGGTATTTTCAGTGACAAAAGAGAAAGAGAACTCTTGAAGCTCTGACAACCATTTTGCAAATCTCCCCCTAGGATTAGGCTTGCGAACTAGATATGCTAATACAGACTGAGAGGTAAGGAAGAAAAATGATAGAGGTAATAAATAGGAGCGAAACTTTCTGATAGAAAACAGTAAAGAGAGAGCTTGCTACTCCATATCTTCATACCTTGTTTCCACATCTGTAAAGCTATCGGCTGGCATAATAGATGGGTTGCATTCTACCTGCCTCTCCTTTTTGTAGCAATACAGCACCAACTGAATGCAAAGATACACTTGGATTTACATAAAAGTCTTGAGACCAATCAGGGGGCTTCAATATTGGGCCCTTACTCATGGCCTCCTTAAGTTGCTGGAAAGACTCTTGTTGCTCCACACCCCATTGGAAAGAAACTCCTTTTCTTGTCAACAAGTTCATGGGATGCACTATTTCTGAGAAGTCATCACAAAAGCATTGATAATACTTGCTCTTTCCTATAATTCTACGAACACCAGTGACACTCTTAGGACTTGGCAATGCCATGATTGCTTGAACCTTGTCAGGATCCATTTGCAGGCCTTCTTGAGACACAATATGCCCCAACAAGACTACTTTTATTTGAGCCAAATGACACTTGCTAGGATTTAGATAGCCTTTTGCTTCATCAATCCTAGCTAAGGCCATCTTTAACTTCTCCATGTGATCTATGCGTCGAGAATAAATGCAAAAATCATCCAAAAACACCCGTATGAACTTTCCCAAGTAAGGCTCCAAGACTTGACTCATGAACCTTTGAAATGTAGCTGGTGCATTGGTCAACCCAAAAGGCATCACTCTATAAGCAAAAACTCCCCAAGGTGTGACAAATGATGTTTTCTTTTGATCTTCCTCCCGAATACGAATTTGAAAATACCCAGAATACCCATCACATACAGAATACATCTCATGCCCTGCTACTTGGTCTAGTATTTCATCTTGGAATGGCAAAGGAAAATGATCCCTCTTAGTGCATGCATTCAAAGGATGAAAGTCCACACAAACTCGCCACTTATTTCCTTTCTTTGGTGTGACAACTATAGGAGATATCCATTCTAAATCATCAATAGGAAAGATGAATCCCGCCTCAAGTAGTTGTGTTACCTCTTTCTTTAGTGCCTTGGCTTGGATCACCCCCAATCGCCTTAAGCGTTGCACAACTGGCTTGCTTTCTGGCTTCAACTCAATCTTGTGCTCCACAAGAGAGATTGGTCGAACCTGTGAATAGCTTGTTGCAAAGAGACATGGAAAATCATCTAGCATATCCAAGTACTGGAGCTTCTCACTACCTGATAGAGAATCACCAAGAAGCTCTTCATTGCGTTGGCATTGTTTAGTGTGCTCCACATCCTCCACATGAAGTGTCTCTACAAGATCTTCTTGCACCACCACCTTGTTCCTTCCTGACTCATCCTGATCAACACCAAGACAAAGACCAAAGGCCACTCCTTCCACCTCACCTTCTGAGTTGGAGTCCTCGGAGCTACACCCTATATCTCTTCTTCGTCATCGGTTAAGTTAGAGCTTAAACTCTCTGATGTTGAAGACTCCTCCTTGACAACTTCCTTTTTATGGTTTCTGATGTTGTAGCACACCTTCTTATCATTTCCTTGCAAAATCAATTCTCCAATATCCCACTTTTGAACAACGTTCACCTTGTGTAGCCAAGGCCTTCCCAAAATCAATGGATAGGCACATGCATTTGCTTGGTAGGGATCACTTGAAAAGTAGTCGGCATAGAAATTCCACATAGATCCACTTCTAGATTCTTCACGACTCCCAAGTTTTGAACCCTAGTGTTGTCAGCCAATTTGATGCGATATGGAGAGGTAGTACTAGAGTATTTTAAATCAGCATCTATCATGGTCTTCTCACTCATGACATTAATCGATGCACCTCCATCAATGCACACATTAGAAATCACTTGACCATCAATGATGACATCAACCATAGGTACATCATCACCAACATCTATATCTACCTTTTGAACAATAGGAATTGCACTTTTCTTCTTTTTCTTCTTTAACACTCTTGTGCTTGCTAGTTTTCCCCATTCCTTCGTAGTTTTGGAGACAAAGCAAGTAATTGACCAAAGGTGATATGAGCTTCCTTTTCTTTAAGGTCGAACAACAAGTCATAGCTTCCAATTCCTTGTCCTAAAGGAAAGTCTGAGTGGCTAATTCTCCTTCTAGATGCCTTCTTTTTCTTACTATGGTGTTCCTCTTCCTGATGTTCCTCATCTACTTCTTCCTTGCTTTCATCTTCTTCTTTTGCTTTACCACGCCCTGTTTTAGCCATCATTACCTCTCTTTCCTCATTCCCTAAAGAAGCTTCTAACAAGGATACTTATTTTTCTTCTTTCTTTCTCAATCTAGGACACTCGGGGCGATAGTGACCTTTTTCATTACATTCATAGCAAGTGACCTCACTCCTATCTCGAGGCCTATCTTCACTCTTTGGTGCTCTAGGTTGTTGTGCATTAACTAAATGCAATTTTTTTTTTTTTTTTTTTTTTTTTTTGCGCAAAAAGTAGTGCTAGTTATATTACTTGAAAACGAGAGTACAAGAAGGCCTGAAGGCCAGCGGGCTATAATCACAAAACAGATTCAGCTCGAGAAGTCAAAAAGCTAAATACAAGCCTCCTAGGGCATAATCATCGGAGAGTGGACAAACAGCCATGGTGGAGGGGCGTAATGCCACTGAAGACTTTGAGTGGAGTGCTGGAAGAATAACTCCCGGTGGTCCCAGTCGCGAAGGAAACGTCATCTCTTTTCCTTCCCTGCCCAGGATTCTCCATGAATCTGATCCCACTGACCCTTGAGCATGTGAATGATTGTGCTCTAGATATCTGCGAGGGTCTAGGTGGTAGAAGAAGTTTGAGCTCCTACAGTCTACGTGCATCTGGAAGTCCAGATATGCCAGCTTGTGATGCTCCCTATGATCTCCCAAACTAGGTGCTGAGGCGTCCCTCCTGCATCTGTCTCTGTCAAATGCCACGGGAAGCTGTCCATGTATGCCCAAGTGGCCTGCGTGATGAAAAAGACGGGATCCTGTCTAGAGAACTCATAGGCCAAGTGATGTCTCGGCTCAGTGCTGCACTAACAAACGGCTCCCCAAGTGATCGGTCCTAGCTCGGGTGTAGCCCTAGCTAAGATCCCCATGATTCCCTTCCAAACCATCTGCGCGTGTGAGCAGCTCCAAAGGCAATGCTTCAGGGACTCCTCCTCCTGAAGACACATTTGACAATGCCTCTCCTGCCCCACCTCTCTTGGCCAGCTACCAACTGGAAGCCCCTTGTGTGCCACCATCCAAAGGAAGTAGGAGATCTTCCTCGGATGCCAACTGGCCCAAAGAGTCTTCCAGAAGTTGCAAAGAAAGACCAAGGATATCCCCTGGGCATACCACCTATGTGCCTGTGTGGGTAGCCCATGCTGGAGAGCCCCAAGAGCACGCCGGCCCATGCGTGTACTGTAAGAAAAGAAGGGGGTAGGGTTCTCTGAGGTCTCTGATGGTGGCCAAAGCCACTCCCCTAGGTCCCACTCCGCCTCTGA
The DNA here is from genome assembly GCF_047967505.1 of Dipteris shenzhenensis. Lineage (NCBI taxonomy): Eukaryota > Viridiplantae > Streptophyta > Polypodiopsida > Gleicheniales > Dipteridaceae > Dipteris > Dipteris shenzhenensis. Next base: position 25,169,404 of record NC_141597.1, read on the forward strand.
CAAGGAACGGCCCTCCCATATCCAGAGTCTCCAATCCTGGTCCTGCATAATCAGGGGGTCTATATGCCAAGTCTTCCCTTGCAGCCCTACAATGCGAAGGCGCTGCCAGGGAAGCTGGGGGTCGATCACGGCCTCTCTGCTCTGCAAGCGAGTGCAATCAGTGATGGAGAAGAAATGTACCGAAGGATCCGAGAAGAGGCCTGCCACCACCAAAGGAATGCCTCGTGGAGTGAATTGTCCTAGCCACCTCTCATCTCCCGGGAAGAGCTGTCCGGTGCCTACGGGAATCCTCCAACATGCAGGGATGGCAGCATCAATCTCCGTTCGCTGTGCGTGGATCCCACATGCCGTACCTACTACTACTGCCAACTCGCCTGGGCTCATCCTATTGTAGACGTCCCTCCAAACCCGAAACGAGCGTGCGGGCCCATGCGCCCAGAGCGCCCAAGGGATATGGGATCTCTCTCCAAGCTGACGACCTGTATCATCTGTCTCCTGGCTGCTCCAGATCAAGGGCTGTTTGTCTGTCTCCTCTCGGTAGCTAGGGGGAACCTGAGAAAGGCTGTGTCGCAGCTTCCTCCATACCAAAATGAGGCTACAGAGGAAGGGGAACGGGGCTGAGTCAGAGGAGCTGAAGTGAAGATCCATCGAATAGAAGGTTGCCAAACACCCCCTCTCTGGGAAATACACCCACTGAGACCATGTTGTAGAAAGAGTTTCCATGTTTATCCTCCTGGGGTCAGACCGCGGATGACTAGCTTGCCAAGAAGTGCCTGACTCTGCAGCTCTGGATCTATAATGCCAGGGCCGCCCTGGGGAAGAATGACTGTCTGCCAGGCGACCCTAGCTCTGGTGGCGCCAGAACCGTCTGAACCAGACAATAGGAAGTTCCGCACCCATCTCCTCAGCTGGGCTACACAAGACCTCGAAAAACACCAGCAAGAGGCCACATACCAAGCAGTGGCAAGAAGGACCTGGTTGACCACAAGGGCCCTGCCTACCAAGGAAAGCTAAGCCGTGCTCTAGAAAGCAAGCTTTCGTCGTATGGAGGCTAGGACCGGCAAGAACTGCTGAGCTGGTGTGATGTCCAGGCCTACCTAGAATCCCAGGTAACGTGTTGTCTACCCTCTAGGGATCCAGCGAAACCTAAGAAAATACCCCACTGTGAGCTGGCTCCCGGATCTGTAAGAAAACCAATTGACTTATGCCAGTTGATTTTCGCCCCAGCCACAAGGCAAAAAATCTCTAGGGATAGTCTCACTCGCTCTAGTGACTCGACATCATCCTGCACATATAGAGCTGTGTCATCTGCATACTCGGAGTCTAGCAACTCAGCATCCTCTCGAATAGGGAGACGCATCCCGCGAAGACCAGTGGTATGAGCTGGAAGGAAGTGTGTCATGGCCTCCGCAAAAAATAGGAGAAGGTAAGGCGCTAATGGACAGCCCTGTCGCACTGAGCGCTCGAGTGTGAATCTCTCCCCCATCTTGCCGCTAATGATAACCCGACTGGAGGCCGATCTGTAAAGGCTAGCAATACCTTTGATCCACTCATCTGGGAAACCGAATCGAGCGAGTGTACCTTCCAAGAAGGACTAGTCTACCCTGTCGTACGCCTTGTCAAAGTCGAGAAGGAGTATGGCAAGGTGCTGGCCATTGTGCTGGGCCCATTCCGTCGCCTCTGACAAAGTGAAGATGTTGTCCAAGATGCTGCGATCTTGGACAAAACCAGTCTGGTTGTCATGAAACAAGTCATGTAGCAGGGGGCGGATGCAACTGCTGATCATCTTGGTGAGCATTTTGTAGGCGATCGAGAGGAGGGTGATTGGGCGCCACTGTCTGATCTTCCTCCATGTGAAAATGCTATTAAAGTAGAAGTTTAAGATGAAGGTGGGAGAGTTGCATTATTTCTTGGCTGTCCCCCCCTTTGGGGATGAGGCAAATCAAGCCTGTCACAAGGCTCTCTGGCATCTGCCCACTCGAGAAGATGTGCTGGAAGGCTGCAAGCAAGGGTCGGTGGATCTGCTCCCAAAAGGTGGTGAAGAAATCTCTAGAGAGGCCATCCTCACCTGGGCATTTCTGCCCATGAATAGCACTCACAGCATCCTGCAACTCCGCAACAGTGAAAGGAGCGAGAAGGGTGTCGCTCATGCTGGGCTGCATGAGTCTCGTTATAGACCTCCACACCTCCTCTCTGCAAATGCGACCACGAGGGTCTGGGGGCTCCTGCTAGAATAATGATCTGTAGAAGTCTGTCGCCAAGTCTCGGACCTCATCTGGATCTGTCCTGACACTACCATCCTGCATCCTAAGGGAATGGAGCTGCTCCCCTGCTGACCTCTATCCATGAGTCCTAAAGAACTCGTTGCACATCCTGTCGCCTTTCCTAGCCCAGAAGGACTTGGAAGCATGAAATGAAAACTCTGAGCAGCGCTGGGTAATCTCCTCTAGCATGGCTCGGGGGCCCGAACCTCCTGCTGTCTGAGCTCCTCAGAGCCAGGAGAGGACTGCTGCATCCTCTGAATCGAGGCGAGATCACGTCTGAGACCCCTCTCCCATGCCCAACACCACTGTCTGACCTGAATCGTCGCCTCCTGCTGGCAGATGCGGCTAGACTTAGCAAGCGCCTGAGCTACCTGTGCTGCCATATCGCTGGTGGGGTCCCACTCCTGCTCCCAAAGGTCTATTATCCTGCTGTGAACCGCTGCTCTGGTGTAGATGGAATCTGGGATCCGGCATGAGCATGGAGGTGAGGACTGAGAGGCCGAATCTAGGACTAGGATGACTGGAGCATGGTCTGAAAGTGTTGTCCCTGGAATCACTCTTGACTCTCCTCCAGGCTGGCTGGCCTTCTCCTTACCCTTCTCCTTCCCCTTACCGGGCTGCTGATGAGTAGGGATCATCTGAGGGGGCTCTTGCTGTGGCTGGGAAGGTTTTTTGGAACCTGCTTTAGTGCCCTTCCGTTTTTGTTTGACTTCCGTCCAGCCGTCCCCTTCGGGAGGGGATGTCACTGACTGGAGCGGAGTATCCTGAGCTGCCTGACTGGGGGTCTTTTGAGGTTTTGTACCTGTGAAGGAAGGACATGAGCGAGCCTGGTGCCCAAAGCCATGGCATCTCAGACACTGGTTTGGGCGACCAGTGACCAGAATGCACTGCATCACCACACCTGTGTCTGTCTCTATCTCGAACTCCGAGGGGATGCTCTGTGGATCAAGGACTGCCACTTTGACACGTGGCACCCCTTGGGCTGCCACTGCATCAATGTAGGTGTCCTGCATAGGCCAACCAAATTGCGCCCCCAGGTCCTTGATGATCAAGCGAAGCTCAGTTGTGAGACCTGGGAAGATAAGGGTAACTGGGTGTCGAGGAATACGAAAGCAGGCGTCGAAGTCTGCTACACTGAAGCCCCTATACCAAGGGACCATGAGAATGATCTTTCCACCCACAGAGGTGGTGGATCGTCTGACCATGTCGCTCGCAGCCTGTGCTGAGGTCAAGGACATAAGAGAGCCCCTCTCTACTAGATGTAGGAGCATATAGTAAAGTTCTCGAAACCAATAAAGTAGTCCTCAAGATTGGGGGTTCATTTTGAGGATTGTATGGTTGATTCCAATATAATCTATTGTTATTTGAGGAATTAAAGATGTTCCATAGTCCTCGAGCAATAGGTTTTGTCCATAATCGACATGTTATCATAATCAATTCTATGCTTCTTTTCATAAATTGAATGTTACTTATCATTCTCATAGTTGCAAATCAACACCAATTTCATTTATTTTTTGATTGAGGTCCTATCTAAAATAAAATTGGTCATAATTTTTGAACATGGATAAGATAAGAATTAGGATCTCACATGAATGTTAGTACTCCTTAAATCTTGCATAATTGTACACCCTTCCTCAAAACTGGCAAGCCCTTGGACTACCCTTGAAGGTACTCACACAATTTTCATCCATCTCTCTTTTCTCTCCAACTCTATAAGGCTCTTTATGGTCCCCACTTTTTAAATAATTTGATATAGCTTATGCCTTGACCATATATCTTGTTATTTACATGCATTTTGTCCCTTGTTCCAATTCCATCCAATTGTTGACTAAGATATCACTGGTTGGGATTTAACCCTTCATATATTTGCATGGTTGTCCCTATGATTTCATGAGCCTTTATGCTTGACATGTTTACATGGTCTCCTAATCTACATAATCCCCTACTTGGCAATTTATCCATGCAATTAGATGCATGTCTCTTGGGCATAATACGTGCATCATTTCAACAAAGTAATTCAAGCACAAGACTATCTCTAAGGCTTTCTTACTTTTCCTATTAGAAAATGGTGCACATTTCAAGCTTTACCCTAAGTCTTTGAGAATGATCTTGACCATCATTGAGTTGATCCAATGATTTTCAAGTCCTTTCCATGCAAAACAAGAGCCTCCTTCATGGACTAATATCCTTGCTACCCTTTGACCACCACTGCAAAGTATCTCATGAGTTATACTTTGAGTTAGACTATTTGCAAGATTTGTTTGCATCATCATCGTTGCTACCCTTTGACCACCACTGCAAAGTATCTCATGTGTTATACTTTGAGTTAAGACTATTTGCAAGATTTGTTTACATCATCATTATCATCACGACGATTTAAATTTGGTCAACTATTTATGGTTAAATCATATCATTCAAAGCTATTGAGCTAGAATTCCATTGAATTAATCTCTTATTACGTAGCATAGCAACTTCAAAAGTCAAATATTGTCAAAACTTCCACAATATATGCAATAGCTCCTCTTCATGTGCCAAAAATTACAATGATCAAATCTCCATATCTTAGCCTCGCATCCAAATTGGAATCCTTTTTTTGTGCATTTTGATGTATGAGAAGTACAAGTTATGAGGAATTGTTGTAGGCTTGACATCTAGAGTGGAAGCCACTTTTATTGCCTTTCCATGTATGATGACTACGAGTTTATTGCCTTTCCATGAATGATGACTACGAGTTATAAGGAATTGTATCATGCCTATGCAATAATCTATATCAGTCTTGGAATCAAAATACTTAACACAGTGCACACATGGTATTTACCATGCTCTTAGTTTCATAATCATCCAATTTAAAGCACCGTCTATGTCAACAAGCTTCTCTGGTTGAAATAAATAGTTACAAGAGTAAAGCAAGCTAATCAAAATAGTTCAAGCAATTTGGTATTTCTCTACTGATTTGTTTTTTATAAATATAAGAAATAGGTGTGCTTTGATTAGAAATAAAAATCATTAATAAATTTTATGTAATAATGTAGATCGATTTATTGTAATATTCATTCCATAGCAAAAGCTAGAATAGTGCATTTGTACAACAAAGGCTAATATTTAAACTCCTTGAATTCCTTTTGTTGCCATTGGTATTAATAATATTGTTTATGCCTTCATCACTATGGATAAAAATTACTTACATTTAATTAGAAACCACTATGGAATACTTTATGTAGATAAATTTTCAACCTGAGGCACTTTGGATAGGATATCAAAAGCATGCCTGGCATGTCTTCAAGAATTGCTTTCAAATTTCTATATGGAACCTATACCATTGATAAGGTATGTCATATAGCATGGAGAAAAAATAACTCATTTCATGTACAATCACTTTATAAAAATGGAGTCATAATACTCAAAGTTGTAATAATGACAAATGGCCAATTCATTAAATTGCAAAACACAAAGATAATGGAAGCCAATATTTATATAGACACAAGAGTTAAAGAATCCATATAAGGTGCCAAATACACAAAGTTCCAATTAGAACACAAAGATCATAGGATACAAATGCTAATGTAGACACAAGGGTCAAAGAACCTATATGGAATGGTGATACCTAGTAATGCTTTTGCTAAATGAATTCCATTTTACAACAAGTACAATTAATTACTCCCAAAAGTAGATAAAATCTCCTTGAGTGTTTATATGTTAAAAGGATTTGGCATAATCTAGCAAAGGGGATCACTTATAAGCCCAAATGCGTACCTAGGAAATATTGCAATATGGCCCAAAGTCAAGCAATCATGCTTGCTCAATAAACTATTACAAGCTTTCCCTTCTAGATATCAACAATATGTTGGAGTTTGTCAAAATGCTACACACCTTGGAAATAGTGTAATGGAAACTTGCCACAGAGCATGTTGGCCCATCTTCAAGCAAACAAATTTTAATTGCCATAGAGAATTTTTGCCTATATATAAAATAATCATGTCAATGTATGTGAAATATTGTGTAAAAACAAGTGCAAAAATGGAGGAGCAAACAAAGGATGAGTTCGTGAGACTTGTATGAGAGAAAATGGGATGTGTTTGGAAGAGAGAATGGGTTTGTGAGAGAAATAGAAATATAATGGAAGAGTAAAAAATACTTTAAAGGGAAAGATGTATTGCTTTTGAGGTGACGATGCAATAATAATTGTATCATTGTATTTTTTCTTCCCATTAAGTAGTTGAGCCACCCATCTATTCATGTAGCTTCGAAAGTATTTGATGACCGGTTTGCAATTTGCCATCCTTTGGTGTAGTATCCTAGAAGACTATCTTTGTCATCCTTTTGTGTTGTATTCTAGAAGACTATATTTTCTTTAACATCAATATTTAGAGGGAAAGGATTTTATTAGACATAAATTGAGAGCTCTAGGCTCTCAAGTAGTATAGGGTTTCAATGAGGCTGTAGCACTTACAACATGATATTGCAAGTGTTTTTTCAACCTAGTTTTAAGTAGGAAGCCTCCAAGCCTCCACAAACTTTATACTACCAATTTCTAGCTTGGAGACTTGCCTTTTGGATCAAAGCTTAGGGAACTCATACAACTGATGGTAGTGAGTTGAAGTGCAATAGTGCCACAAATCCCACTATTGAATTTTCAAAGTTGTACCACTACAATAGAAAGCCCGTCCCATCATTACTATGCCTAGACCTACAACAAATTTGTAATAATCAAGAAGAAATCGTTAAACTTTGTGTAGTAAAGCCCAACTCCTATGACAAGTTGATGATCTACAAGAAAACCAATTTCACAATGATACCCCAAATAACATATGACTACTTGGCACCTCACAGTATCTTAACCTCCCTTGTAGCTTTGTATAACCTCCATTCAAACTTCTACTAACTTATGGTTGAGACCATTTGTGGGATCCAATATCAATAGTCCTTAGTGAGCTCAGATGGGCTCTAATGCAAAGCTCTAGGTGGGAAGACCCATATCATTAAATCATGTGGTAGATGAGGATTGAGATCTAGCTAAGGTAAAAAAGGAATTCTTTTGCTCATATATAGTCAACACAATGAAGCAAAGAAAACACCACAAAAATTCCTCCCTTAAGAGAAACAAAATCACCAATGCACTTTATTTGCCATGTTATCATGTCTTAAAATCTACTTGGTATATAAAATCTACCATAGTCATATGATAGGTGGAAAAATAAACACATCATCTACCATCACATAAATTGATTTTGGAGGCCACATGGCACATAAGATGCCATGCCAACACCTAACATGTTAGTAGCTTGAAGTCATTTGCCCCATTAGCATACTACCATGTCATCATGCTATCATCTTGCTACAACATGAACCATGGTTAGGTTAGTAATAATATTAGTAGTCTAGGCATGATTAGGTCCTATAACATAATATGCCTAGGTTTAGTTAGAGGCATTGAGCCAAGCTCAATTAGCGTGACTAGGCCGTCATCTTAGTTAAGTCTAGTTGGATAGCCCTTTGGATTGAGCAAGAAAGGCAAAAAGCCTCTCCTCTATGATCGCCAATCCATCTAGCACTCCTTGCTTACATGTCCAAGACCCTACAAATCCATCTATTTGAAAAGCTCAATCTCTACGTAGTGCCCTCCAAAAAAGACCACTCTACCCTTTCATAAACGTTCTTGAAATCCAAAAATTGTATCGCGATAGGCTGAGATTTCTCAATTTACTAGAGTCCCAAAAGGTGAAGATGTTGTCTAGGATGTTACACCCTTGAATGAAACTTGTTTGCATGTTGTGTAGATAATAACGGTGAGGTGGTCCCTAAACCATAAAATCAAGGCCCTAGCTAAGATCTTGTAGGAAGTATCCAATAAGTTGATTGGTCTCCATTGGCAAATATATGGCCTATCTCCCCCTTGGGGATTAATCATATCCAGCCTCGACTTAACTCAAAGATCTCCTTAAAATCCAACCAAAGTGAGGTGGAGATATGCTCTCAAAATCTCTAAAAAAAGCTAGGATTCAAGTGAACTTTTGTGATAGAAGGGCCTTGAGGACCTCCCAAATCTCCTCATCAATGAACAGTGCATCTAGCCACCTACTCAAGCTTGATGAGGCCATGTCAAAATCTGATCCCATACTACCACTTGAGTTGCAAGAACCGAGGGAGACTCTGTATTAATGAACAGTGCCTCTAGCCACCTACTCAAGCTTGACAAGACCATGTCAAAATTTGATCCTAAGACAACGAGCAAAGCTCATTGTAGGAGAATGCTACAATTGTCAAATGCAACTAGACCTAGTGTCATTACTACTACAGCATAATATAGAGCAAACCAAAATACTAAGATGTGTATTAATCATTATACAAAAAAAAGAAGGAAAAGAGTCAAGAATTCTAACACCAAAAAGATCAGACATCCCAGCATGGATCTCACATGCTAACCAAAATGAAGCTCCTAGTGAAAGACCTGCTATAATTCTTAATCGCAAGCTTGTACAAGAAGATAATTTCCATCTTAGTTATTGAATATCATATGGAAGGCAGAGTTTAGTGATGTGTAAAGTACTACAAATATTTGAACTCATTTCCCATTGTGGATTGGAACAAACCCTTAGTTAAGATCTGACAAAAGATAAGGACAATGCATTTAGACTTGTGCGATATATGAGACTCTTGAAATGTTGGCAAAATGGCTTCGTAATATAAGCCCATATCATGCATAGCCCTCCCCTAATAATAGTCAATGGATTGATTCCATTACTTCCAAAATGCCCATCTCAATCAATATAGCATGATTAGTAGCAATTTTTCTTTGAAGCTTACCAATTAACCCATCTAAAGAAGTAAAGTTGTTCAAGGAACATGTCATTGATCTCACATCTAATCGGTTATACCTTTGTGGTTTCTAACACAATCTCTTGAAAACAATAGTAGATGCATCACAAAGGCCAGTAATGATTTCTAGGACAAATCTACCAGCAACAATGACAAGACCAAACTTAAAAATCAAACTCCAAAAGTACATGGGATGAGAGGGTGAAATTTCTCATTCACATTTGCAAAGCTTTCTACAAATCATGCATCTCAATGTGATTAGCTACTCTTTAACAATCTAGTTGTCTTTGCTTGACTTTGATTAGACAATATTGTAGAAGAGTTTGACGAGATGCCAAATGGCATGTAGGATCAAGGTCAGTACGATACTTTATGTGAAATCCTATGTTATCTTTAAGTATAGTCGAGCATTGGTACAAAAGCTTTATATAATTTTCTTTACTGTCAGGGAATATTAATAGAACTATTCCCCAATTACATATTCAATGTTCACTAGCTTCACTCACTACACATAAAAAATTTGTAGCATAACTTGACAATGTCTTTGCTTGTCAATGTGATTGATTCATATGCCATTTATTACATTGAATTAAGTTCTATTGTGCTCTCACTAGCTAGCTTGTAAGGCTTGGTATGACTAACATAGCTCTATTTTCATCCAATTATTCCCTCCTGCATGGGTTCCTTCTCACTCAAGTTGCAAAGGTGTTTCTCATATCTTGCCTAAGGTCTTTCTTGATCTAGCTCTTGATTATACAAATCACTACATGTGATCTCCCTTTTCTTGCCTTTATCCACCTCACCTTGGAATCTCCTCTAAAGTAAACCTCTCATTCTATGAGGACTAATTCACTTTGCCTTCTCCTCCACCTCCTCAACCTGAGAAGATATAGGTGTGCTCTTTTTCCTATGCCATGAGTGCTACTTCCACTATTTTCTCTACTTTTATCGATCATAACTAGTGCCAATAGGGCAACATGTGTTCTAATTTTTGTCTAGTATATGGGATGAAAATTGCTAAGAATACTTACCCAACATCGTGTTTTTGAGAATAGTTTCTCTAATTGTTGCTATACTAGTAGTTTTCATTGGTTTAAAGTAACCCTTACCATAATATCTGTGTTAGATTATTTTATGTGGGGTGATGGCTTGTTATGCGAACCTTTTATCATTGCTATACTACTAGAACATATGCTCATTGCATTTTCACTATTGAGTTTTTAGAAATGGTATATGAAGGGTAACACACAAATTCGTTTGATTGTAGAGGAAAACCACTCAATAGGCCCTAGCATTATGTCATACAATCATCAAAAGTAGAGTATGTGTTGAGGATATCATGTATGGGTGATAGATGTTTCCTGCATGATGCTTCACAATTTCAACACAATACTTTGCCTAATCCAACTGCTTAGGTTTGTGATTGCTCACGTGATCAATTACATCATGTAATTGTGTCATTTTTTTTTGTATTCACATTGTTGTATTTGATACTAACAACATCAAAACCACCACCAATTATTTTGCTGTGGCTAGGTCCAAAAGTTATGCTACTTGATTTAAGCTTAATGAATTATTATGTGTGGGATGGAAGGCACTTTTAAGTCATGGAATCTTTAAAAGATATTACAAGTATATTTAATACATGTTCATGCTATACAATAACTCAAAGGAAGACCCTAAAAGATTTCAAGTTTCCTAGCTTGAATAGTTTGAAATGGAGAGTGGAATGTCAATAAGAGAACAATGGCATGTTTGTGAAGAAGATACGTTTCCAAAAATGGCAATTTATATCCTGATAACAAATTTTGAATTTTTTGAAACAATAAAGGTGGAGAGAGGGGGAACTCATAACAAAGATGTATAATTTCAAGGTTATGATGGTGAAATTGGTGAGGAGAGATAGAAAAAGAAACTTCCCACACAAAAGAATAAAGAGATTCAAAATTAGGGTTCTCGATAGGATGAGGTATTTGTGCAATTTCACCCTATTCCCTAAGGGAGGAGGATAAAGTTATCCTAAGATTTAGAGAGAAATAAGTTTTTTTGGGATGTCATTGTCTTGGCATTAAAATCACTCAATGTAAGATCTTAATATTTCAAGTTTTCATTATTGCTTAAGGAGATTATGATTTGAAAAGTATGCATTGCATGCATGGCAATTCTTCTAATTCAAGTGGGGCAACTAACAATATTGCAACTACAACTTAAAGCAATAAGGGTAGATCCCTCATGTGTTAATAGATCATATCATACTGATTTCTATTATTTTGATATATCTAAATTAATTGTTTGCCCTATTTCCTTTAGGGTCATGTTACATCTTAGACCATCAATTTATTTTTTAGTTGCTTTCTTGGTAGGAAATTTTGTTCTAGTATTTGCACACTCTTTTGGACTCTCTTTCCTTTTGGGCAATAATGACGATGACTTGTCTCTACTTTCCTTTGTACTTAGTGCTACTCGGTTCTTCTTAATATAGGTCTCTTCTCGAGTAGTTTTTCCTTTTTTTGCTTTATCCATCACTAACACTATTGAGCCTGGACATGATGACTCTTTTTGGCACATCTATAAAATGTACCTTCCTTCCCTTATATAACCCCCCTCCCTTACACTCACGCGGTACCAAACGATAATAACCTTATTAGGCCAAGATCTTGTAGCTTTCTAAACGATTAATCCATTCCTTTTTTGGTGTTTTCATTAGGACCTTGTTGCTTTCTAAAGGATTGATCACTTACTTTTTTGGCATTTCCATTACTCAATACTCATGTTATTGAACTATACCCCACAATGGTAAAGGCATTAACTAGTCTCAGTATAGTATCATCAAGAGGTGGCATGCTAATAATTGATTACTGTGCCTCGTTAATTTGCATTGTGGGATCTGTGAGAGCTCCAAAATGTGGCACGTGGCCAAGTACACCGAGTGCAGCAAACTGCCCTATAGCCATGCATCCTCTACACACCAAAAGGGTACCCATGGATGTGAGGACGTCTTAATTCAAGGCCTTTATGCAAGGCCACCACTAGTGCCCATAGGATTATGGGATTTCTCCCTTGTAGTACACATGTCATGCTACACCAAGAGCTCTTCACATTCCATTATCCACACAAGCCACAAGGGGGTAAGCCCATTTCCAGCACCCCCCATACGCTAAGCACCTTCAAAGGTGGGCTTGATCAAACCAAAGGCCAGCCAACCACCAATGAGGGGGACACCACAAACCCCATGGGGGTTAGCAAACCAAAGCTACCCCAAAGTGCACAAATGTGTCACCACCAGATAAAATTGTCGTTGCAAGCAATCAAAATTGTCACACTGTAAATCATGCTGCGGATCACTACTCTCCATGACAAGGTTGCCCTTATTCACGGCACCTCAACATAGCAAACAGTTTGTTGTCACAGCCTGTACTGGTCACCACTTCCCATTCCAGACCAGACACTAGACCACTATAGAAGCCCAAACTATTACAACATGTTAGCTATGCAATAGCCCCACACTCTACAAGTTTATGCTCTTATATCATGTGAGAGCTCCAAAAGGAACCATGTGGCCAAGTATGTCAAGTGCAGGTCCCAAACCACCCCATAGCTGCACATCCTCCTCTACACCCCAAAAGTGTACCTAGGGATGTGAGGAGGTCTTCATTCAAGGACTTTCTCTGCAAGGCTAATACTAGTGCACATAGGATTATGGGCTTTCTCCCTTTTAGTACATGTGTCAGGCCACACCAAGAGCTGTTCATACTCCATTATCCACACAAGCCACAAAGGGGCACCCAAGGGAGTAACCCATTTCCAATAGGATCATGGCCCACCATATTATTGATATTGGACCATATGGATCTAGAGGGTTCAATAATTTTAGGAAGTGTTAAAAATATAATTTTAAACACAATATAAATTTGGTGAACATATATCCTTTTCCAAAAGGTGATGGGGAAAGTCTAGGGATATTGTACATGGAATAGTGGGGGATAAACTTATGATGGAAAAGGGAAAGAGATAACAACTTTTAAGTAGATAATCACAATTGAATGGCTATAAAAGCAAAGAAAGCATATTCCCTTTGCATCTATTATAGCGTGATGGTAGTGCTATTATATTTTTGTGAAGGGGAAACTAGGGTGTCCCTCACACATACTATAAGGGTAAACCATGGGCTTGGAAACATTGCTATGGAGAGTGGGAGCATATCTTTGTTACTAGGCTTTGAAAATTTTTGACACCTAATTTTTGCATGCCCTTGTTGTAAAACGTTGCCAGCAATTCTCCTAGCCGAGTATGACAATTTGCAGTGCAGCGTCATGGATATAAATTTCCACATTGTGATGTATGCTTCGATGTCCATGGTGGCATACATAGACATATTAACAAAGACCATGGATCCTTAAGCCAACTCCATCATTGGATCTAGTCATATGCTTCATTATACTACTAGACCTAGCATATATCCCACCCTCCATATAATAATGTTTTATTTCGGTCTCACTACTCATTTTATGACCATCCATTGTTTGGAGGAGAATAGCTCCAATTTGATTTGATTTCTTAGATTGCGCCCATCTTCCAAAGGAAGAAATCAAGGAGGATGTCTTAGGAGAGGATGCTGCTTTGTAGGCCTTGGTGGAGTCTCGATAGGTCATGGATACCCAAGGCATGGTGCTTATGGTGAGAATCCCTGAGGATATGCATAAAGCTCAGCTCTGCAACGCACTAAGTCTAGCCCCTCTTACACAAGTGCACTACAAAATTTTAAAGGAGGCTTTTTCAAGACACCTTTTTGCAAAGGGAAACCGGTTTTGGTAGCTGCTAAGCTTGTCTCAATACAAAACCTGGGATATGGGGGTAAAGAGAAAGCTAAAGAGCAAACCAACGAGGGTCGTGCATAGAGTTCCAAAGATTCAGGAATTAGAAGACCAATACCAACCAAACCACCCTGCTCAAGAGGATGACAACAAAGACCAAAGAATTCACCAACTATTTAGAACCAAGGCGACAAGCCTTCAGAAACAAAGAACTCTATTGGTTTAGGTGAAACTATTTTAGATGTTGTTATTGAAGATTTAGTGGATGAATATGAGGAGTGGCTTCAATCCCATGTGGTGGTTGGGTTCATTCTTTGGTCACATCCGCCTGCAGCTGTTTAGAATCTTGGCTTACAACAACTGTGTGAAGCAAGGCCTTGTTGTAACAAACATAAAATCTCTCCTTGAGGCGCTTTATCTTCCTTTTAGAAAGAGTAGACATGGCGGGATGAGTTCTTTTTCAAGTTCTATGGACAATAAAAAATTAGCCCCTTACCTGGAGGCTCGGAGACCAAGCTTCAGTCCCAGAAGATCAGCTATCAAAGCAAGCTTTTGGTGAGGGTAGAGTTGCCTACTCTTCCCTTCTTGCTATGCAACCAAGTGGACTCTAGGGGAAATCGTGAGTATAGAGAGAGAACAATGTACTAATCCCCAAGTCTATGTTCAGCTTGATTTGGCCGAAGATCTACCTAGCACTTTTTTCCTTATTAGTAAGAGAGTGAAGTGGTGCCTCTCATTTACAAGAATCTCCCTAATTATTGTTTTTTGTCTGGACTTGTAAGTCACACAGTCAAGAATTGTCCTCTTAAGAAAGCCAAAGCGAAGCATGCTCCTCCCACTAGTCCTAAAGAGAAATGGGTTCCTACGGCTGACACCTCACACGTGAAACCCCTCAAGCCATATAGCTCACATATTAGCCCTCTGCGAGATAAGTCTACTCCAAGTATTCTAAAAAAGGAGAATGTTGAAGAAAAAGGGGAGCCTTCTATCGTAGATGAGTAGATGCTTGAGAAACACAAGGAGGAGGTTGAAAATGGTTGGTCTAAGGAGTTGAAGGAAGAATTTAACAAAACATATGAGATGCTGACAGAGGATAATGAAGACGACTCAAAAGAAGAGCAACCAGTTCCCCCTCAATTTGAGAAAGATGTGACTGTGCAGGGCAAAAGACTCGGCAATCATACAAAATAAGAGGAGATTATCCCAGGTCAAAGAAGCCTCTACGCATCCTAAAAGCCTCAACCCCAGGGCAAAAAAAGGACAAAAGAAACATGGTAAGCAGCTATGAGAAAATTCTCTCTCACCTACTTTTCTGGCTCTTTAAGAGGTCAAGGTAACAATCACCACTCATGAGGAAAGACTAACAACTTGCAGAATTAAAATCTTTGCAAAAGCCCTTGCATTGAGAATTTAGAACAAGATGGATGCAAGGATCTTGTAAGAATAGAAAGTGTTCATCAAAGGGAGGCACTTGTTAGAAGCTATAGTCAACCTTTGGGAAGGATGTGAGTATGCAAGAGACCCAAGAAGGACATTTGTTTTATCAAGGTTGACTTATGGATTGGCTTGAATGGGACTTTCTTATCCAGTCTCTACAAGATATGGGTCTTGGACCCGAGTATGTTTCTTACATAAAATTTATTTTAACCAATGGAATAGCAGAGGCATGTGTAAATAGGGTCATGACATACCCTTTCACTTTGAAAAGATCCATGAGACAAGATTGTCCCATTGCTCCCCTTCTTTTTGCTATTGCAGCAGATGTTGTGGCTACTGCTAGAAAGAACCTAGGAAGGATCTTTGAAAGGATTTTAGTTGCCTTTTGGTAAACAATTAGTCTCTCAACAAGTTGCAGATGATACTAACTTGACTCCCTACACCATCCAAAATGATGTCAAGGGTGTCTTGAAATGCCTTGAGTTTTCTGCAAAGCTTTTGATTCCGAGATGAACCATTTGAAAATGGGTTATGCAACATTCAATGGTAAAAGTAAAGAAAACCTTGATAATTTGGGTTCTCACAAGATTCCAAAAGGGACCGTACCTCTGGGGTTTGAGTTCCCTATGAAGGATAGATCATATGGGACTGATTGCTGGTTAGATTCAGCAAAAAACTTGAGAAATGGAGAGGTTTCCAAGCAAACCTAGCTAGAAGGAAGATAGATCCTATCATCATTTTCTATTTCTCTTGCTAGAATCCTTGGAAATCTGCTTTAGACAAGTTCATTTCTTTTTGCAGACCTTTTTTGTGGGGGGTAGTAGGAGGATCTCCAAGGTGACATGGAACTTCTGCTCCAAACCCAGACCCAAGTCTGAGGGAGGACTTGGAGTGGATATGTGAAGCAGGATGCTACCAAGCTAGGTGCACCTTGGATAATCAAGGCCATCCTTAACCTCGAGCTTGATTCAGCCTAGCTACTTGCAAGGAATTTTAAATTTATTCGACCTATCAGGGCTACCAAATGGGAAGAATATCCTAGCCTTTTAGCTAGCTTTTGTCCTGAGCCTTGCTTCACTAAGGATAGCCAGTTCTGGAAATTCCTATGGACAGCCTTTGAGACTATAAAAAACCAACTCATTTTTTCAAGGAAAGGAGCTTTAATGAGTTTTGATTCTATCTGGGTTTCTATTATTCACAAGAACTCTCCCCTTTGGGATGTAGATATCTTGACTACCAATTTGCTTCACAAGAAGGTTCTAAGAACCTTGGGCAATTATGGATGAGAGTTCAGTCCAAATGGATGAACTAGCTAGAGATTCGAAGACACTTCAAGATTTATAATCAATTTGTAAACATGATAATATCAAGATTGTCCTTATGGGAAGGAGACATACAATGGAAGGGAGGTACATCCCGTTTAGCTAGGTCAACTCCAATCACTTGCTACCCATTCCCATGCCCACTAAGGACATCAGTGACATTGTACGAGTTGAACTCTAGATGGAAGGGAGGAGATAGTATCCTTTGCTAGAAGACTAGCTTAGGTAGGATTTGGCACAAGGACATCCCAAAGAAAATGTCTACTCTTATGTGGTTAATTTTGCATAAATTAGTCTGGACTAATGCCAGGGGACACAGGATTGGCATGGGGGATGGACTTTGGAAATGTTGTCTAAGAAGCAAAGAAGATATTTTTCATTTGTTTATTGCACACCCCTTTGCCAAAAAAGTGTGGAAAATAACTAAGATACTACTGGGTGAATCTTTGAACTAGAAGTCTATCCTTCTGGGAGAGTCCACCAAAGTCAAGCAGTCTGTCTAGACACCTGTCAAAGCTCATGCACTTTAGTCTATTTGGATTTCTGAAAATGCTTTCCAATTCAGTGAAATTGTTACTAATCCTGAAACTTTCTTTATAATTGGCTATCAGAATCATCAGAGATTGGCTCAAGCCATCGGGACCTTCAAGAAGGACCATGGCCATCTGTTTAAAGAAATCCGAGATCATGAAACAGGTTACCAATTGAAACATAACAGAGAGTGCCAACAAAATGGATCTATTCAGCTTATCTTGGACTCAGAAGGAAGTTCTTGCTATATATCTACTTGCTACATGTTGCACCGCGTTCCCTCTATCTTTTCAATTTACATGCTCATGTTTATCACCCTTTGGGAAGAAGAAAATGGTATTATTTCCTTTTTGGTTTCTCCCCTCGTGTAGAGGGTTGAATGTATCGGATCAAAACTTTATATTTTTCGATAAAATAATAGAAAAGTATACTTTTTTGCTTTAAAAAAAGATTACCAAGTCTCCTCTTTGTTTCTAAAAGTCCTCATACAATTTGTGTTATCATCAACATCAAGCAAGGGTTCTAAGGTTTGCTAGATGAATTAGGCTAATGCGTTAGAGCCCCATATCTAGAACAAGTTTTGAGAAAACAATAGGTTGGGAAGATGTTTTTAGCCCCTTGATTTTCAAAAAAAGAAAAAACAATTCATATGTTTTTGTTTAGTGTTCCCTAATTATATGCGTTAGACTCATTCAATACGCTCACTTTGTATTTCATTCTCTCCTAGGTACAAAGTCTTTTTTTAAATAGAAATATGACAATCGTTTAACAATATTTAGAATAGTTATGCTTTTCAATATTTGTAACTTGCAATATGTAGCAAAATTGCAGTTGTAATGTATTTCAACTTGTGTTTGGAAATGCATGTGCTTATCCCCCTTTATTCAAGTGCCATCATGGGATGCTCCATTATCTTGTAGTGCAAAGTTGGTATTTTATATAAAATTTATAGGTTGTATCACTGAATCAAGTATACAATTGACCCCTTAGAATTCCATTCCTCAACCAAAAAATGGTGTAAAATTGCCACCACCTTAACATTGAGGTTCTTATAAATCACCCTCGGGAGCCTTGGAACTTTATGTCTTTGCACCGAGACAAGGTCCACATGGATGCTTGACAAGCATTGGAATGTGCACATACACTACTCTTATTAAGTGAAAATTTTGGCAACAAAGAGGATAACGTCCCTTCCACCATGCCAAGAAGTTATACATCCCACATGAGTGCTAGGGCACAGGTTGGGCTTACGGGTTAAAACATGATAAAGGTCACAATTGTGTCTTCCACATCTACTTGCAACACACAAGTTGACTCTATAGGCTATTGCAACAATGTTAATAGGTCAGAAACATGTCCTTTTTATCTAAGTGCTAGGGTTGACTCTATCGCATATTACCAACAAACTGAAAGTGTTAAGGGGAGTGTTGTAGCATGTGAGTACATATAAGGTTTACATAGGGTTCTCTTTATACATATTCACTCACATGTTATATGTAAAGGAGGAACATGTATAACATTGCAAGGTTCATATATACTTTGTGTGACATTATTTTTTGCTTGAGTGGACTTTAGCACGCTTATAGCAATAGCGCCCTACTGATTTTTGTGAGAAGAGAAGGCAAGAGCAACTTAACTGGATTGCATCCAATATGTTGGACAAGTAGAGTTGATGGTACTTGATCATGGCGTCATTCTGCATACGAGCTAAATAGAGCGAAGAATATCGTGGACGTGGATTCGTCGTGCGCTCCATACACAGAGTTTACTTTTGCTTTAAAGGACTCATCATCTAAGGTTCCCAAACCTTAGGAAAATCCATGTAACCATAGTCTTCAAGACCCCTCTAAAGCCGCCTCCTTTCTAAAGGTTCGAAAGCCTCTTATCCTCTTCATCTCCAAATTACTCGAATCTTTTAAGCCTCATCAAATTCAAAAAGTTTGAGTTTGAGACCTGGTGGCTTAGCAAAGACCAGACAAGGAGACTTGCAATTAGCGGATCGACGCGGAAGAGTAGCACAACGATTTTGAATCCAAATTCCAAAGCCCTCGAGCACATACCAAGGAAATGGACATCATTATTTTTTTCTCGATAAAGCTTTTTGCTATATATTTTCTAGAAAATTCTCATTTATAAAATGACAAGTCCAAAAAGAGAGAAGACAATGAAGGAGAGAGAGGAAAGGGCTAGAAAAGGGAAGGTGATTATGGAAGAGGAAATACAAGAGGAAGCGGGTAATGAAATTCAAGAGGATAGTATGGAAATGAAGGACATTGACTATGGTGATTATGGAATTTTATCTAAACTATCTGATTCTCAATCGGTAACTCCCATAGCACAATCACCGACTCCTCCTAGTCAAGTTAAGAGGTCCACCTCTCCACTTAAAGAAACCTCAAACATACTTAAGGACTTAAAACCACCAATTTTCAATGGGGAATAAAAAGAACGCAACAAGAATGCCATTAATACGTTCTTGCAAAAATGGCAAGACTTCCATCGACTCAGGAATACCCCTCTTGAAAATCAAGTCGTGGAAGCGAGTCTTTATTTTGGAAATAAGGCCTATAAATGGTGAAAAAGCCCTCAAGTCAAACAGAGGAACGTGAGGTCGAAAGACAACTAGTTCAATACCTTAGGAAAATTCAACCTAGTAATTCACCATAGTCATCACCAGGTCTTACTGGTAAACAAAAAAGATGGCACTATGCGTTTAAGCATAGATTATAGAACTTTAAATAAAATCACCAAAAAAAAAAAAGTACCCTATACCTTGCATTGATGAGCTCTTTGATCAATTGCAAGAGGCAAAATTTTATTAAAATTGGCTTAAGATCAAGATATCACCAAGTGCGAATTAGAGACTAGGATGTCCCTAAGGCATCATTTCATACTAAGTAGGGCCATTATCAATTTAAAGTAATGCCACTTGGTTTAACTAATGCTCCACCAACTTTTATGACACTCATGAACATTGTCTTTGAGGCCATACTTAGGAAAATTTATTGTAGTATTCCTAGATAATATCAATCTATAGTAAAATGAGGAAAAAGCATTTGGAACATTTGAGGAAAGTGTTCTAATTGCTTAGAGATAATTCTCTTTTTGCAAAAGAATCGAAATGTGAATTCTTTGCAAAAGAAATGAAGTACTTGGGACATATTATATCCCTTATATCCCAAGAAGGGATTTGTATGGATCCCAAGAAGGTAAGGACCATATTGGTACAAACCTACAAGGATTGCAAACATTCTTAGGTTTGTTTGGGTTATAGAAGATTCATCCAAGACTATGCTAAGATTGCTATTCTAATGACATACCAACTTAAGGGGAAGGGAAGTACCTTCATATGGAACGAACCTCAAGAGAATAGTTTTAAGAAAATAAGAGTAACTATATCATATACTCCTGTCTTAAAGGTAGTGAATCCCAATGAACCATTCATGCTTAAAACAGACGCCAGTGATTTTGCTATTGGAATGGTACTATTAATGACTTTTGAAAGCAAAAAGCTAGACCATACCCAACGGAATTACTCGGCATATGAGAAGGAACTCTATGCTATTAGAGTATGCTTTAAAGAAATGGAGGCACTATTTGTATGGTGCCAAATTTGAGATCATTTATCAAGAAAGCATTGAATTTGCAATCAACCAAAGTCTAAAGAAAGAAAAGCTAGATGGGCTGAAATAATGGAAGAGTTTGATATCCAATTGACATATCGGAAGGGGAAGTTTAATGTGGTAGCAGACTCCCTAAGCCTAATGCCAATTGTTAATGAATTGGGTTTTACTCAATTCCAAAATGAGTCCCTAAAAGGAAAATTGTAAGTTCGATTCTGTCTCTGAAATATAAAGAGCAATTAAGAGGAGGGATCCAACTAATCGAGGAGATTTCACTACGATTCACATGGAAATGGTAACACGACACAGATTGGTGATAAACGACTCAAATGAAAAAAATATACTATTAAAGCTGGCTACCTACTCTACAAGGGTAGAATATGCGTCGTAGATAATGACATTAGGCACCAAATTCTTTTTGGGGATCATTATAGTCTGAGTGCTAGACACACGAGAATTCAAAAGACATGCATTTCGAAAGAGGCAATTCTTTTGGCTTAAAATAAATAAGGACATCCAAGATTATGTATTGAAGTGCCAAAAATGCCAAGTCAATAAGGCTGAACGCCTTAAGGTAGGAGATCTCTTGCATCCACTTGAGATTCCATTTGGCAAATGGAAAAGCATCTCCATGGATTTTATTGTTGGATTACCTAGGACACAGATGGGACACGACTCTATTTGGGTAATTGTGAATCGATTGACCAAGATGGCTCACTTTATTTCAACAATGAAGAGATTAAAACTCCAAAAATTAGCGGAGCATATTTATATGGACTACCAACCGGTTTATTAGTAATCGGGATAGCAAATTTAACAACCATTTTTGGAGTATTGTGTGTATGAGGTTGAAAAATTCTTTGAATATGAGCATTGCAAATCGTCTATAGAGTGATGGTCAAAATAAAAGGATCAATCAAGTCATTGAGGATATGCTTCGAGCATATGTAAGTAAAGGGCAAACTAATTGAAAACAATACTTGTCCATATTAAAATTTGCATATAACAATGTCAATCACTCAACTACAAGTTTAGTCCGTTCATGATGATGTATGGATTTCAACCTAGAGCCCCAATGGCAATGAGACTCGAAAAAGAGAAGGTTAAAGCGACCAAAGACTTTCTTAAATATGTGAATCAAATACTTAAGCTAGCTAAAGCTAGCATCAAAAGAGCTCAGGATAAAGCCAACCCCCACTGTAGAAGGTTGGAGTTTGAAGTAAATGAGAAATTCTATCTGAGGGAACCTGAATCTTCAGAATCCCTAACAACATGTAAATGTCTAAAGTTGTCTCTTAGGTATTGTGGACCATTCACTATACTTCAGAGAATTGGAGAACTTGCTTACAAATTAACCTTTCCAGAGACGATGTAAAGTTCATCCAGTTTTTCATGTAAGTAGACTAAAAAGAAAGTTAGGAGATGATGATGAGATGGAGATGATGATAATCTCGTTGGGAATGAAGTCCTAGTTAAACTCATTGAACCTGCTGCTTTACCACATGAACCAAAAAGAATTGTAGAAAGACCGGAAAAAAGAACACGACATACAATATGGTAAGAATGTCTAGTTAAGTGAAAAGTTACACCTAAAGAGAGTTCAACATGAAAATGGAATCTCCAGAAGAGGTTTCCCATTTTTGTTTTCGAGGACATAAACGCTCTTAAGGGGAAGGGAATGTTACGTCAACCATAATCATAGAGCTAGAGGCTTGGTTATGGAGAGGCGGGAAACCAGAGGGCTCAACCGCACTTGCATTTTGATGTGGCTTTTAAGGGTTGGGTCTAGGTTCATACCTAGGCTTAGGAATTAAGGAGGAGTGCAAAGAGGAGTCCATGAGAGGGCTTAAAGGGTAAGGTCCCTTTATGACACATGGCATCAAATTAAGAGCCACTTGGCAAGCGTTGGTTTCACGAGAGGCTTCTAGGGGAAGAGCTCATCTTGGAAGAAAGTAGAGAGAGAAAGGAAACATGCGGGTTTTAAAGTAGATAACTAGAACAATTACACATCACAAAAGACACATAGGGACAGCCATTGACTTCATAATGGGCCTCATCATAGAGCTGCACTTTACAAGGGACGGAATATCATTTCTATGATGATTTTCAAGCGTATTAACCATACCACTTTACTCCACATTAGACCTAATTTTCACCATCTAAAGTTGCCAAGCAAGTCGTTGATAATATGCTTAAACACCTTGATTTTGCACAAGAGACTGCCTGCCAAATCATGCCAAGATTATGGGTGTGTTTTGTAGGAGAAAATTCTCTGTGCACTCCACACTTAAATTACCCAAAGTACAGCATATCACCAAAGATGGGCAGTCTGAGCTGACCATAACCCACAAGAGCTCTGGGATGAATGGCTTGGACCAAAAAAATATACCAGTAGCACCAAAAATATTTATCCATTGCGATAAGACTGTTTCACACTTCTGCACATACATAGCCATCAAAAGTCGGGGAAATCAAGAAATGACATGGTCTTTTGCAGGAGGCAGAAAAGATACGTAGAATTCCCAGCCTAGGAAAAGGAGTGAACATAGAAGGTACTTGGCATTTGAAAAGGGTAATATGAACAGATATGCCTCCTTGAAGGGAAACGCGCTATCCGAGGAGTATTACAACCTTACAAGAACATCTACACTTCACATATCAGCTAGAGCTATGCCTGACTGGCTTAATGTCTCTTTGCTCAAACCAGGAGGGAGAAAATGCATTAGATATCTAGGAGCTGCCACCTACAGAGGTTATCTCCTCTATAAACGTACACATATCATGAACTTGATGAGAAAATGCATTAGATATCTAGGAGCTGCCACCTACAGAGGTTATCTCCTCTATAAACGTACGCATATCATGAACTTAAAAGACAAACGTACGCATATCATGAACTTAAAAGACAAGTTCTACCTGTGTTCCTGCGTACTCCTTGTATCTAGATATCCTGACACAAGGGTACCCCCATCATTACCAATGACGCCCCCTTTGGTCAAATACCACTTCAAATTTTGAGAGCATGGGAAGGAATGGCTGTAATAAAGGGAAAAAATAGGTTTCGCTGGTAGACTTGGGAGCCTATTTGGTTGCTATAAAGTACAAACTTAACATCCTTCCAAGTTCACTGGCATTGCTGTCTTTGTTTCCCCCTCTTTCTTTAGTGTAGCAGTCTCTTCAAACCCATCTTCTCTTGAAGGGAATGAAGAAATCCAGAATTTGGTCCCAAAAGAAGAGGACACATCCACGTGAAATCCACTTCCATTACTCTCATAGCCTCAATGAAAGCGGGAGCTGTGCTGAATTTCATTCAATGCATCCAAAATGTATATTGGAAACAGCTTTAATTTAGGTTTCCTGGAGTCTACTGATAAGACGCATCTGCACCAAGAGCTAACTATACACTGTGCTTTATATATCTAGATGAATCAAGGAACATGCCCAAACTCATCCTCTAAAAACAGAGCATATAGTGCAGTTTCAATCTCATGATAGTCACTCACAAGGTTGAAAACCATAAACTCCATCACAATAAAACTTACATGAATGTCTCTAGTATAGCTTCTAAAACTACTTCTTGTTACTTTGGAAAGAGCCATCTGTTTTATAATGAACAGCAAAGATGAGAAGATTAAGAATGCAAATCCTTCTTTTCATGAAGCATTTATTAGCACATTATTTGGAATGTTATCTCAAGAACAGAATCAATCAAGGCTGTGCTAGTTAAAAAGGAACAGATTACTGCTCTTTCTATTTTATCTGTCCCTGCAATACATTTAAAACTCGCCTTTGTGAGTGGCAGAAACCAATACTCTGCCCTTTCCACTTCACACTTCAAAATCCAGACATTCAAATCTGCCCTTCAGAATCCCAAAAAAACAAACAATAAGCTCAACATTACAAAGGCAAGAGTAAAGATACCTTTTCTTTATAAATATCCAGCCAAGGACGTCATCAATATTATCTATCATTCCAAATACTGACAACTCATTGATGTGGCAGTTTGAAATCATGCAAATATAGGCCATTTAGCCTGCAAAACCAAATCCAAGCCTCGGAGTCATAGCACAGGCCGCTCTAAATGTCAGGATGTCAAAATATGACTTGACACTCACAGGCCATTTCAGTCATTCATCTAAGCTTAGTGTCTGCACAACAAACCTTGATTGGCAAGAATGAATCCATCTGGGGAGGCTGCCCAAAGACGTGCTAGCTAAGAGTCCCTTGCTGCAGGATCCTGGACTTGCTCTGTGGATAATTCATCTTTATTAACAGTGAAAGATTCATTATGTTTTCCATGCCCTGCCTGAGACCTTAGACCACTCACATTCTTCCGCAAAACCCTGCCAACATTGCTTCTAGAAGCTGCAAGATTAGACATGCTGGAAAAATCCCCACTCTGAGAGTAGATGTCGGAGACTGTTGTTGCCTTTAACGATCGAGCAGTGGGCCGAGGAGGAGCCATGCGAACATCTTCATTGATTCTCTTTTTCCTCCTTGTTCCTCCAACACCTGTACTACCCATAGGCCCCGATAGTGATGCTGCCATAGTAGGGATCACATGACGAAATGGAGGAAAAAGGGTACTCTGACTGTCACCGTATATCTGACCTTGCCGAGAAGGCTCTATTGGAAAGCCCACCACACCATCTTCATGAGGAGGTGGGAATTTTTCACTCTTGCTCAGCACATTTGATTGAACAAGTACACGTCGCTTCTGCTTTTGCAAACACCAACAATCACAGACAATAAGACCAGCTCAAAATAAAGTGATGAAGTAAAGCACAACATCCCCCCCCCCCCCCCCAAAAAAAAACAAGAACAAAAAACAAGCATATTTACTCTCTTCTTTGCGTGCACATACAAATGCCTTTTTCTATCTTTTTATAACTGCTTTTTATTAAAGCAATCAAGGGGTCAAATTGCATACGTCTTGATTTGCCCTGCTCACTGTGGCTCCTCACAGCTTACTCCCCTTCTCCAATCCTATTACTTATTTCACATCCCTGACATGAGTATCTATGTCCGCAAGTTTACACACAGACCTCCCTGTTAGAGTTCTGGGCTTTTCCTGTCTGTATTATAGGAAGTGAGGGCTTGCCTACTATGAGATCCGGGGACGATATCACTTACCTCTTTCAGGAGGAGCATGGCTTTGGTCCACTCCCACGAATGATCCACTCCCATGACCAGGTTTGCATTGGGCTCTATCTGATTGAGATGCGATGACACAGAGAGACGCTACTATGACAGACCAGACAGCAGCAAGCAGCGACAGAACGGGATGTGGAGGCAGACTGAGCATAGCGATATGTCACGGAACACTATGCATCCAAAAGCTCTAGTGTCTTTGTACATAAAGTCTTGAAAGTTAGGAACATCTGGTACAAATAAATCATCTATAAAACGCCTAACTTGACTAAGCTTATGTAAAATGATAGGGCAGGTATTGATAGAAATAAGACGTTGCATAAACTCAAATTCATAAGTGAAAAGATAAAAGTTTGCTAAAAAGACGGCACAATTAGTGCCCATGGGGATTCCTATAACTTGTTGAAACAAAGAATCACCTATTGTGATGTAAAGATTATCTAAAAGAAAATCTATCCAAGAGCAAACATCTTCTACACTTACTACCTTTGTGTATCTTTTCTTTTTAGAACCTATGTCATGATCTTTATTTTTTAGCCACAAAAAGTCAAAGCATAAGGCTGTTTTCTCAACTTTTAGCACTTTGCATCTATCTTTGTCAAATCTCAGCTTGAAAACTTCAGCCACTAGCTTTTTAATTCTAAACTTCAGGTCTTCCAGCTCAATCTTTGTGTAAAGCGTCATAAAATCATAGGTTTGAAGGAGAATAGGAGACTCTTTTTCCTGAATGCTTCGAGAGGAATTAAAAAATTTTACAACAAGAATCACTCCTACAGAGTCATTTAAAATCCAGCTTGAGTTCGAGGGGACATCTGCCTCTTTTAATAAGTCCCTCCAAAGTTCATGGACACTAGGCAACATGGCTTTGAAGCAGTAGCTTAGCCATTTAGAGATATTCGTCAAAGTAGTCTCACAAGCAGCTGCAATAAATCTTGGCTTTTTTGGAGTTTTGTGAAACTTCCAAGCAGCACAAAGAAAAGGTATGCTTGGATTGCAAACAAACCCAGAAGACTTGCAAAAACTCTGATGTTTTGAGATCAAATCTTTTTGAGAAACTAAGGCGGGGGCGTAAGTTTTGGCAGACGAGTTCACTTCTCTCAAAAGACATTCTAAGTAAAACTTTTTGCAAATAAAAACAAAGTTATTGGAACATTTGTCCACATAAGAAATGACAAAATTCCTATGGAATTTTCGAAGAAGAGTTTCATCTTCTTTCGGAAGATGGTTACTTTTCTTTGAGCAAATAACCGAAGGGACTTCTTCTAGTTTCAAAGCAACTTTCTTCAAAATCTTCCCTTTCCATTCTGATAAGATATTTTTAACTCCTAAACATTCTTCCAATTGCAAAACAAACTTTGAGATTCCCTTATCGATAGCTTTTAAAAGGCAAGACTCTTTAAAAGAGTACAATCGAAATTTTGTGCCTTTCATGAAAAGGTCTGTTAGGTTACTAGAAAGCAAAATTGAGGTATCAGTTGTGACTACATGTCCTAAATCAGCATCAATAAAGCTTTGGAATCTCTTACTTTTACAACAACAAGGTTCTTTAAGGATAGAAGATTTTGAATGCTCTGAAAGCCTTTTACCTATCTCTCCATAGTTGAAAGCCTTTTGTCCTAAAGTTTTTACATACTTCCAAGCTACTACTGGATGCTTCCAAATTCTTCTCACAAAATGAGGGAGAGAATCCATTACTTCAGGAGACTTCAAAATGGAGTTTAAGCCTATCTTGTCAAGGGAGGGAGAAGTAAAAATACAAATCAAGAGTTCCTTATTTAGATAGACTTCTTTGCTTTGAAATGAAGCTTTTACTTTTAAGAAGCGATCCAACGAAGTTTTAAGTTGTATATAATGGAGCTTATTTAGATTCAAATCCTCAAAAGAGAAGTTTTCCAAGGTGTATTGAAGTTTAAAAAGAACTTTGACATTATATTTTTCAAAAACTTTTATTGAAAAAAGACCCAGTGACATTAATCTATCTAGGTAGAGTAGTCTTCTTTTATAGTCTCGAGAAGCAAAATCTCTTGGAACTGAGGAAGTTAAAGGAACTAAAGGAGGAGGAAGTGGAGGAAGAGGAAGTGAGGGAGGCAACTCACGAACTACATGTGAGATTGCAGGAGAGCTAGGACAACCTCGTAACATAACTTTAGGTTTCCATACGATGTTAGGTGTATGACTATGTTGGTAATGATGAATGTTAAAGGGCTTGATATGAGTTCTCCACATCAAAGGGTTCTATTTAGAGGTTCTTTTATTTTTACGAAGAGTTGATTTTCCTTCTAAATTAAAACCTCTTGGGAAGAAAGTGTGTAAAGTTCTCATCCAAAACAATTCACGAGGACGAGCAGCCTTGTAAAAGTCCTTGGCATTATTAAAATGGCCCTCTATATGCTCAATGGGAAAGCAACGAAAAGATTCAAAACCAGACTTTGCCATTGCTGCATATAAGGGTTTTGAATTCTCAATTAAGGAATTCTTCCTATGAATTTTTCTAGCTTCCCTAACATGTTCTTGAAAACGAATAAAAGCTGTCCTATAGGTTTGTCCTACATAAAGCATATTACTACTATGTATGTTATAGACAACATAAATTACTTGCGTGGCATGAATAGGACTAATAGAAATAGAAGTCTTGAGATGCTTGTTTCTAAGACGTCTTAGTTTATTAAGAATTCTTATGTTATTATTAGTATAATGAGTGCTAACTAATAAAGCCTTAAAGTTAGACCAATTAATGTTACCTTCCCCAAAATCATGTAGATTATTCATGTTTGACCTAGCTAAAAAGTTATACCTTGCTCTATATATGTTTCTTCTAACTTTTTTGTTTTGATTTACAGTGCTAGACCCAACTAAATCACCTACCAAAGAGACAAGACCATCACTAGAATTTCCAATGTTGTTCGGTGAGGTCAAATTCCAACATTGGGGAACTTGCTTGCACTCTCCCTGCCCATCCCAAGGCAGTTTCTCCCTTGCTATATCCCCTAACTCTAGCAGGAGCGAGACTAGTATTTAGGGGGGGGCTTGCTTGCACAGTCGTTACTCGTCCCAAGATAACTCCTCCCTTACTACTACAAGGGAATGTCACAGGAGCCAGATGACATCCCAGGAGATCGCCCTGTTGGTTTTCAAAAGGTAGTCCAAAATCTCTTCATTCAAGCTACAACTGCTTGTGAAGTCTAAACATTTTCATTTTAGTCTCTCCCCAACGAGCATCTTATCCACACAAAAAAATATTTAAAAAATACTTCTGAGCTGCACCATACAAGCTTCAATTAACGGCAATGCAACTAAATAAATGGATTTGGAAGCTCTCCTACAAAACGACCTACATATAAGCAATGGAAGGGCACGCCTACCCACTCTTCTAAGCTAAAGACATTGAAAATTTAACCATTGGTGTTATCTCTATTGGGTATTGGTGATGTTCTATCTACGTATTAGGTTGGACCAAGGACCTATCCAAGAACTTTCAAAACGGACTAAAACTAGTGCACAATATTCTTAATGTTTTGTTGAGTTTTTTTCTTCATGAATGGCTATCTTATGTCTACTAAGTAGTTGCCCTGATCGACCTTGTCCACAACATGATTTATTATTTAGTGAGAGTTTTATGGTCACATTATATAACACACAAAAATTAGTGATTTATCTATTTGGAAGCGAGCTAGCACTATGCCTAGTTGCAACTCTAGCGAGCTAGTATACTGGATAGGCCACTACTGCTCAAAGCCAAGAAAGAATTCACTTTAGAAATGTCAGTCATATCTCACTGAATGTGCTTGTATATCTGTCCACATGAATCTAGGATCATGCCCAAGCTCATCCTCTAAAATAGTTAGTTACTAAACTATTGCGGTTTAAACCCTCATGGCAATCACCCACAAGGTTTAAAATCATAAATTCGTTCACATAGCAAGGACTAGCTATTGTAGCATCCACACCTACATCAAGGTGAATGTAGACCATAGTATAAATATATGCTCTCACACATACATATCCCCACACCCACAGTAGTTCAAGTAAAATTCCCTATTTTCGACTCTCAAAGCTCAAATGTCTGAAAGGGGAATCATGCTCTAGTTTTCGCCAAGGGCTCTGTTGCAAACATCGATGTGATCTCCAACAGCAAGGAGTTGAATTTATTTACTTTGCTTAATATCCAATACCATTATATCTTTCGGCACGGCCACCTCAGAAGCTTCAAAAATGTGTAAGTGACGGCAACCAATGGTGTGTGATACTGGAAAACCGCTGCCTAAGAAAGGCTATTTGTATTCTTTAAAATTTAAAAAAAAAAGGCCATTTGTGGCATGCGATACAGCTTAGTGAACATTCAATCTCTAGCCTCGACAGTCTGGTAGATTTCTAAACCTTAAATCTTAGCTAAAATGCACATACCTTCAATGCTTTGTCTGATTGCAGATTAGAAAACTTGATGGTGGAATTGTAGCTCCTAAAGTGCTTAAACAGAAATAAGAGAATTACCTGTAAATTAGCCTGCAGCTCTGCGTTTGCTTCTGGTGCAGGAACAGCTTTGCTCATGCGATCTCGGGTGCCTGCTCGCCTGGAAGTATCACCACGATTTCTTCCAGTTCCAGCCCTTTGTCTACAATATCAACAAAATTTGAGCACTCCGTTGGGAAGAACTTTACTAAGAAGCATACCCAGGTCCAAAAGTTTGAAAAAAAGGCTATACCTTCTGGCCTCTTCATCCCTCAGTTTTGCATCCATCTCTTTGCTTGGTGGATATTGGGGCAGACTTGAAGGCTCACAAGCATGCGGCTTACTGGTGAAGAACTGAACCACAAAATCCAATGGTCAAAGAAGCATATACCTAGATGAATCCAGGAACATTCCCAAACTCATCCTCTAAAAACACAACATAGTGCAGTTTCAATCTCATGATAGTCACTCACAAGGTTGAAAACCATAAACTCCATCATGCATAGCAGGGACTAGCTACTATGACATCCCCACTGACGTCATCAGCGCCCAACAGTGGGTGTAGACCATAGTATAAAAATATGCTCTCACACATACAAATCCACACACCCACACATACTTGAGCATCCATTTATACAAAGAAGCAGCATTATAATTTTGTAGTGGCTCAAAATCTTGTAAATATGCTCTCACAGAAATCAGCAACCCAACACACAATGGCCTACCACACAACATCCACACCCCCCCCCCCGCATATACACACGCGCATGCACGCACATATTCGGGACTTCAATGCTAGGACGAGGGCTATGCAAACAGAGATCCTGGATTTTCAAGAGGATGCCATCTTACTCCCACAGCTAGACTGACACTGATATAAATCAGGCAGATGCAGCTCAGAGCACGCATGCTAGGTCCACAGTCACAAAGTATGGGAAACATTGCTTGACCTGGGCACTACTCACGAGTCACAAGATCATCATATGTGACTGATTGCAGAGATGGCTAGAATTAGAGAATTACACGGGCAGCCCACAGTGAGGTGTCCACAATGTATAGGGATCCCTTGGCTTCATCTCACGAACTCCAATCACACAATCCACGCCCTTAAGCCAAGAGCCTACATTCACACGTAAACCTTTGACCTGAAGGATGACACTGCGCCAACCCATCCACACCACCTCACAGTCACTCCAACCATCTACTAACACTCAGCTTTGACTACTCACTAGATCACATCTATGGTAGCTACCTCTACATTACTGACAAACATAGACAACAAAGCCCACCTCCTCATATATCTAGATGAATCGATGAACATGCCCAAACTAATCCTCTAAAAACAAGATAGTGCAGTTTGAACCTCATGAAAGTAACCCACAAGGTTGAAAACCATAAACTCTATCATGCAAAGCGAGGACTAGCTACTATGACATCCCCATCGACGTCATGTCATCACTGCCCAACAATGGGTGGAGACCATAGTATAAACACCTCTGTTCTCACAAATACACATCCATGAACCCACAGACACTTGGCCATTCATTGAGAAAAAAATATTCATACTAAGTTTCTATCATCCCTCCAGAGGTCGAGAGAAGACTCGGCAATGACAAAGGCCAATACTAAAGGAGAAGGCTAAGTTTCTATCATCCCTCCAGAGGTTGACAGAAGACTCACCAATGACAAAGGTCAATACTAAAGGAGAAGGCTAATCAAAAGGTAGTCCACATTCTCTTGATCCAACATGGTCACGAAACCCTTGAACCTCCATGGGTTTCTTTTCGTAATGGATCTTTACTGATGATGACATAGATGTAATGAGTCCTCCAATCAGCAGGCTCATTACAACCACATGGTCCTAATTGCAAGAAGAGAGCCAATAGAGGTCCAAGGGCTTCATTGCGACCATATAGTCGTGATGCAGCCCTTGAACCTCTGTGGAAAGGATGTATTGCAAAAAAGAGGCCCATGGAGGTTCAAAAGCTTCTTGGTCTCCAAGGGCTTCACTACAACCATATAGTCGAGATCAAGCCCTTGAACCTCCAAAGGCTTGTTTGCAATAAGGATGTATCGCAAAAGAAAAGCCCATGGAGGTCCAAGGGCTTCATCAACCTCCATAGGCCTCTTTTTGTAATGGATCTTTATTCTCATGGGATTGTAATGAGTTCTCCAACTAGGCTCATTATGACCACATGGTCGTTGGTAAGGATGTATTGCAAAGGGAAAGCCGATAGAGGTCCTAGGTCTTAATTATGACCACATGGTTGTAATGAAGCTTTCGAATCTCCATAGGCTTTTTTGCAATCTACTAGCAAGGATGCATTGCAAACAAAAGCCCATGGAGGTTCAATGGCATCATTACAACCATGTGGTTGAGGTCCAAGGACTTCATTATGATCACGTGGTCATAATCATGCCCTTGACCCTCCATGGGCTTTTCTGCAATCCACTAGCAAGGATGCATTGCCAAAAAGAAGCCCCTAGAGGTTCAAGGGCTTCATTACAACCATTGGTTGTTATGAAGGCCTTGGACCTTCACGGGCTTCTTTTTGCAATGGATCTTTATTGATGACACACATTGTTGCAATGAATCCTCAAACCACATTCATTACAACCATGTGATTGTTCATAAGCATGTAATGCAAGAAAGAAGCCGGTGGAGGTCCAAGGGCATTCATTACAATCAGAAGGTCGGTCAACCGACCAACCTATATAAGGGGCTCTTTGCCCCTCATTTCAGCAGGCAGCTTCTAGTGCATTTCAGCCAACAGTTTCAACAGCATAGCTCCCTCTCCCTCAGTCGCAGTTAGGGGGAGTATTCAGCTCAGTTTTGTATGCTGATTTGGCAACCACGTACAACCGTAGTTAGGGCATTTATGCCATCAGTATGAATAAAGCAGTGTACTATAGATAGGAAGATCTCTAGTCTCTCTCATGCTTGAGTTCTCTTTCTACATTTCATCTATGTTTCCGCTCAGCTAGTCCCCGCATGGTACAATTTATTGCACAAAAAAAGGTCATAGATGTTCAAGCGCTTCATTACGAGCACGTGGTCGTAATCAAGGTCCTGTGTGATACATATATGTACATACATATACATAACACACACACACACACACACGCACGCACACCTTTTTTTTTTTTTTTGGGGGGGGGGGGGGTTGAAACTATTGATGCTTTATATTACACAAAGTACATCAGCTGCACAACACACACACACACATATCACTAGAATACCCCTTTGTACAACTACCATCCTCTCAATGAAGAAAGCATACATCATGGTCCCCACTGAAGGGCTAGGCTGACGCTACAAAGTTGACAGAGGCTAACTGTCAAGGCTATCGGGGAACTGATCCCATGACAAGATAGTGCATATTCACATTAGATCTGCTGTAACTGCCGCTGGCTGTACAGGCTGCTGCTGCTGCTGCTGTATGAGCTCCGAGGCTGCTCTGCGGATGCTGCTCTTAAAGATATGGCTGAGGGAGCTTGCTGTTGCTGCCAGCTGGAGCTGATGCTACAGTGCTACTGATGGAGATGGAGGACGAGCATTTTTCGAGCGAAATCTTCCGAGCATCCGAGCAAAGGAAAAAAAAAGCTTCCAACTATGCAAAAATATGGCAAAAGTAGATCGGAACGAAACATACTTTCACTTAGAAATATGCAAAGTATTATAGCAATGCCTATGGTGAGTAACATAATGGGATACATTGCCTATGGTGAGTAACATAATGGGATAACTTTTGAAGAAACCCAATGTAGAGTAGACTTCTCTATGAAAATTCCCTTATGATCCTTCTTACAATTTTTACTTTAATAGGGGGTGACATTGAAAACCCTCTCTCGACCTAGCCTCATGAAAGGGTTTATCCAAAGAAACCTCATTGAAGCAAGCCATCAAGGTAGTTTCACCAGAAAAACCCCTTTGAAGTAGGTCTTCCAAGGTAGTTTTGCTAGCGAAACTACCATGGACAACACTTTTAAAAGTGGCATAACTTTCACATCGAATGTCCAAGAAAACCCCATTTGAGCACATATATGGGTTTATATTTTGAAAAATATTACATGTATAGTATAAAATATTACATGTATTTTATGAGAGTGATATATAAGCCCAAGTTAATATATATTTAAACTTCTTTAGAAACATATCCATAAATATCTTGTTATTTATGCTATAAAAACACTAGAAAGCTCTTATCATATTGGTATAAATATGCTTGATAAGTAGTTATATATGTATAATATTATTACATTGAGAGTGATTATGAGGGATGTTTCTTAAAGGAATTATTTTTCAGCACTTTTTAAAGGTAATAATAGGGGTACAAAAGATGTATATGAAGAAGAAAATTTGTGTTATGTGGAATTGAATGAATGAGATTTTGTATATTTTTATGATAAAGGGATCTAGTTCTAGTGAAAATAAAACTGTAAAAACCATGTTTCATAAAGAAATACACTTTTTTACCTACTCATAGGTTTTTGCTCGTAAAATTGACACACCCCTGGAGATGTATGAGGGGAAGCCCATCCTTTTATAAGCCTGAACTTTGAAGACTCTTATAATTGCCCTGTCACAAACTGGTCTGTAATTGCCATTCACAAACTAGTCTGTAACTCCATTTTCACAAACTGGTTTGTGAGTTTATAGACTGGATCTGTCATTGTCTGAGTAGTGGTCGGTGCTTCTATAAATGTTATATATACCTTTGTAAGACTAGAATAAGTCCAATCATACAAATTTAGAAATTTTGTTGTTCTAAAGATCAAAAATCTACAAAGGAAAAAAAAAAAAAAAGAGAGAAAATGAAAGAGAAGAAAAAAGAGGTAAACAAAAACTTTTATGAAAAGCAAAAGGAAGACATACTAAGCAAGCCAAGCAACACTTATGTCGTCATCAGTGCCCAAGCATAAGCAGCTATACTAGGTTTCTAAAGACCCGCGGAGTCTCTTAGGCAAACCCAGTGCTTACTAAAATACGTCAAATAAACAATAGAGAATGAAAACAAGAAATAAAGAAGAAACGAAGCAGGTGACTTAAGCAAAAATAAACAAGCAAGTCAAGAAACAAAAACTTCCAAAAAACTAGAAACTCTCTCTCTCTCTCTCTCTCTCTCTCTTATTTAAAACATAAAAAGTTAAATGGCACTTTACACTTATGTCTCGTTTCTACAAAGAGGCAAAAGCACAAGTATACTCAAACAAACTCTCTTTAGAAACTAAAAGAAAAACGGGCTATTCAGCTCCCCGCTTTTTGCTTTCAGCTTATGTTCAATCATTCTAAACAAGCCTAAGGCCGAAACACCATAGAAAAAAGACTTCATATCTAAGAATGTGCGAACTTTTTTCATTATTTTCCTTGGATTATACCTCTTGTGTAATAGTAAAGTGATCAAATTACTACATTGAGTGATAAAAGCCTCCTTAGTTGTACAAACGCGGGAAAATCTATGGAATTGGGAAGAAATGACTCCATATTTTGCCAAATCAGAAATGTTTGAGTCAATGTGAGGCATTTTTATAATGTGTAAACCACTATATTCAGGTTGTTCACGTTTATCGTATATATCAACCTCTAATCCTATGGTAGATTGAGAAAGTCTAAGATCTAAGAAAATACAAGAATCCCCTCTTGAAGTGCAGTTCAGTTCACAAGAGTCACGAGGATAGATTCCTTCTCCAAAAGCTCTAGCGTCTTTGTACATAAAGTCTTGAAAGTTAGGAACATCTGATACAAATAAATCATCTATAAAACACCTAACTTGACTAAGCTTATGTAAAATGATAGGGCAGGTATTGATAGAAATAAGACGTTGCATAAACTCAAATTCGTAAGTGAAAAGATAAAAGTTTGCTAAAAAGACGGCACAATTAGTGCCCATGGGGATTCCTATAACTTGTTGAAACAAAGAATCACCTATTGTGATGTAAAGATTATCTAAAAGAAAATCTATCCAAGAGCAAACATCTTCTACACTTACTACCTTTGTGTATCTTTTCTTTTTAGAACCTGTGTCATGATCTTTATTTTTTAGCCACAAAAAGTCAAAGCATAAGGCTGTTTTCTCAACTTTTAGCACTTTGCATCTATCTTTGTCAAATCTCAGCTTGAAAACTTCAGCCACTAGCTTTTTAATTCTAAACTTCAGGTCTTCCAGCTCAATCTTTGTGTAAAGCGTCGTAAAATCATAGGTTTGAAGGAGAATAGGAGACTCTTTTTCCTGAATGCTTCGAGAGGAATTAAAAAATTTTACAACAGGAATCACTCCTACAGAGTCATTTAAAATCCAGCTTGAGTTCGAGGGGACATCTGCCTCTTTTAATAAGTTCCTCCAAAGTTCATGGACACTAGGCAACATGGCTTTGAAGCAGTAGCTTAGCCATTTAGAGACATTCGTCAAAGTAGTCTCACAAGCAGCTGCAATAAATCTTTGCTTTTTTGGAGTTTTGTGA
Source organism: Dipteris shenzhenensis (assembly GCF_047967505.1). Taxonomy (NCBI): domain Eukaryota; kingdom Viridiplantae; phylum Streptophyta; class Polypodiopsida; order Gleicheniales; family Dipteridaceae; genus Dipteris; species Dipteris shenzhenensis. The sequence goes on from NC_141597.1 coordinate 25,206,273, forward strand.
AACTTCCAAGCAGCACAAAGAAAAGGTATGCTTGGATTGCAAACAAACCCAGAAGACTTGCAAAAACTCTGATGTTTTGAGATCAAATCCTTTTGAGAAACCAAGGCAGGGGCGTAAGTTTTGGCAGACGAGTTCACTTCTCTCAAAAGACATTCTAAGTAAAACTTTTTGCAAATAAAAACAAAGTTATTGGAACATTTGTCCACATAAGAAATGACAAAATTCCTATGGAATTTTCGAAGAAGAGTTTCATCTTCTTTAGAAAGATGGTTGCTTTTCTTTGAGCAAATAACCGAAGGCACTTCTTCTAGTTTCAAAGCAACTTTCTTCAAAATCTTCCCTTTCCATTCTGATAAGATATTTTTAACTCCTAAACATTCTTCTAATTGCAAAACAAACTTTGAGATTCCCTTATCGATAGCTTTTAAAAGGCAAGACTCTTTAAAAGAGTACAATCGAAATTTTGTGCCTTTCATGAAAAGATCTCTTAGGTTACTAGAAGGCCAAATTGAGGTATCAGTTGTGACTACATGTCCTAAATCAGCATCAATAAAGCTTTGGAATCTCTTACTTTTACAACAACAAGGTTCTTTAAGGATAGAAGATTTTGAATGCTCTGAAAGCCTTTTACCTATCTCTCCATAGTTGAAAGCCTTTTGTCCTAAGGTTTTTACATACTTCCAAGCTACTACTGGATGCTTCCAAATTCTTCTCACAAAATGAGGGAGAGAATCCATTACTTCAGGAGACTTCAAAATGGAGTTTAAGCCTATCTTGTCAAGTGAGGGAGAAGTAAAAATACAAATCAAGAGTTCCTTATTTAGATAGACTTCTTTGCTTTGAAATGAAGCTTTTACTTTTAAGAAGCGATCCAACGAAGTTTTAAGTTGTATATAATGGAGCTTATTTAGATTCAAATCCTCAAAAGAGAAGTTTTCCAAGGTGTATTGAAGTTTAAAAAGAACTTTGACATTATATTTTTCAAAAACTTTTATTGAAAAAAGACCCAGTGACATTAATCTATCTAGGTAGAGTAGTCTTCTTTTATAGTCTCGAGAAGCATAAACTCTTGGAACTGAGGAAGTTAAAGGAACTAAAGGAGGAGGAAGTGGAGGAAGAGGAAGTGAGGGAGGCAACTCACGAACTACATGTGAGATTGCAAGAGAGCTAGCACAACCTCGTAACATAACTTTAGGTTTCCATACAATGTTAGGTGTATGACTATGTTGGTAATGATGAATGTTAAAGGGCTTGATATGAGTTCTCTGAAGGAAATGGACAGAGTGAGAGCTAGAGAGAGTGAGAGCTAGAGAGAGTGAGAGAGTCGAAAGCTTAGAAGCTGTAGTTGCAAAATAGAGTGTAAAAGAGTACAACAGAAAGTAGAGTTGATAAGGTTTTGTCATAGTGACAAAACCTTAGTAGTCACTAACCATAGTTAGTGAACTAACTGCAGTTAGGGGGGAAAACCTCTAAATGAGGGAAAAGTGCCCCTAACTAACTTATTATATTACATTGGTCACTGCTGAATTATATCTATAATTCCAACACCCCCCTGCAGTGCCAATGTCATGTACAAGGCTGATCAATCACCAAACGGATATAAGTTCAGGGCACTGCGAAATGCCTCGAACTTCTCACGTGGTAGTGCTTTGGTGAAAATATCTGCAACGTTGTCATGTGTGGACACAAAGATCATACTGATCTCTCCTGCATGCAACTTCTCTCTGACGTAGTGATAGTGAACCTCAATGTGCTTCGTGCGAGCATGAAACACTGGATTCTTTGCCACTGCAATGGCACTCTGACTATCAGTGAGAATTGGAGAAGGACCCTCCAAAGACAGATGAAGATCAGCAAATAAACGTCTCAGCCAGACACATTCAACTGTTGAGTGAAAGCTGCCCTGTACTCAGCTTCACATGATGAGGTAGCCACTGTAGATTGTTTCTTGCTCAGCCATGAAATGCAAGATTTTCCCAAAAAGAAACAATTGCCACTAGTGGACTGCTTAGTGTCATAATCACCAGCCCAATCTGAATCACTGTAGGCATGCATCTGCAAGTCACCCCCCCTGGGAAATAGTAAGCCAAAAGACTTGGTGCCTTGCAAATAACGGAAGATGCGCTTAACTGCCTGCCAATGCATAGTTTTGGGGCTGTGCATGTACCTGCTCACCTGAGATACTGCAAACTGAATATCAGGCCTAGTATTGCAGAGATATATGAGGCATCCAACAGCTTGACTGTAAAGTGTGGCATCAACTGATTCTCCTGCATCATGCATTGTGAGTTTCAGCCCCGGTTCCATAGGAGTAGATATGGGCTTACACTCTTGCATGTTAAATCTGTCCAAAAGTTTCTGAACATACTTGGACTGAGACATAACAGTGCCACGTCTCTCATGAGAGAACTGGATCCCCAAATAAAAGTGAAGCAGCCCCAAATCTGACATATCAAAGTGGGTCTGTAAATCAGTTTTGAAATCTGCAATTTTGTCGTCATTGGACCCTGTGAGCAGTAAGTCATCAACATAAAGAAGGATGACTAATATTTCCCCCCCATCCGTCTTGATGTAGAGGGTGCTCTCAGTAGGACTATTGTGCAGCCCCTTGCTGGTCAAAAAGGCATGTATCTTGGCATACCATGCACGAGGGGCCTGTTTCAGCCCATATAAAGCTTTATTAAGCTTGCAGACTTGAAGTGTATTTGCTGTAATTCCAAAACCCGGAGGTGGTTTGACATACACCTCTTCCAGCAAGTCCCCATTTAAGAAGGCTGTTTTGATGTCCAACTGATGAACATTCCACTCAAAATGTGCAGCCATTGCAATTACTGATCGGATGGTAGTCATCCGGGATGTAGGAGCAAAAGTCTCCTCATAATCTATGCCCTTTTTCTGAGCATAGCCTTTAGCAACCAGCCTGGCTTTATATCTGTCAATGGAGCCATCTGGCTTCCGTTTGACTTTAAATACACATCGTGTGCCAATAGCATGTTTACCCTGTGGCAAGTCCACAACATCCCAAGTCTGATTTTTTGCAATGGACTGCAACTCATCGTGCATGGCATTCATCCAATGCACATTACCTTGTGCCTCTTCAAATGTGGCAGGCTCCTCTTCATCAAGGAGAGTACCTGCATATGCTGATTCCACTGAATTAGCACCTTCCATGTGCCTTGCTGCACTGCGAGTCCTGCCAGGTAACGGAGCATCAAGTTTACTCTCCCGGAGAGTCTGTAACAGCCAGTTTGGGACTGTTTTTGCTGCATGTATGTCTGCAATTTCTTGCTGTACCACTTGTTCCACTTCCTGTGGAGGAGGCATGACATCCCGTGGCGGAACTGAAGCATTTGAAGGTTGCTGTAAATTCTGATTTGGATCAGAAAAATCAGCAGGGGAACCCAAAGCAATGGGTAGCAACCCTTGAAAGACATCTTCTGAAGGTGAAGGCATTTGAAAATCAGCTTGAGTGTGAGCTGAATTTTCAGAAAATATCACATCTCTACTTACAATGATTTTGCGTGTAGCAGGATTGTAGAGACGATACCCCTTGCTTTCTGCACTGTATCCAACAAATATGCATTTGATGGCTTTATCTGACAATTTGTGCCTAAATTCAACTGGCACATGTGCATAGGCAAGGCATCCAAAGACTCGGAAGTGATCCACTGAAGGCTTCCTGTCATTCCAGACCTCAAAAGGAGTTTTTGTTTTTAAAGCCTTAGTGGGAGCCCTGTTCAAAATGTAATTGGCACACATCAAACCCTCTAACCAGAATTTATGAGGCATGTGTTTGCTTTTCAGCATACATCTGTCCATCTCCATGAGGGTTCTATTTTTCCTCTCAGCTTTGCCATTTTGCTGAGGGGTCAGCCTGACTGTGAGCTGATGCACAATACCCTTTTGTTTGAGGAAAGCATCAAATTCTGCAGATAGGTATTCCCCACCTCTATCCGTGCGTAATGTCTGTATCTTGAGCTCGGTTTCATTTTCAACCATGGCTGAAAAGTGTTTAAACACTGTGAACACTTCAGATTTCTTTTTCAGCCCATAAACCCAAGTAAAATTGGAGTAGTCATCAATAAATGTGACAAAGTAGAGATGACCACCCAATGACGGAGTCCTCATGGGACCACAGACATCACTGTGTATAAGCTGTAATTTGCGAACAGCTTTAACTGAACCATCCTTCTTGAAGGGAGATCTATGCATTTTACCTAAAATGCACCCTTCACAGGCATGTGGAGGAGGTATCTCAAGAGGTGGCAATGCATCAACCATTGAAAATTTCTGAAGTGTCATTAAGCTGTTGTAATGCATGTGGCCATATCTGGCATGCCATAATTCTGCATTTTGCATGGCAACTGTAGGGGTAGAAATTGCCAAAGCATGAGCTGCTCTTTTCTGAAAAATATCAAGCTGAAAAAGCCCACGCAGCAGAGTACCAGATAACATTAAGGCATAGTTAGCTTCCCTGTCCCGGACAGCACATTTGTCATCCTCAAAGATGACCTGAAATCCCCCTCTGTTAAGAGTGGACACTGAAAGGAGATTTTTGGTTATGCCAGGCACATATAAGACATCAGAAAGTCTGAAAATTGAGCCATCAATTGCAGTGAGCTCAACGTCTCCTGTGCCACGTACTGAATATGAGGAGTTGTTGGCACAAGTGACTTTCTTACCAACAGGAGGTGGATGCAAGGAAGTAAAGAGACACTTCCTCGAAGTGATGTGCTTGGATGCACCGCTGTCAAAATACCATGTGTTCAGTGTTTCATCAACACTGAAAGCAGATGCATCTGAAGGAGAGTCAAAACTGCAAGTCAAAAATGCATATGTATCATCACTGCAAGAAGCTGTACTATCATGAGCATCTGGAACAGCCAACCTAGAATCAGAAATGCAAGATAAAAAGGCATAATCTTGACCAACAAAGTTGGCTGCAGCATCCCCACTGTCAGATGCACAAGGGGCTGAATCTGAAACAGCCATTCCTGAGCTGTTTTTCTTTTCCTTTGCAATCCTTTTCCTGCATTCTGCTATGTGATGACCTGGCTTTTTGCAGTAGTGACAAAAACCCTTCTTTTTGGGCTTGCTTGCATCACTTTTAGCCTTTTGTGAAGGCTGTCCTGACCCACTGGAAGGCTGATTTGCTGCTGTTTTTGCCTGTCCCTTTGTTTTTTATTTGAATTTTGAGAGCATGGCTTGTTCACCTGCACGTGAAGCCAAATTTTTCCTGGTCTGCTCTTCCTGAAGCAGAAGTCCTATCAGCTCATGAAAAGAAAGAGGATTTGCACCCCCCCTCAATGATAAATTCAGCGAAGTGTGAAAGCTGAGATAAGACTCAGGAAGAGAGTTCAGAGTGGTTGTAATCATCTCTGAATCAGGAATAATTTCATCTATATTTAACAACTGCTCTCTGAGATCCTGTAGCTTAGTGAGGTGGGCTGACATGGAGTCACCCTCCTCCATATGTGTATTGCTCAACTCTCTTTTTAAAAAAGATACCCTGGCATCATTCCGTGCTGCATACATGCTTTCCAAAATATCCCACGCTGCCCTGGAGGTCTTACACGACCGGATATGCGGAATGATTGATCTTTTCACTGAAAGAGAGATGCATGACAAGGCTAAGGCATCCCGTGAATCCCATCTCTTTTGCTCAGGAGTATTGACTGTAGCTGCACCAACAACTTGTCCTGCAGCTGCAACTTGTGCACGACCTCTTCCACCTCCTTGCTGAGGAGGGGTAGCAGGTGCAATATCTGCTGGTCGGATTTCATCCCCATTGACATAATCCCATAAATTGCGAGAAATCAGAATATTACGTACCATGAAACTCCAGAGGGAGTAGTTGGTACCATCCAATTTGTCTTCCTGTGAAAGACCACCGAACTGGAACTCATTCTAATTTTGATGGGCCATATCTGAAAAAGAGATTGAAGCAGATACAAAGCTGAATTCCCTTACTGGGAATAAAATGCACAACTCCCAAAAACACAGCCAAGCACGGGCTGTATATGCAACTTAGATTTCTGCACTTGAGCTGTCAGAAATCTGTCCAAGCATAAAACACTCTCCAAAATCTGCCAAAAGTGTTCCAAACACTCCAAGAAAGGCAGTATGTACTGAATACTCCAAAAAATGCTCTCCAAACACAAAAGCCCCAATTTGTGGCTAGAAATTGCAGCCAGAAAAGGGGTAAAAATGCTAAAAGCCCCAAATCTGCAATTTTAATACAAAAGCCCCAAATTTCAGACTATATCTCCAATTTTTCTCCAGATGTAGCTCCAAAATTGCACAATGATTGCAATGTCTGCAATATGCAAAATGCCCCAAATATACTCGCAGGATACTTAGTCAAACAATGGCTGTCTGCAAAATTAGCCTGCCAAAGATCACCTGCTAGTTCTCTTGTACAAAACCAAGGAGGTACCTGCTGCTGTACTGAAGCAGATTCAGTACAGATTTACTGTACTGAATACAGTACGAAAATGCCGTACAGTTTGTACGGCACTGTACGGCTAGTACGACGACAGGTACGGAGACTGTACGGAAATGATAACCTGTACGAAAAACAGGTACAAATACGGTACGGCGTCGATGTACGGGAGTGGTACGGCGACGGTGTACGGTACTTCACGGAACTGTACGGCCCTCACGATGTACGGCGACGATGTACGGTGAACAAGTATGTACGACGGCGTACGGTGTACGGCACTTCACGGACGACGGTACGGATGTGGTACGTCGATGTACGGAAGCTCGGAGCTGTACGGCAGGCGAAATTGTACGGCGAAATTGTACGGCGTCAGAATTCCGTACAGTCGTACGGACTGTACGGACAGATTGGCGCAGGCTAAAAGTCGAGGCTGAGGTTGGAACTGAAGGGAGCAAGGAGCACCAGGCTCTTGGACCTGCTCTGATACCAAATGAAGGAAATGGACAGAGTGAGAGCTAGAGAGAGTGAGAGCTAGAGAGAGTGAGAGAGTGAAAGCTTAGAAGCTGTAGTTGCAAAATAGAGTGTACAAGAGTACAAGACAAAGTAGAGTTGATAAGGTTTTGTCATAGTGACAAAACCTTAGTAGTCACTAACCATAGTTAGTGAACTAACTGCAGTTAGGGGGAAAAACCTCTAAATGAGGGAAAAGTGCCCCTAACTAACTTATTATATTACATTGGTCACTGCTGAATTATATCTATAATTCCAACATTCTCCACATCAAAGGGTTCTTTTTGGAGGTTCTTTTATTTTTACGAAGAGTTGATTTTCCTTCCAAATTAAAACCTCTTGGGAAGAAAGTGTGTAAAGTTCTCATCCAAAACAATTCACGAGGACGAGCAGCCTCGTAAAAGTCCTTGGCATTATTAAAATGGCCCTCTATGTGCTCAATGGGAAAGCAACGAAAAGATTCAAAACCAGACTTTGCCATTGCTGCATATAAGGGTTTTGAATTCTCAATTAAGGAATTCTTCCTATAAACTTTTCTAGCTTCCCTAACATGTTCTTGAAAACGAATAAAAGCTGTCCTATAGGTTTGTCCTACATAAAGCATATTACTAGTATGTATGTTATAGACAACATAAATTACTTGCGTGGCATGAATAGGTAAATGTTGCCCAAGGTTGGCAGACAGAAAAGCCAAGATGGCTTGGTTACAGCAAAGGGTGACCCCTCCAGCAATGCCACAAAACTTTGAAGTTAAGACTGCAGGCAGGCCTACCAGCACACTAAACACACCAAAGTTGACACAATCACTCAGATCTTGTGTGGCTAACAGGTCGCGAGCAGAGCACAGAGGCCTACCTCTAGACTTCATAGAGGGAGGTGTTGGAAAGGTCACCTCCCCATCTATAAGCCCCCAAATGAAGAGAGCATGGGGGAGGGAGACCTAGAGCAAGACCTGCCACATGGGCATCTACCCAAAGAAAAGAGAAAGAAGGGGGGGCTGCCACATGGGCATCTACCCAGAGAAAAGAGAAAGGGGGGGCAGATCTGCAGGGAGCAAATGACATCAGCATCCGTACAGGTAGCCATGTCAGCAGTACGGAATGGTACGGGACTGTGGAGCAGCATGTACAGAGCTAGGGCACAGCATCCAAGGGCTGGAAAGGCCCCAAACATAGGTGGAACAACAGGAGCAGGAGGGTGCCTTCGTGGAGCTGGCAGCGGCACTAAAGGGGCCAGTGAAAGGCCCTTTATATAGGGCAGGGAGGCAGCCAACCAGGCCAACTGGAAAGTCGGCTGGTTAGGGCTGCATAGACCTGCCAAAAGTCGGCCAAACAGGCTGCCTGGGTCGGTCCAGTTGGAGGGGCATTTGCTCCTATGAAAGGGGCCCCTTAGGGCCTCATTCATCAATCCACCAGGGCAGCCTTCAGGGAGCAAGTTTGGAGCAGAGGAGCAGAGATTGGGGCCCACATTCTGGAGGTCCAAGCAGGCTGCGTACTGCAGACAAAGAGCTTTAAGAAGGGCTGCACACCTAGACTGACACTCAAGAGGTAGTAAGACAGCATCTTTTTGGTAAGGACAAAGGACCACGATTTGGTGGAACTTTGGCCCTCTGTTGTACTGTGTCCATTGGACGGAAATATTTTGTTGGTCCTATATCTCTCTTGAGCGTTGTCTATTGGCTGATCTGCACATATATGTGAAGCACATTAAGTAAGGAAGTTAGCGATTCCACCCACACCACCACTGTGCAAGTTCCTAGGCTATTCTATCAGTCTTCCGCTGTACATACCCTCTGTTTGGTTGATTTCTAATCAGGCATCCACCACAACAAAGAACAACAAGGAAGAGTGCAAGAAGGAACCCAGGAAGCACTACTGCAGCCATGAGTGTATCCTGCCAGAAAAAAACCAACACACGGAACTGAAGCAATGCTGTCCACTAACAACAGCACAAACCAAAGACCATAGCAAGTGGGCCAACTGTAACAGCTTGCAGAGAGCATCTAGAGCTCAATCATGAGTGCAGATCAAAGGAGAGGGTGCCTGATAGGGCCAAGCACTTTGCAAGGAGTTTCACCACGATGGATGGAGCGAGTAGGCCGCTGCTGTGGTGCAAGAGGTTGACGAGATATCTTTCACAGTGCTGCTGCCAGTAACAGAAGAGGGAGAAGGGGGGGATGGCTTGACTTAGCGAGAAAAGAGCTCTAGCAGGCCAAGAAGTCCTGTCTAACTTCCTTCAAATGTGTTGACTCCAAGGACAACCGAATATGTTACCCCCACAGAAGAACCACACCCAGTACAATGAAAAGGCAATACTCTAAAATGTGTTTTGAAGGCTGAAATAGCTGTAAACAAATCATTTCACAACTCAAAACAATGAGCCATTCAAATGTCTCTATATATGCATGCCTTGGATGAAATTGTCTTAAGGATCTGTTTCCTATATCAGCAAGCAGGGCCAGAAGTACATAAAGATGAACAATTTTCATCGAGATCTTTATAACTGGTGGCAGTGCATGCACCACCAGCATAGAAAATCAGATTCCATTCTACCTTGAAGCTTTGCAAAGCCATCAGGCTAAAAGTAATCTAGCCGTATCCTAGAACAAGCTCCCATAGATCAAGAGAAGAGTGACGTCAAAGCTGTCTTGCAGACTTAGCCAGATAGCACAGAGGAACAAACGAAAACTATCCCTATGATTGTTGTCCCGACTCCAGTTATTCACAATCCAACTAAAGCAATCAGAAAGAATATCGATGCTAGAGAGTGAACATGAACTCTAAATTAGGCGTTACCTCGCTCGTTAACGCTGAAGCTGCAGTTCCTCGATCAGCCGGTTCAATGGCCAAAAGTTTGTCAAGAAGAGACAAAGACGAAGCTGGAAAATCTTTGAAAGTCTCTTCAATACAACGCTTGTATGGTTGCTGAGGCTTGAATATAGTTGCATGAGGCAGCTTTGATTTCTTCCAATAGTCCTCTGAAGGTGACCCACACAATTTAAAAATCTTGTGCAACTGCTCAACCTGAGCACATGGCCAAATTAGTTTATTAGGGTTACACAAGTGTGAAAAAAGCCTTGCATCAAAGTTCAAAAACATGCATGGACTGCTTGTCTACATGGCTGTGTACTCATCTAGATGTATGTGTCTACTTCAGTAACACTGGTGTGCACAAGAGAGACAGTGTGCAAGATATATTTTGCATTGTGTGAACCCTGGGAGAAAGTCTTCCCCTGTTGCACAAGATATATTTTGCATTGTGTGAACCCTGGGAGAAAGTCTTCCCTTGTTGTCAAGCAAGCATCTATATACCTAGATGAATCCAAGAACATTCCCAAACTTATCCTCTAAAAACACAACATAGTGCAGTTTCAATCTCATGATAGTCACTCACAAGGTTGAAAACCATGAACTCCATCACACATATCAGGAACTAGCTACTATGACATCCCCACTGACGTCATCAGCGCCCAACAATTGGGGTTGACCATAGTATAAAAACATGCTCTCACACATACAAATCCACACACCCACACATACTTGAGCATCCATTCATACAAAGTCTTCGTACTGAGTTTCGGTCGGCACTCCGGAGGTGAAGGGCAGACTGAGCTATGATGAAGGCTAGCACTAAAGGAGAAGGCTAATCAAAAAGTAGTCCAAAATCTCTTCATTCAAGCTACAACTGCTTGTGAAGTCTAAATGATTTCATCTTAGTCTCTCCCAAACAAGCATCTAAATCTAGCTGATAGGGCAACGCACCATTTAAGATAGAAAGAATTATCGCAATACCAGCAGCTCCCTATTTTCTGATACTACTAACAGTCTACAAATACGCTTGGTGGGCAATGTCCTCTCACCCAAATAGGCTTTCATTTGATCCTGTTGGGTAGAAGCTTATGGCCAAAACACATCTGTACACTACGAAGCTCTACAAGATTTATGAAAATAGCTAGTGAGTCACGTCAAGTCTTTTCTTTTAACACAGTGCAAGGTTAAGGCCCAGATTAGCCACAGTCGAGCAGACGGTTTTAAAGGCTCAGCTTAGCCCCCCTTGAGTAGCACCAAGACACTTTCATAGGCATCCAGCACGGGATATATCAATTGAAGTCATATGCTTACAACCAGACTTAGAATCACAAATGACAAAATGCTTTCACTCTTGATCATGCAGCACAGACTACATGCTACAACATATATCTAGATGAATCCAGGAAGCCCAAACTCATCCTCTAAAGATACAACACATAGTGCAATTTCAATCTCATTATAGTCAATCATAAGGTGAAAACCATAAACTCCATCAAGCATAGCAAGGACTAGCTACTATGGCATCCCCACTGAACATCATCAACGCCCAACAGTGGGTGTAGACATAGTATAAACATATGCTCTTACACATACAAATCTACGCACATACATGCTACAAACATCCCTATGCACCCAAAGTACAGGTGCAGGCCACATGTATAAAGATTTGTACAATAGTCACACAACTAAACACACCAGCATGCTAAATTTCTATCACTTCTTCAGAGGTGAAGGGAAGACTCTTTAGCATGCCAATGAACAAAAACAATAGTAGACTTACTTTAAAGTAGTGGACGTTATCTTCATCCAAGAGAGGTGTCAGCGGAAAACTCAGGACGTTGACAAAGATTATTAGATTCGCTAGAATTACACTTCCATAGCCTTGTATAATGCCAAAAAAAGAGGTTCAACTTCCCCCCCTTTGAAGTATATGAAGAATCATATATATACCTTTGTAAGACTAGAATATATCCAATCATACAAATTTAGGATTAGTGTTGTTCTAAAGTCCAAAAATCTACATAGAAAATAAAAGAGAAGATGAAAGAGATAACAAAAACTTTCTTAGCAAGCAAAGCAACACTTATGTCGTCATCAGTGCCAAAGCATAAGCAACTATACTGGGTTTCTAAAGACCCTTGGAGTCACTTGGGCAAACCTAGTGCTTACTAAAATACGTCAAATAAACAAAAGAGAAAGAAAACAAGAAATAAAGAAGAAAGGAAGAAGGTGATTAAGCAAAAATAAGTAAGCAAACAAGAGACAAAATCTTCCAAAAAACAGGAATAAATCTCTCTCTCTCTCTCTCTCTCTCTCTCTCTCTCTCTCTCTCTCTCTCATTTAAAACATAAAAAACTACATGGACCCCTTACACTTATGTACCGCTTCCTACAAAGATGCAAAATTACATTCCTAACTTAGAAAGCACATGCACACTCAATCAAACTTTCTTTTGAAACTAAAAGAAAAATAGGCAGCTCCCCGCTTTTTGTTTTCAGCTTATGTTCAATCATTCTAAACATGCCTAAGGCCGATACAACATAGATAAAAGACTCCATATCTAAGATTGTGCGTACTTTTTTCATTATTTTTATTGGATTATACCTCTTGTATATTAGTAAAGTGATCAAATTACTACATTAAGTGAAAAAACACTCCTTGGTTGTACAAAGGCTGGAAAATCTATGTAATTGGGAAGAAATGACTCCATATTTTGCTAAATCAGAAATGTTTTGAGTCAATGTGAGGCATTTTTATAATGTGTAAACCACTATATTCAGGTTGTTCAACCTCTAATCCTACGGTAGATTGAGAAATTCTAAGATCTAAGAAAACACAAGAATCCCCTCTTGAAGTCCAGTTCAGTTCACAAGAGTCATGAGGATAGATTCCTTCTCCAAAAGCACAAGCGTCTTTGTACATAAAGTCTTAAAGTCAAGAACATCTTGTACAAATAAATCATCTATAAAACTTTATACCTTTGTAAGATTAGAATAAGTCCAATCATACAAATTTTGTTATTCTAAAGACCAAAAATCTACATAGAAAACAAAAGGGAAAATGAAAGAGAAGAAAAAAGAGGTAAACAAAAACGTTTATGAAAAACAAAAGGAAGGCATACTTAGCAAGCAAAGCAACACTTATGTCGTCATCTGTTACGCTCAAGTTGAGGCAACATGACCTCGGAAGGGTCAGTCGACATTTTCCTTTAAAGGATCAATGTTTGTATTATATTTGTTTGGGCTTCACGTAAATGATCAAAAAGGAATTAAGGTCAAGGTCCTTGGTGAGGGTGACATGGCACAAGACTAGGTGGATCTAAGGCTAAGGGGTCTAAATGCATTAAATGTGCCAAGGGGCAAATGATTGCAATGTTATCCCAAGAGAGGGGTAAATGATGCATTGAGGAGATGCCCTCAAATGTAGACATGTGGCATATTAGATCTATCTAGGGAATTTTGGGGCTTGGTGGAATTTGCAAGCTTGAGCCTTCACGTTGTTGACTATTCTAGAGGTTTTGCTACCACCGAGGTTAGCTGGGAGGAAATTGTGTGTGCCTGCCCCGTGATGGATTGTGAATTTGATCTGTGAACTGAGTAAAGGATTCAGAGCATAAGATTTTGGTAGTAGAGCGCAGTGGATACAATCTAGGAAAGAGAATTCAGTTGCATAGGTTCGTCCTCTTCGCCATCAAATTGACCACCTTGGTGTCGCCTTTAATTACGTTTATCACGGAGCATTTTTGGAGCGTGAAACAACTACGGCTCTGTGCTAAGGTCACAAAAGTATCCCAAAGGATCTTTAAGGAGCGGATGGTCGTCTAAGTGCGTAGAACTGGGCGTTGTGTTTGCTGCTACGACATGGTTACTTTACATGTAGCATCCAGAACAGGTTTGATATGTCCCCGACTGAGATTCAGAGGAAGAGGCCAAGCAAATGTGGTAATCAAAGAGTTGTTCCAATTTTGAATTGTTTCTTTTTCCATGCACTTGCTTACTATATGGCTCATAAGCATGCCAAAGGTTATTGCATTTAATAATACACAGCATCAAACCCGATAGCATGCCCTTTGGCCTATTTGTGTTTTGAAGCATTTTACATTTGTTTGGGATATCCAATACTACGACGATTGTTAAGCCGCAAGTCCGATACACGTCAACCCAACTTTGGAGCCGAACTGAGCTTCTTTCTTTCAACTAATATATTGGGCGAAGTTCAGCCAATACTTGTAATGCGTCGAAGTTCAGCAAATACCTGTGATGCATCGAAGTTCAGCATGATATTGCGGTAGCGCAGAGATGACGAAGTCAACGGGCGATTCTGATTTTTCAAAGGTATTCTACGTCAGCAACAGAATAGATAAATTGGTGGATTTGCTGATGCAGATACTCACAGAGATTGGGTGAAGGAGATCCCGGGAGCGAGAGGCGACCGTCTGAACTTTGTATTGACGGAGGCCACGTCATCTAAGGCCTTTGGACCTTGAGAAAAAAAAAACAATCGTTCCACTATTGCACATAACATGCACTCCACAAGATGGCGTTGTGACTGGCTGGACTAGGAACGTAACTGGGATTTGGAGAGGCACTGCGCTTGGTCGTGAGCTCGTGGGAAGGGGTAGGCAGTCCCGCATGTTCGTGGTCTAGGCATCATTGCTATTTCTAGGGTGGTTGCAGGACAGATTATAAATACAGATTGGGAGTAGCACATGGACAAATTGATCTCTTCATGCAACAGAAATATGACCAGGGAGCTTTCTATGCCTTTTAACAGCGCAACAGTTACAAGCAAATGTAGGGCAATATGAGCTCAGGAAAATGGTTCATAGTATGTCTGCTAGACCATCTTGTGAAGAGAAAGGTAAAGCTCCAATGGAGCCTGAATCCAGTGTTCATACAGTCGAGCCTAGGAGGGCTAAGGTACCTAATATTGCCAATTATAGGCTAGAAAAGTATTCTGGTCGGATGTCTAACTGTAGTTCCGATATCATAGAGACCTGATTACACAAATGGGAAGAGGCTTTCGCTATTTGTGAAATCAGGAATGATATGAAGAAAATCCGTGAAATGAGGCAACGGATCGGTGGTGGATAAAACAACAGAAAGATGGAGTGGCATCCACTACTTGGGAGGAGTTTAAAAAAGAGTTTAGAAAACACTTCTCACCTCAAGACGAAGCATCCCGAACTTGGGATCAGTATCGAAACCTTCGTCAGAGAAATTTATCAGTGGCGGAATACACTGATTAGTTCGGAGAAAGTGTAATGAAAGTTTATGAACCTCTACCTCAGTCAATCCTGGTAAAAGATTTTATCTTTGAACTGAATGATCAGATCAAGATGGAAGTTCGGGCTAAGTATGCGAACACGCTAGATGAAGCAATTGCCATAGCCCTGAACTATGAGGATGCCAAAGGGAACAAAACCAAGTGGGTTTGTGCAGGTTGGGACTCGGTATGGGTACCCGAAGAAAACTGGGTTTAAGAAGAAGTGAATTAGCAAAGGGAGTGCCTCACAGTCTAGTGGTCAAGCCAAGCGAGCGAAGCCAATTGAGACTCCTAAACCAAGTACCACCATTGGAATGAAAAGAAAAGTAACACCAATGGCAGCCCAGGCTTGGTCGAAGTCTTCTTTGAACCCAAAGCAAAGAGAAAAAGCGAGGAGAGAAGGCTTGTGTTTTGGATGCCTTCAGCCTCATCAGTGGAAAGATTGTCCACGAAACAAGGATCATCGGATGGCTGAGATGGTGATCTCAGAATGCGACGTGGAAATGGAGGGAAGTCCCAGAGCAGATCAGTTGCAGATTCAGCTAGCGGGATCTTCTCAAAGGTCAATACATGTTTTGTTATGTGTGTCTGTTGCTAAGCTAGTAACTAGTGCACCTAATAATGTCCTGTCAAAGCCCGTAGCAACGGGATATACAGCCTTTAAGATACGGAGTTAATTAAGATGAAGGGGCAATTAGCTAATCATGACGTCATTGTGTTGTTTGACTCTGCGTCAACCTCCAAGCTTGTAAAGAGGCTGAAATTAAAGACTAGCCCATCTGACTATGCGTATATAGTCAGAATGGCAGACGAAAGTTCAACTGAAGTATGGGACCAAAGGGTTCAGTTGGAACTTCGAATTCATGACTATGCTGAGAAGCTTGCTTTTGAAATGACAAAGCTTACTCACGCTGACATAGCCCTGGATAAGGCTTGGCATTCTAGGAAGAATCCAACCATAGATTGAAAAAAGCACATTTATCAATTCAAGATGAATGATGTGTTGTATGTCTTACAAGGTAAAAAAGATATACCTCAAAGACTGTTAGTTTCCATAATGGAAGTTTGAAAAGCTCAAGAAGAGTTTTTGTTTCTTTGTACAGCATTGGTAGAGCCGACTGATGGTTCTTCGGCTAGCACTTATGTTACCCAAAATGGAGAGATGGCCAAGCTGGCTGATCAAATAGCAGAGGAGTTCTTTGATTCTTTTTGGGGATGAGTTACCTTATAGGTTACCTCCAGAGCAGAATGTTCAGCATAAAATTGAACTAATCCCGGGGACAGAACCTGTAAATAGACCTCCCTATAGGTTAAGTTTTACCGAAGAAGCGGAGGTACGAAGACAACTGGAAATATACCTCAAGCTGGGACAGATTCAACCCAATTTCTCACCTTTTGCTTCGCCAATGATATTTAAAAAAAAGAAAGATGATACTTTTCGCCTCTGTATAGATTACAGAGCATTGAATAATATCACTATTAAGCACAAGTATCCGATGGCTGGGATCGATGATTTGCTAGATGCGTTACATGGGGCCGTAATTTAAGATAAATCTTAAAAGTGGCTACCATCAGATCCGTATTAGAGCTGAGGATGTGCATAAAACCGCTTCTAGAAGCAGGTTTGAACATTATGAGTTTTTGGTAATGCCGTTTGGACTTACCAATGCTCCAGCTACATTCGTCATGCTTATGAACGATTTACTACATCCGTATATCGACAAGTTTGTAGTACATTTTATTGACGATATTCATGTGTTCAATAAAAGTATTGTTGAGCATCACGAACACTTAAGAATAGTGTTCAATACTTTGAGGAAAGCCAGTCTTTATGTAAATAAAAAGAAAACTGTACTGTGTATGGTAAGACTTGAATATTTAGGATTCATTATTACTCCTGAGATGGTAGAAATGGATCCAAAGAAAGTGGCTGCGATACTAACTTGGCCTATCCCTCAGAGTTTGACTGCCTGCGATCATTCTTGGGATTTATCCAATTTTATCTAAGGCATATCAAAGGATATTCCGAAATAGTATCGTTATTGACTAATCTGACCTCAGATAAAGTACCTTTTATATGGGGATAGAATCAACATGAGAGTTTTAACACCATAAAACAAGTTGTGGTCTCAGGACCGGTATTAAAAATAGTTGATCCCCAGAAACCATTTTCCCTTAAAACCGATGCAAGTGGCATTGCGGTAGTTTTCCTGCCTTTGAAAGCAAGAAGCTTTCTCCCTCTCAACGAAATTGGCCAACTCATGAATTAGAGTTGTATGCTGTTGTCCATGCTCTAAAAACATGGAGACATTATTTGTATGGGTCGGAGTTTTATGTTGATGTTGATCATGATACTCTAAAACATTTTTGTAAATAACCTGACTTGAGAGGCCGCCAAGCTAGGTGGGCAAAACTCATGCAGGAGTTTAACTTGACGATTTGGTACCGAAGAAAGAAGGATAATAAAGTTGCTGATGCGTTGTTACGCATTATGCATAATATGAGTTTCACGGTACTAGAAAGTGCTCTAATAACCGAGATAAGAGAAACTCAAAAGATGGACGAGTTCGTCCAAAGCCTTTGGCCTAAGGCTCATGTATTCAAACCCGGGGAAAAGCATGACCTGGCATCCAGAAAAGACCAAACTTATGCAAGATATACCATAAGAGATGGTATGCTAAAAAGAAATGGCAAGGTAGTAGGACCTAATTAGAATGATCTCAGGCAGAGAGTCATTCAACAATGCCATGATAGTCCATGTGTGGGACATCCAGGAGTCCAGAAAACATATGATCTCGTGAAGCGAGATTTCTTTTAGCCAAAGATGAAAAAAACATATTCATGAATATGTGACACATTGTTTTTCGTGTCAGGTAAGTAAGGCAAAGCGAGTGAAACCACCCGAACTTTTACAACCTTTGGAAATACCACTAGGTAGGTGGGAGAGCATTTCCATCGACTTTATTGTAGCTCTGCGTACGACACAAGGTGGATATGATTCTATCCTTGTGGTAGTTGATCATCTTATAAAGACGGCTCACTTCATTCCAACTAGAGAGTCTGTTAGTGCCCCGCAAGTGGCCGATTTGTTTATTAAACATATATTTCGTTTGCATGGATTACCCAAATCCATAGTGTCAGAAAGGGATGTCAAATTTACCAGTCATTTTTAGACTGCAGTGTTTAAGACACTAAGGACTAAGTTGGGAATGAGTAGTGGGGATCATCCAGAAACGGATGGTCAAACAGAAAGAATCAACCAAATCTTAGAGGATATGCTTAGAGCATGTTTCATTGAGGCAACATATGTGGGACAAGTGGTTGCTATTGTTAGAATTTGCCTATAATGATAGAAAACATTCCTCTACAGGATCAGTCCGTTTGAGCTAAACTATGGTTATAGATCAGCAAATCCAACTACAGTTGGAGTACCTCAGAAAGTACCTAGTGCCACGAATTTTGTGGTTCAGATGCGGGAGATGCTAGCACTTACGAGAGCTAACATCCGCCAGGCTATGGATAGAGCTAAGGCGTATGTGGATGAAAACAGATCCGTTAGAGAATTTAAGAAAGGAGAAAAAGTTTTTCTCAGAGTTCCTTCGCACTCCAAGTCTTTGACTGCAGGAGAGTTTGCTAAGTTATCACCCCGATATTGTGGGCCATGGTTAATTCTAAAAAGAATAGGCAAGGTAGCCTATAAATTAGAATTACCACAGGGTTGTAAGATGCACCTAGTGTTTCATGTTTCTCGCTTAAAGAAATTTTTGCATACATGTGACTCAATAATCGAGGGTGTTATTTTGTTTTAGGAGATAGAGGATAATGCAGGACGCAAACCAACAAGAATCCTGGACCGAGGAACAATGCAAGTATGCAATCGGAAGATACCCACGGTGTTGGTTGCATGGCATGGTTTACCTCTATCAGAAGCTACCTGGAAATCCGTATACGAGTTACGGAGAGTGTTCCCAGACTTTTATCATCGAGAACGCTGATCCCAGAAGAGGGAAGGAATGTTACGCTCAAGTTGAGGCAGCATGACCTCGGAAGGTTCAGTCGACATTTTCCTTTAAAGGATCAATGTTTGTATTATATTTGTTTGGGCTTCACGTAAATGATCAATAAGAAATTAAGGTCAAGGTCCTTGGTGAGGGTGACATGGCACAAGACTAGATGGATCTAAGGCTAAGGGGTCTAAATGCATTAAATGTGCCAAGGGGCAAATGATTGCAATGTTATCCCAAGAGAGGGGTAAATGATGCATTGAGGAGATGCCCTCAAATGTAGACATGTGGCATACCAGATCCATCTAGGGAATTTTGGGGCTTGGTGGAATTTGCAAGCTTAAGCCTTCACGTTGTTGACTATTCTAGAGGTTTTGCTACCACCGAGGTTGGCTAGGAGGAAATTGTGTGTGCCTGCCCCGTGATGGATTGTGAATTTGATCTGTGAACTGAGTAAAGGATTGAGAGCGTAAGATCATCAATGCCCAAGCATAAGCAGCTATACTGGGTTTCTAAAGACCGGAGGAGTCTCTTGGGCCTATAAAACGCCTAACTTGGCTAAGCTTATTTAAAATGATAGGGCAGGTATTGATAGAAATGAGAGGTTGCATAAACTCAAATTCATAAGTGAAAAGATAAAAGTTTGCTGAAAAGACAGCACAAATAGTACCCATGGGGATTCCTATAATTTTTTGAAACAAAGAATCACCTATTGTTTGTGATGTAAAGATTATCTAAAAGAAAATCTATCCAAGAGCAAACATCGTCAACACTTACTACCTTTGTGTATCTTTCTCTTTAGAATCGATGTCATGATCGTTATTATTTAGCGAAAAAAAGTCAAAACATAAAGCTGTTTTCTGAACTTTTAACACTTTGCTATTAGAATTACTATTATAATTTAGCGGTGACCAATGTAATGTAATACGTAGGTTAGAGGCACTTTTTCCTCCTTTAGAGGTTTTTCTTCCTAACCACAATTAGTTCACTAACTACAGTTAGTGAAGGATAAGGTTTTGTCACTTAGACAAAACCCATCCCACTTCTTGTATTAGTCACTTCTTCTATTGCAAGCACTACGTTCAGCTCTCTTGCTCTCACACAACATTTGGTATCAGAGCAGCAAGACCCTGCTCCGAGTTCCCTGCCCTGCTCCCTGCTCCTTGCCCGCAAGCTCTCCTTGCTCCAAGCTCCTGCTCGTAGATCCCGTCCGTACAGCCGTACTATCCTGCACCGTATAGTCGTCGTACAACGTACAAACTTCCGTACTGCAGCTCGTCGTCTGTACGTTGCTCCTACGCTGCTGTCCGTACAAGTCGTACAAACTATTCCGTACAGCCATACCTTCACAGCTAGTCTGTACATCTGCCGTACCTGCGCCGTACTACTTGTTCCGTACAGATCTGCGCCGATTGCCCGTACAGAAAGGAGGACCATAAGTCCGTACACAAGAATCCGTACATAGGAATCCATACACAGCCGTCCGTACACTAGCATCCGTACAGCTTTTCGTGCAGTTGTCTGTATACTTTTGTTCCCGACTTCAAGGTACTTCTTTGAGGTTGCAGCTCTGTACTATAAGTACATTTTGGGGCTCTTTTGTTTGCATATGCACACAGGTGCATTTGTGCAATGAGCCATTGTTTTGGATGCAATTTCTCGCAATTCTGGCAAGAAATTGGGGCTTTCGCAATTACACTGCAATTTTGCAGTGAAATTTGGGATTTTTGCAAGCAGAGTTCAATTTGTGCAACATTTGGGGCTTTCAAATCATTTGCCCTCTTTTGTATGCAATTTCCCACAGGAAATTGGGGTTTTTGCATTTGGGTTGCAATTTTGCAGGTAAAAGGGCATTTTGGAAGTTTGCAAACAGTTTTGGACTCAGTACGAGTCAAATTGCAGACTTTTGCCACTTTTTGCAGATTCTATTTGCAGATTTTTGGGGCATTGAGCAGAGCAGTGTGGTGCAATTTCAGCCTTTCACAGGCTGTGACAGTATTTGTCACTGTGAGCATATTATTCTTTGCAGATTTTACTTGTGCATTTTATATCCTAGGAAGGGATTTCACCTGGTCCGTTTGCTGTATTTTTTCTGAAATTATCTGGTGAAAATGGCTCAGAACAACTCAAATGAGGTGTTCGGGGTTCTCACACAAGAGGATAAGTTGGATGGCACCAACTACTCCTTGTGGAGTTTCATGGTTCGCAATATCTTGGTTGGCAGAAATCTTTGGGATTATGTCAATGGAGATGAAGAAAGACCAGATGCAACACCTATACCTGTCACTCCTACAATTGGACGCAGGGGTAGAGGTACAAATACAGCACAGGTGATTGGAGCAGCCGCTCCAGGAGCTCCCATAGCAGAGCAGAAAAGATGGGACTCTAGAGATGCACAAGCTCTTTCAGTAATTTCTCTTTCTGTCAAGAGGTTCATTATACCTCATATTCGGCCATGCAAGACATCTATGGCAGCTTGGGTAATACTTGAGAGTATGTTTGCAGCAAGGAACAATGCCAGGGTTTCCTTTCTGAAGCAAGAACTTTCCCATACACATATGGAGGAGGGAGATTCCATGAATTCTCACCTCACAAAGCTTCAGGATCTCAGGGAACAATTGCTTAACATTGATGAAGTCATTCCGGATTCAGAGATGATCTCCACCACTCTGAACTCTCTTCCTGAGTCCTATCTCGGTTTCCACACCTCGCTGAATTTGTCATTTGAGAGGGGGGCAGCAATCCTCTCTCTCCTTTCACGAGTTGGTAGGACTTCTGTTGCAGAAGGAAAAAACATGCAGAAATATGGCAACCCGGGCTGGCGAGCATGCTATGCTCTCTAAGTTCAAGCCCAAGGATAAAGGGCAACAAAAGCCACATGCGCATCAGCGCACACAGCAGCATAAAGCTGATTCTGGACAGCCTTCTTATAAGGCACAGGGTGATACAAACAAGCAGAAAAAGAAGGGCATCTGTCGTTACTGCAATAAGCCAGGTCATTATATTGGAGAGTGCAAGAAGCGCATAGCCAAAGAAAAGAAAAGGGATTCCGGTATGGCTGTATCAGATGCATCAGGTCCACATTGCCATGATGGAGGAGATGTTGCAGCCAACTTGGTTGAAGAGCCAGATTTTTCAATGGGTAGTTCAGATACTACAGCCACTAATCATGATGACCCATATGCTTTTTTGACTTGCAGTAACGATCCTTCAAAGGATGAATGCTCTTTCAATGTTGATGAGACACTACATACTTGGTATTTTGATAGTGGTGCTTCAAAGCACATCACTTCCAAGAAAAATCTGTTTGTAACTCTGCATTCTTCACCCACCAAGAAGAAGGTAACTTGTGCAAATAATTCTTCTTATTCAGTGTGTGGAGTGGGAGACATTATTCTCACATCCACTGATGGCACAGATTTCAGAATTTCAGATGTACTCTATGTGCCAGGTATAAAGAAGAATTTGCTTTCAGTGTCCTCACTCAATAGAGGAGGATTTCAAGTTGTTTTTGATGATGACAAGTGTGCAGTCAGAGACAAAGAAAATGAATATGCTTTGAGGTTGTCTGACACTTTGTATCGGGGTCTTTTTCAGCTTGATCTATATGAAAAAAGATCCCATCTTGCATTATCAGTTAGCACTCTCACAGCTGCGATGCAGAATGCGGAGTTATGGCATGCCAGGATGGGAACATGAGCTATGGCAGCTTAATGACACTTCAGAGGCATGATATGGTTGATGCATTACCTCCTTTGGAGTCGCCTCCTCCTAATGCATGTGAAGGTTGCATTCTTGGCAAAATGCATTCTTCCCTTCAAGAAGGATGGTGCAGTGAAAGCTACAAGAAAATTGCAGCTTATTCACAGTAATGTTTGCGATCCCATGAGGACACCTGCTTTTGGGGGTTATCTCTATTTTGTTACATTCATAGATGACTTTACCAACTACACTTGGGTCTATGGTCTCAAGGCAAAATCAGAAGTGTTTATCCATTTCAAACACTTTGTGGCTATGGTTGAGAATGAGACAGGACTCAAGGTGCAGACACTTCGCACAGATCGAGGGGGGAAATATATGTCTCATGAATTTGAGACATTTCTGAAATAAAAAGACATTATGCATCAGCTTACAGTGAGGCTTACACCTCAACGGAATGGCAAAGCTGAGCGGAAGAATCGCACCGCCATGGAAATGGATAGATGCATGCTCACAAGTAAGAAGTTGCCTCACAGGTTTTGGCTGGAAGGCCTCCTGTGTGCCAACTATATTTTAAATCGGGTGTTAGAAATGACCCAACAGAGGGTGTTAGTAATGCCCAGGAGCTCACACCGTGCGGTGTGGGGTGTGGAATCACAAACTTCTTTACTTAATGTGCATAAAATAGATGTGCAGACTCATCAATAGACAATGAACCAACCAGATAGAGAAACCACCAAAATATATATTTCCGTCCACAACTATGAACACAATCCAAAAGACACAGATCCGAAGTCCCACCAATGATGTGGTCCTCTGATCTTACCACAAGGTCCTTCTCCTATCTGCTGGCTATCTCTAGACTTGAGCCTGCGTGCTCCACCTCGAGCGTAAGTAGACTTCCCGTCCAAAGATCTCAACACCTTGCTGCCCTAGTTGACAGCCTAGGCTCAGCCCCAAGTGAGCTCAGTCTGCAGCCACTCTGGCCCTGCTTTGCCTCCTGGATGTAGGCCCAAAGATCAGGCTTCTGCTGCTCCTGCTGCTCCTCTGTCTGCTGACTTGCTGGATGCTGAAATGAGGCAAGAGCCTCTGCATTTATAGGCCCCAAGGCATGGCAAAAATACCGACCAGTCTGTCCCAATCTGGCCGACTGGACAGACCAGGTTGGCTGGCCCAACCAACCTGGTTCGCTCAGCCCAACCAGCCCTTTAAGGGCTCCAAAACCGGGGCCTTTTGCCCCACACTTCTAGGGCCTTTGGCCCTCCAATCAAGGCAGGGGCCCAGCCTATATAAGGCATGCCTACTGCCCACTGACAGCTCCAATTTGCTGCTCCACCAGGCCTGCTGGTTCTGCCCTCTGCCAGGCTCTTCTCAGCCACGTGTCCTGTGCCGTACTTCCCTGTACATCCTGCTGTCCTGACCCGCCTGTACCACGCCATCATCAGGGTCTGTTGCAGGCCCTTCACCTGCCCACTACCATCGCCATATGGCTTGCCATGCTGACGCCATCTGCAGGTCGCAATCCTGTGAGGTGCTGCCCATGTGGCAGCCCCCTCTCTTTCTTCTCTCTTGGGCACATCCTGCCCTAGGTCCAAAGGAAGACACACGATAGAAAAGCCCTAAATTTTTGGGTTAGGGTTGCTGCAAAATTAGGGTTTGCAGACCCTCCCCCACACACTCCTCATTTGGGGGCTTACAGATGGGGAGGTGACCTTTCCAACATCGGGCTCCTACAAAGGCTTTGAAGACAATCACTCCCTATGAGGCATGGCATGGGAGAAAGCCTTCAGTGGACCATTTCAGAGTTTTTGGTTGTGTAGCATTATGCCCACGTGCCTATGGAGTTCAGACACAAGTTGTCAGATAAGGCACTAAAATGCATTTTTGTGGGATATAGTTCACAAAGCAAAGGCTATCGTCTCTACAATCCTACTACATGCAAGATTTTTGTTAGTAGAGATGTCATATTCTCTGAAAATTCTGCACATACAAATGCTGAATTTCAAATTCCGGCCTCTTCAGATGATGTGTTTGAGGGGATGCTTCCTATAGCATTTGGTTCCCCCGCTAAAACTCAGAATTTACAGCAACCTCCGCCAGCTCCACAAGTACAGCTTCAGCCCCTAGCTGGATTGGTACAACCTTAGGGTGTTGATGAAGTTGTCAGGCAAGAAATTCAAGAGATAAATGCAGCCAAAACAGTCCCGCATTGGTTGCTTCAGACTCTCAGGGAGAGTAGGCTTGAAGCTCCATTGCCTGGCAGAACTCGTAGTGCAATAAGGCACATGGGGGGAGCTCATTCAGTTGAATCAGCTTATGCAGGTACTCTTCCTGATGAGGAGCCGAAAGAGGCATGATGTCGAAGTTCAACTTGTCCGTATAATGTTGGATGCGAAAACATAAGTTTTTGATCCTGGTGTTGCACAAGAAGGTAGTTCCATTTGCGAGTTCAATCTGATAGTCCATGGGACTAGGACGGGTGGTCAACCGAAGTTTGTCGACCATAGAACTAGCTAGGAAGTTATGAGAGCAACCATTGTCGATGAGGATAGTGACCGTTGTTCCACGAATCGATCCTTGGACACAAAGTACTTGAGTGGCCAGGGAAGGTTCGGGGTTGCTGACAAGGCTCATGTGGATGGTATTTGCCATTCGAACAGCTTTTCCTTTCTTGTCTTGTGCTGGGGTAGCATATTCTGTTTGGGAAGTGCTAGGTTCCATATTGGAATTTTGCTTTGGTCGCTTGGGACAATCGAACCATCTATGGTCGCTTGTACAGATGGTACAAAGTTCTTTTGTGCTGGAGTTCTTCTTCTTGTCAGTGGCCGCACCTTTATGTTGGGGATGACAGTGATGACTTTGTGAAGAAGAAGAGGTGCAATCCTTGGAGGAGTGCTTATGTTGGAATCCAGCATACGATTTCTCTCCCATGGAGCCGGGGCTGAAGCTTACAATGCATGATACGGGTGAATCAATTGAAGTCACACTCTATAGTCAGGCTATTGGATGCCTCATTTATCTCTGCAATACACGACCTGATATTCAATTTTCAGTTTCTCACATGAGCAGGTATATGCACAGCCCAAAGATTATGCATTGGCAGGCTGTAAAACGCATCTTCCGTTACTTGCAAGGTACAAAGTCTTTTGGCTTGATGTTTCCTAGGGGGGGTGACTTGCACATGCATGCTTACCGTGACTCAAATTGGGCTGGAGACTATGGTACTAGGCAATCCACCAATGGGAATTGTTTCTTTCTAGGACATGCTTGCATTTCTTGGTTGAGCAAGAAATAGTCTACAGTGGCTACCTCCTCATGTGAAGCTGAGTACAGGGCAGCTTTCATAGCGACAGTTGAATGTGTTTGGCTGCGTCGTTTATTTGCTGATCTTCATCTTTCATTGGAGGGTCCTTCTCCGATTCTCACTGATAGAGTGCTATAGCGGTGGCAAAGAATCATGTGTTTCATGCTCGCATGAAGCACATTGAGGTTCACTATCACTATGTCAAAGAGAAGTTCCATGCAAGAGAGATCAGTATGATCTATGTGTCAACACATGACAATGTTGTAGACATCTTCACCAAAGCACTTCCACATGAAAAGTTTGAGGCATTTCGCAGTGCCCTGAACTTATCTCCTTTTAGTGATTGATCATTTCCTTGTACATGACATTGGCACTGCAGGGGCGTGTTGAAATTATTATTATAATTTAGCAGTGACCAATGTAATGTAATAAGTAGGTTAGGGGCGTTTTTCCCTCCTTTAGAGGTTTCTCCCCCTAACCACAGTTAGTTCACTAACTACGGTTAGTGAAGGATAAGGTTTTGTCACTTAGACAAAACCCATCCCACTTCTTGTATTAGTCACTTCTTCTATTGCAAGCACTACGTTCAGCTCTCTTGCTCTCACACTCTCTTTTCTAACATTTGCATCTATCTTTGTCAAATCTCAGCTTGAAAACTCCAGCCACTAGCTTTTTGATTCTAAACTTCAAATCTTCTAGCTCGATCTTTGTGTAAAGCGTAGTAAAACCATAGGTTTGAAGGAGAATAGGAGACTCTTTTTCCTGAATGCTTCGAGAGGAATTCAAAAAATTTACAACAAGAATCACTCCTACAAAACCCAGCTTGAGTGCGAGGGGACATCTGCCTCTTTTAATAAGTCCCTCCAAAGTTCATGGACACTAGGCAACATGGCTTTGAAGCAGTAGCTTAGCCATTTAGAGACATCCGTCAAAGTAGTCTCACAAGCAGCTGTAATAAATCTTAGCTTTTTGGAAGTTTTGTGAAACTTCCAAGCAACACAAAGAAAAGGGATACTGGATTGCAAAAAATCCCTGAAGACTTGCAAAAACTATGGTGTTTTGAGATCAAATCCTTTTGAGAAACTAAGGCAACAGTGTAAGTTTTGGCAGACGAGTTCAATTCTCTCAAAAGACATTCTAAGTAAAACTTTTTGCAAATAAAAACAAAGTTATTGGAACATTTGTCCATATAAGAAATGACAAATTTCCTATGGAATTTTCAAAGAAGAGTTTCATCTTCTTTAGAAAGATGGTTACTTTGTTTTGAGCAATTAACATAAGGGACTTCTTCTAGTTTCAAAGCAACTTTCTTCAACATCTTCCCTTTCCATTCTGATAAGATATTTTGAACTCCTAAACTTTCTTCTATTTGCAAAGCAAACTTTGAGATTCCCTTATCAATAGCTTTTAAAATCAATACCAACCACTGAAAGATGGAATAAATCAACAGTATTAGCTGACTGAGAATTTTTGACAGCGAGAAATCTGCATGTCAGCTGTACAGCTTTTATATAAACAGTGGAACTTTCTTCGGACAGGAAAGAAAGGCATGTCAATAAATAAATCCCCAGATAGATGTCCAACAAAATCTCATCAAGGGCACATCAGAGCATCTCTTCCGAACTTGAAGTGAGTTCTACGGTGCCCAAAGTGCAGAATGCGGAACTGATTGTGATTGAAAAACATATATTGTTGTTATAAACAGCATTCTCAGAGAAAATCAATTGGCTGCAGTACATAACCATGGTTAGCATATGTGCATCTTTGTTTTTCATCATTCTTAAAGTATAAACCACCATGACTAGCAGAAACCAGTATAACTTTTGCTCTGCATTATTTTGGGTGTCACTGAAGAGCATAAAGAGCAAACATACAACACTTTAAATGAATTAAAACAATAGAACCAGATGCACTCAGTGTTTCCAAGAACACCAGAAAGGTTTAAAACATTTACTGCAAGCAACACAGTATACCCAGATAGACAACAGAGATTGACAAAAATGCACCAACATACAGTCATAGCATGTACACAGGGAGTAAAAGAAAGCAGGGGGAGAGTCAAGGGAGATATTGGAAGGGGGAAGCAACAGCACCAAGAAACTACCTCTGTTCTCCCAGGCAATATTGGCTTTCCTGCCAATAATTCTGCTAAAATGCAACCAGTACTCCAAAGATCTACAGTGACTCCATACTCGGTTGCGCCCAATAAAAGCTCTGGAGGACGATACCAAAGCGTCACGACACGACTGGTCAAAGGCTGCTTTTGATCTGGATGAAAAATTGTGGCAAGACCAAAATCGGCAATCTTTAAAATGCCACCATTGTCAAGTAAAAGATTTGAGCCTTTTATATCCCGATGCAGGACATCTCTGCTGTGGCAATGATCAAGTCCTGAAAGAAGCTGGTGTAAATAGCATTTCACCTGCACATAAATGTGCTGAAGATTATTCCTTCGATAAGCCTCTCATAAAAAATAAGGCCAGTCAAAAATATAAAAAACTGCAGAAGCAATGAGATAAATGCATGAGCAATTAAGAAAATTTTCGGAACCTGTGGTTCAGTGAACACAATGCCAGGGCAAGCTGCAAGACCTGCAAGGTCATGCTCCATGTATTCAAATATGAGATACAGACTGCAAGACATCCGTGATGTTACAAGGCCCTCTAGCTTCACAACATTAGGATGGTCAAGCCTACGCAACACAAGTATCTCGCGCGCCATAAACCTAACGCTTTCTGGCTCAAGATTATCAAAACGGACTTTCTTGAGTGCAACGATCTTTCCTGAATCAAGATCACGAGCCTTGTAAACATTACTGTATGTACCCTGCCCAATCTGTCCAAGCAAAAAAAATTGGGAATCAGCACCTTTGTTTTCTTGTTTTGGCAAAAGCATCTTTTACTAAGAGCAAATCAAGTTAGACTAGAATCGATTTGCTTTGTCCTGCAGTGGCCCAATCGCTAGTTTTAAAGTTCCTAGCTACAACCAGACTTCCAAATATGACAAACAGCCAAAACAGAAAAACCAACATGCAGCCTCCCAAAGATCAAAGGTGGACCACAGAAAAGAGACATACAGCAGTTGCATTCTAGAATCGATCATATAAAGGGCACATTGATGCTCACTCTTCAAAAGCACTGAAAGGAAAGGCTGCATACATTGGTACATGTCACTGGGTTCACATAAACCGGCAAATCGCATCACAAGCACTGATTCTCTGCATGTTCCACAACACTTTTGGACTAGCCATACTCCTAAGAACAAAGAATACCCATGTGGAAGCTACAGTCCTCTCCAGCCATAAATGCACGAGGGAGCTCAGTTCATTGTGTATTTTTCAATAACTTGTTGAAAAATTCATAGATTGCAAAGATAGTCACATCTCAGTAAAATTAGCTGAGTATATCTCAGAGCTTGAGATTCTAGATAAATGTTCCAGCTCACAGTGAAATCTGTGGTCCCCAGTTCACAAGGTTGACCTTTTCTCCTCACAATTATGTGCCTAAAAATCAACAAGAAGTTGCTGGCTGACGGCAGTCACATGTTTCAGGAAGCACCCCTAGGAGTGGTCTCCGGGTGTGAAAATTTCCTTAATCTTGGACCAGGTATCTTCCTTAGTCTTTCTTAGTCTTTGTTACAGGAAGATGTCCTCAGAATGAAAGAAAATTCTACAGTTCTAATTCCTTTAATTACCAGCTGTTCCCCTCTTTTTTTGTTTTGTTGGAATGCACTTCTTTGTTTCTGATTGAAGGGCTTGCCCATTTCATAGATCATTCAGCCAGTCTTTTCCCTTGAATTATACAAGGTGGAACAGCATTTGACCAACAACATAGAATAAAGTTCCAGACATTCCAATATATTGTGAATTCTTAGTCATATGATATAAAGTCAATAAAAAGGTTATAATTCATATTCAAACCTTTGAAGCTCAACATTTCTTTGTATGCTATGGTATAAATTTGGAGGCACTTAGTGCACTGCAAAACTAGATTATAAAACTAATTTTCTGTGAGATGAACAAAAGAACGATGACAGAGGAGGAAGGAGAAAGAAAAGAGAAAAATGGAAGAAGAGGGTTTAAGAGAGACATGAAACTAGCAAAGAGTGAAGAAGAAAAGTAAAGATAAGTTAGTAAGCAAATCTACAAGTATGTTCTCATCAGTACCCGAGCATAAGCTATCATCTGGTTTTCAAAAGATTCCAGAATCTCCTGGGTAGACTGAGTGCTTCTTCTTTTCTTTTCTTTTTTGACTGAGTGCTTATTAAGCTAATAACTTCCAACCCAATCAAAGGTTTTCCGAACAATAATTAAATGGATTATGTGAACAAAAACTCCAACAATAAATAGGGAGGAGGACAAGAAGAAGAGTCATTAACGTCCATGGAAGACCTAAAAGATCTATGGGACCAAAAAGTACTAAAAATTTCCTAGATAGAGTTGCATGAAGCAACTGCAATATTATATCTAGTTTCTACTGCTGGCATCATGTGGCTAAAACAACATGATTTAAAACTGAATCGCATCAGTTTCAGTCTGACAGTCTTTGGGTTTAGGCTTGAAGTCCCTCATAATTGCTCTCCCTTCTTTTTAGATAGCCCATTTCCCCTCCTTTCTAGCTTCCCTGACTTTGGTTAGTTCCGTAGCTTTGCTACTTCGGAGAAGAGGTAACAATTGTCCACTAGAGATCCCGCATGATATAAGGGGTAGGAGAAGGATTCAACCTTACCACTTACAAGTTGCAGATAGCTGTCAATTCTGTAATCCAACCTGTGACCAAGGCTACATGCCATGTCGCCATGTCCATGATATCATCGACACGTACCAGAAGTTCTTTCATGTGGGATCATCACCATTCTTGTTGGTCCCTTGAAAAAACTATGCAGGCTAGCTGGTGATAGGGATCTCTCTCTCTTTCTCTCAGCCTGCTGGTGATAGGGCTCTCTCTCTCTCTCTCTCTCTCTCTCTCTCTCTCTCATAGAGCACACACGATAGAGGTCCAGCCCATCGTTGCTCTACTCAGAGAAGACTTACCAACCCAAGGTGTCACCCTGGATATCGCCCACCGTATACAGAGATCCTAGAGACCACGCCCCCTACCACAACGAGAGACAGCTCCACAGCTACAGATACGCGACATCTTTGTGTCTTATCGCAGGGATACCAGGACTCCCGGATACGTCCAATCGGAGCTTTCGCACTACCTATTGGAGTCTCTTGCAAGCCTCAAAGAGTGTTTTTCAAGATTTGAGTTTATGAGATCATTAGCTTAGCTTAGCACTCAGCCAGGGCCTCAGCGGGCCCTTTGCTTCAGCCCATGGCAGCTTGTATGAGTTATTCTGCTGATTGTACTTTGTCTCATAGGCCCGTGAGGCCTCCCGAAGATGTTAATACAACCCTCTCTCTCTCTCTCTCTCTCTCTCTCTCTCTCTCTCTCTCTCAACAGAGAGAACCGACACGATGCCATCAAGAGAAGGATGCATAGACCATATGTGACACGGAGAGTGGCTAGAGCACACTATATTGAGGTCCGTCTTTCCTCAGAGAAGACCGCCAGAGACGGAGGTCGCTCTGGAAGTAGCTTAGTGGGTTCAGAGATCAAGAAGACCGCGCCCCCCGCCACAACCCAACCGACGTAAATTCGAGATATTTTCAACAACTCACCAGAGAACCACCACGGTGCCGGGCCTCAGCTTATGAGTCCCAGTTCTCAGTTTGCTTTGATTGTGCTTGAGCTTTCCAGCTCATCAGATCAGCATAGATTAGTAATCAGCAAGGGCCATAGCACGCCCATTGCTCCAACCCATTGAGGCTTGTATGAGTTTTCCTTTTGTGTACTTTGTTCCATAGGCCTGTAAGGCCTCCCGCAGACGTTAATACATCTTTCTTTCTTTCTTTTCTTTCTTTCTCTTTGAAAGGGACCCCGGAAGGGACATGTAAGGTAATGGAAGAGCTCAAAACAAAGAATGCCAACCTCAATAATCCCAACCTCAGGAAAGATATTGCAGCTATGCAGGCCACGATGCAAGGGAAGCACACTGAACTTAAAGAGCGAATCAGCAAGGGAGAAGTCAAAATGTTGGAATGGAAGAATGTGGTTAAGAAAGTACATCAGCCCCTAATAAGAGATCATATCGGATGCCCTTGAAGAGGACAAGAGACGGGACAGCAAATCCTTGAAAGTAGGCTTAGCAAAAGGGGATACCCCATGGCAGACACCAAAATCCTGTTCACCAAGATGGGCATCAACCTCACTTGTGAGGCAGCTTGGAGGGTGGGTAAGGCAAACGCACCAGCAAGACCATTGGTGGTGAGATTCGGGACAAAAGAGGACAGATCCACTCTTATGAGTATGAGGGCAACATTGAAGGGCACCAGGACCTTTCTAGATGATGATCTCGCCCTCCTACAACAGGAACATCGAAGGGAGGCAATGGTGAAAGTGATGGCAGCAAGACAGGAAGGGAAATGGGCTGCATATAGTGTCACGGGCATCCACAGCCCGTGGCCATGCTGGACTGCCACACAGGCAGCCAGCCCAGCAGCAGTCCACCCAAGCAGCCACGTCAGCAGCTGCCACATGGGACTGCCATGCAGTCAGCCAGCAAACACACAAGTCAGCAGCAGCGCAGGCAGATGCAGACACATCAGCAACAGGCGCAGGTGCGGTCACAGGCTGCCACATGGCAGCGATGATATCAGCATTGCCACATGGCAGGGTCGGCTGCCACATCATCAGGCCAGTAGATCAGGAGGGAGCCGGTCGGTCAGCATCAGCAGGGGTCGGCCCTGCTGGTCAGTATTTTGGGGCCCAAGGAGGGGGGGCCTATAAAAGCAGCCCCCTTGGCCCTCATCCTCCATTCCACTTCAGGCCTTCCGGCCCTCAGTTCAGCAGCAGCTAGGCCTCCCCACAGCAGCCCAGCAGGGTAGCCTCAGCCTCTCAGGGATCCAGTGAGAATTCACCTCCTCCAGTTAGTTTAGTTCTTTTCCAGTTTTGCAATGAGGGTTTCAGCCCCTCCACCCACCACCTCCTCTTTGTGCAGTGCACGAATGTGCGGGCTGTGCTACACTGGCTCCACCACCGAAAATCCTTGGGTCATGAGGGGTTATGGACGGAATACTTTGCACACGGGCAGGATTTCTTGGCTCTAATCCTAGCACAGACGTTTAATCGTGGAGCATGTCATGGCTTCCCTCTTGATTGGAGCACCACTACTATTGTACCAATACAAAAAGCAAGGGACCCTATGGACACGGGGACTACCGCAGACTCATGATAGGCCACACACTAGCCAAGGTATATGGATCGGTGCTAAAACGAGATCAGCTCATAAACTGAGGCACATGGACAGCGAGCACTGGGACGGGCTGGTTTTCGACGTGGCAGCATTCCACTCGTGACCACACCTTCACCTTACGGGCAGTCATTGAAGAGGCAAGATCTAGATCCCAAAAAGCTATGCTTGCTTCGTAGACTTTCAAAAGGCTTTTGACACAGTCCCACAAGCTCGCCTGATCTGGAGGCTTCGAGAGATGCAGATACAAGGAGTCATGATTTGGGGGGTGATGAGCTTATATGAGTCAGCCAAAGGGAGGTTGCGTGCACCTAGAGGTCTATGAGATTGGATTGAGAGCATATACCTTTGTAAGACTAGAATAAGTCCAATCATACAAATTTAGATTGGATTGAGAGCATGACCAAAGTGAAGCAAGGATGCCCCCTCTCTCCGCCACTCTTTGCGCTCTACATTGATGAGATCACGACGTTCATCGACCGCCTTCCTTGCTTGCAGAATTGATGATACAGATCTTGCTATACGGGGATGACATAGTTCTCATCTCTTCTGCAGTAGGCCTACAGTGACATCTTGAGAGATGTTTTCCAAGGAGAGAGACTTGACGATCAACCTTGGCAAGACCAAGGTTATGACCTTCAACACCTCACGAGCATTACTTCAGCAGCCCAGTTTCAAATACCGAGGAGAGCCAATGGAGATAGTATAGTCATATACCTATCTTGGGGCAATCGCAGGGCCTGTCTTCCTGATAACACACGCAGCTTGGGCATGACACACCGGGGAATGGGCCTAGCCTAGCTAAAGACTACCAAGGTTGGCATTAGAGTCATCTAGGCAAATAACTGAGAGTGGAGTCAGCACAGCCTGGTATGCACACATCTCCAAATGGTTTTTTACTCAGAGCATTCAAATGGATCGCCTCGCCCCCTTCAGTATAGTCTACTCCAAAACCCATAAGATGAGATAACCATATCATACGGTTGGACCTACTCCAACTATATACATCACGGACTTGGGGGGAGGACTAGGAGTTACCCATGAAGATCCGTTCGACCGTGACAACTTCCTGAGAGTTTCAGAGGAGGGACTAATCACTAGGCCCTAATATCTGGAGGACAAATGTTACCCATGTGTTGAAAGAACAAATGTGGGTCTCATCTCACCACTTGAGGGTCGAGGCAGGGAGGGCCGCATGCACACCTAGAGAGCAGCGGGTTTATAGGCTAAGCACATTGATAGCAGTGGACACAAAGGAGCACTTCCTATGCATTTGCCCAGCTTACTATGAGATCTAAGGACGGTACCATTGCTTCTTTCAGGAGGGACACAAGTTTGGACAACTCTCTCGTTTGATCCATTTCCACAACCAGGTGTGCATTGGCCTCTTTTTGATGGAAATGCGGCGACACAGAGAAACCCTACTACACCAAATCAAACAGCACTCGTCAAGGGCCTTAGAGAGCCCTTTGCTTCAGCCCATAGCGGCTTGTACGAGCTATTCTGCTGATTGTACTTTTGTCTCACAAGCCTGCAAGGCCTCCTAAAGACATAAATACAACTCTCTCTCTCTCTCTCTCTCTCTCTCTCTCTCTTCACAATGGCCGAGCGACGGATCATGATGGTTTATGCACTGAATTCATTGCATATCCTAACCTCAAAATTACCAAGGCTCTTCAATGAGGCAGTTTGTCTTGGCTTTCCACGCACCGGGACCCTTAACACCATCTCAACCATTCATAAGACAGGGGATCCCATGAACCTGGAAAACTACATGACCATCATGATTGGACATGTCATGTCCAAGATCTATGCATCAGTACTCGATACCGGGGTCAGTCGATTCGCAGAGATGCAAGGACTCGGAGCAGAGGGGAAGGTCGGCTTCCAACATGACCACGGGACCATGGATCACTTAGAAGTGTTATTGAGGAGGCCAAGGCACGAAAACAGAAAGCCTATTGTTGCTTTGTGGATTTCCGCAAAGCTTTCGATAAATCTCTCGCCTCTTCAAGCAGTTACACGAGCTAGGCTACGGCAGGAGATCATGTGGGGGTTGTTGTGGCGCTTTATGACAGAGTTCCAGGCAACATCCAAACAGGAGCTAGTTGGGCTCATGAGGTTATAGTAACTAGTGGGATCAAACAAGGGTGTCCTCTCTCACCAATCCCATTCCGTCTCTATATAGACGAGCTTGATGTTAGAATTTACCCAACAGAGGGTACACGCAGCAGAAGACTTATAGTAATGCCCAGGAGCTCACACAGTGTGCGGTGTGGGTGTGGAATCACAAACTTCTTTACTTATGTGCATTCAATAGATGTGCAGACTCATCAATAGACAATGAACCAACCAGATAGAGAAACCACCAAAATATATATTTCCATCCACAACTATGGACACAATACAAAAGAGACAGATCCAAAGTCCCACCAATGATGTGGTCCTCTGATCTTACCACAAGGTCCTTTTTCTATCTGCTGGCTATCTCTAGACTCGAGCCCGCGTGCTCCACCTCGAGCGTTAAGTAGACTTTTCGTCCAAAGATCTTAGCATTTCTTGCAGGTTCTATTTGCTAGGTCTTTTTGGAACCTTAGAAGTGAGTAGGTGCATTTGAGATTCAGCCCGTGTTTGGCTGAGATTCAAGCAGATTTGAGGACAGATTTGTGCACATTTGGTGCAATTTTTGTGAATTGAGCATTTTGCAAATATTTGGGGCTTTTCGTGGATTTGCCCCAATTTCAGCCCAATTTCACCAAGCTTCAGGACTTGAGAGAGCAATTGTTGGTTTTGGCTTGAGGGTCTCATGTGTGCCAACTATGTTTTGAATCGGGCTCCCACTAAGGCTTTGAAGACAAAGACTCCCTATGAAGTTTGGCATGGGAGAAAGCCTTTAGTGGAACATTTTCATGTCTTTCCCCCTAGCTACAGTTAGTGGTTAGGATAAGGCTTTGTCACTTAAACAAAACCTTCCCCCTTGTGTTTTCTCTCACCATCTCTATTCGAATTTGCTTCATGTGCTTTCTTTCATTCATTTTCTTTCACCTCTCTCTCTCTCTCTCTCTCTCATGCTATGCACACTAGGAGTGATTGAGACAGAGGAGCATTTTCTCTGTGTCTGCTCAGCCTACTATGAGATCCACGGACGATACCACTGTCTATATCAAGATGGGAGCGGCTTTGGCCTCCTATCACGACTGATCCACTTCCATGACCATGTCTGCATTGGGCTTTACATACTCGAGATGTGCCGACACAAGGAGACCCTACTACGAGTCCACAAAGCAACAGGAGGCAACCAAACCACGGGACACAGCGGCATGTCACAGATTTTTATGCATTTGAGTCAGCTCCAGGACACAACAGGGTGGATGAGGAGGAACTAGTTGGTATGCGAGAGTCTGGATTACCGTCGAGAGAGGGAGACGAGGGGTCACTCTGAACATAGCTCAACGGGTTCAGAGATCGAGGAGACCACGTCTCCCTCCACTACAACAACGTGAGATAGCCCAACAGACGCAGATCCGAGACATTTTCACCGCTCATAGACAAGCTTCCACAGTGCCGCGCTTCAGATTCTAAGTTCTAGCTCAAGCTCTCAGCCTACTCCAGATGGCAAATGATATGTGTTCTGTACTTGATTTTGCTTGAGCTATTGAGCTCTTTATTTCAGCATAGTACTTAGCAAGGGTCTTGGCGCGCCCTTTGCTCCAGCCCATTGTGGCCTCCCGCGGACGTTGATGTCCCTCCCTCCCTTCCCCCCCCCCTCTCCCCCCCCTTCTCTCTCTCTCTCTCTCTCTCTCTCTCTCTCTCTCTTTCTCTCTCTGTGTGGTCGGACAGCCACATATGGACTTTAAGTGATTCTCAAGAGATGGAGTCAAAGGAGGATTTTGCATTCAGATGCCCTGTGTACTACAAGCTAAAGGTCACGTTTCACATTCAGATGCCATGTGTACTAGGAGACCAAAGGTCGCTACTAGTGCCTGGTCTTGGATCCCTATCCAATTTCCTATCCTACCCAGACCAGAGATGCCTGGCGGCCTTCATCCATGAACAGGAGCAGTTGCTCAAAGCACGTAGGGATCACAACACACAGCCAAACCCCAATCGGAGTATGATCACTGAATTTTTCCAACAAGACCCACGGAGATGGCGGCCTCGAGGACCTGAGCCCGAGCTAGAGACACCCCAGACTCGTCGGTACACTGAGGCACAAATCACATTAGGGGACCTTCCCTCCATGCTCACCAGACCCGGGGACCAACCCACAGGAGTGACTGTGGCACTTGTTCATCGCCAAGAGACCACAGCGGACCACACATGTCAATAGTCGCCAACGACCTATCAGAGGCTATATGCCACCACATCAACTTCGCACATCGACGCCCCCCTCTCGGAGTTGATGCCCCTATTGGCTCCCACTCCGAGAACCCAAAGAGTTCGCTTTCTATGTATGGATGTCATAATGTTCAGGGCTTTGGGTTTTCATTTGTATTCATCATGGGTGTTGATGCCCACTTAGTGGCTCCACGCTCAACTCATTGTACCAAATTTATTTTGGTCTCATAGACCCTTTGGTCTTCCAAAAACTTTTAATAAAATCGAGAGAGAGAGAGAGAGAGAGAGAGAGAGAGAGAGGGAAGGCGGGGGGGCATGGGCATAGCTGCATTTTGTGACTGCACCCAACGCATACTTAATACAACGTTTCCTATGTGAATTTTCTTGAAAATTTTAGAGTTCAAATGCAATTTGTCTCATGCATTTTCTATTATGAGTTATAAATTTAGACTTCTACCTCAGCATATGGTGATGATCGAGCCTGGTCCTGCAACAACATGCCATGCTTACTGGAATTGACAAGGTGAGCACGCAATAACTTGTTAGCCTTCAATCTTTGTGACTAGACTATATAGTTCTGCCTTGTGTTTAGCATATCCTTACAATAACTCAGCGAAGTAACTAAGCATGCAACTGACTGCTTCTGTGCTGAATTATACTAGTCACAATGGATGTGAAACACGCTCTTCATCAGAGATGTAGTACAGTAAAGGGAGCTCTGTGACCTGAATATATTTAACTCCTGTGTGCAGCCCTAATAACATTCACCTAACATTGAACAATTCCACACTTTGATGAGCAAACTAGCGCACTCCGGGTAAATTTCACTCAGCAAGTAGGTACCTATTTAATATCGGTTAGCTATGGAAGAGCTCAAAAAATTTTGACACAACCAAGCTCCCCGATCATATACGATTCTTAAAATGTTCACACTTCTGATACAGATCCTTATTGGAATACCCAAAAGAACCAGAAGAACTAATGTTTACAGGCTCCCGCAAATGCCCGTAGACAGGCAACAAATTCAAAGTAACGTACTTTGTCCAGCTTCTCGAACGAGTCTGCTCGGCGTGGAAGCCATCCCTTGATTGCCTCTCCTGCAACTGCCGAGAGCCAGGCAGGCCAACCTGCCGCAACTTGCTCCCCTTCTATGTGTTTTGGAAGATTACTGAGCCTCGGCCTTTCTATCCGTACATTTCCTTTTTCCCTTCTTTTTGACGCAGCGGAGTGCGATATCTGGACGACGGCCAGATTCTCATTCTGCTGCACAAGTGCCTTTCTCTCCCTTTCTTTGTCCAGAGGGCCATCGACTGCTTGTATGATATCAAACTTGCCTGACGCATTGGAAAACCTAGCTGACGATTGACGGGAAGCTTTACCTTTAGGACTGGGAGTGGATTCATGAACGGCCGCGGGTTTGACACAAGCGCAGCCCATCGCTGTGCATTCTTTGCCTGACTCTACTCCTTGTGCTTCAGGGCGCTAATCTCAACCAATCGGAGAGCGATTCAACATCACCGTGATGATTCGCAGATCCAAGTAGCTCCTGGATGTGTGCCGAGCGATCCACATTGTCGATGCTAGCCTGCTAAGGGATGGACTGAGAGCGAAGAAAGAGGTTGGGAGTGCACCAAAGAACGGGAAGGAAGTGGAAGTTCAGTGGACACTAAGGTGATGCAGTGGTGGAGGGAAGGAAGAAGATGAAGGAGCTATGGAAGAAAGAGGGCGAAAAGACCTGGGAAGGACTGTGTGAGATCGCCATAGCCAGCCAGCGTGTTGGAGGCCCGGAAGACAAAGGTTGTTTTTGTTCTTGACGATGATGATGATGATGATGATGATGATATTAATTATGATGAGGATGCGGTTCATGATGAGGAGCATGTTGGGTATGTTGATGGTGGTGGTGGTAGTTGTTGTTGTTGATTATTTGTTTGTTTGTCTCCTTCTTGTTGTTGTTTTTTGTTTTCTTGTTGCCCTTGTTTCTCTTTCAGTTGTTGTTGCTGTTGTTGTTGTTGTTGTTATGAGTGTCTCTTGCTCCTCTTCCTTGTTGACCGATCTCATTGACTCTTCTTGAAAACACACAACAAACATGCCTTTCACAACTAGCACCTTAACGTGTTACAAGGGACATGGGCCGCATGCAGCCCACGACCACTAGGATTGCTAGTCGCT
The DNA here is from genome assembly GCF_047967505.1 of Dipteris shenzhenensis. Taxonomy (NCBI): domain Eukaryota; kingdom Viridiplantae; phylum Streptophyta; class Polypodiopsida; order Gleicheniales; family Dipteridaceae; genus Dipteris; species Dipteris shenzhenensis. The sequence goes on from NC_141597.1 coordinate 25,246,110, forward strand.
CTTCCAACCACCTAGTGCCAATGGCATTCAAAGGAAGGTCGTTGCCACATGGTAGGAAGTTATTTAGCTCTCAAGGTTAGCAAGGTGGGCCCACAAAGCATGGAGGGTCAAGAGCAATGCCACATGGCGATTACAGATCTAATAAGGGGAGCACGTTAGACAAGTGTTGTGCATCTATTTATGAGTTTGCAAAAGAACGCTTGGGTGGCAGCTTGTCATCATTGTTAAGCTAGGGACTAAGCCACGTGGCTTCTTTTCAATTGATTTATTTTTCAAGTATGTGGTAGATTGGGTCTATCAAAGTGGCTTCTTGAATTCAATTATTTTTCAAGCATGTGGTAGATTAGATCTTTCACTAGAGATTAAGATTTTAATATTTTTAAAGGGGGTGCAACCTGGCTAGGAGTTAATTCAAGCTGTGACCTTTAACTTTGATATGCGTTTCTCCCTTGGCATCACCCTTATCCTGTCCAATAGTCACATTATCACCCCTTCAGGTCAAGTCATCGTCCAACTCCTTAGGTGCTCAACTCTCACTCTTGTGGACAGCTCAACATTAAATGCACTCAATTCAATATGAGTATATCTAAGAATTTATGGACATTTACCCAAAACTTATGCAATAATTAAGCTTTTGTAACATGTTAAGAGTATAAAACTAAAAGTTTAAAGCCTATTATAAATATTAGTGAAAGCTTTCTAACTATAAAGAGTAGACTTCAAAGCTATTAAAAACTTGTACTAGATATACATGTTTTGGTTCAAGATGGAGCTACAACTAGTTAGTGATACTTAGATAGTCCTTACAACATATCACCATGCACTTGTATCGAGGATAATTCTTAGCCACCATCCACTTGTAGGGAGGATTATTGATTGTGACAACAATGTCATAAATTGTTTCACTAATGTGGTTGATGTGCCCATTAAATTTTTGAGTGGGAAAGTGTAGTACATCCATGTTGTCTAGTGCATGCTAAAACTCATGAAAGGCCTAGTTTCAATTAATAGCCAAACAAGACATGCTTGAAGAGTTGTAGGCCAAAATTTATGCCCAGAGTGCCTTTTAAAACGATATGTATTGGATGTCACATGCACATCTCCTACCATAGAGACCTACAAACGAAACTTTGGCCATAGCCACTAACTTGTTAGATTATAATATCTGTGGGCCTACAAGTCCATTGATTAAAAATAGTCACACCTATTTGAGTTGCAAGCTCAAAACACCAACAAACAATAGGGGCTTTAATTAAGTAAGAAGATGAAAACTAGATAGGGTAACTTATGATGACAAACCTATTAATCAATCAAATATAGTAAATAAAATAAGACATGATTATATACATAAACCTCTTATGAGGAACATAGATTGTTTATGTATCAACCTTCACAATCTAGCGACACACCAGTCACACATAAAGTGCAATGTACAACATATTTTGTGATCCCATGTTAATGAGCTCCATAAGATAAGAGTTTTATTAGGAAAGTGATGTTGGAGTATGATTGTGAAGTTGGAGCAATGTGTTTCTTAAAGGAGCAACTTATTTGTCACTCACATTCTTAGATTTCAACTATTCTAGTAAATACCAAGCTATTATTGAAATTTTGAACACTTAGAAGTGATCAGATTTATGAAAATAATATGTAGATTTCTTAAGATGGGGATAATAGACTAAATTTACTTCCCAAAAAGGAGTTTTGTAATGAGAAAGTAATGGTGTGCTCCAAGATGTTTGGAAAATGCGTGAACTATTATGTTTTAGACCAAGTGAATACTTCTCATATTGGAATAGTTTACCAAACCAAATAGATTCACTTGCAATATTTTGGGTAGCATAATATCTACCTTACAATGAAATGATAACTGCCCAAGGGGACTACAACAAAGGTGTGAACCAAGAGAAAACAGAAGACCTAAATCTAGCTCTCTTACCAAATTCAAATTGGATGTCATACACTGAACCATAGCCTATGGCTCCTTGTATGTTTATAAGAACTTGTTGGCTAGTTATAGGTGAGGGATTTTCATAAGTTAGACACAAAGGGCAGCTAAATAATTCAAATTGTCCTTGTTATGGAAAAAGATACCAAGTTGTTTATGGAGCACTAATATTTCATGAGCCATAGATCCAACGACTTTGTATATTAATACATTTTTCTACACATTCTAGGGAGTTTCAAATGGTCAAGCATCATTTATTTGGGAGAATTTAAAATCTTATTGGCACATTCTTATTAAAAAATTGAGATCCACTTCCATCGAGAATTTAGTGAATCTTTGCCATCTCTTTCATACAAAATTATGTGCAAGATAGCTCTTGGCATCGGTGCTTCTAAATTCACTAGATTGTGTCATGAGGAGATCATCCACATTGGCAATTAAAACCACTGTGCTTTTGCAAGCTATGAGAATGTATAGATATGGGCTGGTTGAAGATTTCTCAAGACCAAGGCAATGAAAGTCTCTTCCATTCTACAAATAGCTAACATCCAAGGAAAAGTCTAAGAAACTCTATATCGGGCCCTACAATTTGGCTATTTCAACCAAGTCTATTCGCTCTCTCTCTCTCTCTCTCCCTCGCTCCCTCCCTCCCCCCTCTCTCTCTCTCTCTCTCTCTCCTCTCTCCTCTCTCCTCCTCCTCTCTCTCTCTCTCTCTCTCTCTCTCTCTCTCTCTCTCTACTGCATACCTAAAAACATTAATACATGGTATCACAAAATCTCAATTCAAGTGCCCTCTACCTTTGACAAGTCCATGTATTTTGGAAAATTTATTTCTCTACTAGACCTTTTAGGCTGTGAAGAAGAGGTTTCAACTTGATTGTAATCATTACTTTTAAATTTGACCATTTTTGTATTAAGTCTTTGACTAGTAATAACAAATTATTCATTGTTGAATGGCCTTAATATTAATACTTGCTAATGGTTCCAACGGAGTGACTAACATCAATATCATTGTAGATTAATCTTAAAATAGAATAGGTTCATTTACAATCACATTTTGGGAAATTATTAGCCCTCTTGTACTAAATCTCATTAAAATCTATGCTTTGCACTCAATAATATGGTAGGTACCACACATTTCTCATTGAAGTAAATATGCACTTCTTAACCAAAAGATGGGTTGGGAGGGACAAAAACCACAACACAACTAGAGTTAGCATGGCCTGCCAGTTGAGGGCAAAAGAGGAGAAGGAAAGGCTCAGAATCAGAGATAGGAACGCAAGAGCGGAGGTATCCAGACTTCAAAGATTGATTCAGAGTTTTTCTCATTCTCTTTTCATTAGAGGGTAGCTTTTGGAGGCTCAGGAGAGACTAGAGGAGATTCAGGGCAGGAGGGCCCAGTTCAGGTTTTACTCCCAGCAGATGTTCTGGATCCAGAAGGGGGATAGGTGCTCTAGAGAGTTCTTCAGGGCAGTGGGTCAGAGATACTCTTTGGACAGCCTTCCTAGACTTGTGGATGAGGCCGGGTCTCTTCAGACGGACCCTCACCGTCTTGTTGAGATCACTTCCGATTTCTATTCCACTCTTTACACCGCCGATCCAGTCACCGAGGAGATGATCAGAGCTAGAGAGGAGATTTGGAGCCATGTCCCCCAGATGGTCTCAGATAGGATGAGTCATGTTTTGGATAGCCCACTATCACTCCTGGAGATCACAGACGCATTACATGAGTTGCCCAGAGGCAGATGCCCGGGGGAGGATGGTTTGTCGCCACTTCTTTTCAGAGCTCTTTGGGATACGATTGGGCCCCATCTACTCTCTGCCTTTTCAGAGGCTCTCGATACAGGATCTTTGGGCGAGACATTTTGCCAAGTATGATTTGTCTCATCCCAAAAGGGGGAGACAAGATAGTCCCACGCAATTGGAGACCCATTACACTTCTAGAGACAGCCTACAAGATCCTAGCAAAGACCTTGGCTCTTCGCTTGAAGCCTATGCTACCAGATATCATCAGAGCTACTCAGACAGGATTTGTCCAAGATCGAAGTATCTTGGATAACATCTTCACCTTTTGGGAGGCCACTCACTGGGCGCAGGAGAGTCAGCAGGAGATTGCAGTTCTTCTTCTCGATTTTGAGAAGGCTTATGACAAGGTGGACTGGGGTTTCTTAGAGAGGGCACTATGAGGAGGCTAGGCTTTAGTGATAGATGGATTTCATGGGTCTCCTCACTTTACTCTCACTCTTCTAGTAGGATGGTGGTCTGTGGAGGTAGAGGACCGGCCTTTTAGCTATCCAGATCAGTACGACAGGGATGCCCGCTTGCACCTTACCTTTTCCTTTTCGTGGCGGAGGCTATGGGATACTTTATGCAGGCTACCAATCATGGCACTTTGGGCCTTCATCTGCCTATCCGGTAGGAGTAGGAGCTTTTGGACACTGAGTTTGCTGATGACACGGCACTGACAGTCAGAGGATATGCATATAGTCTTGCTACTACTGCGGACTCAATTGACAAGTTCTGCCTAGCCTTAGGGGGACTTGTCAATTGGAACAAATCAAAAAGCATCTGGACTGGAGCTCCAGCAGGATACCCCAGCATGGGGAGGAGACAGAGGCTTTGTGTGGATACCCAGAGGCACCTCCACGAGATATCTAGGCTTCGAGGTTGGCATTGAGGTGTCCCCAATGCAACAGTTTGCCCCAGTTCTTGAGAGTATCTGGAGAAAGCTAGCCTACTGGAGTACGGCTAGACTTTCATTGGCCAGAAGAGCGCTGGTACTCAACCAGGTTCTACTAGCAACCATGTGGTACGTTGCGTCATGTTGGTGCTTTCATACTGACTCGATCCGCCAGGTGAGGAGATTGCTTCAGAACTTTCTGTGGAGTGGTGGTGATGGTTCTGAGGACACTAGGGCCAGAGTTTCATGGGATACTATCACTTTACCCTCCTCGCAGGGAGGACTTGGGGTTCTTAATCCGGAGATGCAGAGCAGAGCTCTTTTAGTCAAACTTATTGTTAGAGGTTTGACTCCAGGAGATCAGCTGTGGAAGCAGTTCCTATTGCATGGGATTCACCAGTGCACCCCTAAAGCAGCAGGCCACCAGTGGTGGGCAGGTAGAGTCAGTTGGATCTTCCTGTCGGACCAGCATTCTCAGCTTTCCTCACCACTAGTGAAAAGGCTTATTCAGATCTGGGATCATTTTCGACAGCACCTCATCAGAGGAGTTCCCTCCTCCAGAGAGGAAATTGCTCGACAACCACTTTACCATAACCTCTTGGTTCGGTATCAGGGATCTTCCCCTAGTACAGAACATAGGACTCCCTTAGCCCGATGGCATGCTCAGGGGGTTGTGACAGTTGGAGATTGGTTCAGGGGAGGTGTGGAGATGTCAAAGGAGGTGATCAAAGATAGACACGGGCCACTTGGACAGATTGCTGCCACCAGATTACTGATCATGAGAGCTATTCCTCAGCAGTGGAGGGATATACTCACAGATCCAGCCTATGTTCACCCCATCTCTACTTAGTCAAGTGTTTTAGTGAGGCTGGGCTATGCATTGGAGTTCCGGCACTGTTTATTTATTTTGAGGCGGACTCCTCTCACAGATTGTATCCCACTCAGCTGTTGGATCGCGGCAGGAGCTCCTTTGCCAGAGAGTCAGGGTCATTGTTGCCTGGGTAAGGAATGGGTCACAGATCCAGGTTGACCATTACAGAGGATACTAGATGGAGACTTTGGATTTTTCAGGGTCGACCTCTTGCAGAGCTTGACTGGGGCCCAGGTGAGTGGGCATGGCCTGCTCCGGTGGTAGGCGATCGTCCTCTTTCCTTTTTCCAGTACTTGATGAGGGCAAGTTACAGGCTTCAGCAGAGAGACTCTCATCACCTACCATCTGCCTCCCAGCATTGGCATGCACAGGGACTTACTGCAGAGCTCTTACTGAGCTACTGGACTCACTTTTGGGGCATCAGTAGAGCCAGGAAAGTCTCTTACTTTCTTTGACTCACTATACATAGAGGCATACCTATGGGTACTTGGCTTCAGCAGATGGGTAGACCCTCCTTGGGTATGCGTTGTCAGCTTGCAGAGGAATCTAGCAAGCATTGTTTATGGAGCTGCCCCAGCTCTAGAGTGGTCTAGACAGGTATCTTCAGGTTGTTCTCACATGTTACATCTGAGTCCTTTCTGATGACATGGGGCGCTGCCCTTTAGGGGAGAGGATCTGGAGCCTTTACTCTCTTTGAGTCAGAGCCAGGAGACCACGGTTTCTTCATGCAGCGTCGCCAGAGACGGGGTCCCATAGAGGCCAACATCATGGAGCCACAGGATTTGCTTTTGGTACCTGTACCACAGCTCAGGATTCCCTGCCTACTTCAGTTGTAGGGTCAGCCTGGGAGGTGATTTCCAGCATTACCCTATGGCGGATATGGTGTTCGCAATGTTCTTTTGTCCTTGGGGGCCATTTATGCACGGAGGCTGACACTCTCGCTTCCATTTGGGTGGAGATTATCTTCACTCTCAGGAGTCAGTGGGAGCGGTGTACAGACACTGCTTCGGCAGCTCGTGGGAGACATATCCTTCATGAGGACATGGGACTACTACTTGTTTTTTCATTTGACCCCTTTTGGGATGTCGTGGCATTTTAGACCACCACCATGGCTTTTTTGCCACATTGTTGAGGCTAGGGATAGAGTACTTTCTCTCCCACCTGTTGTATGATTTGTTTTGAATGGAATATATCACTATTTATTTTACAAAAGAGGAGGGAGATGAGGCGGACACAAGATTATAAGGTGTATTCTCAATATACTTAAGGTGGAGGACAAAGAAGACAAGGTGCATGCTCAATATGTTTAATAAGTGCATGCTCAATATGCACTTCTTAAATAAAAGATAAGGTGTGGGAGGGGCGGAAAGCCAAAACACACATACTCACAAAATAGGAGGGAGATGAGGTGGATGATAAGAGGATAAGGTGCATGCTCAATATGACTAACTATATAATAATAGTTATTCCATTGTCATTTTTGACTTCTAAACACAATCCTATTAGGGTAAGGGCCTCATTTTGCTTTAGCCTTTTAATTATTTGATGTCGAGAATACCATGCACAAATATAAAATTGATGTTGGCATCCTTGATACTACTACTATGGTGGGCAACCTTTTTTGGTTGGGTATCCTTTGCTCCTTTGCACCCTTTATCAATAGTGAACCTTAACACCTCATGATGAATGGGTTAATTCCTAGCTAGTGTTAGAAAACCTTAGCACCTTTATCAATAGTGAACCTTAACACCTCATGATGAATGGGTTGATTCCTAGCTAGTGTTAGATGTGAACAGTTGCTTTAGGATAGAAAACAGGATTAAATTCGCATTGATGGGGATACATCAAAATTCTTTCCAAGAAAGAAAATGAGAGTGGTAACAAAGTTAATAAAAGAGTTGAGAGATGGAGGTTTTTAGGAAAACATAAATGGAAGGGAAAATGGTACTTAACCATTTCACCTATCTTATTTTTAACTTCTACCTCTCGTGCTCTTGCATACTTAACTTCACAAAATAGTTTGAACTAGTCCATCAAGCTATGGAAATACTATTGTACTAGACCCAAGGAGGAGGCTAGATTAGGAGTTTTTGACATTTAAAAGGCACTCGTGGGTTGGCTAATGGGATTTTCAAAACGTTAAAAGAACTTGAGGAGATGTGAGCATCCTTCTACTCAAGAACAATTATCTACAATCTAGAGCCTAAATGGGAAGGCCACCCATAATTATCTACAATCCAATGCCTTGTGTTACAAAAGGAAGCTCCTTTTGGAAGTCTATTTGGACCTTCTTTTAGGCTATCAAAGCTCAATTTATATTGTCAACAAAGGATTCTTTCGTGGGATTTAACTCCATATTGATTTCTATTATTCACACTACTAAAGCTTATCTTAGTGAATGATGAGGATTTCCTCAATGCCCATGCCTCGTTTAAAAATGATATGCAATGCTAGACTTAGCTTTGGGTAAGAAATGAACTTGAAGGGAAATCAGAGAGAGAAGTCGGGAGAGAATTTAGACTAACCAATGGAGATAGACACCTCAATTTTTGAATTTTAGACTTGTGTTTGGAGGCAATATGTTGAAAAGGGGGCACTCAGTTTTGTGGGGAGGCAATTTTTATAGAAAGAGGGATCTCTAGGGAGGCAATATTTGTGGAAAGGGGGCACTGAGCTTATTTTCTATAAGGAGTTTAGTTGGGTTAGTGGTTAGAATTTAGTTAGCTTATTTTTTATAAAGAGTTTAGTTGGGTTGGTGATCAAAATTTCTACCTGACCCATAACCTTGATTACGATAGTTGGCTCGAAATGATATGCTCACTAAAAAATAGACAAAGATAGAAGCACCAGCACAAATATCATTAGCAACATTAATTATAGATCAATTAAAATGTTAAATATGTAACCATATCGATTATCAAATATAGATTTGGATGCATAGAAGTCACTTCAAACAATTTTAATGCCAAAAACATATGGGTAGTCACTAGAAAATTATCTCAATGGTTCCCACAAATTGCAAACTCAAATACATTGAGATTAATATAGGATTCAAAGACATTTCATATCGATTCACATCAATTAGTCGAGAAAGTACAAAGTGAAAGGTTGGTCTAGATTGCACTCATTGCACTTGGAAAAGTTTATGATCAATATGTTATAGTGAGGGTTGACATAGATCAACCCCTTATTTTTAGAATCATGTTGAACATGCTCATGCAAGAGCCATTTATCCATTAAAAGAGGCAGTAATATTGACTCTAAATGTCATGAATAAGCTTTGTCCACTAGAGGAAGGGGTTCTCCAACAAGGCAAAGGCATATATCAAGACAATTCATGCATGCAATTATGATCAATATGTCATAGATAATTATTCTCATAATTATGGCAAACAATTTCATGCTTATCAATATTTGGTCATCAAGATCAACATCAAGGTCCTACCAATCAAAGGGGGACACAGAACCGTGTAACTTTAGTGAGTTATCAACAAAATACCCCACAAAGAACAAGTAATTATAATTGTTATGAAATTTTAATGCCCAGAAAAAGTTAGACCTCATATTTATGTAAGAGACCTAATAATGAAGCAAGGAAATCATTGCTTGTCATATTCAAGTTTCGACGACTGCATAATCTATTGATGCATACACATGCTTTATTCCATAGCGTTTGTACTCTGGCTTGTTCTTCTATATTTTCTCTATTAGAATATTCTCTTCCTATAGAACAAAGACAACTAAATTGATTTATCTATCCAAATAGACCATAAAGTATAAGCCTTGACTAAGGCCATTGCTTATTTTAACTATTAGTGGATATTCTAGAAGAATAGCCTTCCAATTTAGAGTTTTTACAAAGAAACGGTAGAATATTCCATTCAAAATAACATAGTACCAAAGTACGCATTACAACAAAGGTGGGAGAGTAATCTCCATCCTAGACCTCCACAAGAAAACCCAAAAAAATGGAGGTGTATAGAAACTCACAGTTTGTCATCTCCCAACCAATGAAAAACCCACAAAAGCCTCCTTTTGATAGAAAGAAGAATAGGATGACGCCTTGCCCCAAAACTTGCAAGTTTACTTGAAACTTGGGACGTGTGTGTAATCATCTCCCTCTATTTAATGGAGTTGGAGGCCATGGGACCTTATCTTGGGTGCAATCTAGATTTCCATAAAACCCCACACCACAAAGGTGAGAGTGAAAACCTCAACTCCATAAAAGATAAATGAGAGCCTCTTTAAAGATTATCTTGAGTAGAAAAAACATTACAATGGTGGGAGTGACCTTCCTTAACTGTTAACATCTCCTTCCACTCAAAATTCTCTCTCTCTCTCTCTCTCTCTCTCTCTCTCTCTCTCTCTCTCTCTCTCTCTCTCTCGCTCTCGCTCTCACTCTCACTCTCTCTCCCTCTTTCTCTCCACCCCCCCCCTCTCTCTCTCTCTCTCTCTCTCTCTCTCTCTCTCTCTCTCTCTTTTTCTCTCCCCTTGTGTGTGTGTGTGTATTGACAAAGGGAGCTAGTCTAGCCAGGGTATTGATATTGATCTTGTTATATGCAAATGATATAGTACTTATCTCATATTCACTGGAGGGATTACAACAGCATCTAGATGCATTGCAAGCTTTTTGTACAAACATAGGCCTCACAATTAGCCTTGAGAAAACCAAGGTTATGGTATTCAACACCTTGGTAGCATGGATCACCAAATTTGATTGCAGTTTTAGCCTTGGAGGAGAGGCGATTGAGGTGGTCTGGGAGTATGTTTATCGTGGGGTTACATTCATAGGGCCACGGTTCTCAATGAGGGGATTGTGAGTAATACTACGTCCATTTTCATGCTTAGTGAGCAATGCAAAACTCATAGTTTTCATATTTTATTTCACATTCAAGAGAAGTTGTAACATAAGTTTTGGTGCAAGAATTGGACACTTTGGCTTATGTAAGAGAACTTGTTGTGAGCTATGAGAGTGGTTTTGTGAAAATAAATGAAGAAGGATTAGTGGGGAGATAAAAGAAAAGAGTCTCTTTAACATGAAGAGAGAGAGAGAGAGAGAGAGAGAGAGAGAGAGAGAGAGGGTGAGGGGGAGTACCTTGATTCTTTTACCAATGGTATTTGTAGATTACCATGCGATATGTGCACAAGTCCATATATCAAGGTGAATCAAGTCAATAACACATTTTCTTGTAGTTTTGATTCTACCAATCACTGAATTTTTATCCAACAATCTTCCATAATCTATATATAATACTCTAGAGTTTTATAATAGAAGATTTGCATTCCTTATTTGTTTTCTTAACTTCTAGTGAGCATTTTTTACTACTATGAATCCCTATTTTGCTAGTGATATGTCTCTTTAGCTATAAAGTATGGCTCTAAACGCATTAGAGATTCTCCTTGTGTTGCAAAACGGCACTAATAGACTATTGGAGATCATGCATTACTACAAAATTTTACTAGCACAACTCACAATTGTTAAAATGCACCCATGAAAAATGTTGAAGGTTTGAGAGAAATGTACTTTTAATAGACCTCTAAATATCAAGTTCTCCTATGATTAGTATGAGGATGTTGTCAATTTTTCTTTTTCCAATATACACTAAGGTTTTATCACCTAGGATTTTGACAATTTGTGAGTGAATTTAGTGTGAGTATGCAAAAGAATCACTATGAGTTTGCATTATTTTGTATTCATGAAAAATGAAGGGGTTGTGGCAAGGTATCCTTTTATGTAATAGCCATAGTATAAAGATACTACTTCATAGATTTTTTTTTGTTTCCAAGAATTCACATATGACCATGTTTTTGAATTATCGTACATAGTGACCTTCAAGAGTACTAACTTTGTAGAAAAGGTGTCTATTGGTCTCTAAATCAATAATATGTTGGTATTGGAAATTAATACATGTAGAATTATGATCAATGTCTCATTTAACATTGCACTATCTTTCAAGGTTGGATCTGGACTGACCCATGCATTGCTTGCATGTATCCTAAGTGCTCTAATTAGAGGATTTATAGCCATGCAACTTTCTTTAATTTTTGGACAATAGACTTTTGCCCCTAGATTAAAAGATTAACCACTACTGGATGAGTAGCAACTGCCAAGGCTACCTTGAGAGTGGCCATCCTAGTAGTGTGGGCAAAAGTGTCCCCATCATCAATCCTCAATTGGTATGAGTATCCTTTGGCCACATAACAGGCCTTATGTTTGTCCACAGCACCACCCGATGTGTACTTGGTCTTGTAGAGCCACTTGACAACAATTATTGATCATTGCTTTGGTCTTGGAACCAACTCTTAGGTCCCATTCTTCTCAATGGCTTCTAACTCTAGCTCCATGGCTTTCACCAATGCTTCTGAGAAATCCCTTCCTTCACTGAAGAGGGCTCTTGGTTTTTAAGGATACAAGACATGAAAGAGTAATGTACCTAAAGAGGGGTTGCCACTACAACCTTCTCCTTTCCACACTAGGACATGCATGGACGTTCCTCTTCCCTAAGCCATGAATATAAAATATATGTAACTCCAGAATCATAGAGAGTTTCAATCATCCACTTGGGCACTCTCTGAGAACCTGAACCTGAACTCTCCCTTGCGTCTTGAGGAGGTGCATCACCATCTAGTTCATTGTTTGGTTCACTATCTGGAACACTATCTTGAACATGTATTGGTACTTGTGGGGGTTCAGGCATGCGAACAACAACACTATCATCTCATCATCAACTAACTCACCAAGGATAGGTGGCTGCTCAATCACTATAGATGTATTTTGTTATTAAAATGACATCCCTATTCAATCTCTTAAGTTGAGGAATCATACAGCCAATATCCAGACGATTGAGAGCTAAGTTGCATTAATTCGCTCGATTTTTTTTTTCGATTCGAAAAAATGCGAGATCGCGATTTTCCTGAATTAAAATGAATCCAACGATTTTTCCTAATTTATTCATACGAATAAGCTATTCGTATGAACAAACCTTTATTTGTACGAATAAATGTAGTATAAATACGAAACAATTGTTATTTTTGGTATTCGTACGAATACATCCAACTGTATTCTTGAGCCACCTGCTTGCCTGCCTATCACCTCTTGGTTGCCTACCTGCTACCTCTTGCTTACTTCCATACCTACCATCTCTCATCATAGGTACCTTACTGCACCTTACTTTTATTATAGTCTTTCATAAGTAATCAATGTTTCTCTCTGTCTTGTTTTGTTTAAGATTGGTACTCATCTCTCTTAGGAGAGTTGTGTGTTGCAGTCTTTTTAAATTGTTTAATATTTATTTTGTATTGTATTTAAGTGTGTGTCTAGACAGGCTAACACTCATCTCTCTTGCGAGAGTTGTGTGTTGCAGTTTGTTTTTGTTGTGTGTTGCAATTTTAATTATAATATAAATAATTATCTTTTACCTGAGACTGGCACTCATCTCTCTTAAGAGAGTTGTGTGTTGCAGTCTCAGTTTGTATAAAAATGTTTGTTTGTAGGAACTCTTGGGCTGGCACTCATATCTCTTAAGAGAGTTGTGTGTTACAGTCCAAGCTTAGTGATGTTTTCATAGATGCTTATTCTGGCACTCATCTCTCCCTTGAGAGTTGTGTTACAGTCTAAGTTTAGAGATGTTTTCAAGTACTTAGTCTGGCACTCAACTGTCCCTTGATAGTTGTGTGTTGCAGTCTAAGTCAGATATCATGCGACGTTGTCTTAGACACTTAGTCTGGCACTCAACTATCCTTGGATAATTGTGTGTTGCAGCCTAAGTTAGAAATCATGTGATGTGCTTTTAGACACTCAGTCTGGCACTCAACTGTCACTTGATAGTTGTGTGTTGCAGTTGAATCCTAGTGTTAGATGGTGAAGTCCACGATTAGGTTATATCTAGGTCATTTTTTTGTGTTTTGATTTTCTATAGTATGTTACATGATTTGAGGCTTGAGCTTGAGTTGAGAGGTTATGCCTAAGTGATTTCATAGACTGCTTGCATTTCTTAGACTACTTGCATTGATTTTCTTATTGCACCTGGCACTAAATTCTTTTTTGAATTCTGTGTTGCAGCTTACTGCATATGAGATGGCTCACACAGGTAAGAAGAGGAAGTGTCAACAACCTGATCTCACAAAGTCTTAGAGGAAGGTGCTGAAAAACAAGAACATACACTTCTTAATGAATGTCAATCAGGACATCATTGAGACAGCTTTCCAAAATGGTGAAAGTGGTGTACACAATTTGGTGAGGACAATGGCAGAGCATGGAGGGAGGACCTTGCATGATCGATTTCCAAATAATTTCACAGTAGAGTCTATAGACTAGTATTTGTACCACTTAGCGATGGAGGGCCGACGATGCCTCGGTCAAATAGATTGAGACACAACGCAGCTACAAGCACCACTGTAGCCATGCCATGCATATGCACCAGTGCATCCATCACAACATGTCGAACCCCATATCCCTTTTTTCCAAGATCTTTCATACCTAGAAGTTCCTCCTCCTTTTTCACATCTCCCACCACATACACGATCACATTTCACCACATCTTTTGTGCCTCCATTTGTGCCTCCTATTGCACGCGCAGACCAGTTTTCATCTCTTGTATTTTCGCCTACACCACAAATGCACAATCTATTTGCACAAGCAGATACATTCCCATCTCCTTCATTCTCGCCTGCACAAGCACCACGCATATCACATGGCTTGCGTGATCATGTAGAAGTGCCAAGACCCATGTGGCCCATATTGCTTCAGCGACAAGACATCCAATTCACACCTAGTGTAGCTGTGGGCACATGCACGAAAGGAACAATCAACATGTGCAATATTCTTTTTGCTTCCTTTGAAAGGGACAAGATTTATGCATGTAAGGTGCTGAGGGTTTCTGTGTTCATTGATGCATTGAAGGCCAATGCATTGGAAGAAGCCACATGCTTGGGCGATGTCGTACATCCAGGCAATAGGTCTAGTCCATGATGATAACCCAATGATACTATTTTCGTTCTAGAATGGAAATCATTTGGAAAGATGGCTAACCTACCTCGGACATGACAGAAAGCGACCATCTTTGGTGTTTCACAGAGATGATGCGAAAATGCCTGCTAGAGCTCCACGGGTCCATCAGCATGTATTTGATATTTTAAGTGCACTAGTTTGCACTATTCATTACATGCACCAACACAATGTCCTGCATATAATGATTTGCAAAAGATTATGCTACACTTCTCGGAGTCATCCGAGGAGGTGTATATGGGCATTTGTGATTGGGGAATGATGACCCCATGCAACACTAGAAAGCACTATCCCGCATTACTCAGTGACAGCCCCAACACTGTGCGAAGCTCCATTGCTAGGTTTCATCACGTTGCTCCAAAGTGCCTTTGCACCAATCCCCCACCTTTCGATGTTGCACAGGATGTGTATGCCATGTCTCATCACATCCTAAAAATCTTGGGCATTTGTGCACCATCGCCAAGTACGGGGCCTGCAGAAGCTCTAATCGGGCGTTACGATGATTTGCGGTTAAGGGAAAGTCAACCGAACCGAATAGACATCCAAGTACTGTACATTTTTGTGGGATTTTTGAAATTGCTCCAAGATGTGGTATACAACTCAGTTCAAAACAAGGACTTAGAGCAGCCAATGACTGAGTCTTTCTTAGACGCCAAGATGTAACATGAGTGATCGATCATGGAACTTGTAACATTTTTAGTTTTATATATCATTCAAGTTTGGATCCACTCCATTGTTCAAGCAGTTTGTATATTTACAGTGACATGATAAATGATGCGATAAGTAATGTTTAAATATTGTTTGTATAAGTGAATGATGCGATAAAAATGACGATCCAATTGTCAAATATGATAAATGATGCAATAATTAATGTTTAAATATTATTTGTATAACTAAATGTTGTGATAAAAATGATGGTCCAATTTTAAAATATGATAAATGATGCGACAATAAATATTTAAATATTATTTGTATAGGTTTAATATTATTTAATTATTTAAATATTTAATATTATTTGTGGTTACAAATTAATTTTATCTTGTTATAATTTTTTAGGCTAAGTATGAGCATGGAGGGAGATAACTTAGAGAACATTCTCCCACAAGATCCTCCCCAACCAGAGCAACATCCAGCCCAAGAGGGCCCACAAGGTGCTTTTGTGCCTCAAGAGGTTAATTTATTAGACCTTGCCGACTTGCCCACATCTGCCATACCTCTCCGTCAACAAGATGTTACTGCTGAGGAGTTACAAGATCACGTTGCATCACAAGCCAAAGAGATCGAGGACCTACAAGCACGCGTACAGACATTGGAGGCTAAGCTTGCACGCTAGAAATAGTCCTTTGGAGATTTGGATGTAGCTGAGGATACATATATTTTTGATTTTGAGGACCTCACTAATATAGATTCGCAGGGTGCAGGACCAAGCACTCAGGGAACGGTAAATGTGGATCCTACTACATAATTATGTACATTGTAAACTTCATATATAACTTTATAATACCCTTGTTCTGCAATGATGGTTCAAGTGATATAAGTGAGTTAAGTGGACTAAGGGATTTAAGTGGTATAAGTGATCTAAGTAGACTAGATGATTTAAGTGACTTAAGTGATTTAAGTGGACCAAGTAATTTAAGTGATCTAAGTGAATTAAGTGGTTCATCCATGTGCTGGCATAGATCTTGGAGAGTCTTTGTGCTTACTAGTCTGGTCCAATCAAGACAAGATACTGCATGTAACATTTTGATTTGCAAGTGTTTCTAGAGTATATGTATTCTTCCTTCAAGGTGATCCTCTTGCTGGAAGACTTCAACAACAAGCTCTTAGTATAATGTAGTGATGCCTTGTAGCAAAAGATCTTGTGCTAACCCCTCCGCATCATCATCGGGCTTGACCTAGTAGTTGAATTTCCAACTTGGAAATTATTGCTTTTTGATTTTGCCAATCCATGCACTTATCTTTATACTTACCCAATGTGGAGGTGTATGCAAGATTTAGACTATTGAATTGTTGAGTTGCTTTTGGATGCTTTGGAAATTGATCATTAAGCATGCGGAGTTGGAGTATCTCTTGTTCTTGAGCATCCAGTTTCTGTTTGGTGTGCACAAGTATCTCTCTTGATGCCGTGCATTCCTTCTCTAGTGCTTGAAGTTGACGTTCACCCTCTTTGAGGCTGTTTTGCAATTCATTAGTGTCTAATGTGGCACGGAGTTGATCCTCTTTAAGAAGTAATCTTTCATTTAATTGCACCAATTCCTTCTTGATATCATCACAAGTGGCTTGCATATGGGAGAGGAATAACTTGACCTTTTCCTTTTGGTTCAAGGCATCAGATAGCTATAGGTGTTTATCTTGGAGAGAAACCGTGGCTTGTAGGGCATTCTTTCTACTTTTCGCTAGAGCATTTTGTGTAAGGAGATGTTGTTGCATTTGTTCTACCATGCTTTCCTTGAGCTTCATAATTTCAGTCGGAGCATCTGTCTTTCCATTTCTCTTTCTTGCTCATCTAACGCCATGGTAGCAAATAATTGAGACCATTGTTGTAACTATTGGCTGTGATGTTGTATGATCTGCAATGTGCCATGGCCTTGCTTGTATTGGACATACAGTTGACTCCCATGTGCCCATTCTAACAATATATGCCGAAGTTTTTTCTTTTAGAGACGTATCAATACTCTCCAAAAACATAGTTCCCCAGGGAGTAATGCACATTACATTTATCAAGGGCCGGGCTTGCTTGCTAGTCCATCCATCAAATGCAAGAATGCACCCATATATAGGAATAAAGTCCAATATCTTTTTTTTCAAGCAATCTGCCACAGTTTGTTTGACTCTATCAAGATGATCGATACACATTTTATTATAATCTGGCAAAATAAATCCTGGTCTAGCACATGATTTCAAGGCATTATGAAACATGTCATCTCTCATGACATTGAATGGTATACCATTTTTAACAAATGCTTCTGTCCATCTTAAGTGCTCTTCATGCACTTGTTGTCAAAGAAATCCATTCTCCATAGAAGATTGTTCTCCCTTTTTTCTCTTCTTTACCTGACAGACATTAGTCGCATCAAAACTCACCTGTAACCCACTTGCTAGCATATCTACATCACCTTCATGTATGGATACACTCCTCACATTTATTGGTGCTTCTCCTTCAACTGTCTCATCAACCTCAGTGCTCATATCTTGTTGATTTGCATAATTTCTTATTAGGGTCGGATTAACCACTTTCTTCACTTTCTCTAAATACGATTTGCACAACAGAAGAACATCAGATGGAGTGCATGTGCAAGCTCCAACGTCACTGCCTATTTTGAGAAAATGTTGCTTGATGCAAGTAGAACCACTTGTGAATTTGTGTCCACAATATTTACACTTCAAGAAAGAGACCGAGGCATGTACTTTTTATATCTCCGTCACGTATGACCAAATCTTGCTGCGCACCATGCTTTTAAAGTTGCCAAAAACAAAATACAAAAAAAACTAATTTGGGTATACAATAGAAACATATTGCAACACATTTTATAACAAACAATGCATATGCTTTGAAAAACACGTTTGAGCATGCAATATATTAATTATCATTCAATCACACTCTTTTAAAATAATTCACATTCTATTGAAAGAATATTAAATATTCATTCAAAAGAAAGTGTAAGAGTGATTTTTTTCAATCCCACACTGTGAACACCTCAAGGTATATTTGGTTGCAAGCTTCTTCCTTGTCTTTTGCCAACCCTTTCCTCTCATCTTCCTTCAATCCCCTTTCTCTATTCTTCCCCTTCCACCCTCCCCTTTTCCATTCTACTCCTTCTTCCTTCTAACATGGCCTCCATGTCAGAGATGGATGAGAATAGGGTGTAATATATTTGTATTACCCACCTTCCTTGTGGTCCAACAATTAGATGGGAATAATTATGATGTATGGTAGGTTTTGATGGAGACCCTCGTGTAGACATATGATCTAGAAGATTTCATCTTGGTGGGGGTGCCAAGGACAAATCCCCTTGACACAAACCTCAAGATCCTAGCTCAGGTGTGGGACCAAGTGAATGCAAGGGTATGCTCTTTCATTTTCCTGAATTGTACTCCTTGGATTATAACTCATGTGAAGCACATGATGGTAGCCAAAGGAATATGGGAGCACTTGCCATTCTTGTACAACAGAACTTCTCCCATGAGAGGGTGTCCTTGGAAGTTCATATGAGATTGTTGGATCCCACAAAGTCTTCATCAATGTGGAGCATATCAACAAGCTCCAGGAACTTCACATTTATGTAGAAAAGGAGAGATCATCTAAGGAGGACAAGGCCATTATATTGCCATCCCACCTGGCTTCTCAATACTTTGCATTTTATTCATCCTTGATTACTAATGGAAGGATAAATATGCTGAGTTGGAAACAGTTGATACCTATGGTGCTCAACCAAGAGGAACATTTTTAGAGCACTCCTAGGGTGATAGCTCAAAGGCCTTCACTACTCTACATAAGGAAAGGAACCAAGGAAGAAGGACCTCTTTCGACAAGAAGATAGATGTACAAAAGGAAGTGAAGGTCAATCATTGTGGCTAGAAAGGCCATTATTAGAGGAAGTTTCCTCTATGGATATCCAGTAAGGGTACCAGTTCCTCTTCCACAACAATTACTCCACCAGTTCCTCTTTTGCAACAATTACTCTGGTTCCTCTTCCCATAGCAATTACATCGGTCTTTGTCCATATTTAGATTCTTGATTCTTTGCCATCTCCCATTGGAGAGGGGGTTCATGGCGAAGGTGGTTTCGACATCATTCCCTATGGTAAAAGGGGGATGCACTCCTCTGAGGTACTATTTGTTTCCTCCCTTTGTTTTAACTGCTCTCAGTATATGAGGCATGCATGCATGGCACAAATGTTCTATTTAATGTAGGCTATCTACTGGTCATGGATAAAGCAACTGGCTAGGTAGTTCACATGG
This sequence comes from Dipteris shenzhenensis, assembly GCF_047967505.1. Lineage (NCBI taxonomy): Eukaryota > Viridiplantae > Streptophyta > Polypodiopsida > Gleicheniales > Dipteridaceae > Dipteris > Dipteris shenzhenensis. Next base: position 25,265,578 of record NC_141597.1, read on the forward strand.
TACGATGGATCATGGCATTTATAATTTGTCAACCCTCTCTTCTATCACTAGACCCCTTGAAGTATATACATACAGACATACATACACACACACACATACATACATACATACATACACACACACATACATGCATGCATACATACATAGATATATATATATGGAGAGCTTCCCAAGAATAGATGGTTCTTGGTTTACCTGATGTGCACAACAAGCATGGTCAGCGCCGTTCATGTATAAGGGGGAAGCAACACAAAGAGGCATTTCCAAAGTATTCTTCTAGGTGGGCTTCTACACTTCTAGAAATGTTTCATGTGGATCTCTATGGGCTTATGATAGTCCCTAGTCTTGGAGGTGTGTTCTATTTTATGCTAGTAGTTGATGACTTTTGCAAGTTCATGTGGATTTATTTCTGGCTCAAGTGGGAATGGGATAAATTTTTTTGTGAGAGTTTAAGGATCTCCTTATTTAGTTCCTTAGATCTCTTGTGAGAAATATGTTTGTTTTTGTGTTTATGAAATTTGTTTGTGGAAGTTCTAAGATCTTATTGAGTTTCTTAGATCTCATGTGAATAGATTTTTGTATGTGGGAGTTCTAGGATCTCTTTGGTGAGTCCCTTAGATCTTTTGTGATAAATGAGCTTGTTTTTGTGTCTATGAATGTTTTTTGTGAGAAATATGTTTGTTTTTGTTTCTTAGATCTCATGTGAATAGATTTTTGTATGTGGGAGTTCTAGGATCTCTTTGGTGAGTCCCTTAGATCTTTTGTGATAAATGAGCTTGTTTTTGTTTGTGGGAGTTCTAAGATCTCCTTGTTGAGTTTCTTAGATCTCATGTGAATAGATTTTTGTACGTGGGAGTTCTAGGATATCTTTGGTGAGTTCCTTAGATCTCTTGTGATAAATGAGCTTGTTTTTGTGTTTATGAAATTTGTTTGTGGGAGTTCTAAGATCTCCTTGTTGAGTTTCTTAGATATCATGTGAATAGATTTTTGTACGTGGGAGGTCTAGGATCTCTTTGGTGAGTACCTTAGATCTCTTGCGATAAATGGGCTTGTTTTTGTGTCTATGAAATTTGTTTGTGGGAGTTCTAAGATCTCCTTGTTGAGTTTCTTAGATCTCATGTGAATAGATTTTTGTACATGGGAGGTCTAGGATCTCTTTGGTGAGTTCCTTAGATCTCTTGTGATAAATGGGCTTGTTTTTGTGTCTATGAAATTTGTTTGTAGGAGTTCTAAGATCTCCTTATTGACTTTCTTAGTTCTCATGTGAATAGATTTTTGTACGTGGGAGGTCTAGGATCTCTTTGGTGAGTTCCTTAGATCTCTTATGATGAATGGGCTTGTTTTTGTGTATGAAATTTATTTGTGGGAGTTATAGGATCTCCTTGTTGAGTTTCTTAGATCTCATGTGAATAGATTTTTGTATGTGGGAGTTTAGGATCTCCTTGTTGAGTTCCTTAGATCTCTTGTGAGAAATGGGCTTGTTTTCGTGTCTATGAAATTATTAAATTAGTTTGTGGAAGTTCTAAGATCTCCTTCTTGAGTTCCTTAGATCTTTTGTGGGAATTTTTGTATGTGGGAGTTTTAGGATCTTCTCTTTGAGTTCCCTAGACCTCATGTGAGAAATATGATTTTATTGTGTTTGTATTCTCACACTTTCTTTGAATGAATATGTAATATTCTTTCAATAGAATGTGAAAGAATACAGAGTTTTAAAGTGTACAAATTGAAAGTTTTAAAAGTTATTTTTCAAATCTAAAAACACCTTCAAACAAGTCACTCTTTTGCTGTACACCCAAACAATCCACGCCTCCTCGCATTCTTTCAATAGCCCCAGATAGCATCCCAAAATACCTCACAGTTTGCTAGGTCCAAGCACCCTCCACAACTTAGGTCTTTGGCCAACCTTTGGATTTGACACCATGTGAGAGGGCAGTGCAATTTGAATGGAGAAATAGAGCACAAATACTCTAACAAAAATGCAAGAGAGAGAGAGAGAGAGAGAGAGAGAGAGAGACCTTATGCAAGTGTACTGGTACAACATAGGGGGAAAGGCCCTATATATAGGGCCCCCTCACCAACCCATTTGGTCAATTGAAGGGCTATGCTGATTGACCCAGGGTTAGGTGTTACCTGATGGTTGGGGGTTGGTTGGCCATCCAACCAAGGCGCCTAGGTGGAGCATATGTGGTGACCACCTGGTAGCATACAACAAGGGATCAAGGGGTGGTGGAAATAGCCCCACATCCCATTGACCCTATCCTAGCCATTGCACTTTCATGGCAGCCTAAGAGAACCACCATATCCAACCCCTCCTACCTCAAATGGGTAGGTAGACCCATAACAATAGCCCTCACTCTATGATACAACATGGCTCGAAGGCTTGTGAAAATAGCCCTATATCCCCTCTACCCTAACCTAGCCACTGGACCTTCATGGCAACCTAAGAGAGACCCCAAATCCAACCCCTCTTGTGTTACATGGGTGGGTAGATCCACAACAATAACCCTCACTCTATGATACAAGAGATGCTACCTCACAACAATGGCCCTCACTCTATGATACAAGAGATGCTACCTCTAACACTTCCTTCCCATAGAGGAAACATGTAATATCGACATTCTTAGTTTGGTTCATTTAATATGCCAGCCTTTTGCCTTCCTTTCTACCTAATGGACATTTATGTGCTACTTGGATTTGTCAAACTAGCATTCTTCAACTGTGTGGCCTGATGATTGTAGATGTTGTAGTATCATCCTAGTTGACATTCATTACTAGTATGCCCATCCACTTTGCACTTCTTCTTTTTTTGGAGATCCTCTTATTTCCATCTCTTTGAGAAGCTTTTTCAACTCCTCTTTTTCTATCCGCATTATGCTTTTTTACAATCAACGTATCTTCATCCTCCTCATTGTCCATGTCATGAAAGGCTACCTCTTTCCTTCTTTTAGGTTCATTGATGGCCCCCTTCTCAATCACAATATCTTTGTGTAGCAATTTGTCATGTATTCTTATCAAATTTGTGAACTCCATGTTGTGCTCCTCTATGCGAAGGCTATTGAGTAGTTCTACCATTTGTTGGATTTTTGGGGCATAATGATGCAAGAATTGAAAGAGATGTATGAGATCCTTGATATGATCATCCCCATCTCAGGTTGCAACTTGCCCTTTGCAATTTGTTCCAAAAGAATATTAGATCTCTTTTATTCAAGTAACTAAGTGCTAGTGCAAAATAAAGGATATGACTTGAGTTGACTTGATTCAAATGGCTCTGCCTCTTGATTGAAAGTTTAATTCCCTTAGTGTTCATCGTCCTCCAAACTTTATAGTCCTGATCCTTATCCATTGCTTCATTTGTTGTAGTCTTTTCATTAGAGCTTTTTATATCCACAATTAGCATTTTTATGCCTTGGGATCTGTTTTCTTTTTTGTATCATTTTTGGGTTTCATTAATCATCTAGTAAACTTGATGCAGGGAAAGTTTTGTTAATGAGGCCTATTAAAGTGGAGAGGAGAGGGAGATAGTGAATGAAAGAGTACACCATAGAAAGCTACAATGTAAAATATCTATTGAAAAATGAAGGAATTTACACTCATATACAATTGGGAAATAGGTTTAGGGTTGCTCCCCATTTGCCTTAGATATACACTTATACAATTAGGGAATGAGGTTATGGTTGCACCCCTTTTCCCTCAATTTTCCCTAATATGGACATGAGTCTATATTACTATATGCTTGCACACTATTACAATACATGCACATGGTATTTACATGTTGAGATTTTTTTTCTCAACATCTTCCCTCAAGATCAACAATATGAACTTGGCCTTGCCTAAACATGATAGTTCTAGGATAGAAGAAGGACTCTTTATTACTTTCCATCACTCCTCTTAAATGGGAATGTCCTTCCTCTGAGTTTAACGAAGATCTTGTTGGTGTTCCTCAAAATTTTTCCAAGAGTTTTGCTAAAGATGCCTATTAAACATAATAATTTTTGCCAAAATGCTACAGTCTGATGTCGCCAAAACTAGCACTTTTTCTTCAATGAAATGCTCTCTAACATCAATATCTTTGCTTAGAAATAATGTACTAGATTCTTTTCAAGTGCTTGAACCAGTTGATTATCATAGTATAATGTTGTTGGTTTTGTCTCATCAAAATACTCAATTTTTTATAATAGACATTTGAGTCATATAGCTAGCTTCTCATGATCATGTTGTGAGAGCTCTATATTGTGATTTTGTTTATGAAAAATAGATGATCGGTTTCTTGCTTGATAACCACGAAATTTGTCCTTAACCAAAAAAAAAAACATAACCTTAGGTTGAGCTTATTGTATTCTAATCTCCTGTATAGTCACTATCATAGTAACCATGCAAGCACGTATGACTTCCTTGTATTCAATTTCAAACTATTGGGTGAATTTGATATATCTCAATGCTCTTTTGGCTACATTTTGGTGAGATTGTTGGCTTTGATATAAACTCTCCCACTGAACTTACAATATAACATATTTCTAGCCTATGATTATCAAATATATCAAAGATCCAATAAGCTACCTATGTACCTTTCGTTAGTTGGCTTTTCTTCATCTTTTGTTAGCTTCATATTCTACTCCATTGGTATTGCTGCAATCTTGCAATCTTGCAATCTTGAATATGGAACTTTTTTGGTAGATTGTTGACATCTTTGTGTTGACTCATGAATGTGATTCAATGCCTAGACAATCGTGCATGAAGCCAAGATCTTTCATGTCAAATTTTGCAAATAGATTTTTCTTTAGCTCGTGATGAACACTACATTGTTGCCATCACTATAAGACCATCTACATACATAAGTGCAATGGCTATGTCTTCCTAAATTTTTGTTAGCTTGCAATTTTTTGGTTTTTTTGTTTTTTTACACATCCATGTGGTTGATGCATGTATAACTATTCATCTAGATAGGCATTTAAGAATGCATTTTTTATATTGGTTGTTGCTAGTACTACCAAAATATTATGGAATCCATTGTTGCTAAAGGAGAACCAGTTTCTTCATAATCCTCTCCATAATGTGGTGGAAACCCTTTTCCAAGTAGTCTATCTTTGTATCATTCAATGGTTCCATCTAGATTGTAATTTACCTTGTAAACCCATTTGTTTGCAATGTCTTTTTTTACTAGTGGTAAGTCACATAACTCCCATGTATTGCTTTTGTACAATGGATCCATTTATTGGATCCAAAAGATATTGAAATATTCCAATAGGAAGGCTATATGTGGAGATTTGGCTTATGCTAGGTGGTGTGTGGATTCTAGGATCCATCCAAAGTCTCATACAATCCCTAGGTTTCATGGCTAGAGAATTATTGGACTCCTCAAGACTGCCAATTCTTAGATGCCCAAGGGTGATCCACACACAAACTTGTAATGTATGATATTGAGATGATATTTATAATGATGTTTTTCACGTCAATAACATCAAGTTTTATTTTGACACCCGTCAATTTTACAAAATATTTTGATGTTTTACAAAATTAAATTAAAAAATGAACATTGAAATTGATAGTGTTTTGTAGTAATGTCATAGTCTAGATATTTGCTCTCAAACAAAACCATTTTGACCACTTCATAAAAGTGCCACCCCTATTGCAAAGTTACTAGATTATTTTTGAACCACTAATGGTTCATTGGGATCCAATACCTTCAATACTAGAGTTGAAGCTACATCTAATTTAAGCTTTTAAACTTTTTAACCATTGGTTTCTACCCAAATCAAGGCTTTCTCTTTGATCTACCATCAAAATAGCTACTTTAACATAGTCCTTAATGAATCGACAATAGAATTATGATAAGCCTAGGAATTTTTGCAATTCCTCTAAATTATTAGGATGTGCCCATTCTAATATGGCCCTTTTCCATCTTGGGATATAATATGTAGCAAATATTTCACATATTTTGTAAAGAATTCACATTTGGATTCCTTTACAAAAAAGAGTGTTTGTTGCACAGTTGGAGCACTTGGCTCAAGTGTTGAAGGTGTTGGATTTTAAGTTAAATATAAATTAAAATAGCATCCAAAAATAGTACTACAAATTTCCCCAAAAGGTCTCAAGACATTGTTCATAAGTGTCATGAATGTAGTTGGTGCAGTAGTTAAACCAAATGGCATTACTTTGAACTTTTAATTTCCATATTAAGTTCTAAAAGCTATAATGCAAATGCCATTGTGAGTCATACAAAGATGATTATAGTGCTAGAGCTGCTTGACACCAACCTCTTTGTATTCCCAAGCATTGACAATGAGTGCAACGTTCAAAGGCATGCGGCTTCTAGAGAAAGACTTGAACACATTGCAAACTTTTGATTTCTTTCAATCATTTCCTTCCAACCTCCTTCCAACACAAACATATTCTTAGACCTTGCATCATTTGTTAGTCATGATGTCTCTGTAGAGAACTTGGAGTGTATGGCCATTTTAAGCATGTGCAAAACAGTGAAGCTTAGACAATACGATTTCATGCTTCTTTGGCATTGCTTCATCAAAGAGCATGAGGATAGCATCAAAGAAGCATCTACACCAAAAAATTCATCTACATTGTTAAGAATAGCTTCGACCTATCGAATGTTGCTTCGTCACATCTCCCACGTTGTTGCAAGTGTCATGAATTGGAGCTCGTTGATACTTACCTAAGAAAACCTTCAAAGAGTGCACTCTCCAACTTACAATGCATCTTAGAAATCTCCTTTCCCCTAATGCGTACGTAGTGATATCTCAAACTTAAGTTAATTTTAATAGAAAAATTGATCCTAGTTAAAGAGATCATTAATGCAAGGTGCTGGGTATCTATTCTTTATTGTGATTTTCTTGAATGCTTAATAATTTATGTATAGTCTTAGCCTTTTCCTTCACTAATAGGATTGGTGAAGTTGATGGAAAATTTCTAGGTTGAGAATTTGTCATTTTCTAAGATATTCAATTAATTGGCATTCAACATCCCAATCATTTCTATATTGTGATCTACATCTTGCCCTAGAAGAAAACCATCAGGCAAATTAGTAAAACATATTTGAATTCAACTAATAATTTATCGAGAGAAAAATAATGTTTGTAATGGAAATGCATCATAAGAAATTAAACAAACAAAGAAAAGCTTGCACTGATCAGTGTTGCAAAAGTCATTTTAGTTTCATCGGGCAAATAAGAGGAGAGTTTGGTATATCATGTTCCCTTTGAATTTGTAAGATCTTTCCCTCTTCTTCAAATATTATAGGTCATTAAGGTAACTAATCTATAAAATATGCCCTAGATCCATTCTTTCACCAATATTAAATGTTTCCTATCCATATGCATAATCTAAAAATTTAAGGCATCTTTGTACCCTTGGTGGATATCCAGCTTGACACAACATGTCGTGGAGTCCCAAACATTTTTATCCTTTCCCTTAGGTATGAATACCACATTATTGGAAGCAGCACATGTGGATACTATTCTTATGATAAGCCTCGGCTTCTTTATATTTTTCTCTGCCCCTCATAATGGAAACACTTCTATTATATACAGTTGCTTTTGTTGATATTTCCTCATGCTTCATGTAGTCAAAATGAATCCACTTAGCCATGAATCCTAGTGCTCCCACTAGTGTTCCTCTCTTGTGTGTGGTCTCCTATTTTGAGAAATACTTTATTCTAAAGATCTCTTTCGAATTCTCCCATCAATGCTTGCCATTTGGATTTTTGTTATGGTGCCATGAGTCCTTAGGTGGACCCTTAAATTAAATCCCTCTCATGAGACTTCCATTTTTGCTGCACTCTTTCACTAATGCTTAGGACCTGGCACTTTAGTCCTACCACTACAAACATTGTCAAGCCCTCATGATTTCTTGCACCTATATCATAGTCTTAATATTATAGTTGACATCATAGCACATGGTTGAGTTTTATCCATGTCTATTTGTTGAGATGTATGAAACTAAATGAAAAGACTTCTATGGTGCTCAAGGATGGATTAAGCTATTATAATGAAATGCTAGAATTAAGCGCTTGTAAATAGATTTTGGATATCGAGCTTGAATTACATGTGTTTGTGTTTGACTAACTATGTAGTATGCTTTGTCTAGTTAGCATACATATCTATAGTTTTTATAGGGTTGAATTCATGGATAGCTTGATACATATACTTCAAAATAGAAACCTCAAGTACCATGAAGAAATTACTCTTTAGATCTACCCTTATTTGTAAAGCTCATTATAGACTTAGCAAAATATAAGAACAAGGGACTAATTTTTGCTCTTATAAACCAACAACATAGAAATTTGGCAAAAAGTTCTTCCATCACCATAGAATATCATCCTTGTTGGGTTACATTTCTTCCATCAATTAGGTACTTATAATTTTGTTAATATATGCCCATAGTTCTCCTTTCCTCCTTTTTTTCTTTTATTCTTTTTTCGGAATGAAGACATCAATTTTCAAAAGTTGAATATAATTGAGCTTCCCTTTAGCATTCTTGCAAACCCATGTTTGTGTATGAGTGCCTTCTTTACCATTCCTTCAAGCATATATCCAAACCAAATTATTAATGTCCACTTACAAGCGCGTCTTGAAGAAGATTTGCCCATTTTTGGTCTTCGTTGACCTTGATCTCCTATCGATCAATGAGATTGACTTCTGAAGGGAAAGTTAGTGGTCGCCCATAAAGAGATTGGAAGGGATTGATTCTAGATAGAGTTGTGGATTGTTGTGTTGTAAGAAGCTACCATATACGGAAGGGTTACATCCCAATTTGTATGATTTGAGCCCACATGCATTGCTAGCATGAGTTTGATTGTTTGATTCAATCTCTCTGTAAGCCTGTTACAATCTGGGTGATGAGGAATGGTGAACTGTTGCTGGATGTTGAGTCGACCAGCCATGATCAACATAACTTTCGGTTTGAAATTGGATCCTTGGTTAAAGAGAAATTTCTCAAGGAAACCGTGAGGCAAGATTCAGTTGTGAAGTAGAAAATTAGCAACCTCCAAGGTGGTAGCAAACTTCAAAGGTTTTGTTATAGTCCACTTGATGAGAGCATTATTATATATTTATTGCCAAAAGTGGATGTGGGCAGAAGTCCCATAATGTCGTAAGCTACCAATTCAAAAGGTCGGGTGATGGGATAGGATTATAAGTATTCATGCGAGGAGTGTCGCATCTTTAGCCAGAAGGATTTGGATTGCAATTTAGTAAGGACCTTGAAAAAGCCAATGTGCCCTCCAAACAAACCATCATGAAAAGAATTGAAATACAAATCATGAAGATGGGATGGAATATATATTTTTGGTTGAAAAGGTGGTTTATGGTATTGTACCTGGCCATCGACAATCCGAAAGTAGAGTGGAGGTTTGCCTGAGAGAATTTTAGACTTGATTTCCATGATCTAAGGGTCTTGATCTTGGGCTATGATCAAATCGGCTACAAGAGGGAGAGAAGACAGAGATGTAGGAACTAGAAGAGGTGTATGCAAGGCTATTGGTAGGGGATTTAATGATTATGCCACTAAAATTGTGGATCTTGAGAAAGCGTCCATTACCTCATTTCGAAGCCTATATGAAATCAAGAATTCATAGTCCCATAGCAGTAGTACCCACCTAGCTAAGTGATCATGAAGATGCCAATTCTTGATGTTTGTAAGTGCTAAATGTTCTGTTTGCATCTCGAAGTGTGCACCATGATTTGAAGGTTGTAATTTTTCTAAGGCCCATACCACTGCCACAAACATTTGAGCTCGGTCGCCGAATATAATGTTTCAGGCTGCATCAAAGATCTACTTAAACATACGATGGTCTGCCATCGTGAATCATCATCTTACTGCAACAACACAAATCAGTCCTTATAAGAAACGGTTTACATAGATCAAGGTGCTGTAACAAGGCATCCTATTTCAATAAATTGCACATCTGGTCAAATGCAATTTGAAATTCTTTCAGCCAAATAACTTTGAATTTTTTTAAAGTACTATTTTGAGTGGAGCAGACACCTTTGCCAGATCAGGTATGAACTAGAACTAAATCCCATCGTGTCGATGAATCATTGCAAGCCTTTGACATTCATGGGTGGTTGATAGTTATTTAAAGCTTTGACTTTCTTTGAATCAGGTTGAATTCCATCTTTAGCTATTATGAATCCTAAATATTTCAATTTAGGTTGAGCCCACTTACATTTTAAAGGATTTACCTCATATTGTTTTTATGAAGCAGTTGCAGGACTCGTTGTAGTACAAATTTATGTTCCTCCCACATTGAAGTGTGGATCAACACATCATCTAGATAAACCATAACTTTTCCTTGCACAATAAGATCATGTGGAACAAAGTTAATAAGCTTCTGGAAAGTTCCTGGAGCATCATTAAAACCAAAAGGCATAATGTTGAATCGGTAAAGCCTGAAGGGACTCCGAAAAGCTATTTTTGGATGATCACTTGGTAGGATTGGGATATGCCACTATCTTGATTTTAGGTCCATGGTGGTGAAGAAATTTGAGTAGGCCAGTGAGTCTAGAGTGTTGTCAAGTTGAGGAAGAGGGTATTCACAGCGGATAGCCACCTCACTGAAAGGGTGAAAATCCATGCAAAACTGATACGTATCATTAGCTTTCTTGATGAGATGAGGTTCACAAACCCATGGGCTTTTAGAATGTTGGAGGACATTATCCCTGAGCATTTCCTTAACATGTTGGCTGGAATACTTGAATTTCCTTGCTAGATCAACGTCTTTGTGCTATGCTGATAGGTCGTGAGTCACCTATAGGAATTTCAATATGTGCAGCTATAGTTGTCAAATGATCAGCAACAAAAGCTTGTAGGAAATTAGATGGGAGCTATTGAATTTCAGCTTGATGAAGAAGATTAGATTGAGCAATAGTCGAAGAAACAATCAGTTAGCAAAAGAATTTAGAATATAGCCATGGGACTTAATTTTGTTATTTGGCAGTCATAAACATGTGTGTTTGAAATCTATTAAGGCTCCTTGTTGGCACAACCAATTGCAACCTAATGTAATTGGGAAAATTTGCTGAGGTAGGATAGTGGTGGGTATAGAATAGGTTGAGTCCCCTATTTGTACATCTATTTGAGTGCCTTTATCGGTTACTATAAACATTTGATTATCCCCAAAGGGGATACGATTGTTTGGAAGAGAATAGATAGTTATTTTTTATTCCAAAACAAAAGGATGAAATGAAGATGTGATCGAACTTCCTGATTTAACTAAAACTAATTTGGGTCTATGAAGAATACAGGCTTCAATTACAAATGCAATGGACGCGGAGGACTCTTATGTTCTAAATGCAGATCCTTTGTCATGACTCCAGGTGAGCTTTTCCCGACACTAGGAATTTGTCATTAGCTCACAATTGGCAAAATTTCCCCCTAAAAAAAAAGTGAGATTCTAGTAATGCTTGAGAAAAACCATACAGCCAGCTTCTGAAAAAGGAGATGTTGATGAAAAACCAAGAAAAGAAATAGGTTGCTAGCTACAAGGACAAATGCCCGTTTTCAGATCTCATGGCTCATCGCCTATAGAGATTCCAAAATAGGAGCTAGCAACCATGATGGTGGTCTATATGCCCAACGAATACCCCTCGCGAAAAGGGCGTAAACTACTCCTGTCGGCCATGTCTAGCAGAAGCACTCCTGCCTCTTGACGGTCGCTCTCGAGCTTGGAATACTGCACTCCAATGTTCAACTTGGCACAACTTTGGCCATAGAAAAAAGAGTTTGAGATCTTTCACCATGTTCAGGTCGACTCTGAGGAGTAGATGAGTCAATTTCATGCCAAATTGGGAAACTGTGTCGAAATTCTGTTCAAATCTTGGAGTTGTGTGAAAGCATCCTTGGCAGTGTCTGTGTTGCCAAATGCATTCATTAATGCATTCTTGAGATGATGTTTGATGCCTTCTTCCAACTGGTGGTACCAAGCTGCCGCCAAGCCCTGGAAGGAAGGCTTAATCTCCTCAACTTTTTGGGGATCTGACCAATGGTGGTACTCTTCTAGATTGTGAAAATGGTCTAGCGATAAGTAAACATCATCTTTTGTAGTCCCCAAGAACGGTTTTGGCCTAATATGGGAGTCATGTCTCGAAGCTGCTTGCCTTGACGTGAGAGATGCATAGTTAGGTTCACGACGTGCATGTTAGACTGCATTGATTTCGATAACAAAGTCGCGAGAATATTCGGTGTGATTTGCTGATGAGAAGGCAAACCATGTTCCGAAGCTTCGTATTCCATTGTTTGCCTAACGTCTCCTCCAAAAACAAGACGTAATGATCAGATGAAAAGAAGGGAGAGAAGAGTGTGAGAGGAGGCACTAATGAGCAAGAAGCTTTCAACCAAAGACTGTTGAGAGTTGTTCCATTTAACAATGCTAACTTCAACGATTGGTTACAACCCACGAAGATCTATTACGACAGCTATGTCATGCATGAGCAGATGTGTCAGGTGACGTGGAAACTAGGTAGTCCACAATATAGCGATGTGATAGATAAGGATTTGCACTTTCAACTTTCGCACAGTGTTTGAAAGTGCAAATCCTTGATCGACAAAGATTTGCACTTTTAACTTTTGCAAAGTGCTTGATCCCTTTAGGTTTTAAAGACATAACTATAAACTAAAAATTTGAACTGTGACGGTTGAATAAGGAAGTGCTTTCAAGCATTGTGTGGTTTGGGTGTTGGGTATTCAATACTCAAGCCTTGGTTCCAACTCTTGGAGGAACCAACTCCATCGTTGTTTCCTTGGGATCTTGTAGGAGGTGGGGAATTGCACCCTCTTGGGCCCGAAGGAGAGGTATGCTTGGAGAAGGGGTGGACAATGTAGCTACCTTTTTAGAAAAATATACACATTTGAGATAATGCCCTTTCTCACAATACACACATGGCATTAAATTTTAAAGATGAGGAAAAAAGTCACCTTGGAAGTGGGAAAACCCCATGTGACATCAAGGGGCTAGTTATAGTCTACATGATGGGCTAGTTTTGTTATGGCTTTTTAACTCGTCCCGCACAAAAATTCTATGACTTGGGTGACATTATAGTGGCACCCTTAATTGCAGGGGGAGCATTGATTTTGTTCTGGCTTTGTCCTCTTATTAGTCCATGTACCCTACGCTCAAAAGACTAGCAAGGTGGGTGAGTTACAAAAAGAAGGTTGCAACGATGGATGTCTAGCTTTGGTTTCAAGGAAGTATAGTGGTGGTTCTCCCCACCTAAACTATCCCTTTGAAAGAGCCTTTGTGTGTGTGTCAAGATTGGTGATGCATTAGGAGATGTCTAGCTTTTATTTCAAGGAAGTATAGGGGTGGGTGTCCCCAACTAAACTCTCCCTTTGAAAGAGCCTCTTCTATGGTTGGGGCTAGCATGGGTTTAGGATGGGAATATTTTTGTCATCATTACTCCCATCCTACACCAAGTGGTCTAGGATGGATTTAGAATGGGAGTAGCCACTTTTTCTCCCATCCTGGACCATGGCCTCTAGACCCTAGCAGCCAGAATGGGTTCCCCTTTTTTAGGGATTCAAAAACATGGAAGGATGACACGTGTCCTTGTCCCCACAAGGTCCCCACCTCTTAAACACATGAAATGATGCCATGTGTACTCTTCCTCCTAAATCCATCCCTAGTTCGTTTTTTGTTAGGACATGGTGGGATGGGAATAGGATAGAAATGCATGGGTCCACTTGGGACCACTTTTTCCCATTCCCATCCAATTTCTTCCCATGTGCTAAGCCCCTATGTATGTGTCAAGATTGGTGATGCATGACGTGCTTACGTGTGACCTTGCGGCGTGCTGGGCCTATGCTTTGGTATGCTGAGCTCTGCTCCACTTGAATTTGTACCATCCAACACAACCCATAGATGGATGGCCTTCATTTCGACCTTTAGATTCATGGACGAATCGGTGGCTCTGCCCAACCAATTTTCTCTTGCAGATGGCTTGCACCCACGTGAAATCTCATCTCCCACAGAAGCACAGCTCTTGCAAGGCCTCCCAGCAAGCTCAGAATTGTAGTATACCCTTCGGTAAATCCTCGTGGCACCCTCGTGATCTCTCACCATGCATGGGAAGCAATGAATTTCAGTCGACTTGGACAGACCAAGTATGTCACCAGCGTGACATCTGCAAAGGACCAACCTGTACCAAGGGGCAGGAAGCAGATGCCCACCAAAATCAGCCATTGCCTATGCCTTTTGCAGGTAGTGCTGATGAAATTCAGTATGAAAATCTCAGATCGGAAGATCCGTTGGACTGCAACCTACCCAGTTCTCATGTAATCGCTTCCCGCCTACGAGGTTGTGGCGATTCAAAGGCCCTCTCAGAAGGCAAGCGCGTCCATGCCCATATACTCAGAAGTGGAAAAAAATGTAGCATATTTTTGGAGAACCTGCTTGTCCAGATGTATGCCAAATGTGGAGATCTCGAGGATGCACGTGCTGTATTCGGTGGAATGGCCGAAAGGAACGTATTCTCGTGGACGATCATGATTGGAGCTTTCGCACAGCATGGTAAGGGCAGAGAAGCCTTACTGCTGTTTCAACAATTGCAACTCGAAGGCATTGTCCCAGACAAGGTCACATTCATTACAATCCTATCCTTATGCGCCAGTGAGGGAGCCTTAAAGGAAGGCAAGACTATGCATGCATATATTGTAAGTGCCGGATTGGATTGTGATGTCGTCGTTGGTAATGCTCTTGCCAATATGTACAGCAAATGTGGGCGCTTAGAAGATGCCCGGATAATGTTCGATAAACTACCTCAACGAAGTCTAGTGTCCTGGAATGGCATGATTACAGCATATGCTCAGCATGGAAATGGTAGGGAAGCGCTTAGAGTATTTCAGGAAATGCAGGAAGAAGGTGAAGTTCCAAATTTGGTTACGTTTGTCAGCGTTTTGTCTTCATATGCAAGCCAAGGATTACTAGCTGAAGGCAAGAGGATGCATACCCACATTGCAAATCGTGGTTTTGAGGTGGATGGTATTTTGCGAAATGCGCTTATCAATATGTACGGCAAGTGTGGCAGTATTGATGATGCTTGGAAGGTGTTTGAAAAAATGACCCAGCGTAGTGTTCTCTCCTGGAATGCCATAATTGGGGCATATGCCCAGAATGGTCAGGGGGACAAGGCCTTTTTGCTATTCCAACAGATGAAGCTTGCAGGCGTAACCCCAGATAAAGTAACTTTCATTATTGTGCTTGATGCACACCAGGCAACCCTCGATCAAGGCAAGCAGATACATGTTTGCATTGTGGACGGTGGATTTGAGTCAGATATTGCTGTAGGTACCGCCCTTGTCCACATGTATGGCAAGTGTGAAGGCCTGAATGATGCAGTTTGTCAGTTTGAGAGGATGCAGAAGCGGGATCTGATCTCATGGAATGCCATGATTGCAGCATGTGCACAGCATAATCAGGGTAAGGACGCCCTTAAACTCTTTCAACAAATGCAGAGAGAAGGAGTGCAGCCAGATACATTTACATTTGTGAGTATTCTAGACGCTTGTGCCAGCCAGGCAGCTCTTGCTGAAGGCAAGCAGATACATGCCTACCTTTTGAGCTGTAGTTTTGAAATCAATGTTGTTGTAGAGACTGCCCTTCTGAATATGTATGGCAAATGTGGTAGCCTGGAGGATGCATGGCGAACTTTTGACCACCTGTCTCAGCGAGATGTAGTCTCATGGAATGCTCTGATTGCAGCCTATGCACAGCATGGACAAGGCCAGGAGGCACTGCAGATCTTCCAGAAAATGCAGCTAGATGGCATACCTCCAGATCAAGGGACTTTTGTGAGTATCCTTGATGCCTGTGCCAGCTTAACGGCCCTAGGAGAGGGCAAGCAGGTACATGGTCTTGTTGTGGCCAGTGGATATGAACCTGATGTTCTTGTTGGAACTGCCATTGTCACTATGTATGGAAGATGTGGTAGTCTAGAAGATGCACACAGGATGTTTGACAAAATGCCTAAGCATGATGTCATCTCATGGACTGCCATTGTGACAACACATGCACAACATGGGCAAGGCAAGGAGGCTCTTTGTCTCTTTCATCAGATGAAGAGTGAAGGTATTATACCGAATGAAAGAACTTTTGCCAGTGTTCTTGCTGTATGTAGCCACTCTGGCCTCATAGATGAGGGTTGGCAATATTTTCATTCTATGAGTCAAGATTATGGCATCATACCCAGAGTGGATCATTACAACTGCATGATTGACCTTCTTGGGCGGGCAGGACATGTGAGGCAGGGGGAGGACTTCATCCGTAAGATGCCATTTTGTCCTGATGTGACATCTTGGATAACACTTCTTAGCGCCTGCAGAAGCAGTCTGGATGTGGAGATAGGTGAACGTGCTGCGGAGCATGTATTGGCGTTAGACCCTAGTAGTCATGCTGCATATGTATTGCTATCAAATATGTATGCTGCAGTTGGCAGGTGGGAGGATGTGGCAAAGACGAGAAACAGAATGGAGCTAAAGGTGTGAAAAAGCACAAGAGTGCAGTCCTGTAGAGATCAGCAACAGCATGCATGCATTCCTTGCAGGAGAACCTCATCCGTGAGTGTGAGAATATATGCTGAATTACAGAGATTTATCAGGCGGATGAAGGATGAATAGGTCTCACAAAGATTGTGCCTCGTGACATTCAAGAGGAGGAGAAAGAAGACCTGCTTTGCTGTTACAGTGAAAAGCTGGCTATTGCCGATGATCTTCTGAGCTCACCCTGTGGAACACAGTGTTGTGTTTAAAAGGATCTGAGAGTTCGTCCTGATTGTCACTCTTCTGCTAAATTGATCTCCAAGAATGTTCATTCTTGCAACTTCATTTCAACAGAGCTCCATTTTTGCTCTCCCCACATCTCCATCTCTCACATATGGTATGAGAGCCTGCTTGTGATCCTGCCCCTACACTCTCCAATCCACAACCAGGCTGGGAGAGGAGTCTTAGAGCTGTTTCCTTGCAGTCGCCTCATTTAACCTGCTATATGGAGTTGTGTGCCTGTTTTGGTGCACACTTGGAGCATTTGCGATTTTAGGCATTCTGCTTCAGTTCCACGGCTGAAATCACTGCAAGTGCTGCTCTCCAGCCCGTGTTCTAATTGTGACCTGTTTTTGGACGTCCTTTCATAGATTTCAAGCTGCTTTTGACCCAATTTTTAGGATTTCAGGGCTGACTGAGCTAGGTGCAGCTGCTGGAAGCATTTTTCACAGTCTTCTGAGTACGTGTTGCTGTACAAAGTTGTCCATATAGTCGGGCTGGCTGACAGTCACAGAAGTTGAAGGCCTTTTCGGCAGTCCTGTTTTTTAGGGTGATTTTGCATTTTAGAGCTGTATAGGACCTGTTAAAGGTTCATTTTGGAGCAAGTTGCACTCTTATTTTTGACTGTTACAACCTGCCACAGACTTTTGGATGCTTTTGGAACTGCTTCTATTCAAGGAACATACTGGGGCAGTTTTGATTCTGCATTGGTGTTGTTCAGAAGCTACCTGAATAAAGGTCATAAATATTCTGTTTTTGTTCAGTCTTTCAAGCTTCATTTAGAGTAGATATTTTTGCTATCCACTTCAAAGAAGCACAATAGTGTTTTTGGACTGTTCTTACAGTCCATGTTTTCAGTTATATGCTGCTATAATCAGGCTGCATTTGCCTAGCCAAGCATTGGCTTGTGGATTAGTGTTCTTTTGTTGGTGCAGACAGCACATGAATTTTGGGGGTTGTTTGTGCATTCATCTTTGAAGATTGCTCGGAATTAGAATCAATATTTGGGAGATGTTTTTAGAGTTTTGGCCCATGAGGATAAATTGGATGGCACCAATTATTTCATTGTGGAGTTTAATGGTGAAGAATTTGTTGGTTGCAGAGAGTCTTTTGTTACAGGTGAACATGCTCATCTAAGAGACGCAGTCATCGCTTGTGGTACACCTCAGCAAGGAGGAAATCCCCATGATAGGCAGAAAGCTGAAAGTGAGGCTAGCTGCACCAATCGCACCTGTTGTCCTTGCTTAAGATCAGAGGAGATGGAATGGGAGAAATACCTAGGCTTTGTCACTCATTGCCTTGTCTATTATGAGGTTCATCATACCTATATCCATTCCTCTAGGACTTCCAAGCAAGCTTGGGATACTTTGGAGAATATGTATCAAGCAAGGAATGAGGCTGGGGTCTCTTATTTGAAAAGATAACTAGATAGTGTGAGGATGCAGAAAGTGATTCAATGTCAGATAATTTGACTAAGATCCACGATCTTAAAGAAAACCATTGAGCATTGATGAAGTTATACTTGATAGTCAGCTTGTGTCTACAACTCCGAATTCTTTGCCAAAGTCTTATTTGTCTTTTCATAGGTCTCTGAATTTATCTTTGAGGAGTAGTACAGAGCCCACTTACTTTTCAAGAACTTGAGGGGTTGTTAGTATAGGAAGAACAGACAAGGTAAAATGTCTATTGGTGTGCATGATGGTGATTAAGCTTCATTGGCTAAAGGAAAAAAAATTGATGGCTCTAAGTTTAGGACTGGTTTATAGCTCAGTCACACCATCAAAAAGCAAGTCAATCCAAAAAGAAGGCTAAATGCCATTTTTGCAAGAAGTCTTGACACTGCATCAATGAATGCGAGAAGAGGCTTGAGAAAGAACAGAAAAAGAATGAAGCTTCAACGACAGTTTTAGATTCCAATGCATCGGATGCAAACATCGGATGCAAACAATGGTAACGCTTCAATAAATTTTGTGACTGAAGATTGGTCCTTTTTGGTATGCAGTTATGATGCAAGGTGTAATGCCAACCATGAGGTTGCCTCACTCAATGTGACTGATGCTTCAATGATAGTTTTGTGCTTTCGTAGTGGGGCATCTACGCTAATTATATTTACAGCCTACTCTGCTCGGCAAAAGAGTGTTCTGTGCCAACAATTTTAATAATCTGAAACGAGTTGGGAGGATTTTGTTGTCATTGTTTGATGGGGCTAATTTATGCCCCCCAGATCTTTTATGTGCTAGGAATTAAGAAGAATTTGGTATTTGTCCCCTCTTTAGAAAAAGAGGCTTTGCTTTTATTTTTGAGGATGATAAATGCATTGTCGGGGATAGAGAAAGGGACTATTAGATAGTCATTATAGGCACTTTGAATCAAGGTTTGTACTAGCTGGACAAACATGACAACAATATCTCTAATAGATGTGTGGCAAATGTTACTTAAAAATGAAGAATGTAAAATTATGGCATGGAATATATGGCCATGTGTACTACAATAGTTTGCAGTTATTTCAGAGACATGGGATGGCTTAGAGTATGCTTTCTTTGGACACTCCTAGACATGTCTGTGAAGGGTGCATATTGGGAATTTGGCAGATGAATGCCTTTCCTATTAGAGTTGGAAAGAAAATTGCAAGCCCACACACAATGAAGTGTGTGGCCCTATGAGGACCTCATCTTTGGGACAACATCTATATTTTGTTACTTTCATAGTTGATTTTCTAGATTCTGATGGGTATATCCCTTAATATAAGAATCAAGATGATTTTGTCACCTTCATGGATGATTTTCTAGATACTAATGGGTATATCCCTTGATAGACGAATCAGATGTCTGTCATGGTTCAAGCAATTTGTTGCTTTGGCTGACAGTTCAAATGCAGACTTTGAGAATAGACAAAGGGGGGAGTATCTTCAAAGCTTTTTTTAAGAGGAGAGGGACTAAGCATCAATGTACAGCCCCATGTACACCTCAGCAAAATGGTGTTACTAAGATAAAACATAGGCCTTTGATGGAAATGGCCAGATGCATGATCAAAGAAAAGAGATTGCCACAGAGATTTTGGATTGAGGCAACAATGTGTGCAACACTCATTTTGACTAGAGGTCTAACCAAGACCTTGAAAAATTGTGACTCCATTTGACGCTTGGTATAAAAGAAAGCCCTAGGTAGACTACCTTTTCTTCCATTGGCACTTCAGAGAAGTTAGTAGAAGATTGGAATAGTTAGCCTACACATGCAGATGCACAACAGCCTTTAGATATTCCAAATCAAGTCCAGGATCAGTCTATCACACATGAAGATGTGCAAGAGAGGAGAGAGTTGCTTGACAGGAAGCTAAAACAATCTCTAGATGGCTGTTAAATTATGTAGGACAGCATACTTTCAGCCTCTCCCTACATTAGGACAAGGCTAGTTCAAGAGGCACAAGTGGGGTAAACTTTGTTGATTCAGCTTGGATGAGTTCATTGTACGATACAAATGAACCTCATGGTTTTGAGGATGCTCAAGAGAGTGAGCATTGGATGATTCATAATTGGATTTTTATCCTAGAAAACATTACATGGGAACTACTGGATATGCCTATAAGGAAGAAAGCTATTAGAACAAAGTGGCGTACAAAATCAACAGAAAATATAATGGCACCATTGATAAGTACAAGGCAAGGTTGGTTGCCAAGATTATAATGAAACCTTGTCAGGATGACCGCCATCATTAGATGTATTGTCTGATTGGCTACTCATTTTGGGTGAAAAATCAGTCAGTTGGATATCAGAACAGATTTCTCAATGGGGACTTGCAAGAAGAAGTGTATGTGACTCAACGTGTTGGTTTGCAGATGCCTAGTTAGGAAGACAAAGTATGCAAGCTGCATAAGCCACTTTATGGACTCAAACAAGCCACATGGGATTGGTATGACAAAGGTCATTCATTTTTTACTAATCAGGGTCTACAAAATAGTTCAACTGGGAGTCCTCTTTATGTCAAGAAGGTAAAAAAGGATTTATTGATCTTGTATGTGGGTGATATGTTGCTTATAGGAACAAGTGAATAGAAAATGCATAATTTTGGCTTTCAATTTATGCAAACGGATGTGGACTGTCTGTGCTCAAATAGTGAGAACACTTTTAGGGACAATTAGAGAGGTTCAATTTTTAAGATTGCAAGCCTATTTCGACTCCCATGGAGCCAAGCTTGAGGCTGTATGCTGTGATAGGCTGTTGGATGCCTTGTTTATCTCTAAAACACCCATCCAGATATTCAATTTAGTGTATCCCAATTGAGCAAGTATATGCACAGCCCAAAGAGATAGCATTGGTGTGCTGTAAAGTGTGTTTGAGATACTTGCATGGTATTGTCTCTTGGTCTGTTCTATGCCAAGGGGGGTGATTGACTTGCCTGGTTTCAATGATTCGAATTGGGATGGGGATTATGATACCAAACATTCTACCAATGGATTTTGTTTCTTTATTGGCATGAACTGTATTTCTTGGTTAAGAAAGAATGCACCATGCTAATGTGGTCTTGTGAAGCTAAGAACATGACTGTCTTCACAACTATAGTTGAATGTGTGTGGCTCAGGAGATTGATGAAGTGTATGTGAGTCAACATGTTCATTGACTCACGTACATCAGTTGGATATGAAGACAATCTTTCTCAATGGGGACTTGGAGAAAGAAGTGTACGTGAGTCAACCTATGAAGTGTATGTGAGTCAACCTGTTGGTTTTTAACTACCTATTTTAGGAAGCAAGTTGCGTAAGGCAATTTATGGACAAGTCCCATGGGATTGGTATGAGAGCTACTTCATTTTTTACCAAACTTAGGGTCTACAAAATATTTCAACTGAAAGTACCTTTTATGTCAAGAAGGACAAAAAGGATTTATTGATCTTGTATATGGATGATATGCCGCTTATAATCACAAGTGAAGAGAAATTGTGGAATTCAGGCATTCAATTAATGCAAACATATGAAGGCATTGTGCTCAAATTGTCAAAAAACTTTTAAGCACTATTACAAAGGTTCATTTTTTAAGATTGCAAGCCTATTTCAACTCCCATGGAACCAAGGTTGAGGCTGTTGATGCATGATGTAGGCGAGCCTTTTGATGTTGATGTTATTGTATGCAGACAGGTTGTTAGATGCCTTTGTTTAGCTTTGAAATACCCATCCACATATTCATTTTAGTGTATCCCGGTTGAGCAAGTTATGAACATCCCAAAAAGACACCATTACTGTGTTGTAAAGCATGTCTTTAGATACTTGTAGGGTATTGTCTTTTGGTCCATTATATGCCAAGGGGGTGGCTTTGAACTTGCATGCTTTCAACGATTCAAATTGGGATGGGGATTATGATACTAGACATTCTCCCAATGGAAATTGTTTAATTAGAGCAAGAAACAATGCACCATGGAAACATCATTTTGTGAAGCTAAGAATATGGCAGTCTTTGCAACTATGGTTAAATATGTATTACTAGTAGACCTTCATGGTGGTGTGCACCCATCTACTCCCATATTGATTGACACCCAAATAGCTATATAGGCACAAGATCTTGTGTTTCATGCATGCACAAAACACGTTGAGATCCGTTATCAATGTCTTAGAGAGAGATTGCATGCATGAAAGATCAGCTTGATCAATTGTCCTACATATTTGTAATGTTGCATATCTTTCAGCAAGGCTTATTAGAGGAAAGATAGAAGCTTTTTGTAAAGCTTTGTCTTATTTCCATTTGGTGATTGAGATCACTCCTTGTACACCAAGGCATTGTCACTGTAATGCAATATTTAAGGCAATGGCAAATGTATCAAGTAGTAAGAAGGGTTGGGGGCACTTTTTTCTTCTAAGGTTTTTGCCTTAACCACAATTAGTGCCTGAGTTTAGTCTTGTATGAACCCTAGAGTGGATTAACCTAGGGTTTTAGGGTTTTATTATATTGGCAGCCCATTGTACTCTCATTCTTGTGAGTTCATTTAATAGAGCCCCACGTCATTGCTCTATCCACCATCTTCGTCTCTCATGTCTATGATACAAAAAGTTATTAGACTTTTTCAAATTTTGCTTATGGTAATGCTTTGGTAAAATAGGTTTTATTATATTGGCAGCCCATTGTACTCTCATTCTTGTGAGTTCATTTAATAGAGCCCCACGTCATTGCTCTATCCACCATCTTCGTCTCTCATGTCTATGATACAAAAAGTTATTAGACTTTTTCAAATTTTGCTTATGGTAATGCTTTGGTAAAATAGTATGCAAACTGATCTTGAAAGACTTAGTGGGTGAGTTACATATCTGCCTTTTCCACCTGACATGAATGAAATAAGGATATCTATGTTTGTTCTTCTTGCACCAAATCAAGAGCACCAAGAAGTATTCTCATCCAAATTTATCACCTATGTATGTTTAAATACAAAAATGTATAGCTTAAGAAATCATGGCCGGCTTCTTGCTAGGCGTTGTTATGCAATGCTAATTGTACACCCCACGCTTGAGTTTGTTCCTTCACCACAAGTATTAGCTTCAATTTGTATCCTTTAGGTATGAAATATTGTGGTCCATTGAAATTCTTGAGACACCTTCATGAAGCTAGCCTATCATTGATACAATACTATCCATTGCCTTTTGTAGCTAGAACCACCTTGGGATCCTATTGCTTGTTATATTGCCGCATGTTGGTTTCTTTCTTATAATTGAAAAGGCAACACGTTTAAAGGTAGAGCAGAGAAAAGGTCATAGCCTTAAGCATTTGTTATGCTAGCCAAGGTTTGTGGATGAGAGATACCAAAATTTTCCTTTTTGTGGCTTTTGAGTGCGCTTTGAAGTTGCTTTTGCAAGTAACGTATTGGCACTACCCATAGATCTTTGAAGCTTATCCTAAGGAGAGAAGTAGCAAACTTCTACTGGTTTTGTAGCTCTTGAGGCCTCCAACAAGCCCTAAGCTCTGTTGTTGCAACTAGCACAAGCTCTAATGCTAGGCTTTCCTATAAATTTTCAGTATCCAATGTATGATTGGCTACTCTTCAATGTATTATTGGCTACTCTTCAATGTATTATTGGATACTCTCCAATGTATGATTAGATACTCTTGTGGTATGCTACTTTGGACAAGTTGGTAGATTTGGAGTGAAAGGCAAGCAAGAAACTTCCAGTGAGTTTATTCTTGTGCTATCTATTTGTTCCATTTGTTTGTTATTGCGTTTGTAGTGACTTGTGTAGATGCATGTAGATTGGGCCGTTTATGCTCATTGTCTTTGTCTTGATTGCATTGCTAGGTGTTGCAAGAAGTGTGTGGTGACATTGTGTGATATGTGCATCAGGTGTCATCATCTATGTGTTGTACACTTTGTTGTTTTGATTGTTTAAGTGCGTTCTTCTTCCAGCAGTGTTTTTGTTGGAGGTGGTGGACCCCTCATTTGAAGTGTGTGGAGCATGGTTTATTGTTGGTAGGATGTCGCATGCAATCGACGTGTGTACTACTTGGTGGGAATTAATCCCATATGCAAATGTGTGCCCTTAGGTATCTTGGACATATAGGTCCTTGAGAACCCTCCACAATCATCCCTCTTGGGGATTTTCGGGAGGCTGTGGCATTGTGTGGGTGGCTATGGGGTAGGAATTAGGGACCCCACAACTCATCCACTTTTCCAATGACTTGTGGCATGCTCTAAGCACCAACATGGTATCAAAGAAAAACTTTCTGCAGACTGTATGAGATTTCGGCATGCAACTGTCGCTTGCTTGACACATGGCAATAGTTGTGGATTTTTAGACTTGCATGCAACATAGGCGTTGTGATTTGTGGTGAGTAGCATTGAAGTTTGGTAGTGTGTTGGTAGTGGTGATGGCTGTTCTTGATTGCTTTCACTGTGTGACTCCCTATGGGGTTTGGTGGTAGCTACCTACGGGTTAGATGGTCTTTGTTTGGTTGCGAGGACTTTTGTTTGTCTCATGTGGCCTTGGTTTGGTTGAATCCACCTTGATTTGGTTGGGGTTGCATTTGGTTTGATCAAGTGCACTTCGTGGTTTGTGCATAGGGGTGTTTTAGAGGTGGTGGCCTTCACCCTCATTTGAAGAGTGTGGAGCTTGGTTTGTTGGTAAGATGTTGCATGCAATCAACATATGTACTACTTGGTGGGAATCAATCCCCTATGCAAATGTGTGCCCTTAGGTACCTTGAATATATAGGCCCTTGAGAACCTTCCCGAGGGTTTTTGGGAGGCTGTGGAGGTATTGTGGATGGTGATGGGGCAGGACTTAGGGACACTACACTTAGCTCACTTTTCCAATGACATGTGGCTTGCTTTGCATGCAATAGTTTTTCAAAAAAAAAAACATCCCTAAAAAGTGGTGGGTTATGGTAAATAAGAAAAGCTTCCCTTGGAATTCACATTTTTGGTCACATTGCAACCATGTAGGTGATAGGCCTCATTTACGATGCATCATTGCACAATTCAGTGTTGTTTGATAAAATAGAGTACGTTGCATGTAGGTCAATTGGTAGTCATTGAAGATTGTTGCCAACTTTGGATGCATTTGGCTATTTTGATGAATTCACTTCCATCCATATCACTGCCTGAACAATGCCTTCCTTTGGTACATGCACTAGGACTTCTATAGCTTGGTTGCAATGATCACAAACCATGCCAGAGATTATTCCAAGGAGAGAAAGTAAAGAGTTGGAACTTGATACATTTGATTGCCTTCAATTACACTCCTTCACAATACCTTGAATTTTATGTGATTTTCTAGTCAAACCAAAATTCTTCTTGCATAGGAACATAATATCTTCGGTAAAGTGTAAGCTTGGCTATAGGTCTTGATACTGTATCACTAAAAGCAATCATAGAAATAGAGGAACCTTGGACCTCATCCTTGTATTGCATCAATCATCTTAGAACACGTAAACCTAGGAGAGAAAGTAAAAGTAAAGAACTAGAACTTGTCAAGTTTGGCTACCTTTGTTCTTTCACATTACCTTGAATTTTATGAAATTTTAGAATCAAGGTGGAATTCTTCTTGCATAGGAACATAACTTCTTGGGTAGAGCATGGGCTGTAGAAGGAGAACAATCTTACTGCATCAAGCATCTTGGAATAGTTATATTTTCACATCAATGTAAAAGCATGTGGTTTGTTAATAGCCCCTTTTCTGTCACCGAGTTATGGCAATTTTCATGTCTATAAGCAACAAGAGACGTAGTCATATCTTTTGAGGGTACCCGATTTTTGGAGTGGTTCTATAGGCATGTCACACACTTGAGGTAGGCTGATTTTAGCACAGTAAGTATCGCTGAGGATTATGAATATGCAATATATTTGTAGCAAATGAGGGCATAAACCAAGATCTAGCATGTGCTTTAGTGATACTAGATTGATAGTTTATGATAGTGGACTTGATTGGAGTTTTTAGGGTTTCACTTGACTTGATGTGAGATGTTTCCTAGATATAGCAATTGTTTTGGCTTATTAGCAGAGCCTTTCTTTTTGCAACTTTGAAATCAACTACAAAAGAATTTGTACATTTTAGAGGTCTAAGAAATACTCTAATCATGTTTATTTTTTGTCTTCGTGCTAACATGAGCCAAGTATCTCTCCATGTTTGAGCTTGGTTACAATAGTTGCAGTACATTAAGTCTAATCTATACCTCCAAAGCATGTTCACATTGCATGCTATTTGTGTTGCATCTCTTGAAAAGACCATCGTGTGTCTTCTTCTATTCGAGTTGCACAAGCATCACTTCCAAGACATTTTGTTGTTACTTGTTTTTGTTGTCACTTATTTCTCACAAGTTACATCTATCCACCATCCAAATAGTCGTTGGTAATTTATTTCAAGAGATAAGGCTCATAAATAGAGTTTGTTTCTATTTGAATCTAGTTGTTATCCACTGAGTATCCAGTGGGAACGGTTTAAATCAACTAGGATAAAAGCACAACAAGACTTGTGGGGAGCCATTTCACTTCAATTCATGTGTATCAAGCACATCAACTTGTTGGAACAAGCACAATTGTAGACTAAAATTCAAAACCAATAACATAAGATGGTGTTTCTATGTAATAAAGGTGTGGTTTATAGATGAAGCACTTCAGATGCTACTAAAATGCAAATACTTTTGTTGCTACAAAATGCAAGAATTGAATACACGATATGATCAACCAACCAATATTGCATGAGCATTTAAGGGTATTTGAAATTGATGTACAAATTTAAGCTTTGGAAGCTTTGATTTCGGGTTTGAAACTTTTCCTTCAAGTTTTACATTTGCAAATTAAGGGTAGTGCTTCAATGCAACATTAAGCTTGTTTTGAGTTTCGGCAGACGCAAGAGGGAAATCACATACAAAGTATGCTAAAGGTCTCTTGTAGAAATTTAAGATAGAAGAAAGCAAACATGTGGCTATTTTGTTGGAAAAAGGACTCAAACTTATTAAGCATGATAAGGATGAAAAGATCGATGGCACACTTTACAGGCAACTGGTTGGTAGTCTCATTTATTTATGCTCCACTAGGCTAGACATTGCCTATGCTACAGGGTGTCTTGTGTTAGTAGTGCAAAAAGGGGGCTCACTGTACTGTTGGTCCATCCTTTGTTGCATCGATGGCTTTCTCTTGTAGAAAAGTCACCTTTTGAGACATCTTCTTATCATATTGCTCAAAAATCCCTTTGAGGGTAGATGCCATCAGGTGCATTGCAACTCTAGCGGACAGAGATGACAATTGGGATTTGCCATCCACACAATTCTTCAAGTTGGTTATTATGCTTTTGGAGATCACCCTTGAAAAAGATACATCACGTCCTTTCAGTTTGCTCTACTATTGCTTGAACCTGCTAGAACTTCACGGTTCCTCTTGTATCATGAAAGAAATGAATGGTCTTCTTCAACACATCTTGGAGGTCTATTGGCAAGCTAGAAAGTTTAACTCCACCATCTTTACTAATATGAGTGTTGGGGTATACATCTAGAATATCCTATCTCTTCCACTGCTTCTCGAAGAAGTGTGCTTGCAAATTGCCTCCAGGAATGCCTAGTGCATTTTCAATCACGCTTTCAGTGATGGTAGTCTTCTGACCTTGACAGACTAGTTGCCCCTCCTTCATGTTCACCTCCTGTACTAACCTAGTGAAGTTTATTGAGAGCATCCAAATTGGGCTTTTGAAGAGTGAGAGAGTATGTCACAATTTCAAGATCAGGGGAGGAGAGGCTCTCGCACTGTGCTACAGAGGGGGCGGAAAGATTGTGTGAGGAGTTGTGCAGGGTCCATAATGAGAGGGAATAGAAGTTGTAGGAAGAGTGCAAGGGAGATTTAAATGGTTGACAGGGATAGAAGATAAAACAGTAAAGGAAATGGAATAGTGGAGGCTTAAGTTTGCAGTCCGAGTGCAAGGGATAAAGAAATGCTCGAGAGGGATAGAAGATGAAATAGTTAAGGAAATGGAATAGCGGAGGCTTAGGTTTGTAGCCCGACTACACTATCATGGTGAGAGCCACCGTGGTGGTGGTTTGCCCGAATTTTAATTAATTCAAGGCGGTGACAGTACTACCTTGCATGGTAATGAAGTGATTAGAGGTGGTGGCATCTAAGATTCCCAACCACGTCTGTGGTGGTGGCAGCTAAGATTCCATCGGGCTGGCAGTTAATTACCAGCCACTATAGTGGCTCGCAATTACTCACCTTCCAGTTACCACCACCGGGATTGCATGCATGATTACTGTGAGTGCTTCATATGGGATGAACCTCAAAAGAGAAGTTTTGAAAAATTAAAGGTAGTTATAGCGGCAGCTCCTGTCTTAAAAGTAGTGGATCCCAATGAACAATTCGTGGTTGAGACAGATGCCAGTGATTTTGCTGTTGGGGCAGTACTTATACAAAAAGGTCGACCAGTAGCTTTTGAAAGCAAAAAGCTAGATCGTGCCCAACGGAATTGAGAAGGAACTATATGCTATAGTATATGCTTTAAAGAAGTGGAGGCACTATTTATATGGTGCAAAATTTGAGATCATCTTTGATCAAGAAAGCATTAAATGGATTTGTAATCAGCCATAGCTTAAAGGTGGCTGAGTTAATGCAAGACTTTGATATACAATTGACATATAGGAAAGGGAAGTTTAATGTGGTAGCAGACTCTCTTAGCCGAATGCCGATTGTTAATGAATTGAGTTTTACTCAATTTCAGAATGATTTCCTAGAGTCCTTAAAAGAGAAATGTGAATTTGATCCTCACTTCTCTGAAATATGGAAAGTAATTAATAACAAGGATCCAACTAATCGAGAGGCTTTCACTGAGGAGTCGCATGGAAATGGTGACACACCACAGGTTGGTGATAAAGGACTCAAGTGGAGAAAATATACTATTGAAGATGGCTACCTACTCTACAAGGGAAAAGTATGTGTCCCGGATGATAATGACATTAGGCACCAAATCCTTTTTGAATGTCATGATAGTCTGAGTGCTGGGCACCCAAGAATTCAGAAGACATATGTACTTCTGAAAAGACAATTCTTTTGGCCTGGAATAGGGAAGGACGTCCAAGATTATGTATTGAAGTGCCAAAAATGCCAGGTCAATAAGGCTGAACACCTTAAGGTAGGAGGTCTCCTATAGCCATTGGAGATTCCATCTGGCAAATGGGAAAGCATCTCCATGGATTTTATTGTGGGACTACCTAGGACACAGAGGGGGCACAACTCTGTGTGGGTAATTGTGGATCAATTGACCAAGATGGCTCATTTTGTTCCTATCAGTGAAGATGTTAAAACTCCAGAATTAGCTAGGCTACTTGTGGAGCATATCTATAGACTGTATGGGCTACCCGCCGGTATTGTTAGTGATCGAGATAGCAAATTTGCTGGAAACTTCATTGAATATGAGCACCACGGATCATCCACAGAGTGATGGTCAAATTGAAAGGGTCAATCAAATCATTGAGGATATGCTTCGAGCATATGTAAATAAACAGCAAACTAATTGGGAACAATATTTGCCCATATTAGAATTTGCATATAATAGTGCCAAACATTTAGCTATAGGTTTTAGTCCATTCATGATGATGTATGGATTTCAACCTAGAGCCCCAATGACAGTGGGACTTGAAAAAGAGAAGGTTCAAGCGGCTAAAGACTTTCTTGAGGATATGAATCAAATGCTTAAGTTAGCTAAAGATAGCATAAGAAGAGCTCAAGATAGAGCACAAAGTTATGCAAACCCCCACCGTGGAAAGTTGGAGTTTGAAGTAAATGAGAAAGTCTACCTTAAGGTACTTGAATCTTTAGAATCTCTAAAAACAGGTAAATGTCCGAAGTTATCTCCTAGGTATTGTGGACCATTCACAATACTTAAGAGGATTGGAGAACTTGCTTACAAATTAGCCTTACCTGAGGGATGTAGAGTACATCTAGTTTTTCATGTTAGTAGGCTAAAAAGAAAATTAGGAGATGATGATACTCTCATTGGAAATGAAGTCTTAGTTGAACTTATTGAACCCACATCTTTACCACATGAACCAGAAAGAATTTTAGATATACAAGAAAAAAGAACGTGACATACTATATGGAAAGAATGTTTGATTAAGTGGAAAGATAGATCTGAAGAGAGTTCAACATGGGAAAAGGTAAACAATCTCCAGAGGAGGTTTCCCAATTTTGTTTTCGAGGACGTAAACAATTCTTAAGGGGGAGGGAATGTTACGTCGGGTCTAGGGGGAAATCCTAGGCCTAGGCAATTAATGGAAAGGTGCATTAGTTGAACCTAAAGAGGGGTTTAATGGTAAGGTCCACTTGGACACATGGCACCATGAGGGTTGGCCACTTGGGAGGTATTGAGCAAGGGGGAGGATTCTAGAAAGAGAGCTCCACATGGTAAGTAGGGGGATGGAACTTGATAGAGCGTTCATGGAAGCAAGAGGGAGCTCACGGGAGTCCGCAGTTGGTCGGAAAATGAGGAAAAAGCCCTCGAGTTAGAAGAGGCCGTAACACTGCTCACCCACCACGAGGCTTAACCATATATGATTACTATGAGTGCAGTAAAAATTACCAGTCACCGGGCTTGCATGCTCAGTATAGTACTAGAGTGCATGGTAATGAGTGATTAGAGGTGATTAGGTTTCATGATTTAATTTGTGGGAATTATTTCCCTGTGGTTGTGGCTCTCATTAGCCACGTCTATCATGGGGCTAAGATTCCACCGGGCTAGCAGTTAATTTACTAACCACCACAGTGTCCTACTCACCCACCACACCAAGCATTTGCTTCATGATTAGCAACCCATCTAGGGTGGCGCCTAAGATTCCACCGCGGTGGCCAGTAATTAATATGGATGGAATCCCGGGCTCCAGCCACCACAATAGCTTGAACTTTATAATAGAGTTCATGGTGGTAATGAGTGATTAGAGGTGATTAGGCTTCATGATTTACTTTTTGGTAATTACTATCCAGTGGTGTGGTGGCTATCAGCCACATTTGTCGTGGCTAAGGTCCACTAGGCTGGCACTTAATTACTAGCCACCGTAGTGGCTTGCTCACCCACCACCAAGCGTTTGCTTCATGATTACCATCCCATCTGGGGTGGTGTCTAAGATTCCACCACAGTGGTCTACAATTACTATGGATGGAACCATGGGTTCTAGCCACCACGGTGGCTCAAACTTTATAATATATAATATCGGAGGCATTTGGCATTCTACTACGTTGCTCTCATCTGCCCCTGCTCTGCTACTTTGCTCCACACCCCTCCTCTAGCTCTTTTTCTCCCTTGCTCTACTTTACTCCATGCCTACTACCACCCCCCCTTGATGCACTATGATCCCAATGTTATCTGCCTAAGGTGATTACGTTGCACTCACCTGGCGTAGAAATGCTGGCACTAGTGGAGACCCTTCGTTCCCACAATCGATCCCCCCATATCTGCATGTCACCACCTTAGATGACATGCTCACCTATGGCCTCTTTATGGCTGTGCTGTATGGGTTCCCCCTAAACATCGATGAAGGCCTTAGTATTTTCATAGCAGAGTATTCTCGACTTGTTGGGGGGGCCGTAATCTGAGTCTTGGAAATGTCCATGGTCTTCGGCCTTGTCTCCTCCATTGGCTCCCTAAAAAATTTTAATGCAACAAGCTAGGCAGGTAGAAATACTGAGTTGTACAAATTCCCTCTTACTCAGACGAGATGCATAACTACTCACAACAATGGTTGGATGTAATATTTTGGCCTCTAAGCCTCTCAACAATCTTTTGGGTCACTGGATTTAAGGTTTTTGTCTCTAAGGCTCTCAGCAATTGTTGAGTTTTTATTACATTTATGTAATATCTCAATTTGAGGCTCCCAGTGTGCATTATTGTTAACTTTTATATTTTGAATGGTTATGGTCACTAGCTATAATCTTTTGGCCTTTAAGGCTCTTAGCAATTGTCGATGAACTTTTATAAATGTGGTTGCACGGAGATACATCTAGAAAAATACAATTAAACTTTCAAAAAATGCAATTGACGATATGGCCCTTGAGGGGTCCCCTCTAGGGACAAGGGCCATATCAACATTATACAATATCAAGGATGCCACTGGATAGATATGGCATGTCGATATGGTCATTGGACCTAAAGGGGACCCCTCAAGGGCCATATCATAAATTGCATTTTGCTTGGTTGCACAAGGAAATACATTTTCCTTAGTACACAAATATATAACTCCAAGAACCAGCGGGGTGGCTGTCATCGATCTCCTTCTGTTTGCCAGCATGCTAGTCATCATAAACCTCCTCCTATAATACATAAACATAGGTAACAGAGCTATAACTCCAAGAACCAGAGCAGTGGTCGAATCTTGAATTCTGGGAAATGACAAGTCTTTAGGCCAGAGATTGTGCAGAGGCAATGTTCAGAATGATAGATTGTGTCTCATTATTATGCCAAAAAACCAGCACAGTGGTCTCTCCAAACCAACCTATGATTTGCATGGTCGCACTACCCAGTGGTAGGTGGCAAAGTTGCATTAAAAGGCTGCATGATGATAGGTGGTTAGGCCAGAGACTGCGCTGTAGTGGTGGTGTTCAGAATGATAGATTGCATCTCATTATAATGCCAAGAACCAATGCGGTGGTCTCTCCAATTTAATGATCTGCATGGGCGCGGTGCTCGATGACAAATGGCAAAGTTGCAGCAAAGGGCTGCATTATGATAGGTGGTCACGCTAGAGACTGCTGGGCTGCATGAAGTAGTGCAGAGATGCATGATGTAGTGTAGAGCTATCATGTGTCAAGCTTTGTAGTATTTAGAATAAATAGATTGCATCTCATTATTACACCAATGCAGCATCCATGAAGTTGGGAAAATTTTGGGCGAGAGTGTGGGTTTGCATAAAATTCAAAATTTCACCCAGGAGCACATCACATTGTGGCCCTAAAATGTCCCCAAAAATAGTTCCATGATTGGCTATACCCAAGAAAACATTGACCCAATTGTACATGGCTCCTTATTGTATGTGACTTTCGGAGATCTTCTTAAGAGTTTTCATCTATTAGCATGCCAACGACACTATTTTGGTCACTTGGCATGTTGATACAATGCTTCTAGCTCTTTGTTCCTCTTCTGTGCTTTTTTGCAACCCATTGTGGCTTCATGACTGCTCTTTTTGCCTTCCACATTTCTCTTTGGTGTGTTGCACTTGGCTTATACTTTCTATCGGTGGTCCTTTACTTATATATATTTAATGTCCAGTTATCTACCTTTACATACTTCTATATATATTATACACTTACTGATATATATATATTCTTGGTAGGGCATTGGTTTTTAAATTTATTACATATCCTTTAGTGGATTACCTTATATATATATATATATATGACTATATCCTTTAGACACACATATATATATACATAAATATATATGTATATACTTTTACTATTTCTTTTAATGGATTGTTTTTCTGCAGATCTACAAATTTATGTATTTATTTTCTTATGTTTTCTTGTTCTTTTTTTAAAAGGCATTGCATTCCAATGAATTGTTTCACTATATATTTTTTAGGTCATGTATATGTTGTGTGGCCTTTATTTATGGCCTTATGGGTACTTTCATAACTTTTATTTATGGCGTTATGGGTACTTTAATAACTTTTTAATATAGTTTTACTTAGTTCTGCTTTGCAGTAGGTTAAGAAAAAGATTTTTTACTTTGTGTATCCTTTCAAGAATGCTTTCAACCTATTTTAGTCCTTCGTACTAGTTGCGAGGTCTATTGATATTAAGCAACCCTACTTTTCCAAGTTTTCTCTAAGTCTTCTCTTAGGCTATAATCTCTGATTTATTACATTTTTAAAAACCCTTCTTTGGCAACCCCGTCTTTTTTAACTCCTTTAATAGAGTTAAATATTTACTTTTGATAAAGTAGATCTTGGTTTAGCTCTCAACAAATTTCTTAAAGTAAGTTGCTTGTCATAATTTTGTTTACAAGCTTTGGTTCACTAGTTCATATTAGCATGGGCTTTGAAAAAATTACTAAGTGTCTCCCTAAAACATTGGTTGTACAAGCTAATATAAGATTTTGTTAATGAGCATGCCTTTTTAAAAATTTTAATGCTTTTCTTTGTAGACTACTTGGGTGTGAAATTCCCTCCATTTTCAAAAATATAAATTCTCAAACAAGGGTGTGGACTACCCCCCTTTTTTGATCGTTTCTTTTTAACTTTGCGTACTAGGGTGCGGACTACTCCCCTAAGATGTTTTGCTTCACTCCTTCACCTAGACTTTCGGGGATTTGTCTTTTTTGTACCTTTTTTCTCACAAGGGTGTGGACTACCTCCCTCTTTTAATTGAAATCTTTTTATGCAACCTCTTGTCAGTAAACCTTATTTGATTATGTTGATAATGAATTTGATAGGAAACTCTAGTGATAACACATGCAAATGCCGTAGGACTTCTAGTTGTCCGCAATCACAGACCCTTCCAAAATGGCCATTATTTATCAAAACATGGAGGATGCATGCAGTGAAATGGAAACTATTTGACAAGAGAAAAGAACTAGAATGTTCTATCCTCGAAAAGAAAATTCCAAGAAATGATATATTACTTATGGCATATGTGTTTTTTGGTATACATTTAGAATCTCTCTGTAGTTCTTTGTCTTTGGTATATGTGATAACAAGCTGGGGAACACAAGCATTACCTACCTTTCTACATGATGTTCTAATGAATGGTTTTCTGTGGATGGTGACAAGTAATTGGACCCTATCCGAGGAACCTGGAACTCTAGAAAGATTTGGTACTTTATGCTATTCTTGTATTACTGTCTCAAATACTTGTGGCATGTAAACATATAAATATATGGCATATAAGCATATAAGCACTTAAACATATAACATGTAAGCATGTAAACATATAACATATAAACATATAGACATATAACATGTAAACATATGGGCATTCGAAGATATGGACATATGGGCATATAAACATATAACATATAACATATAGCATATAACATGTAAGCATATAAACATAAAAACATATAAAAATATAATAGATAAACATATAGCATATAGCATATAGCATATAACATATAAAAATATAAACATATAACACAAACATATAGACATATAACATGTAAAAATATAAACATTTGGAATATAAACATACAAACATAGAAACATATGGACATATGGACATATGGACATATAGACATATGGGCATATAAATATATGGACATATAAACTATCACATATGGCATATAAACATATAAGTATATAAGCATATAAACATATAAACATATAACATATAAACATATAGCATATAAACATATAAACATTTACTCATAAACATATGGCATATAAACATATGAACATATGAACATATAGATGTTTGGAACCTTTCTTGATCTAAACTGTTCATTGTTGAATACTTACAATTCAACATTTGTTTCCTCCTTTTTCTTGGTTCTGTACATAAATCTATGGGGGTTAAAGGTCAATGTGCCTTTACCCTAGTTATGTACAATACTCAAACACATATATAAATGAATGAAAAAGAAGATTAGGGTGTTTTGCACCCACCAAAAACTTGTGTGGCTCTCTATTTCTCTCTCTCCCTCTTCCGTTGAGAGCACTCTCAACTGGTATCAGAACCTGGGTGATCTAGCTGAGTGTGCATGAATGCCTAGAAGCTCAACAGCTCTGTGGGAAGCTTTATGGGTGACTTTACTTGCATTTGAGTGCACAGAGACCTTGAAGGAACCTTTCAAAAAGTAACTTTGGTTTTACGAAGTGGTTTTGAGAGCCTATTAAGTGTTTTCGAAGAAAAACTTGTTTTTTTAGCTTTTCCCTATTCCATTCGATGACAGAGACTCCGTATTGACTTGTAGAGGCAATCTTTGCTTGATTTTGGTGTCCATTTCACTTCAAGAGCTTGGAAACACCTTCATTCTTGAATTTGGGATATTTCGTTGGATTTCTAACTCAATGTGTCAGTTTTAACGTTTTTCTACCCAAGTGTTGGAACTCAAGTTTGGAGCAACCATTTGTAGACCTGTTAGTTCTAGTGGACTCAAGAGGTCCTAAAACTTCTATGTTGCTCATCATTTGCACTCCGGTGGAGTTTACAAACAATTCAATTTCCAAAAACGTTTTTTAGTCTGTGTGTTGGACCCAGTGATTGGGACCATGGTTTCCAAAATCGTATGTCCCATTGCATTATAGACGCCTAAAAACCCCTCCATGTCAGTTCTTGCACGATTTGATGGAGTATTTTCAGAGTTATAGATCTCTGTGTATTTGATTTCGTCTCTCTGTTATGCATTTTTCATTCTAAGGTTTTGAAAACTTAGATTTATGCCACATGGTAGTGGATAAGTGTTGACTCCCATTTCTCACTCATCGGTTGGGATTTTGGAGTTCCAGTAGAAAGGAGATATTTGCAAATTGTCTTGTTGAGTCCGATTATGCAATGGCACCCATGATTTGAGGCATCTTAGGTTCTATTTTTAGTAGCGGTCATTGTCGTGGGACCATGATTTCTTGAGCATACCTTATGCAAATCACTCTAGTTGTAGTTTGAATCATGTGCGCTCATTTGTGGTGTGCATTGGGTTGCAGTGGATGAATTATAGGCCATTTGGATGCATTGCGATCCTTATTGGATGTGCTAATAGGCCTAGATTTCCT
The DNA here is from genome assembly GCF_047967505.1 of Dipteris shenzhenensis. Lineage (NCBI taxonomy): Eukaryota > Viridiplantae > Streptophyta > Polypodiopsida > Gleicheniales > Dipteridaceae > Dipteris > Dipteris shenzhenensis. Next base: position 25,302,488 of record NC_141597.1, read on the forward strand.
TATGGGATGCTATTTTGTATGGATGCTATTTTATGTTGAGGGACAACCATTTAACACATTACAGGTGATGCACTGATAGTGTTATGCTCTCTTGGATGAGATATTGTTGATGCATAAGCCCATGGATGGTGTTTATGCTTGAGCCATTTGGCACTTATTGGCATTTTGGATTGCCATTGTAGTTGGCATTTTCTTTTGGGCTAGATTTACTCATATGGATGCATAGTACATGCACATGAGTCAGCTGTATCTTTTGATGCTTTGAGCTTTGGTGATATTTCACTCTATCGTGGTATACACATTTGGGTGCACCTGGTATTTGGTGTGATTCTCTCTTGCAGGTACTAGCATTTGGGATTTTGCTTCATTTGCATCATGACATCCTCTTCCATGTCTGAAAAGGAGGTTTTCAGCATTAAAAAGATTGATGGGACAAACTTTTCTTTGTGGAAAGAACAGATAAGGGATGTGCTTATTCAAAAGAAGCATATAAAACCCTTGCAAGGGATTGCAGCTAAGCCTGCAGCTATGTCCACAGATGAATGGAATGAGTTGGATGCATTGGCAAAGTCTACCATTAGACTTCATCTTGGGGAGACAGTTTATTTCACAGTAGTCACTGAAAAGACTATGGAAGCCTTATGGAAAAAGTTGTGTGCTACATATGAGAAAGAGACTGCCTCAAACAAAGTCTATCTCATGAAGAGATTGTTTGAGCTGCACATAAAGGAGGGAGTATCCATAGCTTTGCACTTGAATGAATTTAATATCATTTTCAATCAGATTCAAGCTCAAAAGCTGAATTTTGATGCGGAAATGAGGACAATATTTCTCTTATGCTCATTACCATCCTCATCAGATACTTTCTATACTACTATCAGTAACTCTGCACTTGGTGGAGTATTGAACTTTGATGATGTGGTTGGTAGCTTGTTGGCCAAGGAGATTAGACGGAAGTCAATGGAAGGCAACAAGCAGGATGCAGCCTTAAATGTGCAAAGGGGTAGATCACAATTCAGGGGGAAGTTTCAAGAAAGAGGAAAGTCTCGTAGCAAGTCTAGGGCACGAAACATTGAGTGTCACTATTGTGGCAAGAAGGGCCACATGAAAAAGGATTGCTACAAGCTTAAAAGAGAGCAAAAGTTGGGGTGCAAATCAAGAGGAAGAGAGTCCAAGGGAGGACAAAGGAAAAGTGAAGATCAAGGAGATCAATGCAGTCACACATGATAGTGACAATGACATTCTCTTCATGTCTAGTTTATCTGCAGAGTTGCTTACCACTTCAGATGATGCATATTCCCAGGATTGGATTTTGGATTTTGGTGCTTCATTCCATGTTACTCCCCATAGGGAATGGTTCTCCACTTATGATAGTGGAAAGGCAGGTCGTGTGCATCTTGGAAATGACTATGCATGTGACATAGTGGGCCATGATGGCCAAGGTTCCTTATGCATCAACGGTTGGGAGTCTTATGTATGCTATGATAGCTACTAGACCAAACATTGCATTTGCAGTGGGAATTGTTAGCCGGTATATGGCTAATCTAGGAAAGAGGCATTAGGAGGCAGTTAAGTGCATCATGAGGTACATGAAGGGTACCAAGGAGATGTGCATCTGCTTTGGTAGAGGAGACATGCGTGTACTTGGGTACACAGATTCAGACTATGCAGGGCATGTGGATAGTAGGAGATCCACTTTTGGTTATGTGTTCACCTTTGCAGGTGGTGCAGTGTCGTGGATGTCTCGCTCATAGAAGTGCATTGCTTTGTCTACCATAGAGGCTAAGTATGTTGCAGCCACAGAGGGTTGCAAGGAGGCTAAATGGCTTGATCAACTAGTGGGAGATTCGGGGATTCATACAGGTGTACCGACATTGCATATAGTGATTCCATGAGTGCTATTCAACTAGCACCTAGCACAGAATCTGGTTTTTCATGCAAAGACCAAACACATTGAGGTCAAGTACCATTTCATCAGGGAGGTACTTGAGGACAAGCGCATAGAGCTTGTCAAGGTTCATACAGATGATAACCCTGCAGATATGCTGACAAAGAGTCTACCTAGTCAGCAGTTTGAGTATTGCCGTGTATTAATGGGATTGGATAGTATGCTCATTGGTTCTCCCTTAAAGGCACATTATCCTTTAAGTGGGAGGTTGTGGGGGTTAAAGGTCATTGTGCCTTTACCCCGGTTATGTACAATACTCAAACACATATATAAATGAATGAAAAAGAAGATAAGGTGTTCTGCACCCACCAAAAACTTGTGTGGCTCTCTGTTTCTCTCTCTCCCTCTTCCGTTTTGCTTTCATTGAGAGCACTCTCAGAATCTTGTTTTGGTCTCTACTACTATGGGTTCTCCTTGGTTAACACTCAGGTCCTTGCTCCCTTCTTCATTGTTGTCTCTATGCCAACATGGACTTAGGTAGAACAGAATGTGTGTGTAGAGTAGCGGCAAGGCTCTACTTGTACTTGCATAAGGCTAGAAATAATCCCTCTTAGAAATCCAACTTGCATGTTCTACATGCAAGTTCTACGTAAGATTCCTACATGCAACTCCTACTATGAGTTCTACATGCAACTCCTACATGCGAGTTCTACATGCAACTCCTATATGCGAGTTCTACATGCAAGTTCTACATGCAACTTCTATATGCAACTCCTACATGCGAGTTCTACATGCAACTCCTACATGCGAGTTCTACGTGCAACTCCTACATTCACTACATGCGAGTTCTACGTGCAACTCCTACATGCAACTTCTATATGCAAGTTCTACATGTAGAGAGAGAATGTCTTACAATTTCTACATGCAGAGAGAGAAGCTCTCCAACTTGTATAAATACCCCATTATGGAATGAAGCCACGCTTTTTGGGGCATTGTGTTGAGTTCTACTTTGGTATTCCAAGCAATTGTCTCAAGTGTCCATGCTTCCTTGCACTCCACGTCCAAAAGCATGTCTTAACCTTGCAACTCCTCCTCCCCTCTCCTCCAACCTTGCAACCCATCCTCTCCATCTCCTTCTCCCTCCTCCTCCTCCCTTCTCCTCCTCCCTCTTCCTCCTCCTCCTGCCTCCTCCTCCTCCTCCTCCTCCTCCTCCCTCTTCCTTCCTTCTCCTCCTCCTCCACCTCCTCCCTCCTCTCTCTTCTTTCCCCCATGCTCTTACTCCTTCTTCCTCTCCCACTCCTATGCTTCCCCTAAACCCTTAGTTCCTCAACCCTTAATCTCCATGATCTACAAGGGAGACGATTTCTCCACCACCATGTTCTCTACTCTAAACCTTGGAACCTCTTCTAAACTTTGGAATGTCCTTCTAAACCTTGAAACTCCTTCTAACCTTGGAACTCCTTCTAAACCTTGGAATCTCCTTCTAACCATGGAACCTCTTTTAGACCTTGGAACCTCCTTCTAAACTTTGGAACCCCCTTAAACTCCTCCTAAACCCTGCAACCCCCAATGAAGGAAAAAGCCTTCATTACCTCAACCATGATGATACACATTCCTTTTACACATGCATGCACTATGTTTGCTTACCACATTTAAGCCTACATCTCTCATAGGAACATGATTCAAGGTCCTAAGCTACACATATACTAAAAACAACAACCTTGATATATCTATAGGTGACAAAAAGCCTCGGAATCCTGCATACTGAGAATACCCTACTCTTCCTACAGAAGCTGTAGGAAAAAGCCAACGTTTAGCGTTGCTGCCGGGGAGACTAGCGTCTCAAGTAATGAGTAAAACATACACAAGTATGTGTAAAAAACAAACTACTTCGAACTTTCATGAACATAATACTCAATGCCAAGGAGAGTAAAATTTTTTCCATTTCTAGCAAATATATCAACCCTAAGCATCAACCTTGGGTTACTACCTTAAGAAATTTTCTTTATTTCTTAAAAAGAAGCCACTTGATAAACAATCAGGCTAGGTAGTGGACACGAATGTGTAGAGCTTGCAATTTTGATCATTTCACCTTGTTGAAGAAGAGCAAACCGAGCTAACCACCATAAGAAGTTAAGGCTTGGGAAGAGTTTAGGGTTTAACTCTAAAACCTAAACCCATTTCCTATAAAAACCCACTCCACCCCTCATTCTTCATCTTTCACATCTTGCCTCCATCCTCTCTTCCATTCCGAGCCTTACACAAGACACTCCTCCCTCTCCATCGACCACCACCCTACTCCCATCCTCACATGGTAAGTGATTTCGAGCCCATCTCGTAGCAGCAGCGATAAGCTAGCTATCCACCCACCATCCATTGGTCCTCAATAATCCCATTACATCATCGAGAAAGACTTGAGCGTTCAGGTGACCATCTGTTCCTCCCTTTAGATTTCTGTCAAAGTCTTTTGTTTTCTATCAAAGTTTTCCATCTGTCAAGTTTTTTCTTTTTTCTTCTCCCCCTCCTCCATCTCCATCTCCCCCTCTACCCTCCCCTCCATCTTCACCACCCCCACCCCCTCCATTCCCCCCTCCCTTCCTCCATTTCCCCCTCCCCACCCCCTCCCTCCCTCCATTTCCCCCCCAACCTCCCCTCCATCTTCACCACCTCTTTTCCCCCCTCCCTCCCTCCATTCTCCCACCACCCCCCCTCCATCTCCACCACCCTTTCCCCCTTCCATGACCACCACCCCCCCTCCACCACCACCCCCTCCCCCCTTCCCCCCTCCATCTCCACCACCCCTTTTCTCAGCCCCTTCCCTCCACCCCTCCCCCTCTACCACAACCCCCTTCCCCCCTCCCCCCCTCCATCTCCACCACCCCTTTTCTCTTTCAACCACCTCTGTCTTCCCTCCCCCCACCCCCCTCCATCTCCACCACCCCCTCCCTCCTCCCCCCCTCCATCTCCACCACCCCCTTCCACCACCACCACCACCCCCTCCTCCACCCCCCCCTCCCCCTTCCCCCCCCTCCATCTCCACCACCACTCCCTCACCCCCTTCATCACCCCCTTTTCCCCCACCCCCCCACCCCTTGTCCTCCCCCCCCCCCCTCTGTCTCTCTCTCTCTTTTTTCTCCCCCTCTCTCTCTCTCCCTCTCTCTCTCTTTCCCTCCCCCTCCCTCTTCTCTCTCTCTCTCTCTCTCTCTCTCTCTCTCTTTTCCCCCTCTCTCTCTCTGTTCCCCCCCCCCACTCTCTCTCTCTCTCTCTCTCTCTCTCTCTCTCTCCCCCCCTCTCTCTCTTTCCCTCCCCCCCCTCTCTCTCTCTCTTTCTCTCTCTCTCTCTCTCTCTCTACCCCCCCTCATAGGCCACTCCCTACATTAACCTAAAAAAACCTAACCTACTAACTAAGCAAGGGCCTTAAGGCCCTTGTTGCTATGGACGATGGCGCGCTAGTGGCGCCCGCCCACCTGCCACGTCACCCCCTTACCCCTCCATAGCGCCCTCCTCCACACGCCCTCCTCCACACTGCCCCCTTCCCCCTCCGCAACGCCCTCTACCTCCTGCATGCTGCCCTTACCCGCCCCTCCACCCTCCCCTCCCCTCCCCTCTATGCGACCCCCCCGCCGCCGCTGTGCGCAATCCCCCCCCCTAACGAATTATTTAAAAAAAAAAACCTAACCTAACCCTCCATCAAACCTTAGGTTAGTTTTAACCTAGGTTAGGTTAGATATTAAATAGGTTAGTTAGATTAACTTTAGGTTAGCTTTAACTTTAGTTAGGTTAGTTTAACTATTAGTTAGTTACACTAACTGGACATTTAGGTTAGGTGATTGTACTAGGTTAGCTCAACTAATTGTGGTTAGTTAGCTGCAGTCAGTCTAACTATAACTAGGTTAGACTAACTATTACGCATCTAACTAGATAGTTAGGTTAGTTAGACTAATTGGGACAGTTAGGTCAACTACACTAGGTCAGTTACTACCCCTGAATTAGACTTAAAGCCCATTCACACCAAACCTTAAGACTAAGACCCCCCCCCCAAAAAGGCCAAATTTACCCCTACTTTAATCCCTCATAACTCATCCGTTTGGGACCCAAAATGGACCCCGTTTGCACCTATATTTCACACACAGAAACACCAGGCTATGGTGTATTTTTCTAGCCCATTGCACACCATTTAGGCATCCCTATCACTCGCTCATTTGTGCCCCCGTGTGGGCCTCATTTTGCACAAATTTGCTCGTATCTTCACGTGTGACCTCTGATTAATGATCTGTCTGCATCGGCACATTTCCCTACACACGTAGGACAATGTTAGGCACATTATTAACACAATGGTCCCTACACAAACTAACACCACTCTAACCCTCCCAACAAAATTGCATCCACACCCGCACTTGTAGTAGAGACACCCTTTGCAAATCTCACCCAATCTGCATGCAGCTACGTTTCAGCCAATGCCTTCGACTCCAATGTTCACCACATCTGCATACAACTCCATTGCAACCACTGCCTCTGACATCCTCTACCCTGAATCCCCCCCTAAAATTCAATCACTCCCTTTGACTCCTCCACGCCACAATATGGCTGGACATCTTTGCGACAAAGATGGGGATATCAACCTTGATATAGAGGCTGACAATTTCTTTAATCAAAGAAATAATAACACTCAAGGCAGGCGCCCCTTGGGAAAATTGGAACTTCCCAAATATAATGGTAGGGGAGATCTAGCCCAATTCCTCCAGCATTTTGATGCTACAGCAAGGCAGGCGCCCTTGGGAAAACTAGAACTTTCCAAATATAATGGTAGGGGAGATCCAATCCGATTCCTCCAGCATTTTGATGCCGCATGCTGCGCAAGTGGAGATCAATCCCATGAAACCAAGGTGGCTTGGTTTACCATGGCCTTAACTGATGAAGCGTCTGAATGGTACCTAGACCTTCTAGTGGAAGAGTGCACCACATGGGACGTACTTCAAATAGAATTTAAACGATGCTTTCAAATGGAGAGGCTACAAGATGATCTCGCTCTCCAACTAAGTAAGATCGAACAAGGCCGTTGAGAAGATGTACGCACATACTTGGGTAAGATGAAAAGATTAATCGCCAAATATGTCCCATGCCCAGATGCAAAGTACCTCACGGCATGGTTCATTGCAAGACTAAGAAAAAAAATCCGAAAGGATATGAAAAAGATAAGCAGCTATATGAAACGTTTAGTGCTACTCATGCAGCATCGACTGACATAGAGGATGGCATGACCGACTTAGACACTAGCAGTGATGGTGATAGATCTAGTACATGAGATAAGCGCTTGAAAAAAGGCAAATCCAAGTCCATTGCCGAAACATCAAATAAAGATCGCCTAGAGGCCATGACGATGAAGTTGAAAGAAGGCATGATGCAAGCCATGGAACAAAAACTTTACTTGTCTCAGCCGCCAACTCAGACATATCCATGGTGAGAAAATGTCTGGTGTCCACACTGCATGGCCAATCATATAGCAAATGAGTGCCTGGTCCTAAGATCTAGGACCACTGCACAAGCGAATCCACTGCCAAGGTTGTGGTGCCATATCTACATCATCGGTGGCCATGATGAAAACAGTTGCATCTTCAACATGCGCAACAACCCACCTCAACCTCAACAATACCAAGTGGCACCCATGCCAGTGTACAGGCAACCGGCACTTACACAAGCGCCCCCAGCTTTGAGGCTAAATCTTGTTCCCGTTCGGACACAAGTCCCACAACTACTCAGGAATACAAATCCACGACCATATCCAACAGCACCAAATCTATCTCCTCAGGCAGTTCCAATACATCAATTACAAGCCGAGGAAGTAGACTCATCATTTGAGTATGAAATAGAGTACCTAGTGTACTATGTAGAAGGTGCAGAGGATCTAATACCAATTTATGCAAATCACCCTCATCATGGTAACCCCACTACATTCCAACCACTCTATAGAGATTGTGGCATAGGACATGCCTGTATGGATTGTCCCATGAATCACACAACAAGTAGAGGTTAAGCCTGATGTCCCAATCGGCATCATTGGGGTGGACCATCAAAGTCTGGGTCCGGCAAGTGTAATATCACAACCTGTTAATGTAATTACATGCCAATAGAAAGAGGCCACCAAGGACCCTAACATTCAAATCCAACCAAAGCGACTTCTTAAAAAGAAAGCACAAGTGCCTCTACCTCCACTAAGTAATGAGCAACTGATCCACATCAACTCCTAAGCCTCAAATAAAAGAAGCTCCATACCCAAATACAGAGGTGGAGAAGGCTCATTTTCAGGCACTTCAACAATGGGTACAAAAGGAACAAGCTCAATTTGAGGCTGAGAAACAAGCTTAAGACCCAATCCATGACTTGGCCCCACAAAGTATTAATACTCTACCCGAGCCTCTGTTCCAACAACAGACTCCACAACATAATGTACCACCATGTCAACTTGAAGGAGCCACACTCTCTAGCATCCTGAGTTGCCCTGTGTCAATTCCCATTGGAATCCTCCTACAAAATTGTCCCAATCTTTGGGAGAGTTTCAAAGGATGGATTGAACTTGCAAATCCCCCTCCACCTATGAACGATGAAGATATCCCTGTGCGGATGGGTGAGAGAGATGACATCCGCAACATTACTGTGCCTTTGATCCACAAGGCATATAATGAAGTCCAAGCCATAGTAGATGGTGGAGTAGATGTAAATGACCTATCAAAGAAGCTCTACGAAGAATGGGGTCTCCCACCAATGCAAAAGGCTAATTTCAACATATGCCTTGTCAATGATTCACGGGCTAAACCCTTGGGAATAGTAAATGACGTGTCCACAAAGATCGCAGGAGTCCGCTTTTCCCTTCAATTCACAATCTTGCATCTCCCCAAAAAATCCTATCAAATCTTACCGGGACGTCCTTGGTTATGGGAAGCATCAATCCTCCATGACTGGGGAACTGATAGACTAACAATTTAGAATCCTGACACCGTAGTCAAGTTGAATGTGGGAATAGGAGCTATAAAACCAATTGTGCCTAGAGAATTGGATGACACCTCTTCCACGACAAGCAAATCAACTCCCTTGCAACAGCATGCCATAGCGGGTGACTCACAAAGCAATGTCAATAACTAAACATTGGCAACCATCGACAACTACCATTCATTAGACCCCATCTTCTCACAGATAGATGCTAAGGCACTACAGGTAGATCCTCCACTCACACATGAAGAACCAATCGATCTAGAGATGCCATTCTTTATGGCTGACCTTGAGTGGAATAATGAACCTGAAGAAGGTACCCATACCAATGATGACTCAGATTTTCCTTGGGACATTGAAACAAAGGCTGAGAATGCTGAAATTGAAGATCAAATCTTTGATAATGACTTAGCCATTCTGCATGCCCTAATGGCAGTCGAACTCCCAAAAGTTGAACCTCCAAATTTGAATAACAGCAGAAGATCCCGCAAGAAAGCTGAAGGAGGAAATCGCAGAAAAGCCAAGAACACTTCAATGAATTCGAAAGAGTTCAAACAAGGATCGTCAAATTGTACCTTGCAAAGCCAGCTCCCTCAAAATCAGAACCACCACCTCTTAAATGGTCCCCTGAGGGACTAAAAGGAGTATGCACAGCAAATGAACCCTTACTTAGAAACACCATACTAGTGGAAAAGTTACCCCATAGTTCCCAACGTAAGAAGTTTCAAAAATATAAGCCACATGTGTGGATGAAGCTCGATCAAGAGACTTCAGAAAAAGAAAGCAAAGAAGAGCCTAACAAATTGGTAAATGCAACTATGCCACCCAGTGCACATGGCACATGTCAGGCTAGTTCAACACCATCAAAGGCCGATCTTCGAGAAGTGCCGAAATACTTCAAGAATTACACAAGTGGCAGTGCGCCAATAGCAATGCTAAGAGCACTAAGAGAATCTGAAGTTCAAGAAACTGATAGCATTGGAGAAATTCCAATCTATGAGGGACTGGTAAAAACATGCACAATAAACCTCGCCCTTGAAGGGGAGGAAGAAAAAACTGGCTTTCATTGGGAAATAGCTTCAACAAGAAGATGAAACCAAACTCAAAGCACTCCTAATGGAATACCATGACTGCCTAGCATGGTCATACAAAGAGATGAAAGGAATTTCACCAGACGTGGTAGTACACATAATACCTATAAAGGAAGGTGCTCACCCTAAGGTATGTGGACCTTACCATACAAATCCTAAATATGGCACCATAGTTTATGATGAGCTGGAAAAACTCCTAGATGCCAGATTCATCTATGAGATAGAGCACATTGATTGGGTTTCACCCATCGTCATTGTGCCTAAATGCAACAAGAAGCTCAGAATATGCGTAAACTTAAAAAATGTGAATGCCGCCACAATTATGGATCACTATCCTCTACCCTTAACAGAAATAGTGTTGGAAAAGGTGGCACTCTCCGAAATATATAGCTTCTTGGATGGCTTCAGTGGCTATAACCAAGTGCAAATTGCTCCTAAAGACTAATCAAAAACAACATTTGCTATAGAATGGGGTATTTTTGCATATAGAGTCATGCCATTTGGCCTTTGTAATGCCCCAACCACATTCCAGCGAGTCATGTTCACAGCTTTCAAGTCATTTCTGAATAAGTTTTTACAGGTGTTCTTGGATGATTTATGCATCCATTCAAACAAAAAAGACCACTTCAAATGTCTTAAAGCAGTACTAATCAAATGCAGGGAGTATGGCATCTCCCTAAAATCCAACAAAATGCCAGTTCATGGTCACCCACGGAGTCGTTTTGGGACACCGTCTCTCAACATGGGATTGCAACTGACACAGACAAAATCAAAATCATCATGGAATTGCCCCCTCCTACAAATTCCAAAGGTGTACAGGTCTTTATGGGACATGCCAGCTATTATAGAAGATTTATATTGCGGTATGCCATCATATCTAGACCACTTTACAAATTATTAGTGGAATTATTATGGACTGAAGAGTGTGACCAAGCCTTTGAGCTTTTAAAGTGGTGCCTAATCACAGCACCCATCCTTATATCTCCCAATTGGGATATTGATATTAAGTATGCAATTGGGAGTGTACTTTGTCAACCGGGTGAACATAGGAAAGACTACGCATTCTACTTTGCCAGTCAATAACTCAATGATGTAGAGATCAACTATACCACCACAGAAAGAGAAGCCCTAGCAATGGTGTATAGTGTAAAGAAATTTTGGCACTATCTATTGGCAAATGATTTTGTCTTCTACACTGACCATCAAGTATTACTTTATCTTGTGAACCGTTTGTGTACAATAGGAAGAATAACCAGGTGGCTCCTCTTGCTTCAAGAATTCAACTTCAAAATAGTGGTCCGCAAAGGTGCCCAACACTATATTGCCGATCACATGTCTTGTGTCAAGTCGGGAGAAGAAGCCACTGGAGTAGAAGACGACTTACCAAATGCCACACTATTTCAAATAGATGCTATTCTAGAGTGGTGTGGAGATATCATTGGGTACTTAATGGCAAGAAGACCACCCCCTAAAATGAAAGTAGTCGATGCTAGAAAATTGATTCTAAAGGCTGCACCCTATCAACTCATTGCAGGACAATTGTACAAGATGGGCAAGGACCAGATATTAAGAAGATGTGTAATGCCTCATGAGATCATGCCAATCCTGAGTGAAGTCCATGAAGGCATTGCAGGAGGACACTTCCAAGGGGAAGCCACAGTAAGAAAAGTTCTCCTCGTGGGCTACTGGTGGCCAACACTATGGGCAGATGCCTATGAATATGTAAAAGGCTGTGATGTATGCCAACGGACTACTAAACCACAACACAAAGACTTCAATCCCCTAACAACAGTTGTTGCACAAAAACCATTTGAAAAATGGGGGATTGACTATGTGGGTCCCATACATCCAACAGCAAAAGGAACACAAGCACACTACATCATTATGGCCACTGATTACTTTACAAGATGGGCCGAAGCTAAAGCAGTCAGGAGATTCTTATACAAAAATGTGATCACCCGATTCAGATGCCCCATTGAAATTGTGTCAGATAGAGGCACACATTTTGTCAATGAGGTAATCCAAGAACTCTTGTCTGGCTTCATGGTAATCCATAGAAAAAGCACACCCTACTACCCCCAAGGGAATGGACAGGCCGAATCCACCAACAAAATAATATGCATTATCCTCACCAAGGTGGTAGAACCACATCGTTCTGATTGGGCAGAGAAACTGAATGCAACCTTATGGGCATACAAAACCACAATCAAGGTTAGTATAGGGAACACACCTTTTCAATTGGTGTACGGCCTTGAAGCTGTGGTCCCACTAGAATTTGTAATACCGAGCCTATGCATAGCAGTATAGGAATGCATGGGAGACCATGAATCCTTGAAAGAAAGGCTCTATTAGTTGGAAAAGCATACTGAGACAAGACTAGTCACCTACCATGCCATGACAACAGAAAAATGCAGAAGAAAGGCATGGTTTGACAGAAATCTTAAAGCTAAAGACATCAAGGAAGGCGACTTAGTCCTGTTATACAATGCCAAAGTACACAAGGGGAAACTAAAGTATCTAGGTCAAGGACCATACCGAGTACGAAAGATGAATCCCATCAGAGCTGTACTACTAGAAACATTGGATGGAGTCCAATTCAACACAACAATAAACGAGAGTCGACTAAAGTGCTACTACATCAACATGCAAACCATCCCCAACAAAAACAAAGATTTGGGAAACCAAGTCTTCCTTAGTTAGGATTAGATTGTATCATGAGCACTCACTTGCATATGTACGTCTTCGCACATATAGGTAGCATCAATCGATTTTAACGTAGGGCTCAAAAGTGATGCCTGAGTTCTAGCTGCCCTATGAAAATCCCAAAAAAAAAAAAAAGAAGAAGCATATAGTTAGTCCCTACCTAGCTCTCTATTAGGTCACATGCATTCACCGCTTTCACTTAGACACATAGATGATTGCATGAATAATTGTACCACACACTTTCATTCCACACTCTCAAAGCATGTATAAAAATAAGATCTCTCACACATACACAGAAAGGTCATACCAGCATGCCAACCAATCTAATGATGATCAATGGTACACCACATGTACATGGTTGCAGGTTCAGAAAAGATGCCGCCACTAAAGAGGATGCATAGAGAGAGCCCACCGCCTCAACCACAAGACCCCCTCTAGAGTTCGTAGTAGCCATCTACATCCTCTCAACCATGGTGACCACAAGCATTCATGGTCTAGAGCGATAGCTCCGAAGAGGATTCAGCGCATGACCAAGAAGAACAAATGCCACCCCAGGACTATACAGCCATTGATGGGGCCCAGTCACTGGAACTTGTTTGGCCACCCACATCGACGTATGCTCTTTCCTAGGAAGCAACATCTTACTTAGAGCAAAGGCGTCTAGGCAGTTTGCATGAGAGCCTAAAATCCTTGGAGGACAGTCCTACAATGACCACATACATCAAGGACTTTCTCCATTCTTACCACTCCAGCAATGCAAAGGTTGGCAAGTACGGTACAATCACTGTACATTAGAGCCCACTAAACATTATTCTCAACAGTACAGTCATTCAAAGGGCTTTCTCACTGCCAACACAAGGTGTCAAATACCCTAAACGGCCTGCCAATGCAAAGTTTTTCGAAGTACAGGCTCTCCTCACCAAGGGCACAATGTTCCATAGGGATGGCATATTGCTTCGCACAATCCTTAACCATCGCCTCAAGGAAGTAGCACGATTCCTATTCACAATCCTGGGGGTTAAGTGTAGCAAGAATCGATCCCTTCCACTCCGCACATTTGTTTTACTAAGTAGGAAGCTAAAACAAGACTGGGTCCAGCACTTAGTCATCTTCTTTACAAAGAAACTAGATGCTTCTTCGGGCCAAAAAAGTAAAATTCCACACTTATTGGCTATAATCATAAAAAAAGGACTACAAGATAGAGAAATGACTCTACCCTAGTCACCAAAACCAATTGAGGAGTTGGACATACCCTTCTCACCAGTATGGGAGCCATCACCAACTTCTCCTACTATCACATCGATAAGTGCAAATGTCTTAGAAGAAATACCTATTCTGGAGGTTGGGATTGAGGAATTGCCCCATGAGATGCTACAGATAGATGCACAATTACAACAACAACAACTATCAGAGCCATAGGCAAGTTCGACACCAGAACCTGAGGAAAGATCGGCACCAGAGCCCGAAGCTACATCATCACCAGAACTGCCCATTGATGCCATGCCAATTGATGAGCCACAAGGGGAGCTAGTGCCAGATCAATAGTATGACTATTGTACACAAGGGACTGAAATATCATTGGAACAACCTCCCCCAAGTACTACAGAATCATCGGGATGGCTACATGGGCACCAATTGTATCAGTAGTATCGCCAGACCTCATCACCATTTGTCATTCTCCAACATCAAGCTAGCCAAATGATCCAAATGTCAAAACTATTCACTAGCTTGGCCAAGGAAGAATATGTAAGAGAATTAGATAGACAGACTGCAACAGAGATCAAAGACCAATTCTAGGCAATCACCATAGAGGTCAAGGCACTTTGGGTGTAGATAGATGAGAAGGAGGTAGAAGAAGTGCACATGAACCAAGCTCTCCAAGTTCAAGAGAAGGAAGTGAGAGATGTGACCAACTTCCACCAAAGTCAAACACAATTGACAGCAGCAGTTCAAGCAATGGCAAGCCTATAGACCTACTATAACTCCTTGACATCTGCACATGTTCAATAGACAGAGGTAGTGAGACAAGCTTGACTCACTCTAATTTACAAAGAAGAAGAGCTCCAGGATTGCAAAGACAAGCTTGAAGACATGAAACAATCTTTGGCAGTACGTGCCTTCAGCATTGACAAGCTTACAAGGGAATGCAGAATCTTAAAGGACCAATTTGCTACTGCTCAAGAGGCTAGCACTTCACAAGCACAAGTCTTGGACCAATGGTCCAATACCACTGAAGACATTCCTCAATAGGTAAAGATCACCTTGCAAATGAGAAAGCTTAAGGAGGCATATACAACCATCTACCATCAATACAAAGAAAAAATGAATGAGATGCACTCCCAAAAGATAATCATCTCCAAGCTTGAACTCCAATTGCTAGTGCACAACAATGAGGCATTGGAAGACAACACTAATGAAGCCCCACTACAATGCACAATGATGGTGTACCAAGAGCTTGTTGTGACTGCTCTACAAGTGGAAGATCACCTCAATGCACACGTGCTTATCCACTGGAAGCAACTCCAAATCAGGATCATATCTGCTCATCCAACAATCAAATGGGAGCATTCCATCGGGACTAAAACCCTACGCATAATTTGCCAAGACTTGTCCAAAGATGAGAAAAATATCTTCTGCTTGTCTACACATGCCGGGTTTATAGCACTCAAGGCGGATGCTTTCATTGCATATGTATGCCTCATGGGTAGTCCTCCCCTCAGGGTTATTGCAAGTTTGTTACCATTGCTACAAAGGCCATCACTATTATTTGCAAGGCACAACATAACTGACATTCCACCCATGTAGCTTGATGATCCCATCGCACCAACAAAAAGAAGTGTCGGAAGATGACAGGACCTATCTCACATCCACCTTCCCATATCTAACCACTCTTTCTGCCAACCTCATAACCTCACTTACCCTTGTTGCTACCACCCTCTTAACCTTCCTCGACTCCATTCTAACATCTATTCCCTCCATCGTCTCTTTGCTCATGCCTCTCACCATTTCCAACTAACCCAACAGTCACAAACTTACGAGCCCCTCATACCTAGCTTCTTTCCCTCCCTTGCTAATCCTACCCTTGAGGATTACCAAGCTGCTCAAACCATTTGCCTAGTTCTTCCCCCCCTCCCCTCTGCTCCCATTTGTACTCCCATGCCAAGTTCCATTGATGGGTATGATTTTGAGATACCACTTCCCAGTAACCCCATCAAGAAATTTTGGAGAAAATATCATGATATGAAAACTCGAGGTGGATGGACCCTAGACAACTTTCCTACCAACCTTCGTTAGCATCAAATTAGTGAAGGTTGTATTAACAAGTTGGATCCACAACCTGATTGGGGCCACCCCAAGCTCTTTGATGTAATCTTCTTGAAGGAGTACCTACGTGCACCTCCAGGTCTTAGAACCCCATCCCAAGTTCTATGCAGTTCCATGGTGAAAAAATGGGAAGCCAACATACACACTTTGGATAAAGATTGAACCATTAATTGGCCAATGATCGAACCATACTCTGGTGTAGAATGGAATATCCAAGGCATAATTATTTGAGCACTTCAGCAGCATGAGCAAATAATGCATGGCAACATTGATCGCTTCCTTCACCTAAGTGCTATATTCTGTAAAACATTAGAGTTCATTCTGGAGGTCCCATGTTACCTCGATTCCCATTTGCCTCCACTCAGTTTCAATCCTAATGAACAGGTCGATGCTCAGATTACAAGCCGACTCTATCAAAGTGTGATCTTTTAGAAGCACGCCACATATCTTTGTTCGAGCAAATGGTGGATACAGGCTACTTAAAAATTGAGCAAAAATTGTATGGTGCCAAGGCTTTATAGGACTGGCACGACACAAGTTTCACAGACTGGACTAAAGGCATGGCAATCCAAGTACGTGCTTGCAATAAGCCATAGCCCAAGGACGGGTAATAAAATGGATCCGGGAGTATGTTGTCTCTCTGCCAACATGGACTTAGGTAGAACAGAATGTGTGTGTAGAGTAGTGACAAAGCTCTGCTTGTACTTGCATAAGGCTAGAAATAATCCCTCTTAGAAATCCAACTTGCATGTTCTACATGCAAGTTCTACATACGATTCCTACATGCAACTTCTACATGCGAGTTCTACATGCAACTCCTACATGCAAGTTCTACATGCAACTTCTACATGCGAGTTCTACATGCAACTCCTACATGCGAGTTCTACATGTGAGTTCTACATGCGACTCCTACATGCGAGTTCTACATGCAACTCCTACATGCGAGTTTTGCATGCAACTCCTACATGTGAGTTCTACATGTGAGTTCTACATGCAACTCCTACATGTAACTCCTACATGCGAGTTCTACATGCAACTCCTACATGTGAGTTCTACATACAAGTTCTACATGCAACTCCTACATGCGAGTTCTACATGCAACTCCTACATGCAACTTCTATATGCAAGCTCTACATGTACAGAGAGAATGTCTTACAATTCCTACATGCAGAGAGAGAAGCTCTCCAACTTGTATAAATACCCCATAATGGAATGAAGCCCACACTCTTTGGGGCATTGTGTTGAGTTCTATTTTGGTATTCCAAGCAATTGTCTCAAGTGTCCATGCTTCCTTGCACTCCACGTCCAAAAGCATATCCTAACCTTGCAACTCCTCCTCCCCTCTCCTCCAACCTTGCAACCCATCCTCTCCCTCTCCTCCTCCCTCGTCCTCCTCCCTTCTCCTCCTCCCTCTTCCTCCTCCTCCTCCTCCTCCTCCCTCCTCCTCCCTTCTCCTCCTCCTCCTCCTCCTCCTCCTCCCTCCTCTCTCTTCTTTCCCCATGCTCTTACACCTTCTTCCTCTCCCACTTCTATGCTCCCCCTAAACCCTTAGTTCCTCAACCCTTAATCTCCATGATCTACAAGGGAGATAAGTTCTCCACCATGTACTCTACTCAACCTTGGAATGTCTTCTAAACTCTGGAACCTCCTTCTAAACCTTGGAACTCCTTCTAACCCTGGAACTGCTTCTAAACCTTGGAACCTCCTTCTAACCCTGGAACCTCTTTTAAACCCTGGAACCTCCTTCTAAACTCTGGAACCTCCTTCCAACCCTTAAACTCCTCCTAAACCCTGCAACCCCCAATGAAGGCAAAAGCCTTCATTACCTCAACCATGATGATACACGTTCCTTTTACACATGCATGCACTATGTTTGCTTACCACACTTAATCCTACGTCTCTCACCGAAACACGAATCGAGGTCCTAAGCTACACGTATACTACAAACGACAACCCCGATATATTTGTAGGTGACAAAAAGCCTCGCAACCCTGCATACTGAGAATACCCTGCTCTTCCTATGGAAGCCGTAGGAAAAAGCCAACATTCATGCTTTCCTTCATCATCATGAAATTCCTTTGAGTATTTTGTGGGTTTCTACTTCCCAAATTGAGATATGTACATGCCCTTGTGTCTTTTGACTCCTAGATTCACCATCCCATTACCCACCACTACCCTTATGCACATACCACCCCCCCATACTATGTGCCATTGCACTATTGACTACCACTATTACTCCTTTTGTATCGCATAGCCAATGTCCTTTCCTTACGTCTATTGCATAGCCAACGTCCTTTCCTTTACTTACCTCACTTTGGTGTCTCATCCTCTTGTGTGTCACTATGCTTGTCTCTACTCCCACCTTTACATTGATTTAGTCTTCAATGCATCCTCTAGCATGTTTGGGCTATTTTGCTCCATCCATCTCTTCTACTGGGGCTGAGGATTGTGGCATAGATCCCCTTCATCTACAAGTCTCTTCAATCAGCCACATGGCTCTTAGCTTGCCTGGCCACTCTATGAGTTTCCATGGCCTCGTAACTCTCTATTATATGATACATGAGGTTGATATCATGGCTTATGCTCATACTATAACTTGTGGCAGTGTGCCACCTCATATTTCTCATATTTTATGTGTAGACAACGTCGAGCTCTTGTGTTTACACTTTATAGGGATCTTAAGAACAATCATATGAATTATGTTCCTTGATTTCTTTTTTCGTCCCTCTCCCTTACGTTTATTTCAAAAACCCATCTTTACAAATTATCTATATATATATATATATATATATACACACACTTCATTCTCATTCCAAAAAAATTGTTTAATGTGATATCCAATATGTAGTTATGACTCCCTACCTTAAAAGATGCTTTTATGGTTGGAACATTTTATTTCCTTTTTAAGCCTTGTTTATATATATGTATATAGCTAGTTCCATATATTAAACCCCCCCTCTAATTTACACCCTTCCTTCTCAAAAACTCACTAATCCTTTTTGGTAGACTTACACAATTATTCTTCTAAAGTGTATCAATTATTTATCGACTAACTTTTATGTTTCTCCTTTATTTTTCCTTAGATTTCTCAATTTCTTCAAATGCTTAATCTAAAAGGATTTCATAATTTTCCTTTTTCCTTGGAGTTTATTCATAGACTTAGGCAAGTATTTTTTAGCTTCTTTTTTTGGCAAAATTGAAAAGTTTTCCATCATTTTTTCCTTAATCATGGGTGTGGAGTAACCCCCACCATCTTCATCACCTTCTTCATTAATGGTGTTTATAAAAAAAGAATGAGATAGTTTTCTTTCTCACAAGGGTGTGGACTATCCCCCTTTTTTAAAAACATTTCCACTAAAAAAGTGGTGGATCATCCATTGGCATGATTTATTAGTTTTTCATTATGGGTGTGAAGTTTTCTGTCTAAGGCACAATCACCTTTATATAATACTATAGAATTTGAAAGGTTGTGCTTGTTGCTAGGTAAAGCGATAGCAAACTAGGGAGCACATGCATTACCTATCTACTAAAATCAAGGGTCTATGTCAGCATCAGTATGGTACATGAATCTAATCCTATTTAGGACATTTATGAATCTAATGTCTCTTTGTCACATTATTGCTCATAGCTTGTACACTGATTTTTCTTTCCCAACATGATTTCTTGATTAGGCTAGTCATCTAGGTTGGGTTTTTCAAGATCTATCTATTCCTGACGAGAATTGCTTGGTAGAGGTCACCACAAAATATGAAATTCATGCCACTAAATTATTTTGTGTGCATGTTCTTGATTTAACACAATCGACTGTTGATCAATTCAACATTTTTTAGCCATGAGTGATGCCTCATAAAAAACAACTAGTCTTATATTTTGTATATTGTGCTAAGATTGTTGAGATTTTTGCTTGTTATAGAGCTGCTAGTCCACGTGTCATTACTAGAAGGTGTAGTGCCGAGTGGATTGTTGTCCCCCCAATTTGAATGCAGCTTTGGTTGTGCATGCCATTAGCAAAATTGTTGGGAGGTTGATGTAATTGTTAATTGTCTATGCATATTGTCAAATTAGGCCTTGGACTATGATGCATAGTATCAAGGTATTCCCTATGCTAGCACCTCTAGCCAAGAATAGATGGATAGGCTTGTCAAGGGCCAATCTTTTCCAAAGCATTGTACAACAAGAGCTCTTCAATGTTTAGTTTTCTTATTGCATTATTGTAGTATTTGTTCACCATAAACTTGTATGTCCTATGAATTGCATGATTGGTATCTTGTGTGGGTCTAGGTTTTCCAACGTCCAAGCCAATGTCATCTCTAGAATGATCCTTTGTTGCTATATAGGATGATTTCCTTGAGTCATCATCTCTATTGGTAGGCATTACATGGGGAAGTCTTTTGAATTCTTCAACAATTGTTTGTGGATGGATGTTAATATTAGCTGCTATCATCTTATTTAGCAGTTCATTCTCCTATGGTAGCCATCACACATGCTTTTGCTGGTTACGATCCTTCTTTGTTCTTGAGAACATGAAGGAGTTGGCGCCAATCATCTCCTTTGTATGGCTCATACTAGTGCACTCTTTGAAGGTTTTTATATGGCTCATACTAGTGTTTGCATTGTAAGTTGGAGAGTGCACTCTTTAAAAGTTTTTGTAGGTAAGTATTAATAAGCTCCAATTCATGACGCTTGCAACAACATGGGAGATGTGATGAAGCAACATTCGAGAGGTTGAAGCTATTTTTAGCAATGTAAATGAATTTTGTTGTGTTGTTGCTTCATTGATGATGCCCTCATGCTCTTTGAAGAAGCAATGCCAAAGAAGCATGAAATCATACTTTCTACACTTCACTGCTTTGACATGCTTAAAATGGCCATGTGCTCCAAGTTTTCTGGAGAGACTTTGTGCAAGGGGTTTAAGCATATGTTTGTGTTGGAAGGAGCTTGGAAGGAGCTGATTGAAAGAAATCAAAATCAATTTGCAATGCATTCAAGTCTTTCTCTAGAAGCCATCGTGCATACCTTAAAAAATTGCACTCATTGTTTATATTTGCAAATACAAAGAGGTGTCAAGTAGTTCCAACACTATAATTATCTTTGTATGACTCACACTGGCATGTGCATTATAAGTTATAGTGTGCAACATTTAAGGGTTTTTGTATATTAGCACTAAATACTCTCAAAAACAGATAGTAGAAGAAGTTAAGGCCAATTCTCCAAATATATCAACATGCAAGGTCAACCACCATCACATCAAACTACTAAAATCACGGAATGGACTTCCTAGCAATGGTAGGGATATGTTATGAAAATGTACTCACAACCAAATTTGTAAATATTTTAACATAACACTCGCAACAATGAAGATTTCACAAAGAGAAGATGCGAAGCCTAGCATGGCAACCGATAAAATTGCTGTAATAGCAAAGCTACATAGAATCCACAAGCATAGTGGTCACATTGGTTGTTGCAGTGGCAATCCTATCACATAGGAAAGACCATCAGATAAGTACGAGATCTATCACAATCAAGAAGCTCTAAAGAAGAATAACTTTTTGCAACTTGAAATAAGGCCAATCATGAAAGATCCAATATAAGACTCTTCTTTAGTAGAAGAACCAAGTATAAAACAAAATCATTGACAAACCTAAACATATGACATACAAGAGCTAAGCACACACAAAACACCTAGTTGCATGACAATAACATAGTTTAAAATAGTCGGACCTGGGAATAAATCTAGGGGTGTATGGTTTGTCCCCTAGCTTTGAATAGCCTAGGACCCACCCCACCAGTCACCAAAATAACTGAATGCAAAAAAGTGCAAAAGATTATGGACATTCAAGGATTGAATGTAGGACCTAAGTTTGAATATTTCTAAGCTTTAGCCACTATGCCATGCACATGCTCGTGCACATTAGAGACGTATTTATAAACATATGTTTATAAGCATGTTCACACTAAAAAAGGGCTCTAACGATGTTGAGGCCCATTGCATTTGCTAATGACAAACCAAAGACTCCTATATCTATCAAAAGGTAGCCAGACACATACTTTACCGAAAGAATAGCCAACGAATCCATGTTTATAAGCATGCCGACACCAAAAAAGAGCTTCGATGATGTTGAGGCCCACTGCATCTGCTAATGACAAACCAAAGACCCCTATATCTATCATAAGGCATCCAGACACATTCTTTACTGAAAGAATAACTGATGAATCCACATAGCAAGAAGATTCCCAGCAAACACAGAACCAATCAAAGACAAACCACATGGAGAGCACAAACACTTTAATTAATGAAGCCAAATGAGTGATTCAAGTGCCATAGCCAACACAATTATATTGGTAGAAAAGTTGAGAAAACCACATAGCCTTTGCTCCTACAAAAGTTTTTCTTAGCCTAGCTTTTAGTAAAGCCTTTCAAGCTTGTTTCTTATTGTCTACAAAGCCTATCTTTTAGCAAACAATTTAAAGCAGAGAGGTAGGTACGTTGGACTAAGCACCCAACTATGTTTGCTATATTGACACATGATCCATGTCACACTATAAGGCTACTCTTGTATTAAACCACAAAATAGGTGGTAGCATTCATAATAGACCCAGAATCGATTTGACATGAAAAGACTCATAAAACAACACTGGACAGATTCCAAAGACAAACTATAAATTTCACATATGAATTTACAAGGAGCAAGCTGTACCACATTGATACCTAAAGTAGGGACTAAATGCATCAAACTTTCAAGCAAGCATGTGAAGTGTCCATGCTTCCTCAAGTCAAAGACAGCCATCCAAAAAAACCTACGAACATAAAAGGACTCCCACTTGAATCGCCAAAATGGCAAAAAGAACGAAGAGCATCTGGATGTCTTCGAACGACAAAGTCTTTCGTTTAATCGAAGCCATTGTCAAAGAAAATGCACCAACACAAAAGCATCAAGGATTGAATTGTTGAAAGCACTCCATGAAAAATGTTTTGATCAGTCCAACTAGGAATGGAAGAATGAAGGTTCACTAATGCATCTCGACCATAGAGGCAACATGCAACAAGCAAAGCTAAAGAAGATTCTTCCCCCACTGTAATCTATCTCATTGATATATTTGATGTGGAATATGTTACCCTTCTCTAATCTAGTGCAAAATATGTTACCCTTATTTTGATGTAGAATATGTTACCCTTCTTCAATCTAGTGTAGCCACTGAAGTCAATGCATCGATGTAGAGCCCCCCTAATGCATTTGAACCATGGAGCTAAGATAATTTGAAGAAGACTCTTTTCCTTACTCTAGCATATGTGATGTATTGAAGGCAATCATAGAGAACCAACACATAACCAAAGATAGTAGGGTCGAAAGAAACAAAGAATGAACTCCTCCAAACTATTACGATGGAGCATGTAACCAAAGAACAAACGCCTCCAAGCTATTCTTGACCAATGAAGATCCAAGCAACACAACATAGCCCAACAAAACACAACCCAACAAAATGGTAGACTTGGAACAAAAGCCACAAATCATTTGATTGATGAAGCAAGCCACCACATGCAATGATTGGCATAACACATCAGAGAAATTAGGAGAGCCACATGAAGAAAGCACCATGTTAAAACCCACCAAGACATCCACACAAGCCTGCCACCAAGAATGAGGATAGGCAACATCACCAACTGCAAAAGTAATTTGCCTTTAATTCACCCACTAGTCCCTCGCATGCTTGGAGTAATCGTCCTAGATAACCAAAACCTCCTTCTCTTTAGGTAGACCTTGCCATGGGCCTGCCCAAAATCTAAGAAAACATCGTATATGAAATGATTCAGGCCACTCCCAATCACATAGGTACCAACATATTTGCCTATAAAGAAGCCGACCATCATGCAACACCAATGTGCCACTGTATTTTCATACAATCTCTCACTTTGTTTAGCCCCACAACAAACCTTCATTTACAACTCTCCACAATTGTTTCTAAGATCATATCAAGAGGGGAGAGAGACAAATGCAAATTTGTGCAGGCGAACATAGAGAATTGAGCACCCAAGAATGTGTACCCTAAAGGCACCCAAGAATAAGCAAATTGTTTTGGTGATCATATCAAGAGGAGCAACAGATAAATGAAAATTTGTGTTGGTGAACACATAGATTTGAGCACCCAAGAATATGCACACAAAAGGGATACCTAACATTTATAGGGAGGATCAAGTCCTAACGGACCTTGTGTCGTGTCTTATGTCCATTTTTTACATTATTTTCCTTTAAAATTTTGACAAAATGCTAGGAATCAAGTTTAGTTACATGCTTGACAATAGAAAGGCTCTCTATTACAACTCTAGTTACAGTGAGCATCCAAGAAAATCAAATTTGAACATTTAGAAAAAATTGCAAGATTTTCCATTCTTTAAGGATCACAGACATGTAAGGGTACATATGATGATCATTGAATGAGGCAGGTGGCGGGTAGCAATAAACTGGATAATGTATATTGATTATTTCTTAAATGTGCCATGCCAAAATCTCACATGTTCTTGTTGTGCTTGATTTATCATCAAATATGATCGTCATCGTTGCAAGGTTTCTTTTTGGAGATGGTTGGCCATGGTAATAAATGATGACAAAAGGCAAGATTCTCTCAATGAAGCACGAATGATGCAATCATGAAGGTGCCTCTTGGGTAATTAGTACTGAACATTTATATTCACTCGCTAATGAGTTTCCCGACCCAAGATGTTGATTTGTGTATCTGGGTGGCAATTGGCTGATCGTCTTGCAATGAAGCCTCAGCTTGTAGACAAGGTGCTTGTCAAGCTAGCTTCACTCAACATAACATGATGCAGCAATAGTAATTGGTTGTCTCAAGCTCACACACCCATTTTACCACCAGATGCCACTATAGCAGCATGTACTTTTTACCATTGACAAGAAGGCTTGCCATAGCATCTTGTACCATCTGTGACTTGTCTCAATTTTCTTCACCCAAGCTTTTCTTCTACTCACCCATTATAGCACTCAAGTATACTCAACACACATTGCTATCATGATCCTATGATATCAGGGTAGGAAACACTGAAATAATGCCCAGTCAGAAGGTAACTCAGGCAAAAATGTAACATATGATGAGGCCTTGACAAACGTGGTTATCGAGGAATATATGATGTGTAGTAAGAGCATGTATTCTCTAAGTCCTTATGTCATGGTGGTTGATATATGTCCATGCTGGAATGTGTGGCTTAGTATTTGCATAGCACAAAATGATTGAATTTGTATCCTTGATCCCTTCATACTATTTAGCAGATGGATTTTGATATTGACGTCTTTGGTGGCCTGATATCTATACCTTATAATTTTGGCAAATTTAGAGTTTGATAGAGGCCAATAGATCCTTGAGAAGCAGTAGCCAGAGTAGCAACAGTAGTTGTGGTAGCAATTGCAGCTAGGGTAGTAGTTGCAAGAGTAGTAGCAGTGGTAGAGCAGAAGCAGAAGGCATCTAATTACAATAAAACAAATAGAAAAGAAACTCAAGAAACTCATGGGACACAGTGGCTGACACTCCTCTACAAGCAAAAATGCAGTCTTGAAGGAATCAATAAATTAAGACATCCAAGCGGAAGCAACGGGAGAGGTAAGCACAGACACAAAAAAGAATGAAAGTAGGGAGTATGAGAGGCATGGTAGATTCAAACAAAAGAGGAACATAGACAACAAGCTCAAACTCCAAGATAGAAAGAGAAAATACAAGCATGTATAGAATAACTCATCTAGATGTTGTTGCAAAATGTCTCATGCCAATAGCAGGCACGGTTCACTTAATGATAGTTTCTTGGAGGCCAAAACATGAAGTTGAAGATTGAATGAAAGTAGGGAGTATGAGAGACATGGTAGATTCAAACACAGACACAGAAAAGAATGAAAGTAGGGAGTATGAGAGGCATGGTAGATTCAAACAAAAGAGGAACATAGACAACAAGCTCAAACTCCAAGATAGAAAGAGAAAATACAAGCATGTACAGAATAACTCATCTAGATGTTGTTGCAAAATGTCTCATGCCAATAGTAGGCACGGTTCACTTAATGATAGTTTCTTGGAGGCCAAAACATGAAGTTGAAGATTGAACAAGGAATTATCACAAACATTACCATAATTTTAATCATAATGGTTAGTTTTAGGAAAGACACATCTTTCCTAGCACTGTAAATTCTAAAATTATTTTTTCAAGGCAAAGGACCTCTAGCTTCCTAATAAGTTGATCAGAATTACAAAAGGTGAGGAGATGTTCTAGTCCAAGATAGGTCAACCAAGATAGGTCAAAACATTGTTTGGTGAAATGACTTTGTCATATGCTAATGCAAAAATTCTAAATTGAAAGACTTTTGCAGTTTGCAAAATAGTTTTTTCCCAAGACTAAAATTTGCTCTACCATTGTAAATCCTTATCTTAATGCAAAATTTGGTGAGAGAACGAATCATGTGTACCTACAGATAGCATAGTACGATTAGAGCTTGTTATCAAGGACTCAAAGTTAGGAGGATAGGGAATTGGCTAGATCTATTATTAAATGTTGCAAAGGCACCCAAGCCAAGAGTCTAGGATTGTAGTTGTGATGATTTCAAGTTTAGTCTCCCTGTGTACTCAATGTCCGCAATGTCCAAGGTGACACAAGACATTGATTTGAACATTGCATTGAATGAAGCAGAGGATGCAATTGAGCTTCCAATCCCTTCATGTTGCAGTTTGTTGGAAGGACCTGCTTTGTGTCATCAGTCCCAATCTCACATGGAAGAGCATCCTCAATATGAAGGTGAAGTTCCATTTATCAATTTTGTAAATTGGTTATGAAATTTAATTTGTTTTCCTTTCTTCTTGGCATCTTCAAGTGATTTGTGATTCTTGACGAATTTCATATTGTTTTGCTCTTCAAAAGTAGGGATTAGGGCTGCACTAACTCATATCTTGTATGGCCTTTTGGTCTTATAGATTTTGGCATCACATATAACAGCTTGAAGATTAAAGTGTAGTACATAATGAGTCATCCTTTGGGACGTGGTTCTTCATGTCCTCTTACATTGCATCTTAGCTATCATTCTGCTTTCTCTTTAAGGTGCATTCATAGTAGAGCATTGACATAGTGTGTCAAATGAGACCTGTTGAAGGACTTGATGGACTAGTTGATAATATGAATAAATTTACTGATTGTTTGGATGCCATCAGTAATCTAACCAGGTTTTGAAGCATACATTCCTAAAAAAGGAAAGTTACTAGGAGACAAGTGGTGAGCATGTAAATCCTTTAGATCCTTGACACATTCAGTGTTAGCTTTCAATATATGATGTAAACTTCAACACACCTAAACATAGGAGAGGGAGCTTCGGCAATGGGCTGAACATATACAGGTGGAATATAAGGTGGATCATGATCAGTAACACACTATTTGAAAATTTTAGACTTTTTATCTTAGTTTGGAATTTTTTTTAATAGCATATCCCCTCCACTCAACATCACTTGGTGAACTCTAAAATTGGTTTTTTTGGAGCACTAAATGGGTCACTTCTACACAAATATAGCCTAATAGAGTTGAAAAATCCTTAGTCATGAGTGGTGACCTCCACTCCGTATATCATGATTGTGGGTAAATTTGCAACAAAAAGGGTCACCTTCACACAAATATGACCTAATATGATATGATATGATAGTGAAAATATGGCAACATATGGTAAGAGTTTGTTGAATTCAACAATAGGTGGTGTATAAATACACCATTGGTTTGGAAGAACAAGGCATACAATACATTATCTTATGCATTTAAATCTTGTTTAGAGTCATTAGATTCTTGTACTGCATTTGCACCTGATGGGTCAAGTCTAACCAATTGATATTTAATATGGATATGGCTAGGATCAGGGATTGTGATACATATTTCAACATCATAGCCATGCTTCTTTTAAAAAATTTGAGCCCTTGATTTCCAACAATTAATAATTCTACTCACTTCCACCTCTTTTACGCCCTCTTTATTTGGAACCCATTCACGTTTCTTCTGCAAGCAACCCTCATAGAGTTGCTTTATTGTATATCTTTTTGGAACCCATTCACATTTCTTCTACAAGCAACCCTCATAGAGTTGCTTTATTGTATATATATTTTTTGGAAGACTTTTCAATGGCTTTGGTTCATACCATAAAGCTATGAACATTGTGGGAATCCCATTGTCATCCCTTACTATCTTACCAACCTTTGCCACCCAACTCTAAATCTGGATTAGATGCCCAAACTGCAACAAACAAACCGTCTTTAATATCATTAGATGGTATGAACTCTGGTAAGGGTTTGTCACTCTTCCTACTATAATATCTTAAAGGTAAAAGGCATTGCTCTGTTTCTTCCACATCTGTCTCTTTATTTCTATCCAATCTAGATCCTGGTGACTTAGCTCTTTTTGGCAAAAAAGACTCGGAGTATTCAATTCTTATTAAGTTTTCTTATTTCTTTAAAGATACAAATGCCTCAGTTGACTTGATTATCTCCAAATTTTTAGTTGACTGCTTAGGAGATTTTTTTATCATACTTTCAAGATGTTTAGTAAAGGCTTCCAAGCCTTTCATTTCATCTATGTCAAGTGCTTTGTTCTTTATGAGAACAAATCTAGTTTCCTCCAATGGAATTATTCGTTGTGTAATAAAGCATTTAGCTCACTTCATAAATTATCTCTAGCGAGCGACTGAGTAGTGCTTCCATTGCATCATTGGAGTATTATTGCGCAAGCTAAACTGAAAGTAGTGTGGATTTGTGTGTCCTGTTAGTGCATCATCTCCTTGTTTTAAATATGATTCTATGAATGCTCTCCAATCTACCATCCTCTTTAAAATTGCCAATTCTAATTCTTCTTTTTGCAAACCTTCAAAAAATTTTCCAATACAAAATAGCATATCATCCATTGTTAGAACATCCCTTGACTTAAACTCACCAGAGATAACACTAAATATTTGATCTATGTCTTCATATGTATGATTGACAAAAAGAAAACCAACTTTCACTTCTTCAAATATTTTCAAACCAACCAGCATAAGGCATAAACCAAATATATATCTATTCTTGTTTTCTCTCTAGCAATTATCAGCTTGTATATGCAAGGTGCAAGATAAACAAACACATGAATCTCTAACCTTTCATATTGATTTCATGTGATGGATGTTTCCAATTAGTTGCTATTGCTTTTGTGATAACTATCAATTCATACATCACAAAAGAGTGGTACTAATACCCCACAAGTGCGTTTTTAATCCACATTTACCCCTTAATGGCAATGTAGTACTTTTGTACCTTGGCAAAGTTGTTGTATTGTGGTCATGCCATCAATGGTGATGCACATGGACTTATCAACATGTGAAATAGCTTCCTCTCTCCATGAAGGATACAATGTTCTAGCATCCAGCACATGATGTAAATGGATCATTCACGGCTTTATGTATTTTTCTTGCCGTTGCTCACATCTACTATGTTGGATGGCATTTTTAAATTCATCACATGTCTTACATTTTGACATCTTTTTCTTTGATGTTGTCTTAATATGGCAAAATTGTCCATGCCAGATTTTATATAAGGAGGACCTTGAAATCATGTTCTCATCTCTATCTTGTAAAGTATTATTCGCATTTTCTAGGACAACCTTCTTTGTCATTCCCAAAGGAACATAGTGTTGGCATTACACACTTCCATCTAGTAATTTTTGGTGAAGATGAGGCTGTGGCAACTCATGGTCTACAAGGACTTGCTTTAATATCGCAACTAGCTTTATAGTGCTTCCATTGCATTTACGCTTGTAGGAATTTCCATAAGTTATATGAATCACTTTATCTTTCACCTTTGCCTAAATTGTCCTATATGTGCCATGTTATAGTCTACTTAACAATCGATATCCTTTATTGCAAATGGCTCTTCAACCATGGGTTTCAACCTAGGTTTATAGAGACTTCATCTTAAATCATGATCACCTTGATGAAGAAAGCAAGCATACTCTTAAAGAAGATGGTTATGTCTATTAGGCCCAGTCTTACTCTAAATACCAAGACGTATGGCTGCACAATTATCTTTTCTAAATTTTCTAATGCAAAATTTCTTGCAAGAAACTCACATAAGATTCCTTTCCATATTGTCCTCCTATAACATCACATGTCTCTTGGGTTCTAGAATTGGTACCATGATTCATCACCTCTTCACCCTCACATACTTTCTTTTTGTGAAGTGTCTTACATTTTCCAATCATAAGACCATTACCCATTAGATCCATTTCTCTTGAATCTTCATCTCTAAACTCAAATGTTGAGTGGTTTGGCAAATTTGATGCTTTATAATATCTTGGAAAGGGCAATCTGGTAGACAAGTTTACTGAATCTGTGAATCTGTTGCCAATGCCTATTAAATTATGTGGTTGATGACAAAATATGAAGAGGGGAGAGGAGAAGAGTGGAGATGAGGAGAGAGGGCATAGCTAGAGAGCACATCACAAATAACTAAATGTACACTAGATTTAGTTAAAAATGTAGAATATATACAAACCCATTTAGGGTTAAGGTTAGGGAATCTAACCCTTTCCTTTATAGCACTCTATTGGGTTAGTGCTATGCACATATGATCACATGATGGTGCTATGCACATATGATAACATGATGTTGAGCGTGATCTCTCAACACCTTCCCTCAAGATCAACATCATGAAGTAGGCCTTCCCTCAAGATGATGCTTCTGGGGAATCAAAGAAGGACTGAACATTACATTCCATCACACCCCTTTAATATGAATGTCCTTCCTCTGCATCAAACCGAGAGCTTGTTGGTGTTTCTCAAAAAGCTCTTACTGAGTGGTTTGGTAAAGATGCATGCAACATTATCTTTGCTATCACAATGCTGTAGTGTGATGTCACCAAGTAACACTCTTTCTTTGATGAAGTTCTCTCTGACATCAATGGCATGGTCAGGAAGAAAGGGACACAAGCTGGCAATATTGTGAGCTCTAGTGTGTTGTAGAGGCATGGTCAGGAACAAAGTGACCAAAGTGGCCAAAGATGGCAATATTGTGAGCTCTAGTGTGTTCTAGAGGCATGGTCAGGAAGAAAGTGATAGAAGTTGACAATATTGTGAGCTCTAGTGTGTTCTAGAAAATGAAAAATGCATTGGATGACTTGAACTTATAGTTTTACTAACTAGATAGTCATGGAAGGTTTTGCCAAGGGTCCACATAAGCTTCCCAAGAGGAAGGATGTATTTCTTAGACTTATCTTCTTTACAAGATCCTATTTTAACATAGGAGTGGGAAGTAGTGGAATCTTTGATATAACTGACAATGGACTATCTATAAGTTATGTGTAGGAATACCTTTTAGTCATGGAAAACGAAATGTATAGTCCTTCAAATTTACTTGAAATGGTGAAATAGCAGGCAAGAATCTAGAAAAATGCATGAAAATGTCCATTTTATCCCTCGTGCAACATCAAACAATGTGTTTGACTAGTACAAGCTGTCCATAAATTGTAGGTTGGGCATTTTGGAATTTGCATAGGTTTTCTTCATGACTTGGAGGACATTAAAGGCATTGATGAATTTTATTTTGATGGTTTTATTGTGTGGTTTTGTGTCCAAAATTTTTAGGTAATATGTATAAAGTTTTCATGCCTAAATTTTTCATGTCTCAGTTTATACCTATTTGCCTTGCTTGCATCATTAAAGGAGACAATGCCATGATGGTAAGCATCCTATGTATTGATTTATATTTTATAATCTTTTAATATAAAGTGCTTTGTTGGGTCTACTAATGTAATGGTTGTTGAATTGATGGAGGAGGCATTTGAGATCACTCATTGGTGCACTATATTAGCCGAGCAAGAGGATACGTTGTGCTCTTCCATATCCAATTTTTAGAATGGCCTACTTAACTACTGAAGTGCATCAAAGTATTGACAGCTTGATCATTGTGATCCACATCACATGGCTTCCCCTATTGCATTGTATCGCATTGGCAATGGTGTAAAAAACTTTGTGCCTGGCTACCTTGAGAGGAGAGACTTCATGGTATTAGTATTAGGATCTTACTTGGGGATCTTTTTTCTATGTATTAGAGGTAGCAAAGAGGAGGTACAGGCTATGAAGAGTCTTTGTATTTGAATGGAGAGATTATAATACAAAAATGTACATTTTATCACATTCTCTTCCTTGCAAGATACCATGTCATAAGCAATAATTTTGATTCAGTCATGGTTGAAATTTTGAATGTGTTGTTAATTCAATATAAGGTAATGTCGCTTTGAATTGTAGAGTATTGAATACACCACCTCCAAGTTTGTTGTGTAGAGAGGCGAACCTTTTAGATGCAAACTTGTAACTAATTTTTGAAGGTCTTCTACATTGAATTTGAACATTCGGGTTAAATTAGGGTCGTAGACCATATTTTTCCAGTCAAATATCATAGAGCTTCTCATGCTCTCGATTTTAAACTAAAAAATTTTACAATCGGAGTTATAGCACAACAGTTATAGATATTTTACTATTCTCTTCATATTCCATGCAATTAAGTTCTATTACTTGTATATATATTCTTGTAAAATTAATTTAGGCTTTATGAATATTCCAAGTCAAAATAATACTCTCGACCAAGTGACCATTTTTGGCAAATGTAAGAGGAATTTGACCACGACGCAGAAGGCAAAATTGGTCAGGACATCATGGGGTGTCCAAAAATGCAGAAACATGCCACGACACGAATTTATCCATCTGGACACCCTCTAGATGGCCAAATTCGCACCGTGGTAGGTTTGTGCATTTTGGCACACCCCATGATGTCTTGACCAACTTTGCCTTCTGCGCTGTCATCAAATTCCTCCTTAATTTGCCAAAAATGGACATCAAAATGGCCGAAGTTGTCAAGCTCCTTCATCTACCCCTTCAAAATCTATATTTCTTCATATGAAATCATGAAGTGCATCAATCATTTACAAGGTGATATAGTAGCCAACCTAGAAATTAAAATAAAAGATACATGGACATAACCAACCTCCATGACTAAGAAAACATAGAAAATGAAAATTTTAGATTCCTCTTCAAAATATATATTTTCTCATGTAATGCATCAAATTATTTCAAGGTGATTTAGTGATATGAAATAAAATATCTCATTGACATAGCCAACCTAAAACGTGGCTCTAAAGGAAAGACAAACAAAGAAAATGAAAATTTACAAGGTGATGTAGTGGAAGATCAAAGTCTTCCAGATTAAATAGAAAATTACATTGACATAGCCAACCTACAAGGTTCCTCTAAAGCACAGGAAATTATATAATATATTGCCTAAGGGTCTTACCAGAGCTGTGCTACAAGGCACATAAGTTGTCATATTGACCAACTGTCATTTGCTAAGTTACTTTGTAAATATTTTCTTTTCCATGTTTATCTATGTTGAAGTTGATGCATCTATAAAGACACATGGACTTTAATCAGGTAGATGAAGGAATTTGACAATTTGGGCCATTCCAATGTCCATTTTTGGCAAATGTTGAAGGAATTTGATTGCGGCACTGAAGACAAAGTTGGTCCGGATGTCATGGGGTGTCCAAAAATGCAAAAACCCACCACGGCGTGAATTTTGCCATTTGGAGGGTGTCCAAATGGCCAAATTTGTGCCATGGTGGGTTTTGGCATTTTTGGACACCCCATGATGTCTCGACCAACTTTGCCTTCTTCGCAGTGGTCAAATTCCTCCTACATTTGCCAAAAATTGACATTGAAATGGCCAAAGTTGTCAAATTTCTTCATCTACCCCTTCAAAATCTATATTTCTTTACTTTCGGGCCTTTTTGGTTCGATGCCATCAGATAGAGTCCTGTTCGTTGGATGTGGTACCACACCTTCCTTTTACAGATGTACATGCCTCTATGGATACTTTTTGGGAGATTTTAGCGAGCATGGCATCCTGGCATATCTGGAGAGCCAAATACACAGAGGCTATGGAGGGTACTCAGGTTCATCCCTCGCATACTTTGGCTAGTATCTAGATAGACACCATACATACTTTGATGGCCGTATGGATGAGTATACAAGGAGACTCCCGTGCAGCCTCAGCTAGGAGGGCTTCTTTCTTCAGGGAATGGAAGGATTCTCCTTTCTTCTCTGAGACTCCTATAGGGTTGAGGTGGCACTTTTAGCCTCAGCCTTGGTTGTTTTCCACCTCACTTTGAGGGGGTTTTATTTATCCTCATGATTTCATGATGTTGTATTTCCGCTCCAGAGCTTGCTCTAGCGAGTTTCTTTCTTACTTAATGGAAGTCTCTTTTTTGAAAAAAGAAAAATCTATATTTCTTCGTAGAAAATCATAAAATGCATCAATCCTTTACAAGGTGATGTAAGAAAATCTCAAATTTTGGTTTTTAAACACTCCATCTAATCAATGTGGTGCCATGGTCAAATCCCTTCTACATATGTATTGGAATGGCCAAACTTGTCAAACAACATTTTATTAAAATGTAAGTTACATCAAAATGTGACATAACGTTTGTGTGCAAGCTGATATAAAAAAAGATGCAATATTAAAAACAACAGATAATTAAAATAGACATAACAAAAGATTCACCATTTGGCCATAGATACATGAAAAATTTTTGCTTTAGATAGAAAAATATTATTAGAAATAGGTGTTTGTATTTCAAATTATATTTACAAAGAGTCTTCATAGCCTGTTTCTCTTCTTCTTCAACTCTAATACACCAATAATAGGGTCTTTGAATCCTCGACTAAGTCCTTAGAAAGATCACTATGCTATTTGGAATCTCACATTCAACTCATAAGTTCTTATAATCTCATGTACAACACATTGGAATGGATCATGTAGGTTGCCTTGGGTCAATACCGTCAATTCTCCATGCCTTCTTGTTCCAAATGGATAGATTCTCCATTCTTGCTTGCAACTGCTAAACACGAAGAAACGTCATTTTAGAAATTTAAATTTAAATAGATGTAATGCATCATGTGAATTCTTCTTCTTCAATAAACTTTTGAGCTTCAAGACTTACATTAGCAACATCACAAGCTCCAGCCATCTCCTTTGCATCACCATTCCCTTCAAGTCCTGCATCATCTCCAAAACAACTTGCTCATGCATGACTTTGTGTCTTTCGATATGAAGAGTCCATATCATCCATGCCCACCATTCTTATATCATCCTCCATGAAGTTCCTGAAAGAACAACTAAGGGAACCTTAGCAAAAGCAATGCAACACTGTGGATAATCCAAAGTAAGAGATTACATTGAAACACTACGAAATTAACATTTTATTTCATATTATCCTCTTTAGCACACCTACTAAGGTTTAAGATGCTTCTTTTCTTGAAAAAACAATCATGGATCACATATTGAGCTTGCAACTATACGGTCACATGGTAACCTGGGAGATCTCCTCAAATGGTGCCATCAATAGTTGCAGAGTTTATAGAGACTGTGATAGGCCATGATGGAAGGTAGGTGATGTTTGAGGAGGGATGAGAAGGACCATGAATGATTAGAGGGAGGAGAAGCAAGCGGAGGACTAGGTGTGAGTATGAGGGCAGACAAATATGCATGAGTAGGAGGAGTAGAAGCAACAGGAGCAGGCGTGAGCATGAGGCAAGTGGAGCTTGCATGAGTAGGATGAAGGAGGAGTAGGCATGAGCATGAGGGAAGATGAGAATGGATGAGAAAGAGGGAGGAGGAGGAGGAGGAAAAAGTAGCAGGGGGGGAGGAGTAGGACGCATGTGGGAGGAGGGAGGAGGAGGAGGAAAAAGTAGCAGGGGGGGAGGAGGAGGATGCATGTGGGAAGAGGGAGGAGGAGGAGGGGGGGAGGGAGGAGGGAGGCAGGGGGAGGGAGGAGGAGGAGGAGGAGAAGGAGGAATGGGACATGTGGAAGAGGAGGAAGGAGGGGGGAGACAAGGAGGAGGATGGGGGGAGGAGGAGGGAATTCAAATTCGAAATTCAAAATTCAAAAGTTTGACTTTGGAGGATGGGGGGAGGAGGGAGAGAGAGGGAATTCAAATTCGAAATTCAAAATTTTGACTTTGGGAAAAGTGCCCCCTCCTTGGTGTAAGAGGTGGCCCCCTCCTAGGTGTAAGAGGTGGGATCAACTAGGCTTAACCCACCTAGGTAGGGGAGGTTAGGACTCCCTTGGAGCCCACAAGAGGACTTGCATTAGGCCTAATGCATTTCTTAACCCATTCCTTATGAGGCCCTTTTGAGACCCCAATTCTACCCTAATGATTGTCTTTGAATGCCGTGACTTCTGCATCATGTATTCACCTCCTCTGTCTGATCTCATGACTTTGATCTTTATGCCTATCTAGTTTTCTACCATGGCTTTGAATTCTTGAAATTTGGAAAAGACTTCAGATTTATCTTTTAAAAAGTAGACCCAACAATATATGTTGTAGTCGTCAATGAAAGTCAAGTAGTAAAGTGAACCATTGATGCTGTGGGTCTAGGCATAACCCCATACATCTGTGTGTAATAAATCAAGAATACCTCTCAAGCACGAGAGGTGCTTCTGCCAAAGTTCATTTGCTTTTGTTTGTCGAAGCAGCATGCTTCGTAAAATTTTCCAAGAAACCGTAGCTTAGGAATCCCAATTACACCCATGTCCCCCCAAATCCTCCTCAACCACACTGCCTCACAAGAAGCAAAGCATGCTGATTTGTACTCGGTCTCGGTAGAAGAAAGAGTAACTGTGGGTTGCTTCTTGCTGACCCATGACACAACTCCAGATCCAAGTGAGAAATAGTACCCTGTCACCGATCTCCTGCTGTCCACGTCTCCTGCCCAATCCGAGTCACAGAATCTGGTCAAGACGTTGCCCTTGGTATAGGTGATGCCATAATCAAGTGTGCCTTTGATGTATTTCAACACCTGCATCCCTGCCCTCCAATGGTTCTCCTGGGGCTTATTGGAAAACCTGCTTAGTACACCAGTCGCAAAACTGATGTCCGATCGTGTGTTGCATAGGTAAATCAAGCAACCCACAAGCCTTCTGTACTTCGCTTCGTCCACCAGTGGTGATGAATCCTTGTTTGAGAGCTTCCGTCAACCTCCATAGGGGTACCAATAGTCTTGCACTCAGCCATGCCAAATGCCTTCAGTATTTCTCCATCATACTTCAGCTATGAAATGAAGATCTGTTTTGGCTCCTGCCAAACTTCAATCCCCAAATAGAAATGCATCAGTCCGAGGTCTGTCATTTCAAACTCTCTTCCTAGCAAATGCGAGATCTTCTCTTCATGGTTCCCTGTTATGACAATGTCGTCCATATAAAGGACCATGATCATGCACTTGCCTCCTTCTCTGAAGATATACAAATTTGCATCAAATGGGCTCCTCCTGAACCCGTTTTGTAGAAAGTACGCATCAATTCGCTGGTACCATGCTCATGGGGCCTGTTTCAGCCTGTAAAGTGCCTTCTTCAATTTGCAAACTTTACCTTCTGAACTGGGGATCTCAAAACCTGGTGGTTGTTCTAGGTATACCTCCTCCTTGAGATCTTCATTCAGAAAGGCGTATTTCACATCCATCTGAAACACGGGCCAACTTCCCTAGGCAGCTAAAGCCAAAACACTGTGAATTGTGGTTAGTCGAGCTGTGGGAGCAAAAGTATCTTGATAATCAAAACCATGTATTGTGCAAATCCTTTTGCCATGAGCCGAGCCTTGTACTTATCCAACGTGCCGTCAGACTTGTACTTGGTCTTGTACACCCACTTGGTTCCGATTACCTTGCGTTTTGGTGGTCGATCCACAAGGTCCAAGTGTTGTTCTTCATTATGGAGCCATACTCCGACTGCATAGCCTCCATCCACCTATCATCACCCTGTGCCTCTTCACCTGTGCCTCTTCAAGACACTTGGGTTCATCAGCACGGATCACTTCTGTCATCAAAGCATAGTTGACCAAGTCTTCCTGCACCCTTCTTTGCTCCTCTAATCTCTTGGACCAGCGGTGTTCGGATGGTTCCTCCTCAATGGTTGGAGGTTCTTTGCCGTCC
This sequence comes from Dipteris shenzhenensis, assembly GCF_047967505.1. Taxonomy (NCBI): domain Eukaryota; kingdom Viridiplantae; phylum Streptophyta; class Polypodiopsida; order Gleicheniales; family Dipteridaceae; genus Dipteris; species Dipteris shenzhenensis. The sequence goes on from NC_141597.1 coordinate 25,340,509, forward strand.
AAAAGCTTCTTTACCCACTTCGGGAATGGCCGTTGCCGTTGTGGTTGTGCAGGTTCTTCTTCATCTTCTTTGTCTTGAATCCTCCCAAGCACCGTTGTGGGAGTTCGGTCTGCTATTGGTGGCAGTACTGGATGGATATCCTGGTCTTGGTTGTCTGGGAAGGAAGCATCCTCCTCCAATTGATGCAGCTGTTCTGAGAAGACCACACCGCGACTTATAATTATCTTCTTGGTAACAGGGTTATAGAGATGGTAACCCTTCACCTCTTCACTGTAGCCCAAGAAAATACACTCCCGGCTCTTCGGTTCCCATTTGGTCCTGGTAGCATCAGGGACATGCACAAATCAGTCACATCCAAAAACTCTGAAATGTGCAGCTGAAGGTTTCTTACCAGAAAAGGCTTGCAGTGGAGTCATCCCATTCACAGCCTTCGTGTAGCCACGATTCAAGATGTAGACTATAGTGTTACATGCTTCAGCCCAGAAAGTCTTTGGCAAATCTTTCCCTTTCATCATACTCCGGCCCATTTCGCAGATGATGGGCATCTTGCATTCTGCTACTCCATTTTGCTGTGATGTATATGGCGGGGGTTTCTGCCCTTGATTCCGTGACTTTTGCAGTAACTTCCGAATTCAGTTGATGTTCCTTGAACCTACTAAAAGCCTCGTCTTTGCTCTTCAAGTATATCCATATCCTTCTACTGTAGTCATCGATCAGCGCCATGAAGTAGTAGGAACCATCCAAAGCTTCCGTCTCCATGTTTCCATAGAGTCTGTGTGAACGAGCTCTAGACGAGCCTTTGCCCCACTGGCCTCTTTAGGAAAGGGCTGCCGATGCTACTTGCCCACCATCATGCAAGCTTCACATACATCGGGAAGATCTGAAATTTCTGGTAGGTCTACAATCATTCCACTTTTATGCATCTCCTTCAAAGAACTAAGGTTTAGATGACCAAAACTCTCATGCCACAGCTTAGTGTTCTTCACATCCGCTCGAGCATTGAAAGCTGAGAGTTTGTAAATGTTGTTGCACCGTGTACCTTTACCAATGACCTTCCCTTGAAGATCCAGAATCTGTGCACCATTCTTATTGAATTGAACTTTGAGTTCCCGATCTATGATCGTGGAAACGGACAACAAGTTCCTCTTGATATTTGGCACATAAAGAACATCGGACAACTATTTTATAACTCCATCTGACTTGAGAGCAATCGTACCTTTTCCTTTTGCTGGACATTTTGCATCATTGCCGACTGCTACCAGGATGTCATTCCCTACCAGCTGTAGAGAGGTATACCAATCCTTCCGACTGGTCATGTGGTGCAATGCACCACTATCAATGATCCAAGGTTCATCCGCAGGTACATGAACTACCTCCGTGCAAATCTCCTCAATTGCTACAAACAACTCTATTGGTGTTACCTCTGCGCGCTGTTGCTGGACTCTTTCTTTACTTCGTTCTTCTCATCTGCAATCTTCTTTTGGCCCTCATTCTGCTTGTGCCCTGCCTTGATCTTCTTCTTTCTCTTTTTATCATCAGAAGAAGATGGGTTACCAGAGTCCTTTCCCTTACCTTTCTTTGATCCGGTCCAAAAAGTCGAATCTTCTCCAGTCCTCGTCTTTTGATGCATCTCCTCCTCCAGAAGCATCGTGCTGAAATCCTCAAAGTTGAGGGGCGGATTTTTGTTCTGCGTATTCAGCATTGTAACAAGACCATCGTACTTTGGTGGGAGAATCCGTATGCACCTTCGTGTTAGATTCTCGCTAGTGAGGTGATGCCAATCACAGTCATCTGATCACGCAGATTCTTCACCCTAGTGATGAACTTCTCTACCGCTTCAGACTCCCGCTTCAGACTCAGACACTTCTCGTTCTCGAGTTGAGTCTCCAGATTTTGAATCCACATCTGATTTGTGGTCTCGTACTGATTTTTCAAGACTGTCCATGCCTCCTCCGCTGTGGTGACATGTTGAATTAATGCCATGGCGGAATCACTAACACTGCAGACAATAGAACACAGCGCATCTGCATTTCTTCTTGTCCACGTGAGAATCTCATCCGTAGTTGGTACTATCTGTTGTCCTGCATTGGCTAGATCCGGTCTCACAACCGGCCTCACATCCACCCCAGTAGCAGTGTCCCAAAGCTCGTATACGCTTAGGATGGTCTTCATCTTGAACTTCCAGAGTGGATAGTTAGAGCCGTGCAACTTTTTGCTTTCGCCAAACGGTGGGATTCGCAGGCTTGCGGGCTGGGCCATCTCTCACAATCTGCTCACAAACAGAAAACACACTACCAAATCTTTTTGCTAGAGTCCAGGCTCTGATACCATGTAAGAAAATAATACAACGTTTGTGCTCAACAGATAACAGGATCTCGTATGCAAGAGAGAAAACAAGATAATATGGAGAATAAAAAATTTGATTACTATAGAACTGATACAATAGATGGCGCTGCCTCCCAACCGTGCGCTCCTGTGAAAGAAGCTTCGATGGCATGCTGGAAACAGTAGAAGACGGAGGTTGGATGCTAAGGAATCAGGGTTGTTGTAGCTAGTGATGAAATGGGCTTCACGGGCTTGCTCTTATATAGCCACCACTTGTAGTCAGCTAGGCCCAATTGGGTGACCGACCCAGTCTGCCCAAAATGATTGATTGGGGGTCGATCCCAAAATAGGCCACCGACCATATGATAAAACCGGTGCGCAAAACAAAGCAACTAACCTACGGTCACCGTTCGGCCCAAATCCGGGATCATCTGAGGCTCCAAACGGGCCCTGCAACCGAAGAGTGGGCTGCCCCGGGAAATGCTCCGTCTACCCTTAGTGTGGTCAATCAAGGGATGCCTTCCCGCACTTGCATGTAGCCTAGTTGGTGGTGTGCCAACTCTATCTAAAGCCATCTAGCCATCAGGCCACACATGGCCCCCATCTAGTGTGCAAACCAGGACCTATTGGATAACCGAGCTACTCAAATGCCTTCTCCTCATATGGGGGGCTTACAAGTAGAGTTAGCCGGTTCCCATGTAGTTACATGAGAGTGGAGCATTGATATCTAACACAAAGCTCTTTTGCATCTTGCCATTTACTACCAGCTCCTTGCCTCTTCCACTCTTGATGTCTATTCATCATGAGATTCCCTCTTTTTGTGGCATTGTGTGCACTTTATAACCACTAATTCTGAGGATTCTTGGCCAAATTTGGCACCTCCTTCATGGATGATTTTTCCCCAACTCATGTCATTACTCCTGATTTGACATGAAATGGCCACTTGCTAGCTAGCCAAAACATCTTGACCTTCATGGGTCTTAGCATGGTTAGGTGTCATGAATTTTGTGATCTATATTAGAATGTCTTTTTAAACCAATGTATTTTCATGAAGTTACATTATTGTGAATGTTGAAAAGCACATGTTAACATTGGAATTGGCTTTCAAGGTCTAAGTTAAATGGGCTATACAACTAGTAATGTCCTAGACAATGGGTCACTGAATCTTGCTTCAACCCTCATTCCATTGTCCAGTTTTAGCACAATTTCCCCTTTAGGTCTTCTAAGATGATAGTCCCATCAAAGTTGTTCATGGTTCGGTATGACCTAACACATACTCAAAGAAGATTTTGTCTTCTTGATCCTAGTGTAGTATAAAGCAATACAGCATGCCCATTTGAGATTTATTTTCTTAATATGGTGATTTTTTCCATGCCTTTATCGTCCATTGAGTTAAGGTTATGGGCACACTACCCTTATATCTAATCTATCAAATTTGGAAAGCTTTTCCATCGTTTTCTGTAGGGATTTCTCTTGTCCATTCGTATGTTGGGTTGCTACCCTTAAGGTAGGCACAAGTATTTCCACCAGTACTACTGTTTCAATGCCAAATGCTAACTCGAATTGAGTGTGCTTCGCACTAACCTTGAATGTCATTTGGTAGGCCCAAATTCTAGTTTGGAGTTTGTGGTCCCAATCATTTTGGTCCTCGTTAGTTTCGTTAAGAATGGATGGCAACACTTTATTCATAGCCTTTGCTTAACGATTCACTCTTGGGTAGTATGTTGTTGATACCTTTTGGTAAATGAGGAAGACGTTTCTCATGATTTCAATAACTAAATTGATGAATTCAAAACTTTTCCCAATGTGATCTCAATTGTGCATCCAAATCTACATATGATGTTCTCATACAAAATTTTTGATGTGCTTCATGCTGCATTATCTTACAGGGCTCCCTTTGGCCAATTTGTTGATGTAGTCTATTGCCACCATTGTATTTGTATTTGTTGCCCCCTAGATGTGTTCGAGTCTTAGGGACTAGTAAAATCTATCACCAATTTTTGAAGGGTTCCCATCGATAGGTGGGATGTGATCCTAGAAATTCCTCCATCCCACTCATTAGCATACATCTCATCTTTTGCAATGCCTTCTTATGACATCTCCATATGTGGTTTTCCACCATAATCCCACACTCAATATTTGCTTGACTATGACATTGGTAGAGAAATGACTTCCTTCCACTCCTTGTTTATGAGCTTCAAATATGACGACTTCTCTCTCATGTGGAATGATGCATCATCAAAGGATCATAGGCACCTATTTTTTGTACAAACCTATAGCAACAATCACTATATATTTGTAGGATTTTGAGTGCAATCTTTTGCATCTTGTCCATTGATTTTCTTTTTAGGGATATGTCTATGGAGAGTACTACATGATTTCTTTGTGCTTATCCTGATACATGGACACATCAACACGATCATTTTCCATCTCTTTTGCCTTCAATTCTAGACAACTAGTTTGCCCATAGTGAGCTAAACTAGGTTTATTTCCACTTCATAGATGAAAATTCCCTTAGAAATACATCAATCTCAATGTTGACCAAATTTGCATAGTTAGGATTCATTTGGTATCTTTGCTACCAAATTAGGTTTGAATCTAGGATCAAGTGAATTTGATGTTGGATGAGAATTGATGATACGTCCTTTATATCTATATACTCCCATGCAAACAAATCTTTGTCTTGTATAAAGGGTTAATAGACTTGCTCTGGAATTCTTGGGAAATTCATCATTGATCTACATCAAGTTAGGTTCTTAATGCAGATCTCTTTGACTTCTTTGATAACCTACCCCTCAATGATTCACCATTGTCACAAATTCAGGTGATGTGATATGTGGGCTCTTCTTGAATTGCCTCTATCTCTCTTGATCTTTAGTGAAACCCTTTGGAATAGCCATTTTGGCTCTTTATTATCCACTGGAATCTCTGTTGCTACCCTCATAGTGCTATCGACACAATGTTCAAGTTTATCCTCTATACATCTATAGCATATGCTTCCTCTACTCCTAGGCATTTGGGTTTACCTCTTTGAGAATGGTGATCTTCACCATAGGTATTCACACTCTTTTCCAATGTTTACAATGGTGAGCATATCACCTCCCCAATAATGCACCAATTTGGTGTTCCCTTTATGTCATTGCTCATTTTCCATCTTCACCACAATCAGTGTCACATGAAAATGCATTTCGTCCTGTCAAAACAGGACGAAACGTTTTCGAAATAATACGAAACGCTCCCAATGAAACGCATGTTTCGCCCAGATCCCAAAGAAGAATTTTTTCCCATTTATCCTTTCTGCCCTTCATGAATCGATTGCAATCCTACTGGCCTGATTTCGTTTGTGTACTCATCATCCTCTCCAGTCCGCTTCTACTCCCTATGCTTCCTATGCTCATGTGAGCTTGTGGCTCGGGGGCTAGCATATGTGCTAGCACTGCCACTGCTCCATTGACCTACTTGCAAGGCTCAAGCTAGCTGCTACTAGCCACCACCAACACAAGGCCTAGAGGCTAGAAGGGAGACCTATGCTAGAACAGTGACGCACTGATGCCATCAACGACCTGCTGCCTGCACAAGCATCGATGCCATGAATGACCTGCATAAACAGGCTGCAATCGATGCCCACACCTAGGGCCTACTGTGCCACCGACAGTCTTGCCCACCATCCCCTTTGTTGCTGTTGTTTTTTTGTTCTGCTCAGGGAGCAACACCTGGGATCAAGGAGCAGCAGCCCAATTTGCCCCAATTCTCTATTTCTTCCCAAATTTCAAGGCCTTCTCCATCATGCCTCCTCGCAAGTCTCCCAAGAGCACAAGGAACACATGGCTGCACTCATGTTCAAGAAGGTATTTTTTTGGCCCATGGTGGATTGCCATCAAAGTTTGAAGAGGTCGGGTCATTGCTCCTTCTACATTTGCCTTTGGAGATAATTGATGCGAAGGTGCAAGAAGCCAAGGAAAGTGAAGCACTGAAAAGAGGGGCCTCTACTTCAACAAGAACCTCAGTTCAAGTGTCTTCTCAAAGTAATACTAGGGCTTCTTCCCAAGTTCATATCACCCCGAAGTCTTCTAACATTGGTGAGTCTTTACCCAATGTCAATGCAAATGAAGCTCCCTCGCATGTTGTGGCTTCTCCACATTCATCAAGCTTTGTTAGTGTTGTTGTGGGTCATGATAGGATCCCAACATCCTCCCATATTCATCTCAAGGCTGCAACAACAAGAAAGAGGGGAAGAGAGCTGTCAAGGTGCCAAATCACCCTTGATGCTAGCTTTGCTCCAAAGTTCAAGCAAGAGGCTCAAATAGCTGAGCATCGTTTCTTCTATCAATGCAACCTTGCTTTCAACATAGCTTGATGTCCAACATACCAAAAGTTCCATCATGCACTTGTGGGAGCAGCCGCAGCAGGAGCTACAGGTCTACCACCAACAAATTATGAGTCCTTGAGAACTACCCACTTGACAAACCAAGTGAGGCAGATTCAAGCGGAGCTTGTGGGTTTGAGAGCTTGTTGGGAGTGATATGGTTGTAGCACCATGTTAGATGGATGGAGTGACACTGTAAGTTATAAGTACAACCCTTCACTCTTGACTCTTGAGTCTTTGGTAAGATTTGTGGTGGCTGATTTCAGTATTAACAACAAATGTATGATTTACTTATGGATCTTGATTCTTGTGACTTGCCAGATGTGGCCAGTGGCAGCGCCACATGATAAATATCTTGGTCTCATCTTGTGCTGGCACTACATTACTTCGTGTAGTTGATGCCTCTGCCCTTGGCTTGAGTATCACTACGGAATGGATTTATGGACACATTAAAAATGCCATTGAGGAGGTTGGGCCATAAAATGTGGTCCAAATTATTATTGACAATGGCTCTAATTGTGCCAAGATGGGAGAATTGGCTGAGAGAGATTATAAAAGCATTTTTTGGACTCCATGTGCTTCTCACTCGATGGACTTGATGATGGAGGACATTGCCAAGTTGGATTGGGTGCAATCTACTCTTAATAAAGTGACCCAAATCATCAAGTTCATAACAAGAAAGAGCCTTGCATTAGCTCTTTTTAGAGTAGTATGCAAGTATGATCTTGTGAAGCCATCTAAGACAAGATTTGGCTATCTCTTTCTTGTTCTTCAAAGGTAAGTCAACATCCTTTTTTAGCTAGCTAATTGAGAGTTCATTTCAATTCTTAATACTTATGTATTCAAATTTTGATTCTTAACTTGTCCTAAATTTGTAGGATGACACAAACAAAAGATGCGCTTAGGCGTCTCGTTTGTAGTGAAGAGTGGGAATCTTGGAGAGGAAGCCGCAAAGCGGAGGCACGTACAATCACTTCATACATCTTGGACAGTATGTTTTGGGAAGAAGCTGCAGCCATAAAGGCTGCCATTGCACCTTTGTACTTCATTTTAAGATTATTTGATCATGAGGGAAGTACAATGAGTCATCTTTATCACTACATGCAAAAGCTTAAAGAGACTATGCTCAATTGTAGATCTCTCTCAAGTCATAGGTATGCAAACTCTTTTGTGATTCTATCATGACTCATGAACTGCTACATAGAATTTTGAGAATGTTTATTTATACAAAATATTGAAATTTAATATATTGCAATTTACAGGGTGGATGATCTTCGTGCCATATGGACAAAAAGATGGAACTCGTTTCATAAACCAATCCATATTGTTTCCTACATGGTGCATCCATTGTACAAGTAGGAAAGTCATTGGCCCGATATTGTTCTTATGAATGGATGGACGTCCTATGTGGATACAATTCTCCCCTCTGAAGAGCAAGGAATGTGAGTACTAACTTCTAAGTATCTTGATCCTTGTAGTATATTGTACGATCAATTAGCTTTTACTTGCAACTTCTTTTGACTCTAGCATGCGTGCCTTTAAAGTCTACTTCATGAATCATTATCCTTATTCCTATCTAACACTAAAGCAATGTCCATGACTCATCTTATAGGATTGAAAGAGAGTTTGTCCTCTATGTTCATGACCGTAGAGCCAATTCAGGCAAGATGTGGCTATGAGTCTAGAGCAAAGGAAATTTGTTGTATCATGGTGGGAGATAAATGGGTGACTTACTCCCACTTTGCAAAGATTAGCTCTTCAAGTTTTATCATAGGATTGTACTAGTGGATCAGCTGAGCGCATATGGAGCATATGTGCGAACATCCATACTAAGAAAAGAAATAGGTAATCCAACTTATAAGTTATGAATGGTTGGATGCATTTCTTGAGTCTTAAGTCTTCTCCAATTTTACAAATCATGACTAATTAGAATCTAGATGCATTTTCAATCTTGTTTTAGTTCGAAATATTTATGTTTTATGTGATGTATCATGTTACAGATTAAGCACATCATAGCTCGATAGGCTGGTCTATGTAAATGCCAACCTTCGTCTCTTGGAGCAATTCAAAGACAAAGAAAGTACCTCGAAAGTACCAGTGGAGCTGAAGGGGTTGAAGTGTTACATTGGAAGGTGAAAGAGGTTGATCCTGAAGTTCTAAGAAAGCTTGAACGAGGCTTGGCTCGAGGGGAGAATATAGATATATCATTCATCCAAAGGCGCAGCAATGAGGATATAGCATATGATTTCCTTCGAGAGGATGAGGCATGCTTTCGATGCGTCACACGTTTGCAATCACGGGTTATTGCACAAGCATCTACTAGTGCACCACCCTTGATTGCAAGCATTGGCACTTCATCTTCACCATGCTATTATAGACGCCGATGAGATCGTGGTCGTACCCTTGCTACTAGTGGTCATAGTAGTGATTCCTTTGAGAAGATGATAGCAAGGGTAGAGGAGGAAGAGAGTTCCGATGGCACAGAATCCACAGATTCAGATGCAGATAGTGATAGTGAACTTGGTAGAGAGAGTAGTGAGCATTGAGCAGTTTCAAATTATGATTTGTTATCACTCATGCTACTCATTTTTGGAACTTTGAAGTTTGAGCTTATGACTCGTCACTTTGGGAACTTATCATTTCATATGTTTATTTTGGGAACTTATATTTACTTGACATTTTGGAAAGTAATGACTCATATACCTAGATTCAAATTTCAATGAATCAATGATGTTTATATATCTAGATGCTAGAATAAAATGTCCAATGTCAATATGCTTTTAAGTTTTGACTCCATAAATATTAATTGGTCTAAATTTGAAACTTGAGAAAGGAGACTTGAATTCTAAATGTGTTTTGTGTTTTGGATTACCTAGACACTGGGTGTCTTGACTAAGGACTTGACACTTGTATTTCTCTTTGTTCACTCTAAACTTGAATATAACATGTCTTATCTGCCCCTATCCTTGTATATATCAAGTATCATTTCGAAACCTATCCGTTTCGTCCGAAGATTCAAAACAAAACCTGTCGAAACCTCGAAATAATGAAACGAACGAAATGTTTCTTGTGACTATGACCACAATGAATGTCATAATGAGATAAGCACCACTTCTTTTAATGCACATATCTTTGAGCATTTCCTTCAATATCTCCAATTGATTTGCCATATGTTTAAATGATGATGGTTTCAACTTGAGCCAATATTGGACCTCTTCTAACATGATGTTAACACTAGATCCTCCATCAATGCGGACTCCTTTCACTATGTGGTTTGTATCTTCATGTCAATCATGGGAACTTCTTCATCCCAAATCTATGTTTTGATCACTTCCATTCTAGTTGTCAACAGCTTTGCTATCAGTAGCTTGTTGATTGGGAGATTCTAAAAGAACTTAGAGCTGCTTCTTATAGCTAACTCTTGCAACGGAAGACTTATTCAATATAGATCACTCTATCTTTACACAAGAGCAAAAATCCCTAATGGGATCCAGTTGAACTAGACCAAAGAGCATGTTAGGTGCTGTGCTTAGGTTGAAGTGTATCATAGGGAATGATGCCTATGGCAAGGCCATAAATACCTTCACACAACAGTCAAAAAACATTTTGTTTGCACAACTGATGCACTTCTTCAAGGTAGTGGAGGTATGGTCAACATCAAGCTTTATCTATCGAGGCAATGCATTCAACCTCTGTCTCAATGTCTACTCTCATCTATCGAACTTGAAGATAAGACATGGTTGCCTAATGATGGATCATCTAAATAAGATGATAACTATGTGAAACAAATTTATGGAAATTGGGTCTCATTTGTAGGCATCAGTCATGAGAAATAGTGTTGACACTTGTGTTTTATGGTATGCAAAGAAAGTTGTGGAAGCTTACCATTGGAGAGTTGCCTCAATGAGCTAAAATTTTTTTCTAAACTAGGGAACTATGCCTGTGATTAACGAATGGCAAGGCTATTAATTATTTCAAACAACATGGTCAACAAATATTAGTTTGCACAAGTGATGCTTTTGTCTAGGTAGCCTAGGTATTGACATAGTTAAGCTCAATCTGTGCTCCAAGACCTATGACCTGTCTCAATCTCAAATCCCACTATCCAACTAGAAGATTAGACGTGTGCCATAGTGATATATCATCTCAATAAGATGACCGTTTTGTGTGATAGATGGATTGAAATTGGCTTTAAGACTAATTTGAAGGTCTCTATATACCCAAAATTGCTAGAGGCACATCAATGAAGTTTGATGAGTTGATTAATCTATTGATCAAAGAAGAGGATTAATGACAAGAATCAATGGAAAACTATGTTAATGGTGTACTAGTGTCGAAGATTTGTAGCACACACTTCAAAGACAAGAAGCATCTACAAGGAGTGCACAACGAAGTGGCTCTATGTCCAAGTCCATATAGAATAAGTGGAATCAAGGATAGCAACATCCTCAATCTACTGCAAAGCAAAAGCAACCAACAAGAAGTAAGGTGAAATGCTACAATTGAGGCAAGTTAGGCCACATTGTCAAAGATTGCCATAGCAGCCGTCGTAAGAATGTTGGATATGCATTAGAAGGGTAGACAAAGGGGACATGTCTCATAAGATATGTTGTGTAGTGGACCTAGGATCCATAGGGTGAAAAAGACAATACAGGGTCAGGATATGTCAGTTCTAGACTATGCACAACCCTTCTAGTAAAAGCGTAATCGTTTTGATCGGGGATGAGATGCCAGACATGGTTCACGGACATCTCATCCCGGAATGGAATCGGGATGTACATCCCCCCGTAGTGATGGGCCAATCGTCCCTTTGATCCATGATAAGAGAGATTTAGATAGTGGCTCTAAGTGCATTGCAACATTTTTGGTTGAAGACCCTTACTCCAAGCAATGACATACCCGGGTGACAACAATCCACTACCAATTAAGGGAATTGGTGACATTCCAATTTAGTTGCCTAATAAGTAGATCAAATTACTATGTGATGTGTTGTTTGTGACTAGACTAGCAATGAATCTCTTATTTGTTTTGTATTGTGCTGGTTAGAAGGTTAAAATTTCACTTTGCAGATAAGAAAAGTAGTCTAAAAAGGGATCATTGGGCACATGATCAAAGATGACATACTATATACATTAACAAAATGGTTCAACTATCTTCACTTTAGAGCCACATAGTTGTTTCAACTACCAAATAGTGGGATATGTGCGAAGGATGCCTCATGAAATGTAACATCAAGAACCACAAGGGCAAAATAACCTTCAGAATTGGTGCATAGTAATGTTGGAAGTCCTCTGACAGCTGCACAATCATTTGCAGGTAGCAAGTATTTATCCACTTTTATAAATGATGCTACTAAAAGAATCATTTGAAAGTTTCAAGAATTCAAGATAAGCAAAGAACTTAGTCTAATCATAAAATCAAATGCCTTGGATCCAACAATGGGAGAGAATATACCTTAGTGTCATGCATTGGGTTTGGGCTTTGTAAGTCGATGATGTGGCAAAATGAAAGAATTGCACCCATAGATGAGAGTGCGAGAAGTGCATGCAAACCAAGGACATGTCCGGTAAGTCTTGGGCAAAAGTGATATGCACAATGGTGCACTTGATCAATCAATCACCCACTAGCTCGTAATTGATGTAACATTAGAGGAAGCATAATTGACATAACACATACTACATCATGCTAGAGGCAAACCCCTCATCGCTCGTACATGGCCTTATTGTTATCTAGGAGAACTTGCATTTTCTCTTCCTCCTACCTTAATCAAGCCCCATCAAGTACACACTAGCAAGGCCTCCCCTCTTACCTTGGCAAAGCGTTTGCCACATGCTATTGTTAGCAATATCAACTCTACTTGAATCATCAAGCCTAATTTCCAAGAAAAACTTCGGCAAGTCCCTCCAAGAAAGTAGGCATCACCATGATCCACTTATCTTAAGTCAACAATGTGTAGACATTATATGGTAATTCTATAGCCTCTCGTCCATCCTACACATAAATTGAGATCTCTACCATTTTAACTTTGTTTTTAAATTTCAAAAAATGAAAAGTAAAGGGAAGGAGGGATATACTCTTTTCATTTGGGTTGCACACCTGGTGATGCATATAGGTATCTGGGTAAGTCCCAAGACCCATTATCACTCTACCCTCACACTAATACTAGTATTACACTTGACATTTCTTCAAAGATAAGATCCCGATTATAAAAAATCTTCTTAATTGTCAGATTGTACAACTTGGATGCCTTTCTCATCTTATATCCCATGAATATGCATACCCCATTCTTTAGTGCAAGCTTGCCACTCTTTAGTACAAGCTTGCCTCTCTTATGTTTGTGCATATGGGCACATTTTATTGAAGGAAATACTCTAATATCTCTCCCTATTGGTTTAAATCCTATGTATGTCTCTACTACTATATTAACTTTGAGTGCATGTAAAGGTGTGTTGAGATATGGTGCCATGAGCACATATTAGAGGCTAAGTTATGATATAGGAATGTATTAAAGTAGCCACCCTAGGATGTGGACTACATGATGTGAAGATGTGGATCAAGGACATCCACAAGGAGAGATGTGGATCAAAGGATCCCACAAGTATTGACTATTCAAAAGATTCTCTCTATAAGAAGCCGATCTCTTGTGTTGCAAAAGCATAGATTTATAATGGACTCATTCATAGTTGCTCATCATCTCTTTCGTGGAGTTTCTTCTATTCTTTGAGCCTCCATAGTTCTTATGCTCATCAAGTTGCAGTAGGCTCAGCACGATCTTACATTCTTTGACATGGTATCAGAGCATAGGTTTAGCTCTCCTAGTTTAGCTCATTAGTAGTTCACTAGGATTGCTCCCATTCCTAGATTAGTCTTAGAATGTAAGATTAGTTTTAGATCTAGAGAGTTCTCTTGAGGTTTCATTGACATTCCTTCTTAGGGAGAGAGAGAGGTGTGGTCGTCCTTGCTTCCTTGCCAGCAGGGAATAAGGGTGCAATAAGAGCCAACGTGCTCACACTAGCTGAAGGCCAATTCCGAGTGCAGATACCCTCCCAAGAGCCTTTGATCATTGGCCATTGCTGGCTCACGCAAGACGCTCACACCAGAGCTATATATAGGTGCAAGACTCGCGGCGCATTTGCTTCTGAATTGCAGCTTCTCAGGAGACCATCACTCCTGTTAGAGTTCGTCCGGCGTCACGCTATAGTTCCCGGCTGTTATTAGAGTCCGTCGAATGGTTCCCCACCCTTCTTCATCTTCTGCTGGAAGCATCAACCAGCGGAACTCAGCTTCTCTATAGACGAGTCGTCCCACAGCACAACAAACTCGTGGCTCTCTAGGCTTCTCCACAACAGCCTCACCAGCCCATGACTCCTTCCGATGGAAGGAGTGAACGTGCCACAGCAGAGCAGCCACCTTCACCTCTGAAGCTCATCCCACAGCGTAGCCATCCATCTCTACACCCGACTTTCAGCATCAGGTACGAGCCAGTGAAGGCGGACGAACTGTGGCAGCGACCAACGCATCAACATGTGCCCTGGTGAGCTGACCTGCAGCGCCATCAGCTCAGCTGCTTAAAGTGTGAACACAGCTGAGGAACTAGCGGAGGTACTGGTGTATAAATCGTCGAGGTACCAAGGGACACCTTCGCTCCATCTCTGCAAGCCACACCATCGCCCACGGCTTTGTCGTGTCGCCATCTGATCTCTGCTAAGTCTGCTTTTCCCAAGGCTCTCAAACCTTTGAAATGGAAAAAAAAAAAACACTCGTGGCAGATAAGGCTTTACCTTGGTTAAGTTTAGTTAACCATCACTGGTGTAAAGGATTGGTTAGCATTGGTTAGACGGGTGTTAAGATTGAGCTTGAATCCTGGTCAGTTTTAGTAAAACCATCAGTTTGGAGGGCTACTTAAGACTGTGCCTTGCCACATCAGCATGCACAGTCAGCAGTGCGACCCAAGCACAATCCCTTTGTAAGCACACGCCTGCATACATCATATGAATCCCTATGCCACATCATCAATTGCCCCTCTTCTTCACAAAAACTTCGACAAGCTATAACTTGCAATACATGAATAATTTGCACATGCTCCAAAAAGGAAAAGTGATCATCTTTTCGAGCTCTACGTGCCTGTCGAGTCAAAATCATTGTTAGCAATTAAACATTGCCATTGAAGCAAAACAAAGCTCATGGTAAGATCTTTGCAACAAATGGAAAAGCAACGTATGAATGCAAAAAGCATGCCAAAAGTACAAGTGCACGAGATGACCATAATACAAAGCATGGCATCCACACATAAAGTGTTAAGGCACATGGAAGAACAACGAATCATGCATTAACCTACATTAAGCAAAGAAGAGAACGCCATCGACAACATGTATTGAGAAGCAAAAACCTTTCCACCTTTAGCCCACATGTTTGTAAAACAAACCTGACCACCTGCAAGTAGCCATGTAAGCACTCAAGGGAGGTATTGACATGTAAAAACCACACTTGACCACCGTAAGTAGCAAGGCATGCACTAAGGGGAGGTAATGGAATGTAAACTCACATCTGACCACCTTGCGGTAGCCAATGGATCATGGCACCGAGGGGAGGTGTTGAGATATGGTGCCATGAGCACATATTAGAGGCTAAGGTATGGTATAAGAATGTATTAAAGTAGCTACCCTAGGATGTGGACTACATGATGATAAGATGTGGATCAAGCACATCCATAAGGAGAGATGTGGATCAGAGGATCTCACATGTGTTGACTATTCAAAAGGTTCTCTCTATAAGAAGCCTATCTCTTGTATTGCAAAAGCATAGATTTACAATAGACTAATTCATAGTTGCTCATCATCTCTTTCATAGAGTTTCTTCTATGCTGTGAGCCTCCATAGTTCTTATGCTCATCTAGTTGCACTAGGCTCAACATTTTGACAAGGTGAGCCATGGATCAAATATATGGCTATCACTATTGCTTCTATCCAAAATGATGTTGGGATTCAGTGTCACCTCCGCACTTATGAATACCCCGAAGGACATGGGGAAGGAAGACTTGAAACAATAAGCGGATGATGAGAGCTGACATGTGAGAATATATAGAAGTGCCACATGTGTAATATCACAAAGGGAATGGGCAAATAAAAAATGAAGACGTGGGGAGACTAGGCTATTGTTAGGCAACATCATGTTGCAATAGAACTTTTCCATGTGGATAGCTATGTGGGATACCACATGGGCTAGGGGGGGCCTACTAAGAAATAGAATACCCTACGGAATGGTCCACTTATAGCCCAAAGAAAATGGGAAGACAAGGGGACTATATGGTCTAGAATACCATTTGGGGTCTATTAAGGGTTAGAATACCAATACAACTAGGCAAAAAATGGTTTACTTATAGGATATGGAAGATCAACAGATAAGCGGGTATTGATCAGGTCTACAATATAGACTTGTTTAGCCTAAGTTGGCACATGAGGGATCTTGTAAATAGCCCCTTGAACCTATAGTGAAGAGCACATAGGCTATGCTCAAGTTGAGGGATTGCTAGGATGACACAAGTGATAGCTTGTAGGGCTTCTAGAGGTGCCAATTAGAATGGTCTGTTTGTGGGTTGTGGTGTACACTAAAGCCATACTTTTTGAAGCATATTATATATATTCTTTTGGCTATTTTATTTGTTATATATTCCTCAAATCTTGTGCTTGTGTAAATAAGTATGCCCCTTTGAAGCTTTTGGTGTTCTTTAACAAACAATGAGGCTAAAGGAAATTCTCCATTGATTGTTTTTTCTAAAGAAATTAAGCAACAAAAAGGGCAAAGGAAAGAGAGTAGCAATATTGAATAAGCAAGTTCACTTTGCATTTCCCCTTATGAGATCTCCATTTTTCTATATGACCATTGATTATGCTCATCGAGATTGAATTTTGATGCATGTGTTGATGTGGCATATAGAGACTTCCACGTTGAAGAAAAAATAGGTACACCACAAGAGTCAAACCCGCAACCCCTGCTCCACAAATCCACTGATCTTGAACAAGTCGTCTGGACAGTAGTAGAAAGGACACACACGGTGCCACATGGTCCATGGGTGGTTTTTCTCACAATTTGGGGAGGATTGCTCCTTGTGAGCTTTGAGAGTTTTCAAGGGTCCATCCACTAGGCGAAAGGCCCCCCCCCCCCCCAAAAGTTAGGGACAAAAATCCGATGGAAATCACTCTCTTACATCAATATGATTTTTTAAAACCCATTTTCCTTTTCATTTGAGAAATTGTCTTTGCGTGACATGCAACGCTCATCGCCTCAACAAGATCGCCCAGGCTCTTGACTCACCAATGCGTCTTTACACGTGCACTTTGAGCTGCCTGGCCTATGCATTGCATGAAGGCCTCTACTACGATCAATACTCATTACCTTCTAGCCTCTACAATGGAGCCGATCCAATATACCCTGCTTCTTAAAGAGAGGCCACATGCACAGATGTTTGAATGTTTGGTCACATGCATGACTAAACAGGTCTGTCCTGGTGAAGTAGATCTGTATGGCGGTTTAGTTGTGAAGTGGAAGTGCCTCTTTGTGTTAGCCTCTCCTACTTTCTGTCCATCTGAACTCTGCCGCCTAAACCAGTGTGCCCTCTTCTCCTACTCTCTGCCCGTCTGAACACTGCTGCCTGAACCAGTGTGCTGTCCTCTACCAAGTCTGCCATCTGGTTCCTGGTCAACAAGCAGCAGCTGCTACAATTGGAGGCATACAGTTGATTACATCAGTGGAGCCATCCAAACATCCATGCATGTGGCTGCACTCTTAGCTTGCATTCATCAATGGGTTGCTGCTATGTCAGTGTTACCCAACATGAAGAAGCTTTCGTTGCTGCTCACCCGTGAGCTGGTTGCATGCAGTAGGTGGTGTTTATCCCTAGCTTTTTGCTGTTGTGAACCTCTGTGTGGCACTACAGTTTGTGACCATTGACCACGAGGCTTTAACTTGCCTTAGTCCGAGTGCTTCATAGCTGTTCTACTGCATGCTATGTTACTCTCCAAGCTTACATGTGCTTTACCAAGTCTTTGGTAGGCTAGTTGCCCTTGCTAGTGTAGCCTTTGCTGGTTCCGACTTTTGGCTTTGTCAGGCCATTTGCCTCCATCTAAGACAGACTCCTTGCAACTACTTGTTGGGTTACTATGTTCTTTTCTAGAGCCTTCAGGCTGATAATGGCCTCTGTAGGACTGGCCCAAGCCCTCTTACGCTCAGTATTGCTTGTTGGGTACGCCGCGCTACTTGCTAGCCGCCTCGCCTCACCTCGCCTAATGAAGCATGTATAAAACTAACACTAAGTCTTTGTGAAGATCTGCCACCTGCACGCTCCAAAATAACAAGGGAGATGCAATTTTTCACCCCTTCTAAAGCTCACTCCCCAAACATCAACCTCCAAGGTTAGTCTTTATCTTACAAACACAATCCTCAGGAGATCTCTAGAACTGAGTGAAAGGGAGTTAGCAGCTGCTACATGAGGAGAATGTAGACGCAGCATGTTGATATAAAATATATCAACATTGAACACGATACAATACCTATTCACCCTAAACAAGGTTGCCCTAAGCAAATAAGGATTGCTCACACTTACAGTTAGATACCATGCGGATTTCCTATATCCTAACTCACTCACCATATACAAACATATGCCTTTCTTTGCGGACCATACGTACATTGGCTTAAATGCGCCCCCCCAAAAAAAACACACACACACACTCTCCCACAAAAAAGAGGGGAAAAGATAACCAAGGTACAAACCATGTCAGGGTTAAGTACAAAATGGATAAAGATCAAATCTTTTTTATTTATACGGGAACCAATGGAAACCATGAAAGCACCATTAAAATTTACTCTCCCTCTTTTGTCACAGTCGATCTTCATCACAATATTCTTTGTTAGTTTCTTACGAGTAACACAGTTCCTAGAAAGAGAGAGAACTATGATAGCAACAGAGTCTCTTAATGTTAATGGCCTAGCTCTATTATGAGAAGATAACAATGTACTTAAGATATACAATACCCAAATAAACAAACCTTGACAAAGAGAGCTGCAAAGGCACTTACATTTTGAGCTACCAAAAAGGAATTTTACTGAATCAAAGAGTCTTCTATTAAAAGGACCAGATAATTGTCTCAGCAATTTATATGCATATGCGCATACACCCACCCACCAGCACATCCACACACATGCCCATTACATGCACAAACCTGCGCACGGACACCCACCACCCACATGTGCCCATGCCTGCACACATGCTTGCACTCAAGACGTGGGTATCTGACCAACCTGTAAACTCAGGGGGAGGCGATTGTGGGTCACATGTTTAGCTTTGGAAGGAGCTTACGCAATAGGTTTCTACCTGTAACCCAAATAGATTTCTACCTGTTCTTTTTCAAGTATCCACTGAAAGAAGAAGTGTCGTCGAATTTGACATGATGGTAGGGCAGAGACCTGCTCCTTGTAACCAGGGATTTTCGACTGTCCAAGCTTCATGCGCAGAAAAGTACAATGCCCCTCCACACAACGTATTTGCTTTGCATGTATTTTAGAACATGTCCCAGATTTCACAGCTAAAGAATCAGTCTGCACGTCTTGCTTGCCACACCTCCCCGTGTCTAAGGGAGAGATGAATGAACAAGAGTGTGAATAGCAATGTGCAGCTTGCCCTTACCTCTACAGAACTTACAGCGTGCTCATCAATTCACCCAATATCATGTAAGTGAGATGGGTTCCTGACCCCAAGTCTTAACCTCCTGTGTGACAATCTAGAGATTATGAGTGCAAAGCGTACTGCTTCTCCAGGATACTTCATAATAGAGAAGCTACTTTCATCGCACCTTCCCATAAAAGCGTACATCCAGTACTCAACCATTCAAGAATATGAGGCAGCACCTGTCTAAACAGCATGTGTACATGAGAAGATCTTTTTAATGTGGGAACTTCAGAATCTGCACCGTTAAATATTACATCGATGCCCTTCAAGTATCATATTTAGATTTACTTCCGAACCTCCTCCATTCCTTCACCCTTTCCAGTCCGTAGAAGAATTACTGTTTATTTTTGCTGCTGAACGAGTTTTTATTAACAAAAACTGCTACCCTGCTTCCAAAGTAGTGAAATATTGCCAAAGCAGAAATCCAAGAAAGCAAATATCAAAATGGAAGTCTGCAGGTGAACAATTTCTTAAGAGAATCCAATGAAACCACACCCATTTCCATCGGTACCTCAAACAACAGATGCAGAGTTTGAAAGCTGTCCTGCATTGTCTTAGATCCTCCTGGAAACTGCCTCTACAAAGTGAATCCCCCTCTGCACTTTCAACAACTTGCTCTGCTACAATTTCTCCAGGCTTCACTACAGGAAGCATTCTCCCCAAAAGAATTCTTTCATTTTACAATATACTTGGTGCTATAAAGTCTCTTCAAGTTTTTACAAGAGGCCGCTACATTTTATGGGGGTGGAATAATCTGAAGGTCGGTCTGCTAACTGTGCAAAGGAAATCGTGAGCTACAGGATCCCCTCAAAAGGATGCGACCAGAAGTCGTCAATCCGTTCAGGTCTATTTTATCCAGAGAGGCAGGGCCCTTATCAAATGTCTCAAGTGCTGTAACTTTTTCCATCGGCAAGAAATAGTTCTCTCTATGGATGAGCACTCCATCTTTTCACCTTGTCTAGACCATTTCCAACACCTTGATATTGCCCATGGAATTCGCTGCTACAAGTGTTTGTGACTTTCCTCTCCAACAGACACTAGAAACAAACTGCCCGGTATCATCTTCCGTATCCTGACCAGATATTGGATCCACGCAACCAAATTTGTGGGATGCCATTGGCATAGGTAAGGACTTATGATAGGTAAATACCTGACACATCAGTTAGACATGAGAACCTTACCTCATGGTTGACTCCCAATTTTCCTAACATTGATGACAAAGAATAGCGACCTTTCACAAAGGATCAGGATGCAAGCTTACCGAATTTGTCTCTGATCCACAAGCTATGTATCCATCCATAACAGACAGTCCAACGAAGTTCTGCAAAATACCAACTCTCACTTATACACCATGTTGGTATAAAAAGAATTGCAATACAAGAGAACATAAAATTTACCTCTTTACAAATTTAACAAAATTTCAAATAGGAATGATTAGGGGAAGCAAAAGAAAAGGATCTTGCATTCCCTCGTGAATGCATTCTTGCTTCTGATTACCCTCTCTGTTCCCTTTTTGTTTAAAAAATACTTCTTTACAAACCTAACAAGATTACAAATAGGAACAAGTAGGGGACAAAAGAACAGGATCTGGCATTCCCTTGTACAAGCATTGTTGCTTCCAATTAATCCTCTCTATTTCCTTTATCCTTCTCAGGTAAGAAGGAAGGAAGTATGCAAAGGGGAAAGAGAGGGAAGATGACATTGAAAAAAGGAGTTTCATTTGACTAAGAAAAATGCAAAGATCACGATGCAAAAGAAGCTTACCTTTTCATTGGTATGACCAGTGTATGTTAGGATACAAGTCTTGCAAACCCCTCCAGATGAACTTGTCCTTGAGAGATCCCAAAGCTTTAATGTATTATCTGTGGATGCTGACACGAGTGTACTAGCATCTAGAAACTTCACATAGCTTACTGCTTTGCTATGATTTGCCAGAATACACCATGGCAGTCTGGTGTTCCGTAAATCATAGCAATAGATGTTGTAGTCAGCCGAACCAAATGCTATCAGATGAGCAGAATCTTTAGGAAACTGTATGCAGCAGACATTCGCATTTGTCTTGATTGTCCCAATGCTCCCTTCCTTTAGACCAAACAGGATAATATATTAGCAGTTCCAATACAACATATTGAAAGCAATGCTTCCATTCTTTTGAGTATCATAGCTCAATTCCAAATGCAGCACACTGGTGCTTACTTTGCTTGTCCTGGCACTACCATAAACATAGTTTGACTTCTATATAGTACGCAAACAACAATGCCAATATTTCTTTGAATATTGCAAAACCAATGGTACCTGATTTATATTCCAGAGCTTAACAGAGCCATCATCACTACCGCTTGCTAGCTTCGTGGGATCAGCTTGAGAGAAATCCACTGACCATGCACGCTTCTCATGTTCTGCATATCGCATCAAAGCCTGGCCGGTACTAGCATCCCAGAGCTGAAAGACATTGATTCAATTTGTAAGATAAATTAAATAGAAGTTCATGTTGCCTTGCAACATTCAACATACGCCCTATGAATTGTTATTTGGCAATGGTACTAATCATTGTCGTGTACAGCTACAGTTTCCTATATTTTCCTTTCCTAAATTTTTTTGGAAATCAGAGACTTTTCTGTTGAGTCAAAATCCCTTTTCTCCCATTTCAAAACTTCTTAAGACTAGGTTGATAGAATGAACAGCACCAGTTTTCATAGCCGTGTACACTAGCTACAGGTATCTATGTTTTACTTCTCTGCATTTTTCGAAATCATGGGGCAATTCGCAAGAGCAAAATTAAAACTAGAAGTTCATGTTGCCTTGGAAAATGCACCCCCACATATGTATTATGCCATATGATTTGTCATTAGGATATAGAATTCAAAATGATGGAATGGATTCCATGTAGAGAGGCTTGATTCTTGCTAGCCACTTGAACAAAGTTCTCAAGGATTCTTAGATCTAAGAAGGTGCTTGGATGATTAGACATTGCAATGGCTTGCAAATACAAAAGAGGGCAGGCAAGCATGGAAACTCCATTAACCTTCACAAGAGACAATGGAGTTTCCATGCTTGCCTGCCCTCTTTTGTATTTGCAAGCCATTACGAGGCAATATGATACAATTTATGCATAAATTTTTATATTATACATAATATAATTATGAATAGAGTCCAAATCATACATAATACAATTATCTATACTTGAAGCATCACGCATGCTTCTATGATTCTAAATTCCTATGATGATTGATCTATCTCGTATCGTCTATTATCCATGAATGATGCTTCAACAATCAACATGTGTCATGAACTAAGTTCTAAGTTCCAAGTTCCAAGTTCTAACAAGTTTGAAGTTATTACAATCCTAAGTTTGAGAGGGAGGATAGAAGGGAGGATGGAGAGGTGAGAAAGGATGGAGAGGTAGAAGGAGGATGGGGAGGTGAAAGAGGATGGAGAGGTAGAAGGAGTCGGAGGAGGAGGATGGAGAGGTAAGAGAGGAGAGGTAGTGGAGGGATGATGACACGTCCCCATTACTCCCGAAACCTCTAATCTGCAAGCAAACACAAGAACACACCAACGTGAGGAAATTGAGCAGGCTGCTCACCACCCAACCATGACATCTTCGAGATGTGATCCCGAATCAGGAGATGTCCCCTCCGAGCCTCGAGCTGAGCTACTGGCACGAACTCCCAACCAGATCCTAACCAGCCTGGTGTTCCATACCACCAGGTGGCGCTGTGAAGCCTCGGATCTGCGGCTGGGTCTTGGGCTACGCTATGATGCAGGCGCACGTCCGCGACTCAAGACCTAGCACCTGGGAACGAGACTTGCTCCCCTCGGCTCCCTAAGAACTGAATCTCTGGGCTCCTCATATAGACTCGGGCCCCAAGTGTCAAATATAGCGAAGACCTCTAACTGGTTCGTACCATTGCCACTCAACCCGAGAATCAAACCTGCCTAGCTCTCTAAGCCTCCCCAAGCTACCTGAGGTAGTCGTGTGTACCCAATACACGTCGGATACCAATCCGTGCACATGACATACTTCCCCTCCTCTAAGAACTCACTTCTGAGTTCGCTAAAAAGCCCGGGAATGTCCTCTGGAGGTTTTGTAATGTCTCCCATGTTGCATCCTCCTCAACACGATGATCTTGTATTCCGTGATAGTTCTATTACGAATCTGTCTTTCACAAAATTCAAGAATACACTCAGGTTCGTGTGGAATAAAAGTCAAATCTGTAACTTCTATTATTTCTTGAGGAGAAACAAGTTGATCATCCGCACCCAATACTTCTTTCAGTCTACTGACGTGAAATACTAGATGTACTTTAACATCAAGAGGCAATTCTAGTCTATATGCAACTGGTCCAATTCTTTTAATAACCTTGAACGGACCACAGTATCTGGGGGAGAACTTCGGAACCAAACCAGTACTTAGGCTCTTGGATTCCTTAAGAATTCGCAAATATACCATCATTCCTTCAGAGAACTCTCCAGGTGAACGATGTCTATTAGCATAAAATCTGTCCCGATCTTGGGCACTTCTAATAGACTCCTTGGCAAACTGCAACATTTCCTGCATGTCTAGCAAGAAGGTCTTTGCAGCATCATTTTGGATTCCCTTTAACCCAACCATAATTGGTGACTTAGGTTGAAACCCGTACATAAGCATAAAAGGACTGTAATCAGTACTCGAATGCTTTGTACTGTTAAAAGTAAATTCTATCATAGGTAGATAATCTTCCCATGAAGACTGTCTCTTAGAAACATATGCCCGAAGCATATCTTCAACCAATTGGTTGACCTTCTCTGTACTGCCATCGGATTGTGCATGATCTGAGGAACTCATACTTAGAGTAGTTTCTAGCTTCTCAAAAACAAGTGTCCAAAAGTTACTTGTAAACTTTGAGTCCTTGTCGCTGACTATGTCAGAGGGCACACCATACAGCTTAAACAAGTGGTCCACAAACTCGTGAACCGGCTGAACAACTGAAATAGTTGTTCTAGTAGGTAAGAATCGAGCCATTTTTGTCAGACGGTCGACTATGACCCAAATGGAGTCATGACCCTTGCGCGTTCGAGGCAAACCAATAATAAAATCCATCGAAATACTTTCCCATTTATTACCTGGAATTTGTAATGGCTGTAATAAACCCGCACTTCTAAGGCGTTCTGCCTTAGTAACTTGACAAATCCGACAACCTACCACATAGTTTTCAATAAATGCACGCATCTTAGGCCAATAAAAGGTATGCTTCACAAGAGATAGAGTCCCATGTATACCTGGATGTCCAGCACTAGGAGCATCATGACACTCCCAGAGAATCTTGGATCGAAGTTCCAGAACATCTAGTACACAAATCTTTCCATTCCGGAACAGCAAGCTGTTCCTAATCATCCACTGACCTCCCGCCACCTGTACCGTAGGTGGCATAATCCCTGAGTCCTGGTCAACCATGGAGCTCCCATCCTGGACTTTCTGCCAATAAGAACTGAAATGACTATCAGTTGCGCAAAGCCCTCTCAAGGATTGAAATAGGTCTGAGGATATTTCCGTAAATGACATAGCATTTGCAAAATTGACTCGACTTAAGGCATCCCCCACACTATTCAGCAAACCCTTTCGATAACGTATTTCAAAATAAAAAATCTTGCATTAATTCTGCCCATCTAGCCTTGCGTCTCCTCAATTCAGAGCCATCACACACATACTTGATTGACTGATGATCAGTCAATACAAGAAACTTCGAACCATACAAGTAGTGTCTCCAAACCTTCAGAGCATACACGATTGCATAGAGTTCTTTTCCTAGTGTGAGCCAACGATATTGGGTGTCATCAAGCTTCTTACTCTCAAAAGCTACAAGTCTGCCCTCTTGGAATAAAGCTGCCCCAATCGCAAAATCACTCGCATCAGCCTCTAAAACATAATGCCGGGTAGGATCGGGTAATACAAGAATGGGTGCTTCCTTGATAGTTAACTTCAAGGTTTCAAAAGCCTTATTCAATGCATCATTCCAAAAGATCGGTTGGGTAGACCTATGTCCACGACCTTTCAATATGTTTGTCAGGGGTGCCATGATGTGTGAATAATCACGCACAGACTTCCGTAGAAATACCGTAAATCCTAGGAAAGAACGAAGTTGTTTCACAGTCTGAGGGATAGGCCATTCTAAAACCTTCTGGATACGATCCAGATCAATGCTAATACCTTCAAAAGAAATCTTGTGTCCCAAGTAAATGATCTCCTTCATAAAGAAGTCACATTTAGTCATCTTGGCATAGAGCTTATGATGTCTTAGAATAACTAAGACAATCCGAAAATGTCCTATGTGATTCTCTAGCGTTCGGCTATATACCAAGATGTCATCTAGGAATACTACAACGAATTTGCCCAAAAAATCTCGGAACAAATCGTTCATCATTTGCTGGAAGGTGGCAGGAGCATTGGTCAAACCAAAAGGTAATACAAGAAACTCGTAGTGGCCATACCTAGTTCGGAATGCGGTTCTATCTACATGTTTAGCATAGATACGGGTTTGGTGATAATCTGTACGCAAATCAATCTTAGTGAAATACTTTGCTCCGGCCAATCGGTCTATCAAATCATCGAAACAAGATAGAGGGTATCGATTCTTAATTGTCACTTTATTCAATTGTTTATAGTCAATACACATTCTCCATGAAGTATCTTTCTTCTTTCTTAAGAGAACAGGTGCTCCCCAAGGTGATTTACTTGGGCGAATATAGCCCATATTCAAATAATCATGTAGCTGTGAAGCTAACTCATCCTCCTCAAGCTGGCTCATCCTATAAGGTGGAACACTAATAGGTTGAGCCCCAAGTACTAAATCTATGCGATGGTCTACTGCCCGTTCTGGAGGTAAACCTTCCGACAGTTGAGCAGGGAATATATCCATGAAATCATCTAACAACGTTCTCAATTCACGGTGTTCAAACACACTTAAATCATTCTTGTTATTAACAGAGACAACAATTGAAGAAAGCGGAATCAAAACACCCTGATACACATCATAATGAGAAGTGTTTAATATATTCCAAAGTTGCATCGCAGATACAATAGGTCCCTAAGAAGAGGGAATATTATCACACTGAATACAAAATTGGGTGTCCTTATCCAAAAAAGAAAGAGTATGTTCCCTCCATCCAATCCGAATATCGTGGGTTTTAAACCACTCTATTCCGATTAACAAGTCCACATGCTCCAAGTGCATGACATAGCACGTAAGAGCCGCTGTGTAGTCTTGAATCTGGATAGAAAGCACTTCAAGTTTGCGATCCCAAAACTGCTTCCCAGCTAGAAGCTGCACCTCATAGGTGTGATCGCTAGGTATCATGGACAGCCCCATCTTCTGCACAAGTTTGTAATTGACAAAGTTGTGAGAGCTGCCCGGGTCAAAGAGAATGTGAACTCTTTGGTCCCTAACTTCTCCATAAACTCGGAAAAGATCATGGGAACCAAATAACGAAGTATTAAAAGTGCAATTACAAGAAAGTGGGCAGGTAATGACATTTACAGAAATACCTGTCATCGAAACTTGATTAGCTCCTTTAACTTTGGTACCCAGACCCGCATGAAGCTTTGGTCCCGGAGCTTGCTTCTGGTTCTTGCGCTTAGGACAATCATTCTTAGTGTGGCCCCGCTCCTCGCAAAAGAAGCAACGTCCTTCCTTCTTTAGCTTCAAGGTACGAAGGAAACGGACACGGCCATTCTTCGCCTGAGTCAAATATTTCTTGGAGGCGTCTATACACTTCGACTCCCCGGTACCAATGGTAGACCCATAGAACTTCCTCTTGTTCTTCCCACCCGTGTTAGCAACTGTGGTTCCCTTTGTGCTGGCCATGGTATCATCATAAATGCGCGCATAATTCATGGCCTCTTGCAACGTGGTACACTTGTTGTTCTTGATCTGTAACTTGTACGAGTCAAGCAAACCATCCACAAAGAAACCTAACAAGGTCACTGGATCCATCTTTGTAGCTTTGGTCTGTAAATCCTGAAACCTCTAAAGATAAACCTCAAAAGTCAAATTCAACTTGGACATATCGAGGACTTTGAGCTTGCCTACGATATCGTAATCTTCCTCCTCCTCCTGAAACTCTTTCCTGAAGACCCATGTTGCAGGCTTGGGTTGGAGTTCCTTCCACCACAATAAAGCCTTTCCTGACATAAACCCGGTTGCAAGTTGTATTTTCTTGTCATCTGGGTAAGCGTGAAACTGGAAGTGTACTTGCCACTTGTGCAACCAAGTGTCAACAACCTCCTTGGTACGAGACTTCTGGTCTCCGAATAAAGGATCTGGAGTGATGTTCGGACCTAACACTGAAGCCATGGCATCCACATGCGTGAGCGCCTGAACAGTGCTAGTCAAAAGTGTGAGTGTAGTCTGAATCCCTTGGAGTTGCTGTGTCGACCCCATTTGATTCGTGTTAACCTGCTCAAACTTTCCATCAAGAGCAGTGGTGAATTCACTGAAGGCTTTCTTCGTAATTAGATCATCGTAGAGACCCTGGTCATCTTCTCCATGGTAGTTCATATCTTGATCACCCATAGCAAGCTCGGGGTCTACTGAATCTGCCATAAAGGATGTGGAGTGAAGGATATCTAAAGGCCAAAGGGAAGGGAGAGAGAATTGTGAGGAAAGGAGTGGGGAGCACAGAAAACGGAATCCCAAAGCAGGTTGCAAACAACAAGCCTGGAGATTTGGTTAGGGGGGAGAGCGTTGAAGTAGAGGAGCAGCAAGATGGCGAACTGGAAGGCTATGAGAGAAGGGCTGTTCCAAACTCAGAATTGCAATATAGCAGCCTGAGCTAACGGGTGATACTCGGTGATGGCGGGTGGATGGTTAGCTATGCGCACTCATGGACTGCGAACTAGAGCATGCGAGATGGCCGCCTGACAAAGAGCGCCATGTTCCAGGCTTATAGTAGCACACACGCCAAAAAAACAGACCCCTACTTTTGGTAAGGCTTTTGCTTTTTTAAGCTTTCAAAGCCCAATTTGACGTAGATTTCCGAGCCTGCTTCGCGTCCAAGCCAGTGGAGAAAAAAAATCGTCCAAAATTCTTGGAACAGAAGTTCCTACCTCGGGAGTTGGCTCTGATACCAACTGACACGTCCCCAGTACTCCCGAAACCTCTGATCTGCAAGCAAACACAAGAACACACCAACGTGAGGAAACTGAGCAGGCTGCTCACCACCCAACCATGACATCTACAAGATGTGATCCCGAATAAGGAGATGTCCCCTCCGAGCCACGAGCTGAGCTACTGGCACGAACTCCCAACCAAATCCTAACCAGCCTGGTGTCCCATACCACCAGGTGGCGCTGTGAAGCCTAGGATCTGCGGCTGGGCCTTGGGCTACGCTATGATGCAGGCGCACGTCCGCGACTCAATCCAAGATCAGACCTAGCACCTGGGAACGAGACTTGCTCCCCTCGGCTCCCTGAGAACTGAACCT
Organism: Dipteris shenzhenensis; assembly: GCF_047967505.1. NCBI lineage: Eukaryota > Viridiplantae > Streptophyta > Polypodiopsida > Gleicheniales > Dipteridaceae > Dipteris > Dipteris shenzhenensis. The sequence goes on from NC_141597.1 coordinate 25,369,386, forward strand.
CTGGGCCCCTTATATAGACTCGGGTCCCAAGCGCCAAAAATAGCAAAGACCTCTAACTGGTTCATACCCTTGTCACTCAACCCAAGAATCAAGCATGCCTAGCTCTAAGCCTCCCTAGGCTACCTGAGCTAGTCTTGTGTACCCAGTACACGTCGGATACCAATCCATGCACATGACAGATGGAGAGCAAGATGAGGATGGAGAGCAAATGCCAACCTACAGGATGGAGAGAATGGAGAGCAAGCTACAGCCTGTAGGGTAGAGAGCAACCTACTGAATGGAGGGATGGAGAGGAGAGCAGGCTGCGGGTGCCAAGGCCCAAGAATCAAAGATGGAGAGCAACAGCATAGGAGGCAGCGGAAACGATGACATGAGGCGACGAATCGGCGAAAAATGTTTTAATCAAAAGAGGGCAAAAAACAATTTAATCAAAAGAGAGCCAACCACCCCCAACAAAACAACCCCCCCCCCCCGCCCCCCCCCTTTACGCAAAGCCACCCAACAAACAAACCCACAAAAAAAAAGGTATTAGGAAACGGCATTTCTTCAAGTTTCGCCGTTTTCGTTTCTTGGCGGCCGTTTCGTGCAACTATGGTGCCTTAATTATGGCCCTCTTGATTAACTGAAGCTAACCTCTTGGAGTAAGCCAAGTCTTCTAGACCGAAGTCAACACTCTCTGACCAAAGTCAACGCTTTGGTTCTTTGGTTAACCGCAGTTAACCATCTTGGCCGAAGCCAATCTTCCTAGCCGGGGTTAGGCTAACTTAATAGAGGTTAAGTATCTTTGACCGAAGTCAATACTTTGACCAAATAAATATAACTCTTTGAACATAATTAAATAAATGAAGAACTCATTAATTATGATTAATAAATGGTCAACTAGTACTTTGACTTTGGAGTATTTACAGCTTGGTGACATCGGCTTCATTCCTAGAGAGCACAGCATCATGAGGGACTACGGACTCAGCACTTCACACATGTAGTGCAGATGTTCACCCATGTTGTATGCCATGGCTTCTCACTTGCTTGGAGCACTACCACCATAGCCCACAAAGGCTCATTGATAGTGGGCTCTAGGGCAGGCAAGATTTCGGGGACAACACTCCATCTTGGACCACATCTTCACGGTACGAGCTACTATTAAGGAGGCAAGATCTAGATGCCAGAACGTCTAGGCTTGTTTCGTAGACTTTCAGAAGGCCTTTGATACTGTCCAATGATCCCGCATGATTAGGAGGCTACAAGAGATGCATATTCTAGACACCATAATCTCAGAAGTGATGAACCCATATGAGTCTGTTAGATGGACGAATTCGGGCCCCGCGAGGCCTATCTGACTAGGTTGAGAGCACGATCGGAGTGAAACAGGAATACCCCCTTCCGTCGACTCTCTTTGGGCTATACATTGACAAAATTACATCCTTTATAGACCGCCTGGGAGGAGAGGGATCACTATTGGCTGACCTGAAGATGCAGATACTACTATATGCAGACGTCATAGTCCTAATATCATCCTCGGGCAAAGGGGTTGCAAAGACATCTGGAGGCCCTAGAGGTGTTCTATAGAGAGAGGGATCTGATAGTTAACCTTGGGAAGACCAAGGTTATGATCTTCAACACCTCGCGCACAATGCTTCACCAACATAGCTTTACTTACCGAGGTGAGCTAATGGAGATAGTGCAGTCCTACACATACCTGGGGGCTGTTTTCACAAGGCCAATTTTCACGATGACTCATGTAGCAAGGGCACGACTCACACGAAGACAGGATGCTTTGGAGAGGCAGTGCTTCCAGACACATTCACTTGGTGTACTTTGTCCCATATGCCAACGAGGCCTCTCTCTCTCTCTCTCTCTCTCTCTCTCTCTCTCTCTCTCGGATGTATTTTCCTTTCGGATGATTTTGTGTCCCATAGGCCATGTATGGCCTTCCGTGGACCTTTAATAAAATTTCTTTCTTTCTTTCTTTCTTTCTCTCTCCACCACTGCGCCTACCCACCGTATGGCTGCATAGGAAAATAGCCTGGCTTGAGTTATGGTTGCACAAGAAATCTACATCATTGGTTGCTATTCAGTTGTGAGAGGGAGAAAGAGAGAGAGTTAATGTTAATGTCTACTAAAGACCAAAATGACTACAACATCCAATCCGATAAATACAAGTGTCAATAATGCATAATATAGTGAACAATAGTGAAGAAAAATGCAATGAGAGTTAAAAAACAGAACAACTGAGGCGCATCAAGACTCTCAGAGCACGGAATGATGTGCATAAATATGTAAAATCATTGTCCTCTGATGAGAATGAGTGAAGAATTAGTGGAAGTACCTAAAACAATGCTCTAGTAGAATCGGATCGAGAGAGAAACAATAAGATATGTGCTTCATGTCTACAGAAGGTAGAGAGTCTACACGAGAGCACGGGGGCCTAGTCACATTCGGTCGCCACTACAAGCTACAAGCTCTCAGTTCAATCGCTACCCCCTCCCTTCTTCCAGTTGCGGTCCAGAGCACAGCCTTAGTCCGGTTCGCAGATCTTCGGCTCACAGGTCTTCAGCTCAGCCAGTTAGGCCCTGTTTACTCTCAGCCTGCAGCAATGGATTCAGCCTTTTAACCCCCACTCCTGGCTGGGCTGAACCCCAGCCCAACTTGGGGGTCACTTACAGCAAGGGGGTTTTCCCAGCTTATACAGGCCCATATGGAGTCTCCCAAGATGAAGGCTTTTGTTCCCTCGACCCCGGCTAGCAGCAGGCTCTCCTATTCGACTGTTGAAGGTTTTGCCCCTACCACTTCTCTGTACACAAAACATATCAGAAGATGAAGCCTATTTTAGATTCACAAGAGCTGTTTATTACCTCGAGCTTGAAGTCCGAGAATTCAAGCTCCGCGTTGCGGCTCTTGAGACGAATGTTCATGATATGGAGGGAAATGGAAAGCAGGAAGTCATCTGTGAGGTACTAAAAATGCAATGCATCTCCACCAACACCACAGCTGGTTTCTAAAGTGCAGAAATTGGTCACCACTCAGGTGAAATCAATGAAGCAAGAGATGACTCTTGATGTAAACAACAAAGTGGGAAAAGCTTATCTTTACACGGAAGAGCAGGAATCCAGAGAAACTGACAAGCTAATTTTACAGGTGGGGGGATTACCAGATGGCTGCCTTGTTACAGGGGAATACATAGAAGATAAAATCAGCTATCTCAAGGAGAAGATACCACAAGTGGAATGGGATCAAGATGCTACCTGGAATATCCAGCAAAAGGGAACACAGCTACAAATTTCTCTCAATGACAAGGCAGCAAGGATCAATATCCTTCAACAAACACATATCTGAAGGGCACGAAGATATGGATATCTAAGGAGCTCACTCTGACTCAGCTCAAGCAAAGAGCCACTAAACTTACTGAAGTGATAGAAGCCAGGAAAGCAGGAAAATGGGTGGTCTACTACATTGATTAGAGAATTCAAATCTAAGCCCAAAGACTCTCAGCATTAAACTGATGTAATGAAGGCCACAATATGATAGCATTAGAATATAGGTATGTTAGATTATGGCTTTATGCACTCTCTAAGAGTTGCATTGTGCACTCCCCCTCTTATATGTACCTTGTCTCATAGGCCCGTGCGTTAGGGAGGTGGAGACTGAGGAGCACTTTGTTTGCAGATGCCCTTTATATTATGAGATCCGTGGCAGATTTCACTGTTTATTTGGGCACGGATTTGGACCTCTCTCTCGGATTATGGAGTATGAGGATCAGTATTGCTTAGCGTTGTTCATCAGGGAGATCACCAGATACAGAGAGAGATTCCTCAGAGAGCACCGTCGCATCCCTGCCAGAGACCTGGTTATTCATGAGGAGCAGGACGAGGCGCAGGACCATAAGCACAGAGATAGCCCATCTTGCCAGAGAGCACCGATGGTTCCACCCCGAGGATGTACATATGACATGATCCGGCAGCACCGCAAGATGATCTTACACAGAGGCCGTACCCGTCGCTTTATTTCTAGACGACGGAGGATGATGGCAGATTTTCGGAGGAGATTGCTCCATGGAGACTTGGCACCGCCAGCAGCCCATTTGACACTTGCCCAGATCTTCACACTCATGGCAGGAGGCATGGTCGATGGCCATGACTTCCATCATTTCTTTGGATCACAGACCCCTTAGGGAAGACGATGTTCCTCATATTCCATATTTTACATTTTGTATCTAGGCAATTTTGGTACTCTATTTCATTTCATTTTGTATCTAGGATTTTTGTAGCCATTTTTGGCATCTTAGCGGTATTACGATGAGGCCACCTAGTTGGCGCATCGTTGATGATGTATTTTCCTTTCGGATGATTTTGTGTCCCATAGGCCATGTATGGCCTTCCGTGGACCTTTAATAAAATTTCTTTCTTTCTTTCTTTCTCTCTCTCTCCACACACACACACACACTTTTTTTTTTGTAAAACCACATCTTGAATTATCAAAGACTAGGTAATACAGAAGGTGAACTCCGTGATGGAGTCAACCTTTGAAAGTCAAAAGCAGTGGAAAAAAACATTCAAGACCAAAGTATCCAGATCTCCCTGTTGAATACACACACACACACACACATAAAACCTGTCAGCATTGAAACCTTTTCAGGCACCTGAAACGCATAATTATGCAACCATAACACACATACAGCCAAGACTCGCACAAATATCCACTTTTAGGTGTACACATGCATACATAGACAAGGCCCAAGTTTATAAAATGTGGGAAATTTTAGCTATTACACTCGTGGCGGTACCAGGTGACTTCAAAAACTCAAGGAGGCTATCAAGACCCTATTGAAAAACTCACATAATATACAATGATAACTGTTTTCCCCACTTGCTGTCGTATCTATGGAGAACAAAACATGCTATACAAAATCAGAAGCAAAACATATGAGCTCCTGCCCTAGCTAAGGGCAGCTTCTATTTATAGCGTACCTGCACTACTCCTTCATAATCACTTGATGCAATGTGGCTCTTAATATAACTGTTCCAGCAAATGCTGCTGAGCATAGACCTGTTCAACATCTCAATAACAGGATAGTGGATATCCACATTTTCATTTAGTACTGCATCACATTCAAATACTTTGATCCGCTTGCATACCCCAGCTGTTGCAAAAAACTCATGATCGCGATCAAAGCCTAGTGAGCACACCATATTGGCTGTGTTCAACAAATCTCCATGCCGGAGAGTGGCTCTTACTTCAAACCTGCTGTACCTTGCATACTTGCAGAGGCTATCAAAAAAACACCCGAGCGAGTCCCTTTCTTGGATGCCAGTATCAGCAACCTCAGAAACCTTCTGAACATCTGACATGGCACCCAATGCACCTGTGGGAGCACTCACACTGGTACACTTACCAGTACCGTCAAATACCTGAGGCTCAACTTTCCAACGCATGGCAAAATACACGTGCTCAAGCTGATTGAAGTTACTCATCAACCGAGCACACTTTGAACGCAACTCCTCTTGTTTTCGCATGGAAGCGATGCCCCAATGCACATCTCTTTCTTTAGATTCAGCAGCCATATCATCAGCTTGCCTTTGCCCCAAACTTTCTCTATTGTTTTCCTCCAGCATCTCCAAACCCCTTGGCTGCAACGTACTCCTTGAGTCTTTAGTTTGAGTGCACTTGCTTTGAATGTCCTGATCTTCCAGCTGTTCATTCTGGATCCCAGAGTGTTGCAACAATGACCGTCTCCTTTTCACTTCCTGGATATCTGACGTGAGACAAGAAAGATCCTTTTGCAATCTGCTAGCAAGATCTTGTTTCTGCTCCTGCACACGTTGAAGGAAATCCGCAAGTAACTCTACTTCTGCTTCATCTTCCTCAATGTTCATTGCAGCCTGTCTTTCCGCAAGTGCTTCGCCAACTTCATGGAGGATTTCAGATTGCAACACCTCACTGTCCCGGTCCAGAAGAAAATGAGCAAGCATTTAAGTATAGCTTTGCAAGAAGAGACAAAAAAGCCTCGAAATGACACTCTGGAAACAAAAATTTGGCACTTGTATTTTGTGTTAAGGTCAGAATTTATATAATGCAAATCGTTTGATAATGGAAATCGTATGAAGTCGTGCGGACATTCAGTTCAACTAGAACTTGATAAACGAAATCACTGCCACAAAATTCCAACATACATCCCGAAGAGAGAAAGGAAGAAGAAAGAAAGAAAGGAAACTTTATGATAAGCACATTCCCATAGTAGTAAGCTAGAGCTAGCTAGTCCAGTTATGTTAAAAATAACCTTGACTATCACTTTCCCAATAGATTCAAAATCTCTTTTCATGCCAAAAAACACAATGTGTTCTCCTTTCCAATAGCAAGCTAAGCATTTACTATTTAACCTGTCGACAGCTTTTCCTTCACCGAAAGTCTTCAAATGCTGCTTTCAAATGGGTTAGATTTACAAGCAATCTTAACAGTCTAGATGTAGTATAGATAGATCCCACCAAATCCCAACTCCATTCTAGAACATCAAACCTCTCAAATGCCACAGGAAATAGGCCCTAGCATCTTAACAAGACCAACATGGTCTGTGAGAACAAAATGCATTCATGGCATACAATCCAACCAGGATATGCATAGCATAAGTAGCATAACTATTAGGAGCACATCCAGCTGTTACAGCTTCCATACCTCAGATGGTGCACACCTGGAATGCAATTTCAGTGACAAAGCCACCAACAGCTATCCTCAAGGGAGAGCAAATGTGCTTTTCCCAAGAAGCCTGAAAACGACAGAACAGTGACAAAATAAACTTCTGCCTCTGTATACCACCACTATCTTGTGTGTCCACATGTACAACCGCTAAGATGGGAGTGTAGTTTGAAGTGTGAACAATAGGGTGTCTCTAATCTAGCTGCTCAAACAAACAATGGGAAACCTGTAAAAAGTGATGTTGAATCAGACCTCATGATGCATCGCCCATGTAAAGATGAAGAGCAGCTTTGCTTGAGCTTGTGAAGTTGGCAAAGCCTTGCACATTAGTGGGGTCGATAGAGGAGATTGAGGTAGCCACTCTAGAGGTCTAGGATGAGGGTTTACATCACATGAATGCAAATCCCAAACACATTGGAAAGACAATTGCCCTGAATCTGAATCCCAAAAACATTGGAAATACAATTCTCCCACATGGGAATCCCTCAATTGGGCCAGTAACCCACACCTCCTGCAAACTCCGATCCTTTGTCACTGTTCATACTTCCTTATGCCCAGTTGTGGGTTGGGCAAGCATCGAACCACTAACCCACAACCAACCATAGGGGAGTATGAATATTGGCAGAGTGTTTGAGTAGTAGGGAGGTTGGGCATGTGTTGGACCATCAACGCATAGCTGGTCATGGCTGAGTATGAACAATGGCGGTTCTCATTGTGGGAGGGCGGCCCCCTCACAAAAGGACAATGTGACATTGGAGAGTGGTCTTGGCATGCCCAGACAGCGCAATTTGCGTGAACCTTGGTGGTGTCATTCTTCTTAGACACCACTCACATTGGGAGATGACTCAGCTAGTGGTTTCTCCTTGGAACCCTTCGAGCATGAGGCATTGGATTGGGGCCTTCATTGTAATACCCACACGCAATCCTCTCCATATTCTCGTCACAACCTTGGACAAGTCATCAACCACAAACTATCTCATATTGCTGCTAGCCAATAGCGCATGGAGGGCTCTCCATAGGTTCTTGGCTTAGTAAATGAGGACGAATGACGCATGCCATTGTTGTACAATAAGGGTACGAGAGATGATCTCACATTGCTTAAGCAGTTGCCCTTCAGCTCAAGGGTTTGGCAATGTGCACTCAAGATTATTTCGCATTTGCAGCGCTTATAGCAAGTGCTTACTTGGTCAATGAAAACGTAGCTTATAGAGGAGTAGCTTGCATTTCAAACAAGGGCCAAATCCATGTCTTACTTACTGAGTGAAAAGACAATCACACACCAAGAGATCAAGAAAGTTAGTCGTTACATCGATCCCAAGGTAGCACACCTCAGGTCTTGCCACAAGACGATTGGCAAACAATGACCAACATCACAACATGGCACCGTTGTCTTATATAACTTAGCAGCATACATACCATGCGCTAGATTTAGAAGCAAGGTACCAAGGGCTCTTCGAGGACACAAAAAATCATCATCATTTTTACAAGGCTTGGCCTATGGGTATCCTCTACATTCTCACAAATTACAATCAAGTAATCCCTTGATTGTATGATCCATCACCGTAACTTTTGGCACTTGCCTCCGAGTTACCTAAGGCAATTGCAATCCTCAAAAGAAAGTTGCAACACAACTAGTCTCTCTTTCTTATCAACACACTCACCTATCTAGATGAATCCAAGAACATGCCCAAACTCATCCTCTAAAAACGCAACACATAGCACGATTTCAATCTCATGATAGTCACTCATAAGATTGAAAACTATACACTCCATCATGCATAGTAGGGACTAGCTGCTATGACATCGCCACTAACATCCTCCGCGCCCAACGGTGGGTGTGAACCATAGTATAAACATATGCTCTCACAATACAAATCCACACACCCACACATACTTGAGCATCCATTTATGCAAAGGTCTTCATACTGAGTTTCAGTCGGCACTCAGGGGGGTGAAGGGAAAACTCAGCCATGACAAAAGCTAGTGTTGGAGATATCATAGCCAAAGAGTGTGTGTTGGTGTGATTCCTAGGAGTTCTAATAGTGGTTTTATGTGTGAGTGCCACATGTCACTTTGGAAGTTATCCCATATGCATTTGGTACTAGAGTATGTGTGCCTATTCTATAAAGGCTTGTACTTCACATCTATTTGGATGAATGAATGAGAGCCTTTTCAATATGTCTTTTGAGTATCATTTCCTCTCACCCTAGCCTACTCTCTCTCTCTCTCTCTCTCTCTCTCTCTCTCTCTCTCTCTCTCAACACCATGTTTCCTTCAGCCAACCAACAACAGACCGAACTCCCCCAATGGTGCTTGGGAGGATTCAAGACAAAGAAGATGAAGAAGAGCCTGCAGAACCACAATGGCAACGGCCATTCCCGAAGTGGGTAAAGCAACTTTTGGACGGCAGAGAACCTCCAGCCATTAAGGAGGAACCATCCGAACACCGCCGGTCCAAGAGATTAGAGGAGCAAAGAAGGGCGCAGGAACACTTGGTCAACTATGCTTTGATGACATAAGTGATCCGTGCTGATGAACCCAAGTGTCTTGAAGAGGAAAAGGAGAAGGCTAATCAAAAAGTAGTCCCCAATCTCTTCATTCAAGCCACAATTGCTTGTGAAGATCATACGATTTCATTTTCGTCTCTCCAAAGCAATAACTAATCTTGTATCAATGTTCAAGAACATAATATACAAGGGTCTTTTCTTAAGAGACCCCATCCACAAGGGAGGGGGAGCATGGGGGGCAAGTCATATGGTAGGACCTCTCAAGTTCTTACCATGTACCACACTATCACTATGAGGAGCTAGTGCAAGAGGACTCTGAACTACCCTATGAGAGCTCATGCAAGGAGAGCTTAAACTGACCCAAGAGTACATTAGACATCTGCTTAGTGAATGCCCAAGTAGGCTATACATCAATGAATCCCTTGAAAAGAATTGGCAAATGCCCTACTATCGAGAGGTGTCCAAATACTCCCCAATCTTTATGAGGAGCCACCGTAAAAAAGAAGCATTATCATCCCTGAGACCATACCTTGGATCTTGACGAATCCCCTCAGGAAGAGAATGAGGAAATCCCACTCCTTGAAATCAGGGCAAACGTTTGGGCTCAATCGGACATTGAGAATAAGGAGTACATTGTTGATCACTCTAAGAATCTCGTCACAAACGACACATGCACATGATAGAGTTGTGCAGGCAAGAACTAGATGCCAAGCTTCAAGACAAAAGGTTGTCACTGGTCTTGACCATCAGAGCTTGGAAGCTCCTCTAACCCTGGGTGAACTCAGGGAAGCAATGCTGGCCATGAAAGACGGCAAAACTCCTAGAGAGAACAGCCTACTTGTAGGATTCTACAAGGTCTTTTGCGATTGGATAGGCCCCAAACTACTTGAGGTATGGCAGGAAAGTATCTCCACTGTCATCCTGCTTCAACATATATCCACTTGCTTGGTACTATTTCTTTTTGTTTTTCAATAGTATGCTTATTAAGAAATGAAATGTTTTCCTTCTGTTCAGTTACGGACAATGGGGACTAGGTCTAGCATTTGAGGGTGGACCCCCTTGCTTGGGGTTATGGGCATTAGTGACCCACAAGAGTGATGGCCTCTCTTTGAGAGGGACATCTAGAAACCACACCCCACCCGAGTACCCAAACATGGGACCAATCAAATGCACAGATTGCATACCGACCTAGGAACCATTCAAGAGAATGTTCCCTGAGCTTTGGGTGTGGGCCTGGCAGCATGCCAAGAGTAATGGAGATACAAGATAAGACGGCAAACAAATGAGCTCAGTATGGCTCAGTTATGACCTTAGAGTACGTCAATAGATAGTCTAAGCTGTTAGGAACCCGTGGGTGCGATCAGAATTAAATTCTGACAACTTTGAAATTTTAGGGTTTTTGGGAGTGACGTGGCAGCTGACACGTGGCAGACTGCCACATGGAATCTGAGCTGGCAGGTCAGACCACCTGTCCCACACATGTGGCAGCATGCATGGCAAGTGGCAGGGCATGCAAGCCAAGTGTTTGGCCCCAAATCTGGTAGATTTAGGGCAAGTGGTGGGCTGTCCTCTTTGGGACTGCAGCCCACCAAAAATCTGGGACAAGTGTCCACCTTCCACTCTAGGTCTAGGGGGGGGCTGAGCCTATAAAAGAAGGCCTCTCCCCTTCATTCCACACATGAAAATTTCGTCACTTTTCTTCTCCCTCCTTTTAGATGATGCTACAGAACCTCTCCAGCTCCTTGGGTGCAGCCAGCTTCTCCCTAGGCCATTCTCTCACCTCAGCAGCACTTTCTCTCTCTACAACAGCACATTCTCTCTCTACAGTTCCAGCGCCTTCTCTCCAGAAATCTACCCCCTCTCAGCTCTTGTGAAACAGCAGCAGCATCCTCTCTCCTTCACCTAGCCTGGAGCAGCCACAAGCCCTTTCTCTCTCCTGCTGCAGTCTTTCTCTCTCTCTTCTGCAGAATTTCTCTCTCTACTGTTCCAGCCCATTTCCCTTGCAGAAATCTGCCTTTCTGTGCACCTCTGGAACAGCAGCAGCTCCTCTCTTACATCTCCTCCCTTGGGATCAGCATTGGCACTCTCTCTCTACAGCTATCACTCCATAAAAGCTTTCTCTCTCTAGCCTACAGGCTGTTTTTCTAAGCTGTTCCCATTCCAGCCCCATTTCCACACTCCCCTCACCCAAGGTAGCTTCAGAGGCATCAAGGACTTCATCTACAAAAGGGTCAAGTCACGAAGGGAGCCTGTATTGTCAAGTTTATCTCATTTACAGCACTATTTCATGTTGTTTCTACTATCTTTCTAGAAACTAGTGCTTGTCTCTAATGTTGGATGTAAGTGGTGATTGTTGCAGGCTTCTTCCTTGTGGATTGGGCAAGCCAAGAGCTGAAACCTGAGCTTGGAGTCCTCCTTTTTGTTGTCTACCTTGTACATATGCTCTTGAGTCTTGTATCTAGGTCCTAGGTTTTCACTGAGTTCATCAGTTTGGAAGGTGCATTGCACCTTGGTCTTGTATCTCCATTTTCAAGAATAAAGTGAGCCTGGATAAGGGGGGGGGCCCGTCTTGGCCCCTCAATCATATTGCATTCTCCAATGATGTCACTTTGTGTTTAAGCTGTATAAGTCTTAATTCCAGCTTAATTGCAAACTCTTAAGTTCAAGTATATGTGTTTGGCAACTCGCAATCATCTCATTCAAATGCCTCTGCAAAATCCGTTGTCTGAATTAATAGAAAGCACCGAGTAGTTTACATTGGTATCAGAGCTTAGGCAGTGGTCCTGTACTCTGTGCTTTCTCTTGTTGAGTCTCTCCTTCATTGAGTTATCTTGTCATCATGGCAGCCAATGGACCTGACCCTCCTCCTAACCTGCATGAGTTGAGTGCTCTCTTGGCAAACATTGCTCAACAGGTTCAAGTGCTGGAAAGCAGCCAAGCAGAAACTCATGGCATAGGGCCCCAATCCCAAGGAAGAGGCCGTGCGGACAACACCAACTCCAACAAGGAGGGAAGATCATCCTCTTCTTCCCCTCCTCGAGGTAGACGGCGTCATCGGAGTCCATCTCCTTCGAGACGTCCACGGAGACGAAGGTATGCAAAGCATAAGGTACCTCTTGGAGATAAGCTCTTCAAGTTTACCAAGTACAAGGGAGAGGACAAGCCCGAGGTCTTGCTGGCCTGGATCCGAGACCTCGAGTATTTCTTTGAGGGGGACGAGTACGAAGACAAGGCAAAGATCCGGTTTGCCGTCCTGCACATGCAAGACCGTGCTTCACTCTGGTGGGCAGCTATGGTCAACACTGGACAGCAAGCCCACACCTGGAAGCACTTCAAGAAGAACTTGATGAGGCACTTTCTGCCTAAGGAGTTTAAGAGAGATACAATGGTGCAGTGGGACATCCTCCGCCAACGCCAAGAAGAGAAAGTCAGTGAGTATGTTGATCGTTTTTGGGATACTTTGTTAAAAGTTCAAGCATTCAGTAGGAAGGATTAAAAAGAGCAGCAAAGGAAGTTCTTTGCTGGCCTACGGTATATCGTTCAGCATGAGGTGGACATTGCCACTCCTACTTCTCTCGAAGACACCATCAACATCGCCTTGAAGGTGGAGAAGAAACAATCTTTCTCCAACAAGCGGAATGGCAGCAACAACAAGCGGAAGTCCCAGGGAACCTCTTCCAAGGAACAAAAGCGTAAGGAGACAGCAAAGGACGCACCAAAAGAGCAAAAGTCAGCCAGCCAGCCTCCTTCGAAGAAAGCAGCCCGCACTTTCAGCTCATTGTCTCCACAACAGAAGCAAAAGTATTACTCCGAAGGGCGGTGTTTCAAGTGTGGCGATCGAGGCCACAACTTCTACGAATGCCCTCAAGCTGCCAAAAACAGCAGCAACAAAGAAGCAGCCCTCAAAAAGCCAGTTTTGGTAGTCAACAAGGTGGAAGCACCTCCAGAAAAGGGAGCTGTAAACGACACCCATAGTTTGTTGAAAACATGGGGTCAGGTAAAGGATCAATCCGCTTTGTTTTTGTTCGATAGTGGAGCTACTCACAACTTTATTTCTCATGAGATGGCACAGAACTTGGGGATAGCCCCAGAGGATAAAGGAGAAGCCTTGGAGGCAACTGCAGCCTTCAAGAACCAAGAAGAGAAGGTGTACCCCATCATCGGCAAGCTTCGGGTACACATCCAGGGGTACTTGGATCATCTACCCTTCATGGTGGCACCTACTTCAAGGATCAGATGTAATTCTCGGCATGCCCTGGCATAAGCAAGTCAACCCCCGAATCGATTATGTGAAGAATATTCTAATCCTCCAACATAAGGGTAGAGATGTGAGCATTACAGCGGGAGTTTCAGGAAACACCATTCCTATGGTAAGTCATGCACGATCTCCCAATTTGCTTAAGAAAGGAGTATGTTCTTTTCTAGTGTTTGTACGCGATAAGCAACCAAGTGAAGAAAAGTCAGATCATCTCACAAAAGAAAGATTAGATTTCCTTCAGGAATTCTCTAGTTGCTTCTCTCAGGAACTTCCTAGTCACCTCCCTCCTGAGAGACCAGAGGATCACAAAATTGACTTAGTTCCAGGGTCTTCACCTCCAAATAGACCCCCATATAGAGTTAGTCAAACTCAACAAGATGAAATCTTCAAGCAAGTCCAAGAACTCTTGGACAAGGGATTGATCCAACCCAGTAGTTCTTCTTTTTGCTCTCCTGTCTTACTAGTCCAAAAGAAGGATAAAACCTTCAGGATGTGCATAGACTATAGAGCCTTAAACAAACAGACGGTTAAGAATCGTTTCCCAATTCCTCGTATAGACGATATCTTTGATCGTTTAGGAGGATTTGAAATTTTCAGCCGTATAGATCTTAAGAGTGGCTACCATCAGGTACGAGTTGTACCTGAGGACATTCATAAAACAGCCTTCCGAACCACATTTGGGCTGTATGAATATATGGTAATGCCATTTGGCCTTACTAATGCCCCAGCCACGTTCAATCGACTGATGGAACGGTTGTTCAGGAACTATAGACAGTTCACTGCCGTCTTCTTTGATGACATCCTCATTTTCAGCAAGAATGAGGAAGAGCATAAGGAACATCTAAAGATTGTATTTCAAATCTTAGCTGAAAATGCTCTTAACATCAATGAGAAGAAAAGTGAGTTCTTTCTTCCTGAGATTCACTATCTTGGTCACATTATCTCACGAGAAGGTGTCCGTATGGACCCAGCCAAGATACAGACAATTGTAGAGTGGCCTGACTTGAAGAATGCCCATGAGGTAAGGTCTTTTCTAGGCCTATGCTCATATTACCGAAGGTTTATTTGGCATTTTGCTGAACTTGCAGCCCCTCTACATGATCTCACTAAGAAAAATCTGAAGTTCAGATGGACCCAAAAAGAAAATGACTCTTTTAATGCTCTAAAGCATGCCCTGACTACAGCTCCTGTACTTATCATTCCTGACTTAAGGAAACCATTCCTAGTAGCAGCTGATGCCAGTGGCGATTGCCTTGGGGCTTCTCTTACCCAGGATGGTCATGCTGTGGCCTTTGAAAGCCGACGGCTAAGAGATGCTGAACTTCATTATGATATCTATGAAAAAGAACTCTTAGCTGTAATTCATGCTCTCAAACTTTGGAAACATTATCTTTTAGGGATAGATTTTCTTGTAAAAACTGATCATGAAAGTCTTAAATATTTTCTAACTCAACCTCTGATCAGAGAGAGACATATGAAATAGTCTACCTTTCTGCAATCATTTCATTTTCAGATACAATATACTCCTGGAAAAGAGAATGTAGTGGCTGATGCCCTTTCTCGTAGACCACGGCTTCACCATATTTCAGTTCCCTATCATGATGAGCTAACAGCCCTCAAAGAATTCTATGAGGGAGATGCTGATTTTGCTCAGCCATGGGCACATTTGAAAGATGGAGGCACCCATCATGCCTACCACATCAGGGATGGCTATTTATTCATGGAGAACAAACTATGTATCACAAAGCAGCTCTGGGACCAAATTTCGTTGCCGCGATCAAACTACTACTGTCCAACGCCACAGCCAAGGTATGCATCAATGACGAGATGTCTTCAACTTTTCAGATGAGAAGATCAATTAGGCAAGGCTGCCCCATCGCCCCACTATTGTATGCTATAGCTAATTGGGCTGGCTACTTGTAGAAAAAACTGCTGAGGGATCATTAAAAGGAATTGAGTTGCCCAATGGTAAGCAGATGGCGATGCATCAATTTGCAGAGGACACCAACCTAATGCCTAGGAACGCCACATGTGACGTGAGAGAAGTCATGGAATGCCTGGAAACCTATTGTTTAGCTTCTGGTACTCTTATCAATCATAGTAAAACTGGATATTGCACGGGCAATGGAAAAGCTCAAGCTCAGCTGGAGCATTTGGGCTGTCAACTGATCCAAAAAGACACTGTTTTCAGACTGTTAGGCATACCCATGGGCTTCGAGGTGTCAATCAAGGAGAGATGGGAATGGGTACTTAACAGGTTCAGCTCAAAACTGGAAAAGTGGAGAGGCTTTCAATCCAACTTGGCGGGAAGAAGGATGGTAGTCAATCATTGCCTCTACCCCATAACTATCTTTTACTTGTCCTGCTGGCATCCTAGTCAAGCGGGATAGTAAAACTGGATATTGCACGGGCAATGGAAAAGCTCAAGCTCAGCTGGAGCATTTGGGCTGTCAACTGATCCAAAAAGACACTGTTTTCAGACTGTTAGGCATACCCATGGGCTTCGAGGTGTCAATGAAGGAGAGATGGGAATGGGTACTTAACAGGTTCAGCTCAAAACTGGAAAAGTGGAGAGGCTTTCAATCCAACTTGGCGGGAAGAAGGATGGTAGTCAATCATTGCCTCTACCCCATAACTATCTTTTACTTGTCCTGCTGGCATCCTAGTCAAACGGGAATTGATAAACTCATCGCTAAATGCAGGTCCTTTCTGTGGGGAGGCTACAACAGAATATCCAAGGGTATTTCTGCACTCATCCAAAGAGTGAAGGGGGGCTGGGAGATTAACATAAAGCAGGCGACGGCAAAATTGGCAGCGACCTGGATTTTCAAGCTCCTTAACCCGGAACTGGATTGGGCCACGCTCCTCGCCCGATGGAAGACCTTGCTTGAAATTCAGAAAGAATTCAGGCTGACTAATCAAGACACTATGTTTGTCATCAATAGAATGGCACTTTGGGAAGGCAACACTCAGTGGAAGGGGGGCTCAGTGCTGAACTATGCATTGGAATTTAGCTGGATTCACTCCCCACATTTGCTCCCTGTTCCTACTCCTTTTGTGTCTATTAAAGAGATGATTCCAGTATTAAATTCCCATTGGAACACCTCCGACTCTACACTGTGCTGGAAGCGGAGATTCCACTATATTTGGGCCAAAGCAATTCCCGAGATGTCGACGTTGCTTTGGTTGGCATTGATGAAAGCTGTCTGGACAAATGCAAGAGGTCTCAGGATTGGAAAAGGGGACAGCAAATGCCAGCGATGCCAGGGCGCACAGGAAGATGTATTCCACCTTTTTGTAGCATGCCCGTCAGCTAGGAAAGTCTGGAAGAAAATGCAAATGCAACTAGGCGAAACAGTCAAGTGGAAAGCAATTCTGTTGGGAGATGCATCTAAAGTCAAACACTCACGCTGGGCATTAGTGCGAGCACATGCATTATGATTTGTGTGGATTTCCAAAAATGATTTCCAATTTAATGATAAGCTTACTGACGCAGAATATCTTTTTGCTGAATGGTTAGCAGGCTTCGAAGATGTATGACCTTGCACAGTTCTTTGCTGAAATCAAAAACCACGAGCTGGAGCATCCTCAGACCTTCAATCGAGAGTGCCACTTCAAGGGATCCATCTACTATGAGACTGACTCTAAGACAGACTGAGGCAGCTACGAGCTTTCTTCTTAGATGTTTTAAGATAGGCAGAACTGCAGACTGTTTTTTGTAAATAATCAATGTATATCTTATGAAATGTTTATAATATAAACATTTTTTTTTCTCCAAAAAAAAAAAAGAGAGTTAGAGAAGCGCTCACAATAGAAACACATCCTTTTTAACGGGGGGCAAAGAGACCCGAGTCCTTCGAGTCCAAATGAAGTAGATTATTATGGTGGTGAGTAAAGGGGGGCACTGAGTCTACATATCTATAGGAACTCTCAAGTTCTTAGCATGTACAACCTAGTTTCTATGAGGAGCTAGTGCAAGTGGACTCTGAAATACCATTCGACCCATGTAATGCGTACTCTCTATGAGGAGTTTAGGCAAGGAGATCTTGAACTAACCCAAGGGTACATTAGACATATGCGAAATGAATGCTCAAGTAGTCTATACCTCAATGAATCCCTTAAGAAAAATCTGCAAATGCCCTATTCTCAAGATGTGTCCAAGTACTCCCTGGGCTTAATGAAAAGCCATTGAGAAGAAAAAAGGTATACAGCCCCAAGTCTCTCCCTTGAATCTTAATGGATCCGCTCCAGAAGAGTTGGAGGGAAGCACTTACAATAGAAAATAGGGGGGGAAATGGAGCATATCATATGGTAAGTCGATTCAGCTCATCCTTGGATAATCTCGTATCACTAGGCTATCCAAACTACACTATCTATCAAGGATCCTAAATGCTCATCCTAGGTCACTACTTGAGCACACTAGCAAGAAGTATTGGCCCCTGTAATCTTTGGCAGAGATGAATATCTAGACACTAACAAATTCTTTGAATTTCCAAATCGTCCTTATAAAGGTTACAACTTAAACGTAGCCTCCAACTCATAAGAGTGTAGCCTCCAACTCAAGAGGGTGTAGCCACCAACTTAGCTAGGATGACCCAACAAGGAACAAGGGTTTCAAATGAAAGGTTTTCCTAATGGGCCAACAAAACATGAGAATCTGAAAGTGCCTAGTCCATCATTATATGCACATTCTAAAATCATTCTTGCAAACATAGTTATGGACCTTACCACAATGTCAAACACAAAAGTTTTCCTCTAAGCCTTGAAAATGTGGCCCAAGGCATTGAACTTCTACATATATAAGCCACCACCTCTTTCCAAGGCAAGTGCTCTTACAAGCTTCAACCTAACCCTTTGGTCCACACCACAACTCAAGATAAACGTTTTGTATTAACCCAATCCACCCATCTTTTCAACCTCTTAACTCAAGGTAGTTACACAACCATTCGATCCTTGATCTCTAAGAATCTCAAATTTGGCACCGTATAAATGATGTATATGTTTTTAAAACATGGATAAAAGCAAAGAGATCCTTCTCATAGGTGGAAAACCTTTCTTGTGTTAGATCTAGCTTCTTACCTTTCAAAGCTAAAGGCCGTGCTTTTCAAATAAACCCTACCCCATAGCAAAACTACTCACATTTACCTCAACCACAACTTTTGGAAAATAATAACAGAGAATCTTTTCTTTTCGACTAAGCTAGTATGTCATTGTTCCGAGGAAGCAAATTTTCCCTTGTATTTCTTCAAAACTATAGATGAGCCAAAAAGATTAACCAAAGAGGGTCTCAACACACTATTCATAAGACCCATGAAAGTGGCTAGAGCATTAGTTAAACCAAAAGACCTAACTTTTGACTCATAATGACCATAACAAGTTCAAAAGATTGTTTTTTACGCGTCCTTTGGTCCTAGCTTGATGCTATCCACATCTAAGATTCAAATTTCTCATTTTTACACGTCCTTTGGTTTAATCCTAGCTTGATGATATCCACATCTAAGATTCAATCTTCGAGAAATGCTTGGCTCTTTAAAAAGCTTGTCCATGCACTTAAAAAGCTCGTCCATGTGCAGCATGGGCTTTTACTTTATTTGCTGATTTTGTGTGATGTCCACCACAAAACCAAATCAAAGTCGTGAATCAGTGCAGTCAGTCTAAAAGGTGAGGAGACTCTTGTACAATTGTATCCGGCTGCCAAAAAGAATTCTTAATACAAAGCGTCCGTAGCTCTTGCCATGGCAATCAAAATGACTGTTGGAATACTACTGTCACCTCCACAAATGGCCAAAATGAGGAGTAAAACAGGGAGTGACACCTGTAGCCATGAAAGAGAAATTGAGAGGCTGCCACGTAGGCAGGACATTGGCTGCCACATGGGCAGCATAGACAAAACCTACTTGGTTTAAGCTGGACCCCTTAGTTAGGGCTGAACAGTCCAGTAGGGACGGCCATGGAGCTGCCAATTTGGGGCTGCTCATGGGCCCAATGAAAGGGGCACAAAGGCTGGCAGCAAAGCCCAGCAATATGGCTGAGAAGTGGGGATATATATCAATCTCCAGCCATCCTCATCAACCAGGTGAGAGCCTCAGTCAGGCCATAAAGGCAGCTGGTCAGCCAGCACATCAAGGGGGAGGCCAAGTCGGCCAACCAAGGAGGGGCTGTAGGCCCTTATATAAAGTCCTCTCCCAGGGATACAAGTCACTGAATTGGTCAATCTTTCCAGTAGTGCCTAACCTACAAAGAAAATGTGTGCACAAGGAACTCAAGAGATATGGTCAAAGTTGATGCACAAGAGGGTCAAGGCACTTCCAAAAATGGTAACAGCTCTGGTGAAAAACTGAATGTGTGGAGTGGCCTTTATTTAAATAGTCAAAACCCAAGGGAACTGCCTAAATGGGTAACCAAGTCTTGCTTGTACAACTTCCATAAGTGTCATGTCGGTTCGGCACCTCGACCTGTCCATCCTAAATGGCTGGCTGCCCAACTAACGTTCCAAATGTCTAGCCAGACGATGAATGATGGACTGTAGGTGGCCCTTGGCTGACCATACACGCACTTCGTGTGGCTCTTGACATGTACCTTGCAATGGTCCAGCATGGGACCACAATGGAAATAACCCTCCAGAAACTCTACCATTCCTGCATGTGCCCTAACTCTCCTACAATACATACATAATTACACTCATGAACTAATATAAAGCCAAAGCATTGATACTAGCATGGCATAACATGTTAGTAGTGGGTTAGTGCGAATACCTAACTAACCCAAGGGGGTTTTCCACTTGCCTTGGTTAGGACCAGTAACTAGTTAGTTCATGCTAGTAACTAACTAGTTAAGCCTAGTAACTAGTTAGTTAGTGCTAGTTAAGGCTGTTATATTGGCTTGAGGGTACATAATCCTAAGGGTGAGCAGAAGGGAAGAGAATGAGGGGGAGAAGGAAGGAGAAAGGGTGCGCGTGCACGAGAGAGAGAGAGAGAGAGAGAGAGAGAGAGAGAGAGAGAGAGCTGGAGAATGCATATATATATACATATATATACATATATCTATATATATGTGTATGTATATACATATATACATATATATATATCTATATATATATACATATATGTATATACATAACATGTACATATATGTATATATATATAGATATATATATATGTATATATGTATATACATACACATATATATAGATATATGTATGTATATACATATATATATGTATATATATATAGATATATATATATATGTATATACATGTATACATGTATATACATATATACATGTATATACATATATACATGTATATACATGTATATATGTATATACATGTATATACATACATATATCTATATATACATATATATGTATGTATGTATATACATGTATATACATGTATATATGTATATACATACATACATATATATATATATATATAGAGAGAGAGAGAGAGAAAGAGAGCGTGTAGATTAGATGTCACATCAAAACTGTACGATGAATGATGGATGGGGACTTTTCCTGTTCCCGCTAACTCTAGCTAAAGGGGTACTAAGGTAGCCCCTTTTCCCCCTTCATTACAATTACCTTCTACGAAAGGCAGCAATCTCAGTAATACAAATGATATGTATTGAGTGGCGACATGCAATCTCATTAAATGTCCAGACATTGACTTCAGGTCTTTTCTGCCTATGCTTATGCTGACTTGTTCCATGCATGGTGATGGAGGATATGCGAAGCTGTACTACAGATACATAAGAATCCTATAAACTGATATTTTTTCACTCCTCAAACATATTCAGCTTTACATATAGGCTTACAAATATAAAAAATACTAGAATTAGCATTCATTAGAGTTCCTTGAAAAAAAGGCTTCACCTGGATTTTGGCCGTGAATTTGGATCAGGATGAAGCAGCCAGAGACAAAATGCAGCTTCTTTTGGCCGGTCCGAAAGCATGCGGGGAGGAAGTATTCTATGGCGAAGATCTGACATTAACCTTGAATATTCCTCCCAAGTGTTGAAAGGGCAGAAAAGCTGCTACAAAAATCCAGAAGAGTCTCCAATAAGGTCATGCCATGAGTTTACATTTGCCTTCATTGCTTCAAGAGACTGAAAACAACAATATAAACTCAAATTCGGACCATACAGCATATGTAGTATATTAGCACTCCCCCCGCCCCCCAAAACACACACACGCACACACACACACACACACAGAAACCAGTTGTGTATATGCACCCATCAATGTCTCCTTTAAAAACCATATCATTTGAAATTCAGTTCTACCAGCTTAGGCTTTATGCAAATGTCAGCCCCCAACTCCAAACAAACACCAGTGAACAAATTAGCATCATTGACACAATCAAGACGTGTGGATTCAAATGTTTCAAGTTTCAACTCACAAACCTACAAACCATTCAATATGGTTAAGTACAGCACGCACAACATTCTGTGGCATCACTAGGCCAGAATCAGAAATAAACAGCAAAAAAAAGACTCCATCTAAATGAAAGCTAAGGCATTCCCCAATCCACATGGAAAATAAGCACAAAATGTAGTATTTTATCATGTGTCACCCACTTAAACACCATCGTACATAGGGACTAAATTATGATCCTTAGAGATTTATCAGCAGCCAACGAGGCATTACAAGATCATTATATAGACATAAGTTTCTCTCTCTCTCTCTCTCTCTCTCTCTCTCTCTCTCTCTCTCTGGATCAGAGATGACTCACGAGATTCAGAAATGAAAAGCAATATACTTGTTATTGTCTAATATGTGAAGTTGAGACCGTCAGGCTAAACCATCCTAGTGGTTGAAACTATGAAAGTGTCCACACCATCCCAACAGTTGAAATTGTGGCTATCCTAAATGTGTCCTAAACCAACCCGGTGGTTGACTATCCTAAACGTGTCCTAAACCAGCATGGTGGTTGAAAATTATTTTGCTTCATTATATACTTTAATTAGACCGTGTTTTGTATTCTTTTAGTAGTAGCAAAAAGGGGGCTCACATGTTGGGTTAGTAGACGGAATTGTATCTCAAGTTTATGGATTAGAATCCATACATTTCAATTGGGCAGAGGAGCTTTGAGAATTTTAAGCCCTAGTATGTCAGGAAACTCAAAGACAGGAATGTTTGTTGTTGTGAAACACACATAGACTTTGACCTTGGCAGACAAGCTATGAATGACTTGAGATCTGGTCCTGTTGGAGCATTGCTCCATGGGGATCGATGCCCATGCCTCCCCAATGAATTTGTAGTCAGTAGGCCACTCGAATCGTGTTGCAAGGGAGGGCAGGTTTTGTAGCCTAAGTCTTTGTGGGAGCCAGTGGTTTGTTGTCCAAAGGGAGACCGTGAGTGGCACAGGATTGAATGCATTCATAGCACATGCAAGCATTGCAGTTTAAAGATGAAGAAGAAGAAGGCCATATGACACACAAACCAGCTGCTCAAGATACAGAGAGAAGATCGAGAGGCCCAAGTCCAGCCAGCAGGTGATTACTGATTTTTTTTTCAGTCACATAGCATGGACCAGCAGTCCCCAAGGAGACGACGCAGCAAAGATTGAGGGGGAGAGAGAGAGAGAGAGAGAGAGAGAGAGAGACGAAACATCCACCAGCACGTTGACATACAGATAAGGCTTGGGGATCTCACCTGAAGCAACACCTCATGTGAAGCTGAGTACAAGACCGTCTTCACAACAACAGTTAAGTAAATACCCAGATGAATCCAGGAGCATTCCCAAACTCATTCTCTAAATACATAAGATAGTGCAGTTTCAATCTCACGGTAGTCACTCATAAGATTTAAAACCATAAACTCCACCACTAGCTACTATGACATCCCCACTGACGTCATCAGCACCCAACAGTGGGTCTAGACCATACTATAAAAATATGCTCTCACACATACAAATCCACACACCCACACATACTTGAGCATCCATTTATACAAAGTCTTCGTACTGAGTTAAGTATGTATCATGTATGTGAAGCGACCCACTGAGTACACGGCTGCCTTTACAACAGTTGAATGTGTATGGCTCAAGAGATTGTTGGTGGATCTTCATGAAACGTTACAGTGACCAACTCCTATCCTCACTAACAGTTAGAGTGTTACTGCAATAGCACAAAACCTTGTGTTTCATGCTCCCACAAAACACGCTCACTATGTCAGAGGATATGTAGCATGAGAGATCAACTTGATGTAGTTGTCTTACGCATGACAAAGTTGGAGTCTTTGACCAAGGCATTATCCAGAGAATTTGAAGCTTTTCGCAAAGCTTTAGGCTTGATTCCTTAAGGTGATTGATCTACTTTCTTGTACATGTTCACCCTGCCAATACATTGTACAAGAGGGATTTATTGGATAGAGTGGTGTGTTGTGAACATCCCTTGGGACACTTTTTACCTCCGGATAGGAGGGCTCTTTCCCTTTAGGGTTAGGTCCTTTATATAACCTCTTTTGAAATTTTACTTTGCAACCCTCATGACATTTCATAATAGTACGTCAGCTTTCTCGTGCGCTCCACTCTCTATCGTCCTGTACCCAATCCTTACAATGCTGAGAGTGTTTCCTCAATATGCCTTGGTTGTCCACTCTCTCTAATCCCTCATAATTCAACTCTTAAATCTAGCCCTTCCCCTTCAACAGTTAATTCACGCTGACTGTGCTGGTGCCATTCTCACATTGGATCTGTCTCTAAGCTCGAGATGTGGGATAGCTCCTACATATGGTCCACAAGGATAGCTCTACATATGGTCCACAAGGTACATGCAGCATGCAAAAGGAATAATAGCCCTTCAAGAAGATTACATCAAAGAGCTTGGGGCAGCACCAATTAGGTTGTGGATCCAACTTGCTAATCCATGCCTCACTAATTTGATGTTGATGAAGGTTGGCTGGAAAGTTGTCTAGGGTCCATCCACCTCGAGTTTTCATATCAAGATATTTGCTCCAAAATTCCTTGATGGGATTACTTGGAAGTGGTATCTCATCAAAATCATACCCATCATTAGAGCTTGGCATGGGAGTACGAATTGGATTATTCGGATCCTAATATTCAAAATCAAATACTATGTCCTTTTCTGTTGATGGAAGCACAAGTAGTGTCGGAGGTATTGACGAGGCAGGGAGAGAATCTGGGGACATGGGGGAGAAATATGGAAGAGTGTTACTTGCGGAAATGGGAGCAAAGGGGAGGGGGGGAAGAACTGGGAAAATGGCCACAAGGACACTACAGAGAAAAACTAATCAATGAAAAGCCCAGCAAACTCAACACAAACTTCCATTCCACAAAAGTCCAACACCTAAAAGTCATAATTTTCAGCAATATAGAATACAAGCTCAACCACCATTTACCAATATTATCAATGCCTCAAAAGGGGTGCAAGTCAGATGCATTTACCAATATTATCAATGCCTCAAGTCAAAATTTTCAGCAATATAGAATACAAGCTCTACCACCATTTACCAATATTATCAGTGCCTCAAAAAGGGTGCAAGTCACATGCATATACGTATCCCTTTTCATATTTAAGCCTTATGAGTTTCTATCACTCCTTTGGAACCAAAGGACAAACTCAGCAGAGGTAATGTGGTCCCTATGATCTGATGATTGATCCAGCAGTAAAAGTCAGTAGGTGTATCAGGCATTCTAGTCCTGCACCTAATTTCTGATTTTCTGCAAGATTATATTTGAAATATGTAGAATGAATGCTCTTCAGCCACCCTACTTTTCTCCCTTACGCACTGAAATTTTGCTTATCCAATAGCCCATGGCCCAAAGCCTATAAATTATTCCAATACCCCAATTTAAGAACACAGAAAACCTTGAGCTGTAAACCCTTGCCGCTACCAAAATGTATTCAAAGATTTCGCCAAGCACAAATTCGAGAACATGCATGTAACAAGAGTGCCCATGTGCCCCCCAAAAATTTAGAGAAGAAAGTAACCAGAGAGAACAGAGTCTCGTAAAAGATTGCAAAATGTTGCCTTTACAAGAACACAATCAGTGTTGAACTAAAAACTGGCGATTCATCTAAAAGGAAGTAAAAAACTGGTATATACAAGTAGATAGGCCAGAAAAATTCGTACCTCAAAGAGCAGTACCCCTAAACTGTAGATGTCTGATGCATAAGAACATGTGCCATCTAAGATTTCCTCAGGACTTGCATACCAAGTCTCCTCCATTAGGTGGGTAGGCCTCACAGGAAACCGCTCATCTTGGTGCAACTTATCACTTGAGAAAAGTTGCGAAGAACCCACAGTCATATTCTCTTGCATTTCTAAGTTGCCTGCACCCAAAACAGCAGCCTTGGACAGAAGAATCCCCTTTGAAACATCAACTGCAGACCTGTTATCATATAATCTCTCCATGCCAGAGCTGCCACTTTTCTGACTAGTAATACTCAATCCCTTGGTTGCTGACAAACCTTGTACTCTGTCAGCAAAACTATCCATCCTCTTTGCAGATAAGACCGTCTGTTTCAGATCAGTCCTGCTCCAATGTCTGTCTGTGTGAGGCTGCTCTTCAGCCCATTCCAATCCTTGGTTCTGTGGTGTTGCACAGAAAACAATCCTTCCCTCATTCTGAGCAGGAGTAGCATCACTTAGACTTTCTGTATCTAAAAGCGAAGCTTGGACAGAAGCTGCACCTGTAGACGGTTCAGATGAACCAGAGCTAGATCTCGAACTTGCAGAATCCAGGAAAGAAACTCGATGCATTGATGAAAGGATAAATGATGAAGGCCGGACATTCCTCAAGACAACGCCCTGTGCATGTGCCAGATCCACAAACTCCAAAATTTGTTTAAAAATGTGCAAGCACTCAAAACGATCCACAACTCGCCCAGGCCTACTAAGCCACTGTGACAAAGTAATGCTTTCATTACCACCACCATCCCTGGGAATGCATCCCCCAGCAAATGAAGGCAACTCTGGCTGCTCACAAAGTGCTGATGCTGCTTGACAGCCTTGATCGGCCTCTTCAATTGAGTCTGCCAATTTTGTTCTTTTCACGGAAGCATCTTCAGATGCATAGAGAGTTCCTGAGTTGACTGTAATAGCATCATTGGAAACAAAGCGAGCCTGTTTTCTTTTAAACTCTGCAAAACTCATCTTCGGGGGGTCTTTATAGAGGGACTGTGTACTGCTTGATTCCCGCCTTTGATCCTGATCTACACCTGCACCCTTACTGCTTCTAAGTTTCTCAGCTGAAACTGGGTTCTCAAGCTCAGTGCCCGCAGTAATTTGAGGATACTTGTCAGGCCAACAATCACTTGGTAAAGATTCCTGAACAAAATTGTGCTTCAAGACCCATTGCTGTATTTGCTGTTGACGAATTTCCTGCCTGTAATTCTCAGCTTGCTTGCTGAAGAAGGCCCTTGGGTCAGTCCTTAATCCTAAAGTCTTACCTGAGAGGTCAGTTCTAACGGAAGAAATGTTGTGAGCATCCACTGCAAAAGCTTTTGGTCTCATGAAAGAAGGCTGACCTCCAGTACCACCTTCTTTCCTTTCACTATTGCCAGCCACAGCTTTTGAAGCCCCAGCAGAAGGCAGACCTAGAGCAAAATTGGATTTTACAGTGCAAGCGGAACTGCAAGCGGACATGCCTTCAGACTTTACCCCCAATCTTCTGTCTGGTAAGCCTTCTGTGGTACATCGTTCAGATTCTCTGGCTACCTGTCCTCGACCTGAGCTGAATTGCTGAAGATCGCCCTGTTCATCTCCACCAGTGGCAACTATAATCCCAGTCCCATGATCAACCTTGGATGTCCAATCACCAGTTTCCCAATGAAAACTACTTCCCTCCATTAAAGCAATGCAGAAAATTCATGAACGATATTTGGACCCTTTGAAACAAGATCAAGCGCCAACAAAAGCATGGATGCTAGTGTGCAATACGTGTTACATCACCAGACGTTACAAGATGGCATCAGCCAAGCTTAGTCGAGCCCAGACATTACATGGAAAGGGAAGATAAAGCCCTGTGTACCCATACTTTATAAGCGATCCTCATAAAATTCAGAAGAAGTGTACCGAGTCAAAATATCCTTCCCAAGCAAATCTGGTCCACTATTCAAAATCCTTCCCATTCGATTTCCCAGGAGCCGTACGAATATCTGCACCAAGTAAAGGGTGACTCAGACAATTAAAAGACTGAACTGTTGGGTATACAGCAGAACATATACTTTTGTAAGACTAGAATATATCCAATCTTCTCAATTCATTTATAGAAGAACGTTTTGAAAAAAACAAAGATTATGGATCTAAACTTTAAACGGCACATCACGAGAGACGGATTGCATGCATGTTGTCCAAACACGACCTGCATGTATATTAATGGCAACCCTAAAGTTCTGCGTCAATTAACGGGTATTGAAGCGTTAGCACAACCCTACACAATGGTACATGTCAAAATTGCACAAAACAAATCATCTCTGATAGCGTTAATCCAGAGGATATGGGCATGGCACCTAAAAAATAGAACTTGCAGCAACCTGATTGTCAACAGCACTGGGAGGAATCAGTGGCTCAAACAGCCTTCAAAAACATGGATACAAGGAAAGGGAAAATAACAGAGCCATGGCTTTGTCTCATTCGTAGGAAGGCACCCACTACTCCAGTAATAAGGCCTTGACTGATATGCAACGCACAACAATGCGAAAAAAGAGAGTAACTCACAATGACTGCAGTGGTAAGTCCCCAAGGCAGGTCAGGTAGGTTAACGTGATGCTTGCTGTCTTTCGAAGGCGCAAGAGAATTTAAACCGACCGTCGACATATGCGACTACCCAATTTTTTCGTCGTCATCTTGATCCATGACGGAAGCTTGAGCGAGCGCTCAGAGCCACTCTACAAAATGAAAGTTGGCGACCGCTCCACCAGAGTCTTCCCACATGCAACCACTGCTCTACAGCCCAATTCCGGAATTCTCTCGGGCTGTGCCGGCGAATGTCCGCTAGCACTCCGCCGCCCGAAACCAAGCCAGAGTTCAGGCGCCCAGGTGCGGATCCCACGGTACAATTGGGGGAGGGGCAATGCAGGAGGGGGGTGCAAGCGCGGGCAATGGATGGGAAATGGGGAGGTGGAGGGGGCGGGAAAAGGGCGAGGCGAGGGAGGAGGGAAGCGATAGAAGAGCATGAGAGGTGATATCCTGAGGTGAGCTCGCTCGCTCGCTCGCTCGCTCTCTGTCTTTCTCTCAAAAACAAACAAACAGAAGCGGGAGAGGAGGAGGAGGAGGACGATGAGGGGAGGTGGTGCTTGGCTGGGGGGCAGCCACATCAGGCCATCGCCATAGCTTTCATGCTCACTACTCATCCACTCAGCTTTGCGTCAGATTTTGATGATAATAAAAACTCTCATTTCGGCCTAAATTTCCACGTCACCCTCGCTTCTCCTTTCCCAGCCATAAGAATCTCCCCCCCCCTCGTGCCCCCATGTGGTCCCCTCCCACGTGGCGCCCTCCCAGCCCTCCGTCCCCCTTCCCGGTCCCCACCTCCACGTGTTCCCCGCCCCCCCCCCCTCCCCGTCCCCTTTCTTTTTCTTTCTTTTCCGCAAGGGTTGTTTGGGATATTGGACAAGTGACTCGATTCAACATTCAAGAAGCAAGTGGGCAAACTTGCAATGTATGTACCGTAAATAGAAGTCAAGACGTGGTGGACTTAGAGTTTGTGATCATCTAACATACCCTCCAATCATGCCAAGGTCTTTAAGGTATCTAGGTATCACCAACAAGTCCATCTAGTCGTCCCTCTTAGAAACTAGGGATAGAATAATCTTGTCAACAATAGGTATGTTTCAACCCATTCCATCTCCAAAAACATCCACAACCTCAATCCTTGAAATTGATGTGAGATCCATGTGGGTGCCTCACATAGATGACCTCCCATTGGCTTCCTACAAAAGCTCTAGAACTACTCCCAACTACCTCTGAAACCAAGCTTTCATTGAGCTATACTCATGCCTACTAAATCTTGAGTAGACTAAGGTCACTTGCAATCCCTCTTTAACATCAAAACACATGTAATCCCATCCACCATTAGCCGTAAACATAATTCATAATAATGAAATAGAGGGGATACTCCTAAAAGCTTACATTTCACTAAAGAGAAGCAAGTTATTCAATATGCAAAATAAGTGCCATAATGCCCTAAAATTCAGGCTAAGAAAATTTGTAAATCTTTGTTTTCAACCATTACCATGCCATTGGCACATTTAACACCCGTTTCTTTAAATCCTAATATTAATTTCATTTCACCCATATGCATCATAGGGTCTTTTAATCCTAATACTCATGATATGGTTTTCCATACAAAACATTGTGGTTTAGCAATTATCTTAGAACAATTCTTTTAATTTCCATGCATGTGAATCTTAGCTTGGTTTATTGAGGTGCAAAAATAGCTAACCAATTCCAAACTTGCAAAATCTCTAGAAATTTGCTTTGCAGGTGCAATGATAGAAGGTGCCCTTTAATGTAGTGCAATTATTATAATCCTAACCTCTAAGCTCATTAGATTTCAATGAATGAAATAAGAAACTTCAAATAAGGATTTTTCTTTGATTGTTTGGTGTTGTTATCGATTTTGTATAAATTGCATCCCTAGTTGATAGGGCTCAAAGCATGGCCCTTATGAGCCAATCACATTGGGGCATGGCAATCCCATGTGCCATACCCTCCTACTAAACCAAACATGAGAGTATTTCTTGAGGACTAAAACATTAACATTGTAATAAATAAGTAATTGATATCAGAGTAACTTCTTAAGAAACATGTCAACAAGGTGTGGGACGTGTGTTCGCCCCTTGAAACCTCCAAATAGGCAACCGAAGATCCTACGACCCACTGTTACATTAAAGCATAGATTTGCCTTTGGGTTTCCATTCAATCCCACAAATACCACTATACCCATGCCTGCAAGATAGCAAGATCACTAATGAGGTTTCAATCATGATTTAATGCTTAAGAAATTTATTGGTGAGAGTATAGTTTTCTAAAAGGATTTATAAATCATGCATGCACATGCTAATGATACATGTGCAGTAGGGTAACTAGCAAAATCAAATGGTAATCATACACTTTTTGAAAAATGTTTGTAAACCAAGAATTCTAATCATGCTCACTCTTTAAAACATGAACGCATTTGACTACAATGACATGTGCATTGCAATAACATAATGAAATGATTAATGAGTCACCTCACCTCATGACAGCTCTCAAAGGTTGCATGCATCACATTCCAATTTCCAAAACATTCAAAACAATGGTCCACACCACCATCTATTAGCTCACACAACACCTACACATTGAGTCCAAAATGCTCATGACTTCATGATCCATGTAGCATCTACATGTATGTATGCCAAGATTGACAATATATTAATGGACATACCTAGCTAAAGGATTTTAAGAATGCTTTTAAAGTTATATTTCAAAAAAAGACAAGAACAAACCCCCCTTCCAACGTGCATGTGCATATGCATAGTGGCATATGCATGCATGCATGTGTATACATGCGTGTGTGCACACAGACACACACACACACACGTGCATGCACATACACATACACATAGACATGCACGCACACACACACACACGCATGCACGCACACACATGCATGCATGCACAGACGCACACATGCATGCACACACAGATGCACACACACATGCATACATACATGCATACGTATGCATGTATGTATGTATGTACATATGTATCTCTCTCTCTCTCTTTATATATATGTGTGTGTGTGTGTGTGTGTGTGTGTATGTATATATATATATATATATACAGAGTTTTTTTCATCCATTCACATGCACAAATGATAAAAGGACACATTCATTGAAAAGCACCAATCCAAGACTGTTACTCATTCATTCACATGCACACGTGATTATGTCATATTCATTTACAAGCACACGTGTAAGAATGCATTTATTCACATGCACGATTGAATGAAAGTTGAATTAATTCTTAAGTACAAGTAAAAGCTAAACTCTTTTATCCATTCAAATGTGGGAGTAATAGACTCTTCAATGAACACTCATGGTCATAAGCTTGTAGGGTATTTTTTTTCCAATTCACTAAAATGCCTATACAATGTATAATCACTAAGAGAAGTGTAACAATGTATTATTCTAAAGGCCATTCACCATCCACATAAGTAAACAATTCCAAATTCTTTCAATCAAGCACAAGTCTAAAAAACTATGCTACAATTAATATTGAAGACAAGAGAAAACATGTTCATTCACAAGCCCGAATGTGAAAGAGTATGAATGGAAGATTAAACAAACTAGTTTGGTTTTAGGTTTCTGTGCTATGGGTACAAGGTGGCATAGTATCATTAACCAATTTGTTAGGCTCTTGGTGACTTTCTTTTTCTAAAGTCTCTTGATCGAGCTTAATCTGCACATGTGGCTTATACTTCCAAAACTTCTTACGTTGGGAACTGTGGGGTAACTTTTCCACTAGTAAGGTGTTCCCAAGTAAGGGTTCATTCGCTGCGCATACTCCTTCCAGTCCCTCAGTAGACCATTCAAGAGGAGGTGGCTCAAATTTTGAGGGAGCTGACTTTGCGAGATACAATTTGACGATCCTTGTTTGGACTCATTCAAATTGTTCGGCCTTGGCTTTTCTGCTATTTTCTCCTTCAGCTTTCTTGAGGGATCTTCTACTGTTATTCAACTTTGGAGGTTTAACTTTTGGAAGCTCGATTGCCATTAGGGCATGGAGAATGGCTAAGTCATTGTCAAAGACTTGATCTTCAATTTGAGCATTCTCAACCTCAGTTTCGAGGTCCCAAGGGAAATTTGAGTCATCATTGGTATGGATACCTTCTTCAGGTTCATTATCGCACTCGAGGTCAGCCATAAAGAATGGCACCTCTAGATCGATTGGTTCTTCATGTGTGAGTTGAGGATCTACCTATAGCTCCTTACCATCTATCTCCGAGAAGATGGGCTCTACTGAATGGCAATTGTTGGTTGCCAATGTTTGTATCTAGTTATTGACATTGCTTTGTGTATCGCCCAATGCTGTGCCCAATGCTGTTGTAGGGGGGCTGATTTGCTTGAGATCGTCGTTAAAGAGGTTTCATCCAACGCTCTAGGCACAATTGGGTTTATAGCTCCTGTCTCCACATTCACCCTGACTGTGGTGTCACAATTTTGGATTGTCAGTCTATCAGTTCCCCAATCATCGAGGACTGATGCTTCCCGCAACCAAGGACGTCCCAAAAAGATTTGATAGGATTTCTTGGGGAGATCCAAGATTGTGAATTGAAGGGAAAAGCAGACTCTTGTGACTTTTGTTGACATTCATTATATGCCTTGTGGATCAAGGGCATAGTAATGTTGCGTATGTCATGTCTCTCACCCATCTGCACAGGGATATCTTCAATCTCTTCCATATGTGGAGGGGGATTTGCGAGTTCAATCCATCCTTTGAAACTCTCCTAGAGATTGGGACAATTCCGTAGGAGGATTCCGATGGGAATTGACACAGGGCAACTCAAAATGCTAGAGAGTGTGGCTCCTTCAAGTTGATGTGGTGGTACATTATGTTGCGGATTCTGTTGTTGGAACAGAGGCTCGAGTACAGTACCATACTTTGTGGGGCCAAGTCATCGATTGGATTTTGAGCTAGCTTCTCAGCCTCAAATTGAGCTTGTTCCTTTTATACCCATTGTTGAAGTGGCTGAAAACGAGCCTTCTTCACTTTTGCATTCGGATATGGAGCTTCTTTTATTAGAGGCTCGAGAGCTGATGTGGAGGAGCTTGGCTGCTCATTGCTTGGCAAAGGTAGAGGCACTTGTGCAGTCTTCTTAAGAAGTCGTCTTGGGTGGAGTGGAATATTAGGGTCCTTGGTGGCCTCTTTTTGCTGGCGTGTAATTACATTCACAAGTTGTGATTTTATGCTTGCTGGCCCTAGACTTTGATGGTAGATGGCGCCCGGCCATGTTGTGGCATGGAGGAGTCAAAGGGATTTCTTGAATTTCAGCGGGGCAATTGGGGTAGAGGACTGTCGGAGACGATGGTCGCAACGGAGCTGCATGCATATTTGGTGAGCGTTGGTGTTAGAGGCATTGGTCGGAGCGCTGCTACATGCAGGTGCAACGGGTATCTCTGTCGCAAGTGCGGGTGTTGATTTAATTGCATTAGGAGGGTTACAGATGTGTTAGTGTTGTAGGGACCATTGTTAATGGTGGCAAGAAAGTGCCATCTAATAATGTAGAAATGTCACTTTTGGGTTGCCATTTCTACCTAGTTTTGTAGTAGTGAGGTATCGCAATTCAAACATACATAGGCTTTGAATAATGACCAACTATGATGATTCTCAAAACAAACAATATCCAAAAAATGAGACAAATTAATGCGGGAGCTAACCTCATTAAGGCCAAGACACTTGTATCCGACCACCCATACTTTGCTTGCAAATTCAAGATTGAGAAATAAGCCTGTAGTTTTGACATCCTAGCACCCTCGTACAACTGTGTTGATTGCAACTCTCACATGTTGGCCTCAGACTCGAACATCACGTGTACATGTGATGTACTGCCCCTAAAAATAGAATCCATCATGTCCACCATACCCTCGTCACATCATCTAGCATTGCCCCACGTGTGTAGGGACATGTGCCGGTGCAGACGGATCGTCAATCGGAGGTCACAGCGTAAATATATGAGTGAATTAGTGCGAAACAAGGCCCCACATGGGGGCACCAATTAACGAGGGCTAGGGATGCTTAATTGGTGTGAAATGGGCTGAAAAATCCCCATAGTGTGTTGTTTCCGTGTGGGAAATCGTGGCTCAAACGGGGTCCAGTTTGGGTCCCAAACGGGCAAGATACAAAGTGTTGAAGTCGGGGTAAAATGTGGTCTTTTTGGTGGTGGTGGTGGTGGTAAAAGTTTGGTGTGAATGGGCTTTAAGTCTAATTGAGGGGGAGTAACTGAGGTACTTCCAGTTAGTCTAAATATCCTATTACCCTAGCTATCCAATTATTCTAACTGTGAGTTACTCTAACCTAGCTTACTCTAACCTAAACTCAAACTGACTACAGTTAGCTAAACTAACCACAAATAGTTGAACTAACTATACTACAGTCAGGCTAACCTAACCAAACCAAACTAGTCACTAACTTAAGCTAAACTAACCTAAGGTTGTCAAACCTAACCTAGGTTAGTACTAACCTAACTATGGTTAGGTTAGGGTTTTAAAAAAAGCCCGGGGGGGGGGGGGGGTTTTGTCGGGCGGCGGCCACCAAGAGGGGGGTCTATGAGGAGAGGGGAGGTGGGAGACGAAGGGGTGGGGGGGGGGCTGGGAGGTGTGGTAGAGGGAGGAGTAGGGAGGGTGGAGGGCAGGTAGTGCACAGGAGGAGGCCGCGGGCGGGAGGAGGCGGTGAGGATGGTGTGGCGTGGTGGGCTAAGTGCCGCCTGCTTGCGGGTGAAGGTACGTAGCCTAAATGGGTGCATGTCGCCGCATAGGCGGGCGCTGCGTGCACCGTAGGCTGGCATTGCGCAAGCGGGAAGCCTTGCAATAATGAACGGCTTAGGCCCTTACTAAGGGCTAAAGCCCCTTAAGAGTAGATTTAGGGAGAGCGGTCGGCCAAGGAGAGACAGGGGGTGGGGAGAGAATATATATATATATATATATATAGAGAGAGAGAGAGAGAGAGAGAGAGAGAGAGAGAGAGAGAGAGAGAGGGGGGGGGGGGGTAGGGGTTGGAGGGGATGGTGGTGGGGGGGGCGGGGGGAAGGAAGGGGGGTTTGGGTGGTATGGAGGGGGGGGTGGAGGACCCAGTGGTGGTGGAGGGGGGAAAAACTTTGACGGGCAAAAAACTTGGACGGAAATCCAAAGGGAGGAAGAGATGGTCACCTTAACGCTCTCCAAGTCTTTCTCGATGTAACATGATTATTGATGGTGAATGGACAATGGCTGGATGGCTAGGTTATCTCGCTACGAGACGGGCTTGAAATAACTCATTGTGTGAGGATGGGAGTAGGGTGGTGGTCAATGGAGAGGGAGGAGTGTCTTGCGTAGGGCTCAGAATGGGGAAGAGGATGGAGGCTAAATGTGAAAGAAGAAGAATGAGGGGGTGGAGTGGGTTTTTATAGGAATGGGTGTAGGGTTAGGGCCAAACCCTAAACTCTTCCCAAGCCATAACCTTTCATGGTTAGCTCGGATCGCTCTTCTATAAAAAGGTGAAATTATCAAAATTCTAAGATCTATGCATTCGTGTCCACTACCTAGCCTGATTTGTTTATCAAGTGGATTCTTTTTAAGAAATAAAGAAAACTTCTTGAGGTAGTAACCCCAGGTTGATGCTTGGAGTTGATATGTTTGGTTAGAGTTGGATTATAAAAAAAAAACTCTCCTTGCCCTTGAGTGTTATGTTCGTGAAAATTCATACTAGCTCATTTTTTACACATACTTGCGTATGTTTACTCGTTACTTGAGATGCTAGTCTCCCCGAAAATGGCGCCAAATGTTGGCTCTTTCCCATGGCTTTTGCAGAAAGAGCAGGGTATTCTCAGTATGCAGGGTTCTTATGCTTTTTGTCACCTACAGATATATTGGTGTTGTCATTTATAGTATAAGTGTAGCTTAGGACCTCGAGTCATATTTCGGTGAGAGACATAGGCTTAAATGGGGTAAGCAAACATAGTGCATGCATGTGTGAAAGGAACACGCATCATCATGGTTGGGGTAATAAGGCTTTCTCCTTCACTGGGGGTTGAAGGGTATAGGAGGGGTTTGAGGGTTAGAGGGAGGTTCAGGGTTTAGAAGGAGGTTCCAAGGTTCAGAGAGAGGTTCCAAAGTTTAGAAGAGGTTCAAGGGTTAGAAGGAGGATCCAAGGTTCAGGGTAGAGTACATGATGGAGAACTCATCTCCCTTGTAGATCATGGAGGTAAAGGGTTGAGGAACTAAGGGCTTAGGGGGAGCATAGGAGTGGGAGAGGAAGAAGATGTAAGAGCATGGGGGGAAAGAAGAGAGAGAAAAAGGAGGAGGAGGGAGGAGGAGGGAGGAGGAGAAGAAAGTAGGAGGGAGGAGGAGGAGGAGGAGAGGGAGGAGAGGGAGAGGATGGGTTGCAAGGTTGGAGGAGAGGGGAGGAGGAGTTGCAAGATTAGGACATGCTTTTGGATGTGGAGTGCAAGGAAGCATGGTGGACAATTGAGACAATTGCTTGGAATACCAAAGTAAAACTCAACACAATGCCCCAAAGAGTGTGGGCTTCATTCCATTATGGGGTATTTATACAAGTTGAAGATCTTCTCTCTTTGCATGTAGGAATTGTAAGACATTCTCTCTCTACATGTAGAACTTGCATATAGAAGTTGCATGTAGGAGTTGCAAGTTGCATGTTGAACTCGCATGTTGCATGTTGCATGTAGGAGTTGCATGTAGAAATCGCATGTTGCATGTAGAACGTGCATGTAGAACATGCATGTAGTAGTTATACAAGTTGGATGTAGGGGTTTCATGTTGAACTCACATGTTGCATGTTGCATGTAGAACTCGCATGTAGAACATGCATGTAGGAATCGCATGTAGGACTTGCATGTAGGAGTTGCAAGTAGATTCACTATCTGCTCAAAACAGATTGGTTGTTGTGAACCATCATCATCATCTAATTATGCACAATATCGTGCCTAAAAGCCCATGACAAATGATGCAACAGCAGTAGACTAAGGAGTACCTAAGGGTCAAGAAGAGATTCTTAGAAGCCAGTAGTGTGATGAAGGCACATTTGGATGAGTATATAAAGGACTATGACGTGGGAGATCTATGCAAAGACAATTGCCATTGCTTAGATGCTGATGGTGCTTG
Organism: Dipteris shenzhenensis; assembly: GCF_047967505.1. Classification (NCBI taxonomy): domain Eukaryota; kingdom Viridiplantae; phylum Streptophyta; class Polypodiopsida; order Gleicheniales; family Dipteridaceae; genus Dipteris; species Dipteris shenzhenensis. The sequence goes on from NC_141597.1 coordinate 25,406,669, forward strand.
GGTGCGATCCACTATCGGTAGGGTGTGTATGGCGAGAGCCACTATATCAAAGCCAATCGTTGGGCAATTCCAAAAAATTAGAACATGAGGTGGGCATTTTGAGTGCTCAAGGAACAACGGTATAGGTGGAGGGGATTCTGATAGAGAAAGTGCTGAGGTGAAGCTTAAATTTCAGCATGGAAGTCAAAAGTTTTATAGCTTTACTGTTGGATCAATTGTCAAGTTCACCTTCTATTAATAGGTTGCAATGGACTATGTTGCTTCAAGAACTGTCATCCATGAAAAGGTCACAAGAGAAATCCTCATAATGGGCCAACCTAGCTATAGATACATCATATTAATGTCTTCATATTGTAATTCCAACCTAGCTATAGATATATAATATTAATGTCTTCATATTGTAATTCCAACCTAGCTACAAATACATTGTTTATGCTCATATAATCGACTACTACATCTCCTGTATTTAAATTAAATCTTTATCTGCTATTATTAAATATGTGCCTCTCATTGTATGTAGTTTAGCTTTCTATTTCTTATTGTAGTGGTTTATGATTGTGCTGAAGATTACAAAACCAAACTAGAGATCATCGGCCCACAGTCACAAAATGTTTCGTCACACACTCTTGTAGCTTGACAAACATTCAAGAAGGTAATCAACTATTACACTATTCAAAACTAGTGGACCAAACCCAATGGACCACTAGATCATTACAATGATAGACCACGAGGGAAGCTCAAGGGAAGGGCCTATTCATGGTTTTTATAGCTCTAGGAGAGGAGGTGCACTGCCTCTCCAACCACACACTATGTGGCTATATTTACTTTGTGTGTGTGCGCGCATGTGTGCGCGTGCATGTGTGTGTGTGTGTGAGTGTGTGTGTGTTTAACTTGCAATATGAAAAAAGTTTATATTTCAAATCAATTAAATTTGTATATTGATGGTTCCTCTCTTTTGATGCATCTTCTCGATGCGAATGAACATTTGACGTCAGCAAAAGGAAGATAACCAAGTTGGATGCAAATATTATATAAACATTACATCCTCTTGGATGATGAAAATATTATATAAACTATACATCCTCTTGGATGCTGATGATGAAAATATTATATAAACTATACATACTCTTAGATGCTGATGCTGATGCTACTGTTGATTATGATGTTTGTGACCACTTCTTTGAGATGCTCTTCCTCTGCCTCTGCCTTTACCTCTATCTGAAGCTATGAATGCTTGATCATTTGAATGAGCTTGGCATGCTTGAATGGCTCGAGTCCTGAGTTCTTCAAGAAGTAACAATGACTATAGCTCTTCTAGTGTTGGAATTTGCCTTTGAATGGCAATACTCTGGACTAGATTCTTGTATCCCTCTCCTACTCCATTCAAGGTGACTTGAACTATCTGTGTGGGATTCATAGTCTCTCCTACTACTTCGAGTTGATTCTTATAATCTTTTATTTTGAGTACATAAGCATGAACAATTTCATTTCTGTTGTAAAAATTTGGTTGATCTATTTTCTCAGTGTGAGAATCTTGGATGTTTACATAGACTCATTATAAAGAGTTGCGAACAGATCCCATGCTTCTTTGGATGGCTCCAGTATGTTGAGCTATCCAAGCATGACTGTTGACATCTTGCACATTATGCTTAATCAAATGATATGCATATTTGTTTTTCTTTGTCCCATTTTGTCTGTGCTCTGGCAATGGGTAGGATCTACTGCAGGTGTAAACGAGGTGTAAACATCATTGGTATAGGTGTAGACCCTTCTGATTGCATTGTGGTTGTTGTGGGAGTTGTTGCTGGTTGACTAGATGGTCTAGGTGTAGACCCATCAACATACTCCCATTTGTCTTAAAGCACAAGAATGGTCTCCATTTGTTATGTCGATGTGCCGTAGTTGGAATTGTATAACTTAGTAGATGCCTCCAAATTGAGGTTGCTAGTCATAGACATGATGCAATAAATGTACTCAAGGTGCCTGTGAAAAACACTGTCTAAATAACTACTGCAAAGCATGTTTGTATCAAGTGGAATTTGAACTATTGGTGAAGATAAAACTGCAATGTGTATCTAATTTATTACAAGGCTCGTGTGGTAAATGATGGCGGGAATAGCCAAGAGGCTTTATGAGGTTGAAAATAGCATGCATGATTCTAGAAAAATTGCCCCAATAAGATTTACAATGTAGGCATGTTAGTGCAAAAAGAAATGATGTGTAATCTGCCCACTGAATAAGCTTCCAATACCTTTGAATACTCTAGAATCTGTTCACTGATGTGTAGACGGTTAGGTTTTAGGACATGTGAGCATAGGAGGTGAGTGAGAGTATAGGAAGTAGTCATCGGTAATTTTTAGGCATGGCTTTGATTAGTTGCTTTGGAGTTCTCTCCTCTATGGATAAACTAATCTACTCTGATCTGGAGCTAGAGACCACCAACCATCGGGCAATGAAAGCAGCAAATAATTTCTTTTTTTTTTGTTCCTTTTAGGTGTTGGGTCAGATGTGTCAATGAAGAGGCTTAAATGTGTGCAAGAAGTGGATTTGATGTCAAGGGTAAAAAGTGTGTAATACAAGTGCCAAAATGTGCATGTGATGTGATGAGTAGAGCACAAAAAATCAAACATTTTTTCTTTTTGGAGCACCCTCAAATTCTTCTTGAATCAAGAGATATGGCTTGATCTAGGTGGAGGGGTAAAAAAGGAGAAAATGATGATGTTGCAAGAGGGATCACATGCAAAGTATGCATGGCAAGGGCCTTGCTTCTAGAGTTGTGTGATGATGTGATAGCTCTGTGCACATGGAAGGTGCTAAGTGTGGGGCAAGTGTGCTTGTGAAGAGGTTACTATGCCTACCAGGGGGCTGTGTGCAACGTGGCAATGATGAGGTGGTGGCAATGTCTTGATGTGGTTGTTGACATGTCAAAGCTGATGTGACAGCAGACTGATATGACAATTGGAATTTGCCATCCACGGAATTCTTCAAGTTGGTTAACACGCTCTTGGAGATCACCATTGAGAAAGATACATCACGTCCTTTTAATTGCTCTACTACTGCTTGAATTGGCCAGAACTTGTAGGTTCCTCTCGTATCAGGAAAGAAGAGAATGGTCTTCTTCAACACATCTTGGAGGTCTGTTGGCAAGCTCAAAATCCTGACTCCACCATCTTTACTAATTTGAGTGTTGGGGTATACATCTAGAATATCTTGTCTCTTCCACTGCTTCTTGAAAAAGTGTGCTTGCAAATTGCCTCCAAAAATTCCTAGAGCATTTTCAATCACGATTTCATTGATGGTAATCTTCTGACCTTGACAGACCCTCCTTCATGTTCATCTCTTGTACCAACCTGGTGAAGTCTTGGAGAGCATCCAAATTGGGCTTTTGAAGAGCGAGAGAGGAGCTCCCATATGTCACAATTTCAAGATTACAGAAGGAGGGGCTCTTGCATTGTGCTGCAGAGGGGGAGGAAAGATTGTGTGAGGAGCTCCTGGACAATGCAGGGTCCATTACGAGAGGGAATAGAAGTTGCAGGAAGAGTGCAAGGGAGATAGAAATGGTCGAGAGGGATAGAATATGAAACACTGAAGGAAATGGAATAGTGGAGGCTTGAGTTTGAAGTCTGATTGCAAGGGAGAAAGAAATGGTTGAGAGCAATAGAAGATGAAGTAGTGAAGGAAATGGAAAGTGGAGGCTTGAGATTGCATGGGAGAATGAAACAGTCGAGAGGGATAGAAGATGAAACGGTTAAGGGAATGGAATAGTGGTTTGTAGCTTGACTACACTATCAAGGTGAGAGCCACCATAGTGGTTGTAGCCTGACTACATTGTCAAGGTGAGAGCCATCAGAATGGTTGGCCTGAATTTTGATTATTTCAAGGCGACAGTACTGACTTGCATGGTAATGAATGATTAGAAGTGGTGGCATCTAAGATTCTCATCCACCTCTGTGGTGGCGGCTAAGACCCAATGGGCTGGCAGTTAATTACTAGCCATTGTAGTGGCCTGCAATTACTCAGCTTCCAGCTACCACCACCGGGCTTGCATGCATGATTACTACGAGTGTAGTAAATTACCAGTCACTGGGCTTGCATGCTCAGGAGAGTACTAGAGTGCATGGTAATGAGAGATAAGAGGTGATTAGGCTTCATGATTTACTTTTGTGGGAATTACTACCCAATGGTGGTGCTTGTCATCAGCCACGTCTGTTGTGGCTACGATTCCACCATGCTGGGCAGTTAAAATTACCAGCCACCGCCACCACCTGGCTTAAGCATGAATGATCACTACAATTGCAATAAAAATTACCAGTCATCGGGCTTGCATGCTCAGTAGAGTACTAGAGTGCATGGTAACGAGTGATTATAGCCACGTCTATCGTGGCTACAATTCCACCGGGATGGGAGTTAAAATTACCAGCCACCACTCACCCACCACCGTGCTTAAGTATGCATGATCACTACGAGTGTAGTAAAAATTACCAGTCACCAGTCTCGCATGCTCAGTAGAGAACTAGAGTGCATGGTAATGAGTGATTAGAGCTTCATGATTTACCTTTATGGGAATTACTGCCCGGTGGTGGTGGCTCTCATCAGCCATGTCTGTCGTGGCTAAGATTTCACTGGGCTGGCAGTTAATTACCAACCATCGGAGTGGCACCACATGGCGTCTTCTTCATGATTACCATCCCGTCTAGGGTGGTGCCTAAGATTCCACCGCGGTGGCTTGCAATCAATATGTATGGAACCCCAGGCTCCAGCCACCACAGTGGCTCGAACTTTATAATATATATAAGATCCGTGGCATTTGGCATTTTACTATGTTGCTCTCATCTGCCCCTGCTCTACTACTTTTCTCCACACGATCTACTACTTTGTTCCACACCCCTCCTTTAGCTCTTTTTTGCCCCTACTCTACTTTGCTCCATGCTCCCTCCTCCAACTCTCGTCACTCATTTGCTCCCCTGCTCATCTACTGCTCACCCACTCATCTTCAGCATGCCTCCTACCACCGCCCCTTGATGCTCTGTGATCCCAATGTTATCTTCCTTCTCATATAAGGTGATTGCATTACACTCACTTGGAGTAGAAATGCTAGCACTAGTGGAGACCTTTCGTTCCCACAGTCGATTCCCCACACATCTGCATATCACCACCCTGTCACCACCTTAGATGACATACTCACAAAGGGCCTCTTTATGGTTGTGTTGTATGGGTTCCCCCTAGATGTTCATGAAGGCCTCAGTATTTTTAGAGCAGAGTATTCTCAATTTGTTGGGGGGGGTGTAATCTGAGTCCTGGTAATGTGTGGGGGTTAAAGGTCACTGTGCCTTAACCCTGGTTATGTACAATACTCAAACACATATATAAATGAATGAAAAAAGAAGATTAGGGTGGTTCTGCACCCACCAAAACTTGTGTGGCTCTCTGTCTCTCTCTCTCCTTCTTCCGTTCTTGCTTCCGTTGAGAGCACTCTCAACTGGTATCAGAGCCCGGGTGATCTAGCTGAGCGTGTGTGAATGCTTGAAGCTCAGCAGCTCTATGGGAGGAAGTAGAAGCTCTGTGGGAAGCTTTGTGGGCGACTTTACTTGCATCCGAGTGTGCAGAGACCTTGGAGGAACCTTTGTAAAAGTCACTTTGGCTTTGCGAAGTGGTTTTGAGAGCCTGTTAAGTGGTTTCAAAGAAAAAGTCGTTTTTTGAGCTTTTCCCTGTTCCGTTCGATGACAGAGACTCTGTATTGACTTGTAGAGGCAACTATTGCTTGCTTTTGGTGTCCACATTACTTCAGGAGCTTGGAAACACCTTCATTCCTGAATCTGGGATCATTTCATTGGATTTCTGAGTCATTGTGTCAGTTCCTGCGTTTTTTGCCCGGGTGTTAGAACTCAAGTTTGGAGCAACCATTTGCAGATCTGTCAGTTCCGGTGGACTCAGGAGGTTCTAAAACTTCTATGTTGCTCATCATTCGCACTCCGGTGGAGTTTACAGATAGCTCTGTTTCCAAAAACGTTTTTCAGTCTGTGTGTTGGACCCAGTGATTGAGACCACGGTTTCCAAAACCATCTATCCCATTGCATTCCGAACGCCCAAAAACCCCTACCAATCAGTTCTTGCGCGATTTGGTGGAGGATTTTCAGAGTTATAGATCTCTGTGCATTCGATTTCGTCTCTCTGTTATGCATTTTTCATTCTAAGGTTTTGAAACCTTAGATTTATGCCACATGGCAGTGGGTCTGTGTTGACTCCCATTTCTCACTCATCGGTTGGGATTTTGGAGTTCTGGCAGAACAGAGATATTTGCAGATTTTCTTGCTGATTCTGATTATGCAATGGCGCCCATGTTTTGAGGCATCTCAGGTTCTATTTTCAGTAGCGCTCATTACCGTAGGACTATGATTTCTTGAGCATACCTTATGCAGATCACTCTGGTTGCGTATTCGTGGTGTGCATTGGGTTGCAGTGGATGATTTATAGGCCATTTGGATGCATTGCGGTCCTTATTGGATGCGCTGATAGGCCCAAATTGCCTTGTGGGATGCTATTTTTATGGACGCTTTGCACATGGATGCTATTTTATGCTGAGGGACAGCTTTGAAACATTGCAGGTGATGCACTGATAGTGCTATGCTCTCTTGGATGAGATATAATTGATGCATATGCTAGTGGACGGTGTTTATGCTTGAGTCATTTGGCACTTATTGGCATTTTCTTTTGGGCCAGATTTGCTCATATGGATGCATAGTATATGCACATGAGTCAGATGCATCTTTTGATGCTTTGAGCTTTGAGTCTTTTGTGATATTTCAGTCTATTGTGGCATACACATTTGGGTGCACCTGGTATTTGGTGTGATTCTCTCTTGCAGGCACTAGCATTTGGGATTTTGCTTTATTTGCATCATGGCATCCTCTTCCATGTCTGAAAAGGAGTTTTTCAGCATTAAAAAGTTTGATGGGACAAACTTTTCTTTGTGGAAAGAACAAATAAGGGATGTGCTTATTCAAAAGAAGCAGATTAAACCCTTGGCAGGGATTGAAGCTAAGCCTGCAAATATGTCTGAGGATGATTGGAATGAGTTGGATGCATTAGCAAAGTCTACTATTAGACTTCATCTTGCAGAGTCAGTTTATTTCACAGTAGTAAATGAGTAGACTACGGAAGATTTGTGGAAGAAACTGTGTGCCACTTATGAGAAGGAAACTGCCTCTAATAAAGTTTACCTTATGAAGAGGTTGTTTGAGCTGCAGATGAAGGAAGGGGTCTCCATTGCTTCTCACTTGAATGAATTCAATATTATTTTCAGCCAGCTTCAGGCTCAGAAAATGAATTTTGATGCGGAGACTAAGGCAATATTTCTCTTATGTTCATTGCCATCCTCATGGGATACCTTCTGTACAGCTGTCAGTAACTCTGCACCTGGTGGAGTACTGAAATTTGATGATGTTGTGGGTAGCTTGTTGGCCGAGGAGATTAGACGGAAGTCTATGGATGGCAACAAGCAGGATGCAGCCTTAAATGTGCAAAGGGGCAGATCACAATTCAGGGGGAAGTCCCAAGAAAGAGGGAAGTCTCGTAGCAAATCCAGGGCACGAAACATTGAGTGTTACCATTGTGGCAAGAAGGGCCATATGAAAAAGGATTGCTACAAGCTGAAAAGAGAGCAAAAGGATAAGAAAAAGAATGCAAATTGGGGTGCAAATCAAAAGGAAGAGAGTCCAAGGGAGGACAAAGGAAAAGTGAAGATCGAGGAGATCAATGCAGTCACACATGATAGTGACAACGATGTTCTCTTCATGTCTACTTTATCTGCAGAGCTGCTTACCACTTCAGATGGTGCATATTCCTAGGATTGGATTTTGGATTCTGGTGCTTCATTCCATGTGACTCCCCATAGGGAATGGTTCTCCACTTATGACAGTGGAAAGACAGGTTGTGTGCATCTTGGAAATGACTATGCATGTGACATAGTGGGAGCAGGTGACATAAAGTTTTCTTTTGCAAATGGGTCTGCATTTGTTTTGAAACATGTGAGACATGTGCCAAAGCTGACCAAGAGTCTTATTTCAGTGGGTCAGCTAGATGATGCTGGTTTTCACACCACTTTTGGCTTTCAGAGTTGGAAAATTCAAAAGGGCTCTATGCTTTTGGCCAGGGGTGCCAAGTGTGGGACTTTGTATCCCTTACATGTATCAGGGGTATTTGATCATGTTGTTGCAATAACCGAGCAGCCAAGCACTTCTTTGTGGCATTGCAGGTTGGGGCACATGAGCCAAAATGGAATGAAACTCTTATGCCGTTTGGGTTATGTACCGCATTTGAGTTTCTCTGATTTTGAATTTTGTGAGCATTGTCTCTATGGGAAGCAGACTAAATCAGCCCATAAAAGAAGGGGAAAGAAAGAGTTTAAAAAGCTTGATTTAGTGCATTCAGATGTATGCGGTCCCATGCCTACACGGTCATTAGGTGGGGCTGATTACTATGTGACATTCATTGATGATGCAACTAGGAAAGTGTGGGCTTATGCTATAGCTCGAAAGAGTGATGTGTTCAAGGTATTTCAGAAATGGCTGGCCTTGGTTGAGAATCAGTCAGGTAGAACGCTTAAATGCCTACGGACTGACAATGGTGGAGAGTATCTCTCTCATGACTTTCAGCATTTCTGTGATACACGTTAGATGAAGAGGGAGCTCACATCCCCTCGTACTCCAGAGCAAAATCCAGTTGCAGAAAAGATGAACCGTACCATTCAAGAAAGGTTGCAATGCATGCAGGATTGCCTAAATTCAAGGTTGCAGAAATGCATAAGGTATGTGAGGCCTATCAATTTGGAAAACAGGCAAGGAAACAATTTCCTAGACATGTTCAAGAGAGTAAGAAGCCATTGGAATTAATCCACTATGATGTGTGGACTACTAAAGTTGCATCTATTGGAGGCTATCATTATTTTGTCACTTTTATTAATGACTACAGTAGAAAAGTTTGGGTGTATTTTATGAAAAAGAAAAGTGAAGTATTTGGGCATTTCAAAGCTTTTAAAGCAATGGTTGAAAAAGAAATAGGCCTGCAAATAAAATGCCTAAGGTTAGATGGAGGGGGAGAGTACCTCTCAAATGAGTTTGCAAGGTTCCTACAGGAGCATGGCATAAAGCAGCAATATTCATGCAGTCATACCCCACAGCAAAATGGACTTGCAGAAAGGAAAAACAGGCATATTGGAGAGGTATCTTGGGCCATTCTAAATGAAAAAGGCCTACGAGATTATTATTGGTCTAAAGCAGTTGCTACAGCAGTTTACATAATGAACAGGACTCCCACTACAGCAATACATGGCATGACGCCAGAGGAGATGTATACTAGTAGGAAACTAGATATTTCTCATTTGAAAATTTTTGGTTGCATTGCCTATGTTCATGTGCCAGATGAGTTGAGGTCCAAGTTGGATCCAAAAGCTGAGAAGTGCATCTTTATTGGTTATTCTCTATAGCAGAAAGGGTATAGATGCTATAACCCTTCTACTCGTAAGTTTACAGTGAGTAGAGATGTTTTTGATGAGATGAGCAGCTGGTATAAACCAGTAAATGTGATTGATGATGTAGATGCACAAAATGGTAATGCTGCACAGAATTCACAGGAGCAATCACAAAATATTAGTGGACCTGTAGTATCCTCTAGTAGTGGTTCACATAGTTCGCCATGGACAAGTAGATTGAGATCAGGAGAATCTCCTCAAAGCAATGCAGATAGTGGTATGCAGGTATCACAAAAAGGAAAAGAGAAGGTAGATCAGCCCATGTTTGATGTGAATGCAGGTCACTCTTATGTGGATCGTGAATTTAGTGGCTCAGAACAGAGCATTGATGATGAGTTGGGTATTCCTTTTGTTGTTACACATGGAGTAAGGAAGACCAGGGATGCTTTGAGAGCACCTGGAAGTGAGCCTATTTTGCGCAGGTCTACCAGAGCTAGGTATCCTGTGGATAGGCTGAAATATGATGGATTTATAGCCATTCACTATGCCTATATGGTCAAAGTGATACAGGAACTAGAATCCACTTCTTTTGAGCAAGCCATGGGAAAAGAAAAATGGGAGAAAGCCATGGATGAAGAAATGGATGCCTTGGAAGCAAATGCTACATGGGAATTGGTGCCTTTGCCTAAAGACAAGAATGCAATTGGCTGTAAGTGGGTTTATAAGGTGAAGCACAATGCAGATGGTTCTATGAACAAATACAAGGCAAGATTAGTTGTCAAGGGGTATGCACAGACATATGGCATTGATTATGAAGAAACATTTAGTCTGGTTGCAAGGATGGCAACGGTAAGAGTAGTCATTGCTATGGCTACATCAAAGGGATGGTCTTTACATCAGATGGATGTAAAGAATGCCTTCTTGCATGGTGATTTGCAAGAAGAGGTCTTTATGGAGCAGCCACCAGGTTATGTTCATGATGTTCATCCTGAGTTTGTTTGCAGGTTGAAGAAAGCCTTGTATGGCTTGAAGCAAGCACCTAGAGCATGGTCTGACAAGATAGGATAGTATCTTGTTACTATTGGCTTTCAGATTTCCAAGGCAGATTTCTCACTTTATGTGAGAAAAATAGAGAAAGGTATTATGCTGCTTGTCATTTATGTTGATGATTTGATCATCACAAGTGATAGTGATGAAGATATCCTTCATGTGAAAATGCTATTGAGGTAGAAGTTTGAGATGAAGGATTTGGGAGAGCTGCGTTATTTCTTGGGCATTGAGGTGATTAGATCACCAAGTGGGATACGGCTCTTACAGAGGCAGTATGGATTGGACATGCTATCCAAATATGGGATGATAGGCTGTAAGCCTATTTCACTTCCTTTGGAGTAGAATGTGAAGCTGAGCGCAGATGCAGGTGAGCTTCTGGAAGACCCTACTATGTACAGGCGCATAGTAGGAAGTTTGATTTATATGACTATTACCAGGCCAGATTTGAGCTATGCTTTTGGATTGGTAAGTCAATTTATGCAGGCTCCAAGGAAACTGCATTTGGATGCGGCTAGACGCATACTCAGGTATGTGAAGTCCACATTGCAGTATGGACTATTTTATGAGACTGGGGTTCAGATACAGTTGCATGGATACACTGATGCTGATTGGGCTGGTAGTATTTCAGATAGACGATCTACCAGTGGATATGTGTTCTCTTTTGGGAGTGCTGCAGTCACTTGGAGCAGCAAGAAACAGCCTACAGTTGCCTTGTCAAGCGTAGAGGCTGAGTATAGGGGTGCAGCAATGGCTGCATGTGAGGTAGCTTGGTTGCATAAGCTACTTTATGATATGCATCAGTCTACAAATGGGCCAATTGTCATTTATTGTGACAACATGAGCTGTATACACTTGGCAAATAACCCAGTCTATCATGCTAGAACAAAGCACATTGAGGTGCATTATCACTATGTGTGGGAGAAGGTTTTACTAGGTCTTATTGATCTAGTTTATGTCAGCATAAAGGATCAGGTAGCTGACATATTCACGAAGGCATTGGGCACAGAGAAGCTGTGCAAGTTGAGAGACCTGCTTGGTGTGCAGGAATTGGGATTGAGCTCGAGGGGGAGTGTTGAGATATCGAGCTCCACTCGTGATATGCCAGGGTGTCCGTTGTGCATTTATGTCACCGACTTGTTAGCTGCAGATGCGGTTGGTACACCGCCCATGAATAATAGCTGGATGACAGCTATCCTTATGTACTCTAGTTCGTGGCTCAGTTAGTATGCCACCTTAGTTAGTTGAGTTTGGTTTGAGACCCACATATAAGATTCTTCTATTTATTTGTACTAGAGTTTTTTTGGCTTTCACAACTAAGAAGAGGAAAACTGTTTTCAGCCTCCACCTTTATGTGTATTCCCCCATTGTGTATGTGAGAAAGCCACAAGTGAGACTCCTTCCTTCTCTCCCACTATCTTCACGGATACATGTCAGTAGAATTGGATATCCCAAACAAGTGCAATGTGGCCTAAAATGCTTCAAAACACAAATAGGCCAAAGGGAATGCTATCGGGTTTGATGCTGTGTATTATTAAATGCAATGACCTTTAGCATGCTTATGAGCCATGTAGCAAGCAAGTGCATGGAAAAAGAAACAATTCAAAATTGTAAATAGTGTCAGATTTATTAAAATATCTTTTCACATGCACAAATTGCACTTTTCCAACTTCTTCCACTTTGGGGTGAATCTAGATACCAATACTAACAACTATCAATGTTTTAAGACCACCATGCACTAGTCCCACTAGTTTGGATTCCAAATTTTCAATCCGTTTTGGTTATTTGTCCTCAAATGGGTATGCATCACTTTACCATAACATTGGAGGCTTGTTAACCCATGCCTAATATTCTCATTTAAATGTGTCCTTGGGTTGAGGAGAAGCTCACGTAGTGTACTTTTGAATGATTACTTGGTTGCATGTATGTATAGAACAAAATTTTGATGTTTTTGAATAAATTGCTATATCCTATAGTCTTCAGGATGCATGCTTCACATGCAACATAGCACTTGTAATGCTTTAATGGTCTCGTTCAAAATCCTTATTTTCTCTCATGTTCAAGTTTGGAATGTGTACTACAACTTGAGGCAAAGTTTGCCGAATTCCTTTGAGCAATGCATAAGTTATGGGTCATGCAATATACCTATATATAGAAAAGTCCCTGAAACTCACCAAAAATGGCTACACCCAAGCAAACAATGACCCATAAGTAAATACATATGAACAATTAGAAAGGTTGAATGTCACTTACTTTTACCTAATTAATTAAATGTCATGACATTTATAACTAAGATAAGGAACTTAAAACACTTTATTTTTGTAGCTCAAATAAGTACTTTCAAATTCAAACAAATGGATATACTATAATCCTTTCTAATATATAAATATGTAAACAAACCAAAAAATTAATTGGTAATACATGCCAATCGTATTAGAGCCATATATCAAAAGACTATTAAAAGAAGCATGCAACATAGCACTTGTAATGCTTTAATGGTCTCGTTCAAAATCCTTATTTTCTCTCATGTTCAAGTTTGGAATGTGTACTACAACTTGAAGCAAAGTTTGCCAAATTCCTTTGAGCAATGCATAAGTTATGGGTCATGCAAGATACCTATATATAGAAAAGTCCCTGAAACTCACCAAAAATGGCTACACCCAAGCAAACAATGACCCATAAGTAAATACATATGAACAATTAGAAAGGTTGAATGTCACTTACTTTTACCTAATTAATTAAATGTCGTGACATTTATAACTAAGATAAGGAACTTAAAACAATTTATTTTTGTAGCTCAAATAAGTACTTTCAAATTCAAACAAATGGATATACTATAATCCTTTCTAATATATAAATATGTAAACAAACCAAAAAATTAATTGGTAATACATGCCAATCGTATTAGAGACATATATCAAAAGACTATTAAAAGTAATAATGTATAGGAGCATATAACCATTGGAACCCTTCTATGGAAGCAACTTTGCTAAACCACCTACTAATTAGTCATCATAAGTATCTATCTAGTCACTCTAGTCATCATGTATGAAACAATAATACTTTAACAAGAAAATCACAAATTACCAACTTAGAAATTCTTCCAAATTAGGAGAGACTATGAGCATCAATTCTTTGATCACCGCATAGATTTAAACATGGCATATATTTAAAAACCAATAATCCATAGCTAGCAAACCTAGACATATGCTCCCATCACAAGTTTTATAAAAATGTGAAAGATTTAATCCACATCATCATGTTGCCTTCCTATAGAGAAAAGGTATGGAAATTTCCATTGAATTGACACAACATAAAGACTACATATCACCACAACAATCCAAGGTAGGGGTTTCAACCCCTTTTAAAAGTTTTGGGCTCATTTTATGTCACATGACATAAACCACTCATGCTTCTAAAACTTTTGTAATTTACATTACCCTTCTATATTTTGACATTTAGGCCTTAATTTACTTCCTTATGTATATATAAATCTGTAAGTAATGAAATTAATAAAGACCCATCTGTTGAACTCATGTGATAGGGTTACGTATGATGGGTGACCCCCCTCGAGAAGAGATCAAAGATGGAAATACAAAGAAGGAAGACATTTAAAATTGTGTAAGAAATCCTAGAGATCTAAAATACGATAGAATTTTATTTGTCTATTTATTTGAGTTCTTAGGGGCTCTTTTGTGTTCTAAAAATGAGTGTTGTTTACAATTGAAAGATTTGTTTTTTGGTGAATGAATAGTATGTGAAATAATGCTATAATTTTCTTACACTTGTGCATGTGAATGAATGGATAGCTATAGACATAATTTCCTACACTTGCACATATGAATGTTAATCATTCTTACATTCTCTCACTTATGCAAGTGAATAAACATAATAAACACAATCATTCTTACATGTGTGCTAGTTAAAGATGTGATTGTTGTTGGCCCTTCGGTAAGGCCAATGTAGGTGAACTTACCAACACATGCAAAAGAGTTGGTGGCACCCGTGATTGGTGAATAGGTGAGTATATCATTGGATAACTTCTCGAGTGGCGAGCGATGGCACCGGCTATAGTATTAACCCCGAGTCTGAGTAGAAGTCATCCTCAAGCTAAGGGCAGTAGACGATGGTGAGAAGTGGTCCAACAAACTACTAGTGTTACAGTTTTGAAGTTAGTCTACTTACTAGAGAAGTGTTGTAACAAAGAAGGGGTGTGAATAATATTTCTTTTGATTCATGACCTCTCTTTGGCTTAGCTTGCTAAGATAAGAGCATGCATAGTAGCTGAGTGCTCAATTCAAGCCATGGCAGCTTCATTGTAATGGATTCTTCTCAAAGTGATCAAGCGACAAACGACAACACCACATATGCCTCAGCAAAATTCAATTGTTGAACACCAAATGCAGACGTGGAGATGGGGAGGTGTATGTTGAAAGGTGTTGGACTGCCAAACCACTTTTGGGATGATGCTGTCAATACTGTGGTTTACATCCTTAATCGTAGCTATACAAAGGCACTCAAAGGTAAAATACCACATGAGGCTTACAGTGCTAAGAAGCCATCTGTCTCCCATTTCAGAACATTTGGGTGTGAATGCTATGCGCATGTACTAGACAAAGAGAGAAACAAGCTACAACCAAAAAGCACCAAATGTATCTTTTTAGGCAATTATGATGATAAGAAAGCCTATAAGTTGTATGACCGAGAGGCAAAGAAGATCATAGCGAGCCGCGATGTCGTGTTCAGGGAGCAACCACATGCAGTGGAGGCAGAGAAGAGCTCTTCCACTTTATCATCAAGCGAAGAGGTAATTCACTATGAACCTGTCCCAGGAGCTATAAAGGAGGAGGAAATATCAGATGATGAAGGGATAAGTCACCAACCTGTTGTTACACCACTGAGAAATCCATTGCCATGATGGATAAGGTCTACGACCATGATAACCAGATGCTTATGTCTGTTAAGCAGCATGCAGATGGACCAAGGCAGTCTCAGAGAATCGAGGAGCAAAGGAGGGCTTCTACTCACGTAGTGAATATGGCCTTGATGGTTGAGATTATTGCAGAAGTAAAGGAGCTTGTGAGTTTAGAGGAAGCACTTGCAGACTGAGATTGGAAAAATGCTATGCAAGTAGAATATGACAACATCATGAAGAATGAAACTTGGGAGCTAGTAAATCGACCACCTAACAGAAAGGTTATTGGCACCAAGTGGGTTTGGAAGGTAAAGTACAAGGCTGATGGGACTTTGGAAAGTACAAAGCCAGATTGGTTGCACAAGGATTTTCGTAGGTTGAAGGATTTGATTTTTAGGAATCTTTCGCTTTGGACTGCTGTCAAAATGACCACTATTTGCACAATACTATTAGTGGCTACTCATAAAAAGTGGCCAGTTTATCAAATGGATGTTAAATCAACATTCTTGAATGGTGACCTCAAGGAGGAGGTATACATGGCTTAGCCACTAGGGTTTGAGCCCCCCCATTCTAAGAACAAGGTATGTAAGCTCAAGAAGGCTTTGTACTGAAATAGGCCCCAAGAGCATGGTACCAATGGATAGACAAATTTTTTCATAAATTAAACTTCAAAAGATGTGCCTCAGATGCTAACTTGTATGTGTATAGGAAAGGTGGAAAATCTGCTATTATTGTTCTATATGTGGATGATCTCCTTATTACAGGTGACTATGAAGACATGATCCAGCAAACAAGAAAGGTGTTGAGCACTAAGTTTGAGATGACAGACTTAGGCTTGATGCACTATTGTTTGGGGATTGAAGTCTGCAAGCAAGATCTTCATCTCTCAGTAGAAATATGCAAGGGAGATCTTGAAGGCATTTGGTATGTCCGAGTGCAAGGAGATAGCTACACCTATGGAGGTAAATGTGAGGTTGTCTATGGAGGATGCCTCACCACCAACAGACATCGGGAGGTACATGAAATTGGTCGGTAGTCTCATCTATCTATGCAACACTAGACCGGACATCAGTTTTGCTGTTGGCGTTTTGAGCAGGTTCTCCAATAAGTCCTGGGAGAATCATTGGAATGCAGGGATGTAGGTGCTCACGTATGTGAAGGGCACTCTTGATTATGGCATCACTTATGGTACATGCACTTCCTTGGCTGGCCATTGTGACTTGGATTGGGCTAGAGATGTCAATTCCAGGAAATCAGTTTCTGGATATTGTTTCTCTTTAGGTTCAGGTATCTTCTCTTGGATCAGTAAGAAACAACCAACTGTGGCATTGTCTTCTACCAAGGCTGAGTACAAGGTAGCATGTTTTGTTGCTTGTGAAGCAGTGTGGATGAGGAGGATCTTATGGCACATGGGAGTGCAAGAGTATGAGGCAACTGTGCTGAGGTGCGACTATCAAAGTTGCATGGCCATTGCTAAAAATCCAGTGTTTCATGCGTGCACAAAACATATAGAGATTTAGTATCACTATGTGTGTGATTTGATCAAGGACGGGATAGTGGAATTGGTCTACTATCCAATAAAGCAAAATGGAGCAGATATCTTCACCAAGGCACTTGAGAAGGATCAGCTTCAGGTTCATCTTCAGAGACTCAGCATTGGGCCGAGAAGGTAGTTCACCTACGGGTGGACATTGAGGGGGGGTGTTAGATATGCTCAATGCCCCACCCTCTTGGTAACCACTAGTGGTCCAAGGTGCTCAAGTTGTAAGGCCCCCATATGAGGAAAAGCCATGTGTGAGCCCGAGACACTGGATGGATCCTGACTTGCATGTCAGATGAGGTCTATCAATGAGACTGTTGATGGTAGAAAGGTGATTGTGTGGGAGCCCCTTATTCTTGTTGGGGCCCCCTGGGGGGTCCCAAGGGGCTAGCAACCCCTTGGTGGGGGTTCAAGGGTGAGAGCCCCCGAGGCAACGATATAGGAAATATTTCCTAAATATTCCATGGATGACTAGTCGGTTCCACTGACTAGGTTGACTAGTCGGCTCCACTGACTATGTTGACTAGTCAGTTCTGCTGACTACTTTGATCCGACTACCGCCCTCATAGCTATAAAGAGGCAACCTCCCCAGTCCATTGTATCAGATTAGTTCAGGTCAGATCAGATCTTACAGCTAGTAGCTCTTCGCCTAATATCTGTCTAGATCGCCATCTAAGATCCACTGTGGGAGCACATGGGTGGACGGAGCCATTATCTGTACTACATCAATATTGAAGGAAAATTTTGTTCTTCTCCAGTTTGTTGTGTACTCTCTATTCTTTGTTCAGTTTTTGTTCTACTGCATCGTGTAATTTAACATGTGTGTGTGTGGGGGGGGGGGGGGGAGAGAGAGAGTATTTCCCCTCCCCCCTTGCACAATCTATTGCATATGCAATAGGTTGGGGGGGGGAGGGAAATCCCCCCTGACCTATTGTTTATGCAATAGGTTGGATGGGGCATGAGTGGAGTGGGGGGGTGGGGTGGCAACCATCCCACCCTCCCACCTCCCTTCCCCCCACAAACCGATTGTGTATGCAATAGGTTGGAGCGACCATCTTAGATAATTTGGTAAAATCCCAATTCCCATAATGGTAGTTTTGGAAGAAATTGTAGCCTTTCCCTATGAACAACATGAGAAATTGTAACCTTTCCATTCATGAAGTATGGAGTGTGAAGTACATTCTCCAACAATAAATACAATATCAATGCGTAAACTATATCATCATCAACAGAATTATAAAATTCCAAACCCATTAGAGTGAGAATATTCTCATGAGCCATGGTGGTGTTTAAAAACACCTTCATAATAGCTCTCCATAATTTCCATTGATATTGAGACTCAATTTGTTGTGATCATTGTCATTTGAAAAGCTTTAAACCTATACAAAATATCCCATACTTTCCACCATGTTTGACCCTTCATGGTGTTCAAATGGTTCTCATAACACCATTTAAAAAACTCAAGAGTATAATTGATAACCTTGAATATTGCAATGGCAATGTACCGGATCTTAAACTTGACCAAGCAAGGATAAGCATGAGATTTGTTTTTTGAGGAGGATGAATGCAAGATATGTAGTTGATTTAAAATCAAGTGGCAATGACAAGAATTTGCTATTAAATCAAGTGGTGATGACAATCATTTATTGTGCACTTTCAATATTAACATTAGACTAACTCGCATTATTGTAAAATGATATCTTTACATGTCATGTTGATTACTCATTGCAAAAAAAAATATTATATTTTTGGTTGAAAGCATAACAGTTTGTTGATTCACAATTGAAAACCTTGAAATAAAACATGATTCCAAAGAAACTCTCAATTCTAGCCCCATCGGGGAGAATGGCCCCAGTGCCATTGTTCAAAATCCATTATGAATTAGTTATGAACAAAGTTTGCATATTATTCACACACAACAATCACACAGCTGGCAATAAAGTAGTAATTCCCATCAGTAATGAATGGATAAAGAAATATAATGTCTTTAATCAAAACTCATAGGCTGCAAATAGCTCCTCTCTTGCATGTATATCATCTATGGATTCAATATAAGTGTGACCATATTCTACAATTATATCTATGTTCATCATGGGGTCATACCCCTGTCATACCAAGGTGGAATGTTGAGGGAAAATACATAACAAACGTTTGGCTTTGCATTGGTATTTTTATTGCTGTTGATAAACTTTGCCACATTGCCATATTGAACATCACCAATGATATGCACCATATCCCTCATAGGGATAGTAGGGTCCTCTTGGATGGAGTACTCCTTTAGCCTTGGATGAACTTTACATAATTATTTCTAGTCAGTGTAGGAGTACTTGTGAACTCCATAATGGAGAATAGTAGTCCCTCTCTTGATGGAGTCATGCAAAAAAAAGCCCACAGGCCAACACCTACAATGGTTGACCTCATGCACCTCGTAAGGCACATTTTTGATTCGAAACACTTCGTTGATAGGGATAGGTAACTTTGGTGGTCCAAATGGATCTCGTTTTGGTATGTACCTACTCAAGCATGATTTGAATGTATATCTCTCTACATCACAAAAGACAAGTCCAATTAGCTCCAAAAATAATTATAGTCACTTGAGATAAAATCAAAGAACAATTTGACATATGTACCTTCATGGAAAATACATATTTTGTAGTTGATTTATGTTGGCCTTAGCAATGTGTTTCTTGATATAGTGACCTTTCTACCCTAGGTCTATAGCCAACTAAGAAACTTGCATAGCATTCGTACTAGAGAGTTGTGGAGCATTCCTTAAAAGTATTATTTGGGATGCATTGAGTTCAGGCACTTGGCCATCACCGCCATGGATTTGCCTAGGGTATACACCCTTTGGTTTTGTATTATCACATATAGCCCTCTCTCTTAATTGGTCTGCAAGAGGAAGCTTTTGTGTTTTGTATTCCATTCTTGACCATGAATGATTTTCCTCCCTCCATTCATCAAGAACTTTGTGGACAAGGTTAAATCTTTATGCCCCTCCATCACGGGCAACTTCTCATATCGATTTTTCTCAATCATGCTGCACACATCTTTAGCTTCATTGAGATGTAGTAATTAAGGCATCAACTCTCCCAATATAATGTTATCCTCCTTGTCTTATACATCAAATGTAGAAGGAGTACTAATGCAAGACTTGTATGGGGAGTCATCAATAAGGATTGTCCTTCTAGCATAACATCCAAATGCCTTCGAGATTGTTGCTAAGGGTTTGAACATTTCCTCAACATCAACCTTGTTGGGTCTATTTATCCTCATCTTGTTATAAGTGTAGCATCCTTAATGAGACCATATAGTAAAGAAAGAGAGGCTCTCATTGCATAAATTTGCATCTTTCCTACCATATCAAGTACATTATGCTCCATTGCAATTGACCAGATACCTACATTAAATTTTTGTAGAGCAAGATTTTTAGGAACTCTATGCACCCAAGATGAATAACGGATAATAGAAAGAGTTCCATTATTTAGAATGTATTCAACATAGTTGAAGCACAAAAGCATAAGAAACCAATAAAGGACCATAAAATACGACCATTATCCATTTCCTCTAGATAGAATGTCACTTATTTCATTATCCTCTTGGGAAATGGCACTAGTGGCAATCTCTCTAAAGGGCCATAGGGAATGCCAATTGTGTAACCTTTCTCTCAACTCATAGAGAGAATAGCACTAATGCCATTCTTCTCTTGGGGAATGATGCTAGTGCCATTTTCCCTATAAGGTCATGGAGAATGCCACTAGTTCTTTTCTCTATATCCTCATTGGGAGGAGAGAGTAGCACTAGTGCCTCTCCACATGCCCTAAAAGAAATTTACAATGCATGCTTTGAAAGCATGGATATTGTATTACATTTTAATTCTCTTTGTTACAGTCAAAGCACACAAGTGAACAAAGGAACATAAAATATCCATAACCCCATAGAGTGAATGAAACAAGTGCCATTATCCAAATGATGACATGGAGAATGCCGATAACCTCATTAGGAGAACGAAACTAGTGCCATTCCCCATGTTCCAATAGATTTGTTAAAAGCACTCAAATCCAAACTTTGACAAGATAGTTATTACAGTAATTTTTAATCTCTGTAATACCTTCAAATCACATAGAATCAAGAAAGGAGCATAACATTATTACCATTTCCACATAACCTTAGAGAAAGAATGGAACTAATTCCATTATCCCTATGAGACCACATAGAATGCCAATATTACCTCTTATCTATAACCCCACATTGGGAGAATAACACTAGTGCCATTCCCCATGTCATTATATCACATTTTCATCATATCACACATTGAATCTCTTAAATACAATGAGAGTATGTGAAATCAAGAAAATCCATAAAAGTGATGTTATTATATTACTAAAATTCTTTTGAAATTGTATATACAAGGATTTAATGAGAAGCTAAAGATCTTCTTGATCCAAAATTTTTAATGTAATTTTTGGGATAGCTTCAAGTTCTTCTTCAGTTAAAGGTCACAAGGGTTTAGGTGAATTAGCCCTATGTGTATTGAGAGGCCTCTCAATGCTAGAACAAATCCCAATATGGGGATTATCTTATGCATTTTCCACACACATAGCCTCGACCTCTATTGCCCGTTGAGATGCCTTCACTAGTGCGATCAATTTTCTTTGCTTGACAATTCCAGTAATGCCACATCTCCATTAGTAAGAAGGTCAACAACTTCATGTTTCGTGGTACAATAGCACCTGATGCACTCCTTGATGATGCCATGCTCACCAACTGACTCTTTTTCATCTCTTTTTCATACTCATCATCTCATCAAAATAAATAATATTATTCTTAATTATTGTATATGGCCTTGTGTTTTCTAATAGGTGCTCAAATCCATCAAGCCCGCCGTCATGGAGCTTACAAACGACCAAAAGCAGAAGGTCTCACACAAACCCATTTGTGCACTCTCTGATTCATGGTGGATAACACTCACAAACCTTCTATGCTAGAAAACCGATCCTCTACCATTACTTCCTTGAGATTTACCATCTCTTTCATTGTAGCAATACAAACTATGACAGAGAGGCAGAGGTCTCCACAGCAAACCACATAGCAACTTCTTGAAGGCAATATTATCCTAACACATGCCTTTGGCAGATCCTTCTAAGGTGTCAAGCACACACAAGCTCATTAGAAACCGTCCCTTGGAGTGACATGTTAGAAATTGCTCCCCTCCATCTCCATGTTCATCTGAATAATTGTCCAAGGAAAACAAGATTGCGATGTAGAATTGTTACCCTCTCTTGAGCTAGTCACCCAATCAATATACAATGACGCGGCTTCTAGGAAATCAAGTGTGGCCTTGCCAGCTTGTAGCTTGTGTCTAACCCATGACTCACATGTACCCTTCAAGATCTGATAAACAATTGAATCAATTTTGAAGTACCTTGCAAGGGCGTCCCATGTTTGATGCCGGGCAAAGGGTGGCATAAGTTGAACTCCTTCATGAGCACTTCGTTTAGTGCTTTATCATGCTTAATCTCCATCACCTTTGAGAAATTTCAATGGAGTATTTGTATTTGATTGACTTGACCAAGACAATTTGTCCAGACTCAATCAATCTCTGCTTGCATGTACATGGTCATCCTCTAATCCTAGTAGAGACACCTCATGTATGTTAATGTAGGATTTGAACCCTCAAGATCACCTTGCTTACCAAAGTCAAAATCCTAATCAAATTTTTGTAGATGTCATCATCGTATGTGACCTGTTGAGAGATATGGTGCCATGAGCACATAGATTACAGGGCTAAGGTATGGTATAGGAAAGAATTAAAGTAACCACCCTAGGATGTTGACTACATGATGTGGAGATGTGGATTGAGGATATCCACAAGGAGAGATGTGGATGAGAGGATCCCACAAGTGTTGACTATTCAAAGGGCACTCTATATATAAGAGGCCTATCATGTATTGTTGAGAACACACATTGCAAGAGATATAGATTTGCTCTCTCTCTCATGTCTTATTTAGTTTGCTTTGAGCCTCCTTAGTTCTTATGTTGATCTTGTGTGCACTAGGCTTAGTGGCGATCATATATTAGATCTTTCACATGGTATCAGATTATAGGTTGCCCACAAGCCTAGGTAGTTTAGAGTGAGTGGCACACTCTTATCTTGATGTTAGGGAGAATTGTGAGATTATGTCCATAAGATTCCATGTGAGAAAGAGAGCATTCATTCTGAGAGAAAGATAGAGAGAGTTAATCCTATTCTAGGTTCTAGACTAAGAGAAAGAGAGATATGTCTAAGGCTCAACACAAAGAGGGATAGGTCCAAGGCTCTCACAACAACACAAGCTCCTTGCAATTAGACGACTCGGAGGTGTCTTCTCTGCTCCAACGATGAGTAAGAGCAGCGAGAAGAGCAGTGCCTAAGCTTCTCCAATCTAAGGCTGAAGCATCTACAATAGCCATCAACAGTGCGGGCTCCTAGCAATAGCTGGCTCTTGTGCAAACTCCTGGCTCATAGGCAGACTCTAATACTAGTGCTTCTCACCAGCTCCCTAGCTTCAACGCTCACAACCAGCCTACGATTGTCTCCAGCATCGACAAGCATCCAAATGATGGCCACAGCAATAGAAGTTCATCTAGAAAGACAAGGTGCCGTGGAAAGGCCACAAAGAGGCTTTGCAGAAGGTCAGCCACATCGCTTTTGAAGGAGTTTGGGCTTCCAACAAGTCTGCTCCCACTGGAGGACGTGATCGAGATCGTCTATGTCCAAGAGACGGGCTACATGTGGATAACCCAAAAGAAGAAAGTGGAGCATCAGTTCTAGCTGATCAGCAAACTGGTGAGCTACGACACTGAGATCAAAGGCTATATCGAGAAGAACAAGATCAAGAAGCTGAAGGGCATGAAAGCGAAGGAGCTGATGTTGTGGCCACCTATTGGCGAGATCAAAGTGGACGAACCTGCCACTGGCAAGATCCACTTCAAGAGTCTTGCAGGAATCACCACAACTTGCACCGGCTCCCATCGACCACTGAGCGTTACCATCCACGTCACCTTCATCCCACAGAAGCTTCAAAGCTTCTTCTCTGTTTTCTCCCTAAGGTGAGACCTTAGCACACGTGGCCGCTGTTGCCAGAGACAAGTGGCAAGATAGAAACTCACCCGAGTAAGGTTAGTTAACCTTGGGTTTGGGAGTGGTTAATCGTTTACCATGTGGCAGAAGTTGGTCAAACTAATTATGGTTAAGTTAAACCATGGTTAAGGCTTAAGGTTACGTTAATGCCACATCATCATGCCACCTAAGCACACTGTAAACCTTGCTAAGCACAGTATGGAATTTTGCACGTGAATCCCTGTGCCACATCATCAAAGGCCCTCTTCTTCATAGAAACTTCGACAAGCCGTAACTTCCAATCCAGGAAGAATTTGGACACGCTCCAAAAAGGAAAAATAATCATATTTTTGAGCTCTACGCATCTATCAAGTCAAAATAATTGTTAGCAATTAGACATTGCCATTGAAGAAAAAACGCTCATGGTAAGACCTTTGCGACAAATGATAAAGCAAAGCATGAATGCAAACATCATTGTCATAAGCATGCCAAAAGCACAAGTGTATGAGATGACCATAGCTCAAAGCATGGCATCCACACATAAAGCATTAAGGCACATGGAAGAACAAAGCATCATGCATCAAGCTACATCGAGTAAAGATGCGAACGCCATCGACATCAAGCAATGAGAAGCAACATCCTTGCCACCTTCAGCCCATATGTTTGTAAATCAAACCTGACCACTTGAGAGTAGCCATGTAGGCACCCAGGGGAGGATTTGATCTTATAACTCACATCTGACCACCTTGCAATAGCCGAAGGATCATGGCACCAAGGGGAGGTGTTGAGAGATATGGTGCCATGAGCACAGAGATTAAAGGACTAAGGTATGGTATAGGAAAGAATTAAAGTAACCACCCTAGGATGTGGACTACATGATGTGGAGATGTGGATTGAGGATATCCACAAGGAGAGATGTGGATGAGAGGATCCCACAAGTGTTGACTATTCAAAGGGCACTCTCTATATAAGAGGCCTATCATGTATTGTTGAGAACACACATTGCAAGAGATATAGATTTGCTATTTCTCTCATGTCTTATTTAGTTTGCTTTGAGCCTCCTTTTCTTATGTTGATCTTGTGTGCACTAGGCTTAGTGGTGATCATATATTAGATCTTTCACATGACCATGGGGGAAAATCTTTTGGTGTTTTTTGTTGTGAGATTTTGGGGCACTCCAAGTTATTTGGTGAGATTTATTCACTAGAATCAGTCGTGTGTACGCCCACAAAAAAGGGGTGGTTGTCAATGCCACCCAAAAATGCATACTGAAAAGACTTTGAATCTTGCTATTAGTACGTCCTCACCACCAACGATGACAACGACTCCAAGAGGGTGTCGATGCAGGAGGAAAGTAATGAGGAGGACAACTGGCGGTAGAAATACTAATGTCTTGGGGGAGGTAATAAGTGATGATGAGGACTACTGCCTTAAATGCGAATCCCTTTCTCCAGTTTTTGTGGAAAATACTACGACGAATGGCAGTACCTCTAGATATGGAAACGTTGCACGAGAAATGTGAATCCAAGGCCCTAGATTTTGCACCGAATGCTAGTACAAGCACCTCCACATGCAAAAACATTGTGAAACTGAAACTACGGTGAATGTCAGCACCTCCACATGCAAAAATAAGAAATGTAAATCCAAGGCCCCAAATTTTGTGCCGAATGCTAGTATTGGAATCTCCACACGTGGAAACATTATGAAACTGAAATGAGTAGGCTTCCTTCAATGAACTGTCTAACTATTTAAACAGAGGAGATGCTTCCCTCCCTATGCTGAACCCAAGTGACTTGTGGAATGGGAAAAACTTTTTGGCTGGAATGCAAGATGGACGTCCCACAGCTTCCATGAGATGTCTACAACATTTGCATGGTTGGATCTTGGAGGTTCTTGTGGAGG
Organism: Dipteris shenzhenensis; assembly: GCF_047967505.1. Classification (NCBI taxonomy): domain Eukaryota; kingdom Viridiplantae; phylum Streptophyta; class Polypodiopsida; order Gleicheniales; family Dipteridaceae; genus Dipteris; species Dipteris shenzhenensis. The sequence goes on from NC_141597.1 coordinate 25,432,644, forward strand.
TACATTTTTATCTGGAGGAATCTGGTCTACGGGTCTAGCTCCTTTGGCTAAAAATGTGAAGGAACGATATCCCTCGGCCTACAGATTGCTCAACTACGTCAATTCTTCCATTTGAACATTATTCATGAGTATCAAATTACGTCCTCAGCTAGAAGACCATCCACAGGAACGAGTTTCCCTGCCATGAAGATTGCTCGATAGCTTGTGGCAAGCTCCTCCTTGTGGCTCAGTTCACCGTCTGTACCTGTGTCTTTCTATTCCCTTTGACTCATTTTGTCGGATCTACCTGAAGTAGATCCTCCGTGTGAGTCATTGAATATTTGCTGAAGGAACGATATTCCATGGCCGGCAAATTACTCAACTGCATCCAACTCCTTCCTTCAACTCTTCCATCGTACCCCACATCGAATAATTCCTCATCTGTCGGGTTGTCCACCTGGCTACTGCCTCTGCCACCTTCGACAGGAAAAGGCATCATTTGAGTGGTATATCTATGTATGGTGACCAAAGGGTTGGATCTTGGAAGTTCCTTTACAAGGCCTTCTTATCGGGCGAGACCTCATTTCATTAGATCTAGCTGAGTAGAGCCTCTAGTGGACTGCCAACAGGCTACTGCTTTAGTTGCAGTAAAGGCTTCAAGCAAGTCATTGCATACTTTGCTAAAGGTATCGTTCTAGTCATTTGGGGTCTCAACCTTGACTTCATGCCCAAAATTGATGTAATTTCAAATATCTCCCTCTTTTCAGACTTCTTTCAGGCCCATTGTTCATGGAACCGGATTGTAGTGTAATTTTCTCGCATAGTCTTTACATTGAAGGCATTTGAAAATTCTTATATAGCATTGTGAAAAATGCTCCCACCGTGTATTGTTTTGTGTTTGATTAATTAATTAGTATTATTAGTGCCAATGGGGTTGGCGTAGGGGGGGAAGTATAGCTTAATATAAGGCATTAATATCCAGGTAGGAATCAGTGGCCGCATGGTGTGGTTCAGAATGATGACTGCATGGCACTCCATGTGGTGACCTCCCACATGGTTTTGTTAAGTGAGGTTCTAGAGGCGTGCAATTAGAATATCTTTCTCTAGATTTTGTAGCCAGTGCAAGTTTATAGTGTGAAATTGAAAGTAGTACGCTAAGTCCATTGAACCATCTTACGATTTAAATAAACTAAGTTCATTTATCGCCATCCAAAGTTCACTGCGCATCTTTCATACACTCTCTGCTTTTTCCAACATCTACCCACGAGCATCTACCCACAAACATCCCTATTAATGAACTATGTTGTTGTCTATGATCTCTTCTAGAGAAGATCAAGGAATGTGAGCTCGAGATGAGGAAAGAACGAGGAAAGAACCCTCTGTCGAGGAGGGTATGATACGTGGATGGTTGTTTGATTTGAATTGCTCAGAAACGATGAATATTCCTACATTGTTTCTTGGTTTCATTGAATCATGTGACTGTCACGCTTATGATCCAAGTTTTCATGCAGGATATGGTGGCCACCAGGCATGTGATTGAGCAACAAGGATTGAATGACCAAAGTGCAGAGAGCAATGAGGAGTTGTTGGAGGCTTACAAGCTTGTGGAAGACTCCAAGCGGGGAGCTGAGGCTAGTGTGTGAGGAGATTGAGGAGATTGCAGATGTCTCCCTTGGGATTTAAAATGGGCTTATTGTTTTGAGGTCAGTGGGATAATGGTGGGGAGTTTGGATTTTCCTTGAGATCCCACCCATGTGAAGCTTCAACAGCTTGACATTGAGCAAGCATATGCAAACTTGTGTCATTGCAACCCTCTCCAAATCATTCTTTGAATTTTTGAGAGTCTCGATTGTCTCAAATGCATTTTGGACTTCTGTTTTCTTTGTCATGGAAACTGGAGGATAAGATTTGAGACCCAAGAATTGAAAGAATGATTTGAGTCTGTAAATGCTTGCTAGATTCTAGGTTGCATAAGTGCAAGGAGCACTTGCATGTGGTCAGCCTAAGGAAGTGCTGCCAGTATCTCCTATATCTCTTTTCACTTTGTTAATACAATATCGCCTTCCTTGTGAGGAATAAGTGAAGAATAAGCTTGTGCATGAATAATAGCTACCAATACTAAGTAGTGCAGACATGAATATCGTGTGAAAAATAAGACTGTGCTTTAGCGAGAACCCAGCTCGTTTGCAGATGACATATCTCTCCAGATGTTATATTTGTTCTTGCATCAACTTGCCAAAACTTTGGAAGTGTTGGTTTGTACAATATATTACTATCCATGTGCCATGTGTGCCCCCAATCATCTGCACAAAACCACATCCACTGGGGTTTCAGTCCACCGGGGCCAAGATGGTGTCTTTCAGAAAAGAAACAAGGAGCCACAACTCCTTGAGAGATTTATTCTATATGGAGATCACACTTTCTCTTATGAACTATTCCAACACACTTCACCCTTGAATGGATCAAAGTTCTATCTATTGCCCACATAGAATGGTTCATCACCTCCTGCATGAGACTAAGGACCTCATCTCTATTAGGTGTAGCAATTGGTGTGGGAACCTCTTCTCTGCTCAGGGGGTGCAGTACTAAGAAACCCTAGGTATCACGTGCATTCAAGGAGCATTAAAAAAACCCCTCAACTAATTTTTTTCTCTAAATAAAAACACCCCTCTTTACTTATAAAATAAGTGATTTTTTTCTAAAATTGAATTAAAAAACCCCTCATGTTATTGTAATCCTGTTATTATTATTTTTTTAATTGGATAAAAATACCCTCCTTTTGAATGGACAGGGTACACTAAATTTTGGAGGTGAACCCCCCGAGACTCTCTGTCATTTCTCTACAAAGGGGTATCTGAGACATCCAACATGTGCACTTCGTTTGATGTAGGAGCTTCCCCAAATCGGATTTTGCATGGTCTCCCTCTTTTCTTCTACTCCCTTGTCTCCATCATGTACCTAGGCTTGTAAGAGGTGGACTCAAGTGTTGAATACTTGCTTGTCTTCCTTTGCACAATCTCCTTATCTCCATGCAAAACCCGTTCATCTTCGAACATTGGTGTGCCCGCTACTGCTTCATGTATCATCCGCGCAACCTGTGGAGGTGACAGAGTTTGTCTATTGGCCACCCTCTTCACCAGATCTTGAAGACTAGGCCCCTTCATATACGCATTCTACTTTGCACTTTAGAGTAGTGCATTTGCCATGTCAGATACACAAGCATCATACAATGTTATCTTTGACTTGTATCCTTCCACAGACTTGAACCGGCTACCATGCATACTCTCTGCAAGGTTTGTTCTTGGTGTTTGCGCTTTCTCTGAAAGACTCTTTACCACCTAATCAAACAATCACAAGTTTTCAGATTGGGGTGCATGCCTCACTTAAAAAATAGAGCCCCCACTTAAAAACCAAAGGACACACAATGATTTTTCAGGGATAGCATCCTTAGCATAGCCACCTGCATGATGGGACACATCACTAGGTGGATGCTGATCCTACTGGAATTCGACTTCACAGTCGCTGTGCATAAGGGCGAAACCGATGTTCTGGCCGACCACCTATCAAGGATCTCAAATGGTGAGGCTCCAACAGGAGTAGAATATGATGTCCTCGACGCTTCTCTCTTCTTCCTCGACATCATTCCTAAATGGGCCGCCGAAATCAGCCACTACTTGGCCAACGGACTACCCCTAGGTTAGGCCCTTAAGAAGGATAGAGCCTGCAAACTCATTAAGGATGTAGCACCCTATCAGCTGATAGCAGGCCAACTATACTGCATGGGCAAGGATGGCATACTACAAAGATGCATGTGCAAACACGAATACATCGAGGTGCTCGAAGAAGCCCACTCAAAAATCACAGGAGGTCATTTTCGCTGATGTTACAGCACGTAAAGTGCTACAAGCTAGTCTTTTGTGGCCAATGCTCTTTGGAGATGCGGCCGAATTCATCAAACGATGCGACCCTTCTAGTGTATCCAAATTCCACACAAGGCAGACATGATGCCCCTGACCGAAATCCTGGCCGACCAACCGTTCAAAAAATGGGGCATCGATTTCATTCATCCCATAAGCCCAACAGCTAGGGGGACTGGGGCCCAATACATCATCCTGGCCACTGACTACTTCACCAAGTGGGTAGAAGGAAGAGCCACGGGGAAGGCTGACACTGCCAAATTCTTATATGAACAAGTCATTACACGGTTTGGATGTCCGTTGGAGTTAGTCGGTGACCGAGGAACTCACTTCCTTAATGAAACCATAGCAATCCTGACGAGAGAGTTTATGATCATTCATAGGAAGTCAATGCCATACTACCCTAGAGCAAATGGCTTGGTTGAGAGCTCAACAAAACAAGCTATAAGATCATCACATGTACGGTAGAAGCCAATCGTACTAAGTGGGAGCGTAAGCTCATAGCAGCATTATGGGCCTACAAGACCTCCTACAAAGTGGCAACACATTGTACCCCCTTCAGGTTAGCCTTTGGGGTGGAGGCGGTAATGCCAATGGAGTATGTAGTTCTTAGCCTCCGTCTCGCTACCTGTGAAAGAAAGACTCACAAAAAATGTGCTAGCTGAACAGCTAGTCGACCTCAAAAAGTTAGAAGAGACAAGGTTGCGTGCAGCCTACTCTCTCCGAGTAGAAAAGGCCCAACATAAAAAGTGGTTCGACCGCAACCTCGACAAAAAGGACCTAGCAGAAGGAGATTCGGCGCTCCTATACAACATCCACAATACCAAACATAAGCTTAAGTACCGAGGTATGGGTCCTTACCATGTAGTTGAGACCACTCCCTAGGGGTCATGCCGAATAGCCACCCTTGATGGGACAGAAATGGATGGCTACCTTAATGGGAGCAAATTAAAAAGATACTATAGACCACTTGCTCTCTCCACCCTTCAAGCCATCCATAGAGAAAAAGAACTCAAGGCCAAGTGGCCAGAATGAAGTCCAAGCCATCAAGGAAGCCAGAATTTGTAATACTAAGCTTCGACAGCGTAGGCAAATGAAACTGCTTAAAGCAACAACTGAACAGGAGCAACTAACGATAGAACCAACCAGGTTGCTTGTTCAACTGTAGGTTCTGCACATGCGCATCAAAGCAATCGTGGACCCAGGAGTGAGCCACAACTTCCTCTCTTGAGAGGTATGGGAAAAGCTACAGGTATGCCTTACCCTCACTGTCGCTTCAATAAGAGCTATAAACAGCCAACTCCTACAAACTTTGGGTTATGTACATCTAAGTCTAATGGTTGTTCACCAAGCAGTAGATATACGATTATACTGCTATGCCGTCAATTGTCAAATCGATTAGCACGCTTGAACTGCTTCGCTCACCAATGGTGGCCAAATGGCGGTAGTTCTACTGTGTGGACCAAGCCCCCCCTCTTCAACTCTGACCTCACCGATCCATGATAATGAAGATACACAGTAAGGCAGACTGGAAGCCCCAGCCCCCATTAGCACCCCACTTAAGGTCCCCGCTTGAAAGGAGAAGAAAGCTCATCGCAGTGGTAAACCAATGCCATTTCCCACTCGACCAATGCCACCATCCCAAGAAATCCGAGAGCTACAAGCATAAGATGCTATCCTTTGTGCCCAACATCACTTTGATTGGAACTGAATCCTGGAGAATTTTAAAGCAGCAATGATAGCTCCGGTTGCCCCAAGAAAGCCTCCTTCGAGCCCATCCATTACAAGAAGAAAGCTGCACCACTCACCCATGCCCCTGCCTCATCCACTGCCACACATTGCCAATAGTTCCATCAACACCACCCACTTGGGCGGCCAAGGTAAGAAAGTCGCCTGGGTCTAGAAGTCGATAGTACAAACCTTGAAGGAGTTGAAGGCAGCACCACAAGAACCTATGTCTCCTCGAGGTACATCACCACAAGAACATGCCGATACACCGAATGAAGTAGGCTAGCTTCAAGGTATTGAATATGCACTAGTGCCATGGGTGGTCCAACTCAACACAAGTATTGTCACAACCAGTCGAGGAACTCCGCAGGAACCGAATTCCCCCTTACAAAGAGTTACACAAGAACCTCCCTCTGGGGATGAACACTCAAGGTAATGGTGAATGTACCCCCTCTAAAGGTACCATCCTACGCCCCATGGGTAGACTCACAAAAGCTCACCTCTCCCAAGAAGATGGACCATGCCGTAGCAACGAAGTTTGACACAAATGTTCCCCTAGCATCCACGATAAAAAACAAGCTGGACACGTACTCATCATGGCTCCTTACATGCTATGCCTCCGTACGACGTCCACCTACATAGAATTCATCATAATCATCGTGTCCCAGTCTAGGTGAGTCTATACAGCATCTCACCTAACACACCTACAGCTCACTAGTCCCTACTAAACACACCGCACACACACACATGGTCAGGACCAGGTGATTAGAATCCATTTTTGCATTTGTTCATAATCTTGCACGCTGACCTCACTATCACGTCTGCATTGCACAAGTACACTCAACTCACTCACCCTCCCCCCCGGCCCCCCACAAACCACTCCCTCTTTCTTCCACTCTTTTTACACACTATCTCATCGGTCGTCGCCATAATGGTATCCTGCTGACCACCGCGATCCCAACATCTCACCTACCGTCACCAACAAAGTACCTTGCTGACCGTCATGATCCCAAAATCATGTCGGTCATCACCATAGAAGCATCCCATCATCCATCATGATCCCAACATTCCACCGATCGACGCCAAGAAAAGACACCACTGCTCATCACCATCCCAGATCGCACTGCCCGTCTTCATCTCGTATCACATTGGTCGTGGTCTTGGCCACACCCCACCGACTGCCGCCATTGATTTTTCACACCGACCATCGCCATACCCATATTTCGTTGATCGGGGGAATAGGAAATCTATATAAGTAGGCTTACCCCGCCGGGTCATTGCCATAGTAGTTTCCCAAAATTTCCCTGAAAATCTGACAGTTTCCTGTCCCCTTCCAATACAATCTGAGCAGCCTATTTATGTCGTCTTGCTCTTCCTCATCCACTGACTCCCTCGTCACTCAACTTCCATCCCTTTTCTCAATGGATACCGAACAAGACTTCTTCGAGTTTGAAACAGACATGGGACTCCACCCTCACCCTATCCCAGAGGCCACTGGCCCATCAGACTCCCAAAGCACTCCGTCTGCCACGATCCGCATGCCTACCAAAAAACCCTTGGAAGACTTACAAGGCGAAGAAACGTCCACTAGATAGGCCACTCAAGAGGATCCAACCACGACAGGAATGCTACCCTTGAGGACACGAAAGCGCACCCTGGTGCCAACTGTAGGTGAGTACAAGGTCGTGCGCTCCCAAGCACACTCGCCACTTGGAGAAGCATGGATCCAAGAACTAAATGCTGTCGTGATACACTCACGCTTTGCATATGAGGGCCATAACTACACCCTCTACTACCATACACTAGTAGCATATGCCACTTTCCAGCACCAAGCAGTGGTGGAGTCACTCAACTTTGCAGGCTTGGGCAGAATAGCCACCCGTCTCCTGTGCCACTTGGACATGACACTACTTGCGAAATTCCTCAAGGCGTACAATAGCAACACCAATGTTGGTGTCATGTGAGATGCAGCAGGCAATCCCCACCACTACCAAATCAACCAAGACATGGTGCGGGCAAGCTTCAACCTGCCAGTGGTCGGGGAGAAATACTCCAAGAAGAAGAAAGCGCTTGACACCCTCAAAATGATCTGTCACTACGACTGCCACAAGTGCAAGGGCTGCCTCCAGTTCATAGCCATCCACAAGCCTGAAGTGGAGCAACCAGCAAGGGCCTTGCAATGGCTCACTCAAGTTAAGCACACGGACCATCATCAGTCCATTGTGCCCAATATCCTACTGTGCATGGTGGAGTTGCAAGAGACAAACAAGGCTAACTACTTATGGAGCCAAATGCCAGACGATCTCAGCACCCACGGGGATGTTATCGACAATCCCCTACTATATATACCGGTCCTTTATTACTTAAGGAGTCAACATCTGCCAGTCGGCTTCAACCTAGCAGAGAAATCTGCCTCTGGCCCTATACAGACCGAGCAAGAAGAGACGAAGGTGAGGCCCAAGAGAGTAAGGACAACACCCAATGTCACTCCAGCAATTCATGTGCAACTGGACACAGTTGCTCGACCAATATGAGGATTGCCAGTTGCACGAGTTCATGTGCCAACAACTACGCCTCCAGTGTGCGGATCCTCAAAACAAGGGCAAACAGGTCCAAGTAGAGCCCATTCTCATTGAAGACCTCTAGGGAAATGAGACAATCAAAATCGCCTTCCATACAGGAGCCGAAGCTACGCCGACCATCCCCGCTATGCCCTACATCTCAGTCTCCACCACCCCTTAAGAGACAACATCCTTCACCACTGGAACCTCTTCCACTCCATGGGTAGGCCTAGCGGAGGCCTTACAATTTTGCAGCATGCCCCAATATGAGGCATCAAGTGGCTATAGCCACATGATGGCAGAGCAGTTGTCACGTGCAAACTTGATGGAGCTAAACCTCTTTGAAGCCATGGGACAACTTCCACAGGTCACCCACAAGATTTTACAGAGGAGGCAAGAACAAGCCTCACAACTCTCTACCAGTCTCATCCAAGCCCAGCTCTCTGCACATGAAAGCCAATCGATAATGGTCGTAGCCCAAGCAACATGCCATGCTGCAATACATAGAGCTAAAGAATACCGGGCCAAAGTTGAAGAGCTCGAGCTTGCTCTTATAAGGCTCAAGGATGACCAGTGAATCCCTGGTCCACACTCATGGACCAGGCAGACAAGAGTTGAACCTGCACACAACGCTGGAACAACGGGCATAGGTAGAGGAGCAGTACGCCCGGTCACAGGAGCCCCACAAACAACAAATCCGATCTTTACAGGATCTCTTGGCACAAGAGAGGAAGCTAACGGTCTCCCTCCAAGAAGAAAACAAATGCCAACATGCCACCAACCAATCAGAGGAGTTAGGATTGGAAAAGCGGGAGCAACAAGAGTTTTGGATGTACAGGGAGGTCTCCGCACAATTAGCCACATACACACTTGCACCACGCACCATCCCCCAAACCCTCCAAATGCTCTTTGATGCACTTTGCGCACAAAATCTCATCTTCCACCTAGACCTCACTATTCTGCTTTTGCCTAACACCCTCCAGACTATCCTTCACGTAAGCCCGACCCCTGCTGCCCCATCTTAGCCATGTCATACTTCTCTCTTGATCTCCAACCCACTTCTCTATCTCTTCTCTGCCCCTTCGACCTCCAAACACTATCATCCTCCTCAATTTTCAAGCCTGGTGCCACATCATCATTGAGTCCCTTAATTACCCTATGGACGATGAAGTGATGCAGCTCACAAAGCCCAAGGAACTCACACCATAGGTTTGCACTCCCGCAAGTTTGCATGCAGACATCAATTGGATGCAGGCCTACGGCCGAGCCTCAGCCATCCAATCTCAAGTGCACCTTGCGGCCTACTAGTCCACAACCTACCACCCCCTCGGGATTAATGATCCTCTTCAATAGGGTGCTACAGGCTCTCCAAGGCTCACTTGAGTCCTTGGTGAGCAATTTTGAAACAATTCACGTAGCCTACCTAGAGGAAGTCACTGCGGACAAGGGAAATGAGGCAATCACCCTCTTTAATACCATCGCCCCTTGCAAAAATTTTGCTATTGCCTCCTCTAGATCCTGCCCTAATTACCCAACAAGCAGCCTACCATACCCTCCCTCAGACAACACTGCCCGAGTACTTGTCTAATGCCTCTAACACCACCACCGCACAGCATGGACCCTCCCTGTCCATCTCCTCCAACGTTCTGGTCGATCTTCCTGAAACGAAGCCTTCAATACTCTACTCAAAGCAGTAAATTTTGTACAAAGAGCTAACACATCAACTCCTATAGGGACAATAGAGCCGGAGCCCATGCCACTTGCAGATGATGACGCTCCGCCCCTTTGAAGTGTGTTGTAGGCTTTAGTGACCATAGTGGTAGTATCAAGTGGTCATTCCATCATGGAAGCCTCGTGGTGGCTAAAGGAGCATGGTGGCGGCTATTTAATTGGTTGTAAGCATGGTGGCTAAAAAAGTAAGTCATCTCACTTAATCCTAATCAAAGTGCTAGGGCTACCACTCAATTCTCATCACACCATCATTTCACCTAGATGATGCTATCTTCTCCATAAGTTTTCCCAACTAACATTATGTTTCATCACATAACCAAATTTGTGACTATGAAGTTGAATATAACATAAGTTACAAGGGTTACAAGGTCTAAACTAGTGCTCACTAAGCGATTCTACTAGTGGCAATAGTTAGAAGCCATGCATGTGATCCCTAACAAGTAGTAACTAGTAGTGTTAGCAGATGACCGATTTCCACAATTATTATAAATGTCCACGTCCTAATGCTTATTGAATGCTAACATGGTGGCCAATTTTCTTCAACATGAAAATTGGTAAATCTATGACTATGAAGTTCAACATATCATAAGGTACAAGGGTCTTGACTAAAACTACTACTCACTAATTGGTTCTGCTAGTAGCAATAGTTAGAAGTCATGCATTGCCACTAACGAGTTTCTCCCCTTGAAGATGTCCATTGGCGCCTGTACTTATAGTCCTTTTGGAAGCTTCCGGATAGCGTGCTAATGCACCATTGGAAGCACCACCTTGAGGGCTCACACCTCCACCTCTATGAAATTCTTGAGGTGCGTCCCCTCACAGTTCATCATGCAGTCCTTCGAAGGCTCTTCGAAGGCTGGTGCCACGCGCATCCAAAGCACACGAGAGGAGGATATAGCCTCACCCTCGATGCCCTAGTACCCGCAATTGATGCCAATGCCAGTCTGCAGCCACAATGGTGGCTTCCCTTCTTAAACCTAAAGAAATTTTGGTGCTACTACCGAAGCGCACCCACCGATCATCGAGTCCACCCACTCTACATGCCCCTGGAACGACGATGGACTTGGGCCACATTTCGAGACCTCCAACAAAAGGACCCAAATGTGTTGTACGACTTTCCCAAAGACATGATGCGGGAGGGATTTTGCTTAAACCTCCAGTTATTCAACGACACATACGGCTCAGTGCCAAATCCTATCGTCATCATTGCAATACATTTCAACTTCCTCCTTCTCTTACTCCTCTGTGATCTTCTCGGCCACAGTCGCCCCATCAACGACCGCATCCACCATCTCAACAACCAGATTGTCTTCAGCCTTGACATCAGTCTAACTCAATTCTAGTAGCAAAAGTGAGACAGGGACAGAGAGAGGAGTGCACACGATATAGCTACATGTACACTAAGTGTATTGACAATGAACATGAAGATATACATGTGAACCCCTTAGGGTTAGAATTAGGGTTAGGGTTTGACCCTATGCCCTATGTGGATAGTGCAATTTACACTATCTTTAACACCCCCTCTTAAATTGCACTGGGTAAGCAAAGGGTACATGTACAAGACCTATTTGTGGATTTCGTTTTGGTGCATCTGATAGCATCCAAAACTAAAAAGAAATTAGAGTAGTATATGCGTATGTGAGCATAGTGACTATGTAGTAGAAGCATGTATAATGAGTACAACTTACAGACCTATACAAGATGTGTATTTCCCCCTCTTAAGTTGTGTGTCATCCTTCGCCTTTGCGAATAAAACCCAGATGATAGCCCAAAAGGAAGAGGAAGGAAATATGCAAAAATTCAAGTCCACCTGGATCAAATACTGGTCGATCAAAAGATGACTGTATGGATGAGTGCATGTATGGCTGCATGGTGAACATGTCATGAGTCACCGTGAACTATGCAGCTACTCTAAAGAAGAGGCATCTGGACGTGAGGCTAGTCAATGTAGCTCTGGCGATGTGATCCGATAGGTTGTGACATACGAGAGTGCCACCAACCCAAAAGAACTGACAGCAATGTGCGAGGTATGCTGTAGTAATGTAATCTCCATCGAATGATGTGGGGTCAAAGAAGATCGCATAGTTGATGTGGACAGAGTGATCCAGATGTTGAAAATTTGGGGCTGAAGGTGCAAGTATGATACATTGCTCTATTGATGAAGAGGCCCGTACAAATGACAAGGTATGGCAACCAACCTATATGCTCAACTATCATGAGCTAAAGGTTTGTCTGATGTGTGCATGGCTAAACATCCATTGGCATAGGATGTAGCATCTGTCATAGGCTCGTCGAGAAGGAGCTGACAGTATAAAGGCCTAGAAGCCTAAAGTACAACTATGGATGTATAAGATATCCCTGAGGCAAATGAGGTGCCGAATGCTGATGTAGGGATCGATCTGTAGTCATGGATCCAACCACTAATTTGCATCATGTAAGGACTATATACTATAGCCATAAGTGCATGAACACAGGTTGCACTATGGCTGAACCTAATGATGTCTACTGCACTGGAGTAGGACCGCACTGATGCATAAGTATCCTCATACTGAGGAATGATCTGCTGATCAAAAGAGGTGGTGATAACTGATCCAAGGGTGGTGCGATGCAGCATGACTGAGCCGATGCTAGAATATCTTGAACTAAGGGGAACTAAGCCCAAGTTATTCTCTATGTCAGAGGTGAAAGCATAAGTGATGGATGCTAGAATGGAATCACCTGAAGAGCTGAATGCGTTATGGCATGTATCTTTGCATGCGACAGAAGATGTGAGTGCCTCGTACTAAGGACTTACCTGCTATAAATCTGCATGATCACTGAACTCCTGTTGAGTATCTACATCTGTGGCAAAGGATAGATTCGGATCCATGCATGAGGGTGATGGTTGTACATCACTGAAATCAGACTGTGCTGATGTAGATAGGACTGCCTTGTACTGAGGACTTACTGTCAAATATGCCTCGTGCTAAGGGCTTACTACTAAATATGCCTCATACTGAGGGCTTATCAAGAAGTGTGCCTCATACTGAGGGCTTACCAAGGAGTGTGCATGATGAGAAACTGTGGGCTGATACATGCTAACATCTAAAGAATCTGCATCTGATCTATCAAGGCTAATGAGGCTCGAGTCAGCATCATACACTGGTACATACCATGTGGCAATAAGTGGTTGAAGAAGGTTCTCTTTCCACTCACAGATCTCATCCAGAGTCATGATTGGTGTATCATCAACTGTGTGATGTGGATAAATCCATGCTAGAGGCAGTCTAGTGCTCTATGCAAGAGGCTTACCCGTGTACCGAACGAGAGTGTCTACCCAGGAGAACACTGTGTGAGAGCTGCCACTGGGGGGCTTACCCTAAATTGTCAGAACCAAGTCATGTGAGAACATGTATGTGCCAAGGATCAAGCCTATAACATGATGGTGACAACTGCGTGTTGGGATAGCCAAAAGGCTATACAAGGTTGATGTATGTGTGTAGAAACCAATGCCAAAAATAGTCAACAAATGTGACTATACATGGGTGGCATTTGTGCATGCAAAAGTGCAAGAATCCTGAATCCAAGAAGGAAGATCACTGCCAAGTGTCACAGTGAGTGATGAAGTGCCAAATGCCAAGAGAACTACACGAGTGTCAGATATGTGAATGTGTACACCGATGATAGAACTGCATGGACTGACACTGGTGGGAACTAATTGGGTAATGTGGCATGGCTTGCTTGGCTTGGTGGAGTTGGGTCTCCTCTATGGCGATCCTAGTCTACAACTAGACTACATGTCAAATCGCAAAATGCAGCGAATGAATTTATCTTGATTCATTTTAAGTGCTAGGTATGATGCAGTGGATCAGGAGATGGTTCCAATGATGAGGAAACATTGATTCTGGCTTGTGAAAATCTTAGATAGCAATTTTGAGGTGCTCAATGCGTAGAGCATGATCTGGTGAGCATATTTTCTTTTTAGATCGCCTCCAACTTCCCTCTGGATCAAAGGTTATGGCTCCTGGAAGGATGGCCAAATTTTGATTCAAGGAGGGGGTCCAAATTGATGATCAGGCCTATGGTGATGTGGCAGTGTGACATGGCAATGGTGGTCACATGCCGCTTACAAGGTGTGCCTGTGAGGCACTCTGTGTTGAGGTGGCACTACTGATTGGGCAGCTGACTGTGCATGATGGCTAGACACTGTATGTCACATGCATAATAAAAGGTGTGCCTGCAACTGTGCCTAGGAGGCACTGATGACATGTCATTGCCATGTGGCCAATGACATGGCACTTAGGGATAAGGATGCCATGTGGTAGAATATTAACCAACCCTCCTAACACATGGTGAATTAAACCATGGTTAAATATGGCCACTGGCCATGGTTAAATTTGACCACTGATTAAACTATGGCTAACCACGATTAGTTTAACCAAACTTGACCAAGTATTACCTCAGGTTTATCTAAACCTGACCATGTTTAGAGCCTATCTATCACGTGTCAGACAGATGGCAGGAGAGAGAAATGTAGAAAGCTCTTCTGTGCAAAGCGATGGTGAAGGCGAGGGGACGTCGCAGCGGTGGGACGTACGGTCATGGTCATGGAGGCGAATTGTAAAGGCGATGGCGATGAGATGGATGTGGCATTGTGATGATAATGAAGAACATATTTGGAACTTGCTTAATTAGCATGTGCAACCATCCGTGGTTTGCTGTGAAACAGCCTCGCTATGGTGAACAATAGTATAGTGCACCTACCTAGGTCATAAAAGATCTAGAAAAGCTTTTGTTTGGTTGAAGTAGGAGCTATGCCACCTGAGTGGCCGATGTAGAGCCGCCAATCGAGTTGCCTAGCAGTGGAGCTGGCATTGGGTGTGCTGCTTCATTGAAGGAGAGCCACTTCTGTGGCGTTGGCACTTGGATGCAGCCGGTGGTTGCTTGCAACGTTTGTAGAGGTCGTTGTTCCTTAGGATCCATCTTGAGTACAGCAGCCGTTGAAGGCTCTCTGGGTGCACTTCTGCCATTGAAGATGCAGTTAACTAGAGCTGCTGTGCGGGGAGCCAATGCACTGTGTTGTAGGAGCTTGGGCTTTGGATCCCGTGCTATTTGTTGGGGCTACTAGAGAGTTGTCGTGGAGCATGGAGCTGTCATGGAGTTGTTGGGATACCATTGCGACTATGGTTTGGGTTGGCCATTAAGGCTGAGTGAAGTATGGAGGTGGACCTCAAGCCATGAAAGTCATGCAAGGTGCAAGGGCACATGTAGTCGGGTCATCGTTGCTTGCGAGGGATGGCGCTCTCCGAATGAGGTGTGCCACCCTTGAGTTTGTGTTGAAGATTGGAGCCGCAACAGATTGGAGATTCATTGCAGAGGAGACTCGAGGAGCTCATAGGCTTGAGGAGCTCGTTTGTTGCCTTGTTGTGAGGGTCAATCGAAGGTTGAGCTTTTGGTGAAGCTTGCTAGTCGGGGCTGAGCTAGTGTGTAGAAGGCATGACTACATGGCAGTTGAGAGGTCGGCTTGGTCTCTAGCTTGTGTAAACGTTGAGGCTATTGATAGAGCCTTAGGGAGTACACAGCATAAATCAAGGTCATGGAAACCCTAGATGGAGAGAGCTCTACTTATAGAAAATTGCTTACAGCAGAGGAGGCACAAGGCCTGAGATGCAAAGGCATAGCAAAGGAGAAGGTGTATTGAACATAATTATCAATTAGGGGAGATTTGGGGTCTCAAAAGGGCCCCCGATTAGTGTTTCCTAATTTCAAGGGATTAGAGAGCAATTTGAGATGTACCAATGAGAATGCACTGAGGTGTGGGGCAATGCCATGTTAAAGTTGACAAAAGCATTTAATTGTGTGGAGACCTCTAACCTAGAGTTTGGACCTATGATCTTCACTCCTAGCCCTTGATCTAATCTTCAATCCAAGGGATACATTCAAATTTGAGGTAAAGCACTCCCAGCCATTAGATCAAGGGGTAGATCTAAGGGATACCATCAAAGGATAGAAGGGTGAAATCTCCACCCTTAATTAACACAACGATCTAATGGACAAGATGAGAGGAAAATGCGCTTCAATATGAGCCATAGATTTGCTAGTAGATCCAAGGGAGGAGATGAGTGCAAATGGCGCTTCAATCTGCAGGCCCTAGATTTGGAAGTAGATCAAGGGATGAGATGAGGGGAAAAGGCGCTTGAATCCGAGCCCTTTATTTTGAAAGTGAGCAATCTAAGATCGAGGGCCCATATTAAAACCCACCTTTCCCCTCTTAATGAGGCCTCCCCAAAGTGCAATTTACACTATCATTAACAAATTCCAGGACTCTGCCTCTACCTCCATGTCTGCAATCTCCACAGGCATCACCTCCGCACGTACGAGGATATGCACGCCACATATTTTTAAAAGTACCTCACTTGCCTCACGTCACAACACCTGGACTACTATGCCATTCTATAGACCATCCTCACCACCAACCTCCTCTAGCACAGTTGATCAGCAATCGAAAAGGGGGCATGTTAACATCCATAGAGTATAGCCACCGAATGCAGGGTAATCAATGATTAAAGGTGACTAGGCTGCATGATCTACTTCAACGGACAAGCTCACGGAGTTTGACCCCCAAATACCACAAGGCCAATGATTACAAGCAATGTGCACACAGAAGGAGTATAGCTCAAACTCAGGGAGTTTGATCCCCAAAAACCCAAAGTCCATTGCAAAGTCCAAGGATTCCAGGCACAAGTTGCATGTTCCAGCTAACATCAAGACAAGCAACGTGCACACTTCAGGACGACGTCCATGGAAATAGCCACACTAATGAAAATAGCCATGAAAGGAGTACAGCTCAAACTCAGGGACTTTTATCCCCAAATATCCCGAGGCAAAAGATTGCAGGTAACGTGCAAGGTTACCGTTGAGTGTCTCGTGGAAGTTAAGCCTCGCCACTCCAGGTTTTGAGCCGGATTCATGGGGTTCGAGCCCCAAATGGATTAAGGCATGAGGGCGCTCAGGGAGTTTGAGCCCCAATTCACCTAAGCCTAGGAGATGCGAGGCTAACACAAGCGCTATTTGGAAACTGGTTAGGACCACCTCCTAATTCTAGGCTTGTCCCAAGTGCTCTAATATGGTTAATACAAGTGCTATTTTTGCTAGTAGGGAGAGATGGTAAGAATAGCAATATGCCTTGGCACCCTACTGGCCCAAGAGCCCTTGGTTGGTAAAGAGAGGGAGAGTGCTAAAAAGGAAAAGGATTGGCCCTCCCTTCAAAAGGTGACTTGTCTAAAAGGCCAAATGGTTGTCTTTGGTCTTCATTGTTGTTTGCACAAGTTTGAAATACAAGCTCCCTCTTCTCTTTCAAGAGAGTATTTTGGGTGTTCTCTTGTCTCCATTGTAGTGCCTTTGTGTCTGCCACTCCATCCCCCTTCACTCTCCTCTTCTCTTCTTCTTCCTCATCCCTTCTCCCTCCCCTTTCCTTCTTCCATCTCCCCTCCCCTCCTCCTCTTCCCCCTTCCTCGTGTGGAGACACATTATTGCAACAATACAAAGGCCGCTCGAGTGACACTTGCGAACAACTCGTGCTATGCATTGCTCCCACAAGGAGTAGCTAGGAGTGGAGACTTTGTCGGCATATCTTCAACATCCCTATGACACGTGAGTCACCGCCAAGACCCACAATAGGGTGCACTACCTAGAAACCCTATGTATCATGTGCATTTAAGTGGTGTCCCAGTGGTGTTTTAAAATCCTCTTATCTAAAATATACCACCTAATAAAACCACCCCTATTTACCCGAAGAGGGCCACTATGTAAAACGCTCGACATAGCATGTGTGATCAAGGGATATTAAAAAAAACCCCCTACCTATGTAATTTTTATAATCTATATACACCCCTTTTGTAAATTTTGAGATGATTAAAGTATCCCTTATGTATTGAAATTTTCACTTTTTTAAATATATTTTATGTAAGCCCATAAATATATAAAACCCCTTCCATTGATCACATGTGCTATCTTACAAATTGCTTAGTGACCCTCTGTGCTCTTTACTTAGAAACTAGCTGATTTTTCTATTGAATTAGAAAAACCCTCCTATTATTTTAATCCTATTAAGCTTTTTCTAAATCTTTATTTAAATAACCGTGCTTTTAAATGCATGTGGTACTTTAAAATTTTATGACTTGAACTCCCTCGAGAAGGAGACATGTGAGCTTGACACTAAATTGTGAGATAGTTTCTTGGCAGCTGATGAAGATCTTGAAGATGAGTTAAAGCATTCTTCACCATATTTATGCTTTTGAATGTGTTTTTGTGAGAGTGTTATAGACATGAGGTGGCCAAGAATGTTGATATTATCATCCAATTGATGGTATCAAACTACCGTGACTAGACCTTGGAATGAGGGACTCTAATTTCCTCAACTTTTTGTGGTCACTCCACTGGTGAATATCAATGACATTCAAAAAGTAATCAAGCCACAAAATAAATGTCATCATCAAACAAACCAAAAAATGGATTCGAACATACTTTAGAGTCATGGACTAGATTTGTCACATGAAAGTATGAAAGATGAGCCATAAGGTTGGCCATATGCATATTAGAGTAGAGCAATTGTCGGAGAGATGTCACTAAGACATTGCTTGTTACTGGAAGGTGACGATTGTTCAAAGCTCTTGTACTCCATACCTAGTATCTCCATCAATGAACTGTTGGAAAACTGAAAGGAAAGCATGGAGTGAACACAAACTGAGAATTCTTGCTTATAGAATGAAGAAAGGTGAGATCCTTAAGTAGGCATGTCTTACATGATCATTGACATCACTGATGACCTCTAAGCTCCACAATCATCTCCTCAATTTGCTCCTAGATTCTCTCAATCATCCTATGTGGCTTCTACCACCACCTAACAATGCTTATGGGCACCTAACTGTGCCTCTAGCACACACACATAGAAACCAAGGTGTGCCTAGGGCATACACCTTGAGATATCCCATCATACCCCCCCTCAAGGGAATGCCTCAGGCTATGTCAAGGATACATCTAGTCTCATAGTTTCTCATGCCATCTCATGGTGGTCAAGGATAAATCTATGGCTAGGTTCTCATGCTAGCAAGGGGTTCCCAAGGGTGTGAAGTAAACAAAAGGGATACAAAAGACCTTCCAATGGTTATCTCCCTTGCATGTACATGCACACAATCTTTGCAGGAGGTACCATGGAGCAAAAACACATACAGATGGCCTACATCATATGCTGACCAGAGGTGTTTACAAAACACACAATAGTTTATTTCATTCATTTTGCAGGACTATCCAGGTTGAGTAGCTTGACTCAAAAAAAAGAGAGATCTGGAGCATACATGGAGATGATTCAAAAAGCATAATCTTCATAGGATGCCTCATCTTGTGGAGGCACATCAATTGGAAGTAGATTGGCAGTTTCTGACTTTGAAGTTGCTTCCTTTTCGGCTCTACAAAACTTTTCATGATGATTGTTTTTGCCACAGTGTTTGCATGGATTGATCTTGAAGCACTCTCTTGAGAGGTGATTAGTCTTCCCACAATGATTGCAAGGTGAAAACTTGCCCTTCTGGATTTTTATGGCATAGGTTGTGTCATTGCCTTTCCGGAGTTCCATGTGCCTTTCTTCTTCTTGAAGAGCAGAGATAAGACCTTCAAGATTAGGATTAGGAAGTGGTAACAACATGATCATAATCTTTAGGCATACTCTTGAGCAAAACTGCCATTGCATCATCTGTAGTGATAGGAGAGTTGATAGAAGCAAGTTGAGTCAATGTAATTGACATGGGTAGCCAAAGGAGTGCCACTAACCATCTTCAATTCAAAGAAAGCAATCTTAAGTGACAATTTTGAGATGTGAGAGCTAGCACCAAAAATAATGTCAAGCTTCTGCCAAGCTTCTAAAGGAGACTCCAAATCAGAGATGTGATGAATATAGTCATCTCCTAAGGCAAGAGCAATGATGCCATAGGCTTTCTCCTCTCTAGCAGGATCTCTTGCCAGGCATGTCAGAGCTGAGGATTCTCCAGCATTGGAGGCTGTTGAAGAAGAAGTTGAAGCCGGTTTGACAAGCCCCCAGAGGTTTTCCCTCATCAATGCAAACTTAACCTTCATCTGCCATGTGTGAAAGCCCTTACCATTGAACTTATCCATATTCAAGATGGTAGCCATGAGAGGGTCTAACCCAAGAATTGGGCAGTGTCTTCTCTCTTACAAGGCTAGAAAAACAACTAAAAAGCTTCAAAGTATAAGCATTTAATGTAGCAAAGACTTGTGACCAAATTTCATACTACAAATCAATGATGCTTTCACTTGCATGCTTCACAGAGGTGGCTAAATAAAAGCTTTCCAAGCAAATCCAGGTGTAGCAACTTAAAGTAAAGCTGTAGCTACAGTTGTACTGATGCTATTTAACACTTTAAAACGATAGAAATGCTAAAGTAGCATCTAATGTAGCATCACACTCACAACCTTATCAAAACTGTCCAAAACAGAGGCTTGAACTTGGAGGGCTTGTATCTCACTCTTCAAAGAAAAGAAAAGAGGGCTTTTTGAAGCAAAAGAAAGCTCATATACCAGAGAAGATCCAGCATAGAGGTTGGGCGAAATGGCACGCGATATTGCCCGGGGGAGTTACTGCAGTCTGAACTTGTTTTTTGACATTTTCTCCTTCGTTACTGAACGAAATGGTTTGCAAAGTGACTCAAAATGTTCGTCTTGAGGTCGCCCATCTACTCCTAAGAGGCTCGAGCAATGGTACAGCAGGCAGGGAGTATTTTGCAACAGAAGAATGATAAAAAAATGTGCTATTTGGGGAATGGCAGCCAGCAGAGATGTTTTTTTTTCAATTGCTTGCAGGTGGAAGTTCGCCCAAATGAGGGGTATCTCCAACAGGAAGGGCTTGGAGAATGGAGGAGAACTGAGGGAGAACAAGCTTTAGCAACATTTGGGAAGAAAGGGAAGAAATGGTGAAGATGAAGAAGAAGAAGATGGAGAAGAAGAAGATGATGTGGCACAAGTGGGCTCAAGGAGCATCAAAGTGCTCTGATACCATGTTGGAAAACTGAAAGGAAAGCATGGAGTGAACACAAACTGAGAATTCTTGCTTATGGAATGAAGAAAGGTATGGTCCTTAAGTAGGCACCTCTTACATGATCATTGACATCACTGATGACCTCTGAGCTCCACAATCATCTCCTCAATCTGCTCCTAGATTCTCTCAAGGCCTGTAAACACCGTGAGAGGCGTGTGGCTCATTAGGGAAGCGCCCACATTGCTCACAACTCAACATTCTGTAGTGCTGGAATAGCGTCCAACCGGGCACCTGTCGGTATGCCACAAGCAAGCAGGCACACTTTGTCGAGAGGAGCTTTCGGATTGATTTTTGCGACGCACGCCTGCGGTACGACAGTGTACTCGCTGAAAGTCGACGTCATGAAAGCGTGGATCGGTTGTCCATCCTTGGAGAAGATCGGCTTGTCAAGATCGTGAAGCATTGCGCGTCTAACGCCTTCCCAATATGTCGCGCACATGTTGGTCTTGTCCGATTTGCAGAGCCTGCACTCTCCGCATTCCGCTGCCTAAGTGGGAATAACATGGTCTCCTTCTTTGATATCTGTAATACCTTCGCCAACGCATTCTACGATCCTGTTCAAAACAAGAATTCATCAAAAAATTTGAATCGTAAGCGCCGGAATGAAGAAGAAGAGAATGCAAGGGCACACTCCTTACCCTGCAGCCTCGTGTCCAAGAATTACCGGGAAAATTGCCTACAGCAAGCAACCGATCAGCAGTTTGGAGTTGAGTTAATGTGGACTTATGGGTGTCAAAATCATTCTGGTAAGGGCCAGGCACCTGTTCTAATTGCCAAAAGGTGATATCGCTGTGACAGAGGGAAGCAGCGACGATCTTGATACGAACTTGGCCTGGTCGAGGAGGCTGGACTTGGACGTCTTCAATGACAAGGGGCTGCTTGGGTCCCCAAGCGACGGCAGCTGCAGACCAATAGAGCCAACCGTAAGGAGGGAAGAAAGGAAGGCAGGAAGGTCTCACAAGGAAAGCTGCGAGAAAACACAGAGAGAGAGAGAGAGAGAGAGCGCGCGCCTTTGCATGTGATGACTTTCCTGGCTGTGCTAGAATGAAGACGATGTTAAGCACGTTCATATCGGATATCAAAACACACCACTCTCACACGTCATTTGAATTTATTTATTTGAATTTGTCCTCATCTGCCTGCATCATGCACCTTGGGTATTCCGAGTTTCCTTTCTAAATTGAACCAATGGCACTCCTAGTGTTCATAGAAAACCTCCAAAGTACATTGCAACATTTTCATTTTTAATTCTCAAGAAAAACCTTCAAAATTTGAAACCCCAAGTTTAGTGATTTGTTGAGAAAAATCATTCTATGAACACTCAATGGCACCTAGAGTAAATTCAATATTTATTTCTAACACGTCAGGTGCATTCAAAACACCTGGAGAGAGAAAAGCTCTTCAAGCATGGGCGCTTGGTGTTCTGGGTGTTGTGGTTCACAACACCGGCCTCCATGACTTATACCACAGGCGGCCATTAGAGTTCTACCACCGCTCAGCCACTTTCATGGTTAAAAATTTCAACCACCCACTCCATGGGTAGCCCTCATATGCCAAACATGAATCTCTTGTGTCGGTGTCTAGGCCCATCTCTCCGATTGGGCCAACTAGGATGGCATCCCTTCACACCACATTTTGGAGGTTGGCATGTACGTGGTGTGAACCTGGCCTAAGTGAGCTCAGACGACGAAACCACCTTTTTTCATTTTTGTTTAACACCACCACCTTGTAAACTTATTTAAGAAACCTTAGAACGTGGGTAGTTTCTTTCTATCTTTAAGCATATTTTGAGACACTTTCTTCTAAAGTTTGTTGTTTCCACATCAAAGACCTTCTTTACAGAATGTTTTTCTCCTTTTAGATCCAATTTATACATCTGCTTTTCAAGTATTTGCAGCCTAACTCATTTGTTCTTGTAACTTCTTGTAAATTCATATAATCCAGTCTCATTATCCCCCTATTAAGCTATTAATCCAGAGGTTCAAGCCCTTTAAGTCTCATTATCCCCTATTGTTAGCTACTATTATCTTTTTTTTATAAAAGCCCTAGGGTCATTGTTTGCTTGAGTGTAGCCATTTTGGTTGAGGTGAGGTTTAGGAAATTTTCTATATATAGGTATCTTACATGACCCATAACTTATGCATTGCTCAATGGAATTTGGCAAACTTTGTCTTGAAGTTGTAGTACACATTGCAGTAGATGAAGTGAGAACACTGCATGGCTTCTCAAAATAAGATTCCGTTCAAAATCCTAGTATTATTGGCCACTTTTTAAAAGTATTTCATTTTCTCATTGGTCCATCTCCAAAAACAATCAATTCTACAAAAGGGCACAGATTTATGCAATACAACCTTTTAAGATGAACTAGATACGTATGCTTAGGCTTTCATGCTTGACTACACATGAATATCATCTTCAAAACACTTGCTAGATTATTAATTTTATTTTAAAGGTTACAAGAAATATTTTACATTGACAAAGTAACCCTAAGATTTCATCATACTTATAGTATAGAAATTTAATTCAAATCAAATGAACATGAAAGATATTGTTATTTATATTATAACAAAGAAACTAAATGAAGTACATGTGAAATAGATACCAAATGGGAAATCCATATGACAAATAGAAAACCAAGTAATTCAAATATCTTAAAATATGTCCATATATCAAAATTTCTATGAAAAACCAAATGTCTAACGAAACATCAACACAATCTATGCATGTCTTATCAACAGTGGTAGCAGTGTCTCTTCTTGTACACTCCTTGTACAATAGTTGAACCTATTCTAGTTTCCTCAATAGCTTCATCCTCTAGCCCAACAAATTCTCCAGCCTCATCATGAAGGGGAGATAGAGGCTCTGATGACAACGCTTGCACCCGATCATTATTAATTATAATTTTTACATGCCTGAGATAAAAAATCAGGCTTGGAAGATCACAAGCAACTTTCTAAGAAATACTTGGAAGATCTTAGAAAATTTTTGTGTGGCTAAGATAAAAAATCAAGCTTGGAAGATCATATGTGAATCTCTAAGAGAGGCGACCAGGGAAAAAACTTGTGAAAAAGAGAGGCAATTAGAGAAAAACTTGCAAAAAAGCTAATTTTGAATGTGGTTTCATAGTCTTCTTTTTGCCCCAAAAGTACCATAAACCCTTTCAATTGACATAATTTGATGATATCATGAAGCCATGTAATAAATTTAACCCTTGTAGTAGTGAATGTTATGATGAAAGTCGATGATATTATTAAATTTTGGAATGATTGTGATAGAACTTGATGATATCATCGAATTTTGTCATAAGTTACGACAAATTTCGATAAGATCATCGAATTTTGTCATAACTAATATAGAAATAGTAAAACGATGATAACTTTTGAACCAGGACTCTGTTTTGAGAGCTTTTTAGCTCAAAATTTAGAGCACAAGTGGCTCTACAATGGTATCTTAGAACTTTATTCTTATTTATAGTTAAATGCACTTTAAAATTGGGTGCAAGGTAAGGGGGTCATTATCTAGTGCAAAATTTCTTATAGAAGAAATTCCATCCAACCAACACATATACCATACAAGTACCAAGCAATAATTATAGCATAAATATAGCTCTAATTCCCATTTTCAAATCATATTATGGCTCATTGGTATTTTGCTCCAACTTATGACATAACTTAATAACATCATCAACTTCTATCATGAGCTATGAGTTATAATAGCATCAACTTTCTTGATGACCGATAGATGCCTTTGTCATAAGATGGAGATCAAATTTAAACTTTCACAAATAAATGAGGATGAAATACATGCTGGCATTATCCAGGAATTACAAAATATGTGCTTGAGGAGGAGACAAAAATATGTGGAGAGTATGATGGTTCCTTGTGCGTACATCGGTTTAATAGAGGATTTACTCAATTTAATGTATTCATGTAAATCCAGTCAAGCTAGGAATTCCATTTTTCTAGTGTTTTTTTTATTGGGATGTATGATGGGAAGCCACTTTTTCAAAAATGAGTTAAAAATGGTAATTTTTAACGGTATAAAAAAGAATATTCCATTTGGTTCTCGTTTCTATGATATAGTTCTCACTTCATCTCCAATAGTGTTGACACCAAAAAATTATGGAATAACGATTTGGAACAAGACCATTCAAGCATTACAAGTGCTATGTTGCATGTAAAAAGCATGCATCCTGAAGTATAGGATAAAACAATTTTATTCAAAAACATCAAAATTTTGTTCTATACATACATGCAACCAAGTAATCATTCAAAAGTACACAACATGAGCTTCTCCTCAACCCAAGGACATTAGGTATGGATTAATGGGCCTCCAAAGTTGTGCTAAAGTGATGCACACCCATTTGAGGGCATGCTCTTTAACTCTTTTTTATTTGTTCAAATTGAAAATTTGGAATCCAAACTAGTGCGACTACTGCATGGTGGTGGGTGTATACATGACTAGGTGGTACACTAGCTACCACTTTTTGTGAGGGTTGCAAGGATGGCTTGCTACCACACTTAATGACTGGTAGTTCATCTTGGTTTAAACATGATACTCTAATTTGAAAGCTACTCTAGGATTCAATGCTAGTTGCCAATTTTAATCTTATTCCCTACTGAACATCCTATTGTGGGGGCTGGCAGAAGTTGCACATAGCCAAGGCCGAATGAAGATGCGTAGGAAGGAGGTTCCCTCCCCCATCCACTCTACATCTCCAAAGAAAGCAGGGAGAGGAAAACGGAAGATAGCAACTCCCTCTTCATCTTCAGTTTCACCGTCATCTTCTCCTCTGTAGAAAAAAAGAAAGGAAAACCATCGAGGTTGCCCAAGGTTGATAGTCAACGTCAGCTTCTACTCCGCATAACAAAAAGAAAAGAACACCATCAAGAGTGCCTGAATTCGATAGTCCGGTGACTCCGGTGAGGTTTCAAATTTAGGTTGCAAGTTTTTCAATTTTCTTTGTGCATGATAGCATCTTTCTTTCAGAGAAAATGCATGAACCTACTCACATCATGCCTTCTTCTCCCACTATGTGTTTGAGCAAATGAATTGGTGGCATCCTCCATACGTGGCATTCGACTCCACCTCCTAACTCTTGTTGAATGAATGGTATGCCAATTGAGGTAGGATACACCCACCTCGTCATATTTCCAAAGGTCAAAGAAGAAAATTTTTGCTACCCTACCTCTTGCAGACTTGGATAGTGTTTATGTCCATGGTACCTATCTACCTATGAGGTGCAAGGTGCATGCCCGTGATGTTGTAGCTATCTAATTATCCAGCATGTGCTACCTAATAGGCCTTTCCATTTTTATAGTAGCTGCCAAGCACTAGAGGGTCACTACCTACCCCCACCAAATGATACCTACTAGGCCATACCACAAATGTTGAATTCCACATACTAGGTGGCAGGTACTTAGCAATCTACTACCTACTTGCTGGCAATTGCCAGACACGAATTGGTAGCTACAACATAGCTACCGCTAGTACATGGTGTATAGATAGCTACAACACAGTGTATGGTAGTAGCGAAGATCTAGGGGTTGGCTACTTGCCCACCAAATGCTACCTACTAGGCCCTCTTACAAATGCTAGCTAACACACACCAGATGGCTACAACACAGTAGTAGCTACCTCATGCTCGATATAGAGTTGTGACGTGACATCTGGTAACTTCCACATGGTGCATAGCTAGCTACGACTTAACGAGTAGTGGTCACCATGGTAGCTACCTCATGGTGGCTACAACACCATGGTAGGTGCTACATGGTGGATACATAGCTATGACTATGTATAGCTACTCCATGGAATAGGTAGCTACCTACTATCCACCACATGGTGGATAGATTGCTACAACACAGTGGTAGCTACCTCATGGTGGATACATAGCTATGACTTGACGTCTAGTGCCTTCCACATGGTGCATAGATAGCTATGACTTAAGGAGTAGTGGTCACCATGGTAGCTACCTCATGGTGGCTGCAACACCATGGTAGGTACTACATGGTGGATAGATAGCTATGACAGTGGATAGCTACTCCATGGAATAGGTAGCTACTCCATAGAATAGGTAGCTACTCCATGGAATAGGTAGCTACTTGCTATCCACCACATGGTTTAGGGTAGCTACAACTTAAGGAGTAGTGCTCACCATGGTAGCTACCTCATGATGGCAATAACACCATGGTAGGTACTACATAGATAGCTACCACACAGTGGTAGCTACTCCTCGGAATAGGTAGCTACCTGTTGTCCACCACATGGTGGATAGATGGCTACAACACAATGGTAGCTACCTCATGGTGGATACATAGCTATGACTTGATGTCTGGTACCTTCCACATGGTGCATATAGTAGCTATGACTTAAGGAGTAGTGGTAACCATGGTTGCTACCTCATGGTGGCTACAACACCATGGTAGGTACTACATGGTGACTACATGGTAGGTACTACATGGTGAATAGATAGCTATGTCATAGTGGTAGCTACTCCATGGAATAGGTAGCTACCTACTGTACCTACTGTCCACCACATGGTGGATACGTGGCTACAACACAATGGTAGCTAAATTTCCTTTTGTACAAGCCTAGAATTAGGAGGTGGTCCTAACCAGTTTCCAAATAGCGCTTGTGTTAGCCTCGCACCTCCTAGGCTTAGGTGAATTGGGGCTCAAACTCCCTGAGCGCCCTCATGCCTTAACCCATTTGGGGCTCGAACCCCATGAATGCGGCTCAAAACTTGGAGTGGCGAGGCTTAACTTCCACGAGACACTCAACGGTAACCTTGCACGTTACCTGCAATCTTTTGCCTCGGGATATTTGGGGATAAAACTCCCTGAGTTTGAGCTGTACTCCTTTCATGGCTATTTTCATTAGTGTGGCTATTTCCATGGACATAGTCCTGAAGTGTGCACGTTGCTTGTCTTGATGTTAGCTGGAACATGCAACTTGTGCCTAGAATCCTTGGACTTTGCAATGGACTTTGGGTTTTTGGGGATCAAACTCCCTGAGTTTGAGCTATACTCCTTCTGTGTGCACATTGCTTGTAATCATTGGCCTTGGGGTATTTGGGGGTCAAACTCCGTGAGCTTGTCCGTTGAAGTAGATCATGCGGCCTAGTCACCTTTAATCATTGATTACCCTACATTCGGTAACTATACTTTATGGATGTTAACATGCCCCCTTTTCGGTTGCTGATCAACCCCGAACTAGAGGAGGTTGGTGGTGAGGATGGTCTGTAGAATGGCATAGTAGTCTAGGTGTTGTGACGTGAGGTGAGTGAGGTACTTTTAAAAATATGTGGCGTGCATATCCTCGTACGTGCGGAGGTGATGCCTGTGGAGATTGCAGACATGGAGGTAGAGGCAGAGGTCCTGGAATTTGTTAATGATAGTGTAAATTGCACTTTGGGGAGGCCTCATTAAGAGGGGAAAGGTGGGTTTTAATATGGGCCCTTGATCTTAGATTGCTCACTTTCAAAATAAAGGGCCCGGATTCAAGCGCCTTTTCCCCTCATCTCATCCCTTGATCTACTTCCAAATCTAGGGCCTGCAGATTGAAGCGCCATTTGCACTCATCTCCTCCCTTGGATCTACTAGCAAATCTATGGCTCATATTGAAGCGCATTTTCCTCTCATCTTGTCCATTAGATCGTTGTGTTAATTAAGGGTGGAGATTTCACCCTTCTATCCTTTGATGGTATCCCTTAGATCTACCCCTTGATCTAATGGCTGGAAATGCTTTACCTCAAATTTGAATGTATCCCTTGGATTGAAGATTAGATCAAGGGCTAGGAGTGAAGATCATAGGTCCAAACTCTAGGTTAGAGGTCTCCACACAATTAAATGCTTTTGTCAACTTCAACATGGCATTGCCCCACACCTCAGAGCATTGTCATTGGTACATCTCAAATTGCTCTCTAATCCCTTGAAATTAGGAAACACTAATCGGGGGCCCTTTTTCTCTCTCTTGCCATCCGTCTGACACGTGATAGATAGGCTCTAACCATGGTCAGGTTTAGATAAACCTGAGGTAATACTTGGTCAAGTTTGATTAAACTAATCATGGTTAGCCACAGTTTAATCAGTGGTCAAATTTAACCATGGCCAGTGGCCATATTTAACCATGGTTTAATTCACCATGTGTTAGGAGGGTTGGTTAATATTCTACCACATGGCATCCTTATCCCTAAGTGCCATGTCATTGGCCACGTGGCAATGACATGTCATCAGTGCCTCCTAGGCACAGTTGCAGGCACACCTTTTATTATGCATGTGACATATAGTGTCTAGCCATCATGCACAGTCAGCTGCCCAATCAGTAGTGCCACCTCAACACAGAGT
Organism: Dipteris shenzhenensis; assembly: GCF_047967505.1. Lineage (NCBI taxonomy): Eukaryota > Viridiplantae > Streptophyta > Polypodiopsida > Gleicheniales > Dipteridaceae > Dipteris > Dipteris shenzhenensis. Next base: position 25,461,994 of record NC_141597.1, read on the forward strand.
GCCTCACAGGCACACCTTGTAAGCGGCATGTGACCACCATTGCCATGTCACACTGCCACATCACCATAGGCCAGATCATCAATTTGGACCCCCTCCTTGAATCAAAATTTGGCCATCCTTCCAGGAGCCATAACTTTTGATCCAGAGGGAAGTTGGAGGCGATCCAAAAAGAAAATATGCTCACCAGATCATGCTCTACGCATTGAGCACCTCAAAACTGCTATCTAAGATTTTCACAAGCCAGAATCAATGTTTCCTCATCATTGGAAGAAGAAGAGAAGAGGAGAGTGAAGGGGGATGGAGTGGCACACACAAAGGCACTACAATGGAGACAAGAGAACACCCGAAATACTCTCTTGAAAGAGAAGAGGGAGCTTGTATTTCAAACTTGTGCAAACAACAATGAAGACCAAAGACAACCATTTGGCCTTTTAGACAAGTCACCTTTTGAAGGGAGGGCCAATCCTTTTCCTTTTTAGCACTCTCCCTCTCTTTACCAACCAAGGGCTCTTGGGCCAGTAGGGTGCAAGATGGGATCCCACTTTGGATCCTTCTTGTCACAATTCGGAGCTTGCGTTTGGTTGCAAGATAGAATGCCATTCTCCCATTGTAAGCCAGCCTTTTGCTTACGTTGTGAACACATGCAATAAAGGCATGTGTTCATTGCATTTGCCCCTGTATCACAACCATGCAAGCACTTGAGGGTTTTCAAATCACCAGCAAGATGCCATTCAACTTAAAGGTTCCATGGCCATCCACTGTTAATGTTTGCCCTTCCTCTTGTCTTCAGATGGTCGATGGGATTCCTGTTCTATCTAGAACCCACTTCAATGTCTCATGGCACTCTTTCGGAGTCTCAAATGCTACAAGCCACCATATATCTTTCGCTGATTGCACTGAGAAATCTTGCTCTACTTCTTCATCCCCTTGAACAAAGGCTAAGGCTTTATTCATAATGCAGATGCTGGCTCTCTCTAACTTGTGTTCTTTCACCAATTGAGCTTCATCCATTTTGATGACAAATATGAGCTTTCCATTGCAATTTGTACAACAAAAGAGAAAAATTGTTAGGATAAACATGATATAGGAAATGAACTAAGCAAAGTGCAATGCTATAATGGATTTCCTCTTACCATCTTCTCTCATGCCATAGAATTTGACCATTGCTTGTTGCAGTTTCTCAACATCTAAGTAGACATTGTTGAAAGCATTCATCTCAAAGGTTTGCAAGCCAGATTTCTTTTTATTCTTCCAAGTCATTGTGCCCCTTACGCAATGGTACCCTCCAAGCATTTCTCTTACACATTGGTTTGTTTCTCGCTGTGCACATCTCACAGACCAAGGTGTGGGTAGGGGCACTGTAGACTTCTTATACTTTCCCAAAATAGTAGACTTGAAATTTTTGAAAACAGATGTGTAAGCTTCATGACTTACACCGGCAGTATCACAAGCTGCAAGCATCTCCTTTGCATCCACAATATCCTTGAAGTCCTTCCTCAGTCCTTCATCACCTCCTTGGCAACTTGCACACATAGGCGCTTGTGTCTTGGGTCCCTTAGTATCCCAATGACATCGCTTGACTTCAATAAACAAACTTAGTCACAAACAATGTAGCACAAAAGAGTGTAATCTCATTGGAACATTTGATAACCAACCTTGTAGCCCGGACTCTCCTCTTTCTAGCACCACCAGTGGGTGCCAATGCATCCATGTTATGTAAGTACCTTCTTTTCCTCTCCTTCAATCCCAAAGGTGTTTCTTTCATCTTTTGCACTCGTTGTTCTACCTTCTCTCGTTCCTTCTCTACGGCTCATTGTACTTGATTGTATATAGATCTTTCCAAGCCTTTTTTGGACTTAGCTAGCTTACAGAGTGACTTCTAATTTATGTTGCTCCAAGTCCAATGCTTTGGCTTTATCATAAAGATCCTGGTTCTCCCTTTGAAGATCTTGCATAGAGTTATGCATTGCAACAATGGTGCTATTTCCTAAATGTGCTAGCATCTCTGCTTGGGCTCTGCGTAGCTTGCTTGCTTGCATAGCCATTGATTGAGCATTGTTTAACCGATTGCAATAACCAAGCAACCCTGCATGTCCATTTCCAACAAACCCAACTAGCTCATGCATTGTATGGAAAGGACGGCTCTTTTGGTTGGCAGGATCTAAAGGATACAAGGATCCTTCTACCCAAAGGTCGAGATGCTTCTTTCCTTGCAAATGAAGACTGTGGATTTTGGAAGCTCCCCTCAATCCTAGACTATGTGTGTTTGCATATTCAGCCTCCAACTCTAAGTGAACCTGGTACTTGTTGGAGATCTCCTTGAATGGTGCCATGACTAAAGGAGTGTAGAGAAGGAGAAGGTGTGGAGATGTAGGCTTGAAGGAGCAGCATGCAAGAAGAGGGAGGGCGAGGAGGAAGAGGGATGGGGGAGGGAGGACCAGTAGTTGAAGAGGAGGAAAGGGAGGTAGACCAGCAGGTGTGGAGGGTGAGGAGGAGTAGGTGTGGAGGAGGAAGGAGGGAGGAGGGAGGAGCAAGAGGGAGGGGGGAGGAGGAACAGCAGTGGAGGAGGAGGGAGGGGGAGGGCAGGAGGAGGAGGCATGGGGGAGGGAGGGAGGGGGAGGGCAGAAGGAGCAGGCTTGGAGGAGAGAGGGAGGGAGGGGGAGGAGGAGGAAGGGGAGGAGCAAGAGGGAGGGGAGGCCAGGAGGGAGGAGCAAGAGGGCAGTGGAGGAGGAGGGAGGGGGAGGGCAGGAGGAGCAAGTGTGGGGGAGGGAGTGAGGGGGAGGGCAGAAGGAGCAGGCGTGGAGGAGGGAGGGAGGGAGGGGGAGGAGGAGGAAGGGACAGGAGGGAGTGAGGAGGGGGAGGGGAGGAGAGGGGAGGGGGAGGAGGGAGGGAGGGAGGGGGAGGAGGAGTGAGGGGGAGGAGGGAGTGAGGAGGGGGAGTGAGGGAGGGGGAGGGAGGAGGGGGAGGGAGGGAGGGAGGAGAGAGAAGGAGGGAGGGAATTCAAAATTTGAATTTTTGAATTTTGAATTTTTTGGTTCCCACCTAGGAGTAAGAGTTGTGTAAGAGGTGTAAGAGGTGGGGTCACTTGTGGGCTTAACCCACCTAGGTGAGGGGGGGTTAGGACTTTTTGGGACCTACCTTGGCCCTTTCATTAGGACTAATCCATTCCTTATGAGGCCCTTTTAAGACCCCAATTCTCCCCTAATGCAAAGAAACCTATCTCTTCTTTCATTATCATAATCCTCATGCTCATGTTAAGGATCAATAGAGGAAAAGGCTAATTATTCCATATCCAAACCAAGGATATTTTTATCGAAGCTGTGCTTATGTATTAATATAAAATCTTGGCGAAAGCTTTCAAGCTCATTTATTTAGTTTCGCAATCTTGGTAGAATTAGTACTTTTTTGTATATCTTCTTTTGAATTTTAAAGGAACAAATGTAAATCCTGGCAAAACTTTATTTTTTTTCCATACAAGTTTCAAATCCTGGGGAATGTTTCAAACGTTTATTTTTATTATGGCATACAAACTTTTGACACCAATATAAAAGCTTAGCTTGTTAATGAAACCAACTTGAAAAAATCATCCATGAGATTCCAAACTCTCTGTAGAAGAGTGCTCTGACTCTACTTGCCATGCTGGACCCTTGCCTACTAGTGTTCTAGAATGCCTCTACCAATGGCTAGAGGTTTTTCCTTCTGACCCTGCATAATAATCAACTTCCACCCCTGGGCTAGTGAGGCCGATTGCCTCTCCTAGTGCTCTATAATCCTACTGGATAGTTGATTGTTTTTCTTGCCTTCTTTGGGAACCCAATTTTGTCTTTGATACCAGACTAGCTCTCATGGTTGGATGTAGCCAACTCCTTTGACTCAAGAACTCTTCGTGCTTGTCCACCTGTCCATGTATCTGCATCTTCTTTCCAAGAATGTATGAGATGCTAGCTAAGTCATGAATTAGCTAGTTGGATTTTTGGATACTTTGGTCTTCAATCACATCACCAGATTGTGCCACTCATTTATGGTTACTAAAAGGTATTTCTTATAGTAGCCCACAACATGTTGCAACTACTTCAATTCATCGTTTGTCAACATGAACCTCTCTCAATGGCTATGCACTCAATCCTAAGATTGCTAATCTCAATCCACTCAATTTTTGTAACTAATATCACATTAGTACGCAAGTTCAATTGAACCTTTCCCTGCAGGATTGCCAAAAATGTTGGCGGTCTAATTTGCTCACTCCCAGTTGGTTAACTTAGGGTGCCCGATGCTCAGTGCTCATGAACCCTTAGCCTAATCTGTGTAGTGCTTGAATGAAGATGGTCACTCTTGCAGTCCTTAGTGAGTTGTGCATGTGAAACATGCTTGAGCGTGATGCAAATAGTTGTCAACATAAATAAGGGGTTGCTATTGAAAGGGAAACTGTCTAATGATGGGCGATTGAGAGTGCAACAAATAAATAGACAACCTAGAACAATATAGACAAATTCAAAGTAAACTAGACTTAGAACAATATAGAGAAACTATCTAATGATGGGGGATTGAGAGTGCAACAAATCAATAGACAACTTAGAACAATATAGACATATTCAAAGCCATCTAACATGCAAGTCAGGATCCATCCAATGTCTCGGGCTCACACATGGCTTATCCTCATATGGGGGCCTTACGACTTGAGCACCTTGGACCACTGGTGGTTACCAGGAGGGTGGAGCATTGAGCATATCTAACAACACACACACACACACAGAGTTGATGCTCTCTCTCTCTCTCTCTCTCTCTCTCTCTCTCTCCACCTCCTGAGAAGGTGTATTTTTACACCAAGAAGGTGTATACATACACCACCTTTCTAAGAGAATTAGTCATCTATTTTTCTATATTTAAAAATAGCATTACGAGTGTGTTCATATTTTTTCAACCTTTTTTTAGTCCATTTTAAAAATTGGACTTTACAAAAGTCCAATTTTTTTGAATAGTATGCTTTTTGGAATGATTTTGTTCACTCATCCATTCAAGTGTTCTAGAAGGCTACCCACAACCATACATTCCAACTATAGCTTCAGCAAGAAAGGCTCAATAGCAACGTATTTCTTCCTAGATTCTCTTTTTTGGATTAGAATGAAATTCTCTATTGTTGGTCTATGAATTTTGCGAGCCCACCGATCTCCAAAATAAACCCTAGCATTCTGCGATGTGAATTGTTCTTGAAATTTGATTTCCTTCCTGTTATGAGTAGCTGATGTTGAGCCTGAGTGTCTAAGATTGTTTTGTTTTCTTTGAGATGCTTCAATTCCTCTTTCAACCTATATATTCTTTTGGCTCTAATAATTGTTCTATTTTCCTTGCCTCTTTAAGAATTCAATGTGAACTTTTTTGGCATCTTGCTACCCTTAGGAGCACGTTTTAGATGAATAAAACACAAAATTCCACACTCAAATAATTTTAGATTGGCTAGAGGCTAAGGAGAGGAGTCAACTTTAAACTAAGAGATTCCCTTCTTGGATGTAAAAGAGTCAATGAAGAAAAAACTTTCCTTTTAATCTCCAAATTTTGGTCTAAACTTGTTCAAGACACATAAATTCTATCAAGCATGTCTTCTCTTCTAAGATTCTCAATTTTCATGTTGTACCAAGTGAAGATATGTGTCTACCAATTGTAGATATCTTTAAGCTCCTCCCATATCTAAAATTTAGATCCCCTTAGAACAAAACCATTCTTCAACCTATCCATTGCATTTTCTGTTGAGATATTGAGCTCCACTCATGATATGCCAAGGTGACCGTTGTGCATTTATGTCATCGACTTGTTAGTTGCAGATGCGATTGGTATACTGCCCATGAATAATAGCTGGATGACAGCTATCCTTATGTACTCTAGCTAGTGGCTCAATTAGTATGCCACCTAGGTTAGTTGAGTTTGATTTGAGACCCACATATAGGGTTCATCTATTCCTTTTTGTAAGAGAGAGAGGCTTTTGGCTTTCATAACTAAGAAGAGGAAAACTATTTTCAGCCTCCACCTTTGTGTGTATTCCCCCATTGTGTATGTGAGAAAGTTGCAAGTGAGACTCCTTACCTCTCTCCCACTCTCTTCACATGGTATCAGAACTCGGTTCGTGGTAAGGAGCTCAAGGAAGCAAACCAAGTTCGCAGTGTCTTGGTAAGAGGATCAGTGTTGCTTTCCTTTTTCAAGTTTGGGAGCAAATCTCTATAGGTAGCACATCCAGAAAGTGCAAGAGTGCACTGTCTCAGATTGAGATGCCCTTTGCGGTGCAACGAGAGGGTGGTATATGCTGCAGGGCCCGTTTTGGTGGCGGAAGTTTTTCCGTAGGCACTTAGAAAAGTAGCCTGTTTTGGCTGTGCAACCATTATTCTGTAGGTCCATGAAAAGTTTCTACAGAAATTGCATCGTATGCCTATGCGCAGAGATATTGGGAGTGACAGTATCATTCTTATTGCCTGTTGATGCAAAATCGTCACTAGGAAGTGACTGTGTGGTCAAATACCACTTTCATCAGTTTTGCAGATTTGCCTTGAGAGGCAGAAGTTGTGTTTTTTGCAGTGACAAAATATTTTGCAGTGTTCTGTAATGGCGTCTGACTCTCTTTCATAGATTGTCACTAAAAAGCTTGACAAGAACAACTTCCAAGCATGGAAGTTTAGAATGACGAATTTCCTTATGGGAAAAGGCTATTGGGAGTTCATTACAGGAAATGAAGAAGAACCAGTTCTTCTAATGTTCCCAATCAACAGGAAATGCAAGCATTTAAAGCCTGGCATGAGAGAGCCAGAAAAGTTATGTACTGGCTATCTATTAGTATTTCAGATTCTATGATTGTGCATATTCAAGATGCAAGCACGCCAAAGAAGGCATGGGATACTTTGGCAAAAATGTACAGCACAAATATGCAAGCCAGGAAAATGCAACTCAAGCAGGAGTTGCACAATGTGCAGAGAGAAAATATGAGCATCAATGACTATCACATGAAGGTGAAGAAGATTGCAGATGCACTTGCTTCCATTGGGTCGCTAGTGGAAGATGATGATTTAGTTTCTGTGTGACAAAGTGCGGATCGTACTTAGTCTCTCAACACTGTGACCTTGAATGTCTAGGAAAGGATTATGCACAGTTCCGGACATCCATTGCCGTCTGTGAAAAATTTCTTGATTTTGAGGAGTTAATTGCTCTCCTAATTTCTGAAGAGTAGAGAAATGGTGGTGCATCTTCTTCAAGAGGAACTTCAAAAGAAACTGTCTTCTACTCAAATGCTGGAAGAGGTAGAGGCAGAGGTAGAGCAGGCCGATCTGGAGGCCATGGCAGAAATCAGAATATGCAGCAAATTTAAGAAAACCAATCCTATGGAGGAGGACGTGGTAACCTTAGAGGCAGGGGGAGCCAAAGAGGTTGTGGTGGATGGCAGAGAGGCCAAAATGCAAACAGCAATGTTGAATGCTACTATTGTGGTAAAATGGGTCATATGGCTAAAGACTGCTACAAAAAGCAAAATGACATTATGAATGGAAAATTGCAGCAAAGCAATTATGCATCCTCTAGTAGACAGGGTGATGACAGAAATGAGCATTTGTTTATGGTACAGCACATGACCAATTCTGTGACAAGTGCAAAAGAAAGCAATGATGTGTGGTATGTTGACTCAGGTGCATCAAATCACATGACAGGTCATGCAGAATGGATGCAAGATGCAAGGAAGATGGAAAAACCAGGATTTGTGGAGACTGGTGATGATACTGCACATCCAATTGTGCAGATTGGTAAAATTCCTTTGTCTATGCAGGATGGGAAAAAGAAATACCTGTCTGATGTATTTCATGTTCCGAACATCACCAAGAACCTGGTTTCTATTGGTCAAATGGTTGAGCAGGGCTTGCAGGTCAGATTTAATCCTCATGGATGCTTTATTGAGGATATGAAAAATAAAGGTCGCTTGATACCAAAAGGGAAGAAGAAGGACAGGATGTTTATGTTAGATGTAGACATGCCTAAATTGAGTGCAACAATGTTTGCACATGGGACCGGTGTAGTTGCAGATATTGATATTTGGCATAAACGCATTGGTCATCTTAATGTACAGCGACTTAAATTAATGCAGGCCCAAAATATTGTTGCAGGATTGCCCAAGTTCAAGGTTGCAGAAATGCATAAGATATGTGAAGCCTGTCAATTTGGAAAACAAGCAAGGAAACCATTTCCTACACATGTTCAAGAGAGTAAAAGGCCATTGGAATTAATCCACTCTGATGAGTGGACTACTAAAGCTACATCTATTGGAGGTTGTCATTATTTTGTCACTTTTATTGATGACTACAACAGAAAAGTTTGGGTGTATTTTATGAAAAAGAAAAGTGAAGTGCTTGGGCATTTCAAAGCTTTTAAAGCTATGGTTGAAAAAGAAATAGGCTTGCAAATAAAATGCCTAAGTCAGATGGAGGGGGAGAGTACCTCTCAAATGAGTTTGCAAGGTTCCTACAGGAGCATGGCATAAAGAAGCAATATTCATGCAGTCATACTTCACAGCAAAATGGACTTGCAGAAAGGAAAAGCAAGCATATTGGAGAGGTATCTCGTGCCATGCTCAACGAAAAAGACCTGCCAGATTTTTATTAGGCTGAAGCAGTTGCTACAGCAGTCTACATAATGAATAGGACTCCCACTGCAGCAATACATGGCATGACGCTAGAGGAGAGGTATACTGGTAGGAAACCAGATATTTCTCATTTGAAAGTTTTTGGTTGCATTGCCTATGTTCATGTGCCAAATGAGTTCAGATCCAAGTTGGATCCAAAAGCTGAGAAGTGCATCTTTATTTGTTATTCTCTGCAACAGAAAGGGTATAGATGCTATAATCCTTCTACTCATAAGTTTATAGTGAGCAGAGATGTTGTTTTTGATGACATGAGCAGCTGGCATAAACTAGTAAATGTGGTTGATGATGTAAATGCACAAAATGGTAATGTTGCACAGAATTCACAGCAGCAATCACAAAATATTAGTGGACATGTAGTGTCCTCTAGCAATGGTTTACATACTTTGCCATGGACAGGCAAATTGAGATCAGGAGAATCTCCTCAAAGCAATGCAAATAGTGGTATGCAGGTATCACAAAAAGGAAAAGAGAAAGTAGATCAGCCCATGGTTGATGTGAATGCAGGTCTCTTATGTGGATGGTGAATCCAGTGGCTCAGAAGATAGCATTGATGATGAGTTGGGTATTCCTTCTGTTGTTACACCTCGAGTAAGGAAGACCAGGGATGTTTTTAGAGCACCTGGTAGTGAGCCTATTTTGCATAGGTCTACCAGAGTCAAGTATCCTATGGATAGGCTGAAATATGATGGATTTACAGCCATTCACTATGCCTATATGGTCAAAGTGATACAAGAACCAAAACCCACTTCTTTTGAGCAAGCCATGGGAAAAGAAAAATGGGAGAAAGCCATGGATGAATAAATGGATGCCTTGGAAGCAAATGCTACATGGGAATTGGTGCCTTTGCCTAAAGACAAGAATGCAATTGGCTGCAAGTGGGTCTATAAGGTGAAGCACAATGCAGATGGTTCTATGAACAAATACAAGGCAAGATTAGTTGTCAAGGGGTATGCACAGACATATGGCATTGATTATGAAGAAACATTCAGTCCGATTGCAATGATGGCAACTGTGAGAGCAGTCATTGCTATGGCTGCATCGAAGGGATGGTCTTTACATCAGATGGATGTAAACAATGCTTTCTTGCATGGTGATTTGCAAGAAGAGGTCTATATGGAGCAGCCACCAAGTTATGTGCATGCTGTTCATCCTGAGTTTGTTTGCAGGTTGAAGAAAGCCTTGTATGGCTTGAGGCAAGCACCCAGAGCATGGTCTGACAAGATAGGACAGTATCTTGTCACTATTGGCTTTCAGATTTCCACGGTAGATTTCTCACTTTATGTGAGAAAAACAGAGAAAGGTATTATGTTGCTTGTCATTTATGTTGATGATTTAATCATCACAGGTGATAGTGATGAAGATATCCTTCATGTGAAAATGCTATTGAAGTAGAAGTTTGAGATGAAGGATTTGGGAGAGCTGCGTTACTTCTTGGGCATTGAGGTGATTAGATCCACAAGTGGGATATGGCTCTTGCAGAGGCAGTATGGATTGGACATGCTGTCCAAATATGGGATGACAGGCTGTAAGCCTATTTCAGTTCCTTTGGAGCAGAATGTGAAGCTGAGTGCAGATGCAGGTGAGCTTCTGGAAGATCCTACTATGTACAGATGCATAGTAGGAAGTTTGATTTATATGAGGCTATTACCAGGCCAGATTTGAGCTATGCTGTTGGGTTGGTAAGTCATTTTATGCAGGTTCGAAGGAAACCGCATTTGGATGCAGCTAGACACATACTGAGGTATGTGAAGTCCACATTGCAGTATGGACTATTTTATGAGGCTGGGGTTCAGATACAGTTGCATGGATACACTGATGCTGATTGGGCTGGTAGTATTTTTGATAGACGATCTACCAGTATATGTTTTCTTTTGGGAGGGCTGCAGTCACTTGGAGCAGTAAGAAACAGCCTACAGTTGCCTTGTCAAGCACAGAGGCTGAATACAGGGGTGCAACAATGGCCGCATGTGAGGCAGCTTGGTTGCATAAGCTACTTTATGATATGCATCAGTCTATAGATGGGCCAGTTGTCATTTATTGTGACAACATGAGTAGTATACACTTCGCAAATAACCCAGTCTATCATGCTAGAACAAAGCACATTGAGGTGCATTACCACTATGTGCGGGAGAAGGTTCTAGTAGGTTTTATTGATCTAGTTTATGTCAGCACAGAGGATCAGGTAGCTGACATATTCACGAAGGCATTGGGCATAGAGAATCTGCGCAAGTTCAGAGACCTGCTTGGTGTGCAGGAATTGGGATTGAGCTCAAGGGGGAGTGTTGAGATATCGAGCTCCACTCGTGATATGCCAAGGTGACCGTTGTGCATTTATGTCACTGACTTGTTAGCTGCAGATGCGATTGGTACACCGCCCATGAATAATAGCTCGATGATAGCTATCCTTATGTACTCTAGTTAGTGGCTCAGTTAGTATGCCACCTAGGTTAGTTGAGTTTGGTTTGAGACCCACATATAGGGTTCATCTATTCCTTTTTGTAAGAGAGAGAGTTTTTTGGCTTTCACAACTAAGAAGAGGAAAGCTGTTTTCAGCCTCCATCTTTGTGTGTATTCCCCCATTGTGTATGTGAGAAAGCTGCAAGTGAGACTTCTTACCTCTCTCCCACTCTGTTCACATTTTCAACCATGTTGAAATCTCCTAATAGCGCACAGTCCCCAAGGTAAAAAGGGAAAAAGTAAAAATGGTAAGTCTAAGCCCCGTAAATTTTTTCACACTGAATGTGTGTGTACTTATTACTCACCCTTGTAGAATTTAGGAACTAGATAGCTTGCTAAAGGAGAATGCTCTCTCCCTAATGTTTCTTGCTTTACAAGAAGTCACAATTACTGGGAGAGTAGGCTCAATACATTTGATGAGACTATGGCTCTTCACCTCTTGTTGAGGAAGGTACGGGACGTAATGCTCTTGGTGTAGTCTCACACTATCAAGAAGGTACTCTCAAACTTCCAATAGGTTAGATATCATAGAGGCTTCTATACAATGCAAGATAATAAATGTATCTTTTTATTGTAGAAATACGATGCAAAGGAGAGATCATTTGACAACAACGATAGTACAATAACAAGAGGATAGACACAATAGAGGTGAATAAAAATTTTGTATCAAATACAACTGATGGTGTTGTCCACCTGTGCACTCTCAAGTAGAGCTTTGATGGCGATCTAGACAGAATCTGGATGGAGAAGGACTAGAGGTAGCGGTATTGGCATTCGATGTTGAGGCTTGAGAAGTGGCCTCCTTATATAGCCCTTTGTAGTAGACCAATTCCACCACAATGGTGGGCTAGCGGTGGCACATGCATATTGACTTAGCACAATGTGCAACTAAGTGCAAGGACGGTGGCACATATTGCTTGACTTTCGCCACCGACCAAAGACCATTGACCATCGACCATCGATCATGCGTGCGAGGGCATATTCACACATGAATGATTGCATGCATGCAATGGAGGGTATACCATTGTAGACCCCACCGTTGGGGGCGTTTGCCCCACACCCTCATCGGGGGTGCTACCCTCGAGGGATTGCCCCCAGACCCCCAGGATCAGGGGCGCTGCCCCCAAACCCCGAGGAGTACATTGATCCTTCTACCATCTCCTAACCATCAAACGGTCACCATGAGACCTCATCTAGTATGAAAACTAGGATCCTACCAATGTCCAGTGCTCACACCATGGCTTCTCCTCATAATGGGGGCTTTACAAAAGAGCACTATGGAACATTGGTGGTTACATATGAAAGTGGGCATTGCACATATACCAACATTTATGTAGCTTCAGTTTATGCTCCTATAGGAGTACAAGAAAGAAGGTTGAATTGGGAGTCTCTAAATGATCTAGGTAGTAGCAATCACTGAGCCTATGTCCACTTGCATACCCCTACCTACACCAAAACTTCCACTCGCTCCTGCATTTGGCTCTTGATGGCTTGTAACTAAACTTTGGCATGTCTCTTAAACAATATCATGATGCCAATGTGACAAAATATGAAGAGGGGAGAGGAGAAGAGTGGAGATGAGGAGAGAGGGCACAGCTAGAGAGCACACCACAAATGAATAACTATACACTAGATTTAGTTGAAAATGTAGAATATATACAAACCATTTAGAGTTAGGGTTGGGGCATCTAACCCCTTCCTTTATAGCACTCTATTGGGTTATTGCTATGCACATATGATCACATGATGGTGCTATGCACATATGATCACATGATATTGAGTGTGAACTCTCAACACCTTCCCTCAAGATCAACATCATGAAATAGGCCTTCCCTTAAGATGATGATTCTGGGGAATCGAAGAAGGACTGAACATTACATTCCATCACACCCCTTTAATGGGAATGTCCTTCCTTTGCATCAAACCAAGAGCTAGTCGGTGTTTCTTGAAAAGCTCTTTACCGAGTGGTTTGGTAAAGATGTCTGCAACATTCTCTTTGCTATCACAATGCTATAGTGTGATGTCACTAAGTAACACTCTTTCTCTAATGAAGTGCTCTCTGACATCAATGTGCTTTGTTCTGGAGTGATATACTCGATTCTTGACCAATGGTTGAGCCGATTGATTATCACAGGATATTGTTGTTGGCTTTGACTCTTGGCTTTGACTCATCAAAGTAATCTATTTCTGACAATAGTCTTCTAAGCCATATAGCCTCACATGCACCTGTAGTGAGTGCCCTATATTCTTCTTCAGTCAAAGATAAAGAAACAATTGGTTGTTTGTTTGACAACCATGATATAGCACCTTGACTAAGGAAAAATGCATATCCCTGTGTCAATCTCCTGGTCTCATGATCTCCGGCATAGTCACTGTCACAGTATCCATGCAACCGTGGATGACTTCCTCTGTATTCTATCCCAAATTGTCTTGTACCTCTGATGTATCTCAAGACTCTTTTGGCTACATTCTAGTGATACTATTTTGGATTTGCAATAAACTATGCTAGTGAGCTTACTGCATAGCAAATATATGGCCATGTGATAGTCAGATATATAAGAGATCAGATGAGCTGCCTGTAGTATGTGTCATTGACTGTAGGCTTTTTTGAATCTTTCGTAAGTTTCAAACTCTGTTCCATGGGAGTGTCTGCAATCTTGCAATCTGCCATATGAAACTTATTTAGGAGACTATCAACATACTTGAGCTAACTCATGAATGTGCTATCTGAATCTCTCTAGAACTCAATTTTGCCATCTTGGCAATAGGGCTGAAAGTTTCCTCATAATCTAGCCCATACTGCTGTGCATACCCTTTGGCAACCAGCCTTGCTTTATACCTTTCCACTGATCCATTAAACTTGCATTTTACTTTGTAGACCCATTTGCAACCAATAGGATTCTTGCCTTCAATCCCAAGTCTGATTAGTGGCAAGGGCATCCATCTCCTCATCCATGGCATTCCACCAATGACCATGTTGCACAGCCTCATCAAAGATAGTTGGCTCAGTATGTCCCATAACTTTTGTCACACATGCATAATGTCGAGTAGCATAACCACTATAAGTTAACCTGTCAATAGGATACCTGACTCTCTGTGACCTTCTCACTGGAGTGCCTAACTCTCCTCATTCATGAGGAGGTATGTACTTGCTTCCCTTGACTCCAAGTGTAGACACAGATGGTATACCCAGCTCACTGTCCAAACTGTCACTACATGACAAATCATAGCCACAATTTGATGCCCAGGGACATCATTTTCAGCTTGCAAAAGCACCTCAGCAAACTTGGCTTTCCCTTTATCTCTCCCCCTCACTGACATAGCAGTGTTAGTGGAATTGCGTAACCTACCAGACCAAGGATTCACTGTAGTAGAACCAATAGATGTAGGCCCAGATATGGATGTACTAATTTGTTGATTTTTATCATATGCATGACCTGTAGATCCATCTTTGGGATCCAAATTCCGTCTCTTTTCATCTGGTATATGCACATATGCCAAGCTACCAAACACTTTTAAATGGCTGACATCAGGCTTCTGTCGATACAGTTTCTCATATGGTGTGAGCATATGAATGCCAGCAGTAGGAGTGTGATTCAGCACATACACTGCAGTTGCAAGTGCTTCTACCCAATAATAATCAAGTAAGTTCTTTTCATTCAACATGGCTCTACCTAACGAACCAATCACCCCATTCTTACGTGTAGCCAGTCCATTCTGCTGTGGTGTATATGGGCATGTAAGCTCACATCTAATCCCATGATAGGCCAAGAAATCATCAAATTCATTTGATAGATATTCACCTCCATTATCTAATCTCAAGCATGTGATATATGACCCAAACTCCTTTTCAACATGTTGCTTGAAATGCTTGAAGGCAAGCAGGACCTCATCCTTATGTTTCAAAAAATACAGCCATGTATACCGGCTGAAATCATCAATAAATGTAACATAATATGATGAGCCTGTTGAGGAATGGTGCCATGAGCACATGTAGAGCAAAGGTATGAGTAAAGGGCAAGCTGCCACATGGCATGGAGGATTTATCCCACATGTGAGCAAGCATATGCATGTAAGTACCCTCACCTATAAAGGGGAGGTTCATTTGAAGTAATATCAATCAAGCACTTTGCACTATCTCAAGATTCTCTTTATGAGTCCAAGCTAATCTATCTTGGAACCTAATTGACTTGAGGTACATGTCATGAGCACTCTCTTCATCATGTTTGCACTTAGGTTGCATCCTCCTTAGATTAGTGTTGTATTAGGATGTTGTCTCAATGACTGGCAGAGTACGATCCTCACTTTGTCATGGTATCAGAGCTTAGGTCATAGCTCTCCTAGATTAGATGTAGATTTTTGATTAAGAGTTCTCTTCTACCTCAAGAAATTTCTATCATGCATTAGAAATTTCCGTTAGTCTCATTTCCATCTACTCTTCTTTATTTTGTGTCAGTAAGAGAGAATAGAGTTGCGAGAGAGTATGCTTTATTGGCCCAAGCATTTTGAAGGTGCCTCAGTAGATTCCTGGCCTTCATCTTAGCTCTATCTATGCAATCATGCAACTCCTTGATGATTCCTACTTGCACTGCATCCTTTTGCACAGCATATTGCACCTGACTAAATAGCAGCAACCGTTGTTCTCGGTGCCTCTACAGTAGTCGACTCGGCCTCAAGCAAGTAACTACAAGCCTGACACTAAGGCAGCTGACTGCAGAGCAAGCAACAAACAAGCACAAGATAGCAACATAAGCACCATCAAAGAGCAGCTACACAGCACATCAAAGAGTGACTACACAGCAGCAAAGGCCCTACTATAACAAACTCTGACTCGATGGTCTCCTCAATGAGCCCATCATCGCGACCTCTGAGCAGGGACCCCAATCAATGCCAGCTCCTTTGGCGACTTCCCACAGCTGCTTTTACTCTCGCGGCATCTTCATGAGGCGGGCAACCAGCTGCTCATGTAACCTTTGCTACCCTGTCAGCATAGCTCTCCTAGCCTCTTCTAAGAGCTTCTGAGGTGACTCTTCCAGTTGTGCTACTCCACCAACAGGCAGCTCTACTGCTCCAAAGCAAAGCAAGCTTGAAGACACATCAAAGCCAGCATTCAAAAATTGCTTGCCGAGCTGAGCTTTCATTTCTTGCGGAACCAGATTGACGGGCTACTTGTGTTTGCTCGTTGAGCGTCGTAGCTAAAGAAGGAGGCCGGCTAGGAAGTCTTCAACTCCATAGTGCCTCCACCACGACTGCATATAACCACCTCTCAGTAGCAGCGACCCAACCGAAGGCCACTCCATGAACCTACAAGTGGGTATTATCTCTTCCTCAACGTCCCACGACCCACGCCCACGTTGTACATCCCATCACTGCTGTTCATTTGGAGTGGTCTCTCTCCGGATAGTGGATGCAGAGGCTTTCGACAGAGCCACAGCTCCTGAGCTCCTCCGTCGCTGTCGTCAAGAAGGCTCAAAGCTCTTCTTTCTTCCTTCTCCAAGGCTTACCTTAGGCCACGTGGAAATGCTACGTGGTAGATAAGGTAGTAAAAAATTAACTATAGTTGAGTTCAGCTGCTTGGGTTAATTTAACCAGGGTATAGTTTGTGTAACCCTAGGTTAACTAATCTAGGTTAAAAGGTCACCACAGTGCCACCTAAGCACATCAACCCTTGCTAAGCACAGTATGGAATTCAGCATGTGAATCCCTATGCCACATCATCAAAGGCCCTCTTCTTCACAGAAACTTCGACAAGCCATAACTTGCAATCCAAGAAGAATTTGGCCATGCTCCAAAAAGGAAAAGTGATCGTCTTTTTGAGCTCTACGCGCTTGTCAGATAAGAATCATTGTTAGCAATTAGACACTACCAATATTGAAAGAAATCAATTGGTAAGACCTTTGCAACAAATGATAAAGCAAAGCATGAATGCACACATCATTGTCATAAGCATGCCAAAAGCACAAGTGTATGAGATGACCATAGCATGAAGCATGGCATCCACACATAAAGCATCAAGGCACATGGAAGAACAAAGCATCATGCATTAAGCTACATCAAGCGAAGAAGAGAATGACATCGACAACATGTATTGAGAAACAAAAACCTTGCCAACCTTGCCTATATTTTGTAAAACAAGCCTGACCACCTGAGAGTAGCTATGAAAGCACCCAGGGGAGGTATTGACATGTAAAAACCACACTTGACCACCTTGTAGCAATGCATGTACTAAGGGGAGGTGATGGAATGTAACTCACATCTGACCACCTTGCAGTAGCCAAAGGATCATGGCACCAAGGGGAGGTGTTGAGATATGGTGCCATGAGCACATGTAGAGCAAAGGTATGAGTAAAGGGCAAGCTGCCACATGGCATGGAGGAGATATCCCACATGTGAGCAAGCATATGCATGTAAGTACCCTCACCTATAAAGGGGAGGTTCATTTGAAGTAATATCAATCAAGCACTTTGCACTATCTCAAGATTCTCTTTATGAGTCCAAGCTAATCTATCTTGGAACCTAATTGACTTGAGGTACATGTCATGAGCACTCTATTCATCATGTTTGCACTTAGGTTGCATCCTCCTTAGATTAGTGTTGTATTAGGATGTTGTCTCAGTGACTAGGAGAGTACGATCCTCACTTTGTCAGAGCCTCCCATTGAGGTAGTGTGTGTGGGACCCCAGACATCAGAGTGAATCAACTGCAAAGGTCTACTACTCTCCTACAGATGCTTAGTGAATGGCAACCTTGATTGTTTTCCAAACTGGCATGCAAGACAAACATGCTCTAAATTAGTATACTTGAACTTTGGTAGGCCAACAACAATGCCTTTATGCTGCATATTTTTTTCAGCTTCTGAATATTAATATGACCAATGCGTTTGTGCCAAATTTCCAAATCAGAGACAACACCCGTACCATGGGTAAACATGGCAGCCTTTAGTTCCAGCATGCCTACATCTAAAGTGAACATTCTTCCTTGCCTCTTCCCTTTCACAAGCCATTACTAAACTCCTCAATGAAGCATCCATCCTTCTTAAACCGGACTTGCAAGTTCTGCTTAGACATTTGTCTAACAGACAACAAGTTCTTGGTGATCGAAGGCACATGCAACACTTCACGTAGCTTCTTGGTCTAACCATCATGGATCACCAGAGGCACAACACCCTTGTGTGTAATGACATGCTATGTATCATCTCCTATACAAACATAACCATGCACACCAGGAGTCATCTCATCAAACCACTCTCCATGTGGTGTCATGTGATTAGATGCTCCTGAATCAATATACCACATATCATCCAAGCCACCATCAGTAGGCTTATGATCCTGCACATGCATCATAGCAAATAGCTAATCTGAGGATGTCTCATGTGCATGACTAGAAGAGGCAAAATGACCATGCTGATTTGACCTTCCTTTTCGATTTGCTTGCTTCTTGAAACAGTCTCTGGCAATATGGCCAACCCTGCCACAGTAATGACATGTCTTATCACTATTAGGATTCTGCACTGTTTGTTGCAGTTGCTATCAACTACCTCTACCATGAGAAGCACCTCTCCCCCTACCTCTAAAGGCTCCACCTCCTCTCTGAGGTGACTGACTAGGGGTTTTAGGGACATGCCTACCATCACCTCTACCACGAAATAAACCTCCGTATCATCCACCATGGCCTCTCTGATCAAAGTAGAACACTACATCACTATTCCTTGAGCTACTGCCATTGGTATTCAGCCCAAGCTTCACTTCCTCATGGATCAGAAGAGCAACCAGCTCATTGAAATTCGGCATATTCTGCCTCATAGAAATAGAAGTGTCAAATGACTTATATTCGGGACCAAGTCCATTCAAAGTGACTACAACCATGTCATCATCATCCATAGGAACATCAATAGAGGCCAATTGATCAGTTTTAGTTTTGATATCAGTCACATTCCTGTATCGTTCTCCCCCTTCTTGACATATTGTAAAATTTATGTTTCAACTGTATCTTTCTGGCACTTGTTGTGGTGCCATAATACCTCGTCAAGATATCCAGGCATTCTTGGGGTATGTGCAACTCATAATCTACATGACCATGGCATCCAAAATACAAAGAGAAGGCCAATGTAGCACCTTCCATGCTCTCTCTAGCCAAGCCTTGTGGCTCTTGATTTGATCCTGAGTAGGATTCTTGACAGGCATGTCAGGCTTTGCCTCATCGCCAGTAATGAGATCCCAATACCCTTTTCCAATCAGGAAATCTTCCATCCGAAACTTCCAAATGGCAGAATTATTTTGATCCAACTTCTCTCCAACAATCTGTGTAATGTTGTCACTGCCACTAGCATTAGCCATGGTTTCCAACAACAGATTTCTGCAACTCTTTGCTGTTTTGCACAGTCAATAACTTCCGCATGTTACGTTAGATGCAAAAACTATCAACGAATAAATTGTAGCCAATATATAGGTCTACAACTTTCCAGTATAATGCAGGTCCAAATTCCGTAAGGTTTCACTGTTATTTGCTGCTAAATGCAGGCACCTACACACTTTTGATAGCAGTCTAGAAACTTCCAATCACTAGTTCAATGGATTAACCGGACTCAAAATGCCACTTTGCTACTATCACTGGCAAGGCATAGCATTTGTCAAGCTACTTGACATTAACATCCAACCACTGGGCATCCAAATACCATCACATATATCCATGAACATTGCAATATCATGCCTGCAACTGCATCTGACAATTTGACAGTAAGTTGTAAACTGTGACTTTTGCTGATTTTCCCAAGCTCATAACTTTTGACAGTAAATCCAAATGAACTTGCTTCCAAAGGCAAAGTAGAAGCTTGTATACTTGCCTCCAACTTGTTAGTTCAGACCAGCATCCAAATCCACACAGTTTGAGAAATAAACAGTCCGAAAAATGACAATTTGATCACTTTTGAACAAAAAAACAGCAGCAGCACTTTGTGTGTTTGGAGGAACATGGGAGTCCTAGTAGCTCACAGAGAGACTAAGACTCCATAAAAATGATATATGAGGATGTAGCAAACCTTTAGGGTACTGGAAAAGGAAGAAAGCAAGTCGTATATCACTTTTGAAGTCTCCAAAAGCTGTCCAGGAGCAAAAAAAAACGAGATCTACAAGCTGAAAGTTCTCCTCACTGAATAGGAGATGTGGGAGAGTTTTTTTCAGCCACAAACAACCTCCAGAGAGTAGGGCAATGAGGTTTGGAGAGACATTTCACAAACAACCTCCAGAGAGCTGGGCGATGAGGTTTGGAGAGACGTTTTTGCTTCTTACTACTGCATATACCTCTTGCTTGGCTCAAACCAAGCAGTAGTTGTCCAGAAAGAGAGATCAACTCCATTCTATCACACCCAAACAATAAAAACGAGTTGTGTTTTGTCAAAATACATCTCCCATGAGCAACCTATGGGTAATAGTGATCTCCCCTTAGCAAGAAGACATCAATTGGACAGCTCCCAAGCCAAATAGAAGCTGGAAATTGCTACTTCAATCCAAAAAACGAGATCTCTTATCATCACTTCGAAGCTTTAGAGTAGGAGAAGCACTCCCGCAAGCTTTCACAAGCAGTGGGCAACCAAAAGGCAAGGAATGGTAGCTCTAATACCATATTAAGAAAAATAAGAAGAGAGATATAGGAAGCAACCAGGAAGGAGCAATAGTCTCCTCAATCCGCTCATATTCACCCCACACAATACAATTGAACACCACTAAGGTCAACACCCATACATAGTTGATAAGAACTAGCTATGATTGAGTCAGTGTGACTCACCTTATTCACCTACTCACACAACACAAACAATAAGCGAGAGCTTGATTCCCAACAATCGGTTCGGTAGGAAACCAATTAAGCAACTATTTCGCAATGGCTATTGCTTCTACCCAATATTGATTCAGAAGATGCTTCTCACTAAGCATTGCTCTAGCACTATCTGCTAAAGTCCCATTCTTCCTTTCATCTCTTGCATTCTGCTGAGGAATATTTGTACATGTGAATTGTCTTCGAATGTCGTGATTTTTGCAAAAGTTCATAAATGTTGAAGACATGTATTCACCTCCTCTGTCTGATCTCATGACTTTGATCTTTCTGCCTATCTGGTTTTCTACCATGGCTTTGAATTCTTGAAATCTAGAAAAGACTTCAGATTTCTCTTTTAGAAAGTAGACCCAACAATATCTGTTGTGGTCATCGATGAAAGTCAAGTAGTAAGGTGAACCATTTATGCTACGCGGGTCTAGGCATAACCCCATACATTTGTATGTATCAACTCAAGAATACCTCATGCACGAGAGGTACTTCTGCCAAAATTGGTTTGCTTTTGTTTGCCGAAGCAGTATGCTTTGCAAACTTTTCCAAGAAACTATAGCTTCAGAATCCCGATTGCCATATTTTGATTCCTGAGATTTAACAAGTACTTAAAATTGACATGACCATATCTCTGGTGCCATTTTGCAGATAGTGGCATCTGTTGCGATTGAACTAACATGGCATGCTTTTCTAGTATTGTAGCTAGCATTCTATACAAGCATCCTTCCTTGACACCTTTTGCTACTAGCTGACATCTTTTGTATTTTTCTCTGATAGTGTGTTCATCTCCGTCGAACATGACGTGTTCCCTCAGTTGAAAAGGTTCTTGCCATAGAGCACATCTTTCACCAATCCTTTCATACCAGTGGAATTGTTCATAGGGATAACACCTGTCCATTGAACTGGATTTGTTGTATTGTCTGTTGTGTAGATGACATTTTTATGACCTTCTAATGGTTTCATCTTCGTTAACCATTCTTGATGACTTGTCATGTGAGATGATGCACCGCTATCGATATACCAAGGATCATGTTCTGCTTGGTTGACTTGATAGTAGAGTTGAAATCCTCTTTTGGATTGAAATCAGTGTCTAGGTACACTGTATCAGTTTGTTGCAATTCCTCGCTTGCAAGAAACATATTCCCATGCTCATTTGCAAAATGACTATGACTAGAATTTCCACCATGATGATTTCCTCTTCCATGGAAATTCCCTCTGGATTGACAACCTTGGTCGTATTACTTCTTGCAGCAATCTCTTTCATAGTGTCCAAACTTATGATAGTAGTTGCAGTAAATGTTTGACACGTAGGTGGATGCATTCCCTCGTCCTTGGATTCTTCCACGATTGGAATGATGTCCTCTTTTACTGATGCTAATGTTGCTGAGGATGATGTTGATGCTGACTTTGCTGATGATGTCCACTGCTCTAGAACAATCTACCTCTGCCTCTACCTCTGCTTCTGTTTGAAGTTGTGATACTTGATCGTTAGAATGGCCTTTACTTGCTTGAATGGTCTACGTCCTAAGTTCTTCGCCAAGTAGGACTGACTGGATCTCTTCCAGTGTTGAAATTTGCTATTGGATGGCCATACTCTGGACTAGATTCTCGTATCCCTCACCTAGTCCATTCAAGATGACTTGAACCATTTCTGTGGGGTTCATAGTCTCTCCTCCTGCTGCGAGTTGATTGTTGTAGTCTTTTATCCAGAGTGCATAAGCATGACCAGTTTCACTGCTGTTGTGGAAACACTGGTTGATATGGTTTCTTAGTGTGAGAGTCTTGGATGTGTTCTTGGACTCATAGAGAGCTGCGAACATATCCCATGCTTCTTTCGATATCTTAACTGTGTTGAGCTATCCTAGCATGACATCTTGCACATTCTGCTTGATCAGATAATATGTGTACTTGTCTTTCTTATCCCATTCTGCTTGAGCTCGGGCAATGGTAGGATTTGCTACAGGTGCAAAAACTGTTTGTGTAGCTATAGATCCCACTGTTGGTGCTATGACAATAGGTGGAGTAGAGCTACTAGTGGCTGGATCGTCCAATGGTCTAGGTGTAGATCCATGAACATACTCCCATTTGTCCTGAAGTACAAGAATGGTCTCCATTCAATATTTCCATGTGCTGTAATTGGAGTTGTCTAACTTAGGAGATGCCTCCAGATTGAGGTTGGTAGTCGAAGACATGGTGCAAGAAATTTACTCAAAGTGATGTGAAAATCATTGTATGAATCAACTTCAAAACACTGATTGTGCCAAGTGAAATCTGAACTATCAGTGAAGATAGAATGCAATAGATAAAATCCAATCTGTATTACAAAGCTTGTGGAAAATGATGCCGAGAATAGCCAAAAGGCTTTACAAGGCTGAAATGATGTGCATAATGCCATGAAATAGCCGAATAGGCTTTACAATGATGGCATGTATGTGTGAAATCAAATAATATGCTATCTGCCCATTGAACAATCGGCAATGCCTCTGAACACTCGGAAGTCTGCTCACTGAACTGATCAACATCAAGTTTTAGGTAATGTGATGATGTGAAACCGTATGTGAGCGTATGGACTGACTTCGAGTAGGTACTAGTCGGGAATTTTGGGCATGGCTTAGATTGGCAACTTGGGGAGACTCAAAGCATCCCCTCTATGGCGATCTAGTCTACTCTGATCTAGATCTATACCAACCATTAATCGATGAAAGAATAGCAAATAATTTCTTTTCTTTTGTTCTTTTTAAGTGCTGGGTCAGATGCGTCGATGTAGAGGCAGATGTGCTTGTAGGAAGTGGATTTGATGGCGAGGCTCAAAAGTGAGTAATACTTGCACCAAAATGTGTACGTGATGTGATGAACGCGTAGAGCATGAAAAATTGAGTGACTTTCCTTTTTGGAGCACCCTCAAATTCTTCCTGGATCAAGAGATACGACTTGATCTAGGTGGAGGGGTAAAAGGAGTGCAAATGTGCTCAATGATGATGTGTCACTATGGGTCACATGTAGTGATGATGTGGCACTGTGCCTAGTAAGAGGTGTGCCTATGGAGCAAAGTGTTAAGGTGGCAACTGTGTGTCACATGCAATGTGTGCACAATGTGCCTGGTAGGGGACTGTGCTTGTAGGGGTCAATGTGCCATGTGGCACTAATGATGTGGCAACTGATTGGGATGTTGATGTGGTAGTGTTGACTGGTCAAACTGGTCAATGATGATGTGGCTACCACCATGGGAGATGATGTGGCATGCTGACATGGCCTACTGATGTGGACCTGATGACATGGCAAATCATTGATGTGGCACCTGTGACTGGACTACTGATGTGGCAGTTATCGATGGTGATGTGGCCTATGTATAAGCTAATGTGGCAATCATGCCATGTGTCAAACTTTGGGAGCCTTATCTACCATGTGGTAGATAAGATGATGTGGCACATGGGCCACGTGTCTTGCCAATAGCCATCCAAATCTTAGAAGATTCTGTTAGGAATCTAAAGATTATGTCTCTGTCTTTGTTGGCATCGCATTCATGGAGGCGTTGGAGCACAGTGGATGAGTTGCTAGAGCACTAGAGCTTGCTTGGAGATCCCTGAGCACGGGCCATCAGTTGGATGCAGAAGGTCGTGGAGTTGAGTGTTGTGAGTGCACCGTGGAGAAGGCCCGTGAGGTCTTGGTTGCTGTAGAGCTTGGAGGTGCAATTCAGTCTGAAGTCCGGTTGGAGATGCAGCCTATGGGTGTTGCTACCTACTACTGTGGGCGCTGGGCACTGGAGAGCAGCCCTTGCTGCCTGATGAGTCTGGGAGCCCATGAGCTCTGTGCTATCTAGAGCGTCGCTTGCACTTAGAAGGTAGGCTATGGCGCTGGAGTATTTGATGGAGAGGCAGCTGCTGGGTTGCCAAGAGCAGGCATTGCAAGGCTCTCGTAGAGTTGGAGATTGTTGATGTAGAAGGAGCATTAGAGCCATATGTTGCCCCAGCTATTGACTATGTCATGTAGATGGAGGTGGCTGCATAGGTGAGCATACCAACAAGCACGTTGAAGCTACGTTGCTAAGAGTCGAGCTATTGGAAGCTAGCTATTGAGCTCGCCTACTAAACCATGATGCTAGAGTGTTTAGCGCAGGTGCTTTAGCTTGATGCAGGTCACAGGTAGAGCTATTGAAGAAGCCCAAGAGCTTCTAGAGCTCTCTACGAGATGCGCTATGGAGCTACAGATAAAATGCAAGAGGCGCTGGCCATGTTGGAGCAACCAGCAGTCGCTTGGAGTGCTTGGAGCTTGAAGCGTGAGTCGTAGTTTGTGGAGGAGCTATGGCGCTAGTTGTAGCTTTGAAGATGCATTTGTTGTAAGAGTTGCTTGAAGTTGCTTGTTGCTGGCAGTCTACTCATTGATGGAGACTAGAACCAAAGGAAGAGCAAGCCATCGATGAATACTTTGCTATAAGTAGAATCTTAGTGTGAAGAATAAGCCAATGTTGAAGGCGCTTAGATAGGCTACTGCAGCCTTTCTTTCTCAAAAAATGAACACTTTCTCTCTCAAAGAAGTCTAGGCTCTCAATGATCTCTCTCACAAGGTAGATCTCTCAAAGAACTCTCGACGGAGATGAATAGACGGAAATTCCTCTCAAATGGATGGAATTTCTCTATTAAAGAAGAAGTTCTCTCAACGGAAGAGAACACTCCAAAGATGGTTTTACCTACTTATATATTAATATAAAATTTTGGCAAAAGTTTATTGAGCTAGTTTTTTTAGTTTCACAATATTTGTAGAACATATTGCAATTTTATATATTTTCTTTTGAATTTTAAAGAAAAAGTTGTAAATTTTGGCAAAACTTTAATTTTTTTTGCATAAAAGTTTCAAATCTTGGCGAATTTTTCAAACCTTTATTTTATCAAGGCATACAAACTTTCGACACCAATATAAAAGTTTTGCTTCTTAACAAAACTAATAGGAAAAAATCATCCATGGAACACTCAATCTCTCGATCTCTCAATCAATCACACTCTCGCATACAGATCGCAGTGCCTCAATGGAAGGCAAGGAAGCTCTGATACCATGACAAAATATGAAGAGGGGAGACGAGAAGAGTGGACATGAGGAGAGAGGGCACAGCTAGAGAGCACACCACAAATGACTAACTGTACACTAGATTTAGTTGAAAATGTAGAATATATACAAACCCATTTAGGGTTAGGGTTAGGGTTAGGGCATCTAACCCTTTTCTTTATAGCACTCTATTGAGTTAGTGCTATGCACATATGATCACATGATGGTGCTATGCACACATGTGATCACATGATGTTGAGCATGAACTCTCAACACAATGTGCAATTTATATGCTCCAATCCTCTTGCAATGTGTCCATGAGGTACTCCAAGTGCTCTATATTTATTAACACATTCATCCAAGTGCTCCAAATTGATCAACCATGAGGCCCTTCCAATGCTCCAGATTGATTAGCATAGTCTCCAAGAACTGAGGCCAAGTACTATTCTAATGTTTTTTTTATTCACCAACACAACAACTCTACATTGATGTTCTCAAAAGTACGCACTCATGCTTTTGACAAGAAGACTGACTATATTCTCCATTTTCTACATCCACTCCATTTGGATGCATGGATCTATTCTCATCTAGCAATGTGTGGACTTCAAACTACAGTTTTACAATCTCTTGGTGGGACTCATGATTGGTAGACCACTGGTTGGCCATTCACATAAGGAATTGTGCACATGCCATTAGTTTCATGTGCTGAATCAAATTGCGGAGTCCCCACAACCCCTTTTGTAGCACCTTCTTTTGCATGGTCGCCCACCACAACCTTGCTTGCAGCACTTTCCTTTGCTCGCACAAAGTTCCCACCCGTAACTCTACAATGCACCCCTATCAAGACTACTTCTTATTAATGTAGAAGGACATAGCGCAACAAAACATCTACAAGAATTTTCCTCTATAGCTAACTCCCCACCACCACTTCAAAATTGTGGCTCTAAATTGTCAATCTCTTATGGTAGTCATAGATTAGGTGCTTTGGCATAATACCTATAGTCATAAAAGAATGCATTTCATCATACCATGACCAAGGAATCTCGAGTTGTAGTTCCTTAACTTCTTCCACCATGGCTTCCATGGACACCACATATAGCTTTGCATCCAAAAAAACATATTTGATGCCATTTGGGTGTTCTCATTAGGATAAGTAACCATTGTATCCTACAAACTAGGCCAATTCACCACTTTGAACTCTTGAAAAAATAGCATCCAACATGCTAAATGGCCCATTAATTTCTGTTGTCATACCAAGTACATCAATGTAGAATGGTCCACATGTAACATGTACATCTAGCTTAAAAGATAGTACTAGAACTCTTCACATAATATAGCATACCCAAAGCTATTTGGTTACTGAATAATACTTCTCCACTGTGCACAATCTTTGACTAGAATAATAGAATGGATGATACTAGCCCTCTACCTCTTCTTCTTGCAAGAGAACACTACTAATGGCCCTATCATATGTATCCAAGAACACATGAAAACTTTTCTCCCAATTTAGAGATAACATCACCATAAATAAAATACACATAAAGAATCTAGAGTAGTAATCGAGATCTCATATCTAGCTTGATGCAAGATCTATGAAGGCATGGCAACCATGCAATTCTAGAAGAAGCAGTTTGAACTTTGGTTGGTTGAGAAAACACTTCATAAAATACATGTTTGGTAGAAGTTTCATGATGCCACAACATGTAGCATTTTTTATAATTCTTTGATGAATAAAATCACATATGATAATTTTTGCATCAATCCAATATTTGACTATGTTTATAAAGAATTTATCACTATGATATCTTCTACTACCATTTATTTATGCCTAAGATTGCATTGCATGACGCTACTTGGTGGCTATAAGCATCTTCCTAATGTTATGACATCACAAAGCTTGTCAATCAATATGCTTTGTATTTATACAATTATATACTCATCTCCTTATATGAGTGCCACTCATGTTTTAACCCCTCCAATATGAGACAACTTAAAAAATCACTTAAGTTGTCAAATTGATATTCAATACATGAATTTCCTCTTTAATCATCCCAAAAGTTTTGAAAATGAGTGGTACGAAATAAAAGACCTTAGTCATTGTACAAGAATCTCTTAGCCCCACAAGTTACTGGGGCGGGTGGAGGTGGTATTGCCCCCCTTCCTAGGGCATTCACCAAGATATGCATTGCCTCATCAGTCAACACCATTTGAGCAACTAGTAGAGGTGGTGTTGCTATGGGCCTGATGGGGCACAAGGCTAGCCTTAAGCCTGGCCTAGGTGGTGGTCCCCACATAGTTGTTGCTGGTACCAACATTGGTGGAATGGAGGTACCAAGGCCCGCATTCATTGGTGAAATCAATATAGATGAGAAGGGACGAACCCTTGGAGGAGGTGGTAACTGGGGCATGGGAATGTTAGTTCCATGTAGCGGGCGGTAGGGTGGAAACTGTGTTGCTCCATAGTTGACGAAGGTTGGTGGCACCGGGGCTGTTAGAGGTTCATAAGGCACTCCATCTTGGAAGTTCCTAGTATCCCCTCGGCTTGGGTCTTGCCTTTGAAATTCCCTCATCCATGGATCTTCATCATCCATGTTCTCCCACTGGGGAGGTTTGGCATAAGCAAAGGGTCCTAGATCGACGAAAGTGGTTTTCGTCCCGGTCTGTGGTTCAAGAGCTGGCTGCTGCTGGCCTTTCCTCCCTGTTGACATACCGGCAAAGGGGTTCTCCATGTCTGCCGACTCTATTCGGCCTAAGCGGCCGAACATGTTGGAGAATGTACCTCTAAGCCTAGATGCAGCTAAAGGTGCAGGAGAGTTGGGTGAGGCTACACTTATGAACGGAGCTTCCAATGCCCTTGGACCCGAGGGGTCTTGCATCACTTCTTCCAGACTCTTTGTTTTGTCAGAACTAGATAGAGTTTATGGTCGAGGACCTACTAACAAGTGGAGGCTTGGGATCGATCTTCTGGATTCCCACCTAGGACGGATGGTGGGCTAAGCGTAGCTCGAAGCACTTTCTTCTGGCATGGGATCCTTTCGTAAAATCCTTCCGAACCTCAAGTGCATGTGGGATGCCTCTGGCTGGGCACACTCAGGCTGAGAACTGAGGTTCTAGAATTTTCTTTTAATTATTTGGCTACCCCAGAGGTATCACATCGATTGGCGGGATAGCTCTATAGCGATGGTTGGTGGGATCCTATTTCGCATCGGGTGGTGGGATATAGGTTTAGTGGCGAGCGGCGGCGTAAGTGTATAGCAGCGACAGCGGAGTAAGAATACCCACAAGTGGTGGGATAGATGTATTGCGAGATGATCGACATGATAGATCTTGCCACGTGGTTGACGGGAACAACTGCAAGTGCTATCCCTGCAGGCATAGGTATACGGTTAAGACAGCGGGTGGTGGGATCTTACCAATGCACCGATCGATGGTATAGTTATCGTGACAGGCATGGGGATCTAAATGGCGATGATTGGCGGAGTAAGCATATAACTCCAGGCGATGGGATCAAAATCACAACAATCGACCGAATGAAAACAATAACGGGCGACATGATGGGGGTAACACGATGAGTGGAGGGACACCAATATGACCACAGGCATGGGGGAGTGTTAGCCGCATTGGTGGCAGGGTAGTAGGATAGCAACGGTCAACGTGATAGCCCTATAGCAACAGGTCAACGGCTGTCAGATCGGCAGGATAGTAACTCTGACATGCATTAAATTGGTGCGACAGGGTAGGCCATGGTCAGAAGTTAGGTCGATGGGTTAGCTCTATGGCGCCAGGTCAACATGGTTTGACCAATGGGTTATGGCTAACACACCGATCGATGGGATATTTGGTCGACGAGATAGGGCTATGGCGCTGACTCGGTGGGATAGGAAACCACAATGTTGCCGACTGATTTTTGATGATTTCTGAAGATTTAGCAGTTTCTACTCATGATTTTTTGTGATGGGGGGATGCTAAACTACCTAATCTACCTACTCAATGAAAACAAAACACTTTTTGAAAGCCAAAATGCAAAATTTCAAAAAGGGTGAGTTCTAAGACACAAAACTACTTCAAGATTTGACAAGAATCCTTATTTTTGTTGTTTTTTGAGGTGATTGGACCTCACACACACCTTAGCAATCAAACCCACCAAGTTTCTATCAACTTGAAATACCAAAAAGCATCAAAGACAAGCTTCCAATGCTCTCAAATGGCTTTCCTACAAGAAAAAATAGTTTTTCGTCCTCACTCTCACTTTCTCCCTCTCCTCTCCTACAACTCCACTAACAAGCTCCAAGTTAAGCTTGAAGACTTGTGCAATGGGAATATATTGAAGGAAGACAAGTGCAAATGCAAAAGCATACCTTTTCTCCCCGACAATGGGTCTCGATGGTGACTCACATGTCATGGGGATGTTGAAGATATGCCCACGGAGTCTCCACTCCTAGCTACTCCTTTTGGGAGCAATGCATAGCACGAGTCATCCGCAAGTGTCACACAAGCGGCCTCCGGATTGTTGCAATGTGGTTCCATGTGAGAGAGAGGGAAGGGGAAGAGGGGAGTGGAGAGGGAGGAGGGAGGGAGAAGGAGAGAGGAAGAGGGGAAGGGAGTGAAGGGGGATAGAGTGGCAACCACAAGGACACTATGAAGGAAACAAGAGACACCCAAACACTCTCTTGGAAGAGAAGAGGGAGCTTGTATTCAACTTGTGCAAACAACAATGAAGACCAAAGTCAACCATTTGGCCTTTTATACAAGTCACCTTTTGAAGGGAGGGCCAACCCTTTTCCTTTTTAGCACTCCCCCTCTCTTTACAACCAAGGGCTCTTGGGCCTGTAGGGTGCCAAGGCTTATTGCTATTCTTACCATCTCTCCCTACTAGCAGAAATAGCGCTTGTGTTAACCATATTAGAGCACTTGGGACAAGCCTCTGGAATTAGGAGGTGGTCCTAACCAGTTCCCAAATAGTGCTTGTGTTAGTCTCATGCCTCCTAGGCTTAGGTGATTTGGGGCTCAAACTCCCTGAGCGCCCTCACGCCTTAAACCATTTGTGGTTCAAATCCATGCTTGAGGCTCAAAACTTGGAGTGGCAAGGCTTAACTTCCATGAGACGCTTAACTTCCACGAGACACCCCACAACAACCCTACACATTGCCTGGAATCCTTTGCCTCAAAATATTTGGGGATCAAACTCCCTGAGTTTGAATTGTACTCCTTTCATGGCTATTTTTGTTGGCATGGCTATTTCCATGGATGTAGACCTAAAGTGTGCACGTTGCTTGCACTCTTTGGTCTTGGTGTTAGCTAGAACATACAACCTATGCCTGGAATCCTTAAATCCTTGGACTTTGGAGGTGGACTTTGGTTATTTGGGGATCAAACTCCTTGAGTTTGAGCTATATTCCTTCCGTGTGCACATTGCTTCTAATCACTAGCCTTGGGATATTTGGGGGTCAAACTCCCAGAGCTTGTCTGTTGAAGTAGATCATGTAGCCTAGTCACCTTTAATCACTGATTATCCTACATTCGACAGCTATACTCTATGGATGTCAACACTGAGTTATTATCCTCGCAAGATGTAATCTCTTTTGTTCCAACTTTAATATAATACTATTATGGTAGGAAATTGTCTCTAGATGTAATCTCTTTTATTCAAGTTTTGCTTAATTAGGCTCTCAGCAATTGCTAAGTTATTATCCTCATCGAATGTAATCTCTTTTATTTCAACTTTAATACAATACTCTTATTGCAAGAACTATCTTTGGATGTAATCTCTTTTATTCAACTTCTGCTCAATGAGGCTCTCAATAATGGCTTAGTTGTTATCCTTTCCAGATGTAATCTCTTTTTTTTCAACTTTAATATAATACTATTATTGCAAAAACTATACCTGCCAAGAGAAAATAGTTCTAAAGAAGCACAAATGGCATACATTTTCCCTCGTTTTAAATTAGAATTTATTGCAACTAGTGTGATCATTACTAGTTGCAGTCATTGCACAAGGAAATACATTTTCCTTGGTTTAGAATTAGCTGCTGCAAGTAGCACTAAAATAGCTCCAAGAACCAGCACGATGGTCGGTTAAGAAAATACATTTTCCTTGGTTTAGTATTAACTATAAGAAGCACTAAAGTAGCTCCAAGAACCAGTATGATGGTTTACATTTTCCTTGGTTTAGGATTAACTATTGACCAATTGTTTTAAACTATTAATGCACTCTCATTACACTATAACAAGATGCTATTCCAACCACCAAACTAGTTCTAAAATTGCCCGATGGCATACTAAGAACATAAATTAAACTATTTAAAAATGCAATTATTGATATGGCCCTTGAGGGGTGCCCTTTTATAGGCAAGGCCCATATTGATATGGCCCTTCATGGCCATATCGGCATGAAAGGGGACCCATCAAGGGCAAATGATGCAAAATATATGAACAAAAAAACTCCATCATTGTGGGACTCTAATGCGGGTCTCACGTGGCCCACAGCCAATTAAGGTCTAGGTGGTTGCATAATGAAATACATTTCGCTTCATTTAGCAGTAACTACAACCAACACTAAAATAACTCCAAGAACCAACGTGGTAGTCATTCCAAGCCAATGTCACCACCTTATTAGCGCTATTGTCAAGAATCTAGATCTACATGGATTTTCATGAGTTTAGATCTGCATGCAAAGTACACTTTTCTTGTACCAGTGTGGAAAAGTTGTGGATAGATGAAAGGTGGCAAGTTGTGGCAAAAGCCTTTTTGATAGATGACAAGTGGCAAGTTGTAGATAGATGACAGGTGGCAAAGAGCCATCTTGAGTCAACCACTAGACTGTGTAGTCAGGACAAAGTGTAACATGTAAAGATGCAACATAGAGACAGTGTAAAGGAGGCAAAACTACTTTGTAGTGATGTGTGTTAAGCTCTGTGGTGTTTAGAACATCAACTTTTGACAAATTACATCTTATTATTATGCCAATGTTATGCCAATAAAAATTCTAGCAAGACTGCAAGTTCTCCCCAAATTCAAAATCTCACCCAATAGTATGTTGCACTAGCAATAGTAGTGGTAGTACTAGTATAGTAGTACCACCAGTACAAATCTTATTACCAAAAGTAATATTTGTTTTACTAATGATAGTACATCATATGTAACCCTATTATGTGAGTTCAACAAATGGGTTTTTATTGATTCTATTACTTGCATATTATATACATAAGAAACTAAATTATGGCCCAAATATTAAAATACAAGGGTATTGTACATTACAAAAGTTTCGGAAGCTTGATAGAAGCTCCCAATATGCCACATGAACATTTGGAAACTCTTTGGTAAGAGTGGTTTGTGTCAAGTGATCTAAAACTCTAAAGAATGGGCCATAGGTTCAAGTCCCTACCTTGGATTGTTGTGATGATTTGTAGTCTTTACATTGAGACAAATTAGTGAAATTTACCTCTGACATAATCTCGATGATTAAGTTTGAAGAAGGCAACATCATTTATTGATTGAGCAACAAACTTTTATGCCTTATGGGATAGAGGCAAGTGATATCATTCTAACCAAGACAAAGGTAGAAACACACGATCATTACCATCTTGCTATCTTGAACTAGATAATGACTACAATCTTCAAGCAATATACTTTAATGAAACAAGAACTAGAGACCCTACCATCTACATTAATTAATCACAACGCATTTTTGACCAAACTCAAGACATGTAGTCTTCATTATAGCAATTTATCCTTTTGTAGCGTGCAATTTGAGTACACTCTTACAATATATACAATAGATATATATAATTTTGAAGCATGCAATTTAAGTACACTCTTACAATATATACAAGAGACATTAGACCAAATTATCCAACATTCCTAATTGGGGACCTAAATATTGAGACTCCATGAATAAGGAGACGTTGAGCTCAAGGAGCAATTGTCAAACAAGAGGTGACCAGCCTGCTCAATGAATTGGCCAAGAATGTAGCATAGAGGTGACTTGGAACTGCTTATACAAATGAGCAACGGTGGCCAGAGCAAGTGAGGACATGTTTCTAGCATGGCCTTTAATCCTTGCAATACAAGGATAAGCCTCCCCCTATCTCTCCATCAGAAGTGAGAAGGAATGAAACAACTTAGTGATGCCTCCCTTTATCTCTCCATCAGAAGTGAGATTTACAAGGGAAGGAACAAAGCTCAAGTTGTTTTGGGAAAATAGGGTGAGTTCGGACTGCAAACGTGATGCTAACTTGGGATAGAAGACTAACTTCAGACTTGGTGCTTCCGTGTGACTGAATGCTTAATTTATTGCACTGGTTTTTGGAGCGAGGCTAGTCTAAGAATCTTGACTCAATTGCCCTCAGACTAGATATTGCAAACTTTCATAATGTAGGAAGCATTCTGCTGACCATGAGCTTATAGCAACAATGCCTACTGTGAAAGATCGAAAGGTTGGTTCTGTGTTCTCTTGCAAGGTTCTGTCTCTAAGAAGTAATAGATTCTAGAGCTTCCACCATCTCCTTTGCTTACATTTTGATTTCTCCATAATACCAATTCTAATTAATTCATTTATGGACTCAATAGCTTAGCTCAAGATTCGACTATCGTAACAAGTCAAACGACGTCCTTTGGATGCTTCACTTTGGTCTTAGCGTCTTACAACATCGCACACATGTTGTGTGTTACACTCAAATATACAATCTTAGCTCTATGCCATTTTGATAACTTTATTTTTCCTGGTTTAATATGGAGATTGTAATGGCTCGTGGTATTTTTTGCTAGAGCGAACCATTGTAGGACTATTGCATGGATCGCATCTCTCTCAAAGACACATCTCGGTATAGAAGAGGTACTCAACTATGGTTATCTCTGAACGTCAAACATCATTTCCTCCCATAATCCTCCGCTTACCCCCTGTCCATAGCCACAAACTTCTATCCTCCTAAAAACAAAATAGGATGCCAAGTACTGCTTTAGATGGATGCTACATAAAAATTCAAACCACGCCTTGCACCATTCGAGTTCATCTCCACCAATGAAACTTGAATGTTCACTAAAGACTTGCCACTGGAATTTGCCAGGATCTCAGTTGCCAATAACATTTTTCGGCCAAACAATGTGAATTCCATTCAATGGGCCTACCCTAGAGTGTTATCCAAAGCAAGAATATGTCTTTTGAATGAAATTGATGGATGCTACCTAAAAATTCAAACCACGCCTTGTGCCATTCTAGTTCATCTCCACCAATGAAACTTGAATGTTCACTAGAGACTTGCCAGTGGAATTTGCCAGGATCTCAACTACCCGCCAACAACACTTTTCGGCCAAACAAGGTGAATTCCATTCAGTGGGCCTACCCTAGAGTGTCATGTATGAAGGAGCAAGTGGTCCAACCAATAGATGAAATTTCTCCCTGTCTATGCATTCGTGTCTTCGTGTTGGTCCAAATATGGTCGATTGTGGATCCATAGATCATTGTTGACCTGTTGTTGATTTGCACATCTTGTGGTGGAGCATGAAGTCTTCTACTTGAGCCACGCTCGGGGAAAAACTATTGAAATCAATGTTGAAGTCCCCAAGCAAGAATGTTGTAGTTGAAGATAGAGCGACGAGCTGCAGCAAATTTTCAATGGCTTGAAGCAATTTGTTTGTTCTCATCTTTGGTGATTTGTACATGCTAAACACTACAATTTTAATTTGATTTGCCTATTCAAACAGTGTCAGTAAGATCTGGCACCTATCACTTTGAACATGTTGGTGGTAGAGAAGTTCTATGTCTCTTCTATATGATGTGGCAAGCCCAATGCCGTCATGGATGTGAATGTGCAATACTGGTGGTGGGAGAGAAGTCGATGTCACTTGGTTGGTGCGTGTTTCTTGCAAGCATGGGATTGCGGCACCAAGCATGCTCTCACAACTCCTAACATCGTGTGCATGATGAAATAGTGATTGTGGATTGAGAGTTTGCAAGCTTTTAGTGCAAGGGTTTGCTTTCATGAGGTTTGTTTGTTCGAATGGTCACCAATAGTCTCTCTCAATCTTGATATTTCTTCTTGCACCATTGGGTCAACTTTGATACATTTTGGTTCAACTTTGATAACAGAAAAAGGTTGGACGGGTTGTGCACACACGATAGAGTAGTATAAACTAGGCAATGTGCTCTTATGTTTGAAGGATCAAAGCAACAACTAACTCCATTGCAATCCCTTATGAGCGATGCATTGTCTTGGTAGCTACCGATTGCACGGGGAACTGTTTCCGTGAGATGGTGTTTAAATGGTTTTTTCCAACTTCAAACTCGTAGATGACTTGAAGTATAGGCGTCCCATTTCTAGGTGTCTTTGCTTTATACAGATGTTTATTTTTTGAACGTGTTTGCATTCCAGTATGGTAGCCGTATGTCATTTGGATGCGCTTCAGTGACCATTCACAATTCCATCCTCTATGTTCAAGTTAGTTGAGCATATTTCTACGATCATACCTGGTCTTAGGCGTAGCTCAAGGTGAAGTATGGCTATCTTCTTGGGATCTATTGGAGTTCTAACAGATTTGCTACATGATTTGTGCCTTACATATTTTGCTTTTAGTACATGTGGAGTTGTTCGTGACATGTTGAAAATGTATTCGTTGTGGCTGTCCTTCGAAGAGTTTGTGTAGAAGAGGTGCGAGATAGTGTGTTTATGTGGCGGTTCTTTGAGGTGTCTAGTGTTGAAGAGCTCAAGGTTGGCATCAGATTGTGATCCACAACTCTGATCTTGTTGAGGAGGGTAAGGAAAGATGCATTGTCATGGCGCATCGGTTTATGTAGCTTGTAGTAAACAACTTTGACCTCCAAAACAATCCCAACATAGCAGAAGCAACCTGTCTCTCAAGGAATATAAACGAGTCCTTGGTGGGGCTTGCTTGGCACAAGTCCCCATGGAGCAATACGTCTACTCCACCAAATGGCTGGTCGTGGTTGTGTTTGATTTCTCACATGTGCGAGTCTGTCGCAAATAAGGTGTTCAGCCCTATGAGCGAGATTTCATATGTGACCAGCAATTGCACCAACTTGTATGACTCAGATAGAGTCTACAATTTCTCTACACAGCGTGTGGTGTAAGTCAATGAAAGCAATGGGAGGTGGAGCATCGAGTGCAAAGTCATACTGCCGATAGCGTGGGTAGCTCTTCTAGTGTAAGCGAGCACTAGGCAAGTCAATGTTTATGGTGTTTGGAAAGCAAAGCATTGGAAAGTCAATGTTTACGGTGTCTGGAAAGCGTGGGCGGCTCTTCCAATGTAAAAGCGAGCACTGGGCAAGTCGATGCTTATAGTCCAGGCAAGCAAAGCAGTGCTTAGACTAGTAGTAAAAGCATGAAAGATTTCCTAGTCCCCGCCTCCTTGGAAAGGAGAAGATGCAACTGCGTTGGAGGGTCAATAATTTTTTCCAACATGATGTCTTCTAGGATTGCTACTCACAATTCAGCTTTCAACCTAGCTTATAGTATTCACTGTTTGCCAGCATAGAGTGTCAGAGGTGTTGATGGCCATGTCTTGCCCTCTTGATCCTGTGCAAATTCATTTCCAAAGCCCAAGTTGAAGTTCTCATTAGCTATACTGGAAATGCCCTCGCCTTCTTGGGTAGTCTTATTGCTACAAGCCTTTCTTCCACCCTATTTAGCTGGCTTGTTTTAGCTGGCATCACCATGTTCCTCAAATAGAATTTTGGGATTTAAAGTTTCCTTAACTGTTGTAGGCAAAGGGAGCAAATGCAATGTGTAATGGATGCAATTTTGCGAGGGCGATGTCTTGTTGTTCTAGAATGGATGTACACATGGAAGGCACCTTCTTTAGCTTTGAATCGAATATCCTTGGTTAGGATGTCACTTTCTACATGCTTGCATGATGGTATTTTGAGCTTGTGCCAAGGCATTGCTCTTTCAAAAGTTGATGTGGAGATGTGCTTATATAGGATGTCTAGCCCACGAGCTGTATGTATGTATGTGGAGATGACTCGTCATCCCACATCACATTGTTAGCTAGAGATGCAGTTGCAGTGTGGGTGTGTGGGGCAATAGTTCATTGAGACGTTTCTTTGTTTGTGTGTTTGCGCACATCTATTGGAGCGTTTCTTCGAAAAGTGTGTTCGCAAGCACTTGGGCTAGCCCTTTTTCAGATGAGTAAGCATTGCTACTGTGTCGAAAAACTCGATGCATCGCAAGACAAGATACAAATCATTGCGCACTTGGAATCGAAGACCATCAACAGCAAGAAATCTGTGTAATGTTGAAAGTCCATAATTAGACAACAATATGAAGAGTAAATCAGCATCACCGTGCAACACAAGAGGTTGTATTCCCACCCTAATGTATGTATATTCTTGCGCTAGTTCAATAGAGATTCCATATCGGAGTTGAACATTGGTTTATATCCTATAAGATGAGCTGAAGCAATTGGTATGCCTACGCATGTCATTGAAATGTGGTGATGAATCTAACGCTATTTATTGTGAATTGCTCTCAGGGGTGACAGCCCATCAACAAATTGCATGTAGTGGCTACGCTGTGACTGTGGTACTCCATGAATGAGGGGCATAATCCAATGACCTTCGTGTGAGCACCATGAAGCTTGACATCAACCTCTGAACCATTGCGCAGTACAATGCGGCCTTTCAAAGAGGGAATTGAGGACATGTCTTGCAGGCTGCTGCATGTATAGTAGAATGGTCGAGCCGGGTCACGGCTTACATGAGAGCTTGAACATTTACCACATTGAAACTCAACGAGGGGGCTGTTCCAGTTGGAAAAACGTAGAACTGCACTTACCTGGATACATATTGATATAGAAGTTAGGGATGCAAGCTATTTATATGTGCTTGTGATTCCATGTACTGATGAAAAAACAAAGAGTTGCACCTGTTGGTCATATTATTTGCTAGACCAAAAATTTATCGCAGACCTGCGTCCGGTTGGGTCGACTCGCACGCGTGCTCCGCGTCCAAGGAATTGGCATCGTCAGCACAGGACGACCCTTTGTTTGATTCGAATTTCTTCAATTTTGCCAAAGAACACACCGTCCCACGACGTCACTGATAGCACACCCAAAGGAATTCACAAGAATTAGGACTAAGAAAATTAATGAATCTAGAAAGAGAATACGAAATGCAAAATACAGGAGAAATTCGATTGTGGAGCGATTAACTGGGTGGTACGTTTTCCAAAGGTCCCACTCCCTATGTCCATTGACTCTACTACTCCCTCCAAGCCTGCGAGGTATATAACAGTTATAAAATGATAAAATACTCAAGATACCTTATGCCTTTTTGCCTACGCGTAGCGCTTACTCGACAAATATCGATAAACACTGCTTGTAATGCCTTCAAACGCTAGACTAGAAAGCTCTTCTTTGATGCTCAGCAACGTCTTGGGATAGCGCCGATGCTATGAACTCCTTTATAGAGGCGCTCAACTGCATGTACGTCCTCTGCGACCGGCAACTATCCAAATTAGAACACCAACTATGCTGGACACTATTGGCGCTTGCCCAAGACGGATGGCCAAAATTCGAAACTTTGAAAACGGTTTCATTACTATGACCTAGGCAGGCCAAAAATCTTATTGCGGACCAGGTTAATCGAAGGTCAACGACCAAGGTTGACCGAGACATACACAGTCTGAGGCAATCCTTGGCTTTGTCACTCTCACCAGCGCGCGTTTCTAGCAGGAGAATTAGGGTGGTGCACCATGCCTAGGTGAGCACAGCCTCCTGCTTTCATTAGATTTTACAGATCTTTTCAGTACGTTTCTTTAATCTTATAGAAATGTGGTGTTGTTTTGCGATCGCATACTTTTACTATAAGCAAAGAATCCTGTCTGTAGTTATTGGATAGCAGGAAATGCTTTCTTTATACGAGAGAGAGAGAGAGAGAGAGAGAGAGAGAGAGAGAGAGTGGCAAGTAAATTGCACTGTCCTTGTATATCAAGATGATTCCTTCGTGTGGTTCGTGTCTTTATCTGAGATCAAGTTAGAATACTGGCTCAAGCTTTTCTTGTGTTTTTCCATTTTAGTTTTCCCCTCAGATTTGGTCATTTGTCTTTCCACAACAGGTATTACTGCGACTACTGCGATACCTACCTCACTCACGATTCCGTAAGTGGACTCGTATTTTATTGAGGTGGATTTTGATCGCTGAAAGCATGTGAATATTCACATTACGCTGCTTGAGACCGTGCCTGTCATCATCTAACAAAACACTCGTTGGAACGGAGCCGAGTAACCTACAATACAGCTGAATGCCTTTTTGAATCGTGTGTATATGAAGTTTCTCACGACCTTCTTTTGCCTTGTCCAACGTTCTTGCAGCCATCTGTGAGGAAACAGCACAACCAGGGATATAAGCACAAGGTGTGTTGGAATACATGTGCTCCCTCTCAGATTTTCTTGTTTCTATGAATCTCTTGCTAAAGATTGCGTGTACAATCAGGCCAATGTCCGCAGCTACTATCAACAATTCGAAGAGCAGCAGACACAGAGTCTTATAGATCAGAAAGTCAAGGAGCACCTTGGACAAACAGCAGCCTTTCAACAGCAACTCGGTGCAGCATATGCATTGCAATCGGGCCCATACAGGCCTCCTCTTGCAGCGCCTGTCCTACCTCCTCCCTCACTGCCTGTACCAGGGTCTAGTCCAGCGGCAAGTGGTCCACTCTTACGTCCCCCTGTTTTACCTCGTCCAACAGGTACAAGTTCAGGTATGGTGATTAGAAGCCACTGCAGGTATGCTCAACAGAAGCTACACCTGATAGCCAGATTCAAACATCAATGAGGTGTCGGTATACAAGACGTAAATCTTCATGTTCAACTTAATTCTAGGTTCGTTGTTGGTGAAATACTTGGGCGTTATAACTGGAATCATCAGTGGCTTTATGATATTAAAAGTTCAATTTGCAAGACATGCTGATGTGCTGTCCTCATTATGCTGAAACGGTAAATTTTTGAGGGCAAGTTTTCAATACTCACCAATGGTGGTCAATTCATTTGATTGGCATGCTGATCTAATGTGCTGGAGTGGAAATCAAAGGAATTCCAAGTTGTGTCTGAGGGTTATGAAGTGATTGGATGGTTTGAATACCTTTCCATGAGCACACCTTGAGTTGTTTTTTGCTTCTCTCATATTGAAAATGGTTACACCGTTTTGCCCTACAGGGCAATTGTAGATTGGCAGGAACAAGTGCTTTAGTACATGTAACATGCACTTTCCTGGGGAGAACATATGCTTGCGTTAATTCAATACTCAATATGAATATCATTATCAATTGACCCTGGTGGTCCATGCGTTCAATGGGTTGGTGGAGTTGGACTCAAGGGTACTTCCAAGTGTAGGTATGTGTGTTTGATTGGAGAGAGAGAGAGAGAGACTCCTCTAGAGGCTGTTTGTGGCCTGTGGGACTACAGAACTTAACAAAGATAGCAGTGGCTAGCAGTGTGTGTTAAGGGATGGTTGATAACTGTTTACAAGCATTCATGGTTTGGATGTTTTATGTGCCCAACGTATTCATGCAACCCTGATGTGAGAGGAAGTGGACAAATCTGTCATGTCCATTGGGTCATGATGTAGGTTGAAAACCATAAACTCCATCACGCATAGGAGGGAGGATCCATTCGAATGATTCTACCCTACATAGAGACTAGAGCAGAAGGGATATTCTTTTTGCGTTAATGCATTTACCATATTGCAGAAGGCATATTTGCTTTAAAACATTCCTTTTACAAAACTTGACATGCATAGGATTGCGGAGCTGCATTTTATCTTACACCCTCAAGTGAAGGGCTGAGATTAAGCTTAAGCACATGATGGAGGGTGGAGATCAAGGCGCCTAATGGAGAGCTGAGAGCTTTGCACATAATGGGAATCTTGGCGCCTAGTGAAGTGCTGAGATCTTGGCACATAATCGATGGCTGAGATTGAAGTGCCTTCTCTGTTGATATCCTTTCTTAGATTCTCTTGCAAATCCATGGACAAGATTAAAGCGGTTCCTCCTTTGATCTCCTCCCTTGGATCTATTAATGCAAAGATCAAAAGATGAGATCAAAAGATCTTTGCATTGATCAAGGGTCTATCATTGATCCCTCATATCACTATTATTTCTCCAGAGCCAAAGGACAGATTCTCACTAATAAAACACAGATGCATTACTTGGACCGCAGACCAGTTTTTCACTAATATTACCATGACATTCAGGAAGCTTAGCCTTTAGGTAAATTTCAGTGCACCTTATGGAGCCTCTGGCGCTCCCCTCTGAAACCTCAAGTTGGGTCAGCTCTGCACTCATGACCAAGAGGAACCTGAGATTTCATCTTCAAGAGGTTATAATACTTAGTTTCAAGCTCACAGTGAATAACAATTGAAAACCTAAAATCTGGATTCAGATCATGCTCTAGCCTCTTAATTAAATTGATTCCAAATATTCACAATTCCAATACTCTAATTTGAGACTTCAGTTTACCTGATTGTGAAAATAGCTAAAAACAACATTTTTGAAATTTAATACCACAAGTACACCCGCCAATTTTATTTATTGTAAACTCTCTGCTACAGCCGAGCCCCACTTTTCACAATCACTGGACACTAAGAGTGCTACATACAAAAGATAATGGGTCGTCTGATCTCAGTCGTGCAATGCAACAATAAATGAAATATGAAATAACCATAAAGTGGTAAGAGCATGAG
Organism: Dipteris shenzhenensis; assembly: GCF_047967505.1. Taxonomy (NCBI): domain Eukaryota; kingdom Viridiplantae; phylum Streptophyta; class Polypodiopsida; order Gleicheniales; family Dipteridaceae; genus Dipteris; species Dipteris shenzhenensis. Next base: position 25,504,671 of record NC_141597.1, read on the forward strand.
CAGCAAGGTCTTGGATGTCAATGGCAGTAGTAGTAGGAGGTTTGAAAATTCTTACAGGGTGGAAAAATGGCATGAGCAATTAGGGCAAGTAAAAGACAGCAAAGCTCAAGAGCTTTGAGGTAGGAGACCTGGGGCTAATGAGATGGTGAGGTAAAAAAAGGACAGAACCAATCAAAACCATTCAGCAAGATTGCCTGAAAACCCTCTTGGATTTTGTTCTTATCTTCAACTGCTAGAACTTACACACATCTTAACAGGAATTCTTAAGGAAATCTTCATGGATACTCTGACATGGTAGATTGTGAATAGTCGCAAAGTAGAATTTGATTGAGCCTATGTTAGCCTATGGAAAACAAAATCATCATGTTAGCATTAGATGAAAAAAAGCTTACAAACTCAACTCTCGGATCAGTGTAGAAACATTCGTTGGCAACCATTCTTTGTAAAGGATTTAATGAGAATAGGCTTAAAAAATTAGGAGTCATGAAGTCTAATTAACTGCTCATGACCATGGATCATGCAAAACATGGTCTCTTCTACAGGCAATTCAATATGCTGAGGAAACTTTTACATCCTGGGCATGACCTACAGATTGAATGGGTGGAGAGGTTTACAAATCAAATGGATGAAGTGGCCAAATGAAATGGGTGAAGAGGAAGCGACAAAGGACAGGGATTTACACGAGGAAGCCTTAGATATACACCTTGAGATTCTTACATTGAGATCAAGACGGGGGTACATTGGGCCACTGCTCAATCTTCACACCTTCCCCTCAATGAGGTGATCCACACGCTGCTTCATCGCCATTCTGTGTAGGCATCTTATGGATGGGGAGCCGGGTGGGCATCTCATGAATGAGAAGGTGTGAAGATTCACAGATTGGCCTAATGCATAGTAGTCCAATGTACCCTAATCTTGATCCCGCTATATCTGTCGTATGGTCTAAATGTAAGACTTCCTCTTATACATCTTATGGGTAGGCATCGTATGGATGAGATGGGTAGGCATCTTATGGATGGGGAGCCGTTTGGGCATCTCATGGATGAGAAGGTGTGAATATTCACTGATTGGCCTAATGCATAGTAGTCCAATGTACCCTAATCTTGATCCTGCTATATCTATTGTATGGTCTAAATGTAAGACTTCCTCTTATACAGCGGCCAGCCCCTTTGTCTTTCAACAGCCCCTTCTGGTAAATTTCTAGATCTCCTCTGAGTTGGTGACAGTGGCTTCTATGTTTACACAGAAAATTATGGAAACTTTTATTTGAATGTCAGCATCAGGTGCATAAAGCATATGATTTCTGCCATTTCAACTGCTTTTTATGAGTTTGTGATTCGGGGATAGCCGGACATGTTTTGTGAAGGGCATTGGTAGCATTCCTTTCATTACGACCGCGGGAGAGGAGAAGGATATCTCTGGAGTACTTTATGTACCCAACCTTTGCAAGAACTTACTGTCTGTAAGTCAGATGGACAAGAACAACATGTCAGTTCTCTTTGAGGACAGCAAGGTCACCGTGACATCCAAAGCAAATGGACAGATGGTGGCCCAAGGAATCGAAGAAAACGGACTGTACCGCCTCAGTGCAATGTTGGTTCATGGAGACAACGTAAAGTTCAAACTTTGGCATGAGCACTTCGGTCACGTCAATGATGGAACCTTGGCTGAAATGTCAAAGTCGAAGATGGTGGATGGACTTCCACCCATTACAGGCAATGATGGTGTCTAGAAGGCAAGCAGCACAGGGACAAGTTCCCACAAGAGACCTCGTTTCGGGCCAGCAAACCACTTGAGTTGGTTCATGCTGACATTTGTGGCCCAATGTCCACAGCATCGTGGGCAAGATCTAGGTACTCACTTCTCTTTGTGGATGATTTCAGTAGAATGACCTGGGTGTATTGCTTGGCTAAAAAGTCACAGGCTTTCAAGAAATTCAAGGACTGGAAGGCCAGAGTTGAAAATGAGACAAGGGAGAATGTCAAGATGTTCCGTACAGACAGGGGGGGAGAATTTACCTCCAATGAGTTCAACACATTTTGTCGCAAGCATGGGATTAAGCGACAACTCACCACAGCACGTACATCTCAGCAGAACGGGGTAGTCGAGAGGAAGCACAGAACCACCACGGAGACGGGGCTTGCTATGATACGAGAAAGGAACCTTTCTAAAGCCTATTGGAGTGAAGCTGTCAATATAGCAGCACACATCCTCAACAGGACCAAGACAAAGGCCGTCAAGGACGAGACTCCATATGAGGCATTTTATGAGAGGACCAAGCTTGATTCTCGGAGTAGAAAATGTATCTTTGTTGGGTATAGCGAAGAATCCAAGGCCTATCGACTCTTCGACCCAGTAAAGAAGCAGATCCTTATCAGTTGGGATGTCATCTTTGAGGAAAAGGAATCTGAACCCCAGGAGGAGCCTCAGGTTGAGGAGGAGGAGATTGTTCAATCCCCGAACCCACCCCGCCTCAGGTTGACCATCCAAGAGGTGGCGAAATCGGAAGTTGATGTTCCACAAGGTACTGAGGAAGAGCAGGATGTTCTAGAAGCAGTTCCAGTTCCTCCTCCCGCTGTGCCGCAATGGTACCTAAGAACATTGGAAGACTCTCGGGTCACCGATATACCCGAGAGTAGCAGTTTCGGATTACGTCGGTCCCAACGTCTTAAGAAGACCCCATCCATGAACTTTGCGTTGGTGGCTCAGCTTGAAGAGCCAAGGTCCTTCGAGGAGGCAAAGGACAATCCAGAATGGCAGGTTGCCATGCAGGCAGAGATGGATGCTATCCTGAAGAACAATATTTGGGACTTAGTGACCAGGCCTCCGCGATGGAATTTGGAAAGTCATCGGCACTAAGTGGGTATACAAACCTAAATTCAAATCAGACGGCAGCCTGGATAAGTACAAAGCAAGATTAGTGGTCAAAGGTTTTGCTTAGACTGAAGGCATGGATTTTGATGAAACTTTTACTCCCACAGCTCACATGGTTACTATCCGGACAGTGATTGCCCTTGCTGCCCAATTCCATTGGCCTTTTTTTTCAAATGGACGTGAAGTCCGCATTCCTTAATGGAACCCTGGAGGAGGAGGTGTACGTAGAGCAGCCACAGGGCTTTCAAGATCCAGGGCCCCCATTAAAGGTTTGCAGGTTGAAGAAGGCGTTATACGGGCTGAAACAGGCCCCCAGAGCTTGGTACCAAAGGATAGATGTATTCTTTCAGAAGATAGGGCTAAGTCGGAGCCCTTCTGAGGCAAACCTCTACTTGTTCATTGAGAAGGGGTTGCGATTGGTATTCATCCTCTATGTTGATGATCTTATCTTGACAGGTGACTAGGTCAAGAAGATTTCCCAGGTCAAGGAGCTACTCATGACTGAGTTTGAGATGACTGACCTTGGGTTATTACACTACTTCCTTGGGATAGAAGTGAAGCAGGCCAAAGATAGGATCTTCATTTCATAGGAGAAATATTGCAGAGAACTTCTGAAGAGATTCCAGATGGAGGATTTTAGGACAGCAGTAACTCCCATGGAGGACGGACTCAAGCTAAGTGTTCACGACACATCTCAGCCGGTCGATACTCCTTTGTACCGACGATTGGTAGGAAGCTTGCTTTACCTTACCAATACTCGAGCTGATATTTGTTATGCAGTTGGGCTATTATGCCAGTTCTCTGCTTCTCCCAGGAAGAGTCATTGGGATGCAGGTTTACGGGTGTTGAGGTATCTAAAGGGTACTTGCACCTACGGGATCACCTACACCAAAGGCATCGAACTAGGCGGGTTTTGTGATAGTGATTGGGCGGGTGATGCTGACACTAGAAGATCAACAACAGGGTATTGCTTCTTACTTGCATCTGGTGCCATCTCTTGGCTGAGCTAGAAGCAACCCACAGTGGCCCTTTCATCTACCAAGGCAGAGTACAGAGCCGCATGTACAGTAGCTTGTGAGACACTGTGGTCGAGGTGGATTTTGGAGGACATGGACGTGAGCCAGGACGACGCAATAGTACTGATGTGCGACAATCAGAGTTGCATAGCCATTGCCAAGAATCCAGTGTTCCATGCGCGGACCAAGCACATCGAAGTTCATTACCACTTTGTTCGAGAGCTCATCATCGACGACGTGATCGAGCTCATGTACTGCTCGATCGCCGACGACTTGTCCAACCTCTTCACGAAGGCACTTCTTCGAGAACAGATGGAGCACCTCATCAGACGTATGGGGATTGGCCCACAGTTGTGACATTGAGGGGGGGTGTTAGAATCTCACTGTGCCCACCTGTGAGCCCTCGATTTGAGGGGACAAGGGGCAGTGAGAGGTGGTAGGGCCGGGGAGAGACCTAGGCAGGCATCAGAGGGCTGGTCGCAGCCTGCAACAGCAGGTATGAGGGGGCTCTAGGCCTCACATGGAGGCGCCAGTAGCAGCACAGACTGGCCGTCAGGGCACCCTTATATAGGGGCATGTGGCTGGCCAAGTCGGCCCAACCAGGGCCACCGACCAGGGCCAACCTTGGTCGGTTTATAGGGCCCGTATGGTCGGCCACCAGACAAGGTAACCGACCCTGCTGGTCGGTCATTTGAAGGGGCCTAGGCAGAGCCTATAAAAGGCCCACTTTTGCATTCAGCCCAGCATCCAGTGCATTACAGAAAGCCCTTCTCCAACTCAGATCTGGGACAGTTTTGTGAGAGAGAGTTCATCAGTTTTCTCCAGCACCCTGCTGTGACTTGTATTGCTCCCTTGGAGCCATTTTCTGCCCATCATCCAGTGGATGAATATACTCTCTCTCTCTCCATCTATACTTGCTGTTATTTCTGAGTGTGTGTTTGTTGCATTTGTAGATATAACAATGAACTTATTCCTTTTCCTCCATTACCCGAAGGAGAGAGAGAGAAAGAACACCTTTACCCCCTTTTGAAGAGAATGGATTAGGTGAGAGTTACACACATCTTGAGTATGATAACCCACAAATAGATTTACAGCAGTCTCTCCTTTGAGAACCTCTTGATAAGGAGTTCTCCTTTCGGAATGAAAGAAGAAATGAGACCATCCAAGAACAAGGTGATGAGTTTACACCTTTAACTCAAAACCCAGCACACATAGATTGTGTTCCTAGGTCTATCTTATTAGCTGTTCCAAAGTCTATTGTATTAGATAGGGGCAACATGTTCAGGTTCAACTTTTGGAAGAATTTGTTTGATAATCTAGGTACAAAATTGGAGTTTCTTCATTCAGACAGGTGCAAGGCAGTAAAGAAGATGTTATGTTCGCTTCTTCAAAGTTATGTACATTGCCATTAGATGTTATGGGGAAGCATCTAACAACACTCGAGTTTACATACAATAGCACCAGGCATTCTTTGACAGGAAGAGCTTCAGTTGAGATTGTATTCAGTGAATTTATGATTTTTCATTTGGTTCGTATGAGAGATGAAAAATTTGCTGCAGATCTGTCATAGAGAATCTTGAGCTGCATATAAAAACTCGAGACAACACCAATCATAGGAATGCTAGCTATCAATCAAGTTGGCGATGGAGGTCAAGGAAGGCTGATGAATACCTCTAAAATTTGAAAACTTGTATGGGTATCTGTACTGTGTGTGTGTATGTAAAAAGGCTTCTTTATGGTATGATGGCCCTTTCCAGAATTTAGAGAAGATAAATCATGCTACTCTCGATCCAATTTAGCTATACAATGCTTTTTATGTCAGTAATTAGGGTATTATGAAGTTCTTGTGCTAGATACTCCAGTTACAGAAAAGCCACTAGAATTGCAGGATGATGTAGAAATTATTTATCCTGAACTTTGTATGGCATAAGCAGAAGTGCAATTTTTGAAAGTATCTTATTAAGTTAAAAAATTGTGCCCCTCACGGTAAGTCTATATTAATGGATTTTCACATCGTATTGCATTATATGACATAAGAATCTTCACTTTAGCATTTTGATATGCTATTTTTGTTCTTTATTTTTGTGCACTTATTTCAAATTTCATGCAGGTTTCTTGGTGTCAAGATGCTGCCTAGAGCATGGTCACAAATTTGCGAGCTCCTGGTAGTTAGTGGGAAATGAGCGCGTATAATGATGTTTGCTTTAGTAATACGAGGCTTTTATGTGAGATGGTTTTTCGAGAGCCATATAGAATCTCTTAGAGTCGTACGTAGACTCACCTTTGCCTGAGTCTGTTATATCAACATTCACGTTAGGCTGAAAGTGCCTACCCATGGGTTTTTCATGCCACCATTCTTCAATGGCTTGGGGAGCCTGGTAATGATGGCTAGAAAGTCAGGGAACACTAGGATAAGGTTGGGATTAACATGATGTTTCTAGTTTGAGATATGAGTATTAGAAGTTGTCAAAGTAGTCCTAGAATCCGTGGTGTAATTTTTATGCATGGGGAGAGGTATCATGGCGCAAAGGAAAATAATGTTGCTGTCGAATAAGAAAGGGTCCAAATCTAAGGAATCCACCATTCTATGTAATTTTATCCGTACCTTTATGAGTCACAAACTGCTTCTTTGTTTTTGCAGATCTCAAGAACAAACTAAGATCTCAAGAACAAACTACTCATTTCGTGTCCTGGACCTCTGATTTTAGAGTTATCAGCTAGATTTAGATGCTCATTTGGGAGAGACTAAAATGAAATTGTTTAGACTTCACAAGCAGTTGTAGCTTGAATGAAGAGAATTTGGACTACTTTTTGATTGGCCTTCTCCTTTAGTGCTAGCCTTCGTCATGGCTGAGTCTGCCCTTCACCTCCAAGTGCGGACAGAAACTCAGTATGAAGACTTTGTATAAATGGATGCTCAAGTATGTGTGGGTGTGTGGATTTGTATGTGTGAGAGCATATTTTTATACTATGGCCTACACCCACTGTTGGGCGCTGATGGCGTCAGTAGGGATGTCATAGTAGCTAGTCCCTGCTACATGATGGAGTTTATGGTTTTCAATCTTATGAGCGACTATCGTGAGATTGAAACTGCACTATGTTGTGTTTTTAGTAGAGGATGAGTTTGGGAATGTTCCTGGATTCATCTAGGTATATCATCTGCTCATGTCAGTCGCTTGCATCCTGTTCTATTGCTTGTTAGACAAATCGTTGCAGTTTTCGGCCCTCTTACTGAAAATCCTCAGCATGGAAGCAACATTTATCTTGTGGAAAATTGTGATTCAGTTTCAACCAACTCCTGTGTTCATCTGATCTAGCATTTGCTGTAGATGTCTTTCTATTACTTCATTCTAGCCTACAAATCCCTACACCATACATCTGATCTGATCTGATGTTTTGCTCTGGATGTCTTGCTATTGATCCTTGCGTGCAAGTCATCTGACCTCTTCTCCTTCTTTCTCGCCCTTCATATCTGAAATTGCAATTTGTTTTATTATACCCACAAACGGCTTTTTTTCATTATGAAGATATTGGAGGAGGAGGTTGGATCTGTTACGTTTTCCTGAGTTGTCATTGAGATTTTGGTTCGAGAGAAGTTTCTTGCAGAAAGTTTGTGGTTGAAGAATCTGTTGGAGAAGAGAACCTTGTTTGGAGATTCTTGGTATTTTGCTTTGTTCTCATAGTGTTCCAATGACCTGATTCATGAGATTTTTCGACTTTTTTTGTATTCCTAGCCAGAAATTCTAGGATCTATTGTATATGCCAGTTTGAATGTGCTTTGAGAGTTAAGGTCTGCAGATTGTTCTGTTCCAACGTTTGGACACCACTTTGTATCTTGTTCACGGATTAATAGAGGAAATTAATCAGGTATGCAGTCCTCGTGGGGATGTGGTCTTATTTGTGTCCCATGTGGTGTCTATAGTTCCTTTTTTAAAACCTACACCCTTTTTCTGCTATGTTACATGTGTTTTGAATGACTTTATGTGATAACTTGGGACCTAAGTTTCTTTTGCAATGCGCTGACATTGGTTGGCAACTATCTGAAGCAGATTGTTTGACTGTTAGGACAAGAGAACAAAGGAGTGTCGTATTTAGTATTTTGGACTTTGGTTTCACGACATCTTTTAATCTGTAGGGGGCTACAAAGCACATACAGATCACATCTGAGAATTTGAAATTCAGTTGTGGTGATACATGGGATTATTGTAATGAAAATCAAAGGCAATCTGTTTTTTTTTTTGGGGAAAAACCATAGGGCTTTTCAGACATTGATGCATCAGGAGGTCAGCCCTTGAAAGTTGAGAGCTTGAATGATGAGCCTTGACTCTTATCATTTCTGATCCTTGCGATCCCTGAAATTTCATGCAGTGATTGAATATTTGATTTGGCATTAACTCACATTTGTTTGTTACCTTAGATCAGGTTGATATGTGACATGCTTCTTTAATGGTTTTGTTATGTATGTCTCTAACTCAAAAATTCTTTTTCTGGATCGTACAATACTAGAATGCTTTCTTACCTGCATGATCCCTTGAAATTAATTGAAATCGCCTCATGTGATGATTGAATATCTAATTCAGCATTGAAAACCTTGTTTGCTGTGAACTGTCTTGTTTGTTAGATACACTTTTTTGGTTTGGTTTTCTTGTAGCCATCTATAATTTCTTTGGTCCTTACTCTTAAATTTATTTTACATGTTCTGAATCCTCATCTGTATGATAAGTGCAGGCTATGTTCAACCTCCAACGTTTAGACCACCTTTAGGAGCAGTACCACAAGCAAATGGTTTACCGAGACCTCTCCCTCTGACTCCTCCCGGTCCTCCAGGGGTAAGGCCGGTAACTACTCCATCCTCAACAATTGCTAATGGTTCTCTGACCAATCCACCTATGTCTGGGCCTTCTGGTTTCTACCAACAGCAATCTACAGCCCCTGGTAATTCTTTTGGAAGCTACAATTACACAGCTCCTGTAATGGGGGCTTCAGGTGGGTACTCTCAACCAATGCCTAATGTATCATCGACTGCAGCTTCAAATCCTAATTCTGTATTCAATTCACAGCAGCCTTCTAGAGCTGCACCACCTGGGACCACGGCTCAAGGTAATTTTTCCTTTGATCAAAATCTCCAAGGTCCGCCCAGGCCCAGTTTATCGACATCCAGTTCATATGGCCCCTCACCTACAGGGGCGCCTGCTGGTTACAGGAGCTGACTAAACCCCTTCTCATTTGCGATCTGATAACATCTCTAGAATCTCAGGATGTTTTGAAATTGTTTTTCACATGTATGGAGGCCACAAATCAGGTTTGGCGAAGGATTGCGTTTTTATGTATGGTAACTAGGGTTTTATTCAAGGTGGTTGTGCTAGACAGCCACTGGTAAAATGGTATCTGCATACTTGAAAGTGTTTATGGGCTTGAGCTCTTCAACTGAACAGGTTAATTTTCTCTCTTTATGGATGTTATGGTAAGCTGGAAGATGCAAGGCTTTTCATCATGTCTTTAGTTGCACTACTGGTCAGTCACTTACTTTATGGATGTGAGTAGTCGCTCTTCCTTTGACCTTTTGGAGGGAAACAAAATAAAGTGAAAGGTAGGTTTCTTCTTTTTATCCTCTCTCTCTCTCTCTCTCTCTCATGGATCCTAACAGGTCTCTTGCCGACTTCAGTACAAGTATTTCATCTCATTTCTCCCCCTCCTGTATGCATGTGTGCGCACACATGCATGCACGCAGGGAGAACAGCTTTGACAGAGACAATCATACATCCTATAATGTCTCTGCAGGTAGAAGCTAACTCAAGTGTTAACATACAATGCATGATTGTTATGTGTAATTTCACCAGTTCAAAGGGACATAAGTCATTGCATGCCAAAATTCATTCATTACAGAGTCTAGTAGCTTGTATCTCAGATCAGATCTTGGTAAAATATGCCCCAATGGTTTTCCAGGAAGAGTTGGATCAACAGTGCAGTTTATCGCAGAGTCTATTAGCCTCTACATTCCAATGTTCTAATCTATAATTGAATCTTCTATTAAGGTGAAAGCTTTCTTCTTAGCCATTGCAGTTGAGGTTTCTGTTTTAGAGAACCTGCAGGTGAAAAGGGATTGCTTCTCTTTTTTATGCTTTGGCTTTCCTGCTAGTTCCTCTTTGCATGTCATTGGATAGAAACCCCCCAAGAAGAGCTTTAGTTTCTGTGGGGACTCTTGGTGCCTTTGTGCTACGTGTTAATAAACTGTTTTCTGTACATGGGCATAGTATTACCAAGCCTTCACTACTTGTTACTAAAATGGAACTATAGAGAGGAAGTCTGTAGGACTTAAAGGAACAGAGTTTGCAGATGAATGGGATTCCAGAACCAGGTAATAGATGTTCTTGGATTTAGGCTTTACCGAGGTCCTTAGAGTTTGATGATTTTGGGGCATGCCTAAAGATGGGTTTTAAGTCGAGGTGCCTTTTTTTGCTTGCAAAGAAAGCCTTTTTGTTCTTCATCCATGGAGCAGGAGGGAGGAAGGAGATATTAGAGGCTAATATGCCAGAGTTCGAAGAAATGAATTTGCAAGGTATATATCATGTCATAGTATTTGGTGAAACTTTGGAGCCAGGTAAGGCGTCTTATGCTTCGACAAAATGTTTTTGAAGTTGAAATGATGTTGAAGCAGTTCTTTTTGATTTTGTGGGATCTGCTCATTATGAGCAGATAGTCTTCATACACGAATGTTTGAATAAGCTCCAGAATGCATTTTTGGCGACTAAAGGTAATGTATTTTGCTGGCCCATTGAGGAGAATGATGTCAGGATGGAAAAGAGTGGTAAATGTGGCTTGAACTACCACTGCAATATCTGGGTGGTATGGTTTCTTTCTTGCAGACCATGGTGTGGTTTGGGCCAATGCAATTAGTGTTTTGTGCCCATGTTTCTGGCACAAGTAGTCCGGGCTTCTGTTCAACACCTGGTATACAAGATGCATGTTCTAGTCATGCTGGAAGGAATGGCAGTGTTACCATTGATTACTGTTTGGTCTGACAAACAACGTGAAGCACTGTCATGCAATGGTTCATGGTAAGTTTCCTTACGGTGCCTCATGTTTGTAGAAGGTAATGTGATTTGTGTCTACATGAAAGGTGGTATTAAGGCGGGTTGTCAGCTGAGCTCAAGTAAAACAGCCTTTGATTTTCAGGTGTGCTAGTATCCACTTCTTGTGAGCAGATAATCTTATAGAAATCTATGTGTAAGTCCACGGAGTGCATTTTCGGGGCATTTTAGGTAGTATATTGTGCTGATGTATCAACGAGTATCACAAAAGGTGGTTAAAATGTCTTGGAAGTCTCCGTTTCTTTAATGCTGACCATGGTATGGGGTTTGGGCGAATGCAGTTAGGGGTTTTGTGCCCTTGTTTCTGGCACAAATATAGGTACCTTATCTTCTGCAATACCTGATTTACGAGATGCATATTTTGGACACAGTGCAAGTAATGGCTTGTTGCCATCCTTCACTATTTGGTCAGCCGAATAATGTGAGGCACTGAATTTTGAGATGTAGTGGTACATGGTGAAATTTCCTACCGTGCCTCCATTTGCTCAAGATGACAAGTATGGTCTCTTCATAAAAGGTGTTATAAGAGTGAGTGATCAGATGAAACTATTCTAGTTGAGTTTGTGATTTTTGGATGTAAAGCATTTTGTCTATATTTAGACAGCATTTGAAGTGTCAAGACACTTAGCTTACTATTTTACAAAGAGAGTAATCGACAAACGATCCTAGATAGTCAAACAAGATATCCTCATACTATGGGAAAAGTGTTTGGTTGGTTTATCATCAGAGAGCAGTTTTTGGCGAGCGAAGCCAGGGATGAAGAACCAGGTAATCCGCTGTTTTCTCAGGTTTCAATGATTCCAGCTTCTTTAGACTGCAGAAGTCACAGGTCAAACAATATTAAGTAACTGGGACTATTATGAATTTCTATAGCACCCACCCAAACTGCCAATCGTGCCTACATAAGAGGGTGTATAAAACAGGTCTTGTAGGTTGAGGCATGTTTAGTTTAGTCTTTCAGTTTACGTCAGAACTTTGTCCTACGTGTGAAAAGAAACATGGATTATAAGCCAGGTGCATTGTCCCTTTCCTGGAAAATGGAAGCTGTGTCTTCCACCAGTAATAGAACATCCTGCTCAGCTATTCATATCATCCCTTGGAAGTTAATATCTACCTCTCTTGCTGCAGGAGACACAGACCAAAGGATGCCAAGTCATCCAAATGTGTATGACTCAAAATCTCCTCATTTAGTGTTGCCACCCTGCCAGTTGTCCTGCACGAGTTTGTGGTATTGCAATATCATGTATGTGGCACTTTTCAATTTGCAGTATCAATGCCATTATCTGCTCATCTTAGTGCTTCTAGACAGCCAGTTGTCCTGCACGGGGTGTTTTTATCATGGGTCTGACGATTCTCAATGACAGTTTTGGTGGATGTTGTCCACAGATGTCTATTGATAATTTTGCGATAGGGTGTTCTGAGACATCTATGAGCCTTTCAAAGGTGATTTTCCCTACCTTTCATGAAATCTTGGAAAAGACATGCTTGTAATTGAAGGTTTCAATGTATTCTATCTAAAACTGATTTCCTCAACAAACCAATCCTGCTTTCGTAGGGTTCAAGCTAAGTACACGATTAAAAAGCTCTCTGAATATATCTGCACTCAGATGTCCTTGATGCAGAGGCTAGGCTGAGATAGCCAAAGTCTCTTATCCTAAATGTTTTGCTCTGAAGGATATTTATGGTGTGCATCATTAGGACTGCTTTGGTGTCCCCTGCTTGGTCTCAAGCGGGTGCTAGGGCATATGAACCACCTGCTGTACTGTGATAACGATGTACTTCCCGAGTAATTGGATTATGACACTCAAATCTGATAGTTTGGTTTTTCTTAGCATCTGTGTATCTTAGCTTCAAGATGTTGGGACTAGTGGGGAATGGGAAAAAAATTCGTTGGTCAATCAATACGCCCAAGATGTTTTGGGGAACATTTCATCGGTGAGCTCATTTAAAAGCATCTGCAACTTTCTGGAATCCACCATATCATGGACACATAATATTATGAGTATCATGGACACATAATATTATGAGTATCAATGTCGACGTGGCTAGTGGAGCTTGATCATTTTCATGGATAGTTAAAATTGGCACTTGGATAGACAGATAATAGTTTTTTAGAAATTGGATAAATAAATAGATGGGTTGATATTGGAAGTCATAGAAATAGAGAGGATTCGCCGGACACAGATGTGTATTGGTGTAGGTGGAAATCTATACAAGCTAGGTTGTTTTATTGACAGCATGCTAATCACATTCATGCTTCTATCAACTCAAGTCTATATTGACATGCTTCAAAAGCGATACCTTGGATTTAACATGTTGGCTATTGCTTAGGGTAAAAATCTTCTTGGCTTGCTATCAAACTTCTTGTCAGAATTTGTAGTCGATAGAGTTTTGTGAAATTATGCATTCGCTAGGTTGTTTCTTGTCAAGTGGTGGTAGTTTTGTGGTGGTGCTAGTCATTTCACAAGGTGAATGGATGATAGGTTTACTCACTTGAATAGATTGACATACATGATCCTAAAGATGGATTGATTGATTTTTTTACATAGATAGACAATTGTAGATGAATTAATAGGTTGGGCGGCATGGAATATTTGTTGGGTGGTAGGAAACGTTTGATGAATGGTCAGGTAGGTACAAACACGCATACATACACTCATTTTAACGAGGGGATTGGTCGAGTGTAGCATGGAGGTACAAAATCAATTACCGGTTATGAAGAGTGTGCAGATAGATTCCTATGAAGTCGAGGTAGTGTGGATGCTTGTGCATCTACAGACTCCCTCTTGGGGTTGCATGAATCATACACTCCCTTGGGCCACTCGTATCAAGATCATCTTTGTCGTTGAGTTTAATGGAAGAGGGATGTGCATGGATGGATAGGTCTATAGGCATCAACTTGAAGGTTGTTGCATGGCATGGCAAGAGCAAATAATTGTTAAATCTAGAATTGAATGCGAATGAAACTTTGGGGATGGAATTAGATTGTCTTCCCTTTGGTTATGATAAAAAATTGAAATGCGTGTCAACTTCATGGCAAGAGTGCGTTGTTACATGGGTACATGGATGATGATGCATCAATTTGAAGGCTATTTAAAGCTAGAGCAAGAGCTTAAATTGTGACATTGAAGAGTTTTTATCCAAGCATTGGTTTTGAAAGATCAAAAGTTGTATCATACTCAAGGCCATGGTTTATAAATGGACATTTTAGGTCTTCATACGACCTTGCAACAATCTTGAAAGTAAAATAAATTCAATTATAAATAGCCCTTATCTCAAAGTTTTGTGATATGACCTTAGACTTGCTCACTTCATACCTTGCATTAGTTATGGAACTAGTGATGCCCTCATTTGTATAAAAAACTTTGTTACGTCATCTCGAACAATTCCTTTAGATTAGACTCTTGAATGTGGTCCTCATTCATAAAAAAGAGAACATCATCATCTCGGTCAATCTTTAGATAGGTTAGTAAGCAAGTCATGCAGATTATTTAAGGAAAAATTTTAGAAGGTATTGCCTTGATTACCATGACTTTTCTATGGATTTATTTGTTAGATGTCATATCGAAAGCAATTGCAAGCCTTATAAGTGTGATTTGCCACCCTAATAGCTTGAGAATGACTTAGACAATACATATGGTGATTTGTGCTTGCCAAGTTAATATTTCATTATTTCATTACGAACAAAAAGAGTGAATATGGATGATTCTATTAGAAAGACATGTTAAGGTATGAGGTCATTGCACATGGACCATTTGAAAGTGACCAACTCTTTTGGAGAATCACACTATGTACAATCGTTCATTATAGCACAATTTTGTGACACTACAAGTGTACACATTTGCTCTAACAAGTTGAACCATGAGAAAAAATACACTTGAGCCTATATTAAGAGTGTCGAAATATTAAAAAATGCTATGGCTAGTGAATTTAAACTAATGCACTTTTGTTGAGAAATAGTGTAAGTAACATTATCCTCCAAGTATAGAGAGTATTCCAAAAAATAACGTGGATGAAACTGTAACCCTATCCTCAGAGTTTTGTTTTCTTTTTCTTCAGCTTTAATGTGTTGTACAATCTCCTCGATGTGTGCACTCTCTCTCTCTCTCTCTCTCTCTCCCCCCCCCCCCCCCCCCCCCCTAAGATGTTGAGCTTGGTTGAAGCCATTGCATTATAAAGGCACAAATCCTCTTTCTGGTAAGCCGCTCTAGCAATTGTGGGTTTGTCTTCATAGTGAGTTTTCCTCTTTGCTTTAGAAAGTTTGTAATTTTGATCTTTGGAGCACAAGTTGTAACTTCTCAAACCTTTGTTTCTTGAGAGGTTGAGAGTATTTTTGGAGAGAGAGGGAGAGAGAGAGAGAGAGAGCGAGAGAAGGTGTGAAAGTTACTCCTTAGTTATATTGTGAGTAGTTTTGTTCATAGCCTTTGAAAGGGGGAGTGTTTTATATGGAATGCGAACTCAAAATATCTCAAAAAATCAACCTACTCTAGCTCATGGTTGCATTGCTTTTGTATCTTCTCAATTAAATATGGGCCAGATACGCTCCACATAGCATGTGGAACCATTGGCTCTTAACCCACAAGTTGAAGAGAGCTATTTGAAGAGAGATATTGGCCCCCACTTTGGAACAAGAAACTCCATGTAGCGTTGGATTCTTGAAGTCACCCTTGCAGTGAGTAGATGCTAACTCTCACCCTTCTAGTAGAGTCTTAGAGGCATTGCATAAGCTCTATAGAGAGGCATAAAAGACGGCTTCGAAAAATGCAAGGTTGGTTATGATATAGGTTCATTGAAGAAGATACGATGTGGAAGATTGGGAGTTCACCTTCAAACCCATGTTTGATTATCCAACTCATTATAGATAAGATAAGGTGTCATGATAAGAGAGTTACCTTTAACCTCATGTTTGAATATCTAATGCATGGCATATAAGCTAAGGTGTCATGCTTGGTAATGTAAGCCACATTAACATAGAAGGCCAGGCCACCTACCACATTATTAATTACCATGTGAACATGCCATATCCTCAAGTCACATCAATAGATTATGATATCATTTTGACAACAATAACCTTGGTAATGTCCTTGGTAGGAATAAACTAACCAAACTGTTAATATAAACATGATAGTGTTAATGTTATCACCTAAGTGAAGGGTGTAGTTACTTTAACCAATCAAACTATTATAATTATAGTAATAATAACTAGTAAAATAACTGCAACATCTTAGTTGACTCTAGGCTTTAAGTGCATCCACATTGAGCCATGTCCTTAAGCCAAGGTGCTTCATTTTTCATCCATTTTGTGCCTTTCTTTGTATATTGGTTGTTTTGCACTCAAATTGAATCTAGTTTTGAATATTTGAAATTTAGTTTAATAAATAATTTTATTTTGTGCACCTTTCTTCAAGCTAACTATTACTCTAGTTTGATTGGGAGATTATTTTTAGCATGTTTAAATCACTTTTTTCACCAATATCATTGATGCATTGAACAACTACATTCAAAGTAATAGTCAAAGAGGTTCAAAGGTTGATTTTGCCTATGCTTATTATTGTGATAACTATAATTCATTTTGTTGCAATAATGGTTATGGATCACACTCAAAACAATAGCAAATTAGATGAAAACAATTATTGTATTGGAAGTGCAAAATTGTCAACATCCTCCATTTAAATAGAAAATCATTACAAAAGAAGAGAAATGACTAGAGTTATCAACATTTCTCATAGATGTGAGTAACTTCAATTTCAAAGACACTATGATACTAATTATCAAAGAAAAGAACGTTACAAGGGTTGCATGAACAACTTTAAAGACTAAATTTAGAGCAAACGATTCGTTAAGTCCTTATGCTTCGGAATCAATTCAATATTGAAAAGAAACTTCCTAACAAAGGCTTACCTTGTTACCAAATCGTTAACTTCCATTGGTTAAGAAGTAAAACTTGAAATATTGATAGAAGTCTCATTGAATGGCCTAGAGATGTTGCAATAACACTCAAGTCGAACTTGAAATTTAGGTTTTTTCTTTTTTTTTGGGGGGGGGGGGGGGGGGGTTTGTTTCTGGGGGCTTTAGGGGTTTTGTGAAATTTTGAGTGTTTGACTTGACTTTGTGGGATGGTTTTGGATGTGTTCAGGAGAATGAGTAGTGATAACTCATTGGATGGGGGGCACTTTCTTGGGAGTGTGGCTTCGTGAGAGATTGCCTTATCCCTGCATGCATTATAGGAGAGAGGTTCGTCATCATCAGCGGCGTAATGTGCCACTTGCAAATGTATGAAAAGGCACCACGAGTAGAGGATATTGATCATCATGCTAGTGCATAATCGGTAAACCAATGGTATTGAGTAGAGTAGCGAGGGAGCACATGCACCACCACTGCACTTTGAGGCAGATAATAATCATGATGATTCTCTAGAGGAGGACGAGGGTCTAGTGGACATGATGGATTCTATTTTTGAAGGCACGACAGGAGATGAGGGTGAGATGTCTGAGCATGAGACCATAATGTGAGATTTGGCATTAACATGCTTGCATGATGGTGTGAGGATGACAAAACCACGAGCTTGCATCTCGATCTTGAATTTACAGGCAAATTATGGTTGGTCAGACACAAATGTCTTAGCCTTGATGAGGTTAGTGCAAACCATGTCTAGATCCTAATTGTTTTAAAGTTTCTCATTCCTAATTGTTTTTATTAGTATCTCATTCTTAAGGTTTCTTGGATATGCAAATTGCAATAGGTTGCTCCAAAAGATGTTGCACTTTCCAAATACCATGCCCAATCTAGAGACGAAGCGAAGAAGATGTTGAAAATGGTTGGGATGTGTGTTCTTTGGTGGAGGCACACGTGTTGTGGGGATGCTTGAAGTGTGCCAATGGAGCTCCTCACTCCCGCACTACTCCTTGTGGGAGAATTGCATAGTAAAGCCTTCACTCGTGTCACTCCATTGCCTACCGGATCGTTGCAATGGGGTTTCCACCGAGAAGAAGGAGTGAGAGGAAGAGAGAGGGGAGGGGGAGGAAAGAATGAAGGGGGATGGAGAAGGAGAAGAAGGATAAGGGGAATCGTGGCAAACACCAAAGGCAAGCAAGGAGAGTAAGCAAATCTCAATCTCAACACATGATCAAGAAGAGAGCTTGTATTTCTCAAAGGTTGCATACAACAATGAAGACTAAAGTCAACTCTTATACATGTCACCTTTTGAAGGGAGGGCCAACCCGATTTCTTATACCACTCGCTCTCTTCTCTCTTTTGCTACAACCACTTGGGCTATATGGCTAAGGCATATGTTGATTCTCTCAACCTCCTCTTTGTCTACAAATGGCTCTTGTGTTATCCATATACGAGATCCAAATGGCTCTTGTGTTATCCTTGCTAATTTGGATGATCTCGACGACTCTCTCGATCCTGAGTCATTTGAGGCTCAAAACTCGGTACCTTGATCTTGAGCCATTTGTGGCTTAAAACCCATAGGATTTGGGCAAGCCAGATCTGCCAACATGCTCAATGGCGGTTAACGTGCCCCCCTTCGTGTTGCTAAACTGTCCGCGCTAGAGTAGGTGAGTGGAGCGGATTGTCTGGAGGATTGCGTAGCGGTCCAATTGCCCAGGGATGAGCCATGTGAAATAATCCCAATACTCTTAGAGGTGGGTAGCATGCATGTCCTCGAATGTTTGGATGTAATGGCCATGGAGGTTGCTGACCCGAAGGTTTAGGCGGAAGTCCTAGAATCGGGAGGGGTT
Source organism: Dipteris shenzhenensis (assembly GCF_047967505.1). Lineage (NCBI taxonomy): Eukaryota > Viridiplantae > Streptophyta > Polypodiopsida > Gleicheniales > Dipteridaceae > Dipteris > Dipteris shenzhenensis. Next base: position 25,523,397 of record NC_141597.1, read on the forward strand.
GATGTTGGGATTGAAGACAATTTGATTGTCGAGGTTATGTAGTTTGTTCTCAATGTGTCAATTGTTGGTGGGGAGATCGTAGAGTAGCAAGAGGATAAAGTGGTTGAAGTGTATCGCTGCAATCATCGCGGGGTCGAGAACTGAGCCATAAGTATCGTTGAATGACTGAAGGCAAAAGCAGAATCCTTCCTAAGTCATTTCCTTGGGGAAGTTGTACTTTGGGAAGTTCGATATAGTATTGGGATCCTTTTGTTAGAGCTCTTAAAGTGAGCCCAGGACCATTGTCTTTCCATGGGCTTGTAGAGAGGATGGATCTACCACTCGAGTGGTGGACTTTGATAGTAGCGCCAAAATTGCTCCTTTTCAATGGGGTTGAAGGCTTGTGTTCGAGTTTGTGAGGGGAATGGGCACATCTAGGGCTAAGTGGTAACTGCCACATGTACGCTTCAAGTGGATTCATCTCTAGTCATTGAAGGACTAGGTGATAAACTGAGTAAGTGGGCGAACTTCCATTATCTCGTATAGATGGAGGTAAGAGCCTTCAAGGTTGGCCTTCCAGGGATGCGTAAGAGCACTGTCGGGTAAGTCCTAGAAGGATTGGAGATCAGGCCCCCATTGTACATCTACGGGCAGTGAGGAGGGGGGCATTGGAGGGACATCATCATCGACATTGGGCATGGGGTCCTCCTCTGCATTCCTTGCTGGCGAAGTGTCGATGGGTGTATGGACAAAATTTGCTGGCTGCACCAGTGTATTGAGAGCGTGGTCTGGGAGGTAATCAAGAGCATTGGAGGAGATGGACTAGGAGGTTCCATGTTGTGCCATGCTAGTATTCGACGTGTTAGAGGAGTATTCAGGTAGGTTTGTGTAGAGTATTTGGGTAGGTTTGTGCGGGGAAGAGGAGGCGGGACGAGATTCGCAGGTTGTTGAGGGGGTTGGAAGGGATCTGTAGGGGGTGGCTACAGAATTTTTGCGGGGGTGCAGTAGTGTTAAAGATAGAGATGGCCTCTTTCCCTTTCTCTTTGGTGACATCTTGCTGACCAAGGACTCGAGTGAGGCTTCGAGAGCTTGTACTACCAGATTGAACAAAATGATGATGCCGAGGCGTTGGTAGGCCGTGGAGCAATTTGTAACGAAATTCCCTTGCATTTGAATTGCAAAAGCCCGCGAGCCATAGGTCTGCACCCAATCTATGTCAACTTGTATGCTATCGGGAGTACAAACCCATGGGCTCAACTCGTCGGGCTTGGCTAGCTGCACCACGGGGTGGGCGGCTAAGGTTTGAAGATCGGAGGGATGGATGAGGGATAGGTTGGTAGGTTGAAGGTTTAGGAAGAAATAAGACATAGTTAAAATGGGGCGACAGTGGTCAGGATTGCAATGTAGGATGGTCTTGAGTGTGCTGGGCAGGAGAGGGGCGATGAGATCGATGTGGAAGATGAGGTTTTGGTGCGGAGTGCGTTGAAGTGCACCTAAATTGTTTGGGAGATGGTGCATGGGGATAGGGTGTAGGTGGCGAGTTGTGCGGAGACCTCCAGTACATCGTGAACTCCTGCTGTTCCAGTGTGGTTTCCTTTGGGTGGCCTAAGGTAGGAAGTTGCTCGTTGTCAGCTTGCATGGTAACGGTGAGGCTTGCTTATGTGCGAGGAGATCTTGGATTTGTCCTTCGGTCCCTCCTTGAGCCTAGTGTACTTGCCACGGCCCTTCGTTCTTCTATGGTACACAGGTTGGATTTTACCTTGTCCAGCTGGTCCATCATGGTTTGAATGAGGGATTCATTGGCAGAGAGCTCATCCTTGAGCTTTGTAAGAATGATCTCCAGCTCTTTGACCTTTGCCTTGTACTCCTCTTCTCTGTCAAGGGAGGTTTTCCTGTGAGCTTGTGCGACAACCATGAGGGTGTGGCTGTCACAGATCCTGACTTGTGCTTGTAGTAAAGAGGAGAACAATTGGGAGGCATACTCTTGATTCCACTGCAAAATTTGCGCACTACCTGAGGGACCTGGGCTATTGCATCCAACAATTGGATCTCCATGTGCTTTGCCTATGAAAGATGTTCTGTCGACATGTCACTCTAGCCTCCAGGTGTTTGGTACTGAGGTGGGCTACAAAATTGTAGGGCTTCTGTGAGACTGCCGGTCCATGGAGAAGAGGAAGAGCCTATGGTGATAAATGAAGTGGGCTCTTAGGGCTATACTAAGGTGGTGGTGGGGAGTAGAGGTGGTAGAGGAAATGCTTGTTGCCACGGGGTGGAGGCCAATATTTATAGTATCGTCCTCGTGAAGCCTTTACACATCAATGGGGTCCTCGATGGTTGTCTTGCCTTTAGGGTGTCAAGTGGAGGCCTCCATGCATCATTGTCTCCTTAGGAATTCCCATAGTTGGTGGTCTTTGTATTGCTCCCACAGTTGGTTGTCAAGGGGATGTTGAGTAGAATGGCTAGAGGGGGTAGTGCTTGGGTTGAGTTAGAGCCTTTTGGGGGTGGTCACGATTGGTTCTTCTTCTATTGGGACGTCTCTCGTGGCTTCTTTGTCAGCCACCCCATATCCGATAGGCAGCTATTTCCCAACATATGGTAAAGTATGGGCACGTACAACATCGGGTTGCCAAGGACATTACCATGTGTCTTTAGGTGTTCCCTAATCTGCATGCATAAATAATCTGCCCACTTGGTGACCTGCGGCTCTTCCAACCTCGCGAGGATGTTCGTCACTATCGTGACTGATGGTGGTTCGTGTGTTTTACTTGGGTCAACCCTGGAGCACTCTTGCTGATTTATCCAGTGCGGGCACTGTAAGCTAGGAGAAGTGGATTCGGCCCTTGCTCTTCTTTCGATCGTAGTTGTAGATCTTGCCCAGGGGCTCGTGCAGATTCTTATTGTGGGTATATATTTTTCCAATGACTGGGAGGCCAAAGGCAGAACGCATCACTGTTGGAGATAAGTGCACACTAAGTGTACTATTTCCTAGTCTACATTTGTCTAAGTCTAAGTCTAAGTCTAAGTCTAGTCTTTATGTCTTGAGTGTGTGCCATGTGGCACTTCTACAATTATCCCATAAGCACTCTTGCTTTATGTCTTGTACTTTGGCCCATATATTCAATGGGTCACATCACTGTAATCTATCAGTCTAGCTTGTGTCTTGTCTACACTCTTCTCAAGGTATTTCTAGTCTTTCAGTCTTGTTATTTCATTTCCAGTTTCTAGTTCTAGTTCTTGCTTCCATATTCCAACATGGTATCAGAGCTAGGTTGATCCCTCTTCTCCCTCTTCTCTCTTCTCAAGTCTGTCTCTTCTCAGATACAGATCTGCCCCCCCCGCTCAGATCTGCCTCTTCTCTCCCCCGCTGCAGATCTACCCCTCTTCTCAGATTTCTCCCCTCTTTCTGCCCCGCCATTGCGCTCCAGATCTGCGCGACTTTGCTGCGTGTATTCCTGCTCCAAATCTCTGCACCAGATCTGCGTAGCTCAGCCACAGATCTGAGCGCCAGATCTGCTGTCACGCCAGATCTGCGCAACACCTGCTGTCATCGACAGATCTGCGCAGTCTAGCACCCGCTCCTGCTGTCGTACCTGCTATCTGTACAGCGTCGCCCGTATTTCGTATGTCATCCGTACTCCGCCATCCGTACGCCGCCGTACGCCGTCCGTACATCGTCAGCTGTCCGTACAGTCCGTACGACTGTATGGAATCCGTACCTGCACAGGCTGACTTCTCCAGCTCCATCTTCACGGAGATCTGCATCCTTTTTGCACCTCTACCTCTGCCCGGGATTAAGGTACTGAGCTTTGCCTCTTTCGGTTTGCTGAACAGTCTCTCCTTTTTTTGCTAGTTCCTCCTGCTTCGATGGGCTGTCATGTGCTATGGCCTTGACAAAGTGGTCAGAGAACCGGCTTCTTGGATCTCTTCCTCTCATTTATTTCTGCAATATTGTAAGGGAATAGACACTGCCCTTGCATCCTAGCAAGAGGTAAGACCTTCCCACATGGCATCTTCCTCTCATTCTCTCATATCTATCGACAAATTCAATGGGTCCAACTTTCATACTTGGCAGATCAAAATCAAGTGCCATCTTATGAAAGAAGGTATTTGGGACATTGTTCACCGTGCTACTCCTGAAGGTCCATCTGAGCAAGTTGTTACTGCCAAGAATGACAAAGCCTATGCTATCATATTGCTCGGCCTTGGAGATGATTACATTCATCACATCTCCGACATACAGTCTGCTCCTCAAGCATGGATCACTTTGGATACCCTTTTTGGAGCCCGATCTAAAAACTCTAAGATTGCACTTATGATCTCATTCTTTGATCTACATATGCAGGAAGGAGCTACTATAGCCTCTCATGTCAATTATCTTTGTAGTCTTATGGTTCAGCTTGCGTCAGTCAAGTCTCCCATCTCCGAAGATATTGCTATTGCTGTGCTTCTCAAAAGCTTACCTGACTCCTATGCTACTCTTGTCACTACCTTCAAGTATCATAATAATCCTTCTCTTGAGGGTATCATCAATGCTCTCCAAGAGGAAGAAAGAACTCAACAACGAAAGGTAACTGACACTGCATTTTTAGCAAAGAAAGGAGGTTCTAAGGTAAAGAAGCCTTGCACCCATTGTGGCAAAACTAATCATATGGAGAAGGACTGTTTCAAGGCTCATCCATGCACCATTTGTGGCCGTGATAATCACTGGGAGAGGGACTGCTACTCCAAAACCTCTACATCAGCTTCTGCATCTACCTCAGCCCATGTTGCTGCAACATCTCCATCAGCTGATCCTGCTGTTCCTTCCTCACATGATGAGAAGTGGGCTTTCTGATTACTTCTATGTCTTGTCTACCACCTTGACCACCTATGATGTAGGTCAAGGGGTTCTAGTGTCTTGGTCTTTCTATTAGTCTACAGTCAGTCTTCTGTCTATCTAGTCTTGTCTGTCTGTCTATTTGTCTATCAATCTGATTGTGTTTTAGATCCATCTTGTTCCTACCCTTGTGGACCCATATGAGGATATCACTTGAGGAGGGGTGTCTCAGGATCTTTTGTCTGTCATGTTTTCTATCTTGTCTCTCAGTCTATCAGTCTTTATGTCTGTCTTCTAGTCTTGTTTTTCTGTCTTACTCCTAGTGTCCACTTAAGGAGGGCGTTGGAGATAAGTGCACACTAAGTGTACTATTTCCTAGTCTACATTTGTCTAAGTCTAAGTCTAAGTCTAAGTCTAGTCTTTATGTCTTGAGTGTGTGCCATGTGGCACATCTACAACTATCCCATAAGCACTCTTGCTTTATGTCTTGTACTTTGGCCCATATATTCAATGGGTCACATCACTGTAATCTATCAGTCTAGCTTGTGTCTTGTCTACACTCTTCTCAAGGTATTTCTAGTCTTTCAGTCTTGTTATTTCATTTCCAGTTTCTAGTTCTAGTTCTTGCTTCCATATTCCAACAATCACATCCACATTGAGGTGGTGGAAGTGGGGGTTCCTTGTTGCATCATGGAGAACACCGCCATTAGAGTTTGAGTTGTAGGAACTGATGAACTCCTCGAGCAGCTTCATGTTGAGGTGACATGGCAATTGGTTCGCAATGGGCTTGAGATTTATCATCATCACTTGGGATGCTTGTACCTCTGTATCCTTGAGCGCTTGGTATGCTGCCGTGTTATGGTAGTAGAGTGTATAATATTGCCCCTTGTGTAGCCATTGAGTTGTTGGAGCCATGCTTACCCGAGTGGGGAGTGTGTTAGTGACCTTACGACCTTGTACTCCCCTTGTGTTGGAGTGGGTGTGCACTTCTTGGATAATTGGGAGGGAGGAGTTGCAGCCACTACTGGTGGTGTTTGAGAGATCTGTTGAGTTGAGATTTCCTCTTCTATTTGTAGTTCAGCTATTGGGATGTCGGATAGAATTATGATTGTCCCTGCGGGCATGCTTTGGGATTCAAAAGGGCCGGTGGGCAATGGATTTGGGGGGTGGAGGCTAAAGTCCCTTTCGAATTTGAAGAATTTGTTATCAAGATCCATGGGGAAGAATGACACCAAGTGGGTAACAAATGAGTCAGTGGAGGAGGATGAGGTTGAGGACATCCAAAGGGTGGATGGGAGGCAGTATGGAAAGAGGCAGGGGGGTTTGGATAGCAGTAAGGCAACGATCTGGCGAGATGGATGTAAGGCAACGATCTGACGAGATGGTTGTAACGCAAGGATCCGGTAGGATGGCTGTAAGGCAACAATCTGGCGAGATGGTTGTAAGGTGATAATCTGATAGGATATCTGTAAGGTAGTGATTCGGCGGGATGGCTGTAAAGCAACAATTCGGTGGGATGGCTGTAAGGCAACGATCCAACGGGATGGCTGTAAGGCGACGACTTGTCAGGTTGACAGTTGTTAGAGTTGTTGAGAGGGGAAAGAGGGAAAAAAAAGAAAAAAAGGGGGGGCTGTTGATGCTGAGAGTGTTGCCCAGAGGGAAAACGGGGTGGATGGACTAGGTGATGCATACTCGTGAGGTCAGCATGCAAGGATGCAAAACATGAAGAAAATGCACAAAAATGTATTGGCCGTATTCACGTAGCGTTGTCCGTGAATGTGAGTGGGTGCATTGGAATACCAAGGACTTGTGAGCTGCTGGTGCATGTGGGTGATATGCCTACTGTAGAGACTTACCTAAGCCTAGACTTGATGATTGCGCACCTTGGGGGGGTCGATTATGTGGAATACAATGGAGTTGAATGCCAAACAATAGCATACCTCGTCATCAACCAGGTAGAGCATGTGCTGAGTTTGTGCATCATCTTGGTTGTCAGGTGTATACCACCGTTGTGTTGTTCACTTTGATGGACCTAAGGCAGGCGGGTTCTTGTGTGTGGCGGTAACCAAAGCGAGGACATGTTCTTGTGGTACCGCAACCTTTGATTTGACAGATGGGGTAGGTCTGGGTGACATCACAGGTGCCCCCTTGAGTAAGTTGACTTCTGATGGTGTGTGCATGGGCCTAAAGGAAGGTCTTGTGTAACTACCCCACTTTTAGGGGTCGGTTCTTGTGTTGCTTCCTTGATGACTTTGGCGGCTTTCTCATTTAGTTGCACCATACGTGGAATCATGAGATTCATTGGGCTCATTGAATTGTTCGTCGTGCTGGCTCGAGGGTGGTTCTTGTGGGATTGCCTTCGGAGTTGATGCAGGTTCTTGTGTCACCACCCTATGAGTCCCAGTGAGTTGAGAGTGTGTGTTCAGCACTGTTGAAAGCTTTGGAACCCAAACATATCGCTCTCCTTGATAGTAGCCTTGGGCTTCTAGGAGACTTGTTGCAATCCATTGTTTGTGAAACTTCTACTTGTGGAGCGATGGAATTTGTCCTTGTTGCTGGTTAGGCGATGGGCAATGTGGGGCCATGTTTTTTAAGGAATTGCTTGTGTTGGTGCTGAGCAGGGAGGGGTTTGAAAGCCTTCACAGCTACGAGCTTTCCAGGTTATTATCCCCCTTTGAAGTGGAGTTGTGCACAAAGGATGGCCTCATGCACTCATTTTTCACAGAATTTTTGGGTAGGGCCCTTGGCATTGGACATGGGGAGCAAAGGCAAGAGAGTAGTTTGCAACAAGGGTTTGCCCTTATTGAGATTAGGACTTCCAGTAGCATTTGTATGGATTTCCTTCTAAGGACCGGACAACAGGAGGCATTGGAGGCCTCTGGAGATTTGGAATTGCTTTCGTTTAAAATATTCTTGCCTCTTATGAGTGCTCGTACTAGGGGGAAAGTGAAGTGAACTTTACAGAGCAAAATTACTGCAATTCTCCCCCCATACACGAGAGTTGTGGTTCTAGCTCGCTAGTCGATTTGGCAGTTGATGGCATAGCACCAGGTCCTTGACAATATCATCATCTCTGTGGGAAGAACAGAAAAACAAATCTCTATCACCTGGCAGACAACAATTAGTTTCAAGTCTACATACCCTAACTGCGCGGCTGCGAAGTGCAATGTTAACAAATGCCCGTGGTAGTATCCTAGCAGGCTCGCATACTCGACTATCCGTCCTGAGTAATAAGACCAGAGGAAGGGAGGGTTTGAACTTCCAACCTCCTCAAGCAGGACTTGCACAAGCTCTTCTAGCTTTGTCGCCCCGGGGCACAGGGCACAGCCAGAAAAAGCACATCATTCGCCTAATGTACTTAAGAGTTGACTATTGGTAGCTCGAATTGAAGAAGCAACATTAAGGGTTAGGGATACTTGTAGTGCTTCCATACTTTGTGGGAGATGAAGTTATGGCTGCTGCCGGATCCATGAGTGCCTCAATGCTTGTAGCTAACCCAACAATATCATGAGGTTTTTGGAGGGTCTCGCTCACCACCGATAGTGGATCCTTGAAGTCATAGAGGTCTTCTTCCTCTCTTAGGTTTTGTAGCACTGGCTCCTCTTGAAACATTCGTTGCAGCAAGTTTGGAGCCCCTAAGTTATTAGAGTTGAGTGGCTCTTCTTCCACTCTCTCTGGCATCCTAAGTGCCTTTGCCTCCCTATGAGTAGTCAGGTGATCAACGTGGATAGTATCTGACCCCTGTTGACCTTGACTTAATGTTCAAACTTCTCTTGGCATTTTGGCACCAAGTTCTAAGCATCTATTAAGTGTTTTTTCTCTAAGGCTGGGCCTAGATATTCTCTCTTATAAGAAGGTGGAGATGTGAGGCCTTGGACCCATGTTGGCTTGTTTACATCTAGGTATGGGAGCATACTCGGATGGTTTAGAGAAGGGGCATGCCCAAAGGTAGAGGAGGTGGCGAGGGTGGGTGTCGCCTCATTTGAACTGTCTTGGATGAGCACTTGCTTTGTTCCTTCTCGCACCTTGGTGACTTTCTTGGACCTGTCTATGGGGGCTGGGGTGCCTTAGGAATTTTCCACGTGGACGTTCTATCCTTCTGGCCTAATTCCTCATTTCCTTGCCTATGGTCCTTACTTGCATCCTCGTGATGACCTTCAAGGGCACTGCCACTACTCAAACCTATTCAATACTTAGCAAATTGATGCTAGTGCTCTTGAGTGGCATGGCCAGAGTCGTTGGTTTCCTTAGGGGGAAATCCTTGAATAAATGTTCCACTTCGCATCTAGCACACAAGGGCATGGGTGGGACCCCTGGGGTAAGATCCCTATATGGATAGTCCTTTGAAAAATGCAGCCCTTGGAATTTAAGACATGACATAGAGGGTTTTCTGTGCCCTTATATAGGCATTCACTTGCCTTGTGTGGACCTTGACATGTATAGCATTGGATTGGGGGCTGTCACACCAAGGAATTCATTTCTCTTGCCCTCATGGCCAAGGGTGCTGTTTGGAGCATTAGGACATGTTGATCCTCATGTAAGAGGTAGTGACTTATGATGCCACTTCCATCCTCATAAGGGTGATAGTCAAGATGTCTGTGATCATGTTCTGGCTCCTCCCAGATCTGTCCCCAGAGCTATCCCAATGGTTGGACGGTTAGCTATAACTTGACGGGTCATTGGGATAGTATTAAGGCAACGGTCAGAGGGATAGCAGTAAAGCAATGGTCAAAGGGTTAGCTGTATGATGATAAGGCATAGGGATAGTATCAAGGTCGGAGGGTTAGCAGTTGACACATGTCGATGAGTTAGGGTGATATTGTATGCAATGGTCGTAGGGCTTACGTTAAAGCAATGGGCAGTGGGATGTGAGTATGGCAACGGTCATAGCGCTAGAAATAAAGCAATGGTCGGCAAGATGGTTTGCCTCGGAGGGATACCAAGATGGCAATGGTCGGAGGGTTAGCCATATGGCGACGGACTGTGGGGATGGACTTAAGGCGAGGGGTCAATGCCTGTTAGACTAGGGGGATAGCAGACTATGCCATGTCATCAATAAGGTGGTGGGCTAAGTGATTGACATGTGCCAGATCATAGTGATAGAGCTAAGGCGATAGGTCATTGGGATAGCGAGCTAAGGTGACGAGTCGTGGCGATAGGAATTGTCTAGAAATAGGCTATTTTGTCGACTCCCTTCTGATGATTCCCGATGGTTTTCCAAGTTTTGTTCCAAGTTTGTGTGCATGTAGGGGTTGTTAAGGACCTAAACTACCTATCACAAACAAAAAACATAAAACAACAATAACTTTTGGCACACAAACAAATGGTTTCTACAAGTTGGACTGCCAAGCACCCAAAACCACTTCAAAATTCCACTCCAATCTTCATTTTCAAGTGTTTTTAGTTGGATTTGATACTACAACTACAACTCAAATGCATGACAATGGTTTTATGGATAGAAAGTTGAAAAGTGATCTTTCCTACTCTAAAATCACTCTTTTTTCACTAGTTTTTGCTTCCAATCCACTCCTAATCTCCACTAACAAGGACTAAAGGCATGTGCAATGGGTTGTTTACGGGAAGAAGCTCACCCTTCAAGCTGTGCATAGAGAAAAAGAACTCAAGGCAGAGGTGGTCAGGATGAAATGCTAGGCCATCAAGGAAGGCAGAATTCATAATGCTAAGCTCCTACAGTGTAGGAAAATGACACTGCTTAAAGCAACGATTGAACATGAGCAACTAACAGAGGAGATAACGGTAGAACCAGCCTGGTTGCTTGTTCAACTGTAGGTTCTGTGCATGTGCATCAAAGCACTCGTGGACCTAGGAGCGAGCCACAACTTCTTCTCCTGAGAGGTATGGGAAAAGCTACAGGTACCCCTAACCCTCACCGTTGCTTCAATAAGAGCTATAAATGGTCAGCTCCTACAAACTTTGGGTTATGTAAATCTAAGTCTAATGGTTGTTCGCCAAGCAGTAGATATACGATTTTATGTTCTCCCTATAGAAGCAACCGAAGAACATATTATACTAGGAAGAACCTGGTGCTATGCTATCAACTGCCAAATTGACTCGCATGCCCGAACTGCTTCACTCACCAATGGTGGTCAAATGATGGTAGTTGCTATGTGGACCAAGCCCCCCCTCTTTAGCTCCGACCTTGCCAATCCAAGATAATGAAGCTACACAGCAAGGCAGACCAGAAGCCCCAGCCCCCACTAGCACCCCACTTTAAGGTCCCTGCTAGAAAGGAGAAGAAAGCTCGTCACAGTGGTAAACCAATGCCAGCTCAACCGACACAACCATCCTCCACCCAAGAAATTTGAGAGCTGCAAATACAAGAGGCTATCCTCTGTGCCCATCACTTCGATCGGAACTGACTCCCAGAGAATGTTAAAGCAGCAGCAATAGATCTGCTCTTGCCCCAAGAAAGCCTCTCCTCTGAACCCATCCATTACAAGAAGAAATCCACATTGCTCACTCGTGCCCCTGCCTCATCCACCACCACACACTGCGAACAGTTCGATCAACACCACCCGCTTGGGTGGCCAAGGTAAGAAAGTTGCTTGGGTCCAAAAGTCGACAGTCCCAACCCTGAAGGAGTTGAAGGTAGCACCATAAGAATCTGATCTTGGAGGGCTTAGATCTCCTTCTTTATAGCAAAGAAAATAGGGATTTCTAGCTCAAATGAAAGCTCACATATGGGCAAATCTCTGGTGCAGAGGTCAGGCGTAATGTCGCATGGTGTTGCTGGCTAGAACGTTGTCAATGTCGACTAGTTTTTGGCTCTTTTCTCCTCGAATATATAACCATTGCTACTCAAACTTGAACACAAGAGAGTACAAAGTATGGAAAAGCTTTCCCTAAAAGGAATTAGAAAGAGGTGGAGCAGAGAAGGAGAATACGTGAAAGAGAGCTTCGACGGAATTCGGGGAATGGCGACCAGCAGCGACAATCATTTTCTAATTCCTTGCATGCGGAAGGTCGCCCATACGAAGGGTCTCTCTAGCCAGAAGGACTTGGAGAATGGTGAAACAACAAGGGAGAACAAGCTCTCACAAGTTTGGGGAAGAAATGGTGAAGATGAAGAAGAAGAAGATGATGACATGGCATAAATGGGCTCAAGGAGGATCATAGTGCTCTGATACCAAATGTAGAATCATGTGGGATAGAATAGATGCATCTTGGAAGAGGAGTGAGAGCACAAGATGTAACCAAAATGTTGTTCACTATAGATTGTGAGAGAGGTGACTCTCTCTTATAGAAATGGGGAGAAGGTGGCACCTTCCCTACATTAGTGGCAATCAGCCCCTACATCAGTGGGACTAGCCTAAATCAAAGGAACCTCCCATGTGGGGGCCTTTGGCTTACATCATCACTTAGGTCACACACTAGACACATCATAGCACTTGATGTGCCTCTACAACACACACAAACACACATGTGACTCCCCTAGATGCACACATGCACCATAAAGCAAGCCCTTGATCACACTTATCCCAACACCCTTCCACTACAATTTGAATAGCCTATTTATGTCTTACTCTTCCTCATCCACTGACTCCCTCATCACTAAACTCCTATCCTTGTTTCCAATGGATATCGAACATGACTTCTTCGAGTTCAAAAGAGACCTGGGATTCCACCCTCGCCCTATCCCAGAGGCCATTGGCCCATTCGACTCCTAAAGCACTCTGTCTGCCATGATCCGCATCCCTGCCGAGATAGCCTTGGAAGACTTACAAGGTGAAGAGACATCCACCAAGTAGGCCACTCAAGAGGATCCAACCATGGCAGCCATGCATCCCTCGAGGTCACAAAAGCACACCCTGATGCCAACAGTACGCGAGTACAAGGTCGTGTGCTCCCAAGCACACTTGCCACTTGGAGAAGCATGGCTCCAAGAACTAAATGCTTGCATGATACACTCGCGCTTTGCATACAAGGGCCATGACTATACCCTCCACTACCATACAGCAGTAGCATACGTAGCTTTCTAGGACCCAGTAGTGGTGGAGGCACTCAACTTTGCAGGCTTGGGCAAAATAGCCGCCTGTCTCCCATAGCACTTAGACATGACACTACTGGAAGAATTCCTCAAGGCATACAACAACAACACCAACACCAACATTGGCATCTTGCGAGATGCAGCAGGAAATCCCCACCACTACCAAATCAATTAGGACACAGTGTAGGTAGCCTTCAACCTGCCAGTGGTCGGGGAGAAATACTCCAAGAAGAAGAAAACACTCGACGCCATCAAAACAGTCTGTCACTATGACTACCACAAGTGCAAGGGCCGCCTCTAGTTCACAGCCATCCATAAGCCCGAAGTGGAGTGACCAGCAAGAGCCTTGCAATGGCTCACTCAAGTCAAGCACATGGACCATCATCAGTCCATTGTGCCAAATATATTGCTGTGCATGGTGGAGTTCCAAGAGACAAACTGGGCTAACTACTTCTACAGCCAAATATGAGACGATCTTGGCACCCATGGGGTTATACATGCTAGTCCTCTATTACTTAAAGAGTCAGCATTTGCCAGTCGGCTTCGGCCTACTAGCAGAGAAATCCACCATCGGCCTAGTATAGACCAAGCAACAAGAAACAGAGGTGAGGCCCAAGAGAGCAAGGACAATGCCCAGTGTCACTCCGGTAATTCATTTGCAACTGGACACAAGTCAGCTGCTTGACCAATATGAGACCGCCCGTTGCATGAATTCCTGTGCCAACAACTACGCCTCTAATAGCCGGATCCTCAAAACAAGGCAAATGGGTTATCATTGAAGACCTCCAGGGCAATGTGACAATTGAAATCGGCCTCCATATAGGAGCCGAAGCTATGCCGACCACCCCCACTGTGCCCTACGTCTCAGTCTCCACCACCCCCCAAGAGACAACATCCTTTGCCACTGGCACCGCTTCCACTGCATGGGCAAGCCTAGCGGAGGCCTTACAATTTTGCAGTGCACCCCAGTATAAGGCATCAGGTGGCTATAGCCACATGATGGGCAGAGCAGTTGTCACGCACGGACCTGATGGAGCTAAACCTCTTTGAAGCCATGGCACAACTCCCATAGGTCACCCGCACAATTTTACAAAGGAGGCAGGAACAAGACTAATAACTCTCTGCAAGTCTCATCCAAGCCTAGCTCTCTACGCATGAAAGCCAATTGACAATGGTTGCAGCCCAAGTAATAGGCCATGCTGCAATACATAGAGCCGAAAAATACTAGGAGAGCTCGAGCTCACTCTTACAAGGCTCAAGGATGACCTCGCCACTAGTGAATCCTTGGTCCAGATGCTCATGGACTAGGCAGACAAGGCAGAGTCGAACCTACACACAACACTGGAACAATAGGCACATGTAGAGTGGTATGCCCGATCACAAGAATCCCACAAACAACAGATCTGATCTTTACAGGATCTCTTGGCACAAGAGAGGAACCTAACGGTCTCCCTCCAAGAAGAAAATGAACGCCAGCGTGCCACCGGCCAAACAGAGGAGTTAGGATTGGAAGACCGGGAGCAACACGGTTTTGGATGTACAAGGAGGTCTCCGTACAATTAGTGACATACAGACTTGAACCATGCACCATCTCCCAAACCCTCCAAATGCACTTTGATGCACAAAATCTCATCTTCCACCTAGACCTCACTACTCCACTTCCACCTAACACCCTCTAGACTTTCCTTCGGCATAACCCCGACCACTACTACCCCATCTTAGCCATGCCATACTTCTCTCTTGATCTCCAACCCACTTCTCTATCTCTTCTCTGACCCTCCAATCTCCAAACACTATCCGCCCATCCCATCCTCCTCAATTTTCAAGCCTAATGCAGCATCATCACATTGAGTCCCTTAATTACCCTATGGATGATGAAATAATGCAACTCGCAAAGCCCGAGGAACTCATGCCATGGGTCTACACTCCCACAAGTCTACATACAGACATCAATTGGATGCAGACCTATGGCCGAGCCTTAGCCGCCCAATCTCAAGGGCACCTTGCGGCCTACCAGTCCACAACCTACCACCGCCTCGGAATAATAATCCTCTTCAATAGGGTGCTATAGGCTCTCCAAGACTCACTTGAGTCCTTGGTGAGAAATTTTGAAACAATTCACGTAGCCTACCTAGAGGAAGTCACTGAGGAAGAGGGAAATGAAGCAATCACCCTCTTTAATACCACCACCCCCTGGCAAAAATTCCACTACCGCCTCCTCTAGATCTCGCCCTACCCACCCAACAAGCAACCCACCTCCCCCTCCCTCGGACTTACTGCCCGACTACTCGTCTAATGCCTCTAACACCACCACTGCATAGCACGGACCCTCCTCGTCCATCTCCTCCAACACTTTGGTCGACCCTCTTGTGACGAAGCCTTCAACATGTTGCTCAAAGCAGCCAACTTTGTGCAAGGAGCTGATGCATCAACGCCTCTCAGCACATAGGGGTCGGAGCCCATGCCACCTGCAGATGATGATGCTCTGCCATCCCCGCTAGTTTCCCCCTGTGAAGATGTCCACTGGCACTTGGACTTACAGTCCTTTCCGGAGATACTAGATAGCGCTCTCATGCACCATTAGAAGCGCTAGTTTGAGGGCTCACACCTCCACGTCTATGAAATTCTTGAGCTGCTGCCCCTCACACAATTCATCACGCAGTCCTTCAACGACTGGCGCCACCCACCAAAGCGCATGAGAGGAGGATACAGCCATGCCCTCGATGCCCCAATCCCCACAACTGATGCCGATGCTGGTTTGCAGCCACAATGGCAGCTACCCTTCTTAAAGCTAGAGAAATTTTGGCGCTACTACCACAGTGCACCCATGGATCATCGAGTCTACCCACTCTACATGCCCATGAATGACGATGGACTTGGGCCGCATTTCGTGACCTCCAGTAGAAGGACCCAAATGTGTTGTACAATTTTCCAAGTATAACTTCCCCAAAGAGATGACTCGAGGGATTTTGCTTCTGCCTCGAGTCATTCAACGACACATATGGCTCAGTGCCAGATCTTGCCGTTGTCACCACAATACATTTCAACTGCCTCCTCTTACTCCTCCGCAATCTTCCAACCCACAATTGCCCCATTGACGACCGCATCCACAATTTGAACAACCAGATTGTCTTCAATCCCGACGTCGGTTTGATTCAATTCTAGGACCAAGGATTCAAGGATTCCAGGCACAGGTTGTATGTTCTAGCTCACACCAAGACCAAAGAGTGCAAGCAATGTGCACACTTTAGGTCTACGTTCATGGAAATAGCCACGCCAATGAAAATAGCCATGAAAGGAGTACAGCTCAAACTCAAGGAGTTTGATCCCCAAATATTGCGAGCCAAAGGATTCCAGGCAATGTGCAGGCTTGTCATGGGGTGTCTCACGAAAGTTAAGCCTCACCACTCCAAGTTTTGAGCCTAAGGCATGGGATTTGAACCACAAATGGTTTAAGGTGTGAGGGTGCTCAGGGAGTTTAAACCCAAAATCACCTAAGCCTAGGAGGCGCGAGGCTAACACAAGCGCTATTTGGGAATTGGACCACCTCCTAATTCCAGGCTTGTCCCAAGCGCTCTAATATGGTTAACACAAGCGCTATTTCTGCTAGTAGGGAGAGATGGTAAAATAGCAATATGCCTTGGCACCCTATGGGCCCAAGAGCCCTTGGTTGTAAAGAGAGGGAGAATGCTAAAAAGGAAAAGGGTTGGCCCTCCCTTCAAAAAGTGACTTGTATAAAAGGCCAAATGTTTGACTCTAGTCTTCATTGATGTTTGCACAAGTTGAATACAAGCTCCCTCTTCTCTTCCAAGAGAGTGTTTTGGGTGTTCTCTTGTTTCCTTCATAGTGTCCTTGTAGTTGCCACTCTATCCCCCTTCACTCCCTTCTCCCCTTCCCCTCTTCCTCTCTTCTTCTCCCTCCCTCCTCCCTCTCCACTCCCCTCTTCCCTTTCCCCTTCCCTCTCTCTCACACGTGGAACCACATTGCAACAATCCAAAGGCCGCTTGCATGACACTTGCATATGACTCGTGCTATGCATTGCTCCCAAAAGGAGTAGCTAGGAGGGGAGACTCTATCGGCATATCTTCAACATCCCCATGACATGTGAGTCACCGCCGAGACCCACTACACTCAGCCATTGCTGAGAGCCTCATTGAGCAAAATTTGAACAAAAGATATTACATCCAAAGACGATATAGTACAACTCAGTCGTTAGTGAGAGTCTCATTGAGGCTTGCTAATATAGACAACAATGCATTATCGTATTCATAGAGAATAGCTTGCTACATCCATATTTTTTTGGGATCTGATGGAGGCGACATGGATATTTTTAGGGAGCCGATGGAGAGGCCGAAGACCATGCACAATTGCAAGCATCAAAATCCTTATCCCTTCATAAAAGTCCTTAGCCCTTCATCAATGTCTCTAGGCTATCCATTGAACACAAATAAATAGAGGCTAGCTATGTGCATGCCATCCAAGGTGGCGACGTGGAGATTTTCAAGGAGTAGATGGAGCGTCCAAAGACTGTGCATACGTAAAGCCATCTCAATTCCTATCGAGTGCAACAAGATTGCCTTTAGGAGAAAGCAGACAAGATGGGGATCATGTTGATATGAGGGGGGCTAAAATTGGGGTCGGTAGGAGGCATGGTGATGATGAACAGGTGAAAAGAGATGAGTATGCCGGATGAGCAACGGAGTGGACGAGCAATGGAGTGGATGAAAGCTAGAGCAAAATATAAAAAAGTACAGAAGGGGAGCGGATGAGAGTTGGAAGTGAGGAGAATGGACAAAAGTAGCCAAATAGCATTATCGATGTTTGGGGCCACGGTTAAATAGTAACAGTGGCACTCTACTTAATCGTCTAAATAATAATGAGCCACCTTCAATCAATCAAAAATTGAGCCACCAATTAATCACTCATGGGCCATCACAGTGACTGGAAGATTAATTGTACGTATGCAAGCCAGATGGTGCCATCCAAATAATCATGAGCCATCTTCAATTAATCAAAATTCAAGCTGCCAATTAATCACATGCTTAGCTGCCACATGCAGTGCTATACTCTGCAGCCTTAATGGCCTTCTTTGCCATCCGAAGCTTTATCAGAAGGCCTTAAAAAAATTTGGTCTTCAAAATAAGGCCACGATTTTGAAATAAATCTAAATTTAGAAGGCTAGAGTAAAATCTAGATAGGCATGCAAGCCTGTCTAGTTACAGAATCATGAGTTGCTATTTAATCACATGCCACCATGGTGATTGGTAATACCTGCACTAAAAATTAAAAAAAATACCACTTCTCAATGGGGACATAAAATTTCATGCAAGCTTATCCAAATAATCATGAAGGAGCCACCATGTCAGTGATTAGTAATTAACTAGTACTTAATCGCATGCATGCCCAGTAGTGCCATCCAAATAATCATTAGCCAAATTTAATTAATCGAATTCAAGCTACCAATTAATCGCATGCTACCCATCCAAATAATCACGAAGGAGCCAACATGCCTGGCATCATGGACCACCATGATTGATAATTAGATGATGCCTCCACTTAATCGCATGTAAGTCTAATGGTGGCATCCAAATAATCATGAGCCACATTTAATTAATCAAATTTCAAGACGTCAATTTGTTTTTACAAAAAAGACTCATGTTTAGCCTTTGATGCTTGCAGCAAAGTTTTCTTACAGTTAGTATGGAGGCGAACTATTCAATGGTTTAGCCAAATCCCAACTACCATGATGATTGCTAAATAGGCCTCAACCAACTGCTGCAGTGGCCCTCACTTGAGCCAACTACCATGGTCGGATGGCTCTGGGACGAACGGTTCTAATGTGTGGTCGGTGGCCTATTTCGGGACCAACCTCCAGTCGGCCATTTTGGGCCGACTAGGTCGGTCTCCCAATTGGGTCTAACTGACTACGACTGGTGGCTATATAAGAGTAAGCCCGTGAAGCCCATATTCATCACTGGCTACAGCAACCCTGATTCCTTAGCATCTGGCCTCCGTCCTCTACTGTTTCTAGCACACCATCAAAGCTTCTCACACAGGAGCGCATGGCTGGGAGGCAGCGCCATCTATTGTATCAGTTTTACAGTAATCAAATTTTTGATTCTCCATACTATCTGCTTTTCTCTCTTGCATACGAGATGTGTTATCTATTGAGCACAGACGTTGCATTGTTTTCTTACATGGTATCAGAGCTTGGGCTCTAGCAAGAAGATTTGGTAGTGTGTTTCTATTTGTGAGTAGATTGTGAGAGATGGCCCAGCCCGCAAGACTATGAATCCCATCGTTTGACGAAAGCGGAAAGTTGGACGGCACTATCCACTCTAGAAGTTCAAGATGAAGACCATCCTAAGCGCATACGAGCTTTGGGATACTGCTATTGGGGTGGACATGAAGCCGGTTGCAAGACCGAATCTAGCCAATGCAGGACAACAGATAGTACCAACTGCGGATGAGATTCTCACATGGATAAGAAGAAATGCAGATGCATTGTGTTCTATTGTCTATAGTGTAAGTGATTCTGTCATGGCATTAATTCAACATGTCACCATAGCGGAGGAGGCATGGATGGTCTTGAAAAATCAGTACGAGACCACGAATCAGATGCGGATTCAGAATCAAGAGACTCAACTCGCGAACGAGAAACTGTTCGAGTTTGAAACGGCAGAGAAGTTCATCACCTGGGTGAAGAATCTGTGCGATTAGATGACTGCGATTGGCATCACCATCACCAGCGAGAATCTAGCACAAAGGTGCATACAGATTCTCCCACCAAAGTACGATAGTCTTGTTACGGCGTTGAATACGCAGAATAAAAATCCACCCCTCAAGTTTGAGGATTTCAGTGCGATGCTTCTGGAGGAGGAGATGTGTCAAAAGGCAAGGACTAGAGAAGATTTGGCTTTCTTGGCTGGATCAAAGAAAGGAAAGGGTAAGGACTCTGGTAACCCATCTTCTTCTGATGATAAAAAGAGAAAGAAGAAGATCAAGTGCTTCTATTGCAACAAGGCAGAGCACAAGCAGAATGAGTGCCGGAAGAAGATTGCAGATGAGAAGTACAGAGAGTAAAGAAAGAGTCCAGCAACAACACGTAGGCATTACCAATAGAGCTGTTCATAGCAATTGAGGAGATTTGCACGAAGGTAGTTCATGTACCTGCGGAGGAACCTTGGATTATTGACAGTGGTGCATTGTGCCACATGTCCAGTCGGAAGGATTGGTATACCTCTCTACATCCGGTAGGGAATGACATCCTGGTAGCAGTCGGCAATGATGCAAAATGTCCAGCAAAAGGAAAAGGTACGATTGCTCTCAAGTCAGATGGAGTTGTAAAACAGTTGTCCGATGTTCTTTATGTGCCAAATATCAAGAGGAACTTGTTGTCCGTTTCTGCGATCATGGATCGGGACCTCAAAGTTCACTTTGATAAGAATAGTGCACAGATTTTGGATCTTCAAGGGAAGGTCATTGGTAAAGGTACATGGTGCAACAACATCTACGTACTCTTAGCTTTCAGTGCTCGAGCCGATGTGAGCAATAGTAAGCTGTGGCATGAGAGGTTTGGTCATCTAAACCTTAGTTCTTTAAAGGAGATGCATAAAAGTGGAATGATTGTAGACCTACCAGAAATTACAAATCTGCCCGATGTATGTGAAGCTTGCATGATGGGCAAGAAGCATCGGCAGCCCTTTCCTAAAGAGGCCAGCAGGGCAAAGGCTCCTCTAGAGCTCATTCACATGAACCTCTGCGGAAAGATGGAGACAGAAGCTTTGGGTGGTTCCTACTACTTCATGATGCTGATCGACGACTATAGTAGAAGGATATGGATATACTTCCTGAAGACTAAAGATGAGGCTTTTAGTAAGTTCAAAGAATGGCATGTAATGGTCGAGAAAGAAACGGGGAGGAAGGTGAATAAGTTGAGATCAGGTAGAGGTGGTGAGTTCACATCAAGTGAATTCGAAAGTTACTGCAAAAGTCACGGGATCAAGAGGCAGAAACCTGCGCCACATACATCACAACAAAATGGAGTAGCAGAGCGCAAGATGTGCGTGAACGGGATGACTCCACTGCAGGCCTTTTCTGGTAAGAAACCTTCAGCTACACATTTTTCAGAGTTTTTGGATGTGACTGTTTTGTGCATTAGGAAAAAAGAGAGCTCATTTTGGGGCCTTTTACGGTTTGGAAAAATAAGCTCTCAACCAATCAATAGAGGGCCAAGTAACGTTGGAAATTCATGAAAATAAGAGAAAATAGAAAAAAGAAACAATACTTTATGTAGGTACAAGCGTGCTACATTAATGTGGAGATTGGTTTTTTATTCTCACAAGATCTTTGGACATGAAGATAGAATCTAGTCTGACATTTTATCTGACAAGGGCCTTCCCGCTTCCACCTTCCTTTGAACTTTGAAATGTTGTGCTGCCTTTCCCTCGAAAGGTCTACCATTCTACACCACTGCCTCATTGTGCAACAGCCTCTTCTTTTCCAAAACTGCTCCCTTGATCCTGTTTGGCATAGAGCAAGATGTTTCTTGTCAACTGTCTGTCTGCCCACTTTCTCTTTCTTGAAACTTTAATTTATTATCTTGTTTACATTACTTTGCTGTTGTTATAGATTCACAAGGTCTCCATGGTGAATAAAAACCATGGTCGTTCTTGTGGAAGACGCTCTGTGGATGATAATGCTATGAAGGCAAAATTATACCACACATCCTTACCCCATCAACCTGCTTCTTCTATTTCTTCGGTAGAGAATTCAAGTACAGTCAAAATGGAAGGAACTTGGGAAAGGTTTAGTGTTTCAAAAGGAGCATGGGTGCTCATGCAACCTAGCAAAAGAAAAAGACCTCAGACAAAAAACATTTTTTTGGCATCATGGAAGGGAAGAGTATGAGATTTTAAAATCACCAGAGGGAAGATATCGGTGAAAGAAGTTTTGATTCAGCATATGTACATGCATAAAGAACTTGTCTTGTGAGACTATCCAAATGATCTTCCGCAACACAGGCCTAATTGTATATTTTTCTATTGTGGTTTTTTTCTTTACGAGGTGTATGGATTTTTAAGATGAAGCTTTCTTTCTTTGCTTATTGACATTCTTGTGTTGTTTTATTTCAGATTTATACCCTTCATCGTATGAGACATGGCAAAACATCGATTGTATTCTAGGATTTATAGATGTTTTGCATGGATCGATAGGAGAACAAAAATACCAAGGTCGATGTGCAATAGAGCTAGCTCAATCGGGTATATTTTTTACTGATCTTTTTATTAGTTGTTGGACAATGATAACACACATGGTGTGTTAAGGAAACAAGACCTTCCGACATGGAATTCAGTGGATTGGCCTCACCCACATTTTAGTGTTACAGAGGCATATAGGGCCAAGCTTTTCAAAGAAGTACAGAAAGCTCTGAGGCCCAATATTGCCACAAGGATAATAAAAATTTCTTTATGCATGCCTCAGTTTTTGTGGACTTGTTTAATACCTTTCCAGTGAAGGTTTCAAAAACAATGTTCATAGTTAAAGCAACAAGTTCGGCATGCATGCCACAATTTTTGGATAAAGGTTGGGATAAGAAGACATGTAGTTTAGTGTTTTGTGAGGTTGTCCAGCCTTCTATGCAACTAAAGTACATGGTTGCATTCACAAAATTTTATTTTTTCTTTTTATTATAAGCGCAGTCGAATGCTAGGCACAAAACTAGTCCCAATGGATCAAGATGAAGATTCTTTTGGTGCAAAAAATAAACTTCTTGATATTGATGTTGTTGAGAATCGTGATGTGCTAGTCAATATCTCATTAAGAGAATGTTGCTCCCTAGCTCAATTGCGCAATGACATTCTGTTTGAGACAGAAGGTTCTATTTCAAAGGACTTTTCATTTATCTACAACAATAAAAAGGTACACCATCTGATTTATCCTAGTCTCATTAAGCACTGTTATTAGTTTACTTTACCCTATTGATTCATATTGCTTTTTTGCAGGTGCTCAAAAGAAGAGAGAGTTCAATCAAATGCAAAGACATTGAAAATTCAAAAATTGAGATAACACAGACTCCATAAACAAAGGTATTGTATTCAATAAAGTAAAATTTTGTACAGAAGTGTTTAATTGTACATGTAGAACATATTCTTGACAACCATTTTCTATTTATCTACAGCTTGATCCAGAGGCTGCTCTACACGGTCCAAGCTCTCCGTATCATCATTTTTGGAGAATCTATTTTTTGCTGCTCCATCCTGTCCTGTATAGTATCTTGGTGCTGCTCCATTGTCTCCTCTACTGCCCCTGGAGCATCTGTTTGCTACTGCTCCATCTTCTCCTCAACAACATCAATAGCAGGTCCTTGTTCATGTGGCTTCTCCTCATCAGCACTAGGTCCTCGTTCCTGTGGCACCACATCAGCTTCATCTGTGTCATCAAGGTGTATGACACTTTCTTGGACTTTAGAGCTCTCACCCAACTCGACAGTAGCTGGTACAATATGTTTAGGGGAGGCATAGCTCAAAAACTTCCAAATTGTATCAGCTTTGAAATTATATACATAGTTTGAGCTGAAGCTATCTTCTCTCATCTGCAATGGCATATGATGATTTAGAACACTTTGTACCACTATCAATTATCTTGAAGCTAAATGAAAATTATTTTTTCTTACAAGGTCTGGCTATCCTATCTCAAAATAGCTTGAAAGTAGATATTTGGCACTGATCAGCACTCTCCATCTGTAGCTACTTAAATCATCTTGTTGTGGTGTCTGTAAAGTTGGAAAGATATGTTAGAAACTGTTAACATCTGAACAAAACAAAATTATTCAATAAGTTCAAAGGCATAGCATGAAATAGACATCAGTACAGGGAACAACTTTTTACCTCTAGATTTACTGGCTCTATTGAATCCAAAAGAGAGACATTAGGAGGACAGTTATCCAATGCATCTAGAAGCCTTCTAATACAACTGCAATACATATAATTTAGTTAGTATGAAATCAAAATAATGAAGTTTGAAGTTAAAAAAAGCACACACACCACTTACAATTTCAACTCTCTGTGTGTGTTTTTAAGAGAGTTGAATATAAAGCATTGCTTCTACTGGATGTCAATAGAAACAAAACTCCAGTGGTCACTACGTAAGGGAAAAAGCATTAAGAAATCAAAGGCTACAAGAGTTCTCAATCTTAAAGAAGAATCCCAAAAGAAGCAGTCACCCACATACCTGTTATGGTATGGAAGTAGCAAAACATCGATAACTTCAAAATTGCAGTGTGTCTGAACCAGTTGGAAATACCGATGGGAGTTTCCTTTGCATCTCTTAACTTGGAAGAAATGGCAGGATCAATAATATGAACTGTATGCTGTACAGAGTGGTGAAGCTAGCTTCTCATCATGCTGCATGGGACCAAAAAATAATTAGGGTAGGGTATAAAGGAGGTACAAGGAGGATTGTTTTGCAAACAAATGTAAAATAATAGACACTTACTAGAGCATTGCGAGAATGATAGTATTTGAGCAATACTCATTCTTATGAGCCAATGCTGCCAAGCATGGTTTTGTCAAGTCAAAATCATTCACTGAAGTTTCATCCTCAATATGGACAACTATATTAGGGCCTAGCTCCTGAACCTTCTTTGTATGTGCAGCTCCCTCTTTCCAGTCTCCACATCTATAACAGATTTTGATTCTTTTATTTGCTGCTTCAGTGACTCCTCATAAGCAGCCTTCCCTCTGGTGTTCTTTGAGTGGGTTACTTCAACAACCTTAACCTCATCTACCTTCAACTTCCTTGTAGGTGGAATTAATAATTTGTCTCTCATCTTTATGTCCTGCCATTCCATAGGATGAACAAGCTTGTCATACCTCCATCTCACTCTGGACAAAGTGTTGAAGTCTTTGGCCATCAGAGTCACCCTGTGAGCATGGGCTGCTACCAGCATTGCATCTTCAAAATATTTTTCCAAGTAATCCTCTGCCATTTCCTGTAAGGAAAGAATGGCAGTCCTGTTCCATCTGAACCCAAGGTGCCAACTATCACATATGTCTTTCACCAGTCTTTGAAAAGGTGCCTTGGGGATTGCAAAGCCTATAGCTTTCTGTTGCTTCCTGATCTCCCTTAGCACACCTGCACCATGTTTCAATCTCTTGGCCTTTTGCTGGAGCAGGCTCATTGGCTTACCCTTCCTTCCATGTGCACCTCTTCCCTTTGGAGGCACACTAAATTTCTTGGTACCTGCCTCAGCTACTGTTGCTGCAAGCCCTAGCCCTTTGCCAGCTTTCCTTGCAGTTGACTTGGTTCTTGCCATCACTCTGACAAACTGCATACAAAGCAATGGAAAGAGATTACAGCCATGGATAACATGATATGACACAAAAAGACAATGATAGGGGTGGATGAAGCAACATTGACAATTTTGCAATAAAACGCGATATGGACAGTTTGAAATTCCTAACAGTTCGAAATCACGTTTTCCTGCAAATACCTGAAGTGACATGCTGGTGCATTCCTACAGTGATTTCTCTGTGTTTACAACTAAATACAATATGAATTGAGTCTATGCAAGGAGAGTACAGCCATGGACAACTATGAAAGTCACAAAACCAGAATGGCAGGGGTGGATGAAGCAACAGTTCAATATTTGCAACAAAATGCGATTTTGGCTGTTTGAAACTCCTAAAGCCTTCTCCTCGCATTTTCCTGCAAATTCATGAGGCAGCATGCTGGAATATGCCTTCTGTCATTTCAACGTGTTTGCATGTCCATGCAGGATGGATTGAGTCTATGGAAGGCAAGAAGTGTGCACAGACTGAAGGAAGAACCCATAAGTACAGTTTTACCCTCACATGCAATTATCACACTTGAAGATCTGCATTCCTACAGTGATTTCTCTATCTTTACAACTAAATAAAATATGGATTGAGTCTATGCAAGGAGAGTACAGCCATGACACAAAACCACAATGACAGGGGTGGATGAAGCAACAGTTCAATATTTGCAACAAAACGCGATTTTGGCTGTTTGAAATTCCTAAAGCCTTCTCCTCGCATTTTCCCGCAAATTCATGAGGCAGCATGCTGGAACATGCCTTTAGTCCTTTCAATGTGTTTGCATGTCCATGCAGGATGGATTGTTTCTATGGAAGGCAAAAAGATTGCAGAGACTAAGGGAAGAACCCATAAATACTGACCTGAAAGCTATTTGTGGGTGTACTGTGCTGCTGATGAGTACCCTGTGCTGGGGATGGAACCTGTGCTACTAGTCAGGATGCTGATGTTGCAGAGTAGGGAGGTAGGGAGGCAAGAGAGATGAGACTGGAGGAAAAAGACAGGATAGATTAAACAAGAGGGAAAAGATTAGTGCAAAATACAAACAAGGCAGCTACTAAATCCCACATGTATGGAATGGAGTCGTTTTTCACACGTGTGGATGGGACCCAGATCTCTTGGAGTTTGAAACTTGGCACATGTGAAAGGGACACTTTTTGCCTTGGAACTTGTGCCATTCATGATTTCATAATCAGTTCCATAACCACTCTTCCCTCCCCTGCCTCCCAATCTTTCATCCCTGCCAGCACCCTCCCATCATCCTTTTCCTTCCCTCTCAGATCCCTTCCTACCCACCACACTCCATGCAAGGAGAGTCCAGCCATGGACAACTTAGAAAGACACAAAACCAGAATAACAGGGGTGGATGAAGCAACAGTTTAATATTTGCAACTAAACGCGATTTCGGCTGTTTGAAATTCCTAAAGCCTTCTCCTCGCATTTTCCTGCAAATTCATGAGGCAGCATGCTGGAACATGCCTTCAGTCATTTCAATGTGTTTGCAAGTTCATGCAGGATGGATTGAGTCTATGAAAGGCAAGAAGAGTGCACATACTGAAGGAGGAACCCATAGATAAAGTTTTATCCTTAAATGCAATTGTCACACATTAAGATCTGCAAACATTGCTAAATCTATAGAGATGATCAATCTCTCACTCAACCAGCCCAATTCAAAAGTCTTCCTGCTTGTGGTTGTAGTGGAAAAACCTTAGGAATGCCTATAATCTTTATCCTAATATCCAAGGTACATCACATCCTACAGCCATGTGTGTTATACTATTAAACAAGAAGATCAGGATATAAAGAGTCCTATAGACCTGGAAGCTATATGTGGGTGTGCTGTGCTGTTGATGAGTACCCTATGCTGGGGATGAACCTGTGCTGCTGGTCAGGGTGCTGATGGTGCAGAGTACAGAGGTAGGGAGGCAAGAGAGCTGAGACGGGAGGGCCGACATAGGAGAGATTAAATAGGAGGAAAAAGATTAGTGCAAAATACAAACAAGGCAGCTGCTAAATCCCACACGTGTGGAATGGAGTCGTTTTTCACACGTGTGGGTGGGACCCAGATCTCTTGGAATTTGAAACTTGGCACATGTGAAAGGGACACTTTTTGCCTTGGAACTTGTGCCATTCATGATTTCATAATTAGTTCCACAACCACTCTTCCCTCCCCTGCCTCCCAATCTTTCATCCCTGCTAGCACCCTCCCATCATCCTTTTCCTTCCCTCTCTGATCCCTTCCTACCCAACACACTCCATCCAGACTGCAACCTGCCTGAAGACTACTACCACTGCTAGATCTCCAGGTTACCAAGGTTGCAGTTCAAGTTTGGGAAAGAGCAGGAGATTCACCAGTGCAACTCCAACAGCATGGAAAAGGAAAAGAAAGGTCAGAATTCTAGATTCTTTTCAATGTTTTTTGACATATATTTCTTCCATCCATAGAATTCTTGATGTCCAAATATCTTCACTCCGCTCCACCCTTCTTGTTACATATTCAATTTATACTGTCCAAGAGTCTGGTAGATCACCCTAGAATTTGATTGGAGATGGATATGAATAGAACCTAGAAGTTTGCAACAAAATGCGAGGAGAGTGCTTTATCCATCTCTAGATAGCCCATATCGCATTTTGCTACAAATTCCTGTTCTCGACACATTCCTCATGAAAAGCTTCACTCAGCTCCAGCCTTTCTCTTGCATATCAACTCATACTGTCCAGGAATCTGTGAGATGATCCTAGCATTTGATTTGACATGGATATCAACAGAACTGGAAAATTTGCAACAAATGCGAGGAGAGTGCTTGACATTTTCCAAATGGTCCTACATTGCATTTTCCTGCAAATTCCTGTCTCTTTTGGTTCTCACTTCTTCCTCATTGTTTTGCTATCTTTGGCCCTGTGGAATTCTTCCTTGATGATAAGAAATGTTTTTGCTTTGGAACAGTTGACTCTCAGGCCCCTCCTTTCAAGAGGAAGCTGGACTTTTCTATTGCTATAATTAGACCACAGCAATCACCAGATGAGTCATGAGAGCTCATGAAGGGAATTATTTGGTGATATCCTATGCATTCCCCGATTGCATATGTCAGCATATAGAATTCAATGTATATAAGTTTGGAGCAGGCAAAAGGAAGAGACTGGAGCAGAATGCTGAGTCTTCCATCTCAAAACAAAAGGAACCAGAGAGGACAAATCTCCAGATTTGCTCCTATTTGAGTTTCTTCACAAATGCAAGGCTCAGAGGAACTTCCACATATACCACAGTATTTTCAACATGGAGTTCACTATGAGCTCTGTACTGGAGCATCACAAAGATTTTCTTTCAGAACATTGGGATACCTTCAAACAACTGACAAAGGCAGGAAGAATTGTGGAAGGTGAAAAGGTTTTTGTGCATATAAATCATATTGTCTCCATTGACAGGCTGAGGTACCATGTGAATAGAAGATTTGACTGCCTGCCTGATCAATATAAATTCAACTGTAACTTGCACACCAGAAAGTGTAGAGTGCTTGAGGAAACCATGGCATTCCTTATTTACATTGTCTTCAGTCAGGACTCTCTGGATGAACAAGGGCAGGAGGCTAAAGAAGAAGACACATCTGAAGCAGACGAAAAAGAGGATGTTCCTTTGGTAATAGAAATGGCAGAGCAAGAAGAAGATATCAACCTCCAGGATGAGGGGCTGCAAGTGGCTGCTCTTGACCTTGTTCAAGTGAGGACAAAAACTCTTAGGGCAGCACAACCAGTTGAAGATTTTGATGTTCAGAGCAGCAACTATGTAGTGCCCATGCTTCCAGGTGTCTTGATTGGTGGAAAAGATTATGTTTTCCTCCATGATATAGAGTGTATGTTCAATTTGAGGGAGGACTATGTCATTTCCATTATTGCCCAGGCTTCAAGGCTTGACAAGGAGGTTGGCAGAGAGGATGACCATTCACTACTGGCTTTGGAAACAACTTTTGATCCTGCAGAGGCCCTTACTATTTGTTTCAAAGAGGCTGAAAAGTTCCAAGAGCCAGGTGAAGCTGCCTTCCAGCTCACACAGGAAGCTATGAATCTCTCAGCACTATACACGGAAAAGCTTAAAGAAGAGGCTGGACTGGAGGGGAGAGGAATAAATCTTTGGAAAGATGGACTGCTTGTTGCTGATGAAAATGAGAAGGTACAATCTTGTTACTTCAAATCAAATACTTTGTCTTCTACTTAAATGTTTTGTAGGTTGTGTATTGTCTCACTCCAATCTTTTGATATGTGGCAGCTACAAATTGAGGATGACACATTCCTCCAGAGAACAAGTGGAAGTAGGTCGGCTGGGTTTGGCAAACTGTCAAGCCTAGCTCATTATATTCATGATCTAGGCAGTGCTAAGATCTTGATTTACCATAGGCAGTTGAGCAACAATGGAGAAGCCATTGTTTACTTCTTAAAATTTTTGTCCAAGGTTTTAGGTGGACATGATCTTTCATGGCAAAAGGAAAAGATCATTTTGATAGAGAGGTTGTCTGCCATAGATATATTTGGGGATTATGTGAATAAGCAGGCCTCTAGGGCCTCTTACTTTTTGTCTTACACTTCTTATGCATTAGCATGTGGTGTTAAGGAGCCCAAATGCCTGGAGGGCTATGGAAAACACAAGCTCATAAGGTTTCGAGAGCCACCCATGATTGCATTAGGCAACACAATCCAAGAAGAAGAACACGTGGAGACAGCTGAAGAAAAGGATACCCCTCCCAGACAAGCAACAGAGGCAAGCATTGATAAACAGACAGTTGACATCAAGCCAATAAGGAAGAAAAAGAGTCCAATCAAGATCAAAAAGAGAGTTCTGATCGGCAGGCCCTGGGAGAAATAGGATTTAGTCATCAAATATAGCACAAACATTATATTGAAGTTGAACTGATTTGTACAAAGTCTTTGATGTCTGGTATGATCTTGTATAAATGAACAATAAGTTGAACTGATTTGTACAAAGTCCTTGGGATAGATAGAGTGGTGTCATTAAATATTAAACAAACAATATATTGAAATTGTGAACAAATTGTATTACGTTTAGATCACATGTTTCACAAAAGAAATATTGTTGATGGAGTCTCAAATCATATAGGCATAACACCAAGAGTCACTTGTTCCACAAAAAAAAATTCTATTGATTGAGTTTGAAAACATGTGGACATAACACCAATAAGTTACAAACTGCTATTCATGTTTACTTGTCCATTTATGGTTTCTAAATATCTTCGATTCCCTCCATTGTCTATGTCTCTCTGCTGCCATTGAATTGTCCATAGTTTGTCTTCGTCTTTGCTTTTGGGCTAGAAGAAAAGCAAGCTTGACTTTGGAGCTAGAAACTTTTCTTTTAGCATGCAGCCTCTGTAGTATGCCTCGGTAAAACCATTGGAAGACTTCCTTCAGACTATTTGCCTTTTGACTCCCTCCATAGTGTTGTGTGTGTCTGAAAAATGCATTACGTGCCATGTAGTGAGACTTCTCCATGCCTTGGGTAGACCAAATTGCTGGGCATCCATACTTTTTGACAAAATAGGGAAGGTGGTTGTAGATGATATGCTGTAAGACATAAGAATGCATAGTAAGTGATTAAAAAAAAGAGGATCACATTTAAGTAAAAGAAGAAGACAGAACCTTACCATGTAGTGAGTTATATTGCAGGCTGTCCACGCGTCTTTCATTGACTTCACAAAATGTTTAATTGCCTCTTCAAAGTTCTTGTAATCACTCTTTGTCCATGTTACTTTGTCACAGAACATGAAGAGTTGATCAAGAGACCTCCACACCTTTGCCTTCACATTTTGTGCTTCCCCATTTGCCTCATGATCTTTCACGGCATTATGGACTTGCTTCCGC
The DNA here is from genome assembly GCF_047967505.1 of Dipteris shenzhenensis. NCBI lineage: Eukaryota > Viridiplantae > Streptophyta > Polypodiopsida > Gleicheniales > Dipteridaceae > Dipteris > Dipteris shenzhenensis. The sequence goes on from NC_141597.1 coordinate 25,554,403, forward strand.
AATCCATAATTAATCTTTGAAACTGTTCTACCTTGCCTTACTTGCTTACTGTGTTTGGGTCAAGACAAGAATCTTCTTGCCTTAACACCACCAATAGAGGGCTTGATTGGTACCTCCTTGCCATTGGTAGACTTTTTAAAATCCTTTGTGATTTGAACATCTCCTCCACGCAGACCTATATCGGATAACACTTTTTCCAATGCTTAAAGAGCATCCTTTCTATTTTTTTCGGGATGGAGTTTCCAAGCAAATCCAATATACAAAAATACCAATTTCTCAATAATTCGACATAGACCATGCAATGTGCAGATGTGAACAGTACATAGTGGAATGTCCAGAATGGCCTTGAAGTCAGGGTCAACTTTATCTCTACTAGGTGCTCTCTTCCACCATTTGATGCTACAGACATCTTCAAGAAGGCTCTTGGAAGAGACTTGCAGGAGAGGCATCTTCATCGACTTGGCATTGGGCCGAAAAAGTAAGTTCACTTGCGGGTGGACATTGAGGGGGGACGTTAGATATCAATGCTCCACTCTCCTGGTTTGGACACCAGATGGGGGCCATGTGTGGCCTGATGGCTAGACGGCTTCAGATAGAGTTGACACACTGCCAACTAGGCTACATGCAAGTGCGGGAAGGCATCCCATGACTGACCGCACTGAGGGTAGACGGAGCATTTCCCGGGGCAGCCCACTCTCGGGCTGCGGGGCCCGTTTGGAGCCCCAGATGATCTCGGATTGGCTCTTGGCCGAACGGTTCTAACGTGTGGTCGGTGGCCTATTTCGGGACCGACCTCCAGCCGGTCGTTTTGGGCCAAAACAACCGACTGGGTCGGTCTCCCAATTGGGTCTAACCGACTACGACTGGTGGCTATATAAGAGCAAGCCCGTGAAGCCCATATTCATCACTGGCTACAGCAACCTTGATTCCTTAGCATCCAGCCTCCGTCCTCTACTGTTTCCAGCACGCCATCGAAGCTTCTCACACAGGAGCACACGGCTGGGAGGCAGTGCCATCTATTGTATCAGTTTTACAGTAATCAAATTTTTGATTCTCCATACTATCTGCTTTTCTCTCTTGCATACGAGATCTTGTTATCTGTTGAGCACAGACGTTGTATTGTTTTCTTACAGATCCTAGAGTTCTAGTCGTCTAGTTACCAAAGCACTGCATGTGCATAGATTCTAGCTTCTAGCCGTTTGTATCTGATCATCATTTGGGCTAAGTATACAAGAAGTTCATTTCCAATTCATTGTCTCTCTCTCTCTCTCTCTCTCTCCTCTCTCTCTCAATTCACTTTCTACACTTCATTCGTACTCGTTTACTAAAGAACAAACCATCTACTAGTTATTTTAGAAAAGTAATCTGATTTTGGACATAAATAAGATTTGAGGCCATTGTGAAACATATAGTACTCAATATTACATTCATCTAACCAATAGATGGCTACCAAAACTCTAAGAGGAGCGCCAATAATGTTGGTTCTTCAATATTAAGAGAAGTTTTAAACACGGATAGGTTGCGTATTTCTCAACTTTTATCTTCAAGCTTGAAAATTCAAAAAACTTCGTGATTATCCACCAATGCTTGCATGTGGAGACACGGAGATATGGGGTAGTTCTGTGTGTCTTCATCCAGTTTCCCAGAATACTTGCATCCTGCCAGTTTTGCACTTTTGACACGTTCACGCTCAAGCTGATGACAAACCACTTTTCGCCATTTCCATCACTATGAAGTGGGCTCCCAGCTGCGTGTGCGCCTCAAGTTGTACAGGAATTCCATGATTCTGCTCCCCTACAATCTGTGTGTCAAAAACCAAAATCAGATTCAAGTACCATATCTAGCGGTGACAGACAAAACAAACTCAGCAAAACTTAGGGCTCGCTACTTCTAGATTAAACATGAACCAAACTTAGTAGTGGTTGCCATATTATAGTACAACCAATCTTCACTTATAGGAATGGCACTATTCAATCCTACCTCAAGGGCATCGCGTGCCTCCAACATGATCTGGTTCACCAGGAGCGACCCTTCGATGCACACGATGTAAGCTTGGCGCTTTCTATGTATCACAAACTCTTGCTTCACTCCTGCATCTGCTTCAGAGATATAAATGTTGGCGTCCTGATGTATAGGTATCGTCCCTTCTCCCTTATCGCTGACAGAATCATAGTTTTCATAGCTCATGACCACCTGTTGCAGCTTGTTGTGCCTGTCCTCTTTCCTGAAAAACCGTGAAACTGGTCAGACCAGAAGGCGAGACTTCGAGGACCCTCAGGATCATTATATTAGTATCACTTACTTGAAAACTCTAGATCCGTAATTTGGAGTGTGATTCTTCCTATCCGGCTTGATCCATATTTGTAAAAAGCGCAGACTGCACAGCAACAATCCAATTTCAAGTATATAAATATTTTTCAAAGAAACTTATAAATGCTCCCACACCCAATGAGGTCATGAATTTTAATTCAGCATACACGATGCTTGAGGGTAGACGAGAAAAGGGCACCAAAAATGTACATTTGACTGCTGTTGTTCATCTCTGAGTGTGTGATGCCACGGCCGGCACTCATGTATTGCACAGATCCGCGTCCTAGTGTTTCCAACGTACCCATACTGTGATGGAAACAGGCAGTAAAACCAAAATGGGAAAGAAAACACAAGGCGAGAAAAGCAGCGCAGACAGCGGGACAGTCGAAACCAGCTTCAGCTGCTGCCCGGTTAACATCTTTGAGTTGAAGTTATAGAGCTGATGCAAAATAGGGACTACATAATGCAAATGGTGGATCTGCGAGTCAAATCTAGCTGCCAAAAAAATATAGCTATAGTCTTGTGCAGTTCTAAAAGAGAAGTGGTCCCTTGCTCCTGAATCGTACAAGAATCCTGTCTACCGTAGTGTCTTTCACCTGTCCTTGTGTGTAAGCTCTCCGTCTACGACGTAGGTGAATATTTCCATGTCCCGATGAGGATGCGTGCCGAAGCCGGAATGTGGCTGCACCCAAAACAATCTTGTCGGTCCGAAATTGTAGATAAATTTAGAGAGAAATGCATCTGAACTTGAAACCGACGCAAGACTAGGAGTAGAAATCGACGAAGATACTGATTCCCCGGTGACAATCATTTCCGTGGATGTTTAGATTTTCGAGACGTATAAGCATAGACTTCGAAACTCAAATTAGAATGTTACCTTTACTAGATCGTCGTTCACGACGCGTAAGCTCCCGAAATCGTTCTTCTTTGGGTTGTAGTACTCTGCGAAACTGTTCACCACAGTGCGTGTAAGAGACGAAGCAGAGGTTGACAATTTGGTCCTCGAAACCAAAATAAAAACGTTGCTGGTATTCGTAGAGGTGTAGATTTTGGGAAGATTGGTGTGGGCGAAGGCTTACCTGAAGTGAAACCGGCTTTCGAGCCAGGAGGTCGGCCTAGAGACGTATAAACTGGAGTTGGGTATGTGCCTCATTGCCATGATCAATGAAAGGAAGAAAGAAAAATGAGGTCAAGGCAGAGAGTGGGAGCGAAAAGCTAAAGCAAATGGAGGTAGCAATAGGAAGACAAGGAGGAGAGGATACGATGGTGGTATGAAGGAATAAGGGAGCCCAAAAAAAATGGGTGAAGGAGTAAGATAAGCAAGAGGTGAAGAGGGACGGGAAGGATGAAAGTTGTAGGAGGGATGGAAGGAAGGAAGGAAGGAACGCAAGGTGCAAAGTGGAAAAGCAGGATTTAGTAGTAAACGAGGAAGCTGTTTGACAAAGTAGTCATCGGTACGTATATATATATATATATGAATGGCAGAGGGGTAGAGATAAATATTCAATATTCATGTAATCAAAGGCATTCAATATTTCACGTAATAACGCCCTAGCTCAGCATCACCTATACATTTGCGTCATCCCCCATAGCTCTCCAATCACGTATACACCACCTCACCTTCACGCACACATTTGCATCACGTATACTTTTCGCACCATTTGCATCAAGAATATATTTCACACTATGGGTCTCATTAGGAAAAACCAAAAAGAGGGGAAATAGGTCTAAAGGGATTACACATTGGTATTTCCCACCTCACCATCACGTACCCAAAGAGGGGATATAGGTATGAAATGATTCTAAAAATAGGTATTTCACTTATGGTGTGCATAATGAAAAATGGAAAACAAGATGAACTTCAATGCATAGGTCCTGCCCGGAAGAAAGAGAAGGTAGAGAAGGAGATGCCCAAGAAGAAAGTGAGGGCTAAAGAAAGCGAAAAGCAAGTGAGGATATTGGTATGAGACGATTCTAAAAATAGGTATTTCACTAAAGGTAAAACAAGATGAATTGCAATTCACAGGGCCTGCCTGGAAGAAAGCGAAGAGTAGAGAAGGAGATGCCCAAGAAGAAAGTGCAAAGAAAGTGAAGAGGGAGGACTGTAGAGAAGGGGATGCTCAAGAAGGAAACAAGGTGCTGTTGTTGACAGCACGGAAGATCCTCCAAAAAAAATAGCCTCAAAATGGCTTAATAACCTCCAAAAAAGAAGACCATACATCGTGTGGATTGTTTGGGTAATTGCAAATGTTTCTCCTTAAAGATTCCCTTTAATTTTTTGGAAAAATGGGTTATATTTCAAAATGTACTAAAAATCAACATCATCTCTTGTAAAATATGCTTATTTTCACATCTTTTCAACTTTTTTAGCACACAAAATAAACAAAAGAATTCTTAAACTAGCCACTAAAACATATAGCTCTTGGATGCAAGAAGTCCATTAAAAAAAACTCACTCTTTTGGGGGTTCTCGCAAATAAAGAGCATCCAATAGAAAGAGACACTTTCACTTACTCTAGAGAAAAATGCCTCCTTGGCTTATTCCTATGCTCAAAATGATGCAATGCATAAGGTACAAGGGCATTGGACAATGATGTAAGGCCAGAACAACTCATGGTATGAGCTCTTGATGAAGGCGTATAAAAGCATGAGGTCGGCCAATCGTACTCTTCAGGCAAAAGAGAAATAAAGAAGGTGAGATGCTAGCAGGAAAAACAAATAAGGGGAAGGCTTCATGGCAAGAAATGAATCTCAAAACTCCATATTTAGCTAAGAATTTGGCTTTTGTAGGACTCATCACGTTCAAAATCAGTGATATTGCACATTCCAAGTTCTCCATTACAGGTAGTATTGTGGCTTACTGTTCAAAAGGAAGGAGGGAGGGAGGAGGAGGGAAGAAAGTTCGAGCTATGGTTGGTGATATCTTCGTGATATCCTTTTGCTATTTCCTTCTCAAACCGAATTCCCCTAAAAGTTTCACATCTTGCCACTAAGGAATATTTCTAATCTTTGCCACTTCCGTCTCTTCCTTCTCTCTTTGCTTTTATCAACATCACCCTTGGGCCTTCACCCTCATTACCAGCACCTTCTTAAAGCCAAATATTTTGGCCATGTTGCACACTCCTTACAACCATTTTGTTAACATGTGTGGGTCACAAAACTTATGCCATCTTTGCTAGGTTGATTTCCTTCACATCTCTATGTTTCCCTTCTCGACAACACCCCACCTTAAAATGTTCATGAAGAAATGTTCCACATCTTACACAAAAAGCAGTTAGCAACCCCTAGTCTAAAAAGATTCCCCCTTGCAACACCTCTAACACTCAATGCACTTAGCATTTTATGACACAAGATCCTCTATGAAGAATGGTTGAAGAGGATGCTTAGACGAACTGCAATGAACTGCAATTGTGATACCTAGCACCATTGCTACGACAACTATGATAATGGGGTGCACAATTCTTTTGTTGTGTCTTGGCTTGCTTTTGGGGACTCTTCCAATGACTGTACACTGCTAATGCCAGAAAGGAGCCAAAAGTCACTGCTTTAACTGGAGGCTCAAGTTCCACCATGTGCCAACCTCTATCTCTTCTTCAACTAGATGGTTTATGGTCTGTAACTGTTGAATGTTTGGGCTGGAAGCCTACATGGGATGGTGCCCTTATTACTTGTTCCTCTACCCACGTGATGCATTTTTGCTCAAGGATGGTGCCATAAAGTTTAGCAACCAGACTACTTGCTTTGATGTTTTTTGCTGTACCTTATTTTCTGTTGCTTTCAAGATTGGTACTATCCTATTAAGTTCCTAGTTTGTGTGGAATCTTTCTTCCATAGCTTTATTTATTATTGTGGTCATCATTTCTTTTGCTTAGTCCCCTCCCTATGTAAGCATCTCTTCCACGTATAGTGACCTATGTACCATGATGTATGCTACTACTTTTGGCATTGGTGCCTACACTTCGCTCCTTGGGTCAACGATCTCCTTGGTCCAACTAGACCTCTCCAAGTCATCAGGGTGCTATATAATATGTAGACGCCTCTATTTTGACAAAAATGAATGATAGAAAGATCTACTATCATGGTGAATCCTAATGCCCTCCTAATGGTCTCCTTATACACTTAGTCTATACATTTTGGGCACCCCATTTTACCACTCTTGTATACGATATATGTACATAGTGCAATTTCTCAACAGAAACACTTGACAAAATATGAAGAGGGGAGAGGAGAAGAGTGGAGATGAGGAGAGAGGGCACAGCTAGAGAGCACACCACAAATGACTAACTGTACACTAGAATTAGTTGAAAAAATAGAATATATACAAACCCTTTTAGGGTTAGGGTTAGGGGATCTAACCCTTTCCTTTATAGCACTCTATAAGGTTAGTGCTATGCACATATGATCACGTGATGGTGCTATGCACACATGATCACATGATGTTGAGCGTGAACTCTCAACACCTTCCCTCAAGATCAACATCATGAAGTAGGCCTTCCCTCAAGATGATGATTCTGGGGAATCGAAGAAGGACTGAGCATTACATTCCATCACACCCCTTTAATGGGAATGTCCTTCTCTGCGTCAAACCAAGAGCTAGTCGGTGTTTCTCGAATAGCTCTTTACCGAGTGGTTTGGTAAAGATGTCTGCAACATTTTCTTTGCTATCACAATGCTGCAGTGTGATGTCACCAAGTAACACTCTTTCTCTGATGAAGTGCTCTCTGACATCAATGTGCTTTGTTCTGGAGTGATATACTAGATTTTTGGCCAATGCTTGAGCCGATTGATTATCACAGTATATTGTTGTTGGCTTTGATTCATCAAAGTAATCTATTTCTGACAATAGTCTTCTGAGCCATATAGCCACACATGCACTTGTAGTGAGTGCTCTATATTCTGCTTCAGTCGAAGACAAAGAAACAGTTGGCTGTTTGTTAGACAACCATGATATAGCACCTTGACCAAGGAAAAATGCATATCCCTATGTCGATCTCCTGGTCTCATGATCTCCAGCATAGTCACTGTCACAGTATCCATGCAACCATGGATGACTTCCTCTGTATTCTATCCCAAACTGTCTTGTACCTCTGATGTATCTCAAGACTCTTTTGGCTGCATTCCAGTGAGACTATTTTGGATTTGCCATAAACTGTGCTAGTGAGCTTACTGCATAACAAATATCTGGCCGTGTGATTGTCAGATATATAAGAGATCCAATGAGTTGCCTGTAGTATCTGTCATTGACTGTAGGCTTTTCTGAATCTTTCATAAGTTTCAAACTCTGTTCCATGGGAGTGGCTGCAATCTTGCAATCTGCCATATGAAACTTCTTCAGGAGACTGTCAACATATCTGAGCTGACTCATGAATGTGCTATCTGAATCTCTCCAGAACTCAATTCCAAGACAATAGTGCATAAGTCCAAGATCTTTCATGTCGAACTCTGCAGATAAGTCTTGTTTTAGCTTTCTGATGAAGCTATCCTTGCTTCCTGTCACAATCAGATCATCTACGTACAAAAGTGCAATAGTAATATCTTCCCCTTGAACTTTGTAGTAGAGAGTATGATCTGCATTGGACTTCATGTATCCCAGATCAGCAAAATACTTGTCAATTCTGCTGTACCAACTTCTGGGTGCTTGCTTTAAGCCATAGAGACTTTTCTTGAGATGGCAAACCTTGTTCTCCTGTCCTGGTTCAACATAACCGGCTGGTTGTTGCATGTAGACTTCCTCGTCTAGATAACCATTGAGAAATGCATTCTTGACATCGAGCTGATACACATTCCATTTACTGAGTGTCGCTAGTGATATCAAGAACCGTATGGAATCCATCTTAGCTACTGGAGCATAAGTCTCATCATAATCTTGGCCATATTGTTGTGCAAATCCTTTTGCAACTAATCTGGCTTTGTATCTCTGAATACTGCCATCTGGATTGTACTTCACTTTGTATACCCATTTGTTGGCTATGGCCTTCTTTCCTGGTGGAAGGTCGCATAATTCCCAAGTGTTATTTTTATACAAAGCATCCATTTCTTCATTCATAGCAGTTTGCCATTCTGGCTTATCTACTGCGTCTTCGAAGTACACAGGCTCTTCTGTAGCCATGATGGTAGTCATAAGAGCATAGTTGGTGGTTTCCACCTGAATTGCTTTGCCTTTCTGAGCATATGTCAATCTGGCTGGTGGTCTGCTTTCCCTAGTGGACCGTCTGAGCTGCTGTGGCGCTGATTGGGGTGTTGCTGGCAATTCTTGCTCTTCTTCATCAACCTGGTCTGTAGGTGACTGTGAAGTCGATGCTTCTATCTCCGGTGTAGGTGAGGTTTTCCATTCTGATTCCTCATTGAAGATTACATCTCTGGAGATAATGACTTTGCGGTTGATGGGATCATACAATTTGTATGCTTTGCTTTCTTCACTGTAGCCAACCATGATGCATTTGCGTGACTTCGCATCCAATTTCCTGCGATGATCATCATGTATGTGGGCATATGCTATGCAACCAAATATGCGGAGATGCCCAATGCGTGGCTTGTGTCCAGTGAATGCTTCATAAGGAGTCATACCTTGTATCGGTTCGGTAGGAAGCCGATTAAGCAAGTAGTTAGCTGTAGCTATTGCTTCTGCCCAATACTGATTTGGAAGATGCTTTTCACTAAGCATTGCTCTAGCACTGTCTGCTAAAGTCCCATTCTTCCTTTCAGCTATTGCATTTTGCTGAGGAGTATCTGCACATGTGAATTGTCTTCGAATACAGTGATTTTTGCAAAAATTGATGAAGGCTGAAGACATGTATTCACCTCCTCTGTCTGATCTCATGACCTTGATCTTTCTGCCTGTTTGGTTTTCTACCATGGCTTTGAATTCTTGAAATCTGGTAAACACTTCAGATTTCTCTTTCAGAAAGTAGACCCAACAATATCTGCTGTAGTCGTCGATGAAGGTCAAGTAATAAAGTGAACCATTGATGCTGCGGGTCTGGGCATAACCCCATACATCTGTATGAATTAAATCAAGAATACCTCGTGCACGAGAGGTACTTCTGACAAAGTTGGTTCGCTTTTGTTTGCCGAAGCAGCATGCTTCACAAACTTTTCCAAGAAATTGTAGCTTCGGAATCCCAATTGCCATATTTTGATTCCGGAGATCTAACAAGTACTTGAAGTTGACATGACCATATCTCTTGTGCCATTTTGCGGATAGTGGCATTTGTTGCATTTGAGCTGACATGGCATGCTTATCTGGTACTGTAGCTAGCATCCTGTATAAGCGTCCTTCCTTGACACCTTTTGCTACTAGCTGACCTCTTTTGGATTTGTCTCTGATAGTGCATTCATCACCGTCGAAGATGACTTTGTAGTTGTGTTCCGTCATTTGACCTACTGACAAAAGGTTCTTGCTGAGCTTCGGAACATAGAGCACATCTTTGACTAATCCTTTTGTACCAGTGAAATTGTTCATAGGGATAACACCTGTCCCTTGAACCGGATTCGGTGTATTGTCTGCTGTGTAGATGACATTCTTTTGACCTTCTAATGGCTTCATTTCTGTGAACCATTCCTGATGATTTGTCATATGAGATGATGCACCGCTGTCGATGTACCAAGGATCTTGTTCCACTTGATCGACTTGATAGCTGAAATCCTCTTTGGGATTGAAATCAGTGTCTAGGTGCATTGTATCAGTCTGATGCAATTCCTCACTTGCAAGAAACATATTTCCATGTTCATTTGCAAAATGACTGTGACTAGAATGTCCACCACGATGATTTCCTCTTCCTCGGGAATTCCCTCGATTATTGCTGGATTGACCGCCTTGGTCATACTGCTTCTTGCGGCAATCTCTTTCATAGTGTCCAAACTTGTGACAATAGTTGCATTGAATGTTTGACACATTGGTGGATGCATTCCCTCGTCCTTGGTTGGAATGATTTCCTCTTTGCTGATTTTGATGTTGCTGATGTTGATGCTGATTCTGACTTTGATTTTGTTAATGATGACCACTTTTCTGATATGATCTACCTCTGTTTTTGCCTTTACCTCTGCTTCTGTCTGAAGCTGTGAATGCCTGATCATTAGAATGACCTTTACGTGCTTGAATGGCCTGAGTCCTGAGTTCTTCACCAAGTAGAACTGACTGAAGTTCTTCCAGTGTTGGAATTTGCCGTTGGATGGCAATACTGGATGGCAATACTCTGGACTAGATTCTCATATCCTTCTCCTAGTCCATTCAGGATTACTTGAACCATTTCTGCGGGATTCATAGTTTCTCCTGCTGCTGCAAGTTGATTGTTGTAGTCTTTGATGCGGAGTACATAAGCATGACCGGTTTCACTGCTGTTGCGGAAACTGTGGTTGATCTGGTTTCTCAGAGTGAGAATCCTGGATGTGTTCTTAGACTCGTAGAGAGCTGCGAACATATCCCATGCTTCTTTTGATGTCTTGACTGTGTTGAGCTGTCCTAGCATGACATCTTGCACATTCTGCTTGATCAGGTGATAGGCATACTTATCTTTCTTATCCCATTCTGCTTGAGCTCGGGCAATGGCAGGATCTGCTACTGGTGCGGAAACTGTTTGTGTAGATGTAGATCCCGATGTAGATCCCGTTGCTGGTGCTGTGACAACAGATGGAGTAGAGCTACTGGTGGCTGGATCGGCCAATGGTTTAGGTATAGATCCATCGACATTCTCCCATTTGTCCTGAAGCACAAGAATGGTCTCCATTCGGTATTTCCATGTACCGTAATTGGAGTTGTCTAACTTAGCAGATGCCTCCAGATTGAGGTTGCTAGTCGACATGGTGCAAACAATGTACTCAAAAAGTGTCCTGAAAAAACTCTGTATGAATCAACTGCAAATACACTGAAGATGCCAAGTGAAATCTCTGTACCGTCGGTGAAGATAGAACTGCAGTAAATAAGATCTGACCTGTGTTACAAGGCTTGTGGCAATGATGCCGGGAATAGCCAAGAGGCTTTATAAGGCTGAAAAATGATGTGCACGATGCCGTGAGATAGCCAAATAGGCTTTACAATGGTGGCATGTGTGTGTGAAATCAAGTGCTATCTGCCCACTGAATCAATCTGCAATGCCTCTGAACTCTGAAGTCTACTCATTGAACTGATGAAAGTAAGGTTTCAGGTAATGTAATGATGTGAAATCGGATGTGAGCGTATGGACTGACTCCGAGTAGGTACTAGTTGGGAATTTCGGGCATGGCTTAGATTGGCAACTTGGGGAATTCAAAGCGTCCCCTCTATGGCGATCTAGTCTACTCTGATCTAGATCTAAACCAACCGTCGATCAATGAAAGAGCAGCAAATAATTCCTTTTCCTTTGTTCTTTTTAAGTGCTGGGTCAGATGCGTCGATGTAGAGGCAAATGTGCGTGAAGGAAGTGGTTTTGTCGGCGAGGCTCAAATGTGAGTGTAACTTGCGCCGAAATGTGCACGTGATGTAACGACCACGTAGAGCACGAAAAATCGAGCGATTTTCCTTTTTGGAGTACCCTCAAATTCTTCCTGGATCAAGAGATATGACTTGATCTAGGTGGAGGGGCAAAAGGAGTGCAAATGGTGCTCAATGATGATGTGTCACTGTGAGTCACATGTAGTGATGATGTGGCACTGTGCTTAGCAAGAGGTGTGCTAGTGAAGCTCTGTGCTGAGGTGGCACAGATGATGTCAGCAGGGTGACATGGCACTGATGATGTGGCATGATGACGTGGCGTGATGACGTGGCCTGATGATGTGGTAGATGACGTGGCCTGATGACGTGGCCTGATGATGTGGCAATGCTGACGTGGCAAATGATGTGGCAGTGCTGACGTGGCCTGATGATGTGGTAGTGCTGACGTGGCAGATGACGTGGCACTGTGGATAAGGGTGCCACGTGGCTGATCCTTGACTACACCTGTGTGTGTGGTGACCCTGGGTGGATAAGGTTGGTGATAAGGCCACGTGTCTCAAGGAGGGAGACCGAAATCTTTGAAAGATTCTGACAGAATCTATGAAGATTCCGTCTCCTTCGTTGGAGCTCTGTTGAAGAGGATGCCTCCGTTGGAGGATCTCCGTGCGGGCTGCTCTAGTCGTTGCTTACGCAAGCCTTACAAATGGCACAGATCTCACCCCCTCCGGACTTGTGGGCGTCGCTATTTGCCACGGCTTGGCACTCTTCGTCATCGTCGTGGAGCTGCGTCGTGGAGCTGCGTGCAGCCAGAGAGCTTAGGCTCTTGTTCGTCGCAGCAGCGGCCATCGCCATAGCTTCCAAGCTCCGCAGCTCGGCTCAAGAGGCTGAAAAAATTGGACTCGACTGCATGGATGTCGATGGAGAAGATGCATCGCCTCACGCTTGGAAGGCTTTGTGTGCTTGGAGAGGCGTGGCGCGACGAGCTTGTTCGAGGCGTGAGGCTTCGGCCGCGGGGCGTGCAAGGCGACGTAGAGTCGTAGAAAGTTGCTCGTTAGGTGCTCGTTGCTATTTGTAGCTGCACTGTTTGGAGGCTTGCCTTGCGAAGGAGCCGTGAACGAGGTCGTTGGGTCTGCTGTGCCAGGAGCTCGATTGGAGAAGCAGGAGTCGCTTTGTTGTAGACGAGGCGAGGCAGAGGCTAGCCGATGCTGCTAGAGCTATGGAGCCACTGCTGGTTGAGGAAAGCTCGTATGAGCTTGTTGATGGCGGCTGGCAATAGAGCTAAGAGCTCTTTGGAGCTCGATTTTCTGCCTTCATTCGGTTGGAGCGGCTTGTTGGAGAGTCGAGGGTGGTTGCTTCTTGAGCTTTAGGCAAGACAACTTTGTGAAGGGTCTCTCTCAATATCTCGCTCAGAAAAACGATTCAAGTCACAAAAAATCTCAGAAAACTCTCTCCCTAAGAAGAAGAGACGAACGGAAATCTCTCATGCAAGTGTAGACGGAAATTTCTTTCAAATGGACGGTTGAAGATCTCTCACCGGAAGTGACTCTCGTGGAGAACACTCAAGAGAACTCTCTCACTCTCACAAGAAGGATGGCGCCTCAGCGGAAGGCAGAACCATGCTCTGATACCATGACAAAATATGAAGAGGGGAGAGGAGAAGAGTGGAGATGAGGAGAGAGGGCACAGCTAGAGAGCACACCACAAATGACTAACTGTACACTAGAATTAGTTGAAAAAATAGAATATATACAAACCCTTTTAGGGTTAGGGTTAGGGGATCTAACCCTTTCCTTTATAGCACTCTATAAGGTTAGTGCTATGCACATATGATCACGTGATGGTGCTATGCACACATGATCACATGATGTTGAGCGTGAACTCTCAACACCTTCCCTCAAGATCAACATCATGAAGTAGGCCTTCCCTCAAGATGATGATTCTGGGGAATCGAAGAAGGACTGAGCATTACATTCCATCAACACTTGCATCTATTTAGATGCATGTATTGTTCATGATAAACTTAGGGTGGTTTCCTACTCTAAATATTTTCCAGTTAGCCAAGCTACATTATTGTCCAACATAACACCTTGCACAACGCATTATTTATGCACTAATAGATTTCCAAGACGTAAGAGATTTGATGTCAAGGTGAAGATGTCTCTTTGTAGCTACCTATGGTTAAAAGGCATATATTAGCTCATGAAGGTTGAGATAACCAAGAAGCATTATGCAATCAATGATGACGGCTTGCAACGGCCTATAAGTGTCCTTATAACTTGCAATGTATGTTAGCTATCCACAAGGATTGCACCCAAGGCCTCTTATAGAGAATTAAGGGCTGAAATGACTTGGGCTGCAAGACTAAGGACAATTTAATTAATTCACTACCTAGGTCCTTTGTTGAATGCCATTCATGAATAAAGGTGACAATCCCAAAGACTTACTACTTGATTAATAGAAGTGATCTCACTTTTTCTTGAACTAGGCCATAACTTTTATTATTGTATAAAAATTGATATGCTTGTGTATCATGATGTTGTTTGTAATACCCTCACATTTAAAACCCCTCTATCATGCCTCCATTGAGGGCCTCTATCACATTTATAAGTTTTGGGAAGTAAGAAATTCAAACATATGTAGGGGACACATGCCCATAGCTTAGATTGGTTTTTTTCTTCAAGACAGTTTAAGAGATACTCAAGTGATCTCACTTTTTCTTGAACTAGGCCATAACTTTTATTATTGTATAAAAATTGATATGCTTGTGTATCATGATGTTGTTTGTAATACCCTCACATTTAAAACCCCTCTATCATGCCTCCATTGAGGGCCTCTATCACATTTATAAGTTTTGGGAAGTAAGAAATTCAAACATATGTAGGGGACACATGCCCATAGCTTAGATTGGTTTTTTTCTTCAAGACAGTTTAAGAGATACTCAAGCTTGGTTAACATGAAATTCGAATTGCATTTGGAATCCTTGAGAATTTGGCCTTTCTAATTTCTCATGGAGATTAGATACATGATGAACATGAATAGAAAGTGTGCACTTGTGGATTGCAAATGTTAGCGGCTTTGTCCACATTCCTCTTTTAGTGGGGCTTCGGGATTTTAACAAGGTGAATGATAATAAATCATTCATAAGGCCTGCCTGAGATCCAAAATAGCAAAAAAGAAGACGAATTGGATGTGCAGCGCGAAAAAGAAGTTGGAGACTACAGAGATGATGAATTGGAAAGGAGAGAGAGAGAGAGAGAGAGAGAGAGAGAGAGAGAGGATTTTTAGGGAAAAAAATATCTAGTGGATCTCGGGAGTAATCATAAAAAGACATATAAACTCCAAACAAGACCTAGGCTATAAATAGTTTAAAACTGCCGAATGTTGCTTTTCAGAATGCAGCATCAAACCAGCCTGTCTTCCATTGTAGGGGGAAGAACTGTTGCATCGAAGGATTCTATTCGTTTTCCTTAAAGTACGATAAGACGAAGTCCATGGGCGGTGGTGTCTAAATTAAGAAACGTCATCGCCCGAGTTTTTTAAAAGTCAAATTGAGTGAAGTACACTTAAATCACGAGCATCCGGAACGTTAACGGATCGTGTATTCATGAAGCAGTCCAAGTACCCTTGCTGACAATAGCCTCGGTGGCTTTCCTTAAGCCATCTTAACAACCACAGCGTAAGGCCATAAATTTGCTCAAACTACGGCAGAGAAAAGATTTGATACGGGCTGGCAGCTGCGAAGACTTTGAATTAAAAAGATGGCATGTCAAAGTGCCAACAGTAAGCGGCAGGCCCTTAGATTTAAAGTGCGAAAATAAGCCCTTATAATAATAGTAAGCCGTTATCATAAGAAGTCTTGAGGCAAAAGGGAGAGCGACATCTCAAAATACTCCTTGCCTCTAAACAAGAAGGTTACAGAGCTGCATGAAGGAAGACGAGGCTCAAGGTATGAGCCACGATCGCTCGCGTGGAAGGTATGGACTTAATATGCATGCACATGTGATGTGAGAAGGGGAATGATGCAACTTGAGGAGACACAATAGATTGGAGGTCGGCCTTGTCTACTACTAGGACACTAGGAAAGGAGAAAATGTGTGGGTAGCAAGGGGCTACAATATGATGTCGAGAAGAAGACTAAGATGCGAGAGGTTGGGATGTGGTGGGCTCTTTTCGGCTTCATTAAAGAGGGCCTCTAAAAGCTCATTTTTACTCATGAAGGTTTTATGAAAGGCATTCATGTTGACAAATAGGAGCCCTTACTCTAGATAGATCATCTTAAAGAAAACTGAGAGATATGCCACAAGATTTTATTGGCAACAAGCATTATCTTTTTATCAATGGTGATTCACGTAAGAGGAATTGATTTGTATTCTGCAAAGTAAAGGTTATGTGTTAGAGGATTACTCTTTCACAAGAACTGACTAGGTAACCTTAGTCATTAGTGGGGCTGTATAAGGCCAAAGCCTTGGGTAGAAAGGTTGTGTTAGAGGATTACTCTTTCACAAGAACTGACTAGGTAACCTTAGTCATTAGTGGCCATATAAGGCCAAAACCTTGGGTAGAAATCACTAGCCAAGTTCAAGTTTCTCAAATTCATCAAAGGTTCAAAATAAGTTGTGAGGTAGGATCTTGACACATTCACGGATCAAAGGATGATTTGGCATGGTTACAATTGCTCCTCTACTTGGGATAAGTTTCAAGCTTTGAAATACCGACAAGGACTTTGTTCATGCTTTCATGTTTGCATTTACCATTAACTGATCATTCACACGAATGCCATGTTTGGTTTGAAATTGCATGGAATCAAAGAACAAATTATGGGAAAGGAGAGAGATATCGATTGTGGTTAAACAAAAAAGAAACATACCTTGTTACTTTGACATGGACGCTTGTGAGGGCACAAATTCGGCACAGGTTCAATTACCGGCATCGGCATTGGAGCAAATAGATTGTATCTCATTGGTGGAGACAATGGTTTTATGTAGTCCCACTTCCAGCCTTGAGGTCATGATAGAGACATTCGTACTTTTTCTTAATAAAAATGCATTCACAATACTAGTGGTAGTATTCATTATACCCAATAGTAAAAGATCAAATATTGATCAATGATGGGTTTCTCAATATAAATGCGTATATCTATAGGTATAATTATTAAGATCGGTGGTATTATGGCATGTACTGGGGGTGATTTTGACATGTTTTCTCACCTATTTTTTGCGTATAGAAAGATTGCAAGAGGAATAAGCACTCTTCATTTGGTAATGTTGTAGTCCATAGCTCCCACACTTAGCATGGTGGGGGTAAGGTTTACCAAAATTTAGTTATGTAATAAGGTGAGAGAGAGTGTGTTTGTTGTGGCTGTGCAAGTGGCCAACTCCTCCGATATCTAGTGTATTGGGATAAGGGTCCAGTACAACTTCAAGCCAATGAATATGAAGGGGATTACATGAGATATTGAGATTTCCAAGAGACTAAAATTTTCCAATTTTATGGATTGGAATCCCAATGCAACTTGCCTTCTATTTGTGCGAGGCGCAAATTGTATTCAGAGAGATTGTGTTGATACATGCCAATGTATTTGGAGAGATTGGGTTGATACATGCCTATTCTTTTTGACTTTTTGTTTGAAAATCTATAAGTATGGAGACAAGAAATAGACATATTCAAAGCCTCAGAAGAGAATGAGCTTTAAGTGTTTACAAACCAAGGTAATAGCATAGAGACCTCACTCATTGATGCCATGCACAATGTGGTTGATGAGACTACGGTTGGAGCTATTAGCTTTAATGCAAGTCAAAATGAAGCTCCACAATTACAAGTGGAAACAACATCCTTGCCACATAATGTTTATGGAAGTTTCACTCAAGGTACAGCTAAAGCCTTATTGTGACTTCTTGAGTAGCACGAAGAAGAGTGAAAAAAGGGGTGAAAAACAAGTCCTTCGGCCTAGAATTGGAGTTTGCAACAATCAATGTGCATGTCAACTACATTGAATTTTAATGCAAATGTTGTAATGAGGTGAAATGTGGAGATGCACCTCATATAAGGAGTCACTTATTTGGCTCCGCAAAAAAATCTATTGAACTTTGCCATGGGCCATGTGCAAGTGTAGCTACTTGACAATTAAGACATAAACTATAGATTAGAAAATGGTTAGATAGGCAAATTATAAGAAATAGTTTCAACATCGTATGTGCCACCGTTCCAAGAGAAGGTCAAACTCCAACCATACAAGTTCCAATAGAAGGTCAGACTCCAACCATACAAGTTCTCACATGAAGCGAGGCTACTAAGGCCCATTTCAATAGTGTTGGTGTAAGCATGCCTCAATTGGCGAATTCCAATACATATAACTTATAATGAGTGCCTACAATAATGATGATACTACATGATATGATGCATGATGAGGCTACATGCAATGTATGCAACATGAGACAGAATGCATGCATGCAACATGATGTTGATTGCATGCATCATTGCATGCAACACAATAAAGATTGCATACATGTTTTGTTTTGTTTTGAGAGCCAGATTGCATGCATGCACCATGATACAACATGCATATTGGTCGTAATCCAAGCATGAAATATGATACACATTGCATACACTTTTGCTTTGAGAGTTGGATTACATGCATGTAATGTAAATACATGCATGCAACATGTATAGCATGAAAAAAAAACCTTGAACATGCATGCATGCATGCAAAAAAAAAACCACCTCTATCTTTGAGAGAGTCTAGGTACTTGCACCCTAAGAGTGCTCCCATCTAATTCTTATGTGTTGTGAGCATAGGGACCAAGGACTACTTTGTCGGCTAGACCCTAGCATTGGGCTTAAAATAGGAGGACTTCCACGATTCAACAAACATTAGAAGACCAACAAAACAAATTATACCATAAGAACATCAAAATACAAAATATTTTTCGAACTTACCACTACAATGTCGTTGGCTTCTATCCCTTCCTCATTTGCAATGTTGATGGAACTTGGTGTTATGTGATTTTCCACTTGAATGGTGGAAGCTTTCTCCTATCCTGTCTTAGAGGTGGAAGCTTCTCCATGAGGGCAATGCATCATATATGGACATGTCTGCATCCCTCAATGAAACCAATGTCATCAGGAGAAACTCTTCCATTGTTTGGTCTTCGGAACCTAAAACCCCGAGATCTTTGACACATGTCAACATTGAACCTAGATAGGACTCTGAGTGCCTCATCCTTTCGTAGTCCAAAAAGAACCTCTATGTCATGAAGGAATACATACTCCTCTCCATCAATGATGAGGGGCGACAAGGACCATAAGTCTGCTTCTTTTGAGTTAGCGGTCTCTAATGCAGATTCTTACTCTACTCTTGTTGGGGGCTCTTGAAGTAGGCCTAATGCTTCAGCTGCTTCCACTCTTTCATGGTCAAGACTCTCGTCCATGTACATGTCAGAGTCTAGTTTGGAGATGAGGATATTAGTAGTTCTAGTAGAGGGGGTGCTGGACGATAAGGATTCTTCCTCTAAATTTCCTTCTTGGAGAAAAAAGATGAATGTCATCTCCCATGAAAGGAATTTAGTGCCTATATTTCCCATGATACCCGCTTCTAGGATGTCATTTACTTCTACTGTCCTAATTTAACCCTTCCTTGTAAGATTATCGCAAACGTGAGCTAAGTGCTTCACAAACTTGGGTTCGTCTAATGTAATCTATCGAAACCCAAAACCCATCTCTTTGAAGAGTTGTCAAGTGTACTGTAAAATTAGTGAAATTCTCTTGCATATAGTGGATGAGATCTGTGAAGTCATCCTTGGCTTGCATATATGTGCCTAGGACATCTAAAGTCCTATCAAACACAAAGAATAGCTCTTCCTTTTATGACATGCAAATGCAATTCATGAGATGAAATCATGGAACGCAGCTGTAGCTGAATCCATTGCAAATAGCAACTGATGGAGTGAGTAAGTTTTGAGGGTGGGGAGTTTCTATGGCTCTCTAAAAGTGAAAGTGAGAATGTAATGTAAAAATGGCTGTTACCCCTTTATATATATCAAAACCCTACATTTTAAAACAAATAATAAAATCCCTAAGTTTTTTGAAAAACATTTACCATGAACTCATAGGAAAAAAATATCAAAGGAAATAATTGTCAGTTTAATTATCCATCATCTTTTGAAACAAGAACTAGGATTTGGCAAAAAATTAAACATTGCACTAGCCAAACACATTGTTAACAATCTTCAATGTTGTAGGAGGAATGAAATTGGCACTATGCATGCACTTCTCCACACATCGGCTCATCTTTCCACCATTTTACATAAAGTTGAAGGACTCTGACATGCCGTCCTCCATGACCAATAGGTGTTCTCACACGTCCCTTAGAGTCCATTGCGATGTGATATTCACATTCTTAACATCTCAAACTCGAACATGGCTCCATGGCCTCTTGTCTACTTTGAACTTCTTGCATTGCTCTTCTTTACGCTGACGACTCCTCTCGTGGGGATGAATTGACCTTGCACCTTTTTTGAAGTCCTTGTGATGGGGCTCCCTCAGTGTTTGGTTTATCGTGACCCCCCGCAGTTACAGGGGATCAGGAACTACGTCCATGCAGGACTCTATCATCGGGATAGGGATGATGGTACTCTTTCTTGCGGTTTGTTGAATCCTCTCTGAAAGCTTCTCGATATCGGGGAGGTTCTCAAAAACATTTTCCTCATTCGGGGAGTCCTCTCACGGGAGCCCTCCTAGGAGTTGGAGGTTAGTTGATGGGGTTCTAGGGAGGGCTCATGGGAGCTCTTGGAGGAAACATGCTCTTGGGACTTGGGGGAGGGCTCACAGGGAGGGGAAGGCCCATGTAGAGGAGAAGGCTCATGAGACTTGGGAACGGGCTCACAAGACTTGGGGGAGGGCTCACGAGAGTCGAGGGAGGGCTCACCGAACCTAGGGGAAGGATCATGCTCTTGGGAGTTGGGGGAGGGCTCATGAGAGTCGGGGGATGCTCACGAGAGTTCGAGGAGGGCTCACGAGAGTTGGGGGAGCACTCACAATAGTTAGGCAATGTGCCACCAAACCCCGGAGAGGCTCATTTGCACAGATGCCATGGAGGCGGTGGAGTTGGAGAAGGAAGGAGGCGGCATCCTGTAGGTCTGGCAGTGTTCTTCACTCGTGCCATCGAATAATGAGAGTTAGGGTTTTTAAATACTTTTTATATAGGCCCATCATCTTTTTACACCCCTTTTAATTATTTTTAGGGTTTCAACCTTCCCCTCATCCCCTGCCCTAACCCCTCCAAATCCCCCTTGCTCGTCGCCCTCCCCCCCTACCCCCCCTCCTGTCGTTGCCCCCTCCTGTCGTCCCCCCACCCTTTCCACCACTCCCCCCCCCCATCCCTTCTCTTCCCCCTCCCTCACCCTGTTCCCACCTTCCCCAACCTCCTTACCTCACACAGACCCTAGACTCCAAGAGTGAGTACACAAATTGTGGTCAAAATAAGCAAGATATTGATTTCATAACTGTATACAATTACACCATAGTTTCTATTACTGGTTGGACCCATCTACTCCCTTCTCTCACTCTAGCTTGTGACTCCTTGTCTCTCTATGGGTGCTTTCCAAGGACTATGCCTTCTATTCTTTGATACAATTTGAACAGATTTTGCAAGTTCTAATGCCTTCCTTTTCAGACTTCAAAGTCCTACCTAGTAAGCATCTAAAAAACCAGTCGAACATCTCATGCACTGCATTTCTACGAGTGACACCACCACCATGCCTTGAGTCCTTGAAGTAGGTTGACTTGGCTCATTCTCCATGCCTTGTGTATTCCAAATGGACAAAGGGCCCCAATTATGTACAAACCATTGTCCGTGTGCATAGAGAATATGCTGCAAACATGATCAGCATCATTTCAACAA
Organism: Dipteris shenzhenensis; assembly: GCF_047967505.1. Classification (NCBI taxonomy): domain Eukaryota; kingdom Viridiplantae; phylum Streptophyta; class Polypodiopsida; order Gleicheniales; family Dipteridaceae; genus Dipteris; species Dipteris shenzhenensis. The sequence goes on from NC_141597.1 coordinate 25,576,019, forward strand.
CAAAAAAAGTTTAATAATAAAGCAAGTGCTAAATGTTACGATGGTGACAATATTACCATGTAATGCATAATGTGCCATCCCCTTTCACCATTAATTGCATTTACCATGTAATGCGTAATGTGTAACTCCCCTTTCACCATTAATTGCATAAAGTCTTTCACAGCCATCCTAAACCTTTCATAATACATCTCATTGATTTGAACCTGGCGAAGCAATTTTATCAATGCATCTACCTTTGTCCATACTTTAGCTCTTAAAGTTGCTACTTGAGGATGAGAAGCCTTATTGGTCGTACATTCCCACAATGCTTTCCAGTATTCCCAACCCAAGTTGCTTTGAGACAATGTATGTTTGTCTTTGTTGAGATTGTGGGGTTAGATAGGAATCTCCTTGCCTTTGCTCCACCCATGGACACTTTGGTAGGAAGATTCTGTGTTGTCCTAGACATTTTCTTATCCTCCTTAAGTTTTACATGTCCTCCATGGAATCCCATCTCAAAGAGCAATTTCTTAGCTTTTGCAATGCATTGTGTGGATACTTCTTGCGGAATTAAATTCAAGCATAAACAAGATGCAAATACAACAACTTATCAAGTACGCATAGTACTACGTGTAAAGTACATATGTGTACTCTCTCTATTGGGATGGGCAAGATGGGATCCCACTTTGGATCCTTCTTATTGCGATTGGGAGCTTGCATTTAGCTATAAGATAGAATGCCATTCTCCCATTGTAATCCAGCCTTTTACTTACGTTGCAACAAACACATACAATAAAGGCATGTGAACATTGCATTTGCCTCTATATCACAACCATGCAAGCACTTGAGGGTTTTCAAATCACCAACAAGATGCCATTCAACTCGAAATGTTCCATGGCCATCTAGTGCCAGTGTTTGCCCTTCCTCTTGTCTTCAGATCGTTGATGGGATTCCTATTCTATCTAGAACCAGCCACTTCAATGTCTCATGGCGCTCTTTCGGAGTCTCAAATGATGCAAGCCACCATATATCTTTCTCTAATTGAGGCTTTATTCATAATGCAGATGCTCACTCTCTCTAACTTGTGTTCTTTCACCAATTGAGCTTCATCCATTTTGATGACAAATATGAGCTTGCCATTGCATTCTGTACAACAAAAGAGAGAATTAGTTAGGAACACAATATAGGAAATGAACTAAGTAAAGTGCAATGCTGTAATGGATTTCCTCTTACCATCTTCTCTCATGTCATAGAATTTGACCATTACTTGTTGTAGTTTCTTAACATCTAAGTAAGTATTGTTGAAAGCATTCATCATAAAGGTTTGCAAACCACATTTCTTTTTACTCTTCCGAGTCAATGTGCCCCTTACACAATGGTACCCTCCAAGCATTTCTCTTGCACGTTGGTTTATCTCTTTCCGTGCACATCTCACAGATCAAGCTACAGGTAGGGGCACCGTAAACTTCTTGTGCTTTCCCAAAATAGCAGACTTGAAAATTTTGAAAACAGATGTGTAAGCTTCACAACTTACACCGGTAGTATCATAAGTTGCAAGCATCTCCCTTGCATCCACAATGTCCTTGAAGTCCATCACCTCTTCAACAACTTACACATGTAGTTGCTTGGGTCTTGGGTCCCTTAGTATCCCAATGACATCACTTGACTTCAATAAACTGGCTAGAGCATATGAACAGTCAATATCTTCCCCGTCTATTCTTCCCATCACATCTTCGATGAAGTTCCTAAAGTAGAACATAAGAAAAACTTAGTCACAAACAAAAAGAGTGTAATTTCATGTGAACATTTGATATCCAACCTTGTAGCCCGGATTTTCCTCTTTCTAGCACCACCACTAGGTGCCAATGCATCCATGTCATGTAAGTACCTTATTTTCCTATCCTTTAATTTCAAAGGTGTTTCTTTCATCTTTTGTACTCGTTCTTTTGCCTTCTCTTGTTCCTTCTCTACCGCTCGTTGAATTTGGTTGTATATAAATCCTTACAAGCCTTTTTTGGTTTCAGCTAGCTTATAGAGTGCCTCTTGTAATTTTTGTCGCTCCAAGTGCCAATGCATTTCACTCCAAGTCCAATGCTTTGGCTTTATCATGAAGATCCTTGTTCTGCCTTTGAAGCTCCTACATAGATTTATGCATTGAAACAATGGTGCTATTTCCTAAATGTTCTAGCTACTCTACTTGGGCTCTGTGCATCTCACTTGCTTGCATAGCCATTGTCTGATCATTGTTCAACTGATTGCAATAACCAAGCAACCATACATGTCCATTTCCAACAAACCAAACTAGCTCATGCATTGTATGAAAAGGAGGGTGACACCCCGGCAATGGAACCACTGAAACTAGCCTTCAAATAACTAAAGGGCAATAAATGAATATTAACTAGCGCATTGTATTGAATGAAAATGGGAAAACTAAAGGGAAGAGTTTTAAGAGGGGGGAGGGGGAGGAGGGAGGTTGAGGAGGAAGGAAGATTGGGGCGAGGGGAGGGGAGGAAAGGGGGTGGCAAGGGGGGAAGATGGGGTTGGGGGGCAGGGGGCAGGCAAGTAGGAAGGAAAAAAATGATAAAAGCCTATAACTGGTTTATCAGGTGAGGGTAAGAAGCAAAAGAAAGAAGGGGAAAAAGGAGTATAAAATTATGCATATAATTGGTTTATTAGGGCGGGGGAAAGGTGGGGGGCATTGGTTGGGGTAGAAGAAAAAGAAAGAAGGAAAAAAGGAAACATAAAAGCATATAATTGGTTTAGATCATAAGTGACATTTATTCCAAGCAAGAGGGGAATGATACATGAATGATATCTAGAATTTTAGCTTTGATAAATTCTTCATAAGACAAATTATGGACAATGAAATAATATATATTTGGTATGCTAGATGATGTCTTATATGTATTTTCTAGTAGTTGTTGGATCATTACTAGCTATGAGGCATTAAGTTAATGATTGGAGAAATTGAAAAAATAAACCTTTGAAGTGTGATTAGATGATTATGTGCATATAGTTTTTTCTTGGCCTTAGACTAACATATGTTGAACTTATTGTGAGACATATTGCTACTCAAATTATAAGGAAAAGACTTAAAGAATGAATCATTCTATTTGTTATTATTTCTCAATGTTATATTGGTATAGGAAAATATATATGTTGAGGAATATGACAAATATAATGCTTAGACCTGTACCAAAGTAACATTAACAATGAATGGATGTGGTAGGGTACTTCTATTCCTATAAGATAAGAATAAAAATAATATAAAAGAAGTTCTAAATTGGCAAAATTCTTTATTCCTTGATTAATGAAAGTTTAAGATCTCTCAAAGATACTTTTTGACCATCTGAACGATGATACTTGATGAATATCCAAGTTTCTCCTTTGTTTCAAGGGACATCAACATGGCTAATGGAGGGCTAATGTCACCCTCTTTGCAGCTAGTTGATCTAAGCTGTGCACCCCTTTCACTTTCTATAGGCCATTTCTCAGGTTAGAGAGCATTGCCTCTTAGGCGTGCATCTCCTGAGGTGTTGGTAGGGTTGTTACTCTACGAACTTTAGGGTGCAAGCTAAAGCTTATGAAGACTCGAGACTGGTAATCACCTGAATGGCCTGATGTTGCTGCCTCGAATGCTCCCACCAATCGTGACACCACACATTGTGTTCTTCGCTCTGATGGCAATGATCAAATACATGTATCTGCAACTGCTTCTTGCTACTGCTCTGCAAGGAGTCTTCTTTCTTCTCATTGTTTCTCCCTTTGTAGATGTTGCAAAAGTGTCTTCCACTGCCGATTTGATACCATGCCAATGCTTTCCTCGCCCCACACTCTGTTCCTTGTGCCTTGACTTGGATTTTTGTCTTTCCTCTCTTGCAACCTCTGTCTGGTTCTCTTGCAAGCCATGGCGAGCTGCATGTTGCCATTGATGCCATGGCCACAATCAGTCCAAAATAGACCCAGAGAAGGTACCTGGTGAGGCAAGTAAAGAATAGAAGACAACTTACCCAAAAGAAGACAATGGTAAACCAAAGTCTGTGCAAGGTCACATCAAGGTGCATGCAGGTTGTAGGGCATTTGCAAGGCGAGGGCAGGTTGCAGGTACTTAATCTTCCAAGATTTGATGGGCGGGAGGTGTGAAAATTCAAAATTCGCGGGAGTAGCGAAATTTCAGCTGTCGGTTTTCCCCTCTCTGGTGATACATGTCAACAGAATTGGATATCCCAAACAAGTGCAATGTGGCCTAAAATGCTTCAAAACACAAATAGGACAAATGGCATGCTATCGGGTTTGATTCAAAATTGTAAATAGTGTTGCATTTATCTTTGCACATATAGTTTTGGATTTATTAAAATATCTTTACACATGCACAAATTGCACTTTTCCAACTTCTTCCATTTTAGGGTGAATCTAGATACCAATACTAACAACTATCAAAGTTTTAAGACCACCATGCACTAGTCCCAATAGTTTGGATTCAAAATTTTCAATTCATTTTGGTTTTCAACAAATCAAAAAAAAAGTTATGGAGCATGCCCTCAAATGGGTATGCATCACTTTAGCACAACATTGGAGGCCCATTAACCCATGCATAATGATCTCATTTAGGTGTGTCCTTGGGTTGAGGAGAAGTCATGTAGTGTACTTTTGAATGATTACTTGTTGCATGTATGTATAGAACAAAATTTTGATGTTTTTGAATAAATTGTTATATCCTATAATCTTCAGGATGCACGCTTCACATGTAGCATAGCACTTCTAATGCTTTAAGAATATCCAAGGTAAGGTGGGATATTTGCACATGGCCAAAGAGTGAAGGGGGGCTGGGAGTGATCAATATAAAGTAGGCAGCGGCGAAACAAGCAATGACTTGGATCATCAAGGTTCTTCTGAGCCCACAAATGGATTGGGCAATGCTCCTTGCTCGTAACTTCAAACACATTCGTCTTGGCAAGGCAAATCGATGGAAGAACTACCAAGTTCTTTCTATGGTCTTCTATCTCGAACCTTGCTCCACTAAAGGTAGCGATCTATGGAGGTCACTATGGAGAGCACTTGAATCTATCAAAACACAAGTTCTTTTCTTCGACAAAGGTTCCTTCATGAAGCTTGATTCTATCTGGGCATCCATGATACATAGAAAAGCTCTACTCATCAACACAGACTTTACCAGAGCCTGCATCTGCATCTTGTCTAACAAGGGCATTCAATCCTGGGGGAAGCTATGGCATAGGGATCATATTAGATGCAAAACCCTGCTTGAAATTTGTAGAGAATTCTGACTGACGGACCAAGACGCTATCTTTGTCACCAACAGAATAGCTCTTTGGGAAGGAGGCACTCAGTGGAAGGGTGGCTCAGTCGTTAACTATACATTAGAATTTAGTTGGATCCTCACTCCTCATCTTCTTCCTATTCCCACTCCGTATGACTCTATTGATGAGCTGATTCTCGTGTTAAATTCCTATTGGAACACCTCTGCCTCGATGCTGCATTGGAAGTGGATATTTCACTATATTTGGGCCAAGGCAATCCCCAAGAAGATGGCGACGCTACTGTGGTTAGTGATGCTGAAAGTTGTATGGACCAATGCAAGAGCCTCAGAATCGAAAAAGGGGACGGTAAATGCCAATGATGCCATGACACATGGAAGACATATTCTACCTCTTCATTGCTTGACCGTTAGCCAATAAAGTCTGGAAGAGAGTCCAAATGCAAATAGGAGAGCCTATCAACTGGGAGGCAATTTTGTTGGGAGATGCCTCTAAAGTTAAACACTCACATTGGGCATTAGTACGAGCGCATGCACTATGGTTTGTGTGGATTGCGAGGAATGATTTTCAATTTAATGATAAGATTACTAAATTTCTCTTTGCTAAATGTTTAGCAGGTCTCGAAGATTTATGACAATGACCTTGCGTAGTTCTTTATTGAAATCACAAACCACGAGCTAAAGCATCGTCATAACTTTTAACCAAGAATGCCACTTCAAGGATTCTAATTACTATGAGACTGACTCTGAGACTGACTGAAGCAGCTTCGCACTTTCTTCTTAGTTGTTTTGAGATATGCAAAAATGTCGTTTTGTGGCGAACCATCAATGTATATCACTTGAGCTGTTTATAATATAAACCTTTTTTTCTTTAAAAAAAAGCATCGCTAAGAAAGCATTTAAAAAACTATCGATAAGTATCAATACAAACATCAATATATATATTGATGGTTGTATTACCCAAGATGTTTTAGATGGTTATATTGATGTTGGAAATTTGACACAAAAGAAGCTAAAATAGCTCCAATCTACCCTAAAATTTTATACATCTCTTTGTGTGTAAGGGATGTTGTTAAACTTATTTTAAAGTGTCGTCCCAAGATAAATCTGCCTAGCCTAACATAGTAGCTTCATGCTACCCAACCATGAAAAGGCTCCACCAAGCATGTCATCCTAGATACTCACCATAAGAGCTTCTATCATCTCCTCCTTTCTTTGTCCTCATAGAAGTCATTACCCTCATCATGAAGCTGAACATAGAACTCATCCGTGTCATACCTCTGCCCCTTGAACCACTATTCTCTATGTCTACTAATCATTATTCTTGTCATTGTTTACAAATGTAAAGGTTGGCCTCATAATTCTACACATCAAAGAGACAGGACGCACGTATAAATTAGAAGCGCTCCCGATAACATGCATGTTTAAATAGATTGAAGTTTGAGTTGAAGGTTAAGAATTTCTTGCATCAAAGAAGATACCCCAAAAATCTTCACTTATATGATCCAACCTTTGGATGAGAGCAATGGTATCATTATCATATATATACTTAGATTTGCCAGGGGTGCAATCTCAGCCTACCACATAATTTTGAATACATAAAACATTAGATAGTAAATATGCTAGTAGAGATGTAAGAAAAAGAAAGTAGAGAAAAGATCTATGAAAAAGGAAGAAAAGATACCCTCATAAAGTAGGCCATAAATAATGCTTTTTCCTTTGATCCAAAGTGGGATTGTCCTACTTTCTTAATGCAATCTTTTGCAACTTTGTGGTTTGACTAGTGTGTGTTGAGGGTCACTCTTTACTTCACCCCTCGTTTGCTTCAAGTGATTCATATAGTAACGAGTAGGCTTGACTGGATGCAATTCACTTCTGACTTTTTGGATCGCCTCCATTTTGTTTAACATCCACTTGAGTCAAATCTTAGGCATCAGAAACACCTCATGCAACCACTAGAAGATGGTATTCTTTTTTTCCTTTGGCTGCAACCTAAATTTCATCAGAACTTCTTTGAATTGTGTATAGCATAATTGTCGCATTGGTGAAAGTACCACAATATTCCCATTTGCATCCATAATGAGGCCCCCATTACCATCAATGGAATAGTTAGTAGGGCATCATCATCACATGAAAGTTGGCTAGCACCCAAGCTATATGAATGACAGATACTACTCTAAGGGGAGAGATGGCTCCTAGTGCCTAACGCTTGTGATGCCTCAATTGTGGCATGAGGTAGAGACAAAATGCTCTTAGACCTCTCATGCTCTTGTTCCATCTCCTATATATTGTATGATGTAGAGTGAAATAACTAATAATTAACATTGTGTCAATTTATGGACAATTGGAAAGCTCTTAAAGCTTAGAATTGAAGAACATTTCACAACATGAGTCCTATTATCTAAGAATACATACATCATAACAAATTCCCTAGTTTAAAGTGCTTAATGAGACATAGTTTCATCATAACAGTGCAGTTATGAATAATGCAATCCATTATTAAAAGTTTATGTAACTTTGAATCCTTGTTTTTAATGTGGCATATTAATAACACTTATATAGCTTCAATTTTGTTATCCTACCACATTCAAAAGCAAAATTTGCACCTCCTTTTGCCTAGAATTCTTTTTTGCAAATAAGTTTTGCTTGTTATTAATAACCTTAATATTAGATAGTTGATGGAATATCTCATATTATAGAAATGTAAAGCAATGAAAATGTATACACAAAACATGTCATAATAAGCCAATCTTCTTTAGAAATTCTTCTAGTTTGTTTATGAAGGCTATATCCTACTGCAAACAAATATATACAATATATTCAAGGGTTAAAAAATCATGTAAATCATCATTGTTGAGTATAGTAATATTACAAATTGATGGGTAGGTGGTTTGTTAGCACTACACCTATAGGGGTGGGCTATAGCATCATGCAAATTGGCAAATGCATGGCCGATACATCTCCATGCAAGATGCAAGTCTCTTGACAATTAACTGGTTGTCTGCATGCTTGCCATGTTCTAAGGCTTCCAACCCCACTTCATTTCACTTTGTTAATAATTGCTTCTCTCCCACTCTACAAAATCAATTTCTTCAACTGATCGTTGTGTATAATGCTTTGAGATCAGTTGTGTTGAATTCCATGATAGCAGCTTCTCAATTGCTTCTTCAACTCACATATATGAATCCATCTCAAATCCACCTAGCATTCATCATAGCTCTTTTTCTCACCTGTCCTATTCATCCATCCATAATTGATCTACCAGCTCTAACTTTTATGCTCCACTTACCTCCCTTCAACCTGCCTTGATTTCGTTACGCTCGTCCTACCATCTCTGCTCAACTTATCTTCAATCAGCTTTCTATCTAATGCATTCATGTGTTTTATGCATAGATTATCCACTCTCTTAATTGTTTGCATGTGAATCAATGCTTGCAACAGGGCTCCAGAGTAATCACCTTGTCCCTTGGACAATGAAGTGTGTTAAACCCTCCTATAGGCTATTCTAGGTGACTATGGGAATGAACTATTTGCTCCTTTATATGCCAACATAGGGCTTGTTGGGTCCTATGAGGCAAGGATTGTGGTGGTTCATTCGATAAGCGACTTTAGTGCTTAGTAGCTCCAATGAAGCTTTAGAAGATAGACAATGACAACATGAATAATGCATAGTGACATGTGGCCTAATCTACCATTTCAAAATAATGGAGAGGCTATAGGAGATCACATCTAAGGTAAGTGTTAATAAACAAGAGTATGTGAATTTATTACTTGTACTCATGGAAGACACCAAAATCATAAAGTAAATCCCTTAGAGAAACCACTCAAGCTCATGAAACATTCTCAAGGCCTTCACAATATAGTCAAGGAGTATACCTTCAACAAGACTGTCCTAACTATTTAGTCCCATACAACTGATTGATGCCTTTTTTGAAGTAGAATGAAGGGGCACAATGCCCTCTACAAATCTCCTACAAATCTAACATAAGAAGGAACAATAATGCCTCTTATAAGATGAGAGAGAGTGGACTGCCCACCACAAGATGATTAATATCCTCAAGCTCATCATAGGATTATTTATTTATGCTAACCTAATACATATCATAAGCACCATTATCAATCTAAGAGTAGCACATGAGCTAAATATTTAGTAATTGAAAAATGTAAATCTTTTCTTTTATGCTGTCCATGGATCAAAATGTTTTTTGAATTGTTTGCAAGTAATCCCCCATTTTGATCAATGATTTTGGACTATGATAAATATGTCTTTTATGCTCCTCCTTGCATAGCAGTCAATATTACATTCGTGTTTAAGCAATAGATGGCTACTAAAGACATGCCAATCATTGTTTGCTAAGAGTTACAAAAGGAAGATCTCTTGGAACGTGTTGTAAACGCTCTAACAGCTAAGTATACTTTCCTAATATTCTTAGGGTGTTTACACAACTGAAGGGTTCCCAAGGCTGGGCACCCTTTTGGACTAATAAGAAGCTTGAGTTTTGCGGGCACCTCTTTACACATACACTGCCCATTCCTAAACCAAATAATCTGACGTGGAGTCCACGTCTTGCCCTCTCTAAGCCCTTCCATGGGCGGCCAAGCTTGGTTGCCCAATGATGGGCAAGCTGATGATAGCCAATGGTTGAAATCCTCTGGGCCCCTCAGCTCCAATCAGAGCTTCATGTCTGGGCGGTGTGTAAAAGGGGTGCCCATGGGTAGGCACTCAGTTTTTAAAAACTTCACAATGGGCGGGTGGTGTGTAATGGGGTATGCCCATTCCAGCCCGCCCATGATTGTTTTTGGGAGCTCACTCTTTGGGTACGCTTTGGCGGTGTGTAAACAGCTTATATGATACAATCAACTAGATTGTTGAGCGTGTCTCAACCTTTATCCTCAAGCCTTCGAAATTCAAAAACCTTGGGTGTGGCATGGTACAAACGCTGCAAACAGTCTACATGATGCACTCCAGCTGCATGTGCTCAACTTTCCCAGACGGAGATATAATGGACTACAGTGCAAGATTTGCGTGACACAGAAAGCACATTTTGTGCTCATATTTGCGACATTTAACCGCTTTTCGCCATTTCCATCACTATGAAATGGGCTCCCCGTTGCTCGTGCGCAGCGAGCTGCAGAGGAATTCCATGATTCTGCTCCCCAACAATCTGTGGCAAACGCAAAAATCAGTTCTCTAGGATACCATATACTAGCGGTCGGAGACAAAGCAAACTCAGCAAACTTGGGCCTTGCTACTTCTATATTAATTTTGGACACAAACTTGCCGTTCAATCGGATAGAAATTGCTGCCATAAGTACTATAGTACAACCAATCCCCGATAGAAATAGCACGTTCGAATCCTACCTCGAGGGCATCGCGTGCTTCCATCATGACGTGGTTCACTAAGAGTGACCCTTCGATACACACGATGTAAGCTTGGCGATTTCTTTGTATTACAAATTCTTGCTTCACTCTTGCATCTGCTTCAGAGATATAGATGTTGACGTCCTGATGAATAGGTATCGTTCCTTCTCCCTTATCATTGACAGAGTCATAGTTTTCACAGCTCATGACCACATGTTGCAGCTTGTTGTGCCTGTCCTCTTTCCTGAAAAGCCGTCACACTGATCAGACTAGACTCGCTGCAAGACTCTGCCCTCAGGTCGGATTATAAGTATGTCTGTATTTGTAGCCTACTTACTTGAAAACTCGAGATCCGTAATTTGGAGTGTGATTCTGCCTATCCGGGTTGATCCATATTTGTAGAAAGCGTAGACTGCACAGAATCCACTACTAAATATTCGTGTCAAAAAAACTAAAGGCCGCCATACCAAAAATGAGTTTTTGACTTGTTGAGCGCACAGTTTTATGCTTGAGGGATACCGAAACAAGACCAGAAAAAGGCAGCAAACATTTACATTTGACCACTGTTGTTCATCTCTGAGTGTGTAACCCCACGACCGGCGCTCATGTATTGCGCAGATCCGCGTCCTAGTGTTTCGAATGTACCCATGCTGTGGTGGAAACAGGCAGTAAGACCGAAGAAGTTAGAAGGTTTACAAAGCAGCGCAGTAGAAAATGAGAATCAGAATAACAACGTCGGGAGAGTAGCGTTCCGCTGCTGCCCGTTCAAGTATTGAAGCTATAGAGACGATGCAAAACAGGAATCACATAATGCAAAAGAGTAAATCTGCGAGTTAAATCTAGTTGATAGTCTAGTGCAGCTGCTTCAAAGGGAAGTCGTTGCTTGCTCGTCACATCGAGATCTTTGGGAGATTCTTCATTCCAGTGCCTCACATGCTGTCTAAAGTACAAGAAACCTGTCTAAAGTAGTGTATTTCACCTGTCCTTGTGTGTAAGTTCTCCGTCTACGACGTAGGTGAATATTTCCATGTCTCGGTGAGGATGCGTGCCGAAGCCCGAATGTGGCTGCACCCAAAACCAGTACTCTTGCCGGTCGGAAATTGTAGATAAATGAAGAACTGCATAGTGAGAATACGAAAGACTCCTGCGCCTGTAAAAGCTAAACATCCACAGAATCGATTGCCACCGGTTCTGAGGGCGCTTCAAATGAGATGTTACCTTCACGAGATCGTCGTTCACGACGCGTAAGCTACCGAAACCGTTCTTCTTTGGGTTGTAGTACTCTGCAAAACTGTTCACAACAGCTCGTGTAAGCAAGAGTCAGATCAGCGACGAAGCAGACGTTGACGATTTGGTCGTGGAAAACAAAATAAAAGCGGATATGGGTGTGGGCGAAGCCGGCGAAGGCGTACTTGAAGTGAAACCGGCTTTCGAGCCAGGAGTTGGGTCTGCAAACGTATAAACTGGGGTTGGGTATGTGTCTCATTGTCATGATCAAGGAAAACAGAAAGACCTGAAGAAGAGAGCGGGGACGAAAGCCTAGCTAAAGGAAATGGAGGGACGAAGAGAAGAGAGGGAAGGAGGGCAAGGTGCTTTGATGAGGGAGGGGTGGCATAAATTATAATATATAGAATATATAGATATCTACTCACGTAGCAAATCCATCGATCAAATACATACTTTTTGTTGGTTTTACCAAAGGCATTCTTTATTCACGACTCAAATCCCACCTCAGCCTTACGTACACATTTGCATCATCCATCCCATGTTCGTAGCTCATTCATTCTTTTACTTAGAGTGCATTCGAGAATAGTCCCTGCTCTGGGATAGGATAGTCCCCAGGAAAATCCTTACCATTAGTGGACGACAACACTTCGGGTGGCAGATTCACCGAGCTCCTATTTTCAAAGCCAATAGCGACCTCTTTGGCAATGTCCACCTCGTTGATTATAGTAGATCCGGGTACGTAGCTTCCTCCCTAACAATAGAACAAGAGTATCAACGTCCAACATCTCCCATAGGACACAACGAGAATCTTTTGAAGCTGCCAACAGACCTTGTCCCCACACTGTGATGTTATTTTACAGCAAAAAAATGCTCTCTGAACGTTGTGGGCAATGGAGGAACGTTCTCATAGCACATCCCACTCAATGCTATATTCAATCCTCATCCATTCATTCACTTAGCACATCCCCACTGCGCCATTGCCTACACATTTACACCATCCCACGCTATGCTTTGTCTTCCAAGTTCCATATGGGCTCACTTTTTTGACCAAAAGCTTCACCTTTAGTTTGGCCTATCATATTTCCTTGCACAACCAAACAAAACAAAATGATCACACTCCAATGTTCCATTAAGTTTGGCCCTACCTCTTTGAGAGCACCCCTTGAATGCTTCCACCACCTAGTTTATTTAGCTCCACTTTCCCAACCATGGATCACTTCTAAATGTGAATTTCTTTTTCTCACTTATCCCTTCTTCCCAAGTATCCTTCACTCACTCACATCCTCCATATTCTCCACCTCACCTCATCATCCTCTTAAAGACCCAAAACCCCTTTATTTTCACATGCTCCAACGTTTTCCCCCCCCAATTAGGAAATGTTGAAATGGGTTGCATTTTTTTTATTTCAAAAAAAACTTTTTGAAAAGCCCATGTTATGATAAAAAACTGTTGTAACATGGGTATTTCACTATATGACAAGGAGGTATTTAAAAGTATGATGTAAGGAGATCCACTTCCTGTTGAGGAACCATATCAACGTCATGTGTTATCATATGTGCATAGCACTAACAAATAGAGTGCTAAAAAGGGAAGGGTTGGAAACCATAAGCCTACAACCCTAAAGGGGTTTGTGTATATTCATTCTTTTCAACTAATACTAGTGTACACTTAGTCATTTGAGGTGTGATCTCTAGTTGTGACCCTATCTCCTCATCTCCACTCTTCTCCTCTCCTCTCTCCATATTTGTTCATGGTATCAGAGCTCCATTGCCTTCCATTAAGGCATCGCGATCTGTGTGAGAGAGTGTGAGAGATTGGGAGGTTCTCTTGAGTGTTCTTCGAGCGAGTTCACTTTTGTGGCAATAAGATTTTCATTCATCCCTTTGAAAGACATTTACGTTCATGTTCATTGGTTCTTTAGAGATTTGTTGAGAGATCTTTGAGTTTGATCTATTTTTTTAGAGAGATTTAAGAGAGAAAACACTATTGGAAAGCCTATCCTATTGATATTAGACCATGTGAAGTCTAAGATCTACAAGCGCATCTCTATCAACAAACAAAGGTGACCACTTCATGTCTCTAAAGCCTTCTACAATTACAAAGAAGCAGCCTCCTAGCAAACCACCCACAGCTGCACACAAAGTCTAGAGCAACATCTATGTGACTACAACCCAATGCAAGTACCCTAACAAGCTAGCAGCGGGGCAACAACAACTCAACACCTCTTGGGCAAGAGGTATTCTTGATTTGATTCATGTGGGTTATGCATATACCTATAGCATTCGTGTTCACTCCAAACTTTTGAAGGTTCTTGTGATATCATTTATCCCATGTATCTTGAAAATAACATAAATTACAACATAATGAACAATCAGAATAACATTTGCATTTGGTCTTCTACATGACATTAGGTCCCTTAAAAACCTCTTAAAAACTCATGATACCCTATAATATACTATTGAAGACATATACAAAGTATTGTTGAGTTTGGAACTTGTTAAACATGTCCAAGAATTAGGGATTTAAAAAGTACTTTTTAAAAAAAATAAAATACGTACTTTAAAAAAAAAAAGCATCCTAATGCCTTAAATGCAAAAAAACATGATTTTTCCACCGTCTGTTGATCGGGAACAGGGCCGTGCGGTTTGATAAAACATTCTGCGGTATAGTACCATACCGAGTAGTAAGACAAACCCCGCGAGGTACCACACCCATACTACACGGTGTTTTTTAGGGTCCCATGAGACACCGCAGGGTGATGTAAACATACAGCGAGGTATTGTTCAGGGCGGCACATGTGGCATCAAGGACCATTTGATTCGCAAGGATCTCCGATCGTGGTCATTGAGACACTGCATGGTCTGGCAAGCTATCACTACAAAATGTTATAAAAAAGACCCTGACCTCACTCCCACTGCGCTTGTAGTTGTTGATTTTGTCCGCTTATCTCTTTTTCTTTCGTCTCTTGGTGAGTTTATTTGCTTTAGGGTTTGGTGTCAGTCAGTCGGGCTAGGTGATGACTAGCCTCAACTTGTAAGAATCACCATGCTTTGGCTAACTGCAGAATCTTAGAGAGGGAAAGAGAGAGAGAAAGAGAGAGAGAGAGAGAGAGAGAGAGAGAGAGAGAGAAAGAGAGAGAGAGAGGGAGAGGAAAAGAGAGAGAGAGAGAGAGAGAGAGAGAGAGGGAGGGAGAAGAAAAGAGAGAGAGAGAGATGCATGTTTGTGTATCAGTAAGGCCAAGAGATGACCCGCTTCAGCTAGTCGGAATCGCCTCACCTCGATTGATGTTTGCAATAGCATAGTAAAGATCAAAGCCAGGTGATTGCTTGCATCTGCCAATCGATTCCTCTTACTTCAAAATTCTTATATATCATATCTATCTATGTATTATTTGTATACATAGGTGTTAGTAGAGCCAGGTTTTATCAGGATGATGGCTCACTTTTGCCAATCGATTCATCCCGATAACAACCCTTCCCAACTAGATGTCTGATTGGCAAAGCTAATCTAAATCATCTTGGTTATGTGATGCTATAATATGTACTTTCCTATTCTAGCCTCAACTAGCTGATAGTTTGACACCCGATAGTGACTTTAAAGTTTACAAAATTTGCTTTATAATAGTGGATTATGTAGTGAGCTACTACGATAGTGGATTATATGGTGAGTTGCGAATTTTTTGACATAATATCCCATTGCCTTAGGAAGAAAAATGTATTTAGTAGTTTATTATTCTAAGGATCAAAACATCTATGAAAGTTACTTTGGAGCATGACAATTAGTTTTGTTGCATGTTGTGACATTAGGGGAGAAATGGGGTCTCAAAAGGGCCTCCAATTAGTGTTTCCTAATTTCAAGGGATTAGAGAGGGATTTGTGGTGTTCCAACGAGAGTGCTAGAAGGTGTGGGGCAATGGTATGTTGAGGTGGAGGGTGGGCAAGCCTACATATGGCCCTTATTGGTTGTTCCCCTTACACTAGGCACCACCCAAACCATCCCCCCCCCCAACCCACATGAGCCCAAATCTTCTTTTAATGAGCTTGTGGGCCCTTTGTAGTGAAATTTTCTCCCCCCCCTTTCTAGGGCCTCTGCCCACATTGTTTTGGTCCAACCTGCCATTCCCTCCATTTTTGAAATTTGAGGCTGCCCTCCATTGCATTTGCCCTCTTCCCCCTCTTTCTCTGCTCCCTCTTGCTCCGGCCTGCTTGCTGCAACTCCTCTCTCTCTCTCTCTCTCTCTCTCTCTCTCTCTCTCTCTCTCTCTCTCTGTGACTCACTCACTCTCCCTTCCTCTCCCCTCTCTCTTTCATGTGCCTCTATTGGTGCTGCTGTGTCCCTTTCCTTCTCCCTCTTTTGTGCCTCGGTTGGTGGAGCTGCATTTCCCTATGTAGGAGTCCCATTCTTGCTGTTGCAACCTATGCAAGCATGGTGAGGAGAAAGGTTACAAGACCATGCAATGTTGTGACCTATTTTGTCTTCCACAACACCAAAAATGCATTGGATGAGTGGATCCCTTGCACCTACAGCCTGAATGATTGGATAGTGAGATGAAAGGATCAGCCAAAGGTCCACACAAACTTCCCAAGAGCAAGATAGGTGATATCTTGCATGAATGGAAGGGCCACATCTTGAAGTTCAAGTTTGGGAAGAAAGGATGGCTCTCAAAAGTGCAACAAGTCTACATGGGAAAAGATATGTGGTTGCCTCCATCATTCAATCAATCTAGGATACCATCACAATGTGAGCCTTGCCATCTATGTACCTTTTTCACCTTTAAGTGTAATGAGTCCATTTGTGTTTGGTTTCTAAGAGCTCTTATTCACATGGCAAATGTTTTCCCTTTGGACTTTGAGGAGTGGGAGCTAGTTGAGTCATTCACAGGCAAGTTCACAATGATTCATGAGGATTTAGGTAAGCAAATGCATGCAGGGGAGAAGTTGGCCTCCTTGCAAAAGAAGAATTTGTATTGGTATAATGCAACATGCATCACTCTAATGACATCATCAAGCTATGGCCGTCTACAAACCATTGCACCACCACAACTTTAAGACATGGATCGCAGCATTGTGAACTCGAGGACATTGTAATCGTACAAGGACAAGATTGCAAAGGATGTGGTCATGGCCATGAAGTTCACATTTGGATCCAAATGGGCAAGGTTATCTTGGTTTATGCCTCTACACATTTTTGCTTCTTTGTTTCAAAATATACATATGCATAAAACAAAAACTATGTGGTCCCGCAAGCGAGTAGATGAACATGCTCTTGAAGATTTACTTGGGATGAATTGGGGAACCATGTCAGGTGAACAAAATGGTGGTGCATGTAAAGCCAATGTGGTTATTAGATACCATATGTCATGCCAAATGTTGTATTTAGCTTTTCGATAGTACAAGCGCTCGAAGAAAACAAATGGCTGGTGGCTTCCCCTAGACTCTAATGATGAAGATAATAATGGGGGTAAGTTTGTTAATTGATTTTGTGTATGGCCTCCACCAAGAGTCAAGAAGCCATATAGAGCAAGGCCAGAAGCGAGGGCCCTAAGGGAGATCAGACAGCTGCAGGAGAGCACCGATAGCCTGATCCCACGTGCTCCATTCTAACGTGTGGTATGAGAGATAGCACAAGGGTACAAGGACGATGTGCACTTCAAAACAAGAGCTATGGGGGCGCTCTAGGAGGTTGCAGAGCAAGTTACCACCTCTTTGTTAGAGGACGCCAACTTGTGTGCCATCCACGCAAAGTGCATCACAGTCATTGGACAAGGACATGGATTTGGCAAAGCAGCTATGGATGGACCCAAGCTTGAAGGCCTAGAATCTCCTAGAGCCCACCCTTAGGACTTAGACTACCCCCAGCCCTTGAAGGCACATTCTTGTATCTGAGGCTCAAGGGGCAATCTTTTTTAATAAAATATATCTACATTTTGTACACTATCGCATTGTTGTGCAAATTCTCCATGTTTATGACTCAATTTACTGTTCATTTCAATATTACTTGGCACACAATGTCGAAGATGTTGTTAATTAGAAGTACCAATGTGGCTCCAATGGTTGAACATAAAGCAAAAGTAGTGCACAATCATCTCGCCGATCCGAGAAGTCTGTGGTCTTCAACAAAACGCAAGAAAAGGAGAGACAGCCTAAGTGCAGAAGTCATTGCTACAATGATGACGTTTTGGCATTACGAGAGTTTCTCTAAATAGAAAGGACATCTGTAAGAAGTGGACGAGAAGCAACGTGTTTGAGGAGCACATCATACACATGCTAGATACAATGTAGGTTAGTGGTGCCTAAACCAGTCCGGTGGTTGTTTGTGATTGAGCTTTGGGATAGTTTACTTGTTTGGTTTCTTAAACCAGGCTTGGACTAAATGTGATTGTCCTAAACCAGTTCGGTGGTTGGAACATCATGCAACCATAGGCTCGTTCAACTCAATCACCAGTTATGTGATTGTCCTAAACCAGCGTGGTTGAACAGACATTAGTTGTTTTCTAGCTTGGTGGCATGGTTGAGCAGAAATTAACAGCACTATATTTTGCAATATATTGTTATTGTACTAAACCAGCCCGGTGGTTGGAACATCATGCAACTGTGGCTGCTTCAGCTCAATCACCAGTTATGTGATTGTCCTGAACTAGTGTGGTTGAATAGACATTAGTTATTGACTAGCCCGATGGTTGAAATTATTATGTTTCTTAGTACTTAAATTCGTTAAATTTAATTTCTTGCTATTTGGGTCATATACCACTGTTAAATTGTGAAATTCAAAAATGAAAAGCAATATATTGTTATTTTCTAATGGTGAAATTTAGAAATGAAAAGCAATATACTTGTTATTGTCTAATATGTGAAGTTGAGACCGTCAGGCTAAACCATCCTAGTGGTTGAAACTATGACAGTGTCCACACCATCCCAACAGTTGAAATTGTGGCTATCCTAAATGTGTCCTAAACCAACCCGGTGGTTGACTGTCCTAAACGTGTCCTAAACCAGCACGGTGGTTGAAAATTATTTTGCTTTATTATATACTTTAATTAGACCGTGTTTTGTATTCTTTTAGTAGTAGCAAAAAGGGGGCTCATTGTTCTGTTGTTCTCACATGTTGGGTTAGTAGACGGAGTTGTATCTCAAGTTTATGGATTAGAATCCAGACATTTCAATTGGGCAGAGGAGCTTTGAGAATTTTAAGCCCTGGTATGTTAGGAAACTCAAAGACAGGAATGTTCGTTGTTGCGAAACACACATAGACTTTGACCTTGGCGGACAAGCTATGAATGACTTGAGATCTGGTCCTGTTGGAGCATTGCTCCATGGGGATCGATGCCCATGCCTCCCCAATGAATTTGTAGTCTGTAGGCCACTCGGATCGTGTTGCAAGGGAGGGCAGGTTTTGTAGCCTAAGTCTTTGTGGGAGCCAATGGTTTGTTGTCCAAAGGGAGACCGTGAGTGGCACAGGATTGAATGCATTCACAGCACATGCAAGCATTGCAGTTTAAAGATGAAGAAGAAGACATTCAATGTCTATCCAAATGAAACGAGGGAAGACAACCATGTTGCTCTAAAATGGAGGAGATTTGAAAATTTCAATGTTGAAGGATCCGATAAAAAGAGATGGCTACTGTCATATAAGAGTACCCAGCCAAGGGAGCTTGTAGGTCACGTGGTTCAATCCATCCCAAAATATGTGCTTCACAATTTCACGGCTAGCTATGGTAGGATAAGCTATTCATTATCCCATGACACTATTGTATCTGTCATAGATTTTGCATAAAATTATTATTTTCAAGAAAAAGATGAGATACAAAGTGCTCACTGGTACAACAAGCATATAACAATTCTTGTGCATATACACCCATTTGCTTGATTCTTCCATGCCTGATGCCAATCTGCTTGCTGACTCATAGGAGTCCAGGTCAGTGCAACCCACATACCATTTCTACATTTCAAATGATAGGGAACATGACACCCTATTTGTGCAACATGCTTTTCTACTGCATTGGGAATGGCTGAAAAAGGAAAATCCCCATGTAGGAAATTATTCATAAAACAACATTGGGTGTGGTTAGATGGTGCTGCCTCTTCATTTAAATCAGCTCATGGATTCTATTTCGTCTCAAGGTTCAAATCCCTGACCGGCGGTCTAGACATGATGTGAAATTTCTTTGGGTCTAGCCATGGCAAGGGTGTGAACTCTGTTAGTACGCAAGCTCTATTTAATCACCAATTAGCATGCCCTCAGGAAAAACTCAATGATGCCCATGGCTTACAACCAACCTCTCCACAAGCTCGCATTCAACATATAGTAAACAAAGCCTTAAGAATACTGTAGTACGTAGAGTGTTCCATGAAGTGAAAGTGGATGAAGTGCAAAGGAGAAGTCGGCATGATTGCAAAAAAATTAAAGGAGTTCGTGGTATGCACAGCATATGGGATTTTCAAACAACCAATTGATTAACAAGAAAACTTTCTTGTTTCTGTAGTGTGTGCATCATAGGGGATCATGACGATTGTGGGAACATTGCAACTGTGAAGACATGGGAGCGAGTTCAAGTTTTCTCTCTAGGTTTAGATGGAGTGACAAACAATGGAGAGACAAATGACTCGCCATAGTTTGGGGAGAGTTTTGATGACCTCACTAGCTGCTTGAAAGAGGGGGATAACTCTGCAGTTGTCGCAGATTCTGGGGAGAACGAGGAAGATGACCCATACTTTCTATTACAGAAAACCTAAGTACAAGGTTGAGGAAACATTTAAGGATAATTAGGGAACAACCTATGAGAAGTGGGATGTAGTAGTCGGAGTTTTTTGGTACAAAAAAAACATCCAAGAGAGGCCGTGATTACGAACTGCTACATAAGAGTCCACAAACATGTATGTACTCTCGTCTAGTAAGAGCTATTAAGTTCTAGATGCAACTTGTGCCACAACGAAAGAAGGGCAAGAGTGTCTTCAAATTGGATTTAGACACGCATGAGTACATCTTGGGGTGTCCTGGAGTGATGGACGAGGACGACTGAGATAGTACTAAGAAAATGTATGTAGTCTCATTGCAAGGAAACAATATGTCCACTTTTCCTACAAAATGGAGTTTGTATTTGAGACTATGCTTCTTTTTAGTATATCCCAAACAACCACCTTGCTGGTTTTGTTAAATTATTTTTGTAAATCCCAAACAGTAAATCCCATGCTTATTTTTAGTATATCCCAACAAACACTATGCCGGTTTCCCATAATGAATCCACACATCGTACAATTCCATTCATCTTGTAATAATAGAAGCAAACCACCGCGCTGGTGGCTGTTAATATCCTAGTGCAACCAACCACCATGCTGGCGAATACTTATCTTACACTAATCCTGCACAACTACTGTGCTATCCCTACACTACTGCCATGCTATCCTAAAATTTGTTGCACAGTTTTATACTAAATCAGTGCCCTTTAGACTAGTTAACATTTCGTTAATCGTCAGATTTCATCTCATGCTTGTTTTTAGTATATCCCAACAACCACCGCGTTGGTTTCCCATAACGAATCCACACATCCTACAAATCCATTCATCTTGTAATAATAGAAGCAAACCACTGTGCTGGTGGCTGTTAATATCCTAGTGCAACCAACCACTGTGCTGGCATAACTTATCCTACATTACTATCATGCTATCCCTACACTACTGCCGTGCTATCCTAAAATTTGTTGCATAGTTCTAGTGCCCTTTAGACTCGTTATCATTAACCATCATATTTCAACCACCGGGCTACTTAAAACATTTAAGTACTAATATGGAAGCAGGTTGATACAAAAGCAGGTATTACGAGTACCATGAGACCGTCCACAAGTCCAAGAAATGTCTATAAGATTTTTATTGTTTCAAAATATGACAGTTTTCTTTTTTAAGGAAATTCCAGACTCCAAACTATCTTATTAGCCTCTCTATGGCAAGCATCTCCTAGCTCTTTAGGTCAGTCTAATGCACAATGGCAGACCTCTTCACACACTCGGATTACACACTGCTTGCTTGACTCTACTGACTTCCACCTTTCTGACTACTTTAGCTTCAGCCCATTTTGTAAAGTAATCAGTGGTCACAATGATGTAGCGTGCCTCTGTTCGTTTTGCTCTGCTGGATGGATGGGACCCACATAGTCGATCCCCCATTTTTCAAAATGGTTTTTGTGCAACAACTATTGTTAGGGGATTGAAGTCTTTGTGTTGTGGTTTAGTAGTCCGTTGGCATATATCACAGCCTTTTATATATTCATAGGCATCTGCCCACAGTGTTGGCCACCAGTAGCCTGTGAGGAGGACTTTTCTTGCTGTGGCTTCCCCTTGGAAGTGTCCTCCTGCAATGCCTTCATGGACTTCACTCAGGATTGGCATGATCTCATGAGGCATTACACATCTTCTTAATACCTGGTCCTTGCCCATCTTGTACAGTTGTCGTGCAATGAGTTGATAGGGTGCAGCCTTTAGAATTAGTTTTTTGGCATCTACTGCTTTCATTTCAGGGGGTGGTCTTCCTACCATTAAGTACCCAATGATATCTCCACACCACTCTAGAACAGCATGTATTTGAAATAATGTGGCATCTGGTAAGTCATCTTCAACTCCAGTGGCTTCTTCTCCCAACTTGACATGAGACATGTGATCGGCAATGTAGTGTTGGGCACCTTTGTGGACCACTATTTTGAAGTTGAATTCTTGAAGCAAGAGGAGTCATCTAGTTATTCTTCCTATTGTACATGGACAGTACACAAGATAAAGCAATGCTTGATGGTCAGTGTAGAAGACAAAATCATTTGCCAGCAGATAGTGCTGAAATTTCTTAACATTATACACCATTGCTAAGGCTTCTCTTTCTGTGGTGGTATAGTTGATCTCTGCATCATTGAGTTGTCAACTGGCGAAGTAGAATGGGTAGTCTTTCTTATGTTCACCAGGTTGATAAAGCACACTCCCAATTACATACTTGGATCCATCAGTATGAAGATGAAAATCAATATCCCAATTGGGAGATATAAGGATGGGTGTTGTGATTAGGTGCCACTTTAAAAGCTCAAAGGCTTGGTCGCACTCTTCTGTCCATGAGAATTCCACTTATAATTTGTAAAGTGGTCTAGCTATCATGGCATACCACAATATAAATCTTCTATAATATCTGGCATGTCCCATAAGGACCTGTACACCTTTGGAATTTGTAGGAGGAGCCAATTCCATGATGATTTTGATTTTGTCCATGTCAGTTTGCAATCCCATGTTGAGAAATGATGTGTCCCAAAACAACTCTGTGGGTGACCATGAACTGGCATTTTGTTGGATTTAGGGAGATGCCATACTCCGTGCATTTGATTAGCACTGCTTCAAGACATTTGAAGTGGTCTTTTTGTTTGAATGGATGCACAAATCATCCAAGAACACCTGTGCTGTGAACATGACTTGCTGGAATGTGGCCGGGGCATTACAAAGGCTGAATGGCATGACTCTATATGCAAAAATACCCCATTTTGTAGAAAATACTATTTTTAATTGGTCTTTAGGAGCAATTCACACTTGGTTATAGCCACTGAAGCCATCCAAGAAGCTATATATTTTAGAACTTGCCACCTTTTCCAACACTGTTTCTGTTAAGGGTAGGGGATAGTGATTCCTAATTGTGGCAGCATTCACATTCTTTAAGTTTACGCATATTCTGAGCTTCTTGTTGAGCTTATGTACAATGACAATGGGTGAAATCCAATCAGTGTGCTCTATCTCATAGATGAATCCGGCATCTAGGAGTTTTTCCAGCTCGTCATAAACCATGGTGCCATACTTAGGATTTGTGTGATAAGGTCCACATACCTTAGTGTGAGCACCTTCCCTTATAGGTATCATGTGTACTACCATGTCTGGTGAAATTCCTTTCATCTCTTTGTATGACCATGCTAGGCAGTCACGGTATTCCATTAGGAGTGCTTTGAGTTTGGTTGCATCTTCCTGTCGAAGTTGTTTCCCAATGAAAACCAATTTTTCTTCCTCCCCTTCCAGGGCAAGGTTTATTGTGCATGTTTTTGCCGGTCCCTCATAGATTGAAGTTTCTCCAATGCTATTGGTTTCTTGAACTTCAGATTCTCTTAGTGGTCTGGGCATTGCTATTGGGACACTGCCACTTGTGTAATTCTTGAAGTATTCTGGCACTTCTTGAAGATCAGCCTCTGATGGTGTTGAACTAGCCCGACATGTGCCATGTGTATTGGGTGGCATAGTTTCATTTACCAATTTGTTAGGCTCTTTTTCACTTTCTTTTTCTGAAGTCTCTTGATCGAGCTTCATCCACACATGTGGCTTATATTTTTGAAACTTCTTACGTTGGGAACTATGGGGTAACTTTTTCACTAGTAAGGTGTTCCCAAGTAAGGGTTCATTTGCTATGCATACTCCTTCCGGTCCCTTAGGGGACCATTTAAGAGGTGGTGGTTCTGATTTTGAGGAGCTGGCTTTGCAAGATACAATTCGACGATCCTTGTTTGGACTCGTTCGAATTCATTGAAGTGTTCGTCGGCCTTGGCTTTTCTTCGATTTCCTCCAGCTTTCTTGCGGGATCTTTTGCTGTTATTCAACTTTGGAGGTTCAATTTTTGGAAGCTCGACTGCCATTAGTGCATGTAGGATGGCTAAGTCATTATCAAAGATTTGATCTTCAATTTCAGCATTCTCAGCCTCAGTTTCAAGGTCGCAAGGAAAATCTGAGTCATCATTGGTATGCGTACCTTCTTCAAGTTCATTATCCCACTCGAGGTCAGCCATAAAGAATGGCATTTCTAGATCGATTGGTTCTTCATGTGTGAGTGGAGGATCTACCTATAGCACCTTAGCATCTATTTGTGTGAGAAGATGGGGTCTAATGAATGGCAATTGTCAAAGGTTGTCAATGTTTGTATCCAGTTATTGACATTGCTTTGTGAATCGTCCGCAGTATAGTATCAATACTTTGTAGGGCCATGTCATGGATTGGGTCTTGAGCTTGTTTCTCAACCTCAAATTGAGCTTGTTCCTTTTGTACCCATTGTTGAAGTGCCTGAAAACGAGCCTTCTCCACTTTTGCATTTGGGTATGGAGCTTCTTTTATTTGAGGCTCGGGAGCTGATGTGGATGAGCTTGGTTGCTCATTGCTTAGCGGAGGTGGAGGCACTTGTGCTCTCTTTTTAAGAAGTCGCGTTGGTTGGATTGGAATGTTAGGGTCCTTGGTGGCCTCTTTCTGTTGGCATGTAATTACATTCAACACTTATCGGACCCAGACTTTGATGGTCCACCCCAATGATGTCGATTCGGAAGTCAGGCTTAACCTCTGTTTGTTGTGGGAATTTAATTTTCATGAGACAATCCATACAGGCATGTCCTATGCCACAATCTCTGCAGAGTGGTTGGAAAGTTAGTGGGGATACCATGATGAGGGCACTCTGCGATCCGGTGATTTTCTCCACAACTGTAGCACTTGATTGGTGCTCGATATGTATTGGGATGTACTTGATTTGCATAAACTACTATTAGAACCTCTACACCTTCTACATAGTACACTGGGTACATACTCAAATGACGAGTCTACTTCCTCGGCTCGTAATTGATGTATTGGAACTGCCTAAGGAGCAAGATTGGGTGCTCTTGGATATGGTCGTGGATTTGAATTCCTGAGTAGTTGTGGGACGTGTTTGAATGGGAACAAGATTTAGCCTCAGAGCTGGGGGCACTTCTGTAAGTTCCAGTTGCCTGTACACTGGCATGGGTGCCGCTTCGTATTATTGAGGTCAAGGCGAGTTGTTGCACATGTTGAAGATGCAACTGTTTTCATCATTGCCGCTAATGACGCAGATATAGCACCATAACCTTGGAAGTGGATTTGCTTGTGCAGTGATCCTGGCTCTTAGGACTGGGCACTCATTTGCTGTATGATTGGCCATGTAGTGTGGACACCATACATTTTCTCACTATGGATATGTCTGAGTTGGCGGGTTGAGACAAGTGAAGTTTTTGTTCCATGGCTTGCATCATGTCTTCTTTCAGCTTCATGGTCATGGCTTGTAGGCGATCTTCATTTGATGTTTTGGGAGTGGACTTGGATTTGCTCTTTTTAGAGTGCTTATCTCGTGTACTAGATCTTTCATCATCACTGCTAGTGTCAGAGTCTTTCATGCCATCCTTGATGTCAATGGCTGCCACATGAGTAGCACTGAACATTTCATAGCTGCTAATCTTTTTCATATCCTTTTGGATTTTCTTCCTTAGTCCTGCAATGAACTAGGCCGTGAGGTACTTTGAATGAGGGCGTGGGCCACATTTGGCTATTAATCTTTTCATCTTGCCCAGATACATGCGTACATCTTCTCAACAACCTTGTTCGATCTTGCTTAGTTGGAGAGCGGGATCATCTTGTAGCCTCTCCATTTGAAAGCGCCTTTTGAATTTTGTTTGAAGCAGGTCCCATGTCGCTTGCTTTTCCACTAGATGGTCTAGGTACCATTCAGACGCTTCATCAGTTAAGGCCATGGGAAGCCAAGCCACCTTGGTTTCATGGGATTGATCTCCACCTGCTCGGCATGCAGCATCAAAATGCTAGAGGAATTGGGTGGGATCTTCCCTACCATTATATTTGGGAAGTTCCAGTTTTCCCAAGGGGCGTCTGCCTTGATTGTTATTATTTCTTTGATTAAAGAAATTGTCAGCCTCTGCATTGAGGTCGATATCCCCATCATTGTCATGATGGCGTCCAGCCATGTTGTGGCGTGGAGGAGTTAAAGGGATTGCTTGAATTTCAGGGGGGGATTCGAGGTAGAGGATTGTCTGGGGTGGTGGTTGCAGTGGAGTTGTATGCAGATTTGGCAAGCATTGGAGTCGGAGACATTGGCCAGAGTGTAGCTGCATGCAGATTGGGTGAGAGTTGCAAAGGGTGACTCTGTAACAAGTGCGGGTGTTGATGTAGTTTTGTTTGGAGGGTTAGAGTGGTGTTAGTTTTGTAGGGACCATTGTGTTAATAATGTGTCTAAGATTGTCCCACGTGTGTAGGGAAATGTGCCGGTGCAGATGGATTGTCAATCAGAGGTCATGATGTAAAGATACGAGCAAATTAGTATGAAATGAGGCCCACATGGGGGCGCTAATGAGTGAGTTCTAGGGATGCCAAAATGGTGTGCAATGGGCTAGAAAAATGTCTTGTAGTGTGGTGTTTCTATGTGTGAAATTTTGGTTCAAACGCGATCCAATTTGGGTCCCAAATGGGCACGATATGAAGTGTTGAAGTAGGGGTAAAATTGGCCCTTTGGGGGAGGGGGGGGCTTGGTCTTAAGGTTGGTGTGAATGTTAAGTCCAACTAAGGGGTTTGAACCAAGTTAATTGCAGTTAGTCTAACTAGCCTATAACCCCCTCAATTACTATAACTAGATAGTTAGTTTAACTAACCTAACTACTTTAACTAACTAGAGTTAGTCTACTAACTGAAGGTTTAGTTAAGCTAACCTAGCTTTTAGTAAACCAAACTAGAGTTAACCTAGCTAACCTAGTAAAATCTAATCTAACCTAACCTAACTAGGGTTAGATATAGGATTAGGTTAGTTTTTTTTAATAATTAATTTAAATTAATTTTCTTTTTTTTAAAACAAATTGGGGGGCGGGGGGGCATCGCACTGCGACCGACGAGAGGGGGGTGGTGGCTGGAGGGGAATGGGGAGGGAGGTGTGGAGGTGTTTGTAGATGGAGGAGGTAGGGCAGGGCGCGGATGGAGGTAGTAGGGCGGGGCGGAGCGTGGCAGAGGAGATGGAGGTGACTGGAGGAGCAGCACTGCCATTGGTCGCGCTGTCGAGGGCGGCTCTGCGAGCGCCGTCATTGCACGGCCGCGAGGCAATGCCTTGCCTATGGCAAGGCAAGGGCTTAGAGGCCCTTAATATTGTGAGTGGAGTGGCCGGCGAGGGGGGTAGAGAGAGAGAGAGGGGGGGAATAAAGAGAGAGAGAGAGAGAGAGAGAGAGAGAGAGCGGGGGGGGAGGGTGGAGAGATAAAGAGAGAGAGGGGGGGTAGAGAGAGAAAGAAGGAGAGAGAAAAGAGAGGGGGGTAGTAGAGAGAGAGAGAAGGGGGGGAGTAGAGAGAAAGGGAGAAAAGAGAGAGAGAGAGGGGAGAGAGAGAGAGAGAGAGAGAGAGAGAGAGAGAGAGAGAGAGAGAGAGAGAAGGGGGGGGAAGGAAAGAGGAGAGAGGGGGGGTGGAGATGGGGGGGTGTGGTGGTGGAGATTGGAGGGGGGGTGTTGGAGGGTGCAGATGGGAGGGGGGGGGGGGAAGGGGTGGTGGAGATGGAAGGGGGGGAGGGAAGGGGGGGGGGGGGAAGAATGGAGGGAGGGGGGGGGTGGTGGTGGAGATGGAAGGGGGTGGTGGAGATGGAGGGGAGGGTGGTGGAGAGGGGGGTGGTGGAGATGGAGGGGGGGGAGGTGGAGATGGAGGATGGGGGGGGAAAGGGGGTGGTGGTGTAGGGGGAGATGGAGGAGGGGGGGGGGTGTGGAGATGGAGGAGGGGGGGTGGAGGGGGGGGGAAAGAAAAAAGAAAAAACTTGACGGATGGAAAACTTTAATGGGAATCCAAAGGGAGGAAGAAATGGTCACCTAAACGCTCTCCAAGTCTTTCTCGATGTAACAGGATTGTTGAGGACCAATGGACAATGGGTGAATAGCTAGGTTATCGCTACGAGATGGGCTTGAAGTAACTCACCATGTGAGGATGGGAGTAGGGTGGTGGTCAATGGAGAGGAAGGAGTGTCTTGCATAGGGCTCAGAATGGTGGGGAAGAGGATGGAGGCAAGATGTGAAAGAAAAAGTATAAGAGGGATGGGTGCTCTTTTATAGGGAAGAAGGGGAGAAGAAGGGGGAGTTGTGGATTTAGTCAAACAGATGTGCACCTTTGAATTTGTCCACTTTTGACTAGGGAGGTGGTTCTAATTTTTCTTTTGGGTTATGGCATTTAGAACCTTTAATCATTGATTGCCCATAACTTTTGGTGGTTGTGTTAGAATGTGCTTCCATAAAAAGGAGAAATGTTCAAAATTTCAAGCTCTACACTTTGACAACCAACACATGGTCTGATATATTCTTTAAGGTGCTGTTTTTCCAGAAACCATGCATTTTCCTAAACCGGTAGTGAAGAGTTTCAGCTAGGAATTATTTTTTTATTTTTTACTTGAGTTGGAAAATTTTTAGCTCTCCTAGCTCTTGAGTGACATGTTCATGAAAGTTCAAAGTAGTTTGTTTTTTACACATACCTGTGTATGTTTACTTGTTACTTGAGATGCTAGTCTTCTCGGCAGTGGCGCCAAATGTTGGCTCTTTCCCACGGCTTCCGCAGGAAGAGTAGGGTTTTCTCAGTATGTAGGGTTCCGAGGCTTTTTGTCACCTACAGATGTATTGGGGTTGTCATTTGTAGTATACATGTAGCTTAGGACCTCAAGTCGTATTCCAGTGAGAGAGGTAGGCTTAAGTGTGGTAAGCAAACATAGTGCATGCATGTGTAAAAGGAACGTGTATCATCATGGTTGAGGTTATGAAGGCTTTCGCCTTCATTAGGGGTTGTAACGTTTAGGAGGAGTTTAAGGGTTAGAAGGAGGTTCCAAGGTTTACAAGGAGGTTCCAAGCTTTAGAAGGAGGTTCGAGAGTTTAGAAGGAGGTTCCAAGGTTTAGAAGAAGTTCTAGGGTTAGAAGGAGGATCTAAGGTTCAAAAGGAAGTTCTAGAGTTTAGAAGGAGGTTCCAGGGTTAGAAGGAGGATCCAAGGTTTAGAGAGAGGTTTCAGATTTTAGAAGGAGGTTCCAAGGTTAGAAAGAGGATCCAAGGTTCAAGGTAGAGTACATGGTGGAGAACTTGTCTCCCTCGTAGATCATGGAGATTAAGGGTGGAGGAACTAAGGGTTCCTGGGGAGCATAGGAGTGGGAGAGGAAGAAGGTGTAAGAGCATGGGGGAAAGAAGAGAGAGGAGGGAGGAGGAGGAGGAGGAGGGAGAAGGAGAAGGAGGAGGAGGAGGAGGAGGGAGGAGGAGAAGGGAGGAGGAGGGAGGAGGACGAGGAGGAGGGAGGAGGAGGAGGAAGAGGGAGGAGGAGAAGGGAGGAGGAGGAAGGAGTATGAGGAGGAAGAGGGAGAGGGGGAGGATGGGTTGCAAGGTTGGAGGAGAGGGGAAGAGGAGTTGCAAGGTTAGGACATGCTTTTGGACGTGGAGTGCAAGGAAGCATGGACACTTGAGACAATGGCTTGGAATATCAAAGTAGAACTCAACACAATGCCCCAAAGAGTGTGGGCTTCATTCTATTATGGGGTATTTATACAAGTTGGAGAGCTTCTCTCTCTGCATGTAGGAATTGTAAGAAATTCTCTCTCTGCATGTAGAACTTGCATATAGAAGTTGCATGTAGAAGTTGCAAGTTGCATGTTGCATGTAGAACTCGCATGTAGATCTTGCACGTAGGAGTTGCATGTAGAACTCGTATGTGGAACTTGCATGTAGGAGTTGCATGTAGAACATGCATGTAGGAGTTGCATATAGAACTCGCATGTAGGAGTTGCATGTAGAACATGCATGTAGGAGTTGCATGTAGAACTTGCATGTAGAACTTGCATGTAGAACTCGCATGTAGGAGTTACATGTAGAACTCGCATGCAGGACTTGCATGTAGGACTTGCATGTAGAACTCGCATGTAGAACTTGCATCATGTAGAACTCGCATGTAGGAGTTGCATGTAGGACTTGCATGTAGAACTTGCATGTAGGACTTGCATGTTGGATTTCTAAGAGGGATTATTTCTAGCTTTATGCAAGTACAAGCAGAGCTTTGTCGCTACTCTACACACATATTCTGTACTACCTAAGTCCATGTTGGAACAAAGACAATAGTGGTGGTCTCTCCAAGACAACCTTGAATTCTGGCCAATGACAGGTTGTCAAGCTAGAGACTGTGCTGAGGCGATGGTCAAAATGATAGATTGTGTCTCATTATTAAGCCAAAAACCCGCATGGTGTTCTCTCCAAGCCAACCTATGATTTGCATGGGCTGCGGGCAAAGATGCGGCAAAAGGTTGCACAATGACAGGTGGTCAGGTCAGAGACTATGCTACGGTGGTGTTTAGAATGATAGATTGCATCTAATTATCACGCCAAAGTTGCAGCAAAAGGATGCGCGATGATAAGTGATCGTTGTGCTGCGGTGGTGTTCAGAATGATAGATTGTGTCTAATTATCACGCCAAAGTTGCAGCAGAAGGATGCACGATGATAAGTGATCAGGCGGCATAGGCCAGAGACTGCGCTACGCGGAGCAGTGCAGAGATGTCATATGTCAAGCTATGTGATGTTTAGAACAAATAGATTGTGTCTCATTATTATTCTAGTGCGCCTTCACGACATTAGAAAAAATTTCGATGAGAGAGTGGGCCCCCACAAAATTCAAACATTCACCTAGGGTGCATCGCTTCACGGCCCCAAAATGGCTGTGTGTGATCTAATATTAGTCCATTATGTCCTCTTTGTTGTATTGTGGTGGAAGATCAAAAACATTTATTTTGGGCTTGTGGTGAGAGGGATATGGATGAGGGTGGAGATGAGAACATTAAATCTAAGTGGAAGGCAGCTACGTTAGGGGATCCAGTGGGTGGCCATACATTCTTGTCACAATTGGTTTAGCGATCTGATACACAAGGAACTTGGTGGTTTTCTCTCAGACGCCTCTAGTTGGCTCAAGAGAACATATAATTCTTACATCTGTATCGTCTAACCTTCGGGATATGTCTATAATAATGGCAAAAAATGATGAATAGGTAAGGTCATATCTAGGGTTATATGGGATAGTAGCCTCAATCACTAAATAACATCTTTATGTAGGCCTTGGGTAGTGTGCCCTTTCTTTTTGGTCAAATTCTTGTATGGGCTTTTTTTAGGGAATATATATGGCACATTTTAAAATTAAAAGAGGAGAGTCTTGTCAAAACATTAAACCAATGACATGTGAACACCTCACATACTCGTTTCCCAAGTTGTCCTCATTTGTCAAGGATTGTATTCAAGATCTCACAAGTAGAAGGAAGGGTTGAATCATTTGGTTATAAGCCTAATGATGTATTAATTATCATTAATTATCCGCTATGTAGGCACTATGTTAAATGCCATTCATCATCATGACATAAAAGATACTAATACCAAAGACCAATTTCTCTTTTTAGTGTTTTGAGTAATATAGGCTACAATGTCAAATTTGGAACTTGCAAATCTAGGATTGTATTTCCCAAGTTGGCCTCATTTATCAAGGATTTTATTCAAGATATCGTAAAGAGAAGGAAGGGTTGAAACCATTTGGGCTATAAGCCTAAGGGCATGTTAATTAACTCACTACGTAGGCCTATCTTAAATGCCATTCATCATCATGACATAAAGATACTAATACCAAAGACCAATTTTTATTTTTAATGTTTTCAGTAATATATGGCACTTTCTATGTCATATAGGCTACAATGTCAAATTTGGAACCAGAACTAGGTCATAACTTTTAAAACAATATTTAAAATTGAAGTGCTTGTATCTTATGAACCAAGCTCCTCATTTGGATGCCCTTTATCATGTCCCCATTGAGACGCTCTATCACAATGTAAGTTTGGAAAGCAAGGAGTTACTGTGCATTCAAATATACTTAGGGGACACATGCACATAGCTTAGATTAGTTTTCCCCTTGAGGAGTGTGCTAGAGATACTCAAGCTTGGAAAATAAGAAAATTCATATTGCATTGGGGGAATCTTTCCAATTTGTCATCGATTTGCCTTCCTACTTCCTCATCAAGATTAAATATGTGATGATGGTACGTATGAATAGGAATGTGCACTTCTCAATTGTGAATTGTCATCTTTTAGTGGGGCTTCCACGGATAGTGCCATGAATACTTTAGAAAACAACTTGCTCTCGGGGAAATAGTTTTAAAACTTACTAGTGTTTTCTAATATAATTAGGCAAGTCACAAGTGTTGCTTTCACGAGGCACCATCTTCCATGTGGGCATATTTTGCAATCACCCAAAGACTCAATGTTCTAGGAAGTCTTTGAGACACCGATGCATGGAAGGATCCTAATCCTTTTCATTAAAAGTAAAGAGTTTTGTCACTCTCTTAGACATAGTCCATGGGCATTAGCTCTAAATTAATAAACCGTCATTGCACCTCTCACCCGATCTCCGAATCTTCTTACTATTTCTTAAGGTGGAGAGGATTTGAAGGTTAGGAAAGTGGCTCAAGGAGCAATTTTAGAGGTTCAGAGAGAAATCCCAGAGGCTTGGTGGAAAAGTGCCATGTGTTACCATGCGTAGGAAGAGGAGTGGCCGCAAAACTGCCACATGGCATGGAGTAGAGACTATCGTAGAGGGACAGTGCTAAATTGCCACATGGCTAAGAGCCATATGTGCCACATGGTGCTAGGTAGAGACAGGCTGATCCATGACGAGGATGGTAGTAGAGGTGTCTCAAATGAGGTGGCGTACATTGCAAGGGGGTAGAGCGCAACAGGGGGGCAGTAGAGCAACTCCCCTCAGAGGTAGAGATTGTGACACGTGGTGGAGGCGCGATAGACACAGCGGGATGCGGATCCACATGGCGGGATGCGGACTGTAGTTTCCATAATTGAGTGGCAGAAGATTGCTGGCCTGGCGGTGTAAGGTAGAACCATAAAAGGGACTACTGGCCCAGCATCAACTCGTGCCACATGGTGAGATTAACTAGGTGAGGTGGAGCATCTCTCGGGTCCCACGTGGCTCTCAGGTCCCACACATCTTCTCATTAAATCTGGGCGGCGACGTGGTGTTCACTAGTGTAGTAGGCAGTCTGACTCATAGATCAGTCTCGTAGAGTCGCTGACTCTTTGTGGGCCGCAGCAGTCTTGCAAACTCGCAGACAACCGATGACATGGCGACACCCTGGAGTTTGCATATTGTGCAGACAACTTGGCAGCCAGGCAAAATCACAGACATGGCACAGAGAGAGAGACACACATTTATATTATATTGTATACATATATTTTAATATATAGTAAGATATATATACTAAAAACAAATATAATATATTAGAAATATATAATATAAATATTTAATATATATATATATATATATATATAGAGAGAGAGAGAGAGAGAGCAAGAGCCAGAGCGAGAAGAGAGAGATGAGGAGAGCGAGAGAGAGAGAGAGAGAGAGAGAGAGAGACCAAGAGCTACACGCAAGAGGGCGATAAGGGGGGGGAGAGAGAGAGAGAGAGGGGGGCAATGTCGGGGGGAGAGAGACAGACAGACAGAGAGGTGCCTGGGGGGGAAGGGGGGGGAGAGAGAGAGAGAGAGAGAGAGAGAGAGAGAGAGAGAGGTATATACATACATATATAAATATAAATATGTAAGTATAAAAATAAATAAATGGGAATATATATATATATATACAATATGGGGGAGGGGAGAGAGAGAGAGAGAGAGAGAGAGAGAGAGAGAGAGAGAGAGAGAGAGAGAGAGAGAAAGAGGGGGGGCAGAGAGAGAAAGAGAGAAGTAACGAAAAAGAAAAAGAAAGAGTGAAGTAGAGAGAGAGAGAGAGAGAGGGGGGGGGGCAGAGAAAAAAAAAGAGAGAAGTAAGGAAAGAGAAAAAGAAAGAGTGAAGTAGGGAGAGAGAGAGGGGGGGGGGGAGAGAGAGAGAGAGAGAGAGAGAGAGAGAGATTCTGATAAACAAAAAATATATATATATAATTTATATTTAAATGAAAAAAATATATATAGATAGATAGATATACATATAATTTATTTGATCATATATACTTCTGAATATCTATATATATATATATATAATATTTCTGAATATGGGGGGGGGGAGAGAGAGAGAGAGAGAGAGAGAGAGAGAGAGAGAGGTATATACATACATATATAAATATAAATATGTAAGTATAAAAATAAATAAATGGGAATATATATATATATATATACAATATGGGGGAGGGGGGAGAGAGAGAGAGACAGAGACAGAGAGAGAGAGAGAGAAAGAGGGGGGGCAGAGAGAGAAAGAGAGAAGTAACGAAAAAGAAAAAGAAAGAGTGAAGTAGAGAGAGAGAGAGAGAGAGAGAGGGGGGGGGGGCAGAGAAAAAAAAAGAGAGAAGTAAGGAAAGAGAAAAAGAAAGAGTGAAGTAGGGAGAGAGAGAGAGAGGGGGGGGGAGAAAGAGATACATAGAGAGAGAGAGAGAGAGAGAGAGAGAGAGAGAGAGAGAGATTCTGATAAACAAAATTTTTATATATAATTTATATTTAAATGAAAAAAAATATATAGATAGATATATATACATATAATTTATTTGATTATATATATTTCTAAATATCCATATATATATATATTATATTTCTGAATATGGGGGGGGAGAGAGAAAGAAAGAGTGAAGTAGCAAGAGAGAGAGGGGGGGGGAGAAAGAGATACATAGAGAGAAAGAGAGATTTTGATAAACAAAATTTTTATATATAATTTATATTTAAATGAAAAAATATATATATAGATAGATATATATACATATAATTTATTTGATTATATATATTTTTGAATATCTATATATATATATTATATATATATATATAGTATATGTGTGTGTGTGTGTGTGTGTATGTGTATGTAGAGAGAGAGAGAGACAAAGAGAGAGAGGGGGGCCAGAGAGAGAAAGAGAGAAGTAAGGAAAGAGAAAAAGAAAGAGTGAAGTAGGGAGAGAGAGAGAAGGGGGGGTGGGAGAAAGAGATACATACATATATATATATATAGAGAGAGAGAGAGAGAGAGAGAGTGATAAACAAAAACTTTATATATAATTTATATTTAAATGAAAAAATAATAATATATATATACATGTAATTTATTTGTATATATATATTTACTAAAATAAAACTACATATTTTTTATATAAATATAAAATTTTATTTCTATATATATAGTATAAACAACTATATTTATATATTTTACATTTATAATTATAATTATAGTTATATGTATATATATATGTGTATGTATGTATGTATGTATGTATGTAGATAGATAGATAGATAGAGAGAGAGAGAGAGAGAGAGAGAGAGAGAGAGAGAGAGAGAGAGAGAGAGAGAGAGAGAGAGAGAGAACACAGAGTGAAATTCCCATAAACAAAAAAACATTATTAAAGGAATTTATGATCACAACATTAAGACCGTCTTTAACCCGACGTAGACGAGTCAAGCTACTCGTCTATACTATTCTTTAAGAAGAGGTTCCATGTGGAGCGATTTTGGAGGTTTGGAAAGAGCAAGACGGAGATTCATGGAGCTTTGGAAGAGAGCTTTGGAGCTTCTGAGGAGGGCTATGGAGGAGTGTGGAGTGAAGGGAGGTGGTGTGATCCCACATGGAGCAAACCAGAGCCATAATGAGGGATGTGAAGGGACAACAAAGCTGTAGCATGGACTCCAGACCTCTGGCACAGCTGTGGCTCACATGTGCGGGCTACAGAGGAGGAGCAAGGTGAGGAAGGCTGAGACGCCATGTGGCATTGCAAGATGGCAGACTGTAGAATGACACGTGGTGCCTCAGAACATGACAGAAGGGCCAGTAGAGAGATAGTCTTGAGAGAGAGAAAAGAGAGAGGGGGTGTAGTAAATGGAAGACTGCGCATTGCGAGGAAGCCACGCGGATTGCGACGGGCTGTAATAAAAGCTGCAGATTGCGAGGCAACCACATGCACTGTGGACTGTGGACTGCGCGGATTGCGGACTGTTGAAACTGCAACGAGCGTAGGACGTCAGACAAGTGGCGGTGCACGTGACTGACCACCCGACACGTGGTGCGTGAACATATGCTGGCGTGCATGCTACACGAGGGAAAGGGCACCAAAGTGCCATGTGGCGATGCGCTGCATGCAAGGTAGGCAAGAGGTGACACATGGCGAGGCGTTGCCCTCTAATATATTGGTATATCATATTATATTATATTTTAAATAATATTAATAAATATATTATAATACTATAATAAATATTTTGCATATATACTATTTCTATATTATGAAATAAATATATATATATATATAGTAAAAAAGATAATATTATATATATATATATATATTAAGTACATAAATATAAATAAGTACATACACTTATATTTATATATATAATATTTCATTTATACTTATATATACATATTTATATTCATATTATATTATGGGGCAACTACTCACCATAGAGAGAGGGAGGAGAGAGAGAGAGAGAGAGGGGGGGGAGATGAGGGCGAGAGAGAGAGAGAGAGAGAAATAACAGCGACCGAGGGACTAGAGAGACGAGAGATACAGAGAGACAGGAGAGGAAGAGAGAGAGAGAGAGAGAGAGAGAGAGAGAGAGAAGAGCGATCGAGGGAGTAGAGAGATGAGAGATATAGAGAGACAAAAGAGGAAGAGAGAGAGAGAGAGAGGGGGGGCGGAGGGAGGGGGGGAAGAGAGGAAGAGAGAGAGAGAGAGAGAGAGAGAGAGAGAGAGAGAGAGAGAGAGAAGAGCGACCGAGGGAGTAGAGAGACGAGAGATAGAGAGAGACAGGAGAGGAAGAGAGAGAGAGAGAGAGAGAGAGGGGGGGGGAAGGAGGAGAGCCCAATACCTATATATATATATATGAGAGAGAGAAAGTTCATAAATAAATAAATAAATAAATTTTAATATCTATTTGAAGGTATATATGTATATATATATATATTTAGAGGTCATTAAATAAATAAATAAATATATATATATATAGTCTAAATAGAGAGAGAGAGAGAGAGAGAGAGAGAGAGAGAGAGAGAGGGGGGGGGGCAGGGGGGGGGTCTCATGTTCATGGTTCAAGAGGTGTGGAGGAGAAGTTGGTGTGTCAAGGGAACATGTTGCATGTGAGTAGAAATTTGGTGGTGAATCTTGAACACTTTGTTTTTTCTTTGCAAGGAAATGACCCTACCTTGACACATTTTTTTTGGACCCCATGGGACCAGTCGCATCTCGGCATACCATGGGAATTGATTTTGGCTCAAGAAATGGCTCCATGAAAAAACAACAACCTCTCTCGCCTTATATAAGGGTCTCCCTCCTCTTTGAGTGGTCAAAGTATCTCCATGCCAACTTCTTTGGAAAAGAAATGCATGCATTGGTATGGCTCTAAATGCTCTACCAATGCACAATCAAATCAATATTGTAAAGACTTGACCGCCTAATGCAAAATGGACGTTCTTAAAGAAAAGAAATGCATTGTGTTGGTATGGATCTAAATGCTCTACCAATGCACAATCAAATCAACATTATAAAGGCTTGATCACCTAATCGTGAAAACTCAAAAGTCAATAATTGGCTAGACATAATAATAAATAGGTGAGCAAAGGTAAGGGATTAAGGGGAGCAGTCGTTGTGCTGCATGGAGAGGGTAGGGTAGGGAGACGTGGAGCAAAGGTTCGAGGGAGGGCAAGGAGTGCAGATGAGGGGGGCCAGCCTCAAAGGAGAGGGGATGGTAAGGTGGAGTAAGGGTGGGAGAACAGAGACCAACTGCACGAGGAAGTTAGGGATCGAGGGAGCTGGCATGAAGGGGGGTGTGAGGGAGTAACCAAATGAGGAGATGAGCTCGGTTTAGGGAGCTAGCACAAAGAGAGCGGGTGAGGGAGTAGCCGCATGAGGAGAGAGAGAGAGAGAGAGAGAGAGAGAGAGAGAGAGAGAGAGAGAAAGAGAGAGAGAGAGAGAGGGTACATATATATATGTATAAAATTTAAACACACACACAGGGGGTATATATATATATATATATATGTATATGTATGTATGTATGTATGTATGTATGTATGTATGTATGTATGTATATATATAATCTTGATTATGTATATATAGATATAGATATGTTTATGTATATATATGTATATATATATATATGTATGTATGTATGTATGTATGTATGTATGTATGTATGTATGTATGTATGTATAGATATAGGAGAGAGAGAGAGAGAGAAAGTTTCTAAGATATTTATTTATATTTTAAGGTTTAGTATTTGGTGTGCATGTGTGCATGTGCATGTGTTGGCATGTACCTATATGTTTTTTGCAAATTTTCTTAAAATTCCTCAAAGTTTGAGATTTATAAATGAAGCCTTAAATTTTATTAAACATGGTAGATTATACCCAGTGGAGCGGGTCTCTAGCCCGTATCGTAGATGGGTCAGGTTACTCGTTTAAAGTCAAAATGGCATTGTTGGTAGAACTAAACAGATCTCAAATCATGAGCACCAGGAACCGTTGATTGATTTCTCCATGAAGAAGAAACGGGCAGTCCAAATTCCAGATAAATTTTTTACTGCCAGCACCCTCGATGGCATTCCTGCCGGTTGTAACAAATCTTTTCTCTACCATAGGCCTTAAGCTTTTTCTTAATCATGGACTTGATGCTTGAGTTGAGTGAAAGAGCTTCTACGTCATAATATCATTCACCCGATAAGAAATCACAAAACCTTTATAATCAACCTTGAATCGGACACAGCAAAAAGATCATTTTCTCTTGAGGAAAACGGGAATGCAATTTCCCAAATGGCCATCCTTGAGTGATCACTATACGCCTTGTCATAAATGCTCCCTCTTAAGAACATTTTCTCATAGGAAAAAGGGAGGGCAATTTAAGGATGTTTCTCAAATGGCCATCCTTAGTGGTCCAATCAATTATTTGTATATCTTGTCATAGAACTCACTCTTCCATTGTAAATTTTGTGTTTATATGGCTATCATATTCACCTTTGTTCTTTGCACATACATCCATATGATCCAACATTGGCATTTTATCTTTCATACTTCTAGACTATAGGAATACATGCAATCTAGACTTGTGAAAGAAGCTTTACCTTTTATAGTG
Organism: Dipteris shenzhenensis; assembly: GCF_047967505.1. Classification (NCBI taxonomy): domain Eukaryota; kingdom Viridiplantae; phylum Streptophyta; class Polypodiopsida; order Gleicheniales; family Dipteridaceae; genus Dipteris; species Dipteris shenzhenensis. The sequence goes on from NC_141597.1 coordinate 25,615,754, forward strand.
CAAACCTTACACCATGTTCATGAAGGGAGACCTTGGTATGCAAGAGCCTTCTAGACCACCAGAGAAGGATTCTTGTCTCTTACATGTCTCTATAATCTCCCACTCATAGTACCCCAAGCAACCTTGCCTCCCAAGTTCAAGGAGGAAGAGAATAGAGGTGACAAATTATGATTCTACCCCCTTTTAGATTAGCAAAATCGTACCAGCTGATCTCAATAAAGATAGGACTAGATTGCCAAGAGAATTTTGACATGAAATTGGCTGCTATTCTCAAAATCTTGTTGGGTGTACATTCAAGAGTTTTTGGTTGATTTTAAATAGTCAAAAGATTTTAAATACTTTTTTAATTTTTTTAATGAGAATATAGTGCTACTTGCTTAGTTCTACACTGGATTTTCTAAAACATTCTTCTTTAAATATATGATGTAAATAAATCAAAATCCATTCAAATTTATTTAAATCATTAAAAATATCTAATATATGGCCAACACATGATGATCAATTTACTAAGAATAAACCATTTAGTAATTCATTTCACTACATGGTATACCACATGGTGGTAAGACATACCATATGTGATAGGCATTAACCAATCAACAAATCACTAAGAAAGAAGAATCCTTCACCAAAAGGGAAAGGGAATGGCATATACCACATGGTGGTAAGACATACCATGAGTGATAGGTATTACCCAATCAACAAATCACTAATAAAGAAGAATCCTTTAGGAAAGGGAAAGGCAATGGCATTGCAAAGAGAACTTGCAAGAGGGGCTGTAAATAAAGCCCAAGAGGAACCTTATGCAAAAGTTGTAGAAGTTAAAGTGTCTCGATGGGAATTAACACCATGGGACATCCTCATTGCAAGGATGCCCAAAAGGAAGATGATGAGGAAGAAAGGGAATGCCAAAGAAAATGCAATTGAGACATCATGCCTATTGAACTCGCAAAGGAGCAACCACCTCATAGAGAGATTGAGCATGAGATAGACCAAGAGTACCTTGCCAAATAAGCCAACATATTGGAAGTAACTTTCATTGGAGCATGATGAGATAAGAAGGCAAGTAAAAAGAAGATTTGATAAGGGAGAGTGTTTCTTCATCTTCATGTAGAATTTTGCTTGCTCCAAAGAATAAGAACACATGGAGAATGTGTGTGGATAGAAGACCTGTGTACAAGATCACTATTAAATATCACTAAAAGTATGCACTGCTTTCCAATGAGTATTCTGATCCAAATTCATTAAAAACATTTTTTCTCTAAGTATGGAAATGTCAGTATACGTGTCGATATGTCCCTCGTAAGAGCCCCATCGTATATGCATTAGGGCTTGATGGAACCTCATAGAACCTGATACAGTATCGACATTAATATAATATAATTCTTGTCCCAAAGGTCACCCCAGCAAGAGATTCCCTTCTTTACCAAATGCCATGCTCTTAGAAAAAATTTCCACAATTGGCTCCCTTTGGTAGTGTAAGGTTCTGGGTTTTCAATAGCTGCCAATCAAGGGTAGTCCTTCCATCTAGGGGCTTTGAGAGGTCTGACATGCTTAAAATTCATGAGAAGAAGGCTAGCCCAAGCCCTTTCACAATTGGTAATAGCTTTAATTATCCAAGTGGCTACTAACTTGTAAGCTGCCAGTTGGATATTTATGACACCCAGTCCTCCTTTTCTTGGCCTAGTACAAAAAACCCATTTAACTTTGGCAATCCTTCTTCTGGTGTCATTCCCACCCCATAAGAAGGATCTGTGGATCCTTATCAATTTTTCTAAACCTAAAAGAGATAAAATATGGAGATTGGGTAAATACAGTGGTTTAGGACTACCCTTCTCCCTGCCAAGTTTGCTTGCAACCCCCTTATTTTGCTTAATTTCTTTTTGAATTTCTCAAGGAACCACTTCCATCTATCCTTCATCTTGACATTGAATCCCATCGGGATACCTAGAAGCCTGAATATCTGTCCATGTGGTATCTTTTTCCATCCAAGCTGATCTAACAGGTTTAGATTGTCTCCAGTTAATAAAGCATACCCTGTTTTGGAGCAATTTACCCTTGACCCAAATGCTCTACAAAAAATGTCCATGCACTCCATTGCCCTTTCTATGTCCACGTCTGTGTTTTTGATTGTAAGGGTAGTGTCATCTGCAAATTGCTGATTAACCAACTGGTTTCTTGAGGGGAGTTCTATGCCATTGATTTCTCCTGCATCTACTTATTCTTTAATCAACCACCCCAAGGCATCAGCAACAATTGCAAATAGGAGGGGGCCTAGAGGGCAGCCTTGTCTGATGGACCTTTTCAACATAAAACTCTGAGACATCTCACCATTCACACAAACCTTTGCAGAAGCATTTGATAGTAGCAAGGCTACATAGGAGATAAAGTTCTTTCCCAAACCCAAGCTTTTGAGTGATTGTAGAAGAAAGTCCCAGTTGAGTCTATCATAGGCCTTATCAAAGTCTATCTTAATAAGACATATCTCTTGCTTGCTTTCCTCAGCATGGGTGCACCCTTCCCATAGATTGATGATTGCCTCCCATAAATGTCTGTTCTTGATGAAACCTTTTTGCTCTTCCAGGATCCACTTGTCCATTTTGTGTCTCGGTCTCAAAGCAATTGCTTTAGCATATATCTTATATGAACAGTACAGCATGGTAAGAGGCCTCCAATTTTTTAGCACTGTCATGTCCCCTTCCTTTGGAATACGTTTAATGACACCACCATTTAAATGCTCTAGGAGCAATTTCTGTTGGATACTCTCATTCCAGATAGCCAGTAAGGAAGGACCAATAGTGTCCCAAAAGACTTTGTACAATTCAGCAGGAAGCCCATCCTCTCCAGGGGTTTTGCCATCAACCATTACAAAAATAGCCTCTTTGAGCTCTTGAAGGGATAGTTCTGATACCAGTTGGTTTCTATCTAGATTAGAAACAGATGGTTCTCTGGCTACATGGCACTTCAATCTTGCCTCCAGAACATTATGGTTTGTTAAATCCACTGTGCTTATTAGTAGGTTTCTGAAATGGCTAACTATTATCTCTATATTTTCTGTTTCTGATTAAGCCAAGTCTCCATCATCCTTTTGTAGCAAAGGGATTTCCTCATGATTCGTCTTTTTTCTAATCCTCCTGAAATTCTCTTTAGTTGGCCTATCTATCTTGCCTGCCCACCACTCTCTAAGGTAGATATTGGCATTATGAAGCTTGATCTGTTCTTGTACTCTGACTTCCTTTCTTTTGATCAGTAACTGTTGTTGGGCATTGATTTCATTGTTTCTAGCTCTTTATTCTAGGTCCTCAATGTCTTCCCTGTCCATTCTTTTTGCTCTAATGGCTTCCCTGTTCTTTTTAGCTTCCTTTAGAATTAACTATACCTTTTCAATAGCATCCTTCCATCCCTGTGCCATAGATTCAACTGCTGCAAAAGAAAAGTACCAACTCTCTATGATATGCTTTTGTACTATCTAAAGCTTGAAGAGGGAAGGGTCAACCTTAAACTAGGAGTTACCTTTCTTTCCAAATCCCAGGTCTATAGAAGCTAACACTGCTTTATGATGTGAAAGAGTGATAGAGGAAAAGGTAACTCAATGATTGAGCCAAGTAGACTCTATCTAGTCTGGCCTCACTTCTCAAGTCCCGTACCTGTCTATTGCTCCAAGTGAAAATGTTGGGAGTTTCAATGTCAACCGCTTGAAGAGTTTTTTTGACATCTTCCCAAACCTGATGTTCAGAGCCCTTGAGAATTGATGCCTTCTACATACATATATCTTTAATAGTCTCAACCATATTGAAGTCCCCCATAATGATACAATCACTCCCTAGGTTCAGCAATGAGTCCCATGTGATTCTTCTTTCCAAAGAGCCTATTGGGGCATACAATGAGACCAGTTTGAAGAAAAAGCTTTTCATTCTACAAAGCAAGCCATCTATGGTTGGGGTCTTGCCTACATCTGATGACACAATCCTGGTAGTGAGACAAAGCCCCAATTGCATTGCCACCCTGCCTTCATCATGACTTGTAAAATACCAAATTCTTCTGTTGTCTACTCTTTTTAGTCTGTTTTCCAAAGTGTCATTTGTCACTTTCACCTCTTGTAATGCAAGAAAAGTTGGAGACAGAGAGCTCTCAGCCATTTGGCTAATTCATGACTCGTCCAAGGGGGTCAGTTAAACCATAGACATTAAAGGTGAGAAAAGTGAATGGTCTATTTACCATTCTTGCTCTTCCCCTTTTTAGCCTTGGGGTTTGGGCTTTTGGGTGAGGCACTCTGACCCTTTACTTGGGAGATCCTTCTCTTGTTCAGAGTTGTAGCTTGAAGTTGAGCTGGAGGTCCAAGAGAGTTATTCTATTTTTGGGCCAAGGGAAGTTCTTCCTCTGAGTCTCTTGGCTGTATCTTACTCATGCTGGCATCCACTTGATTTGCATCTTTTTCAAACTCTTTGGACCATCCTGGTTTAATATTAGATTCCTCCATTTGGGCATCTTGAATCCACTGTTGAGTTTCTTTATCAGTAAGAGCTTCAAAAGTATTGTTGGTAGCCAAAGGAAAGGTGACTCTCTCCTTTTCTAGAGGTACAGCAGGTTTCTTGTGAACCTCTGCCTGTTTGACTGTTCTGAAATAGTTTTCTCCAAGTCCTGATTTTTAGCCTTACCTTTTACAATCCACTTTGGTTTGGAAGGAGGACTAGGTTGCTGGTTAGTCGGCTCATGTACTGGATTAGGTCCATTTCTCTTTAATGGGCAACTTTTGATTGTGTGTGTTGAGAGCCCACACAGAAAAGTAGGAATTGGGGAGGTTTTTGTAAACAAGGGGCTACTCCATGAATACACTTCCATTCCTATTAACTATAATCAGGGTTTTAGGAAGTTCCTCAACTACATCTAGTCTAACAGAAAATTGAGGGTGACCTCTAGGGTTAATGAATTGCTCCTTTTCAACATCTATAACTTGGCCTAAGCTTCTGTAAAGGTTAGGAGCTTGATTTACTAGGGAAAAAGGAAGGTCAGGGAGTTCTAACCAAACAGAAGCAAAAGTGGAACTTGGTTTGTCAAGGTTAAAATCTCGACACCAAAACTCAAGGTATAAGGGTTGATGTCTTATAGTCCATAGGGCATGGTGTAGGGCCTTCCAAGCCATATCTTCAGTTTCAAAAAGAAGAAAAAGAAGCCTTTTCTTAAAAATCTAACACTAGTAACTACAAGCCCTTTTCTAATCCAATTATTTCTAAGCCAACTTCTAAGAAAGCAGCAGGGGGCCTAGGGCCATGCAAGTATCCAATCAAGGCAAGTGATTCTAACTAGTCAATTGATTGCTCAAGTATGTCCTAAACCATCCCAATGGTTGAAAATATGTCAATGTCCACACCATCCGATGGTTGATATTGTGATTGTGCTCAATGTGTCCTAAACCAGCGCGGTGGTTGACTGTCCTAAACGTGTCCTAAACTAGGGCAGTCGTTGAAAATTATTTTGCTTCATCACATACTTTAATTAGACCGTGTTTGTATTCTTTTAGTAGTAGTAAAAAGGGGGCTCATTGTTCTATTGTTCTCGCATGTTGGGTTAGTAGACGGAGCTGTATCTCAAGTTTATTGATCAGAATCCAGACATTTCAATTGGACAGAGGAGCTTTGAGAATTTTAAGCCTTGGTACATCAGGAAACTCAAAGACAAGAATGTTTAATGTTGCAAAACACACATAGACTTTGACCTAGCTTAGCAAGCTATGAATGACTTGAGATCTAGTCGTGTTGGAGCATTGCTCCATGGGGATCGATGCCCATGCCTCCCCAATGAATTCGTAGTCTGTAGGCCACCCGGATCCTCATCATGTGTTTGCAAAGGGAGGGCAGGTTTGTAGCCTAAGGTCTCTGTGGGAGCCAGTGGTTTGTTTAAAGGGAGACCCTGAGTGGCACAGGATTGAATGCATTCGTACCACATGCAAGCATTGCAGTTTAAAGATGAAGAAGAAGACATTCAATGTCTATCCAAATGAAATGAGGGAAGACAACCATGTTGCTCTAAAATGAAGGAAATTTGAACATGTCAATGTTGAAGGATCTGATAAAAAGAGATGGCTACTATCATATGAGAGCACCCAGCCAAGGGAGCTTGTAGGTCACGTGGTTCAATCCATCCCAAAATATGTGCCTCACAATTTCACAGCTAGCTGGTAGGATAAGCTATTCATTTTCCCCTTGACACTATTGTATCTGTCATAGATTTTTTCTTTTCAAGAACAAGATGAGATAAAAAGTGCTCACTGGTACAACAAGCAGATAAAAATTCTTGTGCATATATAGTCATTTGCTTGATTCTTCCACGCTTGATGCCAATCTGCTTGCTGACTCATAGGAGTCCAGGTCAGTGCAACCCATGTACCGTTTCTACATTTTAGATGATAGGGAACATGACACCCTATTTGTGCGACATGCTTTTCTACTACATTAGGAATGGCTGAAAAAGGAATATCCCCATGCTAAAAATTTATAAAACAACATTGGGTGTGGTCAAGTGGTGATGCCTCTTAATTTAAATCAGCCCGTGGATTCTACTTCGTCTCAAGGTTCAAATCTTTGACCGGTCTAGACATGATGTGAAATTTCTTTGGGTCTAGCCATGGCAAGGGTGAACACTGTTATTAAGCAAGCTCTATTTAAACACCAATTAGCATGCCCTCAAGAAAAAATCAATGATGCCCATGATGTTGTAACATGGCTTATCTCTCCACAAGCTCGCATTCAATATATAGTAAACAAAGCCTCAAGAATACTGTAGTACATAGAGTGTTCCATGAAGTGAAAGTGGATGAAGTGCAAAGGAGAAGCCAGCACGATTGTGAAAAAATTAAAGGAGTTCGTGGTTTGCACAGCATATGGGGCTTTTCAAACAACCAACTGATTAAAACAAGAAAAATTTCTTGTTTTCATAGTGTGTGCATCATAGGGGATCATGACGATTGTGAGAACATTGCAACTCTGAACACATGGGAGCGAGTTCAAGTTTTCCCACTACGTTCAGATGGAGTGACAAACAATGGAGAGACAAATGACTCACCATAGTTTGGGGAGAGTTTTGATGACCTCACTAGCTGTCTGGAAGAGGGGGATAACTTTGCAGTTGTCGTCACAGATTCTAGGGAGAACGAGGAAGATGACCCATACTTTCTGTTGCAGTGCACAAAACCTAAGTACAAGGTTGAGGAAACATTTAAGGATAATTGAAGAACAACCTATGAGAAGTGGGATATAGTAGTCAAAGCTTTTTGGTACAAAAAACCATCCAAGAGAGGCTGTAATTATGAACTACTACATCAAAGTCCACAAACATGTATGTACTCTCATCTAGTAAGAGCTATTAAGTTTCAGATGTAGCCTGTGCCACAACGAAAGATGGAGGTGTCTTGGGGTGGTGGACAAGGATGACTAAGATAGTACTAAGAAAATGTATGTAGTGTCATTGCAACAAGGAAACAATATGTCCACTTTTCCTACAAAATGGAGTTTGTATTTGAGACTATGCTTCTTTTTAGTATATCCAAAACAACCACCGTGCTGGTTTTATTAAATTGTTTTTGTAAATCCCATGCTTGTTTTTAGTATATCCCAACCACCACTGCGCTGGTTTTCCATAATGAATCTACACATCCTACAAATCCATTCATCTTGTAATAATAGAAGCAAACCACCATGCTGGTGGCTGTTAATATCCTAGTGCAACTAACCACCACGCTAGCGAATACTTATCTTGCACTAATCTTGCACAACTACCATGCTATCCCTACATTATTGTCATGCTATCCTAAAATTTGTTGCACAGTGCTATACTAAATCAGTGCCCCTTAGACTGTTTATCATTTCATTAACCGTCAGATTTCATCTCATGGTTGTTTTTAGTATATCCCAACAACCACCGCATTGGTTTCCCATAACGAATCCACACATCCTACAAATCCATTCATCTTGTAATAATATAAGCAAAGCACTGTGCCGGTGGTTGTTAATATCCTAGTGCAACCAACCACTGTGTTGGCATAACTTATCTTGCATTACTACCGTGCTATCCCTACACTACTGCCATGCTATCCTAAAATTTGTTGCACAGTGCTAGTCCCCTTTAGACTAGTTATTGTTAACCATCATATTTCAACCATCGGGATACTTAAAACATTTAAGTACTAACATGGAAGCAAGTCGATACAAAAGCAGGTATTACGAGTACCATGAGATAGTCCACAAGTCCAAGAAATGTCTGCAAGATTTTTATGGTTTTAAAACACGACATTTTTCTTTTTCAAGGAAATTCCAGATTCCCAACTATCTTATCAGCACACACTCAGATTACACACTGCTTGCTTGACTCTGTCGACTTATATGTCCATAGTAACTCCTTTCACTGGGGGTCCTCTTCATCTTGGTCTTTGTGCTCTATACAACTTCGCGCCTCTATCATATCCTACCAAAAGAAACCTACATCATGAGCTTGATAAGTATCTTAAAGGAGCACGAAAAAAAATAGCCAGGGGAATTAATATTCATCATCTCTGCTGACTCCAAGTAATATACCCACCACCGAAGCATGTCCTCCTTGCAGCTATTTTCCTCCTTCTCCGGGTCTAATTCTACGAGGATGCCATCCAACATCGTTTTTAGATAGAACAACAGAATTCCAAAGTTATTTGGGTATGCGATATATTCATTATAGGTTGATTGGTGTGTATAGAGTTTGGATCGATATACAAATTTTTGGGGCTAGATTTCATAATGGGCTCTTAGTTGTGTCTGCATTGCACTTAAATAGGGAGAGAGAGTTCATTGAGCCTGACCTTCTCAATCTTCAGTCTTGTGTTAGTTTGGTAATCAAAATTTTTGAGTTCATTGAGCCTGACCTTCTCATTCTTCAGTCTCATGTTAGTTGTCTAATTGAAATCTTTCGTCCCACATTAGTTGTCTAATCGAAATCTTTTGTCTCACATTAATTCACTAATCAAAACCTTTCAGTCTCACATTAGTGATTAATCAAAATCTTTCGTCTCACATTACTTGTCAAATTGAAATCTTTCGTCTCATTATTATCACTGCACTGGCATGGATCAAAGGACACTATCGAGTCACATAGCTGAGAAAACATTGTCCAAGTAAACTCTAGAGCCATTTCCCATTGCCCAGGTTATGGACAAATCAAATGTACATGCCTGCTATAGCTATCTACTACGATGAGAAAGTAGATGCTGCAGCTCAATTTGCCATTTGGGCAAAAGATCTTAAAGACAAGGAGCTTGACTACGAGGAAAGGGAGGAACTACAAATTGAAGAAGGCCAAGACCGAGCTTGACTATGAGGAAAGGGAGGAACCACCCCCCTTCAAGAAAGGATCAAGAAGGGTTGAGCTTGCAACCAAGAAGCTCAAATCAAGGAAAGAGGAAGCGGCATGAAGGGAGGAGTCGGGCCCTTGTAGGAAGGAACCATCCCCATTCTAGAAAGGAGCAAGGAGGACCGAGCCTACAATCAGGGAGCTCAAAAAGGAGTCCTTGCTAGATTTTGTATGCACAAACACTCCAAAGCAAAAAACATGCATAGGGTGGTAGCACGCAAGCCATCGGTTACATCAGTCATCTATGATGGGGGTATGGCGAACCATGCACTTTGAACCCTACTACATAGCAGGGGATAGGCATCCGATTTAACTATTGCAACCATCAATACCACAGTCTTGCTTTGTACATGATGAAGTTGCTTCTTGATTCCTTCCTCCCTCATCCTAAGGCTGTGGATGTTCTCCTTCATCTCCTCCACTTTTTGCTCACTCTATGCAACAACTTCATCTGAATCCCTCAACATCTATTAGGTGTCTATTGAAGCAACATAAATTGCTAAAAAACATCTTCATGGGCGGTTTCCAAGACTTCCACTTTAGTTTGCAAATCTCTCAGGACGACGGAGTGCTTTTCATGGCTGTCAAATGCCATGGCACGTGAACACATCTATCGTGATCTTCTTGCAGGGCTTTATAGCTTCACCGTGGCTGCTACAAATTGCTCCACTGTGCTAGCTGGCTCGTGCACACATCTATCGTGATCTTCTTGCAGGGCTTTATGGCTTACTCTTTGGACTTCCAACAGTGTTTCAAAAAAACAACCCTCACCATGGCTGCTGCAAATTGCTCCACTGTACTGGCTGGAAGTTGCTCCATTGTGGTGGCCAGAACTTGCTCCACCGTGGTTGCTCTCTGCATCCTTCCTGGCCTGGGGAGCTGCCTTGTTGTCTTCTCCACCTTGACTGCTCTTTGCCCCATCCTTCCTGGCCTTGAAGCTCTCTCGCAGCTCCTGCATCACCATTCTGGTTTCTGCATTCTCCTTTTTCAGCTCCTCCATCATCTGGTTTTTTTAAATGTTCAATGCGTTCTGCATGTTGTAGAGCCATTTGTAAAGACCCTCTTTTTGGCTCGAGTCTAATCTTCAAGATCCTTTCGCATCTTTTCTAGCCCCTTGTCCGCCATGTCCCCATCGTTTCTCACTTCTTTGAGCCTATCTCGGAGCTCCTTCATGTGCTTCTTTGCTTCTTCTCTTCTATACCTTTCCATGTCAACCAATTTTGTAGTGGCCTCAGCTTGCTCTTGTGCCTCATCTACCTTGGCTTTTGCACCTTTCTTGAGACTTTTCTCAAGTTGCACTGCCTTTGCTGCATCGATGGCTTTCTCTTGTAGAATAGTCACCTTCTAAGAAATCTGCCATCAGCCTGTGCATTGCAACTCTAGCAGATTGAGATGACAATTGGGATTCGCCATCCACACAATTCTTCAGGCTAGTTAACACGCTCGTGGAGATCGCCCTTCGGTAAGATACATCAGGTCCTTTCAGTTGCTCTACTGCTGCTTGAACCTACCAGAACTTGCAGGTTCTTCTCATATTAGGAAAGAAGTGAATGGTCTTCTTTATCACATCTTGGAGGTCTATTGGCAAGCTCAAAATCTTGACTCCACCATCTTTACTAATTTGAGCATTGGGGTATACATCTAGCATATCCTGTCTCTTCCATTGCATCTCGAAAAAGTGTGCTTGCATACTGCCTCCAAAAATTCCTAGAGCATTTTCAATCACGCTTTCATTGATGGTAGGGATAGAAAGTGAAACAGTAAAGGAAATGGAATAGTGGAGGCTTGAGTTTGCAGTCTGATTGCAAGTCTGATTGCAAGGGAGAAAGAAACGATCGAGAGGGATAGAAGATGAAGCAGTGAAGGAAATGGAATAGTCGAGGCTTGAGATTACAAGGGAGAACAAAATGATTGAGAGGGATGGAAGACAAAATGGTTAAGGGAATGGAATAGCAGTTTGTAGCCCGATTACACAATCAAGGTGAGAGCCACTGCGGTGGTTGTAGCCCAACTACTGTCAAGGTGAGAGCCACCGTGGTGGTTGACGCATGATCACTACGAGTGTAGTAAAAATTACCAGTCACCAGGCTCGGATGCTCAGTAGAGTACTAGAGTGCATGGTAAGGAGTGATTACAACCACGTCTATTGTGCCTACGATTCCACCAGCTTGGTAGTTAAAATTACCAGCCACCGCTCACCCACCACCGGGCTTCAACATGCATGATCACTATACGAGTGTAGTAAAAATTTCCAATCACTAGGCTCGCATGCTCACTGGAGAATTAGAGTGCCTTGTAATGAATGATTAGAGCTTCATGATTTACCTTTGTGGGAATTACTGCTCGATGGTGATGGCTCTCATCAGCCACGTCTGTTGTGGGTAAGATTCCACCGAGTTGGCAGTTAATTACTAGCGACTGGAGTATGGCGTCTTCTTCATGATTAAAATCTTCTCTAGGTTGGCACCTAAGATTCCACCATGGTGGCTTGCAATTAACATGGATGGAACCCCAAGCTCTAGCAACCACGGTGGCTCGAACTTTATAATATATATAAGATCCGTGGCATTTGGCATTCTACTACGTTGCTTTGATCTGCCCATGCTATGCTACTTTGCTCCACACCCCTCCTCTAGCTCTTTTCTGCCCCTGATCGACTTTGCTCCACGCTCCCTCCTCCAACTCTTGTCACTCATCTGCTCCCCTGCTCATCTGTTGTTCACCCACTCATCTTCTAGCATGCCTACTACCACCCCCCCTCGATGCTCTATGATCCCAATGTTATCTGCCTTCTCATATAAGGTGATTGTGTTGCACTCACCTAGAGTAGAAATGCTAGCATTACTGGAGACCCTTCATTTCCATAGTCGATTCCCCATAGATCTACATGTCACCACCTTAGCTGACATGCTCACAGAGGGCCTCTATGTTGTATGGGTTCCCCCTAGATGTCGACGAAGGCCTCAGTATTTTCATAGTAGAGTACTCTCGACTTGTTGGGGGGGCCGTAATCTGAGTCCTGGCAATGTGCATGGTCTTCGGCCTCTCCATCGTATCCTCCTTTGGCTCCCTAAAAATTTTTAATGCAACAAGCTAGACTAAGGGAAAACTGAGTTGTACAAATTCCCTCTTGCTCAGACAAGGCTCTCAGCAATGGCTAGATGTATCTTTTGGCCTCTAAGGCTCTCAACGATATTTTGGCTCACTGGATGTAATGTTTTGGTCTCTAAGGCATTTATGTAATCTTTTTTTGTTCAATTTGAGGCTCTCAATATGCACTGTTGTTAACTTTTATATTTGAATGGTTATTGCCGCTAGCTGTAATCTTTTGGCCTTTAAGGCTCTCAGCAATTATCGAGTTTTTATAAATGTAAGATCCTCTGTTCAATTTTTTCTCGGTATAAGTTGATAATTTTTATATAACCTGTTATTTGAGGTAGATGTACATTGTAATATCTTTTGCTCCATTTTCACTCGATAAATTGTACTTTTGTCCTCATTTATATTTACTACAACAAGGAATAAAATACCAAGAAAGAAGGACTACAATTTCCTTGGTTTATGACCAAAATAGCGCTAAAATAACTCCAATGACCCCACCGTTGTGGTTGCATGGAGATACATCTAGAAAAATACAATTAAACTTTCAAAAAATGCAATTGATGCTATGGCCCTTGAGGGTTACCCTCTAGGGGCAAGGGCCATATCGACATGCATTATACAATATCCAGGATGCCACTGGATAGAAATGGCATATCGATATGGCCCTTGCCCCCTAGAGGGGACCCCTCAAGTGCCATATCGTCAATTGCATTTTGCTTGGTTGCACAATGGAATACATTTTCCTTGGTACACAAATATATAACTCATTTTCCTTGATTTGGATGGGTGCGGTGCCCAGTGACAGGTGGCAAAGCTGTGGCAAAAGGCTACGCAATGATAAGTGATCAGGCGGCGTAGGCCAGAGATTGCACTGCACGGAGCAATGTAGAGATGTCATATGTCGAGCTATGTGATGTTCAAAACAAATAGATTGTGTCTCATTATTATTCTAGTGTGCCTTCACGACATCGGGAAAAATTTCGACAGGAGCACATGCCCACATAAAATTCAAATATTCACCTAGGAGCGCATCATGTCGCGGTCCCAAAATGGCCCTGAAAATAGTTCTGCGATTGGCTACACCCAAGTAAACGTTGACCCATGGTCTTTTAAAAAGTCGACACTAAGGCAGATTACAAGGGGCTACTCTGCCCAGCCACCTATGGTGCAGGGGCTTAATTATAAATGGAAACTGAGAAGAAATCAGTGGTGGTGCGTGCTCGGTAGGTGGCCAGGTTTTAAAATATTTGGACAAGTTGCAACATGGGGAAAACTAGATTCATGCTATGGAAGATGATGCATTTGGTGTTACTTGTGAGGAAGAGGCTTGCGATGTGGTCTTATATTAGTCCATTTATGTCTAGGTTGCAACATGGGGAAAGCTAGATTCATGCTATGGAAGATGATGCATTTGGTGTTACCTGTGAGGAAGAGGCTTGCCATGTGGTCTAATATTAGTCCATTATGTCCTCTTTGTTGTATTGTGGTGGAAGATCAAAAACATTTATTTTGGGCTTGTGGTGGCGAGAGGGATATGGATGAGGGTGGAGATGAGATCAGGTTTACTATCATGCTTCAAATTAAAGCTAAGTGGAAGGCAGCTACGTTAGGGGATCCAGTGGGTGGCCATACATTCTTGTCGCAGTTGGTTTAGCGATCCAATACACAAGGAACTTAGTGGTTTTCTCTCAGACGCCTCTAGTTGTCTCAAGAGAACATATAACTCTTGCATCTGTATCATGTAACCTTCAGGATATAGCTACAATAATGGCAAAACACAATGATCAGGTAAGGTCATATCTAGGGTTATATGGGATAGTAGTCCTCAGTCACTAAATAACATCTTTATGTAGGCCTTGGGCAGTGTGCCCTTTCTTTTTGGTCAAATTCTTGTATGGGCCTTGTTTAGGGAATATATAGGCACGTTTTAAAATTAAAAGAGGAGAGTCTTGTCAAAACATTAAACCAATGACATATGAACACCTTACATACTCATTTCCCAAGTTGTCCTCATTTATCAAGGATTGTATTCAAGATCTCACAAGTAGAAGGAATGGTTGAATCCTTTGGTTATAAGCCTAAGGATGTATTAATTATCATTAATTATCCCCACTATGTAGGCACTATGTTAAATGCCATTCATCATCATGACATAAAAGGTACTAATACCAAAGACCAATTTCTCTTTTTAGTGTTTTCAGTAATATATGATACTTTCCATGTCATATAAGCTACAATGTCAAATTTGGAACCTACAAATCTAGGATTGTATTTCCCAAGTTGGCCTCATTTATCAAGGATTTTATTCAAGATATCGCAAAGAGAAGGAAGGGTTGAAACCATTTGGGCTCTAAGCCTAAGGACATGTTAATTAACTCACTACCTAGGCCTATCTTAAACGCCATTCATCATCATGACTACCTAAAAGAGCTAAAATATAGAGATTTGGTAAATACAGTGGTTTAGGACTATCCTTCACCCTGCCAAGTTTGCTTGCAGCCCCCTTATATTGTTTAATTTCTTTTTGAATTTCTCAACGAACCACTCCCATCTGTCCTTCATCTTGACATTGAATCCCATAGGGATACCTAGAAGCCTGAATATCTGTCCATGTGGTATCTTTTTCCATCCAAGCTGATCTAACAGGTTTAGATTGTCTCCAGTTAATAAAGCATACCCTATTTTGGAGTGATTTATCCTTGACCCAGATGCTCTGCAAAAAATGTCCATGCACTCCATTGCTCTTTGTATGTCCACATCTGTGTTTCTGATTGTAAGGGTAGTGCCATTTGCAAATTGCTGATTAACCAACTGGTTTCCTGAGGGAAGCTCTATGCCATTGATTTCTCCTGCATCTCTTATTCTTTAATCAACCACCCTAAGGCATCAGCAACAATTGCAAATAGGAGGGGGGCTAGAGGGCAGCCTTGTCTGATGGATCTTTTCAACATAAAACTCTGAGACATCTCACCATTCACACAAACCTTTGCAGAAGCATTTGATAGTAGCAAGGCTACATAGGAGATAAAGTTCTTTCCCAAACCCAAGCTTTTGAGTGACTATAGAAGAAAGTCCCAGTTGAGTCCATCATAGGCCTTATCAAAGTCTATCTTAATAAGACATATCTCTTACTTGCTTTCCTCAGCATGGGTGCACCCTTCCCATAGATTGATGATTGCCTCCAATAAATGTTTGTTCTTGATCAAACTTTTTTGCTCTTCCAGGATCCACTTGTCCATTTTGTGTCTCAATCTCAAATCAATTCCTTTACCATATATCTTATATGAACAGTTCAGCATGGTAAGAGGCCTCCAATTTTTTAGCACTGTCATGTCCCCTTCCTTTGGAATAAGTTTAATGATACCTCCATTTAAATGCTTTGGGAGTAGCCCTTGTTGGATACTCTCATTCCAGATAGCCAGTCAGGAAGGACCAATAGTGTCCCAAAAGACTTTGTAAAATTCAAGAAGCCCATCCTCTCCAGGGGTTTCGCCATCAACCATTGCAAAAACAGCCTCTTTGAGCTCTTGAAGGGATAGTTCTGATTCCAGTTGATTTCTATCTAGATTAGAAACAGGTGGTTGTCTGGCTGCATGGCACTTCAATCTTGCCTCCAGAACATTATGGTCTATGAAATCCACTATGCTTAGTAGGTTTCTGAAATGGCTGACTATTATCTCTATATTTTCTATTTCTGATTGAGCCATCATCCTTTTGTAGCATAGGGATTTCCTCTTGCTTTCTCTTTTTTTTAATCCTCCTGAAATTCTCTTTAGTTGGCCTATCTATCTTGCCTGCCCACCACTCTCTGAGGTAGATATTGGCATTATGAAGCTTGATCTGTTCTTGTACTCTGACTTCCTTTCTTTTGATCAGTAACTGTTGTTGGGCATTAATGTCATTGTTTCTACCTCTTTGTTCTAGGTCCTCAATGTCTTTCTTAAGCTCTAATGGCTACCCTATAGTTTTTGGCTTCCTTTAGAATTGACTGTTGCTTTTGTCCATTCTTTTTGCTCTAATGGCTACCCTATAGTTTTTGGCTTCCTTTAGAATTGACTGTTGCTTTTGTATTAACTGAAGCTTGAAGAGGGAAGGGTCAACCTTAAATCAGGAGTTACCTTTCTTTCCAAATCCCAAGTCTATAGAAGGTAACACTGGTTTATGATCTAAAAGAGTCAGAGAGGAAAAGGTGACTTGCTTGACCTCTAGAGCTTGGCCAATCATTGATTGAGCCAAGTAGACTCTATCTAGTCTGACCTCTCTTCTCAAGTCCCCTACCTGTCTGTTGCTCCAAGTGAAAATGCCGGGAGTCCCAATGTTAACAACCACTTAAAGAGTTTCCTTGACATCTTCCCAAAGCTGATGTTCAGAGCCCGTGAGAATTGATCCCTTCTGCATCCATCTATCTTTAATAGTCTCAACCATATTGAAGTCCCCCATAATGATACAATCACTCCCTAGGTTCAGCAATGAGTCCCATGTGATTCTTCTTTCCAAAGAGCATGTTGGGGCATACAATGATACCCCTGTGAAGAAAAAGCTTTTCATTCTGCAATCCAAAGCAAGCCATCTATGGTTAGGATCCTATCTACATCTGATGACACAATCCTAGTAGTGAGACAAAACCCCAATTGCATTGCCACCCCTACCTTCATCATGACTTGTAAAATACCAAATTCTACTGTTGTCTACTCTTTTTAGTCTCTTTCCCAAAGTGTCATTTGTCACTTTCACCTCTTGTAATGCAAGAAAAGTTGGAGATAGAGAGCTCTCAGCCATTTGGCTAATTCCTGACTCCTCCAAGGGGGGTCAGTTAAACCATAGACATTAAAGGTGAGAAAAGTGAATGGTCTATCTACCATTCTTGCTCTTCCCCTTTTTAGCCTTGGGGGTTGGGCTTTTGGGTGGGGCACTCTGACCCTTTACTTGGGAGATCCTTCTCTTGTTCAGAGTTGTAGCTTGAGGTTTAGCTGGAGGTCCAGGAGAGTTATTCTATTTTGGGCCAAGGAAAGTTCTTCCTCTAAGTCTCCTAGCTCTGCAGAACTCACTCATGCTGGCATCCACTTGATTTACATCTTTTTCAAACTCTTTGGACCATCCAGGTTTAATATCAGATTCCTCCATTTGGGCATCTTGATTTCACTGTTTAGTTTCTTTGTCAATAAGAGCTTCAAAAGTATTGTTGCTAGCCAAAGGAAAGGTGACTCTCTCCTTTTCTAGAGGTATAGTAGGTTTCTTCTGAACCTCTGCCTGTTTGACTGTTCTGTTTTCTATCCATGTTTCTATAGTTTTCTCCAAGCCCTGATTTTTAGCCTTGCCTTTGAAGTCCATAGGGCATGGTGTAGGGCCTTCCAAGCGATATCTTCCAAAGAAAGAAAAAGAAGCCTTTTCCTAAAAATCTGACACTAGTGACTACAAGCCCTTTTCTAATCCAATTATTTCTAAGCCAACCTTCTAAGAAAGTAGTAGGGGGCCTAGGGCCAGGCAAGTATCCAATCAAGGCATGTGATTCTAACCAGTCAATTGATTGCTCAAGTATGTCTTCATCTAGAAAAGATGCCACCTTACCTTTAAAAGGTGAGCTCTCCTCACCTTCAGGCTGTTAATTCTGAGGTTGAGATTGTCATGTGTCCTCTAGTGGATGGCCTCTAGTTTCTCTTTTGCTGTCCTTTTGGTTGGTTCCTCCATCTGTTCTTGTGGAGTTGGAGGCAGGTCCTGAGTCAAGGTTCTAAGTCATCTGTTGGTTGAGTGTTGGGGCATCCACCCTGTAATTTTCCAGTTGCATTTGATTCAACCTAGTGGTGGGGAGTGGGGCTCTGGCTGGGTGATGACAACTCGCTTCTTTTTTGCTCTGAAAGAGCCCATTAGACGCACTGTCGATATCAGTAGCGCCTGACCCTCGTTCGGATTCTCCTCTTGTTGAAGCTATTAAGTTCCAGCTTGTCGGTGAAACGTGGCCAGAGGGGGCTGTAAGCTCCTCTTGTTCCTTCATGGCTACCTTTGCTGGCAAAGCTAGCAGCACTACACGTGAACGGGGGGGTGAATAACCCTTCTCTAAATTCTTGCACCACCCCCCCGTGTAAGAGGGCCTTGGAGTCTAATGGGAGTCTCTACGGCCAGAGGTTGGAGTGAGAGAGTTTGCAGTGAGAGGTCTTGCATGTCCATTCTCAGAAGGTAGCGAGGGAGTGAGGTCTTTCAACAATGGAAAGTGAGAGTTGTTTCTAATCAGAACGTCATTGTCGAAGCTGTCTTTGTCAAATCCATGCAAATGAGAAGTCACATCAAGAGAGGAGGCTAGATTTGGAGGTACTCTGCCTCCGGTATCTATCCCTATCTCTCTGATCTGTCCCTTGTAACTTTGCCCACTCGACTTTTTCTTATTATTGACCCATGTAGAAAGGAGGGAATCTATGATATATACACACTTTCCTACTACTGTAGGAAACCAAGATATAATTGTATTGCACCAAAAAATGAATGAACATTAGCTCCTTAGATTTAATCATAATATAAAATACTAAGCCAAGAAAAAGTTTGTATCAAACCTGAGGGTGGCCATCAAAACTTTATCATTAACCTCTTTCTCACAATGCCTGAGAATTCGAATCTCTTCTTCACCAAATGATAAATATTGTGATTGTTGGAATATTTATATATTGCAAAAATAATAGTGGATTGTGAGGTAAGCACAATGAAATAAAACAATGAAGGAAATGGCATTTGGATGAAGAAGTGCCTAAATTCCAAAGTTTAGCTTTAATGTAGCTTGGCACAATGAGGATACCTTGAGGGAGTAAGAGGGCAAGATGGAAACAGAAGAAAGAAAGAATATCTCCTTGGCCAAATTCAACTAATTGAACATAGAACATGTAAGTTAAAAAAATTAAGAGGGAGTAAGAGGGCAAGATGGAAACAGAAGAAAGAAAGAAGATCTCCTTGTCCAAATCCCATTGATTTAACATAGAACATGTGAGTTTAAAAAAGTATAAAATGAAAAAAGAAAGCTTCTAGAAATCAAAAAGCTAAACTGAGTACTTAAATTTAACCTACACCTGAAAAGGTTTCAATAAATATAAGTAAATTCAATAACTAATGCTTAGCCTTTATTTAAAAGCTTTGCACAATTATTTAATATTAGGGCTAGAACACAAAGTTTGATAGGTTCATAACTTTCCCTAGAAAACTGAAACTAACTCCAACATGAAACCAAGGTTATGGTCTTGACGTATATTAGATAATGTGCATATGAGTCATTAGGGTGCTACACATTTAGCATATGAAACACTCAAAGCATAGCTAATTCCAAAGTCTCACTAACTTCACAACCTAGCAGAGAGAGTGGTTTCAATCTATACTCATTCAATTGAGTACCATGTTATACACACAATGATCCCCAAAACCAAATTGAAGGTGTTAGGTATTTGAGGTTGATAAAGATCCTGAAAGTATTAAAGGTAGGAAGCATTTCCTTTCGTATGGCAAGCCCACTTCACAATCTTCTGGTGAAGTATGCGTGCATGTGTGTGTGTGTGTGAGACGTGAAGGTTCGAGATGGAGCTCACTACTCCATCATCGTTCCGTTTCATCCTCCTACTATTCCGTTGTCATCCAAATTGCCATCCTTTGTTCCTTTTTCCTTGAAGTCATCTATGGATACTTCGTTCCAGCCACCGTCAATTTTTCGAACGTTTCGTTTGTGCATGCTGCAGTTTCTCTTACATTTGCTGGCGCATATCCCGTACCCTTTGTAGATACTCCCTCCGCTTGCATATCTCCCATACCCTTTGGAGATACTCCCTCTACTGGCGCATCTCCCGTACCCTTTGTTTTCCAATCAGCCGAACCTTTTCCTCCCATCACAGACTTTAGCAAACGAAAAAAGGTATTCAAATTTCATTTTTCCTCAGTCGGATAAGGGAGTGAAGTTGGATTGTCAGACTTTCTCCTCTTCAATGTTGTTACGAGATCTTCTTTGCTGGTTATGTCATGAATCAATTTTGGAGACTCAGGATCCGGGTTTGTTGCTCAGTCATGCTCTTCCTCCAGAGTCTCTTCTTCAGACTATTTCTCATGCGCAACAGCTTGGTGTTTGCCTCTACTTTATGGGACGAATCATGAATTCATCTTCGTTGTGTGCCTGGTCGTCGACTGCGGTGGCTTTGATCAAATTAAATCTTTTGCTTTTCTTGGGAAAGGTTTCTACTATGCCAATTGTGTCGATATGGATAATGTTTATAAGCTCATAAATATGGCGGGGTCCCTGGTGCGGGTTTCTTTTGTTATATTATGCCATGGGATCCTCTTTTTGACCCAGCCAAGAATCTTATGAGATTTTGCCCAGTCTAGGTCACTCTGAAGTCCTTGCCAGTACCTCTGCTCTCGCATATATATGCCATTGCAACTTTATTGGAAAAAGTGTTACATCTTTCCAAGCGAGAATTTTTTGGTTTCTAGCAGAGACATCTGAGTCTGCATACTATGGGATTTGGATCAACCCATACCTTCATGTTTAGATGTTGATTACGGTTTACCACATCCATTTCCCATGCTTTTACAATTGCTTCTTTCCCAAACGCATGCTACAAGTGTAAGCAGATTGGTCATTTCGCTCGATGTTGCCGTTCATCCTCATCTCCAACTCCTAATGTGAAGGGAACTGTGCCTCTCCCTTGGGTTTCTCCTCCTCTCCAGTCTAATACGTTTGAGCAGCCCAAGCATAAAAAAGAATGGAGATGAGTGTGGCCTAAAGAAAATGCTCCAGTCACAGTGTCTCCTTTGACTCCTTTGTCAAATCCATTCCAAGAACTGTCAGTTCCAGATACCGTTGTGCATGAATCTCAGGTGTTACAGATGTCTCGAGTGGCTCCTCTTGATGATCCTTCTTCCTTCACCAGCTCAAAATCTTCTAGTGTTGATGTTTTGGATCCTCAAGAGCCCTCTTCAATTCCCCACTCTCATTCTGTTGAAATGGATTCTCAGCTGGCCTCTTAAGTCATTGAATCACAGTCTTTTGAGCTAGAGGTGGATTTATCTCCTTTGGATATAGTTACTGATGGAAATGAGGATCTGAATGTGGATTTGAAAGGGAAAGATACCGCGGTGCTTTCTCCTAAATCTCAAAATGCTCAACCCATGTTGAATCTAGCACCTCCCTCTCCATTTTCCCTCGACACCTACCATCCTTGGTTGTGACAGGTTTTTGACCCTATGATTCAAAAATTTCGAGTGCTTGCTTATCTCAAGAAGAATCACAAGGGTGAAAAACACCTTCATTTTATTGATGGTGGTGATGTGGTTCCTTTACAACATTGTTTTCACACAAACAATCTCCCTTTGGCAGATATCTTGCTGGATTTAACCCCTAGTGACTTGTAATCATTTTCACTTTTCTAGCTTTTCAGTTAGCCTCCTAGCTTTTCCTAGGAGCCTACTTGTAATATTTTTTCTTTTGTACTTCATGGTGGGCTTTCACCTCTTCAGAGGTTTACCACGGATAAATATAAGATTGCACTAAATAAAAAAATGTGTGCGTGTGCGGGCGTGCATGCATGTGTGTGTGTGGGAGAGAGAGAGGGAGGGAAGTTTGGTGCCTTCCGTCCACCTCCTTGTCTACTGTTTGATAGGTTGCCCTGTTTGGGGTTCTCAGCCTCTTTGTTAAGCCCTTCACTCTCCACCCCTCGGTTTCGTGTGGCTGTTTCTTGAGCCTTTTTTAGCTTCTCCAAGGTCCTTTTGAACTATGTGTAGGCCTCCTTTTGCTGCTATAGGTTTTGCCTCTACTGGTTCTCTGGTTCTCTGCCTCTTCCCATGCCATTTGGGGTTTTTTCCATTTCACCCTTCTATCTTATGTATTTCTTGCATCATCTCCTTTCATTAAGCCTTTGTCACCTCTATCCGTACCAGATTGTAGAACGGGTTAGCGTGTGTGTTTGCATTTCGGTGGTTTTTTGTTTGTTGGGAGTGGTTTTTTATGCTTTTGTACAGCTCTTTGTTTTGGTCGAGGGCTTTCCTCTTCTGTTGTTGCATTGTTGGCACATAATCATCCTTCAAGTTCTTGCCTTTCTGTGAAGTTCGCAGATGCCTGCCTTTCTGCCTCCTTTCCCTTGTGCGTAACCTTGGTTATCACCTTCTTACAAATGGAGACGCTGCAGTGTCATCAAGGGGATCTTAAACATCGTCAGGTCCTTACTCTAGAAGCTTCACAACATTGTCTCAATCTAGATCTATAGTCTTTTACAGATACACTAGATGAGGGTTTTCCTGAAATTGATCATTCTTGGGCTGAGGAGTCAGTTCTAAAATTTTGTGTCTCGATTCCAGGCCAAGTTGTTTATGCTCCTGCTATGAGTTTGGCTCAAAAGGCATTGGTTGTACTGCCAGATGCAGTAGATGTGGCTCAATGGTTGAAATCTCTTTTAAAAGGATGCAATGTTGTGGGTTGTTATAGGCTACCATAGGATTTTATGAAGTTATATATACAGATGCTCAGTACAACAATAGTTATTCGAGAAATCGCTTTGTTTTTTGCAGCCAGCTTGTGCATGTATCTATGGATGCCCACACAGGATTATCGGAGTCTTATTGGGCACAAATGCCCTGTGTGGGTGGAGGTAGTAAATCTTCCTTTATACTGCAGGCCATCCTTGCCCTATGTGGCTGAAGCATTGGTGAAATTTGTATGTCCTCCATGCTCTGTTAGAAATGCAAATCAGTTTTGTGGTTTATGGGATAATGATAGACCCACACCACCTCTTGTTGATTTACAAGTGCAAATGTAGGGTATGCTTCTCAGGAGGTGTTTTTTAAGTTGAAATGAGATACTTTTCAGGTTCCTGTTTTGAATGTGGCAAGTTTGGCCATATACAATTTGAGTGTCCTTAACTCTTGTTGAGGCTGCCCCCTGTAGCTACAGCCCCTAATGAGCCCGCCTTACCCAAGCTAGCTGTCATGCAATATAGTCATGGTTATGGGGCCGTCACCCGACCTAAAAGCAATGATAAGGGCAAGGCTAAAGTTGCTTCTGCTCCATCTAAATCAGGGGATTAAAAAGTTATGGTAGAAAAAGTGTCGTCTTCTAATTGGCCATAGCTTAAGAAAACATTTGAGCCAAGACCCCTTGCTAGCAAAATGGACAGAGATGACATCTACATCCAAGTAAGTTCCTTTGCTTAATGGTTTTGTAGTATCATCAAGGGGATCTTAAACGTCATCAGGTCCTTACTCTAAAAGCTTGAGAACATTGTCTCAATGTAGATCTATAGTCTTTTGCAAATACACCAGATGAGGGCTTTTCTAAAATTGATCATTCTTCGGCTGAGGAGTCAGTTCTAGAATTTCGTGTCTCGATTCCAGGCCATGTCCTTTATGCTCCAATTATGAGCTTGTCTCAAAAGGCATTGGTTCTATTTTTCTTGGAAGAATGCATGATGTAGTAGATGTGGCTCAATGGTTGAAATCTGCTTTAAAAGGATGCGATGTTGTGGGTTGTTATAGGTTACCATAGGATTTTATGAGGTTATATTTATAGATGCTTAGTACAAGAATAGATATTGGAGAAATCGCCTTTGTTTTCTGAAGCTATCTTGTGCATGTGTATCCATGTATGCCCACGCAAGATTATTAGAGTCTTTTTGGGCACAAATGCCATATGTGGGTGGAGGTAGTAAAATTTTCCTTTATACTGCAGACCAACCTTGCCCTATGTGGCTAAAGCATTGGTGAAATTCATAGGTGCTCCACACTCTGTTAGAAATGCCAATTAGTTTTGTGGTTTATGGTATAATGATAGACCCACGCCACCTCATGTTGATTTACAAGTGCAAATGCAGGGTATGCTTCTCAGCAGGCGTTTTTAAAGTTGAAATGAGACAATTTTGCAGGTTCCTATTTTGAATGTGACAAGTTTGGCCATATACAATTTGAGTGTCCCCAACTCTTGCTGAAGCCGCCCCCTGTAGCTACAGCCCCTAATGAGCCCGCCTTGCCCAAGCTAGCTGTCATGCAATGAACTCACGGTTCTGGGGCTGTCACCCCACCTAAAATCAATGATAAGGGCAAGGATAAAGTTGCTTCTTCTCCATCTAAATCGGAGGATCAAAAACTTGTGGGAGAAAAATAAATGTCATCTTCTAATTGGCAACACCTTAAGAAAACATTTAAGCCAAGACCCATGGCTAGAAAAATTTGAACAGAGACAGCATCTACATCCAAGGATGTTCCTTTTCCTAATGGTTCTAGGGTTGGTAGCTTTTAGTCTACTGTTCATTTTGATCCATTGCTTTTGTCTCATAGGGCTGCTACTTCATCGAATAATCATGTCTCTCCTTCTCTTGGTTCCAATTGAGAGCAAGGAAATGCTTATAATGGGTATGTTAGCTTACCGAATCCTGGTGCAGCCATGCAAGTGGAATCCAGAAATTTGAAGTTGGTTTATCTCATACTGTACATATGTGTTTTCCACTCATATGCCTATCCTATAATGTCCAGGGCCTCTGAAACATAAATAAATGGAGGCTACATTGGGATATATAATTTCTTTTAAGCCCCATGTTGTTTGTTTGCAACAACACATTCAGCAGTCCTTTGCTAGCCATGAAGGTTATTTTACATGATTTCATATATTTTATGCTGGACATTCTTCTTTTTCTGGTGTTGTCATGCTTATCCACATCATGATTTGTAGACAGAGCTACTAGAATACAATGATCCACGTGGGTTCTATATTATTGTCAAATTCAAAGTGAATGGAGATACTTTTCGGTTTGTTGCAGTTTATGCCTCTCACATATCTCTTGCTCGTGCTGAAATGTGGCATCACTTGGCTGACTATCCCTGGTGCGAGAATGCCTTTATCTGTGGAGACTTTAACAATTCCCCTGCCACTACTGATAGTACCACTCATCGTTCTCATATGCTAAGACAGGAACAAAAATGCATGGTCCCATTTGGCTGATTTGGTGCATGCTTGTGATATATGGAAACAACTTATGCCTAATAGTGATGTGTACACATTTCATCATAATGCATTCACGCTCATTTGCTTCATGCAAGGCAGTTTGATAACTTTACACATGACATGAATATGGATTGTACCTTGTGTTTGTTTAATCATTTTTTGGTCTTCATGACCTCGGGCTTTGGCTTGCCAATGCATGATGTGCCATTGCCTTTCAAAAGGTCTTTATTGATAAACAATTCTTATGTACATCACTACCCCTTTTCAATCCTGGTTAAGGGTCTCATTACCAGAATGCATTCTCTAGTGGATGTGGATTGGGCATGGAATCATTTATCCTCAGGAATGCAGATTTTGATCAAAGAATATGGTTAATGTTTTGGGTGATTTACGGTGCAAAGTGGCTGATGCAAAGGTTCAGATTTGACATTTTACTCTCGTTTTACTGTTACCGTGATGCAACAACATAGATTCTTCCAAGGAGCAAGCTAAGTCTGAAGCTCCTCTTAATTGTTTGGCTCAAAACGATCAAAGGAAATTGAGGAATCGTAGTTTTGCTCTTGCCACAAAAAGCCATGTAGGATACATGCTATTCATCCAAAAGTCTCCATACTCTCACGAAATGTATTCTCTTCATCGTGTATTGTGCCCAGATGGCTCTTGGACAATAAATAATCAACAGCTTGATGAGGTGATTTAGCATTATTTTGCAGATTTGTTTGATGCCCATCAGCCCTCTTCTTCAGTTGAGCTTGCTGATAGAGTTTCTTTTCTTCGCCACGTCCTCTATTCTAAGGAGGCATAACAGATAATGAGCTCAAAGGGGCATTGGCTAAATTGGGGTGTTCTAAATCCCCAGGTTGGGATGGTCTCATGGTGGAATTTTTTGCAAAATTGTGGGATCAAGTGAGCTCTATTCTTTTGCACATGATCAATGATGCTTGGATTTCTAGTTTGTCCTCTTCTTGGAGCAAAGGTCTACTACATTTGGTTCCTAAGAAGCTGCTATGAAAGCATCTAGCAGATTGGAGGCCAATTAGCTTGATGCGTGTGATATACAAGCTCATCTCTAAAATGATGTAGTACATATCTCACAGCTATCATATAGAGGTTTGCACCCGATGCAATATGGAGTTATGCCTCATAGGAAAATCATGGGTAATATTGCAAATACCTATGTCGTTATTGAATATGCCAAATACACACATCAAGATGTTTTGATCATGCAAATTGACATTGAAAGGGCATTTGATATTGTTAGATTTCATTATGTAGATGTCTTGTAGCAGTTGGGTTTTTGAGGATTAAAAAAGTGAGTGATACAAAATAATAAAAGATTTATATATCCCCTATTTGAGTAGCAAAAATCATAATTTATCAAAAGTCCATATGTTTCCTTAATGCTAGATGGTTAAATATGTATATAACTTTAAAGCCACTAACACTAATTTCACATCACTCATGAGAGAGTTGGTATGTTTCATTGCCAAGTCATCGTTAGTATCAAAGACATGCCTTAGTTTAACCAAGTTCTCTTTTTCCACCATAGTAATTGAGATCATCAACAATGCAACCTTTCACACATGGGGCGTTTCCAATGACTCTTTGAATGGATTAGTCTACATTCCATGCATATGTAAATGCTTAGCTTTTTTAACTTTATTCACTCTTGGAACAAAACCCGCGTTTCTTTCTTACTGTAAAAACATCCCTCCTCAATGATTCACTCTTACATCCCACTAATCTAACTAGTGCAATAAATTGACCACATATTCATATGTTGGTGCATGAAATTTTACTAGTCTATGGTGCAAAAAGGCAAGATAATCATCTAAATCATGCCTTGCTATTTGATTTGATATGTAACATGACTCCATTTGGACTTGTAAATGAAAAGATACAAGGATGTTAAAGTGTCATCTTTTGGGTCAAAACTGTTGCAACCTCGTTAATGCGCTCCTTGTTTTGGCTCAAAAGATGATATTTTCACATCCATGTATCTTTGTAAGTAGTCAAAATTTGGTTGTTTGGCTCAAAAGTTTTGGACATCCCTGCATGTTTTAATTGTCGAATCCAATTGGCATAATCTTACACATCAAATCAAATGACAAGGCATGATTTAGATGAATATCATGCCTTTTTGCACCATCTAAAAAAATTGTGCGCATTAGGATGATATTTATGAATTTTTGTCCAATTTGTTGTACTAAATTTAAAGTAAGTTTCCCATAATAGGAAGGTCAATGTTCGGCATCTTGTGTAAGCCCTCCACTCATTTGGCCTTGCAACTGCATTGAAGGTGAACTTTGCCAAATCCAAACTCCTTTATCTCCATGAATGTGATTGGCATCTCATTTTATGACTTGGATTGATGGTGTACTGATCAGATTATGCGTCATCTGGTATCCCATTGGTTGGCATATTTCTGTGCCCACAGGAAAGACTATGGATTTTGCAGAAGCTATTTCATAAGGTAGATTATTGGAAACTCTTAACATGGCCATTACATGTTCGTCTTTGAATAGTACAATCGATTATTATGGCATATGTGCAATTTCATTTGCCATTAATTTCTTTGTTTTTTACAGACATTTAGAAATTCATATCTAGGACAATGGAATGCTTGTGGCACACTAAAATTAATCGTAAGGCGATTCGCCTTCTAAAGTACAACTATCTCTCTTCGCCCAAAATGCATGGGGATCTAAATTATTTGAATATTCACACCCACGTGATAGCTCACTCTTTTGCTTAATGTTTAGTGTTGGCCATGGACAGTTATGCTCTCTTCTATGTTCTCTTCGCTTCATTCTGATGCATTTGGACACTAGATTCCTACTCTATCTAATGTTATCTTTGGGCATCTGCATGATACCATTCCTTGTTGACCATTTTATACTCGCTTGCTTCGAGTTGGGAGCTTCGGCTATAACATCTACATTGGTCAGGCCATCCCCCAGATCCTTGAAGTACACTCTGTTTGCAGAACATTCATTGGAGCCGAGTCTTTGATACACCATTGGCTCATCTTCAGCCTAGGAAGGATTGATTGGGTATCTCCACAATGGATGATGTAGTGGATGACAGGGTTTCTCTTTCTTTTCCACAGGCTAGAATATAATTTTCTTTGAGTATGCATCTTCAGCCTAGGAAGGATTGACTGGGTATCTCCACAGATTGGGTATCTCCACAATGGATGTAGTGGATGACAGGGTTTCTCTTTCTTTTCCACAGGCTAGAAGATAATTTTCTTTGAGTATGCATCACAAGCCTATCTGGGGTATTCTCAATACCATGCTGCTTCCTTTTCAGCCAATTTCCCATTTGTTTACTAATCTTTCTCTTATGGATTGCAAATTTGATTGAGGCATTCAGGGTTATTCTACTTTCTCCTTTGCGGATCTCACTGCCAAGAAATTTTCTTATACCATAGCCATGGATTCAAGGGCGTGGCCTTTCTATCTGGCATCTAGGCAAACCACTCGCTTACTGGAAGGTTTGTCTTTGCCATATTTGGAACAGTAAGCTCCCATTCAGACAGAGGCTTTTCTTATGGCAGCGTTAGGTTTGTGCTTTACCATTGGGTTCTTTTTGTTGAGAGATATAGTGTCATAATTGGAGGCAAACATTAGGAAAGAAGAGAACTCATTTTAGGACCCTCTAAGAAATACACTATTTATCTATTTTTGTTGCACTCAAAATATGGGAAATGCCATAAAATACGAATACTTAATGCAAAAATGCCAGTCTAGTACTCAGGTTTCACATTAAATATATAAATATATATATATATATATATTTAAGATCCTTGATTTTCTGTGCAGAATTTGATGATTCTAACATCACCAACGTATTCGGAGCGGGCAAAAACTCCCAAATCGACCCTGGAGACACTGAAAACCGACGCCCAAAGATCCGAAAAAAGGAAAAAATGCCAAGAATGGGAGATTCTCGCTAAAATTCGATTTGGCCAGTTGGGGATTTCGGCTCTCTCCAAACACGTTGGCGATGTCAAAATCATCAAATTCTGCACAAAAAATCATATTTTGAAGATCACGTATGTCAGACATAATAAAAGAAAAAGATTTTGAATAGAACTTATTTCATCTTTTTACATGGTTTTTGGTATTTTTCCAACGTTGCATTGGTCCTTTTCTGATTAGTCGAGAGCCTATTTTTCTAAACCCTAAAAGACCCCAAAATAAGCTCCCTTTTTTCCTAATGGGTATGAGCTACAGTATGGTGTTATGTGAGTTAAAGTAGCCACACAAGGATGTGGACTACATGATGGGATGATGTGGAGCAAGGACCACCACCAAGAGAGAGGTGGATCATAGGATCCCACATGTTTTAACTACTCTAAAGGCTCTCTCTATATGATGATCTTGCTCTTCATGTATCTATACTAGACTAGGCTTAGATCGATCCTTGTTTTTCACACTTTTTTGGCTGCCAAGCACATTACTTCTTCACATTGTCCATCTTATTCGCATCCGCAGGAGACAATCCTTCATTTGCTTTGGACTTGCCCGGTTGCTCATGATTTTCTTCTCAAATTGGGGACTTATCTTTGTGCCCGATTTCCTTGCATTGCTTTTTGCAAGTAATGGTTGTTTGGGATATATACCAATTGGTGCCATTATTGGGGTCTATGGTGCAGTTTGGTAAATGCCATGACTAAAGCTGATGACCGATTGGATTTGTTGAAGATGGCCTGTGCAGTCCTGTACAGTGACTCACGCATGATCACTAACAAAAGCACAATAAACAACATTTAACATATGAGAAAAAAATGAAAGCTGGGCGGGGGCAAGGGAAAGCCCGCGACTCTCACCCACTAACCTTTGATCACGTCATCCTCAATTTCACTCTAAGCTTAATTATAGGCATGCAGGAGAATAATTCATTTGCAGCAACCTTGGCTGCAGGGTGAAGCACCTGGCTGCCTACAGGAGCTGCGCTTGTACTTTGATCAGTCATATTTTGAGGAGCTTCAGTTCGAAATTTTGGCAGGTCTGCATTTCCATATCTGAGTGTACCTCTTGTATTCTCTTGTGTGCACATAATCATTGACATGAAGAGTTATAAGAACCCTTTCATGCAATAGTCTGATGTAAGGGAGGGATAGAGCTTGTGGAAGTCTCTCGTTCTTGTATATTCTCTACAGTTTCCTGTTCCCGCTGTTTTAAAAAGACAAGAACCATCCCGCATGCAATTAAGCTCTCACACTAAAAAGGATAGAGTCTAAAATCTGAAAAATCCTGGCATGCAACTGCATTTGCAAAAGTTGATTTTTTCCCGACCTAAGGAGATAGATATACTGAAAAGTGATGTGTGCTGTGTAATAAAAGTCTTCAACAGTAGCCATCATTTTTTGGCCAGACCAACCTCAGCATTGTTTGACGATGCATTGGATGGATCACAGATTGCTATTTATTCACATTTGGTTGATAGGCTCTCATTGTTAATTTGTGTTCTCAGGCAAACTGCCCTGTATTAACAATGGTGTGACACATTTGCTAGTGCTTTCCATAGCAGTCACAGTACTACACAAACACAGTTTATCCTCTCTAAAATACAGACCCAATCAAATCGATTGGTGCTCAAGTTTCCCTGTCAAATCAGAACAAATGGACATCAGCAACAGACATATAGATTACAATTTCTTTCCAGCTCTCAGTCGCGCTTGCTGTCCCTCTAACCTGGCTTCCAAAAGCTTTGCTTTCAGGCTATTATCCTTGAAACCTTTTAATGGCTCACTTGAAAATTTGCCTCCCCTTTTTTTATGTGGACTTCCGTGGTCATCTTTCCACTGACATACTGGACTCGATTTTGAAGAAAACCATGAAAATGCATGCAAACCTTTAGGGCTCTCTACAGCTCGATGCGGCCAGGCACCATTGCTTCCAGATATATCTAGTCTTGTATTTTCCTTTTGGTAAGGTCCAGCGCTTTCAGGAGTGCCTCCAACAGTGGCAAAGCTTTCAATATACCCTTTCATGTTCTTTCCCATCAATTTAGAACTGACGGTGATTTGCCCTTCTGACTCATTTTGCCACGAATTACCAGTCTGCTCTTTCCGTTCTCCAGGAACCCAATGATCATGCCTCCACTCCCTCATCTCACCTCTTTCAATGCTTCGTTCTATCCATTGGGAACCCTGTATGCGGGCCCCACGAATCTCTTTCTCTCCCCTCTCGTCCACTATTACTCCCAAATCAAATGAGCTGCTCCTTGTTCGCTCAAGGCCCTGAGGTTTTCCTGATTGCCACTGCTTTAGCTTATGCATATTTGGAACATTTTGATCGGTAGACATACCCCTGTTCTCATTCTCTTGCTGGAGAAACAATTGATGTCCAGATTTCCTAAAAGATCCATTGTTTAGCTCAATGGAGTGCAGATCATCCTCATCACCTGAGCCATCATCATCAGGGCCATGCATCTTCTGAGCCCTTTGCCTGACTTCAATGACATGAAGTGAATCAATTGAACGTTGACCTACGACTCTACCTTCCTTCGGATGAAAGGAACCAGCCGCGTTTCGACCGATGACTGCATCCACGGAGTGCCTGCGCATATCCTGCCTTGCATCAGGTGAAAAAAGATTCCCCTCATCCTCCAAATCACTTGCTCTTTTGGCTTTGAGAAAAGCTTCCAGCTCACTTCTTAGCTTATCAAGAGCTGTATTTCTCTGTTCCAATTCCAACTTTGCCTCCATCAACTTCATCTGAACCCTTTCTTCTCGCCAGATCTCAGCCATCTGAAGCATTTTTCGCTCTTCCTCCACCTCTTCCTTAACTTTCACAGATTCATGTTTCAACTCCCCTACTCTTGCCTTATCATCCCCAATCTCTTTGGCTAGCTCATCACACACATCTTCCATTAATTCTCGGGCTTTTCTTTCCCTCTCAAGGTTTTGCTGAGCTTTTCCCAAAGCTTGCTTAACCTCACGAAGCTCTTTTGCTACCCTTCTATGAAGCAGTTCAAGCCTACGTTTTGCTTTTCTTTCATCTTCAAGTTCCTCTTTGAGGGAACGAACAGCGAGTTTGATATTCTCTTCTTGTTGCTCCCGCCACAAAGCCCTCTCTTCAGCTATTCCATTTTTCATGTTCTCAACTGCCTTGCGATGGGACTTTTCAAGAAGCATAAGCTCTTCCACTTGCCTACAATTATGATCCAACTCTGCATGAAGTTTAGAAACCAATGCAACGCTAGATCTATGCTGCTCCTCCAGATTCCAGATGCGATCAAGCACCTCCATAACTTCACTTGTAGTTGTCTGTCCATAAGCCAAGTAACTTGTAATAGCCTTTGTGTCAAGAAGAGAGCCGGTGGGAGTGCCAACTGCTCCGGCAGCTTCAATCTAACCCACGTATATAACACAAACCATGGCTAGTAAGTGCAAATTACCAAGTACGACGAAGAGAGGACATGCCAACATAAAGGAGGGTCACCCACTGCAGCCAAAATGAAGTGGGCAAAGCTAATGAAGTGGGCAAAGCTGGCAATAAAAGTGCAACTAATTGATTTCAAAGCACATTTAATGGTATTAAGACGATCACATTGCCTAATATACCTCATGCATTTTTGCATTGGGGGCGTCTGTACTGTGTGCAGTACTGAGTCCAGAATTTCTTTTCATTAGTCTAAGCACTTGAGAACGTGCACCTTCAGCTTGTTCGCGGGAATGAGGTGGCTGTTTTTTATCAAGAACAAAACGGGCTGCTCATCAGACCTCTATAAAAACGGCCGCTAATCGGATGAAATACATCAGACCCGTCGATCACGCTACATCCACTGTTGCGATGGAGTGTTCAAACAGTTACACACCTTACGCTGCATCGATAGCCTTCCCTGCGATCTTTGGCTGACATGGCTGGGAGCTGGTGAGAGAAATTGCCCGTGCCCCGAACTCCTATCATGTAGGAGCTGTTCCTGATGCTGCGTCCCTTGAAACATAGTCCCCCCAGTTCTACAGAATGGTACTTCCTCTATCTCCCAAAGAGCGGCTGCCAGTCTCCTCGCAGAAACTGCAACCTTTCCGGGATGCTGCGGCTGCTCCCCAGGCACAGTAGCAATAGCATCAGAGAAACCATTATCGATTCCCTTCCAGCTTGGGACGGGGGTGCTCGGACCTTGGCGTCGCCTTACGAGGAAGGCACGCTTGAGAGGAAGACCTGAAGACGAATACAGAGGGTAGTTGGCCATGGAGGAGGGCCCCCGTAAGCTGCTGCTAACAGGGGGGGCTCTCGCTATTCTGCTTTGCAGCCCCTTGCGAATCCTCCTGCTACGAGCTGCGGCGTCATTATCTTCTTGGACTTCCTCTCCCGCTTTGACAATTGCGCCTGCATGTCCTACTTCTCGCTCCACGGATTTCAGGCGCTGCTTGCGAGGCATGGCGGAGCCAAAAACGGACAGCGAAAGCAGAGGTTCTACATCCAGGTCTGGAGCCCCAGATGGTTTTTCAGGCAGGGGATCCCAAACAAATCCAATTCGGGAGCCCCAGATTGTTTTTCAGGAAAGGCGCAACAGAAGCACGTCGAGTTACGCCGCCCGGGGTGTTCTGAACGAATCACGGCCCACAACAGCACCGGCACACCGCACCATCGCTCCGTCGGGGGTGGTCAGGGATCGGCAAACCAATCACGGATCTTACCAAGAGGAGGATCGAGCGCGATTCAATCGATGCTGGTTCGTTGAAGCGCACTGCAATGGAAGGAAGGCAAGCCTTGGGGGTTCAAAGTTGCGAAGGATACCAAAGGGGCGATGGAGCTACGGGAAAGAAGCCATAGACAGAGCTCTTGAAGCTGCAATCCGCCATAGCCAGAGTTCTTGAAGCTCAATCCGCCATAGCCAGATAGCCAAACCACTAATGTACCATAGACGGGAAAGAAGACGAATTCATAATCCCCTTATTGAATATTTAAACCAATTATTCCTTTACATTTATGCTGTCCATGTGACCCCCCACCCTCCTTGCCACGTGTCGCCTTCCCAACCCCCCTTCCTTTATGGCCCTCGCTAGCAACTCGCAATCGCCCTTGGCTTTTGGGTCCAACTCCCTCTGAGCTTCCACCTGCTCGTGCTCGTGGAGTGCCAAATCCCCCTTGGCTTCCTCACTCGCAAGGCCGAATTCACAATGCCCATCTCTTTCTCAAACTCAGGACACCGATACGTGAGCTACCCCCACTCTAGGCTCGACCCATCAAGAAGCCCTCTGGCTTTTATCACAACAAATCAACTCTACCGCAAGCACAATTATCTCCCCCTACTCCAATTATAATCTACCATGGCCTGGTGGAGCCATTGCAAGCACGAATCACGATCCCCCTTGCTAAACTAGCAAGGCCAAATCCCAATGCCCATCTCTGTCTCACAGACTCAGGACCTATGCATGAGCTACCCCACTCTAGGCTCAACCCATCAAGAAGTACTCCAACTCTCATTACAAGTGTCAACTCTACTAGAAGCACAATTCTCTCCCCTAGTCTTATCATAGTCTATCATGGCCCACCTCCTTCTTTCAATGCTCATGCCCCGCTCAACTATCCACTCCTCTCATCACATGTCCACCTCTTGCAAGTATCATGTCCTCCATTCTATCCATTGATTGTAAACCTCAATAAGCACCATACCTCTTTCCCTCCATGGCTTGTGGTTCAACTCATTGAGTAAGTCAATATCACAATGTTGTGAAATCCTCCTCATGCTAACCCTCTTTAATAATATTAACACGTAGAAAATACCCGTGTGCTTCGGTTATTTATATGTCCATCCATACTTATAACCTTGATCACTTCGCAAACCATAAATTGCGATGTATGACAAGAAAATCATGTACCGAACGCATAATATTATTTTAACTACTATAAGATTAAGTAATGGATTGTCAAACTCCAAAATTTTTACTTCAAAAAAAATTTAAGTACAGTAAAATTTGACAAGAGCTTCATACAAAATGTACAAAAGAGTCTTCCAAAAGCACAAACTTCAAAATCATGTCTTAAAGTTAAATACTGTCATTCACAAAGATTTCATTTGAGGAAGAGTTTACACACCTACTTGGTGAAGTCTCCTCCTACCATACCTCCTTCACAAATAATTGAATGGATTTCACTATGCAAAGTTTGAGGCAATAACTCTACGAAAAAACCATATGATATGTGCAAGCAACTGTTAAAATGGTTTTGAGTTTTAGTTTCAAGTAAGTGATAAGATAAAATCACACCCCAATCTTATGCCTTCATTAAATCGTACCCCAATTGTATACATCTTCATTAAATGTTTTGATTAGATATAAGACACTATCCAATATAGGTCCTCTATTGCATTTTGATTATGCTTGGATTTGGTGATTGCATTGCATCAATTTTGGTATGATTTGCTAATGGACTTGTCGTGCATCAATTTTGTGTGATTTGCTAATGCAAACATCCCACATTCATGAAACTACCATTTGGAGGAGAATATCTACTTAAAAAAAAAAAAAGAGAGCCAGTTTTTTCTATGTGATGCACTTACACCCATACACACCGCATGGAGAACTCTATCCCCCACACCTTATGTATTCGATGCCACCTCAATTGTGGACTCCCTCCCCTATAACTAATGAGAGAGTGGAGGAGATACTAGGACCTTGACACACCCAGGTATGTGAGACTTTCCTTAGGCCCCCAAGCCCTTAGCCCACAATGCTACAACTCCATTAACCGGTGGTGCTCGTTTTCAATAAGACTTGCCATACCCATACTAGGTGTCGGCTCCATAGTAGTGTCACCAAGTATTTATAGTCTCACCCATCTCCTCAAGCCTTGCAATTAATGTACTCTAAATGTAGTACCCTCCACATACTTGCATTCCGTTCGCTATCAACTCATACTAATTTAGTTTGTCACAAAGGCATAATATTATCATTCCCTCTTTGCTTATACATATATGAGAGTGCTCTCAACAGAAGCGAAACATAAGAGGCTGAGAGAGAGGGAGAGCCAGATGAGAGCCACACAAGTTTTGGTGGGTGCTGAACACCCTAATCTTCTATGTCATCCATATATATGTGTGTGTTTGAGTATTGTATATAACCGGGGTTAAGGCACAGTGGCCTTTAACCCCCACAACCTCCCACTTAAAGGCTAATGTGTCTTTAAGGGAGAACAACCAATTGACAAACGGACCAAGTCCCATCAATACATGACAATACTCAAACCACTGACTAGGTAGACTCTTCATTAGCATATCTGCACGGTTATCATCTGTATGAACCTTGACAAGCTCTATGTGGTTGTCCTCAAGTACCTCCCTGATGAAATGGTACCTGACCTCACGTTGTGATGCGGATGCCATGGTGACTCATGAGGGAGGGAGCAAGAGGATATCTAAGCACCATGTGAGATTGAGTGAGTGACTTTTATTGAAACATTTAATTATAACATGCTTACGCCAACCATACCATATAGGAATTTATCTAACTAACACAATTAAGGATGCTAGCTAAATAGCACTCATGGAATCACTATGCAATGTCGGTATACCTGTATGAATCCCCAAATCTCCCACTAGCCAATCAAGCCATATAGTCTATAAGCACTATGGAAAGAATCTTGAGTGTGTTGCCACATGCAGTGCATTTACTTACTACTACTGCCTTCCCCATGATTGTGAAAAAACAAGAGATGTGCAATTCATATGGGTACACTAATCATCCAGTGGAGCTTGGAGCATCAAGACTGCAAACCAAGAAAGTAGAGGAGATGGTAATAATGCGAGCAAAGCTAGCTCCATATGCCTCGTGTAAAAAAATAGAGATGGGAGTGACTCGATATTTGTTGATGAATATGTTGCTTGTTGAGGAGGGTGTTCAAAATGAAGGATTGGATGGGACAAAGCTACATGATGTTCTTGAAACACTCACTCCATTGTGTCATCGAAGCTGCCTTCAAAGGTCTATTCAATGTGCAAGAAAAGAGGGGCTAGATGCAATGGGGATGCAATTTTGGCTTTGAAGAATAGATTTAGATATCCTTTCATTCAAATTATACTTTTTCTAGGACAAGTACAAGATGAAAACCAGCCTCACATTTTTTAGATGTCTACTATTGGTTCTACCTCGAGTGTGGATCTTGTCAACAGAATGAAGCCACGAGGGAGTCTTGGTAATATGTGGGTGCATTTTGACCACATACATCAGGTTATATGCTGGGTTACTATGGCAACTCATGTGTATTGTATGATCCTTTTGTGCGCGAGCTTCTGACTATTATGACATCCGAGTTCAAATTTCAAAATATAGATGCATAGGTACAATTCTAGATGATGTTGAATGAGCAAATGTAGAAGAATGGTTTTGAGAAACCAGAGTTTCAAGGGTTCATGTCAGATAGTGCTAGTGCAAATTGGTTGGCCTTGAGGAGAGTGTACAATGGTGGGTCCTATAATAAAATGGAAGGGAAAGAGAGAACATGCATTTTCCATTGGGAGATGAGCATGGTGGAACACACAAGACAATGCATTTGACCTCAGTTTCAAGAGGAGCATAAACTTCTATGTAGAAATTGGCAGAGTGTAATATTAGAAATAGATTCGGATGAATGTAAAAAGAAGATAATCAAGTTTTGGTCCCCTGCTCATGTTAAGGATGATGAACTACCAGAGCTGCAACTTTGGATGGCATTTTGGGACATCAGAAATAGCTTCAGATGAATGTAAGAAGAAGATAATCAAGTTTTGGTCCCCTGCTCATGATAAGGATGATGAACTACTAGAGCTGCAACTTTGGATGGCATTTTGGGACATCCGTGTTAGTCAATGGGGAGGGATGTTCTTGACACAATATGAAAATGCAGGCTTTGTTCCTACAGTGAATCTATCTCAAAACAAGCATTCTAGCATTAGAGTGGCCCATGGATTGGGAAATATATGTTTCATTTTATGAAGCTTCAAGATCTGATGTAGCAATGAGTGTTTTGTAGAGTACCCATTACTATGCCTGCATGTTGGGATAACACTTGGGGACTGGGCCCGATCTAGATGTGTTGTGAAAAAGGAATTTGCAAGGTGGTTCAAGTAAAGCACACAGAAATAAGCTTGTGGATTTAACAGATGCTGTCCTTGAGGAGGCTGGCATAAACTCTCCTAAGATGAATAGACCGATGACAGAGCCTATGAGTGTAAGAAGAAAGAGAGGTCTAGGATTGCCTATTGGGGAGCATGATGTGGATAGTCATCGGCTTGAATATATAATAGTGACAGCAAACCGAGAAGTAGGGAAAAGAAGACATACTCGTGTGCATGGAGGTATTGAGCATAAGGTCTGCAAAGAGACAAATGTGCATGATGCTAATAATGTGGGCAATTCGAAGGACAAATGTAGTCACATGCTTTGGATACTTGGCAGATGTGCGTAGATGGTGTGGAGCTATGATTAATGAGTTGGGGTAGGAGGTTTATAGAAGGAGTCCCAGCTCCATGCTTCAAGGGTAGAACACAACATCCCAATGGCATCATAGAACAGGTAGTTTGGTTCTCCAATAAAGCAGTTACCCATACATGGAATGTTGATTGCTCTATTCAAGGAGTGCCAGGAACTAATACTGGAGTGTGTAAGATTGCTAGGGGTTCCTCTGTGACAATGTAATAGAGAGTTGAATTGATAAAAGTTGGATTTTTCCTTGAGGATGGTATAGGTAGTTCCATCATTGGGCAACCTTCAATCCCACATAGAAACAACACACAAAGTCATGCTTGGGCAAGGATTTGTGATGGAAAGGTGGTAAGATGGAGATCAAAATTGAGTAAGGAGTTCAAAGATAGGATTGAGAAAGCAATGGTAGCAAATGTAGAGATTATGAAGGAGGATATCATTACCCCACATGAGATTCATGTTTTCCATTTACAGACTCCTGGGTCAATTTCAAGGGGAGTCACAATTGTAGAGTTCCCATCCTGTACATGCCCTGACCTTACTGAACGTGAAGTAAATATGACAACTTATATTCCATGCAAACATATGTACTACATCTTCAACGGTTGTGCTAGGAATGAGTGCTACAGTCCATCAGTTTATACATCAGGCTACTCTCACAAAGGTGGAATTGTTTCAATGTTTGGGATCTAAGATAAACCCTTCGGCGCTTGGTATGCAGCCGCGTTGTGGTACTTGAGGGTATAATCCTACCCTCATACACGTATTTGGAGTGGATGGCACATACGTTTAGTTGCTGGAGCCAGGCTTTACTGAGTGGAGAGTGTGTCAGTGTCTTTACGACTTTGTATTCTCCCTATGCTGAAGCTGGTGTGTGCTTCATGGATGATAGAGAAGGTAGGGTGGTAGCCATTGCTGATGGCTCTTGAGAGGTCTGTTGATTAATTATCTCCTCCTTGGTTTGTAGTTTGGTTGCAGGTATGTCAAATAGTATCATGATTGATCCTGAGGGCGTGCTCTGGGACTCAGATGGGCTGATGGGAAATGGATTGATAGGTGTTGGATTTGGGTAGTGGAGACCGAGTTTCTTTTCGAGTTTGAATAATTCATTTTTGGGATCCATTGGGAAGAAGGACATGCGGGTAACAAATGAGTCTATGGAGGAGGAAGAGGTAGAGGACATTCAAATGAAGGCTAGTGGGCAGTGTGGAAGGGGCAAAAAACTATGGAATTTTGGCAGAAAACTGATAGATTTTGGTTGTTTTTGCTAAGGCGATGATCTAGGGGGATAAGGGGTCCTTCTATAGTTTTTAGTATCCCACCGACTGGGGGGATAGCGTTATGGCGACGATCTGTCGAGATGGAAGGACGGCGACAAGAACGAGGGATGACTGTATGGCACCGATCGATGGGTTAGTAGTATGGCAACGATCCGATAAGATGGAAGGATGATGACAATCCAGTAGGATGACTATATGGCACCAGTCACAGTGGTTGGTGGGTTAGTAGTATGGCGACAATCCAATGGGATGATTGTATGCCACCGGTCAGCGGGTTAGCAGTATGGCAACGATCTGGTAGGATGGTAGTAAGGTGACGGAGTACCAGTTGACAGGTATCAGAGTTGTTGAGGGGCTGCCACATGTTGAGGGTGTTGCCCAGGAGAGAAAACATGGCATACAAACTTGGGGATGCACAGACTTGTGAGGTCAGCCTAATGCTGATGGTGAATTTGGGTGGGTGCATTGTGAATATCAAGGACTTGTGAGCTGCTAGTGCATGTGGGTGATATGCCTACCATACAGACTTACCTAAACCTAGACTTGATGATCGCCTACCTAATGAAGGGTCGATTATGTAGAATGCAATGAAGTTGTATGCCGAACAATAGCATATATCTTCATCAGCCAGGTAGAGCATGTGCTACATTTGTGCATCATCTTGGTTGTCAAGTGTGTATCAAGGCTATGGCATTCACTTTGATGGACCTCCCTCAAAACACGGAACACTGGTTCTTGTGTGGATGTACCCGAAGCCGGGGCAGCAGGTTCTTGTGGTACTGTGTCCTTTGATTTGATAGCAAGAGTAGGTCAGGGCAACATCACAGGTGCTACCTTGAGTATGGTGACTTTCGATGGTGATTGGATGGGCTTGGTGGAAGGTTCTCGTGTAACTACCCCACTGTTCCGACATCATACTTCATTGTCCAAACATCTTTTAATTTGGAAGGGTCCAACCCATTCTCAATGTTGTAGGCTCGATTTTATTGCTCCTAACAAACAATTGTAGAGTAGGACAAGAATGCCATCCTTGAATGCTTGTTTCTTGATGTGGTGATCACTCGTCCTTTAGATTATGCTTTGTCCACGATGCTTGCATCCTGATTTTGGCGATCTTGGACAATTTGTCTAGCCATTTTGCAATGGCTTCTTCTTGGCCA
Source organism: Dipteris shenzhenensis (assembly GCF_047967505.1). Lineage (NCBI taxonomy): Eukaryota > Viridiplantae > Streptophyta > Polypodiopsida > Gleicheniales > Dipteridaceae > Dipteris > Dipteris shenzhenensis. The sequence continues at coordinate 25,657,043 of NC_141597.1, forward strand.
TTTGTGTGCTACATTATTTCTTGAAGACTTGGCATAAGAATTCCACTAGTACCACTACTTCAAGACCAAAAGTGAGTTATAACTAGGTGTCCATCATTGTGACTTTGAATGTGCAATGGTATGCCCAAAGCATTGCATGCAACTTGTGATCTCGATCATTATAGTTTTTGGTGATTGGATTTGGGGTCGTGCACCTTACTTGTGTGAAGTACCCTTGTTCAAGAAACCATGCCACGTCAGTGAACATCTTTTGCACTTTGATATACTTTGAGTTTAGCAATCTCAATGCCCTTTATATATATATATATATATATATATATAAACTCTAGCCCCATAGGTTTCTTTGCTTTGAACATCTTTGACTTTGTCACTATCATTTCTTGTAGAAGATGATGGGGACGTGCTTGGGTGGCTATGGAGAGGATTAATAAATAGCTCTAAGATATTTGCATGCTATGAAAAATGAACTCTCTTCTAGTAATAGCTTTATATGCTTTAGGGCTAGCCCTTGATTAAGCATTTATTAATGGTCAAGTGGTAACGCTGTTGCTACCCCTTCTTGGCTGTCCCTATTCAAGATTCACCCTCTTCAATACTACATTATTCTCCGAGGTCATTCCCTTCTTTAGTAATCATGGATTTGAATCGACCCGTTAATCTTGATTTCACATGTAACAACTCTTTTGGCTTTATATTGTGTATTCAATGCTTCGTTGTTTGGCGCCTGTTGTTCCATTAGTGCTTCAATTATGAAAATTTCTTGAACAAATTTGGCTTGAGGCCAAAACACCTTGATCATCATTCCATTGATTTGCTTTGGCAGTTCAATTCCTTTGAGGTCTTTCGACATCATAATTAATTGTCCGAACATATTTTAATTTGGAAGGGTCCAACCTGTTCTCAATGCTATAGGCTTGATTTCATTGCTCCTAACAAAAAATTATAGAATAGAACAAGAACTCCATCCTTGAATGCTTGTTTCTTGATGTGGTAATCATGCCATGCTTTCCTCCTCCTTTGGATTATGCTTTGTCCAAGATGCCCTCATCCTGATTTTGGACAATTTGCTAGCCATTTTGCAATGGCTTCTTCTTGGGCATTTGTGTGCTGCATTATTGCTCATAGACTTGGCATAAGGAATTCCACTAGTACCACTACTTCAAGACCAAAAGTGAGTTAGAACTAGGTGTGCATCATTGTGACGTCGAATATGCGGTGGTATGCCCAAAGCGTTGCATCCAACTTGTGATCATGATCATTATAATTTTTTATGATTGATATATGGAGGATCTTTTTGAGCACTTTGTTTGTTTACTCAACCTAACCATCTGCACATGGATAGTGTGAAACATGACACATTGTCCAATACTTCATGCGCACATTAAAGAGAATGAGAGACAATACACACAATTGGCTATACAAAATGTACACTATTTGTCATATTAAAAAAATGAACATAAACAATATATATTGTACCCTACATTAGGGTTGCCCTATGTCCATAAGGACTATTCACACAATGACTTAGGATCCCTTCTAGAGTCCTGTATCCTCCTAATCATCTATCCATCTATAAAACATCTGAATATATGTGACAACATATGTACATGGATAATGACTAGGAAAACGACCCATACTTCAACACTCCCCCATCATTAGATGGTCTCTATGTCACAAAGAGATAGGATTTGAGCTTTTCAAACTACTCAAGAGGAAGGGTTCGGTAAATAACTCTGCTGCTTGGTCCTCAAAGAAAACATAAACTAGCTAAAAATTCCTTCCTCCATGTGATGTCATATGAAACGGTTGTAGATGCTGATCTCTCACGATCTTTTTGATTCTTTGCCAAGGCAATGACACTTTGATTATCACAAAGATAAGGATCTTCCAAACTACACCAAGATCCTCCAAGAGCCTTCAAAGCCATATTGCTTCACATCATACTATGCAAGAGATACAAACTCACCCTCTACTGTAGATATTGCCATGGTTGCTTGCTTCTTGCTAGACCATGATAAAAATGAGCATTTGTCAAGAATGTGTACTTTGAAATAAACTTGCATTTGGGGCCTCCTCCCCAATCTACATCATAGAACCCCACAAGCTATGGTTCTACATATGAGCTCTCTTTTTTATATGCCAACCTATTATTGGCTATCCCACTAAGGTATTTGAAAATTTTTTTCACTCGATTCCAATGGTGGACACATAGCTTTGCCATAAACGAACTCAACAACCCTACGGCATAGCAAATATCAAGTCGTGTTGATGTCATCAAGTAGATGAGCTCACCAACCGCCTATTGGTATATAAAGTAGGATATGAAGATTCTGTACCCTGCAACTTTAGCATGTTGTGCTGATCTCAACAGGTTTACTCAGAGTTATGGCATCCAACATTCGAGATTGATCCAACATAGAGTCAATATATCTTGTTTTGATGAGAAATATGTCTTCCTTTGTTTGTCCTATCTCAACACCCAAAATATAATGCAAGAATCCCAAATCATGCATTTTGAACTATCTACAAGGATTGACCTTGACCTCTTTGATCACCTTGTTGTTTCTACCTGCTATGATGAGAGAATCCACATAGTGTGGAATGATTGTGAGAGCATCAACATTTCTCTTCACATACACCTCATGATCAAGTTCACTTCTTTTGAATATTTTTTGCCTAAAATAAGTGTTAATTTTCTTGTACCAAGCCTTTGGGTGCCTTCTTTAGCTTGAGCACTAAGTTCTTATATCCTCCTTCCACAAATAATTTCGGCTACCTCATATACATTTCTTCTTGTAACTCTCAATTAAGGAATGTGAACTTGACATCCATCTAATGCAAGTGTAACCTCATACTACAAGCAAGAGAAAGACTAAGGAGGATTTTTTTCATTCATGTGACAAAATGTCCCCTCATAATCAATTCCCTCTTGTCAAGCATATCCTTTTGCCACCAATATTGCCTTAAACTGCTGTCAGCTTTTTGCTTGACTTTGTAGACCCATTTGAAGCCAATGATATTCTTTCCTTTGCGTCGTTTCACCGTCTCCCAAACTTCATTTTTCAGAATGCCATTATATATTTTTCCATGGCATCAACCCATTTCTTGGATTTTACTGCCTCTCGAAAGTTGGCAGGTAAACTTACCCCTCTTGTCCTTTGACACATTAGAATAGGCAGTTGATCCAAGTAGTCTGAGATGCTGGACATTTGGCTTATGTCCACTCCATGCTTCCTCTAGTGTGTGTTTGGCTGTGGTTGTGCAATCATGATGTCATGTTACAGAAAGCATTAGTAGGAAATTGGTTCAACAAATAAACTGTTGTGGAAACCTCTTCTACCCAAACTTGTTAGGCATGTCCTTTGTTTGCATCATGCTCTTTGCACTCAATAATGGTGCTACTCTTCCTCTCTGCTCCTCCATTTTCTTTCTATGTTTCAAGCAAGGGAAATTCTTTGTGTATTCCCCATTACTTGCAAAACCTAGTATAGTCTTTAGAGACATATGTCGGATCTAAGGTAGTTCATTCGACAACCAAACTAAGTTTTTGTCATAGTCTTGAACTTTTCAAGTAGTTTAGACTCTTTGCTTCATGCTGTAGAAAAATATCTTTCTTGTGTAAACATTAATACACATGACAATACCTATTAAGTTTCTTAGGCTAGATTCACACCAAAGGTGGCCAAGGAGGATGAGTCCGTTGAGGTGTGGTCTTCACACTAATTGGCCTAAGCTCCTGATGCAACGTAGTTGTCAAAGCCCACCAAGTCTTCTGATTGGTGCAGCTGAGGGTGAGTAGCGGGGGGGGGGGGGGGGGGGTGCTGGACATCCTTTCCTTCAAGTGCTCAACTCACCAAACAATGGGTTCATTCCACCTTTGCCAAACACCCCTGTTGCAACCTTGGCTGTTGTCAAACCTAGCCTTAGGTAGAGGTGAAGGCCAAGAAGGTGTGACTTTAGGCCAAGTGACTTTTACAAGACCCACAGTTGTGAAGGCAGCCTCAACATGGAAGCTTCTCAGGTGTGAAGGCGCCTCTTGTTGGCTAAGCATTTCGAGGCAAATTGAAAAGTTCGCAAGTACGTACTTCTGACAATTGAGAACACTCTAGTCTGCAAGTTATCTCCTATTCACATTTGCTCCTATTCACATTAATTAATTAGTGTATCGCCTCCCTGATCTCAATTAACATAAGGTTATCACCTCCCCTGCTACCTTCTGCTTCCCCCTCCCTCCCCCTCTCCTCCCTCACTGCTCCCCCTCTTCTCCCTTCCCCCTGCCTTCCACTCAACCCGTCATCTCTCCCCCTTCCTCCCCTTTTCTTCCTCCTTGTCCTTGACAGGCTTTCAGAGCCCCCCTTCACTCTTTATATTATCCAGGATGGTAGAAGGTTCTAGATGCGGAGGCTTCTCGAAGCAGCCAAAACGATTGCTTACTTTAATCGAAGACCTGCCCACCACCTTACGTTAGTCAAAGACCCACCCGATGCCTTGGGCAAGTAATGAAATAATAACGGGGTTTTCAATGGGGGGGAGGGGTGAAGGTCAAGAAGGGGTGAGTGACTCCAAGAATGTTGAGAGGTGACGTGGACAGGAAGACGCCACGTGGGGGCTTCTCTGGCTTTTTAACGCGACACTTAAATTGTCTGAGGTTGCTTTTCTCTCTTGTGCTTTTTTTGCCTTCCTTCATTCGATTGGCTTCTTCAAGCGACAATTTCTCCATGCAGACCATCCAGCATCTTTCTCCTCCATCTTCGCACCAGATTTGATCCATACCTCCTCCTCCTACCATGTCTTATCAATACCTTTTCAAGTATATCATCATCGGTGACACAGGTGCCTCCTCTCCTCAGCCTTTCCGCTTTCAAAATTTCCCCGATTTCATCTTTTTGTTTCCTTTTCGTTTCGCGGCTTTGTGAACCGCGCTTATTTGCCTTGTTCCTTTGTAGCAAGATTAAAGGATTTGTCCTTCCCTCAGAATCCCATTTAATCCTTCGCTTTGCGGCCGCAGGTGTAGGCAAATCCTGCCTTTTGCTTCAGTTTACGGACAAACGCTTCCAGCCTGTCCACGATCTCACAATAGGTGTCGAATTTGGGGCACGGATGATTAATATTGCTGGCAAACCTGTCAAATTACAGATTTGGGATACCGTGAGACACATTTCTCTTTTTTTGTTTGATAAGTGTAAAACTTTTCGTCTCAGAAGTTTCTGTTTTAAATGAATTGAATCAAGCGAAAATTGGGATCTCTCTTCTCGCCGTTAGCGCTAGAGATCCTCAGTTCAGGCAGATTATATTTTGTACATCTACAGTACTTTGAGGTCTTGATGAGAAAGTGCCAAGTCCGAGTAGTGTAACAATCGACCCTAAGATAGAAGCTTTATTTTATAACTCATTCACACTTACCATACAACGGTAGCTGATACTGTTTGTCGTAGACTCGCAGATCCATTCTATAAGCAACTGCTATCTTTTCAGTATCCTTCTCAAACTATAGCGTGAGACCATGAGCGGTACCCTCTCGCTAGAGTCATATTGCAGTTCCCCTTAGAAACAAACATCGAATACCCTTCCATTGGAGGACCTACCGAGGCACTCACAATTCCCTGCAGACAAGACTGATCGCTGTTTTTTGGCGAACAGAAATTTTAGGCTTCAAAAAGCAGAGGGAAAATAAAGGAAGTTGGTCATTGAGGCAGCTTGTTATATGAAAAGGATATCCCCAGTAGTTGGAGTCCATCTCCTTATAGAAAATATCTCAAGCTCTTTATTACAATCATAGTTAGGGAGATGGAGCTTTAGGCAACGCATGGTGCGTCATTCTTATTGTAGTCATTATGATGAAGATCAGATTTTAGCCTATGAACTAACTCTCATTGTCATCTGCCTTGTTTGTGGAGAAAACATTGTATGCCCCCACAATTAAGTGAAATAATCAGCTTGGTTTTGGTTTGCAATTTGTTTGCTGATCAGGCTACTATGTCTTTACAGGCAGGACAAGAGTCATTTCGATCTATCACAAGATCTTACTACCGAGGAGCTGCAGGTGCATTGCTTGTATATGACATTACTAGGTAAATTATATAACTACTGGTGTATTACCATATTGCGTTGTCACATGGGAAAGGAAGCATATTTTTGTAATATGAGTAAGAGCTTGTTGCTACGCTAGTTCTTTGTTCCTCTTTAAATTCATGGACTGGTTTTTTCCATTTCTTTTCTCCACTAGGCGGGAGACCTTCAACCATCTGGCAAGCTGGCTTGAAGATGCCCGACAACATGCCACAGCAAATATGGTAATCATGTTGATAGGGAACAAGTGTGATCTTGCTCATAGGAGGGCTGTGAGCACAGAAGAAGGTGCACAGTTTGCCAAGGAAAATGGGCTAATCTTTATGGAAACTTCTGCAAAAACGGCTCAGAATGTGGAGGATGTAAGTTGTTCCAGTATTATTTTGACACTGTAGCTTGTGTATATGTTTCTTTGTGGATGGAGGCTTGCTGTTGCTGCTTGGGGATTTTATTGGAACAGAGAACTTTTACTTTAAATCATACATTAGAATTAGATTGATGTCTCTTGACTCTTCTACAGGCGTTTATCAACACGGCAGCAAAGATTTATCACAAGATCGAAGAGGGTGTGATCGATGTGTCTAATGAGGTGAGTTATTTCTCTTGTAGGTACCTTTATGTAAAACCTTCATTTAGTGAGGGCTAAACAGGGAGTGCACCTGATAGAAAATGCTAATAACAGTTATGTTCACTGCCTAATTTGAAGTATCCTTGAATTTATATCACTAGGCATATTCCCCATAAATACCTGTACGTAAATGTATGCTCTTTCTTACATGATGTCAAGTGCACTCCTGGTAAAGCAGAGAGTTTGCAATTAGCACTTGTAATTCAAGGAACTATGAGAAGAGCCTCCCTTTCTTTTGCTACATGGTTATCAATTCCAGGGACTTTTGAGTACGTTTCTTCCCTTACCCCTTCTTCATGGCATAGGGCTCAGTCGCTTAGCTCTCTCTTTTGAGGCCTGAGATCTTTAATGAGAGGTATGGCTGTGTTTGGGTCGACGACACTTAGTTGAGCCATCCTTTCTGGATGATTTCTCCTTACAAAACTGCACATGCCTCCATGGATACTTAGCAAGCATTTCAGGCAGACCTCATTGTACACACTCTGATGGCTGTTTGGATTTGGTTGAGCATTCCCGGGCGATAAATTCATGAGGAAAGTCTAGAGCTACTAGCAGCTTTTCTACATCCCTATAAACAAACAGGAGACAATTGAGTTCCTCATTGTAGCTGTGTAGTACAACCTTAAACAACCTGCATGTAATGTAATCTCAATTTCAAAGTGACAGGAACTTGAATGAATACTTTCAAAGAACTACACACCCAGAATATAATCATAAAAACTGGAACAACCCCCAAGCTGGGGTTCTAGCATCTCCTCCATACTTGCAAGCATCGTCCGACATCAGTATACAACACATGGTGTTGGCTCGTGCATCACAACCCAACCATAGATACCTCAAGGTCACATCGAGCTACCTCTCACCCTAGTCCATCCCTGGTAAGACTACGCATCCCATACCACGCAGCCTTATCTGTGCACAGGTGTTGTTAGGGAGACAGGGCTTTCGACGTATCTAGGTATTCTGTACCATTTGTCCTAACTATCTCATGGTTATCCTGACCTCCATAGCGTTAGCCACGTTATGTCCATGTGTGAACATAACATTTATGCAGAGAAGGTTTGAGACATAAATTCAGAAATTGGTGGTGAAGACAATCAACACGTTCCCAAGTTCTTATCTTTCCACCTAACTTCCACCTCCAGAATAATCGTATTTTTAATCCAGAAGGCATTTCTGGTTCATGGGGTACATAGGTGGACAGATCTTCCAATCTCGCAAGTTCATCCTTAGAGACCAAGCTCCCAGAGCCTCTTTCAGTCTACTGACATGAAAGATTGGATGTCTACTGACATGAAAGATTGGATGTACCCAAAGTCCTTCAGGTAATTGCAGCTTGTAAGCCACGTCATTGATCTTTTTCAAGGATAAAAGACGGACCACAATAGCGATGAGATGCCTTGTACACAGGGCTAGTACACATTATTTGTGAACCTTTTTGGTCAAGTAAACCCGCTAACCTTTTGAAAAAACTCGAGATGTCCGCTTTTGATTAGCATAAAACTGCTATCTTGAGCACTTTTTATGCTTTCTCTAGCCAACTGGCTGTTGTAACCAATCAACAGCAGAGCTCACCTTTACATTTTGTAAGCCGACTACCCAAGGGATCTAGGCTGGTATCCATGTCAGCATGAATGGACTATTCTGGGTTGCTCAATCTGCCCTAGGGAGACATAAGCTTCTTCCAAAGTCAGATTAACCCACTCAGTCTCTCCATCCGACGACTCTGGATGACCATCCGAACTCATGCTGAGCTGAGTATTCAACTTTTGGAACATAGCCTGCTACAATGCCAGTAAACTTACAACCATTATTGTTGACTATTTCAGCCAATGAGCCATACAGGCTAAATAGCTTCTCAACAAACAATATGAGCACAAGTGGCTGATATCCTGTAATCGATGAATAGTATGTCCTCCAATACTCAAGACATAAGTAGAAATCTCTGAGAGCATAGAAAGGGAGCCATCCGAAGTAGTCCTTGTTGTACTGATAAAAATTCACGTCTTTTGTTGAAGGGAATTTGGCTTCAGATACTTCAATCCTCCCTAGTGATTTTCTTTGGAAACTTTTCATGAGTAGAAATTTTTGAATTTCTCAAAGAATTTGTGCCTGTTAAAAGCTATTTGTTGCTCTTCAGCTAAGAAGGGATTTCTTGATTCACAGCTCTAATAATTTTAGTTCTCCCAAAGCTTCTCAGCAAAGCTTTGTGATTTTTACGTGGACATTTCAAAAACGTCCCCTTTCCATGGTCATGCCTAATGAGGGACATGATAAGAAAACTAGAAGGCTGGGTTTTACGCAAACGATCCCAAGGCGATTACAGCTAGACCCTGCTGTCAGAGCATCCTTGGTTGCTTTACAGTTGCTGATTGATTAGACAAAGCAGCTCCATTTCCACAGTAGTCTCTTTTTTTTTCGCCATTACGCTTAATAAAATTAGTATGAGTTCTGGGATAAACTGTTTGATTCTATCATGCATTTCTAACTGAAAAATCGGTTGAAGTCATGTGGCATCAAGATTGGATATGGAGGGGGCCCTGGGACAGGAGGTGCAGGCAGGGGTGATTCATCTATATCACCGAGCAGTAGTTGTTGCAGCTGATAAAGATTGCACTTTGTACCAGTTTAAAATGGGTGCTGCTCCTAAGATAGGGTGTGAAATTTAATGTAGCTTGTTGAAGCACATACATTGATCCTGATGGAGAAGACATGAGCTCAAGCTTATTCACGGCAGCGCCAGTGGAGTTTTTGAGAGCTGCATAAAACACCAGTCTCTGAAGGTGAATTGGTGGCATCGAATGACTTGAGTTGATCTTTGTACAGATGAAATATTTTTTCTTAAGGTTTTCATTACTGTATTCTTGGTGTTTAGTAAGGTATTATTGATTCTCCAAATCCAGGACCTGACAATAATAGTGGACATTCTGGAAAATAATATTTGTCTTGGCTACAAGCGTGATTTGTGCAATCATTTTCAAATTTAGAAGACACCGTCCGAAGGCTGCTCAACTATGCACTACACAGCTACAAAGCTGATTGTTGTTTGCCCTAGACTCTTATGTTTTCTACTCCTTTTGAAATATACATATGGCAGTTATGGGGGGTTAAGAAGTGAATTGTTTTGGGAATTAATTAATGTCTTAGTTTCAATAATGTTTCACACTTTTCAGCTTCCATCAATGGCAACCTATGTGGGTGAGATGAGCTATATGTGCTTGGCATACTTACTATGTGCCTTGTGGCAAGAATTGCATCTCTTCTCTCTCTCTCTCTCTCTCTCTCTCTCTCTCTCACACACACACACACACACACACACACACACACACATGCTTTTTGGGGTGAAATCCATTATTACAAGAGACGGTCCCAAAGAAAGAGACAACCAGTTACGAGTGTCAAAATATATCATCATATGACAAAAAGGTAGGATAATCTAGATCTGCGCACGTGGACAATCATAAAACTTATATTCTATTCCAAATTGTCTTCTACCTCTGATGTATCTCAAGACCCTTTCAGTTGCATTCTAGTGAGACTGTTTTGGATTTTTCATAAACTATGCTATTGATCTTTTACTTCATAACACATATTTGGTCATGTGATAGTCAGATATATAAGAGATCTAATAGTCGATAGTACATGTCATTGACTATAGGCTTGTTTGGATATTTAGTAAGTTTCAAACTCCATTCCATGGGAATGGTTGCAATCTTACAATCTGCCATACGAAACTTATTCAGGAGACTTCCAACATATTTTAGTTGACTCGTGAAGGTGCTTTCTGAGTCTCTCTATAACTGAATATCAAGACAATAGTGTATAAGTTAAAGATCTTTCATGTCGAACTCTACAGATAAGTCTTGTTTCAACTTCTTGATGAAGCTATCATTACTTTTTATCACAATCAGATCTACATACAAAAGTGTAATAGTGATGTCTTTCCCTTAAACTTTGTAGTAGAGAGTATGATCTGCATTGGATTTCATATATCCCAGATTAGAAAAATACTTGATTCTACTGTACCAACTTTTGGGTGCTTCCTTTAAGCCATAGAAACCTATTCTCTTTCCTTGGTGCAAGATGACTTGTTCCACAGTCAATTTGCAACTGTGTTAGTCAAGTATTCATTGATTTGAGAGGTTGGAAGGTCTTGAAGTTTTGGAATTATGACACAACATTGGCATGGATTTTTAAAATACTTGTAGGTTGAGTTATCAATTATCAAAGTATTACTCTCATTAAACATTGGAAACCTAGCTAAAAAATTTTTCAGTGAAAAATCAGGATGGCATTTTGCAAGTAGCCATTGCCACAGCCAATTTGCAATTGTGTTAAGTCAAGTATCCATTGATTTGAGAGGTTGGAAGGTCTTGAAGTTTTGAAATTATGACACAACATTGGCATGGATTTTTAAAACACTTGTAGGCTAAGTCATCAATTATCAAAGTATTATTGTCACTAAACATTGGCAACCTAGCTTAAAAGTTAGCCAAACACGTACAAAATAGACTTGTTTGTGCTAGGTACGGTCATTGCATCGTCTTGTAGTTTACAATCTTCCTGACTAAACATACATCCTTCTAATTTTGTAACTTGGTCTGGAAATGCTGTGTGCACTAGCCTCCTGACTTTGCCTTGCTGTGCACAACTCTAGATGTAAACACTAAAATGCTCCATGCACCATACTAAAAAGCTAGTTTCTTCTTTACGGACCCATACACGTTCACGCCGGTTGCATGACACCTCTGTCCTCCAAGGTGTGTATCTAGGAATAAGGACCACTATTAAAACATAGAGCAAGACACCATTCAAGTCCATATGAGTGCTCTACGATCATTCTCCTCTGCAAGTGGCATACATATGCCTTTATTGCATGTGTTTGCAATGTAAGCAAAAGGCTGGATTACAAATGTCTTTTCGGGATAGGAAGCACTCGCATGATTTCCTTTGTCTTCCTCTGTTGGTAGTATTCTTTTCTCTTGTGGCATCTTTCTTTTCTTTGGATCCCTAGGAGACAACAACTTTTTGTTGGCTAGTTTCCCAAGAGACAACAATGTCTTCAAATGTTCATGACACAACATGATTGGTATGTGTACACATGGAAAGAAATGAAGAGGCATGTATGCTCACAAATATGTCAAACCAAACATTTGTGGTACCCATACAACATGCATTGGATACCCCGGTGGCCAATTAATGGCAATGCATATACGAAGGGAGGTAGCCAGATAACTAATGTACCAACCATATGGAGAAAAGCATCCTACAAAGAAAGTTGTAGTACTTAAGCACAAAATAAAAGATCTCGAGACATGCATAAATAGGAAGTTGCAGTACTTAAACAAAAAAATAAAAGATCTTGAGTCACGCATAAATAAGAAAGAGAGAGACTTTATTATAAATTTGATTGACAAACATGGAGTTTTCACTATAATTGTTCTTACAAAACACACCTCCTAGAGGTGGGGATCTTACAAAAAGACCTCTCCTGGAATCCAAGAAACTATGAACCTCATAATTTCTTGCATGCACGAGGTTTGGGAGATTTTGTCATAGGGGATTTGGGTTTCAAGAACTTTGATGCACCTGATGTGCCCTTGGATTTCTTGGCGGGATACTCTCGTCTCGTCATATGGTTATGTACCTTCTTCTTTGTCAAAATTTTTAGTAGGTGATCCAAGGGAGAGTCGTCTTGACATTCAGCATCTGCAATCTCAGAAGCAGTAACCCAGCAACTGTAGGATCTGTGATGAGGTTGTCAACCATCGCTGACATTTGTTTGCCACTTGTATTCATGGGGCTCTCAGTTGTAGGGCTCTCAGTTGGATTCTTCAAGTTCCCTTCATCAACAGGTGCATCCTGCACCTTTGTCTCTGCATCTTGCAACTTATCTACGATCCTGAACTGCAGTAAAGAAGCTGATGAGTCTTTCATGTCTTCACTGCTACACCCAACCTGTAAACTATGACCAACATTCTTCATGTGAAGCAAATTTGTAGCAGAGCATATGTCTTCGTTGCCTAATTGCATGTGCATTTGATTGCTTGTAGGCATGCTCTCCATCTTCCCTAATGAAAACATGTTCCGGTCATACGTTTTTCTTGATGAGTTACACATTGATAATACAATGAACATTACCTGAAGTAAGAAAGAGCTCCAAAATTGTTTGTTAGCAGTGCGTGATAAGTAGTGCATCATGCATACTAAATAGCATATCATGGGTGGTACGTAGCATAGAGCATATGCTACCATGGAACATATGCTATCTAGCATAAAACAAACCCTAACGCAAGAGAACTGCTACCTAGCACATAACATATGCTAACACAAAAGATATGCTACCTAGCATACAACATATGCTAACTAGCATACAACATATACTAGCCAAGATACATCATATGCTAACATGTATAACATGCTAACTAGCATGTGTTAGCTAGTAGCTGTTGGCTAGCATTCTATAGTGCTAGTTAGCATACTAAGCTAGCATACCACAATACTCATTAGAATGTACTTAATAATGCCAATTATAATATTGCAATGTTAGTTAGCATAGTGGCAGTACTAGTTCACATGCTACAATGCTAGTTAACATATTACAATGCTAGTAGGTAATCTATACTACTAGTTAGCACACTATAGTCCTAGATCAACATATTAACAAGTGCTAGTTAACATACAATGTTAGCAAAAAAAAACTACATTGCTAGTTAGCAATGCATCTACACGTAATGAGCTGCTAGTTATCATAATGTAGAGCTAGGTGTTGTAGAAGAATTATAGCAATGAAGCTAGTTACCATACAATATTTGTAAGAGTTCCAGGTAAGTTAGCACAGTAAAGGTCACCTAGTAAGCATGCTAGAACTAGCTAACTTCTCATATTTCAAACCATAAAGTACAGACATGGAGCACCCATATCAAAGCATATCAGATTGCTAGTGTGGTGCTTACAATTACCCACTGTTTGGTGTTTTAGAAACCCTTTATTGCCATCCTTCAACCAGTTAGAGGTTATCGTTTGCCCACAACTTGAAACCTTGCATGCACAAACCATCCCTAGCAAGCAAGCAAGCACAAAGCATAGAAAGTGATACATATGCTTGCAAGGCAACATGACCATGGTAACATGTTGATCAACCTCAAGTGACATGCCACAACCATTGCATCTACTATGGCGCAACCCTTCTGCTACATCTACCATAGATTCTTTCTGCACAAGGCCTCCCATAGATGTTGCAACTATGCCCATAGCCACATTATACAAGGAGGTGAGGATGCTTGGGTCTGATGATTGGACCTTCCTCTCTATCTGTAGCACCAGCTGCAATTGATGTCCACATTTCTTGACTTTTCTTTCCTTCAACTCCACATCAATCTATAAAGGAGGAGACAACAATATTAGTTGTGCATCTAATAAACATAAAGTGCTGCTATATTATGCAAACATAAAGTCCCTAGCAGTAACTTGAAGCATGGTAACATTGTTGTCCTCTAGGTGAAGATCCTCTATCTCAAAGGCCCCAAGTGTTTCAAGAGTAGTTTTCATAGTGTCAATGACCATCTGAAGTGCAAATTGCCTCTTGTCAACAACATTGACATTCATTGGTAGGGAGCGCAATTCCTCTCGTGCTTCTTTCAGCCTCTTTCTTAGTGTCGTGATAGCTGGGCTTACCCTATCACTTTTGGCCTTTGCTATCTTTGTAGCCTCTGATTCATGTTGTGCAATTATGAGCTCCTCCTAGGCCTTTCCCAAGATCCCCCTAGCATGAAGGACAGTTTCCTTTATTTTTTCCAAGTCACTAGGTGGGGGTATTAGAGACCTACCAGGGCATACTCCCTTCATCTAGAAGGGTTCATGAGATGTTTCATGAGAGGGGGTTGTGGCTTTCGCAGTATTTGTTGTGGTTGTAGCCATGCCATTCGATGGTACATACTCCTCATCGCCCACTACGTCCTCAAACAACTTTTTCGTTCCTAGCAAGTCCTCATTATGTATCCTCCATCTCTTGAAATGCCTGTCATGGTATCCCTTGTCTCACAGGTCTTCCAAATATTGAAGAGCAAATGCAAGCCAGCTGAAATGCATGGCCGACCCACTCAACAATGCTGCAAGGCCAAACTCTTTCACATACCCCTTCGCAAATGCAGTAGTTCTCTCCGTGTTGGTGGGAGGGAATCTTTGATAGATTTTATGATGAAATAACAACAACTCCTCATACACCTCCCTCCGGATGCTATTGCATTTGATGTGATATTTCCACTTCAACTATTTAGGATCAAAACCTTCCATGGTGAGGCCATATTCTGTATTGAATTTCTCCACTGTATGACAAAATTTGTACTGCGTTGATTAAACCACCTTGGGAGATTTCCAATGGCCTGCATACATCCAACATGAGAAATCATCAAAGGTGAAAATTAAATGATGGGGACACACACACACACACACACACACACACACTTGCACACATGCACACATGCACACACACACACACGCATGCACACACGCATGCACGCATGCACGTGCACACACACACATATTTTCTATACTTTTTACAAACACACACATACACATGCACACCCATACACACAAACTCCCTTTCTTTGGCAAAATGTGTATCCCTAAATTATTGGTCCTCACTCCCCTACCCTCACACATGCGCACACACATACACAAACACATTAATTTTGCTTAAATATTGTAGCTCTCTCTCTCATACACACACACACACACACACACACACACACACACACACACACACACATGCACACACACACACAGACACACAAACACACATACTTATACACTTTCATTGTCCCATTTACTTGTTTTTCCCCCCCACCCCCACCCCCCTCCCCCCTTTTTTATCCCCTATAATTTCAATAAAATGATCTCCCTTCTATTTTCTTAACCCCTTTTAAAAGTGTAAATGTTATTTCACTTCTTAACCCATCCTAACCTCAACCCCACAAACAACCTTTGTACAACTATCTGCTTTCTATTTATTTATTGGCATGATATATATATATATATATATAATGTATAAATAATTGAAGAACTTCCTACCCCCCTCCTTATCCTCAATTATTTTCTAGGTCAATTTTTTTTTTCTTACACATTCATTTTACTTCATTTGTCTCCTTTTTCCTTTAGAAATTTATGTCTTATTATAAACCTTTTTTTCCCCTACCCCAACTGTCTTTGCTTTTCCACCCCCCTTTTTTTTCTTCAAAAATATTTTTAACCCCCCCACCCACAAGTTCTTAACTCTTTTAAATTATCTTTCCTTTTAAACCCCCCAGTTTTTAAGTATAAACACTCACTTATCTAAACCCCTAACCTAACCAACCCTTTCGTAATTAACTTAAGTAAACCCCCCTTAAACTACCCCCTAACTTAACTAATCACCCTTAACTGTCCTCCCTACCTTACCCTACCCCTTACCCTATACAAATTCTCCCCTTGGCTATTAAGAACAAGCAAGGAAGCTTTGAAGAAATAGTCAACCAGGAAGTAAAGGCTAAAGTTGCATATGGAGCTTTAAAGTTTTTGCTTCATTCAGATGAAGAGTTGGTGGATCAAAAGTATTAGGTGGACAAGAAAAAAGCACGTGCGCTAGGAAAAATGGTTGACAAAAATTGGGCCTCGCAATGGATAAAATCATGGGATAAAGATGCAGCACCAACAAAGGAGCTTCGAGCTAAGGTGCTATTTGCATGGAGCTGATGTATGCACATATAAAGTCAAATGCCATGAAAGACAAGATGCAACTTCAAGTCCTTAATGAGTCTTTCACGTTCTCCTATGACATTGGTTTGTCAAAGGATAATTCAAATTATGTTATTGTCAAGGGAGTCGATACAGAAAGATTTATGGCTACAATGGGCAACGAACCTTGG
Organism: Dipteris shenzhenensis; assembly: GCF_047967505.1. Classification (NCBI taxonomy): domain Eukaryota; kingdom Viridiplantae; phylum Streptophyta; class Polypodiopsida; order Gleicheniales; family Dipteridaceae; genus Dipteris; species Dipteris shenzhenensis. Next base: position 25,673,645 of record NC_141597.1, read on the forward strand.
GATAACCCATATGCATTTTTCTTTGATGAACTACAGGATCTATCAGTGTCAGGGATTGTTCAGCTTATACGAATTGTGATACAAGGCCCTATGGCAAGATAACCAAGAGCAACATTTGTCATGTTTATCATAGATGCACAACGGGATGCATTGCTTGCTAGTTTGAAATCTGCATTCAGGGGTGTCATTGGAAAGGTGTTACATGGTATGGTATTGCGGCATGAGCATAGTTATCATGGTGACACTGGCATCCAAATCTTGCAACCCATGATGGTTGCATTTATGCATAGGGGTGATGGTCCATCATTTGAAATTCCCCAAAAGACTCTTCAGCTCTTTTTCCAAGAGAGAGAACAATTCAGAGATGATAGAACATATCGGCTGAAAGATTGGAATGTGGCATTGTATGGAATGGGGTTAGCTACAGAGACTGTATTACGAAAAGGAATTGATGTGGTTGTCATTGATGCCCTCCATCGGATTTAGTACTTTGATACTTACTTCAGTTGCATGCCCACATTCTATGATAAAGAGGAAGGGAGCTCAGATGTGGAATGGAGCAAAAAAGTGCAGCATGACTCAAGTGAGAAAGTCATAGAAAATGTAGACTCTACTATTGCAGATGGTAGCTCGACATCTAGGGAATCTGAAACTAATAGCTCTACATCAGAGAACTCACATCCAGAACTATGCACAAAGAAGAGAATTATGGATGAGAGATTGCAAAGGAGCATTGAGGTTCCATTGGTCACAAAAGAAGGTAGCAACAACAAGAAGGAAGAAAAACAAATTGTTGCAGTGGAAGGGAAAGGGAAAGCAATGGAGGTCCAAATGTAGAGCATGAAACCTGAAAAAGAGGTTATTTTGAAGGGAGAGGGAAGTGGACTACTTAAGGTTGTAGTACTGGCAAGAAAAGTAGATGTACTACTAAGTAGTGAGGAGATTGCAATTGACACCTTGCAGCTTCATCCATGCTATGATGTACTACCAAGTAGTGAGGAGATTGCAATTGACACCTTGCAGCTTCATCCATGCTATGATGTACTACCAAGAAGTGATGATCCTATACTTGAAAGCTCCTAGAATGGTCTAGAGCCTATACTTGAAAGCACCCAAACTGGTCTAGATAGTTTGTTAGTCAAGATCTTGGTAGTGAACCTCTTGAGATGGCTACCCAAGTCACTACTATTGAGATATCGAGCTCCAATCATGATATGCCAGGGTGACCGTTGTGCATTTATGTCACCGACTTGTTAGCTGCAGATGCGGTTGGTACACTGCCCATGAATAATAGCTGGATGACAGCTATCTTTATGTACTCTAGTTAGTGGCTCAGTTAGTATGCCACCTTAGTTAGCTGAGTTTGGTTTGAGACCCACATATAGGGTTCACCTATTCTTTTGTACTTAGAGTTCTTTTGGCTTTCACAACTAAGAAGAGGAAAACAATTTTCAGCCTCCACCTTTGTGTATATTCCCCCATTGTGTATGTGAGAAAGTCGCAAGTGAGACTCCTTCCTTTTGTCCCACTCTCTTCACATGGTATCAAAGCTCGGTTCGTGGTAAGGAGCTCAAGAAAGCAAACCAAGTTTGCGGTGTCCTAGTAAGAGGATCAGTGTTGCTTTCCTTTTTTTTTTCGAGTTTGGGAGCAAATCTCTACAAGTAGCACAACCAGAAAGTGCAAGAGTGCACTATCTCAGATTGGGATGCCCTTCGCGGTGTGGCGAGAGAGGGTGAAATTATTTTTTCGATTTGAGGCTATTTCAGGGCCCGTTTTGGTGGTGGAAGTTTTCCGTAGGCACAAGAAAGTGCCATGTTCTTGTTGTGTGAACCACTGTTCTGCAAGTCGATGAAAAATTATCACAGAAATTACATTGTATGCCTCTGGGCAGAGATATTAGGAGTGGCAGAATCATTCTTATTGCTTGTTGATGCATAATCAACACTAGGAAGTGACTGTGTGGTCAAATACCACTCTCGTCAGTTTTGTAGATTTGTCCTTGTGAGGCAGAAGTTGTGCTTTTTTACAGTGACATAATATTTTGCAGTGTTTTGTAATGGCGTCTGATGCTCTTTCATAGATTGCCATTGAAAAGCTTGACAAGAACAACTTCCAAGCATGGAAGTTTAGAATGACAAATTTCCTTAAGGTAAAAGGCTATTGGGAGTTCATTATTGGAGCTGAACAAGAACCGGTTATTCCTAATGTTCCCAATCAACAGGAGTTGTAGGCATTTAAAGGTTGGCATGAGAGAGCCAGAAAAGTTATGTACTGGCTGTCTATCAGTATTTCAGATTCTATGATTGTGCATATTTAGGATGCAAGCACGCCAAAGGAGGCATGGGATACTTTGAAAAAAATGTATAGCACAAATACGCAAGCTAGGAAAATGTAGCTCAAGCAGGAGTTGCATAATGTGTAGAGAGAAAATTACTAGGGATTTAAGACCATGGGGTGCTGTTAAAAAAACCGTGCATACATAACTAGAAAAAATATATAAAAAAAGGTTTACAACTAACCTAAGGCCTTAAAGGAGAACATAAATTAATTCACTACGTATAATAGACCGAGATAGAACATATAACTTTAAAAAGGGAAAAATGGATTTTTCAAGGGGAAAGGAGGTAATTAGAGTAATATATACCTATATAAAGACAAGAGAGAGGTATACATACTACGGTTCTTAGGCCGGCCAGCTAGCCACGCTCTCAAGGACCCACTAGGTAGGACATGGAGATGCCTATGTGGACTTCACATACTTCCAAGATGAGTAAAAAATTAGTGACCTATGGAGAAGACACACCATCGTGCGCTAAAAGGCATCGTATGGCCATCAATCAGAAGTCTAATCTAGTATATCTTAGAAGCCATGATATCTTCTTAAGCACAGTCTTTGAGTGACATACCAGATGAAGAACCCCCAGTCACGGGACTTCGCAGTAGAAGTAAGTGGAGCCCATGAGTGGCCGCCAACATACGAGCTAAAAGCCCAACAGTCGCGGCAGCAGAAGTACACAGCAGACCAAGGACTGTGGTCACGAGAGTAGCAGCGCTGGAGTTGCTCAGTGCCAATCTTATGGAGAAGGGGGTATTTCGTGACTAATGGCTAGATATGGAGTACTCTGCACGTAGCGAAATGCTTAACTTTAGCTAGTAGACTGAGTGGAGTGAGAGGGGGGTAGCATAGGTGTTTTTATAGGCTCCATAGTCGCATCAATGACTACCACATGAAGGTGAAGATGATTACAGATGTGCTTCTATTGGGTTGCTAGTGGAAGATGATGATTTAGTTTCTGTGACCTTGAATGGTCTAGGAAAGGATTATGTACAATTCCAGACATCCATTGCTGTCTGTGAGAATTTTCCTGATTTTGAGGAGTTGATTGCTCTTCTAATTTCTAAAGAGCAGAGAAATGGTGGTGCATCTTCTTCAGGAGGAACTTCAAAAGAAGCTATCTTCTACTCAAATGCTAGAAGAGGTAGAGGCAGAGGTAGAGCAGGCCGATTTGAGGCCATGGTAGAAATCATAATATGCAGCAAATTCAAGAAAACCAGTCCTATGGAGGAGGACGTGGTAACTTTAGAGGCAGGGGGAGCCAAAGAGGTCGTGGTGGATGGCAAAGAGGCCAAAATGAAAACAGCAATGTTGAATGCTACTTTTGTGGTAAAATGGGTCATATGGTTAAAGACTGCTATAAAAAGCAGAATGACATCATGACTGAAAAATTGCAGCAAGGTAATTATGCATTCTCTAGTAGACAGGGTGATGACAGAAATGAGCATGTGTTTATGGTGCAGCACATGACCAATTCTATGACAAGTGTAGAAGAAAGCAATGATGTGTGGTATGTTGACTCAGGTGCATCAAACCACATGACAGGTCATGCAGAATGGATGCAGGATGCAAGGAAAATGGAAAGACCAGGATTTGTGGAGATTGGTGATGATACTACACATCCTATTGTGCAGATTGGTAAAATTCCTTTGTCTATGCAGGATGGAAAAAAGAAATACCTGTCTGATGTATTTCATGTCCTGAATATCACCAAGAACTTGGTTTCTGTTGGTCAAATGGTTGAGCAGGGCTTGTAGATCAGATTTAATCCTCATAGATGCTTTGTTGAGGATATGAAAAATAAAGGTCGCTTGAAAGAAAAAGGGAAGAAGAAGGGCAGGATGTTTAGGTTGGATGCGGACATGCCTGAATTGAGTACAGTAATGTTTGCACATGGGACCAGTGTAGTTGTAGATATTGATATCTGGCATAAATGCATTGGTCATGTTAATGTACAACAACTTAAATTAATGCAAGCCCAAAATATTGTTGAAGGATTGCCTAAGTTCAAGGTTGCAAAAATGCATAAGGTATGTGAAGCCTGTTAATTTGGAAAACAGGCAAGGAAACCATTTCCTAGACATGTTCAAGAGAGTAAGAGGCCATTGGAATTAATCCACTCTGATGTGTGGACTACTAAAGCTGCATCTATTGGAGGCTGTCATTATTTTGTCACTTTTATTGATGACTACAGCAGAAAAGTTTGGGTGTATTTTATGAAAAAGAAAAGTGAAGTGTTTGGGCATTTCAAAGCTTTTAAAGCTATGGTTGAAAAAGAAACAGGCCTGTAAATAAAATGCCTAAGGTCAGATGGAGGGGGAGAGTACCTCTCAAATGAGTTTGCAAGTTTCCTGCAGGAGCATGGCATAAAGTAGCAATATTCATGCAGTCAAACCCAACAACAAAATGGACTTGCAGAAAGAAAAAACAGAAAATATTGGAGAGGTATCTCGTGCCATGCTCAATGAAAAAGACTTGCCAGATTATTATTGGGCTGAACTAGTTGCTATAGCAGTCTACATAATGAACAGGACTCCTATTGCAGCAATACATGGCATGATGCCAGAAGAGAGGTATACTGGTAGGAAACTAGATATTTCTCATTTGAAAGTTTTTGGCTGCATTGCCTATGTTCATGTGCCAGATGAGTTGAGATCCAAGTTGGATCCAAAGCTCAGAAGTGCATCTTTATTGGTTATTCTCTGCAGCAGAAAGGGTATAGATGCGATAACCCTTCTACTCATAAGTTTACAGTCAGCAGAGATGTTGTTTTGATGAGATGAGCACCTGGTATAAACCAGTAAATGTGATTGATGATGTAGATGCACAAAATGGAAATGCTGCACAGAATTCACAACAGCAATCACAAAATATTAGTGGACCTATAGTGTCCTCTAGCAGTGGTTCACATACTTCGCCATGGACAAGCAGATTGAGATTAGGAGGATCTCCTCAATGCAATGCAGATAGTGGTATGCAAGTATCACGAAAAGGAAAAGAGAAAGTAGATCAGCCCATGGTTGATGCGAATGCAGGTCACTCTTATGTTGATGGTGAATCCAGTGACTCAGAACAGAGCCTTGATGATGAGTTGGGTATTCCTTCTGTTGTTACACCTAGAGTAAGGAAGACAAGGGATGTTTTGAGAGCACCTGGTAGTGAGCCTATTTTTTGTGCAGGTCTACCAGAGCTAGGTATCGTGTGGATAGGATGAAATATGATGGATTTACAGCCATTCACTATGCCTATATGGTCAAAGTGATACATGAACCAGAACCCACTTCTTTTGAGCAAGCCATGGAAAAAAAATGGGAGAAAGCCATGGATGAAGAAATGGATGCCTTGGAAGCAAATGCTACATGGGAATTGGTGCCTTTGCCTAAAAACAAGAATGCAATTGGCTACAAGTGGGTTTATAAGGTGAAGCACAATGCAGATGGTTCTATGAACAGATACAAGGCAAGATTAGTTGTCAAGGGGTATGCACAGACATATGGCATTGATTATGAAGAAACATTCAGTCCAGTTGCAAGGATGGCAACCGTAAGAGCAGTCATTGCTATGGCTGCATCAAAGGGATGGTCTTTACATCAGATGGATGTAAAGAATGCTTTCTTGCATGGTGATTTGCAAGAAGAGGTGTATATGGAGTAGCCACCAGGTTATGTTCATGTTGTTCATCCTGAGTTTGTTTGCCTTGTATGGCTTGAAGCAAGCACCCAAAGCATGGTCTAACAAGATAGGATAGTATCTTGTCACTATTGGTTTTCAGATTTCCAAGGCAGATTTCTCACTTTATGTGAGAAAAATAGAGAAAGGTATTATGCTGCTTGTCATTTATGTTGATGATTTGATCATCACAGGTGATAGTGATGAAGATATCCTTCATGTGAAAATGCTATTGAATCAGAAGTTTGAGATGAAGGATTTGGGAGAGCTACGTCTTTTCTTGGGCATTAAGGTGATTAGATCCACAAGTGGGATATGGCTCTTGCAGAGGCAGTATGGATTGGACATGCTGTCCAAATACGGGGTGACAGGCTGTAAGCCTATTTTAGTTCCTTTGGAGCAGAATGTGAAGCTGAGGGCAGATGCTGAGTACAGGGGTGCAAACAATGGCTGCATGTGAGGTAGCTTGGTTGCATAACCTACTTTATGATATGCATCAGTCTACAGATGGACCAATTGTCATTTATTGTGACAACATGAGTAGTATACACTTTGCAAATAACCCAGTCTATCATACTAGAACAAAGAACATTGAGGTGCATTATCATTATGTGCAGGAGAAGGTTCTAGTAGGTTTTATTGATCTAGTTTATGTCAGCACAAAGGATCAGGTAGTTGACATATTCATGAAGGCATTGGGTGCAGAGAAGCTGTGCAAGTTCAGAGACCTGCTTGGTGTACAGGAATTGGGATTGAGCTTGAGGGGGAGTGTTGAGATATCGAGCTCCACTCATGATATCGAGCTCCACTCATGATATGCCAAGGTGACCGTTGTGCATTTATGTCATCGACTTGTTAGCTGCAGATGAGGTTGGTACACTGCCTATGAATAATAGCTCGATGACAGCTATCTTTATGTACTCTAGTTAGTGGCTCAGTTAGTATGCCACCTTAGTTAGCTGAGTTTGGTTTGAGACCCACATATAGGGTTCACCTATTCTTTTGTACTTAGAGTTCTTTTGGCTTTCACAATTAAGAAGAGGAAAACTATTTTCAGCAACCACCTTTGTGTATATTCCCCCATTGTGTATGTGAGAAAGCTGCAAGTGAGACTCCTTCCTTCTCTCCCACTCTCTTCACAACTACTACATAATCTCAAGAAGTGAAATTTGATAATATATATGAGGCCTTGTTGGATGTAGGCTATAGTGCCACAGAATCAAAATGGGAAGTTGAACGTCTAAGGAAAGAGGAGCTTGAGAAGTGTGAAGAAGGAAAGAATGTGAATTAGAGTGTCTTGCCTATATGTAAATCCTATTTTGAAATAAAGAAGTTTTTTTGCTTTCTCTACTATGCGTATGAATATTTTTTTAACAATTTGTTTTCATGATGTGTATGAAATTTTTTTAAAATTTGTTTAAAACTTTAATAATGAACACCAAGACTTAAATTTTCTTTTGGGTGTTTTCAATATATTTTTGAATAATTTATTCTCGTAATGACTGAATGGTAGCAATGTAATTTTATTCTAATATTTCAATGGTCAATATTTTAGCTTAGATATTTTAGTTTAATATTTTTTAAAAAAAAGATAAAAGAAAAAAGAAAAATTTGATTATTTTATTTTAATATTTCAATGGGAAATATTTTAGCTTAATTATTTTAGTTTAATATCTTAATTCTCATGTGTCTAAGGATCAAAATTAATATATGCAAGTGGGTGTGTAAAGTTTTGGCTTAATTGTTTTGTGTTAATATTTTAATAGTGAATATCAATAGCAAGAAGGTGTATATGTACACCGTCTCTTAAAGAGAGATCGTGTCATGTGTCTAAGATCAAAATTAGCATATACAAGAGATATTGCAATATTTGTTTTGAAATATATGGGGAAAAAACCATGGGAGTATGACATTAAAAAAAATTAGACTTGTATTTAGTCTAGTTCTAGAATTGGACTTTAAACAAGTCCAAAAATTCTAAATACAATGTTAAAGGGTCCCTGATGAACATGGAGCCTAATGCATGTCCATCCATGCAAATGGTCTTCGATGGGCATTAATCCTTCTTGGGAGACAAATATTATTCAAGAAGTGTGCAAAGCTGCATTCCCATCATACAATAATCATCCCATGATGTTCCATGAATGGGATTTTTTTGCACCATGATGTTCCATGAATGAGATTTTTTTGTACCTATGCAACATAGATGTGTAGAATTGGGAATTTTGCATGCCCATCCATCCCAAGGGTCTCCAATTGACATGAAACTTTGCAAGGATACAAAAAATAGTAAAATTTATACCCATGAAAATTTGTGTGCCTATTTGACACTTGAGCATTCCATGATTTTCCATGTTTACAATTTCTTTGCACTATGCACCATGTATGTGCACAAACACAACAACACAATGCAGCCATAGACACGTTTCTTAAATTTAAAAAAAGTGATGGGTGCGTCTATTAGCGCATCTATAGACCTGCATCTATAGGCATGTCTATATAACAGAGAGACACGCCTATAGACACACCTATAGATGCACTATTAGACACTCTAAAAAAATAGAAAGATGCGCTAGTAGACGTGCTTATAGATGCTTAGCAGCTTTTAAAAAAAATAAAAATAAAAAAAATCTATGTGGTTAAATAGAATGCTGTGTGGTTGCAGGAATCCCATTTCTATAGTGTGCAATTCAATTCTTATAGCCAACCGCATTTTTATTTTGCATGATTCCACACACGTTTATAGCCGACGATTATAACTCCAAAATGTTTAGTTCACAAGGCATTGATTGATAGAACATTGCACAAGGAAATTGAATGCCAAAAAAATAAGAGGAGTGCATATTAATTCATATCCCAAAAGTGCTTGTATATACATATAGCACGAAGCCAAGAAACTTATGGCTTCAAGTACAAAAAATAAGAGGCATATAAGAGAGGCACAAAGCTAAGCCAATGGCTTCAAGTACAAAAAAGAGTAGCTAGCACTACTTCTATGACTAATATAAGTCATCCGCGTCCTCGCTCCCTTCTTCATCACCTTCTTCCTCCTTAGTATCCTCGCATTCTTCCTCCTAAATATCCCCAGGAGCCTATAAATGAGGGACAACATCTATTATCATATGAAAAATCAAATCTTTATTTACAACATTAACATTATTTAAGTACTTTTAAATACCTGCAAGGGTGCTTCAATAGCGCAGATATATTGCTCCTTAGTAATCAACTCCTCATCATAGAAGTGCCTCCATGTATGCCGCCTACAATGTCCACGATGGTAGGCTGTCTCGGCAAAAGTAGGTTATCTTCCCATGATATCAAGCTGCAAGATGACACAATTTGTAGAGGGGTTAATACAAAGAAAAAACCTCCTAATAAACCACATAAACACAATATAATTTGAGATTGATAATTACAAATTGGGCCTCTCATGATGTGCCAAAATGCATGTTTCCATATTGCTCCTTCGTGCCTCTACGTGCTACAGATTAGGTCTGCCTTTGCTGCGTTCATCGCTTTCTTCCACTCGCACTTATGAGCGGTGTGGGGCTGGCCCCTTGGTGGTTGACCTCCCTCTCTCCTGGCAATCTTGGCTAGTGCTTGCCTCTTAAGCAAAGATCTCTTATTGGCAAGGATAATGGTAATCTTTGACTTTGCCCATTCATCTGTGAACTCAACATTGGATGGATTAGGATACCTAGAGCATATAGCATTGATGGTATCATCAGCCAAACTTTTATTCTACTCTTTGAATGGAATAAAGCAATCTCTATAGTTGTTATGAACTACAGAGCGCATGAAGGCCATGATGTCCTTTCCTCGTGCATCCATCAAGATGCCTCCCATCATAGTGATGTCATAAAAGATTGTACAATCACCCTCTGGCATGTTTGCATTATTTGAATCCTACTCACCCCCACGATTACCCCCAAAGCACTGTGCCATGCATTGCCCAGAGCTCTACCTACTACTACTCCTGTTGCCCTATCGTGATGAGCTAGTACGATGGGCACTCGCCTTTGGAGAAGGGACTCTCGATTGCACGAGAGCATGCTGGTAGCTTTGCAATCTAGAAGGGCCTCCTGACCTCCTGACTGCAGGGGAGAAGGGACTCTAGACTGTAGGGGAGAAGGGACTCTTGATGATAGGGGAGAAGCTTGGCGGCTCTCCCTGCTAGGCTATCTCGACTGCATAGGAGTAATCTCAGCTGGTGTGGGTGTGGGGTGGTTTGGAATCTGTACTGCCGACTCATGGGAGGTGTTTTGAGTGCTCCTCATGTATGTGCATAACTCCTGTGGAGTGGGAGGGTGCCCCAAGATGTTATATAATTGTTGTAATAAGGCATCTCGAGGGTCAGGCGAGGCTCTTGAAGAGCATCTTGGCCACATGATAAACTGCAAAAAAGAAGAGAAGAAGATTTCCATCATGCATGCCCTCTTTCCATATGCATGTATAAAAGAGTTATGCTAATTTTCCGATTTCCCTCATGCAATCCCGTGATTTCCATCATGCATGCCCTCTTTCTTTATCCTGCCCTCATGCTGCAGTCCAATTATTTCCCTTATTTTCATCATTCATGCAATTCCTTATTTCCTCATGAATGCTTAAGGCATTGAAAATTCCACTTAAATTTGTATGCAAGGGAAAGAAGAATGGAAGGATTAATAAAGAGAAGAGAAAGAGAAGGAAGAATGGAAGGAGAAGGGGGATGGGATAATGGAAGGAGAAGGGATAATGGATTAAGGAGAAGGGAGATGGGAAGGGGAAGGGGAAGGGGAAGAGGAAGGGGAAGGAGAAGGAGAAGGTATGCAAAGCTTTATGCTATATGTTGAACTATCGTAGCGAGTCTATAGACACAGCTAACAGCGCATCTAGGCACGACTATATAGTGTTAAAAAACTTTGGACACACTATTAGACATGCTTTTAGATGTGCTCTAATAGATGAATCTAGACAAAAAGATGACCGGCCTGGAGATGAGTGTGTGTGCCTGGAGATGAGAGTGTATGCTTGGAGGTGAGTGTGTTGAAAGGTTTGCAAGCATGGCGGAGTGAGGAAATGAGCGATATGTAGGTTTAAAACCAGTCTGTGCATCTAAAAGCACATCTAATAGCATGTCTACACAATGTTTTAGGCGTGCCTATAGATGCATTCCATAGTACAGATGCACCTATAGATGCGCTACAGAGCCTTCTCATTAAATTTGCAAGCACAAATACATTTTTTGGGTTGTTTATTTGTAGGATGTCTTCATCTTCAATAGGAACCTCAAGTGAGGATGAATCCCTCCATATCCACCATCGAGAAATGTGGTTGGAGCAAAAAATAAAATGTATATGTGATTGATGTTGAGGCAACATATATCGTGCATGTAGAATTACACTCAATCACATCAATAGGGATAATGGGATGCGACCGTATTCATGGTAAGTGTTAAAGCATTGAGGTTGATTGAGATAATTATGGGTGTTCAAGTGTTTAATATATGATCCTTTTCTAATTTGATACAGGATGCAGTGCCACACCCGCATATGTTGCCCTATGCTCGTCATGAGGTGGCAAAGCATCGGCGATATGAGGTGGGATCTTCAGGAGGGACCGTTATAGATGCATGGAGTGATGTTGATAGTAGCCCTTCACCATTATCTCATGAGTCCATGGAGGAGGAGGTGTTCGATGATATGGTGGGCGATTTATTTGCCCATCAGTCCTCAGGTAGGGATGATAGCATGGAGCAGGACGATCTTTTTATTGTAGCATCGACACCAGTGTTTGAGGGTTCTACGTGCCTCCCTTGAGTTACTAAACTTGCAGACCATCTATGGATGGAGCAATGCAAGTTTGCATTACTCAAGTAAGATCTAATTTCTATTTTGCAAACATACGGCTTTAAATATCATGATTGAAATCTCATGATTGGCACAAGATGCTCCAAGTAAGTATGACTTGGCATAATCTCTTTTTTCTTCCAAATTTGTGTGTAGAAAAAATAATCAATCATTACTCATGTGTTTAGTTCATACTACCTACTAGCATTTCTCGTAGTGCATCGAATGACGTGAAGGATTGTATTTACAAGATGGGCAAGCTTGTGAGTTACTTCACACTATACAAAATGTGAACCTTACAATGCGTGATGCAAGCTTTTCATATTGCTAATATGGTGCACTTTTTTATTTCTAGGTATGTGAGATCAAAGAAAATAGATCCCACCATGCTTGAGGATGCTCGAGTTATGTCAGTGGAGGTGGTTTGTTTAGTGGAGGAGAACTTTCCACGTTCTATTTTCACAAGCCAACTACATCTCATAGTGCATTTGGTGGATGAGATTTCTATATGCGGCACTGTACATGCATGATGGTTGTTCATCCTTGAGAGCTTCATGAAGACCTTAAAGGGTTTCGTGAGGCAAAATGCAAGGCCCAAAGGTAGCATGGCCAAGGGTTGGTTGGTACAAGAGTTACTTGGTATATATTTCTGAGTTTTTTGTTGATGTGGATAGCTCTCTCCCATGACTATGGAGAGATGATGAAGACCTAAGGATGACATCTATTGTGCCTCAAGGGAAAGGATGGAGAAAAGTAATGGGCACGGAGTTGTTTAATAATCTAAACCTCTATTGCATGCTTAATAGTGATGTGATGAAAAGATTGGTAACAAGATAACATGTTTGTATTTGTGTTTGCATTAGGTTGTCTATCAACCAATCATAGATAATAATAGGTGGTCTCACGTCATACCTATTATGCCACATTCTAAAGTGATTTATAGTACATTTACTAATGTGGAGCATATGGAGGATGATCATGGCCATGGAGGTGATGATGATCATGATATAGATATTCAGGCCATTACCCATGAGGATGAGCCTGCCATTGGTGATGCTGATTTCGATGGTCCACGTTGAGAATGTTTGCATTTTTGCATCTATACACCACACATGTGCGCAACTTGGAAATTTTGCATGGCTATCCACTGAAATGGTCTCCATTCAACATGGAACCTTATGAGGATATATTAATTAGTCAATTTACAGCCCGTGCAAAGTTGCATGTCCATTTGATACTTAACCTATGTATCTATGCACCACACATGTGAATAAATTGGGAATTTCACTTGCCCATCTAGCAAATGAATAGGTCTCTAGGAGCAATAATCTCTTTAGTTGGCTGGTTGTGCTAGGATTTTTTTCATTTGAGTTCAGCAAGATGTCATTCGTGTGGAAGACACTCACTTGCAATAAAATATTTGGGTAGTCTAGTCATATGTGATCAGGTAGGTCTTTTGGAAGGAGTGATCTATGTAGACCTTACAGACCATTAGACCTACCCAAATGGTCTCCAATTGGTATGAAACAATGGAGGACACAAAAAATTGTCAATTTAATACCCATGCAAATATTCATGCCCACGTAACACCTGATCATTCTCTGATGGTCCATGGTTGAGAATTTATGCACCTATACACCATGCATGTGCACAAATTGGGAAATTTGCATTCCCATCCATGTAAACGTTCTTCGATGGAAATGGAATGCCATGAGGATACATAAATTAGTCAAATTAGGACCTATGCAAAGTTTCATGTTTATTTGACACAACCATTCTATGATGGTCCATGAATGGGAATTTTTTTGCCTATGCACCACACATGTGAATAAATTGGGAACTTTGCATGCCTATTCACCCAAATAGTCTCCTATGGACATGAAACTTTTGTGAGGATACACATATTTTTATCTTTTAATACCCATGCAAAGTTGTATTCCCATCTGATACTTGACCATTCCATGAATTGGTCCACAAATGAGATTTTATTTGCACCTATGCACATGCACATGCACAAATTGGGAAATTTGCATGACCATCCACCCAAACAATCTCTGATGGATATGAAACTTTGCAAGAACACAAAAATTAGTAAAATTAATAACCATGAAAAGTTGCATGCCCATCCAACACAGTTGTTGCAAGTTTTGCACCCATACACCATACATGTGCACAAATTCAAAATGGGCATGACCATCCACCCAAATGATCTCCAATGGACATCCACCCAAACAAAATTTTGTATGACCATATTTGATGCAAATGGTCTCCATGGACATGAAACTTTGTGAGGAGACAAAAATTAGTCAGGTTAAGGACCATGCAAAGTTTTTGGGACATTTGTGATCAAGGGCTTCCTCTAAGGTGCATGTGTGCATGTAGCAGTCACATGTTTGTGTGTGTATGTGTGGTATAGCACACTTAGTGCTATGAGGTGTCTAGGACCATGATGCAAGTGGTGATGCACTACAACGTGACCCCTTGAGGAGGTGCCAAATATTCAAGAAGTCCCTATGATGTAGGGCTGATTGACTTTGATGTAGGAGAGGTGCTTGTGATCTAGGACACCCTCTTTTCCACTCTATAAATGAGAGGCTACTCTCTCACAATCAATAGAACACACATTTTGGTTTTCTCATCTCCCCAACATGTGGTATTAGAGCTGTAGCTTCTAGAAAACTCCTTATCCTCCTAGTTTGCCATTTTCATCTTCTTCCTCACCTCCACCTCCTTCTCTCCATTTTTCCTCTTTCTTTAAAATTCTTGTGACATCTTGTTATCTTCACTTGGAAGACCATTCTTTGAGCTCTCTAGGCTAAAGATCCTTCTCATTAAGGCACACCTCTAGCTCCAAGCTTGGCATGGAACTACCCATACCAATGTGCTCTATGTCTAGCGCACTTTTTATAAACACATAATTTCGACCATCCCTCCTAGTTGAAGTTGGGCGACACTATGAAGAAGCTACTGATGAATGATAAGCTCAAATGCTTTAGTGGATGAGGAGAAATAAGCAAAAAAACAAGTCAAACTTGGCGCAGCTCTCCTGGGTGACTTGGCACAACATTGCACCATTCCTCTCTGGTGGCTCTTCTTTGTATAAGACCTTTCATTTTGCATAAAAATCCCTTGTAATGCTCTCTTTATTAATGCAAATTGAGCTCTCTAGTTTGCTGCTATCTCTACCAATATTTTTTTAAAAGACCAAGTCAACTTATGGACATACAAATTTGTGGGGATACAGAAATTATTCAAATAAGTTCTAGTGAAAAGTTGAATTCCCATGTGAGACTTGAGGATTCAACCACCACGCAATTTGTTTGCACCTATGCATTGTGGATGTGGACATTGAAGATTTTGCATGCCCATCCACCCAAATGGTCTCTAATTGACATGGAACCTTGTGAGGATACAAAAGTTAGTCAAATTAAAATGCATGCAAAGTTGCATGTCCATTTGACTTTTAATTATTCCGTGATGGTCCAAGAATGAGATTTTTATGCTCCTATGCACCACGTATGTGCACAATTGGGAATTTCACATGCCCATCCACCCAAAAAGTCTACAATGGACATGAAACTGAAACTTTTGCAAGGAAACAAAATCTAGTAAGATTAATACCCATGCAGAGTTGCATGCCCATCTGCCACTTGACCATTCCATGAAGGTCCAAAAATGGGATTTTTTCTACACCTGTATAAATTATAAATTGGGAATTTGCATGCTCATCCACCAGAAACTCTCCAATAGACATGAAACGTTGAGAAAACAAAAAATAGTGTTGCATGCCAATCTAACACTTGACTAGTCCATGATGGTCCACAATTTTGACTTTTTCCACCTATATACAATGCATGTGCACAAATTGGGAATTTCACATGCCCATCCAGCTAAATGGTTTTCAATAGACATGAAGCTTTGTGAGGAGACAAAAATCAGTTTATTAAATACCCATGAAAAGATGCATTCCCATATGGCTCTTGACCATCCCATGATGATCCATGAAAGGATTTTTATGTACCTATGCAATGTGGATGTGTAGAAATTGGGAATTTGGAACTCCCATCCACCCAAATAGTCTCTAATTGAAACATTGCAAGGACCAAAAAAATATTCAAGCTAATATCCATGAAAATTTGCATGCCCATCTAGCATTTGACCATTAATGATGGTCCATGGTTGTGACTTTTTTGCACCTATGCACCATGCATGTGCACAAATTGGAAATTTGGTGTGCCCATCCACCCAAATGGTCTCCAATAGACATAAAACTTTGCAAGGATACAAATTTTATTCAAATTACCACCCATGTAAAATTGCATCTTCATTTGACACCCAACAAGTCCATGACGATCCTTCCACAAATGCGATTCTTTTGCACCTATGCACCACTCATGTTGACAAATTGGGAATTTCGCATGTGCATCCACTAAGATAGTAGTGTCCAATCAACATAATACTTTGTAAGGACCAAATAGTTAGTTAAATTAATACCCATGCAAAGTCGCATACCCATCTGATAATTGACTATTCCATGATGGTCCACTCATAGGATTCTTTTGCACCTGTGCACCATGGCTATCCACCTAAACAGTCTCCAATTTACATGAAACTTTTTGACAACATAAGAAAAAGTCAAAATAATACCCATGAAAAGTTTCATGAACATCTCACACTTGACCATTCCATGATGGTCCATGGTTGCAAATTTTTTGCACCTATACACCATACATGTGCACATATTGGAAATTTTACATGCCCATCCACCCAAACGGTCTCCAATACTTTGTGAAGAAACAAAACATAGTCAAATTAATACCCATGAAAAGTTGCATGACCATCTTGCACTTGACCATTCCATGACGATCCATGGTTGTGATTTTGTGCACCTATACACCATGCATGTGAACAACTTGGGAAATTTGCATGCCCATCCACCCAAACAGACTCCAATCAACATGAAGCTTTGAGAAAATAAAAAGACTATTAAAATTAATACTCTTGCAAAGCTGCATGCCCATCTAACATTTTACCATTCCATGATGGTCCATGGTTGTGATTTTTTACACCTATATACCATGCATGTGGGAAGCTTGTATGCCCATCTACCCTAACAGTTTTAATGGGCATGAAAATTTATGAGCAAAAAGGAAATTATTAAAGTTAAGATGATTGCAAATTTGAATTCCCCTTTGATACTTCACCATCCCATGATGGTCCAAGAATGGGATTGATTTGCACCTATGCAACATACATGGGTAAAAATTGGGAATTTCGCATGCCCATCCACTGAGAAGGTCACTGATGGACATGAAAGTTTGCAAGGAAACAAAGAATAGTCAAATAAATACCCATGAGAATTTGCATTTCCATATGACACTTGAACATTTCGTGAATCTCCAAATTTGCAATTTTTTTATAATTATGCACCATGCATGTGCACAAATTGGGAATTTTTGCATGCCCATCCATGCATGTGGTCTCCAATTAACATGGAAACTTGTGAGCCCAGGGGATTCACTCTTCATTAAAGGAGGACGTCACCTGCGTGCATGAACTTCAAGAAAACCCCTATTTAAGATCCATGTAGGATTATAAAACATCCCTATTTAAGCTTATAAGGTACAAGAAAAAGTCTAGTGTGCTCCCCCCCTTTCCTTAAACCTACGCCAAGACGGCTGTCCTATTTTGTCAAACAACAAGACTATAAGACGGCTATCATATTTTGTCAAACATCCATCTGTCATCCGCACACCCTCCGCGCACTTGTTACCATACATGGTTAGCATGGTGATTCTTGATTCAAGCCTAATAATGATGATAACAGCATTTGTTAAAGTTACATCTATCAAAATAGATGTTCTTGATTCATGCCTAATAGTGATGATAAGAGCACTCATTTGTTGGCATTACATCCATTTCATGCTAATCACCTACATCGACATGCTAACCAAGGCAACATTATACCATTTTGCATACGTATTGACTGTACATCTACAAAGAGTATACATATCCACCAATGTATTTCCATACGTAAAGCTCTTGAAATACTATCAAGATGTCTTTTCAAGTAAGCCTAGCCTCCTTCCTTGCCCAATACATATTCTCCAAGTATGTTGGAGGAACAGATACGAGGTATGATGATCCTTTTAATGGACAAGGCTATAAGTGGCATAGCCTGGGCATCCCTTAATCCCATCTCCTCTAATCCTCAATGGGAGCAATAAGTGTAGCTGGCCTTATCGAAGCTAGCTGCATATCATATGCATTACCTCCTTACAAAGGTGTAGCAGAAGCAATAACTAGATCTACAAGACAAGCCTCATCACCTCTAACATAGCCCCATATACTCTTACCAACTAACACATTATTCACCATAAAACTCCACATGGAATACTTGGTTCCATCCAATTTATCCTCCCAGGCCAAAACTTCAAACACGTCTCCCGAATTTAGATTTAGATTTTGATTCTGAACCATCTTAGATGTATGCATAAACTACCCACTGATTCACATGCTGTGAATGGTATTGCACCAACAAAATCACATTAACCAACTAGCCAATGCTTGGATAAACAATGCACAAACCTCACTGAACTTCCAATGCAAACCTGTACTTGCAAAACATGAACTAATTTGAATGTTGTATTGCCAAATACAGAGGTAAACAGCTCCAAATCCTTTCCCATAATTGGCAACAGTCTCAAAACCTGCTCAGAATAGTGTAGACAACAACTACATTCATTGTTATTGGGGCGGACAAGCTAGAAAGCTGTAGTAGACCCAATATATAGCGTATAAGAATGATTACACATTAACATAAACAAGGTTCTTCTCCCTTAAAAAACAAACACTAGAATGAGAAAGCTAAAAAGCATCTTGGATGTTTAATAGCAGCAAATATGAAGTTACACAAGAGTAATACCTGAACAATCCATGAATCTAAACCAAAATTTGATAGAGTAGAAAACATAAAATGCATCTTGAATGTTTACTAGAAAAACTAAAAATTAAACAAGAGTAACACCCAAACAATCCATGTCTATAATCTATAAGTTTAGCATTGACACATCTATGGGCATCTTCTCATAAATGCTGCATCATGCCACATAGCTTGCCAACAAATTTATCCTGCAAAACAAACATAAGCTCCCTGTCAAGTTACATGCTGCAAACCTAGGATCCCTATGTGATAAGAACGACTTCAAAATGGATAAACTTTACAAAAATTTAAAAAATAGAAGATGTCCCTTTTCTGCCCTGCACATATTCATTGAAAAGTTTGTAGTCATTCTCATCAAGATGGTATTTCTTTGTTTGTCGATCATAGTTGAGATTGGCCAAGGCTATTATAGATTCCAAATCAACACATTGGTTGTCAACAAGGTCATATGTGTAGGTCCTAGTTCCCTTTGCTTGTTGATACCATGACAAATGAATTTGAACATTCAAAGGCCTATCCAATAGATCAAAGGGGCCTCTTGTATCTTTTAGACAATTTCCAACCTTTCTCCTCATGCTTACCACCCTTCCAAGGTACCACATGCCATTTACAGCACCCTTACTAGTATTCCCAGCTTTTCCTTTTCCTCTTATCGTTTTGTTTGCATTTATTGATGTGTTTTCAAACAATACTGCACAATCAGATCCTATACCAAGATATGTTCCTGTATGAATCATTGCCTTCTTCTCTAAAGAAAAATACACTCCACTTTTCACCCTTGTTAATCTATCTTTAAATAGTGTGGGATTTCCATTCAATTGGCTGACAAGTGTGCTTTTAGAAATGGCTTTCCCATCCACTTTAACAAATGGTGATATTTCACTAGCCACCTTCTCCTTCTCATCAATTAGACAATCAATCACATGACGAAGCTCACTTTCACTAGTAATTTCCTCATCCAGATCACCTCGAACACCACTATCAAAGTGATTATCTTCATCTATAAGTAGAACATCATCCAATGATTCATCTTCATCCACATATTCAAGATTAGGGTTGAAGAGTTCTAAGAGATCTCCCTCCTCCCATGAGTCATTCCAAAAAGTTTCATCGCGCATACCAAGTGTCTCACTTATGGCCTTTGCTTCTAATAATCCCTCTTTCAATGCAGATACCATATGGTTGTCACTACTCACACAAGCATAGTCTCCCAAGTTGGCCAAAGGAGTGCCATTCTCCTTTTCCAAAGTAGCCCATATATTTTCTTGTTTAGAATGAGCTGCTGGAAATTTAAGAATTGAACCTGCTTGAAACTCTGCTATTCTATTAAGTGCTCCTGTACTACTCAGCAAATCAAAGCCATC
Organism: Dipteris shenzhenensis; assembly: GCF_047967505.1. Taxonomy (NCBI): domain Eukaryota; kingdom Viridiplantae; phylum Streptophyta; class Polypodiopsida; order Gleicheniales; family Dipteridaceae; genus Dipteris; species Dipteris shenzhenensis. The sequence goes on from NC_141597.1 coordinate 25,693,784, forward strand.
ATAGCATCTTTCATTCCGAACCATTTCACCGACCTTACTGAAAAAATTCTCACATGCATCCGATCCCGTGCAAGAAAGGGGTACGTGCAAGTGAGGATGCTTTTCCCTAAAGGTCTTTATCAAGAGAACCACAAAGTAACATGGCAATTGAATGTCAATGAATGTTTCTCTACTGATAAAGTTTTGCTTTAGGGAGTATGCATCATGTTTAGTGATCCACATGCGCCAAATCCTACATATAGAAAGAACCATGAGTATTAGCCACATAAACCTTGGAAATATGTTCAAAATCCTTTATTCATATATCACTAATAGCAATGGTAGCAACTTCTACATACCTAAAAAAGAAAGACACCTTTCTTGCAGCTTTCACACGACCATACAAGTCTAAGGTAGGTGATAAGAAAATATCAATGTAAGATGCTACTATTGATAAGTACATATGTGTGCCCAATGTAAGCAAGCTACTCTCTGTGAGCAAAGGAGGAATCTGTTAATTTCCCAATAGACTTGATGGAGAGAGAGCCAAAAGCCATATGACTAGCTACACCTAAAATCTCTATAAAAAAACAGAAATAGTGATTGAAAATAGAAGCTTGAAAATTTGCCTAATGGAGAGAGAGCCAAAAGACATATGACTAGCTACACCTAACATCTCTATAAAAAATCAGAAATAATGATTGAAAATAGAAGCATATGAGAAATACCTGATGGCTTTCATGATGCATTGGTAGTTTGCAAGGTGTCATTATCTCTAAGAAAACATTACAATAGAGCATAAGAAAAAATGTTCACTTGGAAAATACAAAGCTGATGGAAAACACAGCTAGAACATGTGAGTTTTACCTTTAGCAGAACATATCTAAACCACTTAGATCTCTTTGCTTCTTATCTATAATTGTCACCTTGGATGGGTGACCACCAGCCCTCTTCACTTGATTACTAGAATCAATGCCACTAGCCTTTGTGATATGTAGCTTGGATTTCATATGCTCAATCATGCATTGTCATAGAGATCCTGTCTTTGGAAATAGTGGTATCCACTTGTTATCTAGCATGCAGCTTATATAGACTTTTGATAGAGTGCTATAATCTCCAATAGTCTCTGTTACTAGTTGAAACACCACAGTACTCTCACTTGCAAAGGTTAAAACCTCCAACTTTGCTTCATTTACTTTTTCTTTTCCTAATTCCATAATGTCATCCAATGAACCAAGGCTATCTTTTCTATGGCTCTCTTGCTCACATAACCCAATAATCCTCATATGGGATGCTGAGTTGATGTGTGAGTGTGTGTAATTATACAAAGTGTCAGGACCCCCTTGACCATAAGAGCAATCACACTCCTCACACCAAATCTAAAACAATGCTTTACCATACTTGTCCTTTGACATGAGCTCAAATCTATCATGTCGGCCTTTTGCTCTTAACTTTTCTTTGGCTATCTTTATCTCCCTCTGCCATTTTTTGACCTCAGATGGTGTTGCAAGGTGACTCTTCAATCGATTCTACCACACGTAGTCGAATCATCCACCATATTGTACCTCTCACACCCGTGAGCAAGATCATGCATACATAAATTTGGAGACACTGTACACTTTGGCTGCATTTTATTGCTATGTCCAACTGAATCCACTTTTTGGCATTTGCCTTGTGTATCATATTCCATTTTCAATTGGATGGTTACTTCTGCAACATCAACTATCCATCTCTCCTCTTGCTTGGCCCCTATTGGAATTTTCCTAGATCCTCCCAAAAATATAAACTCATCTATGATGAGATTATCAAGGATGATCTCTTCTCTCAAGTCCTTGTAGGTACCACCGGTTTTAAGGTGAACATATCCCAACACATGATTTTCAGCCACACCCTCATCTAACACAATCACAATATCATGCCTCTCCATTCTCCTATAAAAGGGCTAGATAACAAAAAAGGTGCCCAACAAGATAATCTCAAATGGACAGCAAAACCTGTTGTAAAGTAAAGAAAATGAGGAAAAAATTATAGCAAAACCATCATTAACATGTTCAAAATGAAGGATGAAATGGACATAAAACCTAGAGCAAAGTATGGAAGAATCAAAGCTGCTTCAAGCCAACAATCTCCTTTTGAAGCTTACAGAACTAGTAACAAATTACAGCACCTGTAAACAAATTCCAACCAAAAACATGTGAGTTGAAGTAGAAACATAGGCCTTCTCAATGCATTATTTGCAGTAGCAACAAAACCTATTGTAAAGTAAAGGAAATGAGGAACAAATTAGAGCAAAATCATCATTAACATGTTCAAAATGAAGCATGAAATGGACATAAAACTGTTGACATGTATGGTGATATACAGCTACAAATGTGATTATGGAAGCGTGCAGACAAGGAGTACGATTCTCAAGCCCACCTTGTCAACCACACATAAGGCCAAGCAAGTTGATGAGAGCACACTAATAGCACCAAGTCCTAGCTGAAAGCTGGCTAGTTTGAACTAAAAAGATTGCAAATGAGTATGGAGTCATTGCCAGTTAATTGTGTAGAGAATGGGAATGCCCAAGGTGGTATATACAGCTAGTTGTGGCCATTTGAAGGTCTTCTAACATGCTTTTGAAAGGATTTTCCAGCTCTCTGGCAAGTCCCCTACTCTATTAGACGCAACAATAAATGGTAGGATTCGATGATCAGAGACTCCCAAAGATTGATACACTTGTACATACGAGTTCTACTTTGGGTCTCTGTGTTGAGTAGGTGCACGTAACATACTCAAAAACTTGAAATTCTCTCCCACAGTTAGGACACTACATTGCAAGACCGTACTAATCAGTTGATGCACCAAACCCAGCGGTACAAGCAAAACAACGCACGTCATTTTCAAGTAACTGCTACATTTATGATCAGTTCTACTGTACATATCAAGCAAAGCGAATTGGATATTGTTGAAAGAAAAAATCAAAATGAATATCGATGTTGACCAGGCAAACGAACTTAAAATAACGTTATCTAGCACCTTGTAGGGGTGATAAAAGGCAATCAACAACGTGAATATTTTTCGTGCTACGGAGACTCTCCCAAATTACGAAGAAGGTAGCCCAACTTACACGACCTGTTATCAGACTTCGTTCTGCAAACCAAGCTAATACCAAGAGGAAAAGCTGCGTGCCAATACATCCATTAGACTATACGATATAGCAATTTATTAAAAAACATCAAAATTTGTTATGTACATACATGTAACCAAGTAATAATTCAAATGTACACTTTGTGAGCTTCTCCTCAACCCAAGGACACACCTAAATGAAAATATTAGACGTGGATTAATGGGCCTCCAATGTTGTGCTAAAGTGATGCACACCCATTTGAGGACACGCTCCATAACTTTTTTTTGATTTCTTGAAAACTAAAGTGGATTAGAAATTTGGAATCCAAACTAGAGGGACTACTACATGGTGGTCTTAAAACATTAATAATTGTTGGTATTGGTATCTAGATTCATCCTAAAATGGAGGAAGTTGAAAATGTGAAATTTGTGCATGTGCAAAGATATTTTAATAAATCCAACACTGTTTACAATTTTGAATTGTTTCTTTTTCCATGCACTTGCTTGCTTTATGGCTCATAAGCATGCCAAAGGTCATTGCATTTCATAATACACAGCATCAAACCCGATAGTGTGTCCTTTGGCCTATTTCTATTTTGAAGCATTTGAGGCCGCATTGCACTTGTTTGGGATATCCAATTCTACTGATGTGTATCATTGGAGGGGGGAAACCAGCGGCTGAAAAATTTTCTACTCCTACGAATTTCAAATTTTCACACCTCCCACCCATCAAAACTTGGAAGATTAAGTACTTGTAACTTGCCCCCCCCCCCCACCTGCAACCAGCATAGACCTCGACGTGACCTTGTGCCATCTTTGCTTTGGCATTGTCGTCTTCCGGGTAAGTTGTCTTCTATTCCTTAATTGCCTCACAAGCTAGCTTCTCTCTGTTTTATCGTCTTTCACTAATCGTCGCCATGGCAACATGTAGCTCACCATGGCTTGCAAGAGAAGAAGATAGAGGCTGTGAGTTAGGAAAGCTAAAAAGCTTACTTAGGGCCCACAAGGAAGAGATTGCGGGTCAAGGAAAGAAATGGCACGATATCGAAACGGCAATGGAAGACACTTTTGCAACGTTTGCGAAGGGAGATACAATGAGAAGGAAGAAGACTCCTTGCAGAGCAGCAATAGGAAGTATTTGCAGATGCACGCATTTGATTTTTGCCATCAGAGCAAAGAACATGATTTGTGATGTCATGATTGGTGGTAGCATTTGAGGAAGCAACATCATGCCATTCAGGTGAATGCCAGTCTCGAGTCGTCACAAGCTTTAGCATGCACCCTAAAGTTCATAGAATGACAACTATACCTACACCTCGGGAGATGCACGCAGAGTGGAAGCAATGCTTGATCATCCCAATTCGAGTAGTCTATGGGCTTCAACAGAACATAAGAAAAGGAGAGACATCCTAAGTGCAAAATTCATTGCAATAGTGACAACGTTTTGGCACAAAAATATGAGAGTTTCTCCAAATAACAAGGACATCCAATAGAAAGTGGACAGGATGCAAGATGTTTGATGAGCACATCATACAAATGCTTGATACAATGTAGGTCAATGGTTGTTTATGATAGTTTACTTGTTTCATTTCTTGATACAATGTAGGTCAGTGATTGCCTAAACCAGCCCGACGGTTGTTTGTGATTGAGCTTTAAGATAGTTTACTAGGCTAGCTTGGACTTAATGTGATTGTTCTAAACTAGCCCGGTGGTTGGAATATCATGCAACCATGGCTAGTTTAGCTCAAACACGAGAACCAAGATGGCTTAAACTTAATGCGATTGTCCTAAACTAGCTCGGTGGTTGGAACATCATGCCACCATGGTTGGTTCAGCTCAAACACTAGTTATCTGATTGTCTTGAACCAGTGTGGTTGAATAGAAAGTAACATCAATATATTTCGCAATAGAACAACAAATATATTGTTATTTTAATAAAACCAATCTAGTGGTTGGAACATCATGCAACCATGGCTGGTTCAGCTCAAACACCAGTGGGGTTGAACATACATTAGTTGTTGACCAGTTCGATGGTTGAAAAAACTATGTTTCTTAGTAGTTAAATTAGTTAAAGTTGATTTCCTATTGTTCGGGTCATATACCACTTAGTTTCTAGACCGGGATGGCTTGGACTTAATGTGATTTTGTCCTAAGCCATCTCGGTCCTATTTCAAGTCAAATAGTAGTATTTGATTGAAATTGTGGTTGAATAGAAATAAAGAAAAGAAAAGCAATATATTGGTATAGAAATGAAAAGCAATATATTGTTGTTTTCTAATTGTGAAATTTAAAAATTAAAAGCAATACACTTGTTATTGTCTAATTGTGACTGTCGTGTTAAACCAGCCTAGTGGTTGAAATAGTGACTGTCCTAAACTAGGCCGGTGGTTGAAATTGTGACTGGTCGGTGGTTGAAATTGTGACCGTGTCTTAACCAGCCTAGTGGTTGAAATTGTGATTGTCCTAAATCAACACGGTGGTTGAAATTGTTATATATGAATGTATTAAACTAGTATAGGGATTGAAATTGTTTTGTTTTCCCATAGGTTGATTAGTTTAAATAGACCGCATTTTTGTAGATACTGTATCTTGTTTTGTTTTCCTCATAGTAGTGCAAAAAGGGGGCCTACATGTTGGGTTAGCAGACGGACTGTATCTCATTTCAATGGGGTAGAGGAGCTTTGAGCATTGGAAGCCATAGTATGTCAGGAAACTCAAAGACACAAATGTTTGTTGTTGCCAATTTGCCAAACACACATAGGCTTTGACCTGTGCAGGCAAGTTGTGAATGACTTGAGATCTAGTCGTTTTAGAGCACTACTCCATGGGGATTAATGCCCATGTCTTTTCGATGAATGTGCAGTATGTAGGCCACCTGGATCCTCATCATGTGTCACAAGAACGGCCACCTAGATCCTCATTCTATGTCCCAAACAACCACCACACTTCTTTTTGTAAATACCAAATGATACATTGACCCGGTGCTTGTTTTTAGTATATCCCAAACAACCACCGTGCTTGTTTTTAGTCATCTAATTGCACATCATGGGATCCAATTGCATTTTCCTTGGTTGCACACAAGGAAAATAGCTCCCACAAATAGGTTGGTTCCCTTTAGCTATTGTCAGATTTCAACCATCGGGCTGGTGAAATAAAATGCATTTGTTTATGGCATCCCTTTTAGGCTAGTTCTCTTTAACTATTGTCAAATTTCAACCATTGGGCTGTGACCACAAATCCACGAGTGACCACAAATCCTAAACAAATGAATTGCATGCCATTCATCTTGTAATAATAGAAGCAAACCACCATGCTGGTGGTAGTTAATATGCTAGTGTGCAACCAGCCAATTCATCTTGCAATAATAGAAGCAAACCACCATGATGGTGGCGGTTAATATCCTAGTGTGCAACCAACCAATTCATCTTGTAATAATAGAAGCAAACCACCATGTTGGGGGCAATTAATATCCTAGTGTGCAACCAACCACTGCACTAGCGAGCACTTATCCTGTACTACCGCCTTGTTATCCTAAAACGGATCGTATTGTTACAAAGTGCTATACTAAAATAGTCCCCTTTACACTGGTTCTCTTTATCTACTATCAGATTTCAGCCATTGGGCTAGTGACTACAAATTATCCTAAATGAATTGCAAGCCATAGAATCATACTGTATTATTGGAAAATGTCCATCAAATTATAAAGTCCAACTCAAGGAAACATTTTCAAATTATAAAGTCCAACTGAGTGAAGCAGTCATAAGATAATAGAACCTTCGAATCCAACTATATGTAGCATTTTTAAGTTATAAAGTCCAGCTGAGTGAAGCAGTCATAAAAGAGGTATCCAAGGATGGATAAATGGCAAATTATTAAAACTAAAGATATATAGAAAGGCCAAATGTATAGTCAACCCCTAAAGTTATATACCCGAGTAGTATACAACCAATTTTTACTCTTGTACGTTTTGAAAAGAGACCACCATCGTATCTAAGGATGGATAAATACAAAGACAATTTACTACTTTTTTTCCTTTTTTCAAAGAAGACAATTTACTACTTAACTCAAGTTCTATTGAAAAGCCGAATGTATTAGAGGGGTGGTTAGCCCTTCAAAAAGTCCCAGGTAATATATATCCAAGTTTCCAAGAGATCAACTCTAAGATATTTTAAGGACTTAATATTTATGCAAACACTCTAGGACAAGGGCTTGACACTTCGTACAGTGGGAGCCTTCAGCAACATACTTCACAAATTGTGGGTTCTTATAATATTGAAGGCCTTCCCACAGTTCCTCTTGCAATATGGCCTTGTTATGAATGACACTCTTGGAACTCTGTGTTCCTCCTCCAAGCAATCAATCTCATTTACGACAATCTTGGGTTGCCAAGGGACCCCTTGTGAAATGGCTTCATAAAGCTTAGGACAAGTGGCATAAAAAATGTCATTGCTACTATGGCTTTCCATCTCTATTCCTTTGATGTTCCTGCACTTGAGACCTATTGGGTTTTTAAACTTAGTTTGCTCTCTTGCTATCCAAGCTATAATTGTTCACATATTCTAAAGTAATAACAATGATTGTCCATGAGGGACCATCTAATTTACAAGATCAGATTGGCATTAACTCGGAATCAAGCTATAATAACAATGACTTTGCATGGGGGACCATCTAGTTCACAAGCTTAGATTAGCATTCAATCGGTTCATCATATTGTAATAACAATAGTTCTCATTCTTATGACTGAGAGCTATTGTTATTATAGTCTGATGAACCGACTCAATGCTAATCTGATGTCCTGTTTTGACCTTGCCTTTCTTCAAGGCAGTTGACTATAATAACAATGAATTTCCATGAGGGACCATCTAGTTCATAGGCTCAGATTAGGATTGACTCATAATCAGATTGTAATAACGATGACTTTGCATGAGGGACCATTTAATTTGCACACTCAGATTAGCATTAAGTTGGAGTTAGACTGTAAGAACATATCAGACTGTTAGAATTTTGGAATTTCTAGTTATAATGGCCATTGAATTATTATGTTATTGGTTCCAATGACCAATAAATTTTCCCATGGAAACCATCTAATCGCACATCATGGCTAGACGATGATGTATATGACCGCCTATGCTAGGCTAGGCTACCAACAAGCTGGGTGCATGTGACACCGCTCCTCCCCCCTCATCCCATTGAATTATTATGATCTTGGCTCCATCGATGACTGAGAAATTCTCCCATGGCAACCATGTAATTGCACGTTATGGCTAGATGATGATGTATATGACCTCCTATGCTAGGTTGGGCTACCAACAAGCTGGGTGTATATGCCATCACTCCTCCCCCCTCATCCCATTGAATTATTATGATCTTGGCTCCGATGATAGAGAAATTCTCCCATGGAATCCATCTAATCGAAGGTAATGACTAAACAATGATGTAAATGACCACCTATGCTAGGCTAGGCTACCAACCATCTTCAAGCGTATTGAAGCTTTCTTAGAGATACCGGCCATAGAGATTTGCAAGTTTTCACATCAAGTTCCTGCTCATATGTTGGAGAGAGATGAAGCACCAGGTATTCCAAGAGGGTGCTGGGAGTTAGATCCTGCTTCAGTGCCTATGGATCTTATTTTTCCAAGTGCTAATGCAGAAAAATCCAGATATAGGGGAAAATAATGGGAGGGTGGTAAGTCTAGCTATATAAAGGCCTTAAGGGTAGAGAAACAATTCACCGCACCCAGGAAAATCCCTCTCCTACCCCCTTCTACACTCTCCAAGCCCCCTTCCACCCCTCTAATGAATCCTCTCCTGCAATCTCGATGCCCCTTCATAATGTTGCCCAAAAAATGGGATCCATTTTTTGCCTTGGCTCTCCCTCCTGTAACACTCTACCAGCCATAGCTATGACCAAGCAAGTTGCAGGATGGGGAGCCAAGGGAAACGGGTATTAATGGGGGGATTGCAGAATGGATTTTAGGTCCATTGCATTTTATCTCGTTCTCAATTTTGAATGTCCATCATCATTGTTCCATTAGGAACTCGGAGAGAGCTCAACTTGGTGGAGATCTGCTCATAATTGAGCACAACCTTTGGCACAGGGGAAAGGAGAACTCAACTTGGTGGTTAGCTCCAACATTGTTCAGAGTGTCTTCAGACAAGTGAAAAACACAAAAACGTCTCCACTCCTGACAACAAGGTGCCAACAGTCGGAGTATAATCGAAAAGTAATCGGACTACAAAGCTATCATTAGATGTATAAAAAGAACAGAGAAAACCTTGCAAAGGTAGTATGTTTCTTGTATATTATGTTTTAGCAGAGAATACATCAACTCAACAACTCTCTTCAACAGGAGATGATACAAGGTTTATATAGCCTACCGAGATCAGTTTGACTATTGTAAGGCTACAATAAGTTTCAAAATGTAACAGTCATAGTCCAAAACATTATGTGGTGGATCAGGCCACTAAGGAGTGCTGTTAGGGACAATTACAACTATCCCTATAGTTACAAAATGATCCCACTACTTTGTTCTAGTAACTCCCTCTTACCAAAGGTGTATTTATTCTATCCCATGGTAAGTCTCCACGTGGGTGGAGGCTATGACTTCAACACCTGGCACTTTTGGTGGAGAGGCTTTTTTACAAGTGAACTAGAAAATACTCCTTCAAGTGAACCTCGAAGGTATGTGAAGGATTGAGGTCAATCATTGCTCCCCGGGTGACAATTGGATCTACAGTGTTGGTTTCCTCTTTCTTTCCTTGAGTCTCTTCTAATGCTACAGCTGATTCTGGCTCCTCATTTGTTCTGCTGGGGCTTGCACACATGGAATGGCTAGGGGTAGTCTTGACTTCAGTGCTAGCATAAGGTAGTACTGTTGTATGCTGAGCATCCTGTGTCATGAATTCTGCAGGCATATTGAAATTTAAAGGAGTTTCTTCTTTTTCTATTTCAAAGAGTGTGAGAGTGTCATCCAATGGCATCTGCTTGCTCTGGGCATCCTTTGTTCTTGCCCTTAGAGTCTCTAGCTCATAGTCCATGGCCTGATAGGCATATGCAGCTGATGCAAAAGCATCATATGGTCTCTTGGCAATAGTAAAGATTCTTCATTTCAAGTGATTCCACATCTCCTAGGATGTCTTGACCAGTTGATTCTTCAACTCAGTAAATTCATACTTACTAAGGAATATGCTCTCTACTTCGTCAGCCATTTCCCTAAGTTGTTGTTCTATATTTTGTAGTGCATGAATTTTTTGCTTTAATTATAAAGTATTTTCGATTTGAAGGTCACTGTGATTCGCTCCCATATGGTCGAGCTGGACAAAAAATTTATCCTTCATTTCTTGGAGCCAGCCTGTTACAGTAGGCATGTAGTCTTGTTGTACCTTAACCTAGGCTATTAGCTTTGCAATATGTTTATTCTACTGCTCCTTAGACTTTGCATATTCTTTCTCAAGTGTTGCAAGTTTGGCCTATGCTGCTACATTTCAGACTGTTAGAGCATGAATTAATCTACTGCTTCTTTGTATTTCTGCAGCTGTTGGACCTGTTGCTGTAGCTTTGCTTGTTTGTTCTTTTGGTGTTCAAAGTACTGTTGGAGTACAAGCAGGGCGTGGTATGCTTGACACTTCTGCCAATGCTTGTGTTTCCTTGATAGGAGTTTCCTCAAGTCTAGCTTCTGGATTGGAGACAAATTTTCAAATGGGGTCATGGGGGGGGTGAGTTGAGGAATAACTGGGCCACGTCATCCTCGGGCTTTAGCCATGTTTCCTTTGGCATCATCGCTTTAGCTCATTGATTGAGCTTGATCTTTTTGGTTGATTGTTGTTCTGCTTACTGAGGAGGCATCTACTCCTTGGCTAGTGGCATGTCCCAAAGTGTGTCTGCTAAGGACTTACCATATACCGCTTACAATGCTTCATCTTGAAAATACTGTGCCTCTTGCAAGTCTTACACTATTGCATCCTTCAATTGGTCGGATTCTTTGCTGTCCTGTAGCTCTGTTCTCTCATGCATTTGTGTTATTGCATAACCATGTGGGTTAGTAGTAGTGACCAAGAGGGGTGTGCGAGGGTAGGTTAGCCACAAGGGTTGGCGGTTCGGATCTCGAAGCATTTGGGTCTTCAATGGCCACTTCCCTAACCATCAGACGATTCTGTGCACATGCTATTACTAGCATTCCGATGTCATTCTGTACCTCTTCTGTACACAATTGTTGTGCGAGCTATTGCTCTAGAATACAGTGATCTTCGGTGTCTGTCTGTATTACCTTCTCTGTATTCCATTCTTGTGGATGTTATGCATATCGTTTATCTTTGTCTCCCATAGCGTTTGCATGTATTTATGGTGCTACACATTGGTGATCACGATGCGCATTCTTACCATCACGCAAGGAATTCACGATCTGGCAATTGATTGCTTTTCGGCAAAGTGTTTTATGGTGTACTCATGTCATCCACTCCTTGCCATCATTGTGGAGGCACTTCACATGGAGGTTTGCATGCAGCTGCACTCACTCCAAAGGAGATTCGGGAGGAGATTGCTACGGTAAGGAGGTACATCATTGGATTTCAAGATGAACTCCATCAGATGCGATCCGACCCCCAGCACCCTGCTTATGGTTGAGCGAGTGCATAAATCCTAGTGAAGAACCTCATTTGATGGTCGTGGCGGCAAATTCTACGTTGTTATCTTCCCAGTAGGCATGCATGTGCACACGCTCGCAAGGACATCCTGATCCCTTGACACCAACGACATGGTTGTGACGGCATAACAGTGATCCCAAGCATGGAGACATCAGTCCGCAAGAAGCTCCGGGAGGGGTCGATTGGCATTAGAGTCCACCTGCTCAGTCAATTTCACCACCAAGCCTACGGGTGCGAGTCTCGCTTGATGCATGCTAGGTGCTGAGTGCATCTTCATCTCCAACTACGGTTTCGACGGCTTCTCGCAATCTCTTCAGTCAAGGAAGGCCGTGTGGAGGAGCACGAAATGTGATGGCTATGGTAGGCCACGTCAAGTATGCCAGGTTTGCGAGGTGAAAGTTGGACGACCCCGATGGACATGTCCAACAGTTTGAGAAGGTGTATGAAATCAACAATCTGGGACCTGTGGTACCGCTCCGACAGGAGGCGGTTTTTGAGTCAACTTTAGCGGGCAAGGTGACACATTAGTTGGCAGAGTACACAGTGAACCATTTTGCCACATATGATGTGGCCCGTGATGCATTCTTGAGACGGTTTCATCGAGAAAAAATGATTCTGCAAACTCTAGATAGATTGCACTGCTTGGAGCAGGGAGATCAGGATGTGGAAGGTTATGTATCCAAATTCAACTTACTCATGCAACGTGTGCCTACGGGGCAACGGCCTGCTCAGGAGGTACTCAATGACTACTTCATTTCGAGGCTATCAGGGGATCTACAAGCAGTGTTGGCCATAGTGGATCGGATATAGATAATGCTCGAGGCGGGGTCAGGGCGCAAGTAGTGCAGGTGGGGGATTCGCTGCACGAGAGGACATCCAAGAACCTCAAATCCACAAAGAGTAAATCCAAAAAGAAGAGGCCAAAATCTAAGAAGTCAAATGATAGTAATGAAGACACAGATGTGACCAACTCGTATAGAAGCTCTAAAGGTACCAGTTTGGAGGAATCTGACTTGGAAGCGGAGACAAAGACCTAGAGAGCCTCTAAAGGGGGTAAGGGCACGCCAGTGGCTTCTAGAGAAGGATCAGTACCTAAAGGCTTGAAGGGTATATGGTGCACTCACTGTCGTAATCCTAGTCACTCTGCAGTCGAGTGTGCTCTTAACACGAATTGGTGTGCAATTTGATTGACTAATACACACAACATAGTGGGATGCCACTATAATGGGCACGGCCAAAGAGCGGTTAGCAGCATCTTTTGTGTAAGAAGAGCTGTAGCAATAAGTGTTTCAGCCGCAGCAATAGACGTTCCAACGAGGTGGAGGTGGTGGTGGCTGTGGATGTGGATGCGGAGGTGGGGGTCGTGGTCAAAATTGATCGAAAACATGTCTGTTTTGCTTGGGCAAAGGCCATTGGCAAAACAAATGCCTGGAGGCTCAGGAATGGGACCGGCAACGTGCAGAGCGGCAAAAGATGTTCGGGAAAATTCCCAGCACTTTGATGGTACACACTGTTGATGATGATCCACTGGTGTGCCTAGAGATTAGTATCATCACCAGTGCTGGTACCAAGCTGCGAGGACTGACTCCCAAGAACGGCGACAAGTACTGGATTGGCTAGCCCAAGAACACGTCCGATGCCAAGTCTGCAAGTTGGTGACGAAGGAGCCACCATTGATGCCACTAGCAGAGTCCACAACTACACCCAGTGAAGCATGTAAGGTGCAATTTGTGGAACCAATTGGCCAATGAGAGGCAGAGACCTAAGCCAAGTTCAAGCTACACTTACCAGGGAATGGAAGGCGGTCGAAGCAACTCCATTGTTGGTCGCAAACCAAGCCAAGAGGCGGGGCAAATTCTCCGCAAAGGGAGCCGGGGTTGGAGTGCATTCTGGAGGCACTGATCCAGATTTCATTGGGAAGATTGCTTAACTTGGTTCCATGATTCCACCGGCAATTGTTGCATTCCCTGCACACGGAGTCTGAACCAGAAGAGGTGAAGCTATTTCAAGCTGATTCATGCTAGCTCTGGCAGTCCCTCTGACTGACTGAGATGAGAATTCTAGTTATATCCGCAAAGGCACAAGGATGGACTTTTGCTCAGGTGCTCGTAGATGGCGGTTCGGGGGTCAATATCATCACTTTGAAGACTTGCCAAGAAATGGGATGGATGTCTTGAGAGCTGGTGCCAACTCAACATTTGCATCAGTACCAAATCCAACCATTGTAGCCACAATGTATTTTTTTGACCTGTTGATCATTTTATTAAGGGATTTGCCAATCCACGCCTTGCCAGCAGAGGAGCACCACCAGCGGTTGCAAGCAGAAATCATATTCAATATGAATGAGGGTCCTTCATTCCCCCAAGTCATGCAAAACTACGTCCATGTTTGAAATCTTCATGGACATCACATCCAGACATTTGGAGATATGTTCGAGACACATTTCTGGAAGCCTCTCCATCCCCTTTGCCGCAACTCTCATAGGACGTTCGCCCACTACTACATCATGAGCAACACCGTCAAGTCTGACATCATGCACCGGATACTGGATTGTGAACAAGAAGGAGGCATGTTAATAGCCATTGACCATGTTAACAGATCTGGCCTATCCAAACCCTACGGGTTTTGAACCACAAATGGCTCCGTTTTGAAGTAGTTATCGTGATCCTGAATTGGCCAAGATAACACAAGGGCCATTTTGATCCCTTGTATGGATGACACAAGAGCCATTTTGAGATAGAGGAGTGTGGAAAGGAGTAGCATATACCTTGGTGCTAAATGGGCCCAATTGGTTGTAGAGAGAGAGAGAGAGAGAGAGAGAGAGAGCTATACATGGAATAGGGTTGGCCCTCCCTTCAAAAGGTGACTAGTATAAAAGGGGAAATGTTTGACTTTGGTCTTCATTGTGTACTTTCAAGGAATAGAATAGAAGCTCTCCTTTTTCTCACTCTCTTTCATTGAGTTTCCTTGTTCTTCCTTGTGAGTTGCCTTATGATTGCCACATCCCCTTACTCCCATCTCCCTCCCTCATGCTCTCTTCCCCGTCTCCCCTCTCCTCCCTTTTCCTCATGGAATCACTTGCACACGATTCGGTAGATGTCGCTTGGGTGACACAAGTAGCCCATTTGTGCTTATGGAGCTCCCACAAGGATTTGTTCAAGAATAGAGGCTTTGATGGAATTCCTCAAGATCCCCACGACATGTGTCACTGCTGGAGACTATACAATGTGCGACAAGCATGGATTTGGGTGAGACAGGAACTTCGCTCGCACATGGCTCCTTCAAGCCATTTTTTCTCATAACTTTTTTAGGGAGGGTCTTTTTGAAGAAAAGGCCATCTCAGCCTATGTGCATGCAGAAGTGCATATGGGCCAAACGATGATGCTGTTTGGCCCATATGCATGCCCTTGCACGCATAGGGCCAAGATGGATGCGTCAATTTTACGAGCAAAAACCTATGAGCAGGTTTATCCGAGCGTGTTTTTCAAGAGATTTTTAAAAATGTTTTTCTTTAGGAAACATGGTTTTTACACTTTTATTTTCACTAGAACTAGATCCCTTTATCATAAAAATACACAGACTAGTCACTCATTCATTTTTACACAACATAATTTTCTTATTTAGAGACATCCCTTTGTACCCCTATTATTACCTTAAAAAAGTGTTGATTCCTTTAAGAAACATTCCTCATAATCACTCTCAATGTAATAATACTATGCATATATAATTACTTATTAACACATTTATATCATATGGCAATATCTTTTTAGTGTTTTTATAGCATATTTATGGACATGTTTCTAAAGAAGTTTAAATTACTATAAATAAGTATTAACATGGGCTTATATATCACTCTCATAAAATACATGTAATATTTAATACTATATATGAAAGATTTTCCAAAATATAACACCGTAGATGTGCTCAAATGGGGTGTTCCGATCAATTTGAGTGGTTGAATGACTATATTTGGACATTGGATATGAAAGTTATGTCACTTTTAAAAGTGTTGTCCAAGGTAGTTTCGCCAGCGAAACTACCTTGGGAGACTTGCTTCAAAGGGGTTTCGCTGGCGAAACTACCTGGATGGCTTACTTCAATGAGTTTTCTTTGAAGAAACTCTTTCATGAAGATAGGTTGAGAGAGGGTTTTCAATGTCACCCCCTATTAAGTAAAAGTTGTAAGAAGGATCATAAGGGAATTTTCATAGAGAAGTCTACTCTACATGTGGGTTTCTTCAAAAGCCATCCCATTATGCTCTCACCATTCCTACAGATTCACCTAAAGATTTTTGTATAAAATAGGCATTGCTATAATACTTTGCATATTTCTAAGTGAAACTATGTTTTCTTCTGATCGATTTTTGCCATATTTATGCATAGTTGGAAGCTTTTTTTTTCCTTCGCTCGGACGCTCGGAAGATTTCGCTCAGAAAATGCTCGTCCTCGGCCAAGATGGCCTTTTCTTCCTTTTCTACTTGGCTATTGATTCACATCATGGGTAGTTATTTCAGGAAAAAAAAAAAGCTTTTTGGGGCGATTGTTAGTTTTTTGGGGTGATGTGTGAAAACATGTGTGCCTCAGGATCTATGGAGCACTCTAAGGTGGATGGAACATATGTGGAAACATGATGAAAAGAATGCTCATGACATGTACCTCAAGTCAATTAGGTTCCAAAAAGGATTAGCTTGGACTCATAAATAGAATCGAGTGGATGTGCATGATAGGCCTCTTATATAGAGAGTGCCCTTAGAATAGTCAACAATACATGATAGGCCTCTTATATAGAGAGTGCCCTTAGAATAGTCAACACTTGTGAGGTCCTCTGATCCACATCTCTCCTTGTGGATATCCTCGATCCACATCTCCACATCATGTAGTACACATCCTAGGGTGGCTACTTTAATTCTTTCCTATACCATACCTTAGCCTTTAATCTATGTGCTCATGGCACCATATCTCAACACCTCCCCTTGGTGCCATGATCCATTGGCTACTGCAAGGTGGTCAGATGTGACTTTTACATGTCAATACCTCCCCTGGGTGCTTTCATAGCTACTCTCAAGTGGTCAGGCTTGATTTACAAAGATGTGGGCTAAACGTGGCAAGGATGTTTCTTCTAATACATGTTGTCGATGGCATTCTCTTCTTTGCTTGATCTAGCTTGATGCATGATGCTTTTTTCTTCCATATGCCTTAATGCTTTATGTGTGGATGCCATGGTCATCTCATGCACTTGTGCTTCCGGCATGCTTTTTGCATTCATGGGTCGCTTTCCCATTTGTTGCAAAGGTCTTACCAATTGATTTCTTTCAATATTGGCAGTGTCTAATTGTGTACAATGATTCTGATCCCACAAGCATGTAGAGCTCGAAAAGACTATCACTTTTCCTTTTTGGAGCGTGTGCAAATTCCTCCTAGATTGCAAGTTACGCCTTGTCAAAGTTTTGATCGAGAAATGGCCCTTGATGATGTGGCATAGGGATTCATATGCAGAATTCAAACTGTGCTTAATAGGGGCTTATGTGCTTGAGTTGTCAGTTTGACATGGATTGCCACGTGGCATAAACTAGAGCATTGACCAAACCAATCCAACCCAGGGTTACTTGAACTAACCCAGGTCAAAAGCCTTTCTTGCCATGTGTCAATTTTTAAACCAATCACCAAAGTTTGAAGGTCTTGTGAAGGTTTTTGCTGAAGGTTGGCGATGGCGACGGAGGAAGCGGTGGCATCGTGGGAGTGTAGATGGTGCGTTGTTTGTATTGGAGGAGGCTCACTGGAGCTCATTGAAGAGGCTGATTGGAGTAGAGAGTCGTGGGCAAGGCTTGGAGCGGAGGAGCTTTGGTATGGTTGGCTCGTTTGGAGGCGGCGGAGGTGCTCTACAGAGCTATCACACCCTTCATCGGTGGTTGTTAGCCTTGGATGGAGGCCGGGGAGCTGACTGGAGAGCCTTAAAGCTTGGAGGGAGGTGTCGATGCATGCAGGTCACTCGTGGTGTTGATGTCTGTTGTAGAGCCACCGTTTGGCTATGGAGCATGGGCGCTCATTGATGCTACTGGAGAAGCTTTCGTTGATGGAGAAGCTAGTTGAGCCGCTCTTGCTGGAGACCGTTGGAGAAGGCTATGCTTTGCTGCTGGTGCACAGTCGTCTAGGTGCTAGCTAGGAGCTCACGGGAGCTCGCATGTAGCCGGTAGCTGTCTGAGAAGATCGTTGAGTCGAGGCAAGGGGCTGGCTTGCGTTTGCAGAGGTTGCCTATCCGTGAAGTTGTAGGAAGGAGGTGGTTAGTCATAGGTGCTTGAAGGAGGCCGGCTGTGAGGCGGGATCTACAGCCCGTGAGCCATAGATGGGTCGCAGTCGTCCGTTAGCTTATGCAAGGCTGGAGTTGGGAGCTGTAGAGTCGGCTGAGAGGCGGC
Organism: Dipteris shenzhenensis; assembly: GCF_047967505.1. NCBI lineage: Eukaryota > Viridiplantae > Streptophyta > Polypodiopsida > Gleicheniales > Dipteridaceae > Dipteris > Dipteris shenzhenensis. The sequence goes on from NC_141597.1 coordinate 25,711,926, forward strand.
TTGCATGGGCCGAAGATGGCACAGCTGCATCTTTATGAGTCAAAGCCTTAGTTACTGGAGGCATCGAAGCCCTTGGAGGTTTGCTTGGTGGTTGCCAGCCAAAGCTTTGTTTGGAACATTAGAGCTACATGCAGGTCGAAGAAGCTAGTAGGCACTTTGGTGGAGTCGTTGAAGAAGCACCTACATGTGGATCGCTAATCAGCTCTGTGTGGCTTTCAATCAAGAATGATGTTCTCTCTCTCTCAAGACTAGAAGCGAGAAACTCTCGTGACCTAAAACTAATCTAGGAAAGGGAGCAATCCTAGTGAACTACTAATGAGCTAAACTGGGAGAGCTAAACCTATGCTTTGATACCATGTGAAAGCATGTGTGCCTTAGGATCTATGGAGCACTCTAAGGTAGATGGAACCTATGCGGAGACATGATGAAAATGGGGGTCCAATGGGAGAGGGGGAGTAATCAGAGCCAATGGGAGAGGGGAGAAATGAAAAGCCATTAGGAGAGAGGGGAGGAATGGAAAGCCAATAGGAGAGGAGGAGGAAAACCTAATTTTTCTTATATATAGTCTTCCTTCCTCATTCATTCTCCCCTCATTTCATTCATTCAAGCAAGAAAGCAAGAAAGCAAGGACGAGCAAGAAAGCAAGGAAGGAAGAGCAAGAAAGCAAGAAAGAGCAAACTTACAAACTTTTTCCAGGTACTTGTAAATTTTTTTGATTAATTCTTTATCTAGATTTTTTTTTTAAATTTGAAGAGAGAGAAAGAAAGAAAGAGAGAGAGAAAAAGTTAGAGAGAAGGAGAGAACCCTTGGAGGCCACGGCCTCCTCCCTCCAAGAGGAAGAGGGAAGTGGAGGGGGATGACAGGGAGGAAAGGAGGGAGGGAGGAGCGACGAAAGAGGGGAGGGAGGGAGGGAGAGAGGGAGAGAGGGAGGGAGGAGCGGAGGTAGGGGGAGAGAGGGAGGGACGTAGGAGGAGGGAGGAAGAGGGAGGGAGGAGCGGGGGCATAGGGGAGGCGAGAGGCAAGAGGGAGGGGAGGGAGGGGAGGGAGGAGGGAGGGGAGGGAGGCAGGAGGGAGGGAGGGGAGGGAGGGGAGGGAGGCGGGAGGGGGGGATCTTGGCAGCCGCGGCGACCACCAGGGGGAGGGAGGGGAGGGAGTGGGGGGCGGCGGGGTAGGGGGGAGCGGGGGCGGCAGTGTAGGGGGAGGCAAGAGGTAGGAGGGGGGGTGGTCATGGCAGCCACAGCCGCCAGGGGGAGGCGAACGGGAGGGGGGGGAGGCGAGAGGCGGGACTCATAAACAGAATAGGTTCCAAGATAGATTAGCTTAGACTCATAAACAGAATCGTGAGTAAATGTACCTCAAGTCAATTAGGTTCCAAGATAGATTAGCTTAGACTCATAAACAGAATCTTGAGTAAATGTGCATTTCTTCTTCTCAACAATACATGATAGGCCTCTTATATAGAGAGTGCCCTTAGAATAGTCAACACTTGTGGGATCCTCTGATCCACATCTCTCCTTGTGGATATCCTCGATCCACATCTCCACGTCATGTAGTCCACATCCTAGGGTGGCTACTTTAATTCTTTCCTATACCATACCTTAGCCTTTAATTGGCTACTTTAATTCTTTCCTATACCATACCTTAGCCTTTAATCTATGTGCTCATGGCACCATATCTCAACATGATGCTCATGGAAAACCACTGCCCCAAAAAAATTTCAGAAAAGAACATTTCATGCCAAGTACCATGTGTAGGTAGAGAATTTGATCAATACTACAGTAATCCAAATTTGGAAAATTTAGGACAATGACTAATTTCACAGTGAAATTGCATAGGACCATATGACCATTCTATAAAAAACTTTTGATTAGATGTTCCCAAGAAAGGTTGAAAAGAAAAAAATAATTATTTGATCAAGAATTAGGTTAGTGCTTTTTTTTTTTCTTTCTTTATCACCAATTCTCCCACTCATCCACAAATCCTACCCATGTAGTGTACAGCGCGTGCGCACACACACACACACACACACAAACTTTGTTGTTGGTTTCTCAATCTTGTTTTAAGTGGTAGTAAAGATACTACAGTACAATATTACAATAGTTTTCCAAATTAATTAACACAATTGAACCCATACCCATACCCATAAAATCCACCTATATAGACACCCATACACATACACATACACATACAATGCAAACTTCAATATGTAAGGTACTTATTTCACTTCTCATTGGCAAGATATTGGCAATATGGTGAGGAGAAGAACAAGGATTTACATTGAAACGTAGTGTAATGCATTAAAAAAATGTCAATCTTATAGTATAGGGGGAGAGAAGGATCAATCCCAAACCTTTGCATGCAACCACAATACAACATATGGAGGGGAAATACAACTTACTCCCAAATATTTCAAGAAAACACTCTTTGCTGACACTATAGATAAACACTAACGTGGGACAGGTACTCAATCCCTGCCCTCACAACAAAACATAAAGACTAGAAAAAATAGCATTTCTTAAAAGTTATATGTTGGGCTCTTGATAAGGTATATCTGCTTGACATCCTCCAAAAGCTCCAGCGATGATGACGCTTTCTCCAACAGGAGCTAGGAAACCCTGAAGGAGCCAGTCAATCCTATAACCTACATCAATCAAGGGAGCAAGCTAGAAGTTGCTAGTGACACAAACATGAAAAGTTTAATCCTCAAAGAAGCCTTCCCAACAAGCATAAGAAATGGCATCAACAATAGGAGAAAAACTAGGAGAAGAAGATGGCAACAAGCATCAACAAGGAGAAGAAGGACTTAGGGGTTGGGAAGTGATTTGGATACATAGGAATGGTTTGGGGGAAGTTTTGGAAGGCTTTCAGAGCGTTTTTGGCACTTTTGGAAAAATTCAAATTTTGTAGGGAAAGGGTGGCCACGTGAGATAGTCTTAGGGGTTGGAAAGTGATTTGGGTGCATAGGATTGGTTTGGGAAAAGGTTTGGAAGGGTTTTAGAGCATTTTGAACACTTTTCAAAGTTTTGAAATTCATAGGGGGGAAGGTGTGCACGAGACTTTTTTGGGAATATGGACCACTTGGGTGAGTAAAGAGGGGTACGTGGGGGCCCCCCCCTCCAAGTGGGAGAGGGAGGTGGAATTTTTGAGGCACGGTTAGAGACCACCAAATCCTAGGAAGATGTACTTTTTGGACTCACATGGGGGTGATGGGACCGTTATTATGCCTTTTTAGTCCTTAATCCATTTTCGTAATCCACTCCTTATGAGGCCCTTTTTGAGTCCAAAATTCCCCGAAGAAAATGATTCGAAGTTTTGGGAACCTTGACCTTTTGTGCTGAATTAGGAGATAAAAATTGAGTGTTGAGTGGTTTTTAGTATCCTTCTCAGTTTTTGGAATCGTTCTTGGGATTGTTATAAAGGTCCTCCACTAGTGGATGACCTAGAAGAAAGTAAAAAATGTCCCTCCTGGAAGTGTGATCCAAATCAGTAGCCAAGGTGTTGAAATGTTTGACAACATCATTTGTTATCTCTCTTTTCTTCATGTCATTGCAACCAACATTGTTACGCTCCATCTCCCCCTTCCTACGTCGCTCTTTCCTCCTAGAAGACTCATAATGTCTTATGATGGCTATCACATTGAGAGAACCAACTCCATGTTATGTGGAGTTTGAGATATCATGTACTACATTGCAAGACTCTAGTGTACTATGATGGCACATACATTCCATAGGAACGTACGATTGCATAGATGCATCTACTCTTTAAAAATCCTCAAAGCATGGCCTAGTCATTTGCAAAGCTTTCCATGTGTGTGCAGCTTCAATGGAGTAGCATCTAAGGAGAGGGGAGAGACAATGAGAGAGATCATGACAGGAGAGCTCATGAAAGAGGGAACACGATAGGAGGAGGGGGGAGAGAGAGAGAGAGAGAGAGAGAGACATACACACATGCGCGTGCGCACGCGTACACACACAGAATAGCGAGAGAGTTTGAGAGAGCATGACTAGGACTCAGTGAGGCAGAGAAAGAAGAGAATGGATGTGTGAGAGAAAGAACTAAGGAAGTGGGAGTAGAATTCAAAGAAATTGGCAATTAGCTATAAGTTTAACTAACATTTAACTACCATTAACCAACTACCCAGTCCCCATGATTGCCTACTTGTTGCCAATAACCAAGTGCCCAATCAACATGATTGCTTGCTTCAACCAGGATCATTTGGGCTCCTTTTCTGGCATTAAGCACCTCATTCCTAGACACTGCTATTTGGTCCACCTAACACTACATCTACCCTTTAGAGTTACATAAATATTAACCATTTTCAAATTTGCTAATAAAATAATCTTAAATTTTAGGCCTCTTTTTTGCATTCCTTTTTTCCATAATGATATTGTGCTATACTCTTTTAAATTTTGATGAAAGAGTTTTAATTTTTTGCCTAAAAAAGGAATACTCCATATAATTCTCATTTGTGCGATGTTACCTACTTTATACACAATATTGTTGTCCTTAAATCATATCCCAAATCATACACCTATTTCAAATTTGAGCATGTATACTATCCTTCCATCCACCTATTTATCATCAATGAGTCATTTTAAAATCATCTATTGTCTCAAGATCCCTTTGTTTAAGGTCTCGTGAGAACCTTCTAAAAACTTGATTAATATTCTCATGTGTATGTCCAATGTACAAGAATCCTATTTCAATCTCATTTTGACAAATTCATTTACTCCTCTATTAATATGCACAAGGGAAACATTGGATCTTTGCTTAGACAAACTAATAACCTCATCAAGCACAACATCTTTAGACTAAAAGCTCATCAAACACCACTTCTTCCATTATAAAAGCTACATGGCACTTGAAAAGGGGCATTGCTTTTTCTTGAGTACATGAATGTTTTTCCTTAGATAATTTTACAAAATGTTTATATTTTTGTTTCCATATAAGGTAAATTTCAACAATACTATGAAATCTTGTGAAGGGTTTAAGTATTTAAATTAACCATTTGAATGCAAGTGCAAATCATGCAACTCATATTGGCAATTTGACTACCTATCAAAGAGGGGAGAGGATCACCTAGGGAAGGAATGTTATTCCCCCTAATAACCTTGAATTATACAATCCAACTTTTATTCAATCCAACGTACCTTGTTTAGGCTAGGTTTAAAAAAGCCAATGTTGTCTATGCAATGATTGTAGAGAAGACATGTAGGTCTCTTGTACAACTGAAATGTCAGTGGATTATGCTGTTTATCTGGGGGACTAAAAGTGCATTACCTAACCCTATGCTAATGCTATGGGCTAAATGTATTAATACCACAAAAATAATTATTTTATAGGTACACACTATGTTTAACATCCCTCCCATGCATACATATCAACTTGGATACAAAGCACTCAAACATCACACAAACATTTCACTAACCTTATCCAGTCCACATATTAAGTGAAGTATCAACCAAGCGTTAATATTAGCACCATTCATACCACCATGCATAACAAATGAATGAATAAATTTATCATTCAAATAACTTCAATTATACATATTCTACATGTCAAAGATAGTTTTAAATGGACTCATTAGAGGAGGCCTTACATGGGTTTGACACTTGTCATAAGCCCAATGAGATATATTCTAGATATATCCAACATAATCAATAAAATATAAGCCACATGCCACTTGCACACCTTTTGATCAATACTAGCAATTTAATTTTTGACTGACATAAAGATCTAGTTTGGATGTAACTCTAACATTAAATAAAGTAAATTATTTTCCAAGAGGACTCATAGCAAGTGGTGTGGGAGCATTTGAAAACATTGACCATAAATTTGGAATAAAAGTTACAACCCTTATTTTATATTTATCATGTAGGAGACCCATTTTTGTCACCTTCACCTCAAAGGTAGTACCCAAAATTTTCCTAAGATTCCCCTAGTTATCTTTGCACATAAATGAAAAGAAAGAAGACGATCTAAATGCAACCAATAGGTTACATTACCTCAATCAAATGGCTGAGATATTAATGCACATACAGATTTGTAACAATTATTTACAAGTACAAATTTTTGATAAGACACTAGTACTTCCATTCAAAGTGACAATATGAACAACTAAGTGAAGTAAACATGAGGCTTGTCCTTCAATGAGGGTGGTATGATCTATCACGTTGGTAGGGACCTCAAGGAATGAAAGAGAGGAAGATTGGAGAATGTACACAATATAGACATAGAAGCAAGTTTGACAAAGGGAAGCCATATACCAGATTAGGCTAGGAGGCTCTAGAAATCAAGGCAACTACAAAGTTGGAAACTTAATAACAAACATACACAGTAAGGCGACATGTTATTAGAGCATAAGTTGAGCTTTGGCTAGAGAAGATGCATGTCAAGCTAAAGCATGAAGGAGAAGCACATGATACAGAGAGCAACAAGAGGTGGGGAATACAGAGAGGGATGTGAGGATAGAGGCCAATGTGTGCATGGATGTGTGGAAACATGTGTGTGTGTGTGTGTGTGAGAGAGAGAAAGACAGAGAGAGAGAGTGTGCGGGTGAATGCATGCACGTGTGCAACGCGCTAAGTAGACACGTGTGTACATGCATGGTATCTGCCCTCACACGTGTGTGTCCATAGTGATCATGCTCTAGAAATCAAGGCAACTACAAAGTTGGAAACTTAATAAAGAGAGATCAAACATACACAGTAAGGCGACATGTTATTAGAGCATAAGTTGAGCTTTGGCTAGAGAAGATGCATGTCAAGCTAAAGCATGAAGGAGAAGCACATGATACAGAGAGCAACAAGAGGTGGGGAATACAGAGGGGGATGTGAGGATAGAGGCCAATGTGTGCATGGATGTGTGGAAACATGTGTGTGTGTGTGTGTGTGAGAGAGAGAGACAGAGAGAGAGAGAGAGTGTGTGCGGGTGAATGCATGCACGTGTGCAACGCGCTAAGTAGACACGTGTGTACATGCATGGTATCTGCCCTCACACGTGTGTGTCCATAGTGATCATGCCTCAGATTTCAAAGTGGACATCTCTGTGAGTTGGACCTGCTCTGAAGATGAGGAAGCAGCAGCACCATCGCCATTGAGCTTGCTGACCTTGGCTATGGCGCCGCTCATCCATGTGCCCCCAGCTGCTACATACCTGTTCTTGGCTACCGCAGAGCCAGCATTCGTTACCCCCTGCTGTGCCGTCGCCAACGCAGACATGGCCATTTGCCCGATCTGCAATCTCTCATTCAGTGCCAGTACCTGCTTGTATCCCTCTGCCAGCCGTGCCCTTGATTTGCTGATCGTGGACGACACCCTTGACTGCATCGTCGTGTCATTGGTCGCTGTCGCCGTCGCTGCTGCTTGATCTGTTCCTGTTGTCGTTGATCGCATCCTGCGCTTCTCGTCGAAGGATTTGGCCTTGTTCAATGCGTCCTTCCCCAGCAAGTACCCTTTGCTTAGCATGTTTGTCACCATGTCCTGTGCCTTGATGAATGGTCGTGGCCGCGAGCTTGAAGAGGTGATTTCCGTCTGCTGGCACCGGTGACCCGCGCATTGTTAGAACCCATCTTCTATGCATTCACAAACCTTGACTAGCTTCCCCCAGATCTGTAGTTGTGGACAGCTACACAGACGTCAGAGGACAGAGAAAGAGAGCAGAAAATACAGTAGAGGAAGAATTCACCTCAGTAGACGCATCCTCCTGGTCTGTATTAAGCACTGTCGAGATATATACCTCCTGATCGATTATCGTAGAGCCCTGCCATCAAAGATCCATACCGAATTTCAATTCAGCTTTACCAAATACTAATCCATAGCAATAAGCACAGATTACTGAAAATCTGTCATCAAGGAAAGGAAGCTCAAGATACTTACCGAGAGCAGCATGGCCGTATCCAAAGAGTCCGAGTCTGCGAAGGTCACATACGCGACTTGGTGTTCTCCGTTACTGTACAGGCACGACAATTATTGGGGTTATCTACAGAACCAGATCAACTGATAAAAATCTGTAACAGCACTCGGAAATAAATGGATCGGAGAAATTACCTGTGCAAGTCAACGTTCTCGACCTGCCCAGAGAATGAAAAAAAATCCTCGACTTCGCGAATCGTTGCTTTGGAAGAAAGGTTGCTCACTTGCAGAGTGTTTTTGGTCATTTTATCCTACACGAAGCTCTTTTCAACGGACAATGAAGCGAGGTGAAGCACCTGGAAGGGATCGACCTGAAATTCTAGTCACCTGTGAATTTGATCTATGTCAGAGGCAGAGGCAGTAGCTAGGTCCCTTTGATTCTGAGGACTCGCAGAGATAAACTCAAACCACTGCTTCTTGTCAAAGATATGGACTATTTCGTCGATCCTTGAGGCAGCTGCGGCATGCGTAGATCCTCTACCAACAAGTGCATCCGCGACGGTCAAGAAAGCATCGGCATATCCTGATGCCCAGGGTGCGCACCCCGTCAGAAAGCTCCTCGATCTAATTGATAGCTTCATGGGCTGGATATCGAGACGGGGTCTATTTGCTAAACCAAAGTTTCAACTATTACAGGACTCAGTACGAGGAGAGAAATGGGCTTGATGGTCGGAGATATACGGCCAGGCAAAGGCCAGAAAATTGGATAGGGCGAGCTGTGAATTAGAGAGATTCTATACATGTGCAATAAAAGCCCCTCAATGGATTGTCAGTCTATGGAAGAAATTATCCTTTGCAGAAGAAAACAGAGCACGACCGAAAAATAAGATACCGTGTGTAGGGATCATATCAAGAGTTGCTTGGATGAGATCGAGATGATCAAGATCAGTCCTATCTGAAACAACAAGATTAGCGTGTGAGGGTATGGCAATAAATGAATGAATGTTCTAAAAAACCACCTTATAATTGGGCGATGATATAATTCTCGTCGCTGGGAGTTTTGTCCCATATCCAAAGGTAGCGTTTCAAATTGATCGTGCACAGCAAGATGCTCTGGAATGCTGATTTCTTCTGCAACATTTCAGGCGGCTAACCCAACAAGAGTTGACAAATTAACATAAACAGTTTTAACATATCACGAGAAAGTCGAGACCCAACTACCCATAAAATAACATTGTCATCGACAGAACAACGCAGCACGTAACGTCGTGTGCCACCCAGGCAAAAAATGAATTGAAGCGAGCATTATCAATTCACTGCGGTAATACAAAAACGGGTGTTCTAAGCTGTATTAGCTCATCGATTCCACGTGAAATTTCATGGATGCCAATCTGATATGATTTGAATGCACATAGAATTGCGATATTCTGAGTCATAATCACCTGCTCCAAACTGTCAAATGCAAGTACTGAAATTTTGTCAATGTTTTACTAACATAAAATCATGTCCCGTAGCACCGCCCATTTGCCCTTTTATCCGCTACCAGAAGGTCTTGTCAACAAACTTTTCTAGAAGTTGCCTACATGCTTTTAAACTACTCCCTTCCTACCTACCCTTATGTTAAGTTAATAAACTTAACATATCCAGTTCATTTACTTTATAGCTCGCCCTAACAACACATATCCATTATGCACAAAGCTCTCCTAAAAAACAAGAACAAAACAAGGTGAATTAGAGTCCAATTGGCTTGCAAGTTGGATTGAAGGGGGTTCAATTAAGTCATCCATGGAGTTGTTGGGATTGTGGTGTATACCAAGGAGTGATCAGACCAATAAATGCTTGTTTGGTTGAATGCATTTCAACATACGCTCCAAGGTATCTAGAAGAGCGTTAATGTTTGCTCTAGGTGATTTGTAAATGTTGATGAAAATGATGTCGTTGAAATGAATGCTGTTGAAAGTGGTGAGCAAACACTCAACACCTAGAAATCTTTTTGGACCAATGAAATGTATTCTTTGTAGTGTGTCACGATTCCCAAGCCTTCTTTGCTACACTCGTGCTTAAACCCAACAATCGAGGACACATGTGCTTGTTTTGTGTGGAGCTCTTGCAAGCACAAGATAGATGCGGCAAGCACTAGAAGAAGACAACATGTCATCTTTGTGTGCATCGCCGACATTGATAGAGCACAGTGTGTCCTACCAATTAGGCACAATTGGCGGTACAAGACACCCTACCTACCAACATAGGCCAATATAGGGCGTAAATTGTTCCATTACCACCACCAATGTGAGGCCCACCGCCACCACATATCACCCTAGTAAACCAAGTACTAGTGGAAAAGAGTTATTCAACGGCTGAGAGGAGCCCGAATAGGATCATGGCCCCCGAAGGGAACGGTGATCTAGCATGATAAGCCATTATATCTTATAGGATGACCAGCATGTCCCAATATATCAAACATTCCCAATCTCGCAAAGGGTGAGCGATATGAATACCCTAGCAATAGACCTCTAACTCACGGCTATACATGCCAAGGGCCGCATAGGGTGCTTGTGAGTGTCCATACAAGGGAGAAACAAACCCTCCCATTTCATGCTTCAGATTCCAAGGACCCGATTTCCTAAAGGATTACCTATACAAGGACCTCACTCTAGTGGTGCCAGTCGTGAACACCCCAGACCCTTTGTGTGTTGGGTTAGGAGTTGAACATTTGCTCATAAATTGCCCACTTGGAAGGCCAGCCACATGGGCCACTCCACCCAAAAATACTAGCCTCAACTTGTTGAGCATTGAACAAGGCCAAGTTGCCTCTGTGGCATGTGCCCTTAAAAGTAATAACTAGAATGCAGGTCATTGAAGAAACAAGCCAAGAAGGAGAAGGCCTCAAGGTCTTAACCACATGAGATAGTTCGATCTATGTGCGCAACTGCCACAAGGGCCACTAAGATAGAGGAAGGGGAAGATCGAGTACTCATCCGGGATGGATTGGATGAGGATACGGCCACTTTGGTTACCTCGTATTCATCTAGAAGAACCCCTTCTCGTGGAAGCCTTGGTGCACCACCTTACCCCCAAGGTGAATGGACGGGTGAAGGCCCAAGGTCTTGCCCCTCCAACTACTCACAAAAGAGCTTATCTAGATCTAATCATAGAAAAACGATGCCTATTGGAGGCCGAAACTTGTTACACAAGTGCCAAGAAAAGTTCAAGCAAAATCTCAAGGCTAGCAAGGGCCTAGGGGACAAATACCATACACCCCAGACATCTAACCACTCCTAAGGGATCAAAGGCACTATGAGTGCCAGAGAGGGTAGAAGAAGAGGAACCACCTAGTTCTGCTACTACAGTGATGAGGACCCAATTTTGTAGAGTCTAAGGGAGGATGAGGATGTAACCTTCTATGGCTTTGAAAAGCCATTGTCAGTTGGTCAAGAACCTTCTAATGAGCCTTGTGACACTATAGGGTTAGTGGCTTTCCTCTCCATAGAGGTCAAAATGCCCATAGTGGCATTGCTATGGGGGAATCCCACCATTTGGCACGATGTCTTTGATTGGATGTAATGGATTTCACTCAACAGCCTAGTTATGAAGCGATCCTAGGTAGGCCATTCCTACGTATGTCATGTTTGGTACATGATTGGCACTTAAACAACATTTACCTACATTAAAATGAGCAAGTCATGTGGGTAGAGCTTCAAACCTATAAGGCTCAACCCCTATCAGGACACCTATTTACTAGTAGAATCTGACACTAAGGAGAGGACAACATCCTTGGAAATGGCCCAAGCATGCAAAGGAGAGAGTGACGGCAAGGAAGAGGATGATAATTGGTATGCCCCCCTCCTCGAGCAAGAGTTTTTCCATAATTGGATGCATATCCTAGCAACCATAGACAACGTGGAGAGAATAGCTTCTAAGTTATGAACCTGCAACTAGAAGAACAAGGAGCAGTAGCACCCCTCCGAATGTTCAACATGCTCAAACCCCATGAGGTGAGCAAGGGGGAAGTTAGAGTAAAGCCAAAACTTCACTGGTTAATATATGTAGGAGCAACCACCGCTCACCATGAGTTCTCCTCTAACTGGGGATCTTGGTTGAGTAAATTTACAACTCCCGTGGGCTCCATAGTAACAAAAATGGAGCTTCCCTCAAGTCCCAAACTCCCTAAATTCAAGAGCCACAAGAACTCCACCAAGGGTATGGAAAATCTTCAAACCATGGTGGAGGACGAGGAAGTAGGTGATAATGGACTTGAGACACAAGTCCCTCCCCACTACAATGCATACATGATAGGGGACTATAAGATCCTCTACCAACATGCCAAGATAACACATGAGGAAGGTACCTTCCAAGGATGGGATGGCCCTGCCAAAGTGAAACATGTTAATGAGAGTGCCCTAGTTGAGTGCCTAATAGAGCTTGAGAAGCTCGATGAAATAATATTCCTTAAGGTTGGAAAGACTAACGTAAAATCCTTTTCCCCATAGTGGAGATTACTCCACAAAGTGCAAGTCGGCTAGCAACACTAGACGGAGTCAATATGGATGGCTACCGCAACAGTAGAAAACTGAAAGGATATTATGGTTTTCTCACACTCTAGACCCTTCATCCTATCCATCAAGAAAAGGAACTTAAGGCCAAAGTGGCAAGAATGAAACACTAGGCCATTGAAGAGGCCAAGGTCCATAATGCTAAATTAAGGCAAAGGAGCAAATGGCCATATATAAAGTAATCCTAGAAATGGTATATGATGCTGAGGAAATAACGGTTCTTGCTAGGGTGACTCTAAGGTTTTAAGTGGAAAACAAGACAATTCATACTTTCGATGCACTCATCGAATCGGGCGTGAGCCATAATTTCATATCATAGGATGTATGGGGATGCGTCAATTTTACGAGCAAAAACCTATGAGCAGGTTTATCCGAGCGTGTTTTTCAAGAGATTTTTAAAAATGTTTTTCTTTAGGAAACATGGTTTTTACACTTTTATTTTCACTAGAACTAGATCCCTTTATCATAAAAATATACAGACTAGTCACTCATTCATTTTTACACAACATAATTTTCTTATATGCATATATAATTACTTATTAACACATTTATATCATATGGCAATATGTTTTTAGTGTTTTTATAGCATATTTATGGACATGTTTCTAAAGAAGTTTAAATTACTATAAATAAGTATTAACTTGGGCTTATATATCACTCTCATAAAATACATGTAATATTTAATACTATATATGGAAGATTTTCCAAAATATAACTTCATAGTTGTGCTCAAATGGGGTGTTCCGATCAATTTGAGTGGTTGAATGACTATATTTGGACATTGGATATGAAAGTTATGTCACTTTTAAAAGTGCTGTCCAAGGTAGTTTTGCCAGCGAAACTACCTTGGGAGACTTGCTTCAAAGGGGTTTCGCTGGCGAAACTACCTGGATGGCTTGCTTCATTGAGTTTTCTTTGAAGAAACTCTTTCATGAATATAGGTTGAGAGAGGGTTTTCAATGTCACCCCCTATTAAGTAAAAGTTGTAAGAAGGATCATAAGGGAATTTTCATAGAGAAGTCTACTCTACATGTGGGTTTCTTCAAAAGCCATCCCATTATGCTCTCACCATTCCTACAGATTCACCTAAAGATTTTTGTATAAAATAGGCATTGCTATAATACTTTGCATATTTCTAAGTGAAACTATGTTTTCTTCTGATCGATTTTTGCCATATTTATGCATAGTTGGAAGCTTTTTTTTTCCTTCGCTCGGACGCTCGGAAGATTTCGCTCAGAAAATGCTCGTCCCCGGATGTATGGGATCAACTGCCACAAGGACCTCTGGTCTCTAATCCCAAAGAAGTATGTGCCATAAATGGAAAATATATGTGCACCCTAGGATACATAATGATCAATGCTATGGTAAATGACCATGTTGTAAAAGCATGCTTTTATGTTTTACCTACTGCAGCATCGATCAAGGAACATGTGATACTAGGAAGGGGGTGGTGCTGGCAAAAAGATTGCTAGATTGACTGGCACCGGCACCACACCTTAGTACTCCTGCTACATGAGGAAATGGAGAAAGAGATAATAAAACCAATGGGAATGCCAACCCTTAAGGTCTTGGCCCCTTCGGTCCCAAGGATGCCTAAGGTTTCGTCCCTCTAGCCACACAAGGTCATATAGAAACCGGGATAATCAACATAGACGACCCAACAAAAGAAATATCAAATGTGGTCCATATCCCCACAAGTGACCAATTCATATGGTTCCCCAAGAATAGGCCTTGGCAACAAAACCCTCTTCCCCTTCCACCTCCACCAAGTCCCATTATTTCTCCTAAGCCTCATACATAAAGAAGACAACCTTGTCCACACAAGCAAAAGATCCACTCCCAATGGGTTTCAAAGATGCTCCGCCCAAGGCTATTACCAAGCCCAAACACAGATTTGGGTTCTGAAGCCTCCAAGGTCAAGTGGCCTTCAATCCACCAGGCAGTCCCTAACCCTTGTGCCACAAAGTTAGAGACAAAGGATTGACAATTGAAAAGGTCCCCAAAGTAGTACCACAAGAATCTACTAGGGACCTCACCCCATGGAAGGGCTCCCAAAGCCAAGAAAATACAATGGTTCCACGAATATTGCAGCTTCAGGAAATGTTCAAGTGAGCCACTGGGGGAGAAACACAAGGACTAGCCCCTAAAAAAGGGGAAGTCACACAAGAACCTCCCCCCCCAGGTCCTGCCCTCCAATGTCCATAAGTTTCCATGTCAAGGGCGATGCCAAACACTTTCTACTAGCCCTAATTCCATTCACATGTGACAAGCCATAGTACCACAAGAACATACTTCCTGAAAGGAGGTAGCACCACACGAACCCGTGCTCTTGGAATCAAAACAGAACCATCAAGAGGAGGGTGCTAGATTAGAGCTTCCCCATCGTGCAACAGCTCACTGCCGCCACTGTTGACATTCTGAATGGCTAGCACACTCAATGCTTGCTCAACGTGGTTGTCAACAAAATATGCAACAGCTTGACAACAATGTAATCCACGATTAGCCTGATGCACAAAGAGCAAAGTGCATGAGCATTTGAGTCTAGTCTTGGTGAGTCTATACAATAGGCATCCTACTCACAATTTTCATTAGCTCACTAGTCCTAGTATATCATAAAACGCCCACGCAAATCAAGGACATTAGTAGGATCAAATGCATTAGAGCATGTTGTACTCACATGAGCTCATTTCGTTCAGACCGATCAATGGGGACCTCCCCACTATCGGTTGTCCTTGCCCAAGAACAGGTTGAAAATTTCAAAGGGAATCCAAAAAAATGCCACAAACAGGTCCAACAACTAGGTCAGAGGGATAGCCTACTAACACCCCAACCTGGTGGAATAGCTGGTTAACCCCCCACTGCGATGGCAAAGCCTGTTGACCCCCCAACCCAGTTGCATAGCCTTCGATCTGCTGATCTGATACAATGGACTAGGGAGGTCGCCTCTTTATACTTATGAGGACGGTAGTTGTGAAGATAGTGGGAGAGAGGGAAGGAGTCTCACTTGAGGCTTTCTCACAAGTACAATGGGGGAATACACACAAAGGTGGAGGCTGAAAACAGTTTTCCTCTTCTTAGTTGTGAAAGCCAAAAGAACTCTAGTACAAAGAAATAGAAGAACCCTATATGTGGGTCTCAAACCAAACTCAACTAACTAAGGTGGCATACTAACTGAGCCACGAACTAGTGTAGATAAGGATAGCTGTCATCCAACTATTATTCGTGGGCGGTGTACCAACCGCATCTCCAGCTAACAAGTCGGTGACATAAATACACAACGGTCACCCTGGCATATCGCGAGTGGAGCTCGATATCTCAACACTCCCCCTCGAGCTCAATCCCAATTCCTGCACACCAAGCAGGTCTCTGAACTTGCGTAGCTTCTCTGCACCCAATGCTTTCGTGAATATGTCAGCTATCTGATCCTCTGTGCTGACATAAACTAGATCAATAAGCCCTAGTAAAACCTTCTCCCGCACATAGTGATAATGCACCTCAATGTGCTTTGTTCTAGCATGAAAGACTGGGTTCTTTGCCAAGTGTATACTGCTCATGTTGTCACAATAAATGACAACTGGCCCATCTGTAGAATGATGCATATCATAGAGTAGCTTATGCAACCAAGCTACCTCACATGCAACCATTGCTGCACCCCTGTGCTCAGCCTCTGTGCTCGACAAGGCAAGTGTAGGCTGTTTCTTGCTGCTCCAAGTGACTGCAGCACTCCCAAAAGAGAACACATATACACTGGTAGATCGTCTATCAGAAATACTACCAGCCCAATCAGCATCAGTGTATCCATGCAATTGTATCTGGACCCCAGCCTCATAAAATAGTCCATACTGCAATGTGGACTTCACATACCTGAGTATGCATCTAGCCGCATCCAAATGCGGTTTCCTTGGAGCCTGCATAAACTGACTTACCAACCCAACAGCATAGCTGCCTGGTAATAGTCATGTAAATCAAACTTCCTACTATGCGTCTATACATAGTAGGGTCTTCCAGGAGCTCACCTGCATCTGCGCTCAGCTTCACATTTTGCTCCAAAGGAACTGAAATAGGCTTACAGCTTGTCATCCCATATTTGGACAGCATGTCCAATCCATACTGCCTCTGCAAGAGCTGTATCCCACTTGGTGATCTAATCACCTCAATGCCCAAGAAATAACGCAGCTCTCCCAAATCCTTCATCTCAAACTTCTGCCTCAATAGCATTTTCACATGAAGGATATCTTCATCACTATCACCTGTGATGATCAAATCATCAACATAAATGACTAGCAGCATAATCCCTTTCTCTGTTTTTCTCACATAGAGTGAGAAATCTGCCTTGGAAATCTGAAAGCCAATAGTGACAAGGTACTGTCCTATCTTGTCAGACCATGCTCTAGGTGCTTGCTTCAAGCCATACAAGGCTTTCTTCAACCTGCAAACAAACTCAGGATGAGTAGCATGAACATAACTTGCTGGCTGCTCCATAAAGACCTCTTCTTGCAAATCACCATGCAAGAAGGCATTCTTTACATCCATCTGATGTAAAGACCATCCCTTTGATGCAGCCATAGCAATGGCTGCTCTTACGGTTGCCATCCTTGCAACTGGGTTGAAAGTTTCTTCATAATCAATGCCATATGTCTGTGCATACCCCTTGACAACTAATCTTGCCTTATATCTATTCACAGAACCATCTGCATTTTGTGCTTGATCTTATAAACCCACTTACAGCCAATTGCATTCTTGTTTTTAGGCAAAGGCACCAATTCCCATGTAGCATTTGCATCCAAGGCATCCATTTCTTCATCCATGGCTTTCTCCCATTTTTCATTTCCCATGGCTTGCTCAAAAGAAGTGGGTTCTGGTTCCTGTATCACTTTGACCATATAGACATAGTGAATGGCTGTAAATCCATCATATTTCAGCCTATCCACAGGATACCTAACCCTGGTAGACCTGCACAAAATAGGCTCACTTCCAGGTGCTCTCAAAACATCCCTGGTCTTCCTTACTCCAGGTGTAACAACAGAGGGAATACCCAACTCATCATCAATGCTCTGTTCAGAGCCACTGGATTCACCATCCACACAAGAGTGACCTGCATTCACATCAAACATGGGCTGATCTACCTTCTCTTTTCCTTTTCGTGATACCTGCATACCACTCTCTGCATTGCTTTGAGGAGATTCTCCTGATCTCAATCTGCCTGTCCATGGCGAAGTATGTGAACCACTGCTAGACGACACTGCAGGTCCACTGATATTTTGTGATTGCTGCTGTGAATTCTGTGCAGCATTACCATTTTGTGCATCTACATCAATCATCACATTTACTGGTTTATACCAGCTGCTCATCTCATCAAAAACAACATCTCTGCTCACTGTAAACTTACAAGTAGAAGGGTTATAGCATCTATACCCTTTCTGCTGCAGAGAATAACCAATAAAGACGTACTTCTCAGCTTTTGGATCCAACTTGGACCTCAACTCATCTGGCACATGGACATAGGCAATGCAACCAAAAATTTTCAAATGAGAAATATCTGGTTTCCTACCAGTATACATCTCCTCTGGCGTCATGCCATGTATTGCTGCAGTGGGAGTCCTGTTCATTATATAAACTACTGTAGCAACTGCTTCAGCCCAATAATAATCTGGTAGATCTTTTTCATTCAGCATAGCCCGAGATACCTCTCCAATATGCCTGTTTTTCCTTTCTGCAATTCCATTTTGCTGTGGGTATGATTGCATGAATATTGCTGCTTTATACCATGCTCCTGCAAGAACCTTGCAAACTCATTTGAGAGGTACTCTCCCCCTCCATCTGACCTTAGGCATTTTATTTGCAAGCCTGTTTCTTTTTCAACCATAGCTTTGAAAGCTTTGAAGTGCCCAAACACTTCACTTTTCTTTTTCATAAAATACACCCAAAGTTTTCTGCTGAAGTCATCAATAAATGTGACAAAATAGTGACAGCC
Source organism: Dipteris shenzhenensis (assembly GCF_047967505.1). NCBI lineage: Eukaryota > Viridiplantae > Streptophyta > Polypodiopsida > Gleicheniales > Dipteridaceae > Dipteris > Dipteris shenzhenensis. Next base: position 25,730,306 of record NC_141597.1, read on the forward strand.
ACCAATAGATGCAGCTTTAGTAGTCCACACATCAGAGTGGATTAATTCCAATGGCTTTTTACTCTCTTGAACATGCCTAGGAAAAGGTTTCCTTGCCTGTTTCCCAAATTGACAGGCTTCACAAACCTTGTGCATTTCTGCAACCTTGAATTTAGGCAATCCTGCAACAATATTTTGGGCTTGCATTGATTTAAGTCACTGTATATTAACATGACCAATGCGTTTGTGCCAGATATCAATATCTATAACTACACCGGTCCCATGTGCAAACATTGCTGCACTCAATTCAGGCATGTCCGCATCCAACGTAAACATCCTGCCCTTCTTCTTTCCTTTTGCTATCAAGCGACCATTATTTTTCATATCCTCAACAAAGCATCCATGAGGATTAAATCTGACCTGCAAGCCCTGCTCAACCATCTGACCAACAAAAACCAGGTTCTTGCTGATGTTCGGGACATGAAATACATCAGACAAGTATTTCTTTTTCCCATCCTGCATAGACAAAGGAATTTTGCCAATCTGCACAATAGGATGTGTAGTATCATCACCAGTCTCCACAAATCCTGGTTTTTCCATTTTCCTTGCATCTTGCATCCATTCTGCATGACCTGTCATGTGGTTTGACGCACCTGAGTCAACATACCACACATCATTTCGTTCTTCTGCACTTGTCACAGAATTGGTCATATGCTGCACCATAAATAGATGCTCATTTCTGTCATCACCCTGCCTACTAGAAGATGCATAATTGCCTTGCTGCAATTTTCCATTCATAATGTCATTCTGCTTTTTATAGCAGTCCTTAGCCATATGACCCATTTTGCCACAATAGTAGCATTCAACATTGCTGTTTGCATTTTGGCCTCTCTGCCATCCACCACGGCGTCTTTGGCTCCCCCTGCCTCTAGAGTTACCACGTCCTCCTGCATAGGACTGGTTTTCTTGCGTTTGCTGCATATTCTGATTTCTACCACGGCCTCCAGATCGGCCTCCTCTACCTCTGCCTCTACCCCTTCTAGCATTTGAGTAGAAGACAGTTTCTTTTGAGGTTCCTCCTGAAGAAGATGCACCACCATTTCTCTGCTCTTCAGAAATTAGAAGAGCAATCAACTCCTCAAAATCAGGAAATTTGTCACGGACGGCAATGGATGTCCAGAACTGTGCATAATCCTTTCCTAGACCATTCAAGGTCATAGAAACTGAATCGTCATCATCCACTGGCGACCCAATGGAAGCAAGTGCATCCGCAATTTTCTTCACCTTCATGTGGTAGTCATTGATGCTCATATTTTCTCTCTGCACATTGTGCAGCTCCTGCTTAACTGCTGCATTTTCCTGGCTTGCGTATTTGTGCTGTACATTTTTGCCAAAGTATCCCATGCCTCCTTTGGCGTACTTGCATCCTGAATATGCACAATCATGGAGTCCGAAATACTGATAGACAGCCAGTACATAACTTTCCTGGCTCTCTCATGCCATCCTTTGAATGCCTGCATTTCCTGTTGATTGGGAACATTAGGAAGAACAGGTTCTTCTTCATTTCCTGTAATGAACTCCCAATAGCCTTTTCCCATCAAGAAATTCGTCATTCTAAACTTCCATGCCTGGAAGTTGTTCTTGTCAAGCTTTTCAGTGACAATCTGTGAAAGAGAATCAGATGCCATTACAGAACACTGTAAAATATTCTGTCACTGCAAAGAACACAGTTTTTGCCTCACACGGGCAGATCTGCAAAATTGACGAAAGTGGTATTTCACCACACAGTCACTTCCTAGTGACGATTTTGCATCAACAGGCAACAAGCATGAATCTACAACTCCCAATATCTCTACGCACAAGCATACGATGCAATTTCTGCGGCAACTTTTCACCGACCTGCAGAATAGTGGTCGCACAGCAAAAACAGGGCCTTTTTCTGAGTGCCTGCGGAGAACTTCCGCCTCCAAAACGGGCCCCAAAATGACCTCGAATCAGAAAAATAAAGTACCTAAGGCTTCGCCCTTTCCCGCAGCATATAATGCCCTCTCGCCACACCGTGAAGGGCGTCTCAATCTGAGACAGTGCACTCTTGCACTTCTGGTTGTGCTACCTGCAGAGATTTGCTCCCAAACTCGAAAAAGGAAAGCAACATTGGTCCTCTTACCAGGACACTGCGAACTTGGTTTGCTTTCTTGAGCTCCTTACCACGAACAAGGCTCTGATACCATGTGAAGATAGTGGGAGAGAGGGAAGGAGTCTCACTTGAGGCTTTCTCACAAGCACAATGGGGGAATACACACAAAGGTGGAGGCTGAAAACAGTTTTCCTCTTCTTAGTTGTGAAAGCCAAAAGAACTCTAGTACAAAGAAATAGAAGAACCCTATATGTGGGTCTCAAACCAAACTCAACTAACTAAGGTGGCATACTAACTGAGCCACGAACTAGTGTAGATAAGGATAGCTGTCATCCAGCTATTATTCGTGGGCGGTGTACCAACCGCATCTCCAGCTAACAAGTTGGTGACATAAATACACAACGGTCACCCTGGCATATCGCGAGTGGAGCTCGATATCTCAACAGTAGTTGGATCAACATAGTCGATGGAGTCGACCTAGTCAGTGGAGCCGACCAGTCGACCTAGTTCGTGGAACCAACTAGTCGTCCATGGAATATTCAAGGAATATTCCATATACCATTGCCTCAGGGGCTCCCGCCCTTGAACCCCCCTAGGACCCCCCAGTTGTGGGGGCCAGCTAGCCCCCAGGCCCCAGCAAGAATAAGGGGCTCCCACATAATCACCTTTCTACCATCAATAGTCTCATTGATAGACCTCATCTGACATGCAAGTCAGGATCCACCCAGTGTCCCGAGCTCACACATGGCTTCTCCTCATATGGGGGCCTTACAACTTGAGCATCTTGGACCACTGCTGGTTACCAGGAGGGTGGGGCATTGAGCATATCTAACACTATTCATGTATAAGTCAAAAATTGCCTTGGATCACATAGTCCCCAAAAGGGTGTACCAAAAAGCAATTACAAAAAGTATCAAAAAATTGCAAGCTTTTTCGTTACATTGCGACATGACTCCAAGTCTCGCCAATTCTTCATCACATACATGGACTCCATATCATTTTCATTACATAGCATATTCTGCTGCACATATGCTCTTGGATATTCAACTTCTTTCCATTTGAACAGCCATGACAATAGAGCATTGGTGAGGAAGAAAGGGTCCTGCTCATCATCTGTTGGGTCGAGCGATGTTGGACAAATCATTGACTAAGATGAATTTAGCATGTTCTTGTACTTGGTGTCATCAACTAGCAACAGCTCGTATGTTCTCCACTCAGGATGCCTCACAATCAAGTCCACATGTTTCATGAAGACTGGCTTGTTGTGGTCCTTTTGATCCAAGCCCCCGACCGGCACTTGCATGAGGCCGAATGATGTAAGTGAAGGCATGGCTTGTGTAGAATTGCTTTTTTAAAAGGTGAACCTTGTATTTAAGTGTAGTTGCCTTGAAATAAACATTCTCCTTCATGCCTCGAATTTGTCTGTACCTTAGCAAAAGTAAACCGTTCATATCCAGAACTAGCACTTTAGGGTCTGCAATGTGAATAGTCTTTTTGAGAGAAGCAACTATTGCCACACTCTGCTCTTGAATTTCATCGGCATTCCGATATGAGCAACTCTACTTTCCACAACTGCAAGTGTGCCTCGTGGGGAATCCTGATCACTTGATTCTCATTTACTCTTTGGTGAGATTTCTGGGGAATCCACAATAATTGCTTCAAGTTCATTCTTTGGCTGATATGCAGCCATGCCTCCCTCTCGTCTGCATGGTGGATCACACCCAACAACCATAGCTTTTATGGCATTGGGTACATCCCTGCACTCACGCAGCATATTGTTGAGAGTTGTGGTGCCATGAGCACATGTAGAGCAAAGGTATGAGCAAAGGACAAGCTGCCACATGGCATGGAGGAGATATCCCACATGTGAGCAAGCAAATGGATGTAAGTACCCTCACCTATAAAAGGGAGGTTCATTTGAAGTAATATCAATCAAGCACTTTGCACTATCTCAAGATTCTCTTTATGAGTCCAAGCTAATCTATCTTGGAACCTAATTGACTTGAGATACATGTCATGAGCACTCTCTTCATCATGTTTCCACATAGGTTCCATCCACCTTAGAGCGCTCCATAGATCCTGAGGCACTCTAGTTTTGACATGGTATCAGAGCATAGGTTTAGCTCTCCTAGTTTAGCTCATTAGTAGTTCACTAGGATTGCTTCCATTCCTAGTTTAGTTGTAGGCATGTCTTAGGAGCTCATGTTTTTCTCCTAGGTTAGTTTTAGTTTTAGATTGAAAACAAATTTCCGTCCATATTTCCGTTGAGCTCTTTGAGAGAGAGAGATATAGATTGAGAGAGAATCTCTTGATTGGGACCTCATGCTTGAGTGGTAAGGTTTACACAAATCTACATGACTTCTCCTTGCAAGCAAAGACTCAGGCATTAAGCCCCTATCAACCTCTTCATCAACGAAAGATTAACTCGCATGCAACAGATCTACAGGCCGCCATCAATGCCTTAGTAGCCTTCATAAGCTCCTCAAAGGCTTGCAAACGTCCCCAACGACCTTGCATTCATCTCCAACAATGTTCCACCGGCTTGATTTTGGTGACTCCACAGCGCTTCGCTAAGCTCTCCAAAGCTCCAATGACGAGCTTCAGTGTATTGCAACCTCCAAAGCCTCAACACTCACGGCTCCCTTCATCAACTGACAATAGCATGGCCAGCTGCATCTCCCATGACCTCGAAGCTCTCGTCCTTTCACAACGTGTGGATAGAGAACTGCATCTTCTTCCATATCTGGTCGACCGCCGAAGCCTTCAGTGACTTTTGCTACGAGTTTCTACGAGCCTCACGACCTTCACTGACCATCAAGCTCCTGCCAGCAATTATTGCCTCAGCTCTTCCACGCTTCAGCCCATGCTTCATCAACGGCTGGCAACAGGCGACCAAACTGGCAACCCACACGTCCAAGCCATAGCTATAGCACACGACTCAGCACCAGCCTTGCATAGAACTGTGGGGACTCCCACAAGGGACTCAGCACTCGAGTGAAACGGCGCCCACGCAACGAGGCAGCCCCCCTTGCAGCTAGCCGACAACCAAATTGGCCCCTGCATCTCCGGCAACAAACAAGGCCATTTCCATCACAGGCGGGTCACGGGAAAATCCAGCAGACTCCAACATAGCAACGACGGGCTGTAGCTCCCAGGCTCCTCCCTGCAATCAACGTGCCCTCCAACGAGGCGACCTCTCTAACGAAGCCTTCCGAGATGGCTCATAGTCGACTCAAGTTTAATGAGCTCCATGAGACTCAATCGACAAAAATCCACCAGCGACTCACGGTAGCTCTGCCTCGGTCGACTAGCTCTGTAGCATCTTCACCATCGCACGCCGTCGTCGTCTCTGCAGCAGAGAAGCTTCAAAGCTTCCATTTCTTTGCTGAGGTTCCCACAAAAAGCCACGTGGCAGATAAGACTTAACTGTGGTTTAAGTTAATCCAACCACAATTAACCGTGGTTAGTTGGGTGTGGTCATTGACTGCTGGTTAACTTAACTTGGGTAGAATTAACCTTGGTCAGCAAGTAGATAGGGTTAGTTAAGCCACATCATCAATGGCTCTCTTCTTCACAAAACCTTCAACAAGGCGTAACTTGCAATCCAGGAAGAATTTGCACACGCTCCAAAAAGAAAAAGTGATCGTCTTTTTAAGCTCTACACGCCTGTCATGTCAGAATCATTGTATGCAATTAGACACTACCAATATTGAAAGAAATCAATTGGTAAGACCTTTGCAACAAATAACAAATGGAAAAGCGACGCATGAATGCACAAAGCATGCCAAAAGCACAAGTGCGTGAGATGACCATAGCCCGAAACATGGCATCCACACACAAAGCATCAAGGCACATGGAAGAACAAAGCATCATGCAGGTAGCTACACCAAACAAAGAAGCAAACGAGTCTTCATCAAGCCATGAGCCAGAAGGTGACATCAATGGAATATATTGAGAAACAAATACCTTGCCAACCTTGCCTATCTTTTGAAAATCAAGCCTGACCACCTAAGAGTAGCTATGAAAGCACCCAGGGGAGGTATTGACATGTAAAAGCCACACTTGACCACCTTAAGTAGCAATGCATGCACTAAGGGGAGGTGATGGAATGTAACTCACATCTGACCACCTTGCAGTAGCCAAAGGATCATGGCACCAAGGGGAGGTGTTGAGAGTTGTGGTGCCATGAGCACATGTAGAGCAAAGGTATGAGCAAAGGACAAGCTGCCACATGGCATGGAGGAGATATCCCACATGTGAGCAAGCAAATGGATGTAAGTACCCTCACCTATAAAAGGGAGGTTCATTTGAAGTAATATCAATCAAGCACTTTGCACTATCTCAAGATTCTCTTTATGAGTCCAAGCTAATCTATCTTGGAACCTAATTGACTTGAGATACATGTCATGAGCACTCTCTTCATCATGTTTCCACATAGGTTCCATCCACCTTAGAGCGCTCCATAGATCCTGAGGCACTCTAGTTTTGACATGGTATCAGAGCATAGGTTTAGCTCTCCTAGTTTAGCTCATTAGTAGTTCACTAGGATTGCTTCCATTCCTAGTTTAGTTGTAGGCATGTCTTAGGAGCTCATGTTTTTCTCCTAGGTTAGTTTTAGTTTTAGATTGAAAACAAATTTCCGTCCATATTTCCGTTGAGCTCTTTGAGAGAGAGAGATATAGATTGAGAGAGAATCTCATGATTGGACCTCATGCTTGAGTGGTAAGGTTTACACAAATCTACATGGCTTCTCCTTGCAAGCAAAGACTCAGGCATTAAGCCCCTATCAATCTCTTCATCAACGAAAGGTTAACTCGCATGCAACAGATCTACAGGCCGCCATCAATGCCTTAGTAGCCTTCATAAGCTCCTCAAAGGCTTGCAAACGTCCCCAATGACCTTGCATTCATCTCCAACAATGTTCCACCGGCCTGATTTTGGTGACTCCACAGCGCTTCGCTAAGCTCTCCAAAGCTCCAATGACGAGCTTCAGTGTATTGCAACCTCCAAAGCCTCAACACTCACGGCTCCCTTCATCAACTGACAATAGCATGGCCAGCTGCATCTCCCATGACCTCGAAGCTCTCGTCCTTTCACAACGTGTGGATAGAGAACTGCATCTTCTTCCATATCTCGTCGATCGCCAAAGCCTTCAGTGACTTTTGCTACGAGTTTCTACGAGCCTCACGACCTTCACTGACCATCAAGCTCCTGCCAGCAATTATTGCCTCAGCTCTTCCACGCTTCAGCCCACGCTTCATCAACGGCTGGCAACAGGCGACCAAACTGGCAACCCACACGTGCAAGCCATAGCTATAGCACACGACTCAGCGCCAGCCTTGCATAGAACTGTGGGGACTCCCACAAGGGACTCAGCACTCGAGTGAAATGGCGCCCACGCAGCGAGGCAGCCCCCCTTGCAGCTAGCCGACAACCAAATTGGCCCCTGCATCTTCGGCAACAAACAAGGCCATTTCCATCACAGGCGGGTCACGGGAAAATCCAGCAGACTCCAACATAGCAACGACGGGCTGTAGCTCCCAGGCTCCTCCCTGCAATCAACGTGCCCTCCAACGAGGCGACCTCTCTAGCGAAGCCTTCCGAGATGGCTCACAGTCGACTCAAGTTTAATGAGCTCCATGAGACTCAATCGACAAAAATCCACTAGCGACTCACGGTAGCTCTGCCTTGGCCGACTAGCTCTGTAGCATCTTCATCGTCGCACGCCGTCGTCGTCTCTGCAGCAGAGAAGCTTCAAAGCTTCCATTTCTTTGCTAAGGTTCCCACAAAAAGCCACGTGGCAGATAAGACTTAACTGTGGTTTAAGTTAATCCAACCACAATTAACCGTGGTTAGTTGGTTGTGGTCATTAACTGTTGGTTAACTTAACTTGGGTAGAATTAACCTTGGTCAGCAAGTAGATAGGGTTAGTTAAGCCACATCATCAATGGCTCTCTTCTTCACAAAACCTTCAACAAGGCGTAACTTGCAATCCAGGACGAATTTCCACACGCTCCAAAAAGAAAAAGTGATCGTCTTTTTAAGCTCTACGCGCCTGTCATGTCAGAATCATTGTATGCAATTAGACACTGCCAAGATTGAAAGAAATCAATTGGTAAGACCTTTGCAACAAATAACAAATGGAAAAGCGACGCATGAATGCACAAAGCATGCCAAAAGCACAAGTGCATGAGATGACCATAGCCCGAAACATGGCATCCACACACAAAGCATCAAGGCACATAAAAGAACAAAGCATCATGTAGGTAGCTACACCAAACAAAGAAGCAAACGAGTCTTCATCAAGCCATGAGCCAGAAGGTGACATCAATGGAATGTATTGAGAAACAAATACCTTGCCAACCTTGCCTATCTTTTGAAAATCAAGCCTGACCACCTAAGAGTAGCTATGAAAGCACCCAGGGGAGGTATTGACATGTAAAAGCCACACTTGACCACCTTAAGTAGCAATGCATGCACTAAGGGGAGGTGATGGAATGTAACTCACATCTGACCACCTTGCAGTAGCCAAAGGATCATGGCACCAAGGGGAGGTGTTGAGAGTTGTGGTGCCATGAGCACATGTAGAGCAAAGGTATGAGCAAAGGACAAGCTGCCACATGGCATGGAGGAGATATCCCACATGTGAGCAAGCAAATGGATGTAAGTACCCTCACCTATAAAAGGGAGGTTCATTTGAAGTAATATTAATCAACCACTTTGCACTATCTCAAGATTCTCTTTATGAGTCCAAGCTAATCTATCTTGGAACCTAATTGACTTGAGATACATGTCATGAGCACTCTCTTCATCATGTTTCCACATAGGTTCCATCCACCTTAGAGCGCTCCAAAGATCCTGAGGCACTCTAGTTTTGACATGGTATCAGAGCATAGGTTTAGCTCTCCTAGTTTAGCTCATTAGTAGTTCACTAGGATTGCTTCCATTCCTAGTTTAGTTGTAGGCATGTCTTAGGAGCTCATGTTTTTCTCCTAGGTTAGTTTTAGTTTTAGATTGAAAACAAATTTCCGTCCATATTTCCGTTGAGCTCTTTGAGAGAGAGAGATATAGATTGAGAGAGAATCTCTTGATTGGACCTCATGCTTGAGTGGTAAGGTTTACACAAATCTACATGACTTCTCCTTGCAAGCAAAAACTCAGGCATTAAGCCCCTATCAACCTCTTCATCAACGAAAGGTTAACTCGCATGCAACAGATCTACAGGCTGCCATCAATGCCTTAGTAGCCTTCATAAGCTCCTCAAAGGCTTGCAAACGTCCCCAACGACCTTGCATTCATCTCCAACAATGTTCCACTGGCCTGATTTTGGTGACTCAACAGCGCTTCGCTAAGCTCTCCAAAGCTCCAATGACGAGCTTCAGTGTATTGCAACCTCCAAAGCCTCAACACTCACGGCTCCCTTCATCAACTGACAATAGCATGGCCAGCTGCATCTCCCATGACCTCGAAGCTCTCGTCCTTTCACAACGTGTGGATAGAGAACTGCATCTTCTTCCATAGCTCGTCGACCGCCGAGGCCTTCAGTGACTTTTGCTACGAGTTTCTACGAGCCTCACGACCTTCACTTACCATCAAGCTCCTGCCAGCAATTATTGCCTCAGCTCTTCCACGCTTCAGCCCACGCTTCATCAACGGCTGGCAACAGGCGACCAAACTAGCAACCCACACGTCCAAGCCATAGCTATAGCACACGACTCAGCGCCAGCCTTGCATAGAACTATGGGGACTCCCACAAGGGACTCAGCACTCGAGTGAAACGGCGCCCACGCAGTGAGGCAGCCCCCCTTGCAGCTAGCCGACAACCAAATTGGCCCTTGCATCTCCGGCAACAAACAAGGCCATTTCCATCACAGGCGGGTCACGGGAAAATCCAGCAGACTCCAACATAGCAACGACGGGCTGTAGCTCCCAGGCTCCTCCCTGCAATCAACGTGCCCTCCAACGAGGCGACCTCTCTAGCGAAGCCTTCCGAGATGGCTCACGGTCGACTCAAGTTTAATGAGCTCCACGAGACTCAATCGACAAAAATCCACCAGCGACTCATGGTAGCTCTGCCTCGGCCGACTAGCTCTGTAGCATCTTCATCGTCGCACGCCGTCGTCGTCTCTGCAGCAGAGAAGCTTCAAAGCTTCCATTTCTTTGCTAAGGTTCCCACAAAAAGCCACGTGGCAGATAAGACTTAACTGTGGTTTAAGTTAATCCAACCACAATTAACCGTGGTTAGTTGGGTGTGGTCATTGACTGCTGGTTAACTTAACTTGGGTAGAATTAACCTTGGTCAGCAAGTAGATAGGGTTAGTTAAGCCACATCATCAATGGCTCTCTTCTTCACAAAACCTTCAACAAGGCGTAACTTGCAATCCAGGAAGAATTTGCACATGCTCCAAAAAGAAAAAGTGATCGTCTTTTTAAGCTCTACGCGCCTGTCATGTCAGAATCATTGTATGCAATTAGACACTACCAATATTGAAAGAAATCAATTGGTAAGGCCTTTGCAACAAATAACAAATGGAAAAGCGACGCATGAATGCACAAAGCATGCCAAAAGCACAAGTGCATGAGATGACCATAGCCCGAAACATGGCATCCACACACAAAGCATCAAGGCACATGGAAGAACAAAGCATCATGCAGGTAGCTACACCAAACAAAGAAGCAAACGAGTCTTCATCAAGCCATGAGCCAGAAGGTGACATCAATGGAATGTATTGAGAAACAAATACCTTGCCAACCTTGCCTATCTTTTGAAAATCAAGCCTGACCACCTAAGAGTAGCTATGAAAGCACCAGGGGAGGTATTGACATGTAAAAGCCACACTTGACCACCTTAAGTAGCAATGCATGCACTAAGGGGAGGTGATGGAATGTAACTCACATCTGACCACCTTGCAGTAGCCAAAGGATCATGGCACCAAGGGGAGGTGTTGAGAGTTGTGGTGCCATGAGCACATGTAGAGCAAAGGTATGAGCAAAGGACAAGCTGCCACATGGCATGGAGGAGATATCCCACATGTGAGCAAGCAAATGGATGTAAGTACCCTCACCTATAAAAGGGAGGTTCATTTGAAGTAATATCAATCAAGCACTTTGCACTATCTCAAGATTCTCTTTATGAGTCCAAGCTAATCTATCTTGGAACCTAATTGACTTGAGATACATGTCATGAGCACTCTCTTCATCATGTTTCCACATAGGTTCCATCCACCTTAGAGCGCTCCATAGATCCTGAGGCACTCTAGTTTTGACATGGTATCAGAGCATAGGTTTAGCTCTCCTAGTTTAGCTCATTAGTAGTTCACTAGGATTGCTTCCATTCCTAATTTAGTTGTAGGCATGTCTTAGGAGCTCATGTTTTTCTCCTAGGTTAGTTTTAGTTTTAGATTGAAAACAAATTTCCGTCCATATTTCCGTTGAGCTCTTTGAGAGAGAGAGATATAGATTGAGAGAGAATCTCTTGATTGGACCTCATGCTTGAGTGGTAAGGTTTACACAAATCTACATGACTTCTCCTTGCAAGCAAAGACTCAGGCATTAAGCCCCTATCAACCTCTTCATCAACGAAAGGTTAACTCGCATGCAACAGATCTACAGGCCGCCATCAATGCCTTAGTAGCCTTCATAAGCTCCTCAAAGGCTTGCAAACGTCCCCAACAACCTTGCATTCATCTCCAACAATGTTCCACCGGCCTGATTTTCGTGACTCCACAGCGCTTCGCTAAGCTCTCCAAAGCTCCAATGACAAGCTTCAGTGTATTGCAACCTCCAAAGCCTCAACACTCACGGCTCCCTTCATCAACTGACAATAGCATGGCCAGCTGCATCTCCCATGACCTCAAAGCTCTCGTCCTTTCACAATGTGTGGATAGAGAACTGCATCTTCTTCCATAGCTCGTCGACCGCCGAAGCCTTCAGTGACTTTTGCTACGAGTTTCTACGAGCCTCACGACCTTCACTGACCATCAAGCTCCTGCCAGCAATTATTGCCTCAGCTCTTCCACGCTTCAGCCCACGCTTCATCAACGGCTGGCAACAGGCGACCAAACTAGCAACCCACACGTCCAAGCCATAGCTATAGCACACGACTCAGCGCGAGCCTTGCATAGAACTGTGGGGACTCCCACAAGGGACTCAGCACTTGAGTGAAACGGCGCCCACGCAGCGAGGCAGCCCCCCTTGCAGCTAGCCGACAACCAAATTGGCCCCTGCATCTCCGGCAACAAACAAGGCCATTTCCATCACAGGCGGGTCACAGGAAAATCCAGCAGACTCCAACATAGCAACGACGGGCTGTAGCTCCCAGGCTCCTCCCTGCAATCAACGTGCCCTCCAACGAGGCGACCTCTCTAGCGAAGCCTTCCGAGATGGCTCACAGTCGACTCAAGTTTAATGAGCTCCACGAGACTCAATCGACAAAAATCCACCAGCGACTCACGGTAGCTCTGCCTCGGCCGACTAGCTCTGTAGCATCTTCACCGTCGCACGCCGTCGTCGTCTCTGCAGTAGAGAAGCTTCAAAGCTTCCATTTCTTTGCTAAGGTTCCCACAAAAAGCCATGTGGCAGATAAGACTTAACTGTGGTTTAAGTTAATCCAACCACAATTAACCGTGGTTAGTTGGGTGTGGTCATTGACTGCTGGTTAACTTAACTTGGGTAGAATTAACCTTGGTCAGCAAGTAGATAGGGTTAGTTAAGCCACATCATCAATGGCTCTCTTCTTCACAAAACCTTCAACAAGGCGTAACTTGCAATCCAGGAAGAATTTGCACACGCTCCAAAAAGAAAAAGTGATCGTCTTTTTAAGCTCTACGCACCTGTCATGTTAGAATCATTGTATGCAATTAGACACTACCAATATTGAAAGAAATCAATTGGTAAGACCTTTGCAACAAATAACAAATGGAAAAGCGACGCATGAATGCACAAAGCATGCCAAAAGCACAAGTGCATGAGATGACCATAGCCCGAAACATGGCATCCACACACAAAGCATCAAGGCACATGGAAGAACAAAGCATCATGCAGGTAGCTACACCAAACAAAGAAGCAAACGAGTCTTCATCAAGCCATGAGCCAGAAGGTGACATCAATGGAATGTATTGAGAAACAAATACCTTGCCAACCTTGCCTATCTTTTGAAAATCAAGCCTGACCACCTAAGAGTAGCTATGAAAGCACCCAGGGGAGGTATTGACATGTAAAAGCCACACTTGACCACCTTAAGTAGCAATGCATGCACTAAGGGGAGGTGATGGAATGTAACTCACATCTGACCACCTTGCAGTAGCCAAAGGATCATGGCACCAAGGGGAGGTGTTGAGAGTTGTGGTGCCATGAGCACATGTAGAGCAAAGGTATGAGCAAAGGACAAGCTGCCGCATGGCATGGAGGAGATATCCCACATGTGAGCAAGCAAATGGATGTAAGTACCCTCACCTATAAAAGGGAGGTTCATTTGAAGTAATATCAATCAAGCATTTTGCACTATCTCAAGATTCTCTTTATGAGTCCAAGCTAATCTATCTTGGAACCTAATTGACTTGAGATACATGTCATGAGCACTCTCTTCATCATGTTTCCACATAGGTTCCATCCACCTTAGAGCGCTCCATAGATCCTGAGGCACTCTAGTTTTGACACATATGTAAGCCAAAACCTTGGTGCTTGCAAGAGTCTAGTACCACTGCCATGCCTCTCTGTCCCCATGGCGACTTTTAGGAAAATTCTGTTGCAAAAAAATCTGCACCTTCTGAGCAATTGTCAACACTCACCTCTTGTTCATTGCTTTTTTGATATGCATCCCTACCTTCCTCTCATAAGCCATGTGTATCACACCCTACTACTATAGCTTTTATGGCACACAGTACATCTCTAGTTGCACGATGCAAGTCCAAGCCAAAACCATAGCTTTTATGGCATTGGGTACATCCCTGCATTCACGCAGCATATGTAAGCCAAAACCTTGGTGCTTGCAAGAGTCTAGTACCACTGCCATGCCTCTCTCTCCCCATGGCAACTTTTAGGAAAATTCTATTGCAAAAAACTCTACACCTTTTGAGCAATCGTCAACACTCACCTCTTGTTCATTGCTTTTTTGATATGCATCCCTACCTTCCTCTCATAAGCCATGTGTATCACACCCTACTACTATAGCTTTTATGGCACACAGTACATCTCTAGCTGCACGATGCAAGTCCAAGCCAAAACCATTGTCCTTGCAAGTGTCTAGGAGCACTGCCATGCCCTTCACTCCCCATGGCAATTTAGTCTGTAATATAAATCTTTGTATCAAGACACATGGCATTATCTTACAACTACTTGTACAATCAAGGTTACATATTCATGATGTATAGGATAGGGAGTACAAGGAACATATGTCAAAGTGCTAGATTACAATGCACAAGACAACTTTATTAGATAATGGGCTCGAAGAAAAGACATTGAAGAACACAAAATTCCATTGGAAATGATTGTCGGAGGGATATTACAAAGCCAAAAGTAGCCATAGTCTTTTGATAAAGATTTTTTGTTACAACACTAGCTTTCGACAGAAACAACTAAGAAAGCAAGCATTTTTTGGCCTTGGAAGTAGCAACACCTTCCCTTGCATCTTGACTAGTGTCATTCTTTGTGATAGGTTCAATTGTCATGGTAGTTTCTCCTGCAAGAACAATCAATTAGTAATTGGAGAGAAGACGCATCCATCATTACCAAAGAAAGGAAAAGGCCAACTGAATTCACCTCTTCCAAACTTCCATTTCATTGTTTTTCGCAATAGCATCCAGGTCTCTGCAAGTGTAGGGCCTCGTCACTTATATCTCCCGAATTTGAACCACCAAGTCTTTGTTACATTGTCTCCCAACACCCCCATGCTATCGGCAAGAGAAATTGGATCTGGTGCATCCGCTTCTACTCGCTCCATTTCACTATAAGTATGACTGGTGGCATCTGCCTTGTCCAGAGAATCCGGCTCAATTGAAGGGATGTCATTTCTCAAGTTTTTTAGAAAATCAAGCAAATCTCCATCAATAGTAGCAGTATTGACCGATTCACCCACTACTAGACAGCCAAAACCAAAAGATGTAAGGACTACTTCAAGTAACATCTGTATACATTCAATCATGTTGTCAAAAAAGAAGAAGGAATAACCAGTCATGTCTTATACCATTTTGAGGACCCCCATCAATAATAGCTATTTTCAGCTCATAGATTTCTTTTTTAGGTGTCTGCAATTCTGCAATCATGAAGATAGTTGTGAGATATGGAATGGCAAAGTATCACACAAGGTAACAGTCAGACACAACTCTACTTGCCAACCAAATCAAAAGTATGGATGTAACAATGTCATTATAGGCAACTACAACTACATACAAAATCCAACACCGTGAAGAGGTACCTACAAAAGGAATTTTAGCTACCATTGTATTGTAGCCATCTATCCACCATGTGGTGGACAGTAGGTAGCTACCTATTCCATGGAGTAGCTACCACTGTGACATAGCTATCTATCCACCATGTAGTACCTACCACCACATGGTGTATAGTAGGTAGCTACCTATTCCATGGAGTAGCTACCACTGTGACATAGCTATCTATTCACCATGAGGTAGCTACCATGGTGACCACTACTCCTTAAGTTGTAGCTATCTATGCACCATGTGGAAGGTAATAGACATCAAGTCATAGCTGTGTATCCACCATGAGGTAGCTACCACTGTGTTGTAGCCAGCTATCCTCCATGTGGTGGACAGCAGATAGCTCCCTATTCCATAGAGTAGCTACCACTATGTTGTAGCTATGTAGCTATGTATCCACCATGTAGTACCTACCATGGTGTTGTAGCCACCATGAGGTAGCTACCATGGTACTCCTTAAGTTGTAGCTATCTATGCACCATGTGGAAGGTACCAGATGTCAAGTCATAGCTATAACACAGTGGTAGCTACTCTATGGAATAAGGAGCTACCTGTTGTCCATGGATAGAGTAGCTACCGCTGTGTTGTAGCCAGCTACCCACCATGTGGTGGATAGCAGGTAGCTCCCTATTCCATAGAGTAGCTATCATTGTGTTGTAGCTATGTATCCCCCATGTAGTACCTACCATGGTGTTGTAGCCACCATGAGGTAGCTACCATGGTGACCATTACTCCTTAAGTTGTAGCTATCTATATACCATGTGGAAGGTACCAGATGTCAAGTCATAGCTATGTATCCACCATGAGGTAGCTACCACAGTGTTGTAGCCATCTATCCACCATGTGGTGGATAGCAGGTAGCTACCTATTCCATAGAGTAGCTACCACTGTGACATAGCTATATATCCACCATGTAGTACCTACCATGGAGTTGTAGCCACCATGAGGTAGCTACCATGGTGACCACTACTCCTTAAGTCATACCTATCTATACACCATGTGGAAGGTACCAGACGTCAAGTCATAGCTATGTATCCACAATGAGGTAGCTACCACTATGTTGTAGCCATCAATCCACCATGTGGTGGACAACAGGTAGCTACCTATTCTATGGAGTAGCTATCCACTGTCATAGTTGTTGAGATATCGAGCTCCACTCGTGATATGCCAGGGTGACCGTTGTGCATTTATGTCATTGACTTGTTAGCTGCAGATGCGGTTGGTACACCGCCCATGAATAATAACTGGATGACAGCTATCTTTATGTACTCTAGTTAGTGGCTCAGTTAGTATGCCACCTTAGTTAGCTGAGTTTGGTTTGAGACCCACATATAGGGTTCACCTATTCTTTTGTACCTAGAGTTCTTTTGGCTTTCACAACTAAGAAGAGGAAAACTATTTTCAGCCTCCACCTTTGCGAGAGCTCCATCAGAAGAAACTGATGGTGGAAGACTATGCACAAAATTTTGAAACCTCAATGCCTGATTAGATGTGGCAGAAGTACCCATAACCCAGACATTATCAAAGTACCTCTACAAGGTATTACATAAAGAAGTCTATAGCGCACTAAGCACATTTGAGATCCGAATGAATTGGTGAATGCTGCCAAAAGAGCAAAAGGATGGTGTGAATCATTTAAAAGCCAATTCAAGGATGATGACTCAAACACTGGGGTCAGATTTTGACATAGATGAATCCAAACAATGACACAGATGATGACACATAATCAAAGAGAGTGACTAATCTGAAAGAAATTCAAAATACGATGACAATAAGTCAAAGAAGAAGAGGATGCATAAGAAGAAGAAATTGAGTAGAAAGGAGTCAAAGAAATCTAAAAGGAAAAGAAGAAAACCAATGAGATAGAGAAATTATTGGAAGAAAAACTAAAGAATTCAGACGCAACTAAGTCAGCATCTCAGTGAAAGTGTGGAATTTGCATGAATAATCACCCAATAGAGGTTTGCTGGTATAACCCGAATGCTTGAATGAATCCAGTGTAGCAAGTACCTTGCCCACGGGCAACAAAAGCCAACTAGGTAATGATTGATCTAGCGGCATGACACAGAATGTGGCCTAGATCTACTAGAGAAACAACTAGAATCAGAAAGGCAATTGGAATTGAATAGGAAATTAGAATCTGCAAATAGCATGGGGCCAACAAAATTTTGGAATCAACAAATATTGGAATATTATTTGGAAAATGGGCACTGGAAAGGCCTTGATTTCTCAGTATGGTGTAAGAACGGAACAAAGAGAGTGCTGGAAATTATGCATTGGCCACCAAGATATGAATCGCCTCAATAGAAGTAGCCACTGACACATACAAATGCCGTGTAGATCGAAGAATGGCATAACAAATCAGTATGTTGGACCAAGTCCATATTGCACCTATATGAGTTGCAACAGTGTGATTCCTCGACATGCACAAAGTAGGGCAAGCTATCATATATTGAGCTAGAGAAGATTAATGTATATGGAGTAACATGGTCTAAGGGTCTGGCCTGGGAAACTGAAGTGGACATGTTACCAAAGAAAGAAATTGGTTGAAGTGGAAAGATATGGAAGAGGTCCAAATGACAACCTTGAAGCAGATTGAGAAGATACAAGCTTGTAGAAAATAACAAGAGGAAGGGTGACCAATTACACCGGAATTACAAGAAGCTAGATCCAATCCTCTCGAGGGCAATGTGGTACCATTGAAAGACACGGAGATAAGACCTACAGTTCATGTTCATGATAAAACTCCTATATTGGAAAACTTTTTAGAAGGGCTACCTGCCGACGGCCTTGGACAAGGCAAAAGTAAAGATCTCAGTAGAGCGCCTACTACAAATGGTCCCCAAATCAAGAAAAGGCTAGTGGCATTGTTTTGATGTGGCCTCATCCAAAATTTCAACCCCAAGAATTTATACCACCAACTCACTTGTATAGGTACACAACAATTGTATGTCGGACAGAACTTGAGGATTTGGATTATATGGTGCCAATGGTAAAAGTGTAGCACCAAGGCCAGCATTTGGCAAGAGTGTTGCTTGATGGAGGTTTGGGAGTGAACATCCTACCACAGTACATGTTCAAGATATTGGAAATTTCCAATCTGGATCTTGTCCCATTTCAGGTTCACATGGCAGATAAAAGGAGAATTTAGCCAATTGGCATAATCCATAATCAGTTAATTCACATGCAAGGCATGGTGCTCTACATAAATTTTGTAGTCCTACATATGGAGAAAGATGTGCGCTATCCCATGTTGTTGGGTAGGCCTTGGTTTAAAGCCACCAGAGTGAAGTAGGATTGGGGTTCATCTATGATCAAATACAAAATGGTAAGAGAAACTTAAAATGCAAATGATCCCGAAAGACTGACATGTCATGGCACAATGGGTGAACATGGGGATGGAGCTAGATGATGACAAGGAGAAGAAGTTCCTAGATGTGAATCCATCAGTGGTTCCATTGTTTGAGATAGTATGGAAGAAGTGTTTTAGTAGAGGAGCCGAGGGAAACACCCATTATGGAGATTCACATAGTAACAATGGAAGATCAAGTGCCAGAGGAGGTATTTTGAACCAAAGGAGGCTCAACCCGCCATACCAAATTTAAACCCAGATGAGGGGGAGATAGCACTCAACCAGAAATATGGAGAGTAATTAATCTTGAAGGCCGAATTGGATTATAGACCAAATGTAGAGGATGTCTCACGTGAAATAATATTATTTGGAGGAATTTTAGTTGGGAATGGAGGATGATCTAAAACTAGGGAAGGGAAGTGTGTTTGCTACAAGATAATTCCAACAAGAGTTGGTCCAGTTGCTTCAGGAATACAAATATGTTTTTGCATGGACATGAAAGGAGTAGATCTGACCCTTTGTGTTCACCATATTAATCTGAGGAAAGATTCCACATCCGTAATCCAACAGGATTATTGGATGAATCCAAATTTTGAAGCAGGTGAGAAAGGAAACTGACAAGCTACAAAGGGTGGCATTTATCTATCCGATGGATAAGGTAACCTAGCTATCTCCAATAGTCATTATTCCAAAGAATAATGGGAAACTCCAAATTTGTGTGGATAATTGGAAATTTAATCTAGTGATGATCACGAATCTGTTTCCTTTGCCTTTATGTGCTATTTTGTTGGATGCTATTTTGAGTCACAAAATGTACAATTTTCTAAATGTCTTCAACGGATACAACCAAATCTACATGCCAAAGAGGACAATGATAAAAGGGAATTTGTTATGGAATGGGGAGTTTATGCCAACAACATAATGAAGTTTTGGCTAAAGAATGTGTGAAGATAGTGGGAGAGAAGGAAGGAGTCTCACTTGCGGGTTTCTCACATACACAATGGGGGAATACACACAAAGGTGGAGGCTGAAAATAGTTTTCCTCTTCTTAGTTGTGAAAGCCAAAAGAACTCTTGTACAAAGAAATAGAAGAACCCTATATGTGGATCTCAAACCAAACTTAGCTAACTAAGGTGGCATACTAACTGAGCCATGAACTAGAGTACATAAGGATAGCTGTCATCTAGCTATTATTCATGGGCAGTGTACCAACTGCATCTGCAGCTAACAAGTCGATGACATAAATGCACAACGGTCACCCTAGCATATCACGAGTGGAGCTCGATATCTCAATGGAATGCACCGCCAACATTCCAGTCATGGTGGATACATAAGGTTTTTAAACTGTACTTGACCAACTTTAGTGTCTTTGGGAAAAACGTTGAGCATCTAGATCAATTCATTAGGGGAATTTTGGACTAAAAAAGGGCTTCATAAGGAGTGGATTAGTAAAATAGATTAAGAACTAATAAGGCCTATAGAGGGCTCCATCACCCTCATATGGGGACAAAAAAGTGCATCTCCCCAAAAGTGCACCTCCCTCTCCCACTTGGAGGGTCCCTCCACTTTCAAAAGTTAAGTCTTTTTACAACCTTTATGTGGTCCACATTCCCAAAAAGTATCTCGTTGGTACACCCCCCCAAAAAAATTTCAGCTTTTCCAAAGGTGCCCAAAATAGCCCAAAACTCTTCCAAGCCTTCCCCTAAACCATTCCTATGCACCCAAATCACTTTCCAACATCTAAATCCTACTCCTTCTCACCATAATCATCTTCTAATAAATCCAATTTCTTCTCATCATTTTGTCCCAAACTTGCTTCCATCTATCCTATTCTATCCTTTCCCCTCATAAATGTTTGCTCCTTTGAATTCTGATCCAATGATCTATTTCTCAATCCCTCTTATGGCTCTATTAGAAGATCGCACCAACAAGACATGAAAAATCACCTTGCACTTCGAAGTTGCACCAGAGTACACCACGACTCATCAATGCCATGGCCATAAGATTGTCAACAAAGAAACACTAAATCAACTACGACAACAAGGAGTAAAGCATGTCAACTTGTGAAGCCTTAGGACTCTATCCAGTGGAGCATTTGATAGGTGCTCTATATTGGTCATGCAAATGGAGCACTACTTCTCTTTTAAAGAACACTCCATTGTTGAATGTCTTGCATTCTAGCAATGAGCAAACTAGAGGTTCGTTCTTCCTTGACCAGGTGAGTGCCCTCCAAACACTACAGAACACCCTTTTCCTCATCTCGAGGTCTTTTTGGGCTTCTTCTCTTCTTCATCTTCTGACTCCTCACTGCTTTCATTAGAGGAACTATCATCTGAACTCTCATAGTGAGACTCATCATCATCACTACCTCTATGATTTTTCTTTGATGACTTCTTTCTAGATTTACTTTTCCCCTTGGATGACTTGCGGTGCATGGCTATCCTACCTTGGAGTGCCTCTCCTACATGGATCACCTGCATGACCACATCATTCAAAGGCATTGTGCTTTGTTCACAATAGCCACCACCATCCACACATCCTTGGCTAGTTTGGCAATAAACTATTCATTAAGCACTTCCACCATAGTCTGGTGGGTGATAGGAACACCTTGCATAAGTTAACAGAGCTGGTCTACATAGTTTTCAACATTTTGATCGTCTTACTCCAAGATCTGCAATCCCTTCAGAGTCTGTGGAATCATCTTCTCTTTGCAAAATTGCCTCAAGAGTGCAACCTTGATGGAATCGTAGGTTGTGAATTCATATGAAGGGTATTTTGCCAACCATCTTGATTTCTTTGCCTCTAGAGTTGACTCAAACATGGTTTCTTCTGCACCAGATCCACCACACCCGATGTGTTGAGCACGTAGATCTTGTTGAATTGCTGAACATGCAAAAACTTGGTATACTTCACAGTCATGGCCGCCATAGGGATTGCAATGACCAAAACCACCAAAACAACTTGCACAAGCAAAAAAGGGCAAACATCAGATACCAAACTTGAACATTCCCTCAGAAATACCGAATTGTCCTTGCCTCTTCCTGTGCAGTGTTCTAGTTTGCTCTAGCCATCACCATGCTCCAAAACATCTCTTGCGACATCTTTCGGCTTCAACTAAACCTCTCCCTCTATGAGGGATATCTGTTAGTGGAAATGGACCGCTGAGCAGCCTCATTATCAGAACTAGGGGATCTTGGGGTTCTTGTGACCTCGGGCGCATGCATGCCACTGGTTAATTCCATGATTTGATCAGACATATGTTTGATCTCCACATGAATATGCCAAACCTTCCAAACCAATTCATTGGCAAAGCGTCAATCATCGAATTGAGCATGTTGCGACTGGGGATTTTTTTAGTACGTTTTTAAAAGAAAAGAACATGTTTTTTGAATTAAAAATGCTTGTGGATGTTCAAAATGCAAAAATGTGTTTTTAATAACCGTTCAACATATATCGGTTGACTGGCTATATACCACCCGCTGTATCCCAACACCGACTGATGTTTTCTTGAAAATACCAAAATGAAAATACCAGATAGTGTTGTGATACACTAGGTAGTGAAAAAACCACCAGTTGATGAATCACTACATCGACTGGTATCCAATACACTGATTAGGGAAGCTTTGGGTGCTTGCTTCAAGCCATACAAGGCTTTCTTTAACCTACAAACAAACTTAGGCATTTCTGTCATCACCCTGTCAACTAGAGGATGCATAATTACCTTGCTGCAATTTTCCATTTATGATGTCATTCTGCTTTTTGTAGCAGTCTTTAGCCATATGACCCATTTTACCACAATAGTAGCATTCAACATTGCTATTTGCATTTTGGCCTCTCTGCCATCCACCATGACCTCTTTGGCTCCCCCTGCCTCTAAAGTTACCACGTCCTTCTCCATAGGACTAGTTTTCTTGAATTTGCTGCATATTCTGATTTCTGCTATGGCCTCCAAATCAGCCTGCTCTACCTCTGCCTCCACCTCTTCCAACATTTGAGTAGAAGACAGTTTCTTTTGAAGTTCCTTCTGAAGAAGATGCACCATCATATCTCTGCTTTTCAGAAATTAGAAGAGCAATCAACTCCTGAAAATCAGGAAATTTTTCACGGACGGCAATGGATGTCTGGAATTGTGCATAATCCTTTCCTAGACCATTCAAAATCACAGAGACTAAATCATCATCTTCCATTGGCAACCCAATGGAAGCAAGTGCATATGCAATCTTCTTCACCTTCATGTGGTAGCCATTGATGCTCATATTTTCTCTCTACACATTATGCAACTCCTGCTTGAGCTGCATTTTCCTAGCTTGCATATTTGTGCTATTCATTTTTGTCAAAGTATCCCATGCCTCCTTTGGCGTGCTTGCATCCTAAATATGCACAATCATAGAATCTGAAATACTGATAGACAGCCAGTACATAACTTTTCTGGCTCTCTCATGCCATCCTTTAAATGCCTGCAACTCCTATTGATTGGGAACATTAGAAATAACTGGTTCTTGTTCAGCTCCACTAATGCACTCCCAATAGCCTTTTCCCTTAAGGAAATTTGTCATTCTAAACTTCCATGCTTGGAAGTTGTTCTTGTGAAGCTTTTTAGTGACTGTGCAGGGACAAAACACGTGGTGTGCATGCATTGGCCACAAACATCAACCGGTGTGGAGACATATCGGCCAGTATGTGGAGTTGGGTTCTATAAAAGAGCGCCTTCACATCATTTTTTTCACCTTCCACTAAAATTCACTGTTGATTTCCATTGTTTTTCACATCCTTGCTATTTTCCACTACTTGTCGCCTTCTCCTTCAGGCTTTTTGGTGAGGTTCTAGCCTCACTATTGTTTTCAGTTAGGGCTGAGTGATGGCTCAATTTGGCCAATTGGATTCACCTCACCTCAGCTAAGAGAAAAGAGAGAGAAATATGTGATATGTTTGTGCTTTATTGCTTCTGTGTATGTGCTTGCATGATGTGTATCACTTGGGGTCAGAAATTGACTTGCTTTGATCGGTTGGATTCATCTCCCCTCGAGTGACGTTCTAGTAGTATCATGATTAAGGCTGGGTGATGGCTGGCTTAGGCCGGCTAGATTCACCTCATCCCAATTGAAGGCAAGAGAGAGAGGGCAAGAGAGAGAGGAAAAGAGAGAGAGGGCAAGAGAGAGAGGAATATGTGTGATGCTTATTTATGCTTGCTTATATGTGTTTGCATGTATGATGTCTATGATATCTCTGAAAGAGCATGAGATGCCATTACAAAACACTGCAAAAATATTCTGTCACTACAAAAAACACAACTTCTGCCTCACAAGGGCAAATTTGCAAAACTAACGAAAGTGGTATTTGACCACATAGTCACTTCCTAGTGACGATTTTGCATCAACAGGCAATAAAAATGATTTTTTCACTCCCAATATCTCTTCGCACAGGCATACGATGCAATTTTTACGGTAACTTTTCATCAACCTGTGGAACAGTGGTTGCACATCAAAAAACAAGGCACTTTTTTGAGTGCCTACGAAAAACTTCTGCCACTAAAATGGGCCCCGAAATATATTGCCCTCTCACCGCACTGCGAAGGGCATCCCAATTTGAGACAGTTCACTCTTGCACTTTCCGACTGTGCTACCTACAGAGATTTGCTCCCAAACTCGAAAAAAAGGAAAGCAACACTGATCCTCTTACCAAGACACCGTGAACTTGGTTTGCTTTCTTGAGCTCCTTACCATGAACCGAGGTCTGATACCATGTGAAGAGAGTGGGAGAGAACTAAGGAGTCTCACTTGCAGCATTCTCACATACACAATGGGGGAATACACACAAAGGTGGAGGCTGAAAACAATTTTCCTCTTCTTAGTTGTAAAACCCAAAAGAATCTCTCTCAGTACAAAAGGAATAGGTGAACCCTATATGTGGGTCACAAACCAAACTCAACTAACCTAGGTGGCATACTAACTGAGCCACTAACTAGAGTACATAAAGATAGCTATCATCCAGCTATTATTCATGGGCGATATACTAACCACATCTGCAGCTAACAAGTTGGTGACATAAATGCACAACAGTCACCCTGGCATATCACGAGTGGAACTCAATATCTCAACACACCGGTTGGGATGATGACTAGCTTCAGCCGGTTGGATTCATCTCTCCTCGAGTGATGTTCTATTAGGTAGTATCATGATCAAGGCGGGTGATGGCTCACTTCAACCGGTTGGATTCATCTTGCTTTGGTCTACTATCATATATTCATATATATTGTATGTAGTTGTCAATAGAGCTGGTTATTGTCCGAATGATAGCTCACTTTGGCCAGCTAGATTCATCACGACGATGACCTTCCCAATGAGCTCAAGATGTATGATCACACAATGTTGATCTAGATCGTCTTGCTTCATTACATCGTGATTGATGTTGTATGTTTTCCTATTTCATCTTTTATAGCCTATCCTCCTCCCGATAGAGTTTTTTGGAGCAATTTGTATGAGGTGTGCTATTGCTTGTAGGTTCCGCGTTATAATTATCTATTAGAAATTCATGTTAGCATGTGTGCATAGATCTCAATTTTATTTCTTGATTTTTTTGCTTATGTTTTTGTAATGATTATTGAGTGTTAACATAATGCATTACAATTGGGCCTAGACATTTGAATTGCTTAATTGCTATGCATTGGTTTTTGTATTTACACGTCATCATGGTAGCAGAACCTAAGGAGTGCTTATGTAATGATTGTTGTGTGAATTAGATCTATACCTCTGCCTTCCTCATGGTAGCCACCCCTTCAAAGAGAGAGAGAGATACTTGGAGAATCAAGCTCCAACACCTTGTCTACAACATGTGTGCTCAACATATTATTACATTGAGTGAGGAGAAAATAAGAGAGATTCTGCATACCAAGTCTAAGCTAGATGAAATGCATCAGTGCATACTTGCTCAATTTGACTATAGCTGGTTGGACAAGGCATAGAGAGGTGGAGTGGACAAAGGAGAAAAAGGTTGCACTAAATTTCCCATCTAGGGTGCTAGGTGATATAGTTGTACAATGGCAAATCGTAAAGTAGTCAAGGCCCTTGATAGACACAGCAAGCTCGAAGCTAGATAGGTGGCTCATAGAATGGAAAGAATCCCGCGCTACCATTCATAGGAAAAACCAAAAGGAAAAAGGTGTAGTCAGCAGACTATCGAATGTCATCGTGCAATATTATACCCAAATTGCTAGTAGCTCCTCAGAAAGAATAGACATGAGAAGTCAAGATGGCAAGGCACAAATAGACCTGTGCATGAAGTTTGTCGACATTGCTCTACAACGATACACTTCCCACTAGTTTCATTGAAAATTCTTGAGGAATTAGGCAGGGGAGTGGAAGGAAAAGTGTACCAGGTTAAGATAGAGGGTGTGCCAAGTTTCAAACCACCCCTATCTTATGCTAGCAAGAAGTTGAGGCACGATACTACACATGCACATAAATTGTTGAAGACAGAGCTAGCAATGACTATAATGCATTGGGCCGTGTGTCATGCAATCGGTTACACATACGTTAGTGATCTTTGGTTAATCAGTCCATACTTCAATGGAGGTAGTATCATGAGCCTACCTTCCATGTATCATGATTATTCGAACTGGGCAAGGCAAGCAACCTCGCAATGCATGGCATGATACACATAGTCAGATTCGAGCATGTCTATTCTTTAAGAATGCTCTTGCCATTTGTGCCACTATTACTAGTGCAATGAAAGCAATGCAAAGAGGCAGTTCAAACACACTGATTTGAATGCCGAAAACTATGTGCTAGATTTCACACCAGATGGGAAATCTATGCAAATGAGCATTATTGATTGGGGAAGGTGTCTCCACAGAAAAGAGAGTGAGCCTGAGTAGGTTCAGACACTTGCTCCAAAGTCAAGATTTCCTTGGTTTACACTAGAGCTTTACGCAAGAAATGATGTTGTACCTCAATCAAATGGCGCATGGTCAAACATGTCAAATTGCTATGCTGTCGGTTGGTTACTTGCCGAAATAGCCAACTTCCTTGTGGGGTGAAGGTCTGCACTATCAAGTGATGAACTATAGTAATCTACCTGTTAAAATAGGCGTGGGATGGCAAATCACCTTTTCCCATGTCCTTCTCTCCCCTGAGTTAGCATCTATCTGCACTATTATCATCTGCAACATCATGCTCTATTGATGGATGTCGGTATAAGGTCGGATGGGCTTGAAAGGCGTTGTTCCTTCACACAGTCCAAGTACCCAAGATCAGATGGAAACTCTTCCAAGACCAAGAAGAATAGGGGGTAAGAAAAAGGAGAGCGATATTACATTGGCGGGAGAGATAAACCATCTTCATTTGGCCCATCAACAAGAGATAAACGATCTTAAGGTGACCTTTCAACAATACATACTTTAGTGCAGCAGCTACCATCACTTACACAAGTACATAAAGGTTGAATACATACTTTAGTGCAGCAGCTACCATCACTTACACAAGTACATAAAGGTTGCAAGTAATCGGATAATACTTTCCAAGTTTGAACATGGAAATAAAACAATTGTAATACCATCTAAATGCTTTAGCATTACTTCCAATTGGTATGATGTCAATCAACGTCAATGAACAAAATTTTAAATAGCACAATATTTATAACAGAACATAAGCATGATTGTAATACCATCTAAATGCTTTAGCATAATTTCCAATTGGTATAACATCAAATAACAAAATTGTTATGATGTTAATCAATAAAATTTTAAATATCACCAAGTTTCCTCATCCTTATCCTCCTCATGGCTAGATCTTGCTTCGTTTGCAACTTGCAATTGTTCAACAATGGGAGGATCATGCAACGAAACTGGGAGATCACAATGTACCCACTTGGCTAAATCTCCATCATTTCTCTCTCCCTTAACATCATCCAAAACTCTACCATTTGCATAAACATATACCAATTTCTCTGCTCTTTTTGTCTTCAAGCCATTTCTTGTGATTGAATGAACAAACTTGTCATTACTCCAATTTCATTTACTCGACGAATTGCTACAAGGCTGGAATAGCACTTTCAATGCCAATGTTTGCAAATGAGGTGTTGAGGCTCCACACTCTTCCGACCATCTCCACGGCTGTGCAATTTCACCCAACCACGACATACTTGAGTGCTCCCTTCATTTTTCTCTCTTTCCTTTGTGGAGCCTCTCTCTAAAAGTCCCCCCCATGCCCAGTGCATACCACGTGGACTCCTTTTGATGCCAAGTGTCATTTCCAAGGCCCTTACCCTTTTAACCCCTCTTGGCATCCCTTTGAATGCTAGACCTATTTTGCCTAAGCATTAATTCCCATGTCCACTATTACACTGTCAAGCCTTCTTGGTCTCCCACCTCAGACTTATGCAATTATGGTTGATGTAACATTACCTTCCCCTTAAGAATGGTTTACGTCCTCAAAAACAAAATTGGGAAACCTCCTTTGGAGATTTCTTACCCTTTCGCACGTTGAGCTCTCTTCAAGTGTATCTTTCCACTTAACTAGACATTCTTACCATATTGTATGTCATGTTCCTTTTTCTTGTCTATCTATAATTCTTTCAGGTTCATGTGGTAAAGATGCAGGTTCAATGAGTTCAACTAGGACTTAATTTCCAATGAGATTATCATCATCTCCTAACTTTCTTTTTAGCCTACTAACATGAAAAACTGGATGTACTAACTTTCATTTTAGCCTACTAACATGAAAAACTGGATGTACTGTACATCCCTCCAGTAAGGCTAATTTGTAAGCAAGCTCTCCAATTCTCTTAAGTATTGTGAATGGTCCATAATACATAGGAGACAACTTCGGACATTTACCTATCTTTAGAGATTTTGAAGATTCAGGTACCTTGAGGTAGACTTTCTCATTTACTTCAAAGTCTAGTCTTCTATGGTGGGGTTTTGCATAACTTCATGCTCTATCTTGAGCTCTTCTTATGCTATCTTTAGCTAGCTTAAGCATTTGATTCATATCTTCAAGAAAGTTTGACTACTTGAACCTTCTCTTTTTCAAGTCCCACTAATTAGTTTGCCATTTACTTACATATGCTCATAGCATATCCTCAATGATCTTATTGACCCTTTCAGTTTAAACATCACTCTATGGATGATCCACGGAGCTCATATTCAAAGAAGTTTCTAACCTCATAAACACAGCCCTCCAAAAATGGCTATTAAATTTTCTATCCCAGTCACTAACAATACCGGTGGCTGGCAGCCCATACAATCTATAAATATGCTCCACAAATAGCCTAGCTAATTTTGGAGTTTTAACATCTTCATTGATAGGAATAAAATGAGCCATCTTGGTCAACCGATCAACAATTACCCACACAGAGTTGTGCCCCTCTATGTCCTAGGTAAACCCACAATAAAATCCATGGAGATGCTTTCCCATTTGCTAGATGGAATCTCCAATGAGTGTAGGAGACCTCCTACCTTAAGGCATTCAGCCTTATTGACCTAGAATTTTTGGCACTCTAATACATAATCTTGGACGTCCTTACCTATTCCATTACCACATTAAACTTCCCCTTTTGATATGTCAATTGTTTATCAAACTCTTGCATTAATTGATCCCATCTAGCTTTTCTACCTTTAAGCTCTGATTGATTGCAAATCCATTAAATGCTCTCTTGGTGAAAGATGATCTCGAATTTGGCACCATATAAATAGTGCCTCCACTTCTTCAAAGCATAAACTATAGCATAAAGTTCCTTCTCATATGTTGAGTATTTTTGTTGGGCACGATCTAGCTTTTTGCTTTCAAAAGCCACTGGTCGACCTTTTTGGTGATGGCTTCAGTTAGGATTTTCAATGTATGACTAGCAGTTCCTAACTGTGTCTCCATGTTTTGTGTCAAGTTTCAAGTTTAGTGAATTCTGTATATGGAATTCCATAATCATCGTAGTCTATGTCCTTCGTTTCCATGTTAACCTCCTGAATTTCATTTTATACTTCCTCATGTTTTTCCTCTCCAGCTATAGCTTTTCCTTTTCTAGCCCTTTCCTCGCTCTCCCTTACCATTTCATCCCTTTCTAGAGTTGTCATTTTAAAAATGCACATTTTTCCAAAAATTATAAAGCAACAAGCTTTATTGAGAGAAAAATCGGACTGCCACTTCCCTGAGGTTTGTTTGATGGCCTTGGATTTGTCTTTTGAATTCAAACCTACTCTCATTGCATCGCGCAAGCTATAATTTTTTAATCCTGCTCTCAAAATTCTCGACTTGATCTTCGATCCTTGTTTTTAAATTTGGAGAGTCTAAATTAGAGAGAAAGAGGCAAGCGGGGGAATGTATGTGATAAAGTGGCTTTTCTACCCCTTTTAGACTTAGAATTTTAGAGGGGTAGGAATGTATGTGATGAAGTGGCATTTTTCCCAAAGGTTTTTTAAACCTTGGGATGACGTGGCTTTTATCTCTTGTATGCTCTCTATGTATATCACAATCATAGTCGGCTCTTCTTGTGCAACTATGCAAAAACTTGTCTCTGTGGCCAATAACTAATAGCAGCACAACCTTGTAACTACAGAGACCCATCTAACAAAGGATTAATCTTAACAAAGATATTTAGTTTTACCAAACCTCAGCACCATGTGGTTGATCCAATCCATACTTGGCAAAAATGAACCCATTCACCCTCCAACAAAAGAGCCAAAAAGAATCCAAAAAGATGCTCCTCATTGTGAAGAGGTGAACCTTAAACTTCCCATGCAGGGACAAAAAGTACCACCACATACATATGTTTGGCAAACCAAAAATTGTGTTGTTCTTTGAAATCAACTAGAACATAATCATCTACTTCAAAATATGTGTCTTTTTCATCTACTTGGTGAGGTTTCTCCCACCACTCAAGGCTTGAAACAGTTCCACTTTTGTGAGAGCAGCGTGATGCATGAATTGATGGACCATTGCACTTAATCTAAGCACAGAAATGAATATGAAGTGTATGTGCTTGCAAGTCATATATGTGCTCTTCTTTGCATCACGTTGTGCAAAGTCAAGACATGCGCAGCATGGAAACTGTGCCAATGGGAAGGAGTAGGTAAGGCCTTTAGCAATTAAACCTGTAGTCCATAGATGAAACACATGCACCTCATTGGGAATTAAAACATCCTCTTTCATAACCTCCCCATTTTTTTTCATTGCCTTTTCTATCCTATCTTTGAATTCCTAACTCAATTTTAACCTCCATCTCCCAATCTTTCCATCATGGTGAGGGAGCCATGCATGGCTTATTGTACTTCCTTCTCACACTTCATTGCCTTGGCAAATAGCATCAATGATAAACCCTGCTTTAATCAATTGATCTCTCTCTTCTATAGGTAAAGAGGTGCCTCGAGAAATCTTCCACACCCGTGAAGAATTTCTAGGTACACCTTGAACTGTATGATCCACATCCCATGTGTGGGTAACTATGGTATTGCAAAACCACTGCTTCATGATCTCTTTTGGATGTTGTATTTTATCTTTGAAGCATGCTGTAAAAACTCCTTGTTTAGCCCTTGTACCAAATGGATTAATCAATGCCCCACATCTCCCACGTGCATTTGCCAGGTACCCAAAGCATGTGATGACACTATGTGGTTCAGCTCTTCATATTGCCTAGATGGCATCATGCACATCCTCCTCTTTACAATTTTTTGCTATTGGTTGACTTGAATGTGTCCCAATGTTAGACTTTCTTTTTTGACCAAGCACTCTATTTGTCGTGTGACTGATATGTAGTCTAGACAAAGACTGTCAAGCTCACTCTCCTCAATAGGCAATCCCAAACCCCTCTTTCTTCATTTTGTCAGGGGTACATACATTGGTCTCCTCATCTCAAGACAGTACAACGTAGCCTTCACAAGTGTGGTCTCTATCAAACCAACAAGTTCATTTCTATGTGCTTTACTAGAGCCACCGTCTGATATGCATTATCTCATTACATCTCTAGATCCAGTCCATTCCTCAAGTGTTTCTAACATGAATGCATGATCCTAGGCACTTAACAAGGCACTCATTGCAAGATCCATAATGCAATCCTCATATAGAGAAAGATATTTGTATGACCCATGATCAGCTCTAATGCTTGAATGCTTGTTCTACAATAGATTCATTGTTGGAACAAAGCTAGCATTAACTTGTTCCATTAAGAACATGCTCCTCCATTGACTGACATGAACATCCCAAAATGCCATTCACTATTGGAAATCAAGAAGTTCTCCATCCTTTACATGTGTCAGAGACCAGAAATTTATTGCTTACTTTTTCCATTCAGTTGCACAAGCCTCGGTGGTTGCATTTTTCCAACTTTTGTATAAAGATTTATGTTCTTCTTGGAATGGTGATTTGATACATATTCTTATATGCTCGACCATACTCATTTCCCAATGAAAAATATAGGTTCTCTCCTTGCCTTCCATTTTATTTATTGGCCTACCATTGTAAACAATTTTGACAGCAAACCAATTTGCACCAACACTATCTCAAACCCATTCTTTAGCATCTTTTCATTCAACATTTCCCAAAATTGCACTTGAACTTCTAAGTTTTGCACTTTGAACTCACATTTTTCTATTGTCAATAGTCTCACACATATGGATCATAAACATGAGCACCCATGGTAGCAACCTCTAACACATTGTATGTGATCAAAATGCACCCACATTTCCCCCATATTTCCTCCAAGCCTCATTTAATTTACTAGGTCTACTCAAGATGCAAGACTGATAGTGAACATTTCAAAAATATGAGGTTGACCCCCATCTTGAAGCTGGCCATGAAATAGTATGCTTTGCAAGAAAGGATAAGCAGACTGTTGTTTTAGAGATAGATTGCATCAAGGCCACCATTGTGAATCATTTCTTGCACATTCCATAGACCTTTGAAGATGCCTATGGTGGCACAATGGAGTAATTGTTGCAAGCACATTATTAAATCTCAACTCATCCTATTCATCATGTGGCACCCTCTTCAACAAGTAGCATGTCCATGTCATTTGTCATTGACATCTCAATGCTCTTGCAAGGTGCATATGGAGCTAGTTTAGCATGGAGCTAGTTTAGCATCATTAACACCATGTCCTCCACACGTTTACTTTTCAATCCTAAGTTTCCTAGCTCCACTAGATGATCATGCACCCCCACATGAATTGCACATCTTGTAATTGTGTTGAGGTCATGAGGCAAGAATGCACTACACATAGCCACACTCTGGTGGCTCACCACAATGGTTACAAGCCAATGTTCTAATATCTTCCAAAAATGGATTGTTTTAAGAAACCTTTTTAGCTTTCCCTTCCATTGTGTTTCATTAACAGTGCCACTTCTGTTTGCATAAGCACAATCAAAATTATAGCATAGCAAAAACCCACACATCTACTCATTTTTGCGATACCTCTAAAGATCTCTTGCATGCTAGTGGTTTATTCTGTCCACACATGCCCATCATTCCTCTCCTCCATTCCTTGCATAGGAGACCCTAAAGTTATTGGTGGTGATAGCTCATACAAAATGTACACATTATATCTTACAGGGAGCTCTTGTACCACATGAACTGAGTCTGCACTTGAGAAGGCAACGTGTAGAGAACTTGAAAGTGGAAGGCATTGCAACATTGCAATTATACTCACCTCTTGAGCAACATTTTTAGCCAAAGTTCTCCTCTGGGTTTTGAAATGTTACAACTAATGACCGTCCAATTTGTAGCCTTTCTCTCCACCATCAGTTTCCACTATTGCTTGTGTGATGGCGATGTTCTCAATACTTGTATCTTGGTGCACATCAATCTCACTTCCTCGAATAGCAAAATGCTCTTTAATGTCAAAAATGGAGATCTTGCAAAATTATGCGTCAAATCTAATGGTGAGTGTGTTAGCCTCATGGTAAAGGAAGATTCTTTTAGGTTGCATTGGAAGATGTAGATTGGGAAAGAAGAGCAGAAGGGAGATATGGAAGAGAAATCAATGGAGAAGGATATATCAGGAAGAGTGATGGAAGTTTGTTCTTGGTTGCATTTTGTGGATGTGCAGAGAAATAGCTTCATGAAGTTGAGTGGGAGCAACAAGAAAGAGGGATATCCTTGGAGATGGGTAGAACGCCAAGGCACATGGAAGTGGGAGATTCGACTAGTAGAGTGACAAAATGAGAGCAAAAACAAAGGATCATGGCATTTCCAAAAATGTCACGTAATACTCTTTTGTCCACACAAGTTCCACCTCAAACAACTGACCCACTCTAGTCAGTGTCAAATCCAAGTAAAATTATAGGCACTGACTTCCTGAGAATATGGTGGTTTGAAGATATTCTCATTAAACAAGAATGCATGGAATGTTTTTCGAGATGAAAGGTCCACTATCCATTTCAAATCATTTTCTAGATAGGAGGTCTGCCTGCTTCCCTATGCAAGAGATATGGTTTTTGTGGTGTAATAAAGCCAAGAGATATGGTAGTTGTGATGCAATCAAAGCCCTCTCTTCCTCCTCATATTCTCTCTCCCAAATTTCCTACCCCTCCGCCCACTTTAGCCCCTCCCCTGCAACCCCTCCCCCTACCTCTATTCTAGTCTCCTTCTCTTTTCTCCTTTCTACAAGCAACCCCTCCCTCTATACAAGCAGCCCCTCCACATCTCGAAAAAATCCACTCTCCATCCCCCTCCACTCCATATCAGCCCCTCCCTTTCCTTCACTCCTCACACACCAAGAAACCCCATAATAGCCCTTTGCCCCTCCAAAATAGCCCCTCCCTACACCCCATAATAGCCCCCTCACCCTCCAAAGAAGCC
The DNA here is from genome assembly GCF_047967505.1 of Dipteris shenzhenensis. Classification (NCBI taxonomy): domain Eukaryota; kingdom Viridiplantae; phylum Streptophyta; class Polypodiopsida; order Gleicheniales; family Dipteridaceae; genus Dipteris; species Dipteris shenzhenensis. Next base: position 25,764,989 of record NC_141597.1, read on the forward strand.
CCTCCACTCCCCCCCAAATCCCCTTCCCTTAAAAGAATCTCCTCCTATCCCTCCACTTGCCCCCTCCCTCCTAGATCCCCTTTCCTTAAAAGAATCTCCTCCTATCCCTCCACTTGCCCCCTCCCTCCACTCCCTCCCTCGGCATGCACCCTCCCTCTCTCGGATGCGCCCTCCCCTTCCCACTGTCTTAGCCGCCCACTCCCTCCCCCTCTCTTCCACTCCCTCCCCCTCTCTTAGTTGCCACCTCTCTCCCACTCCCACTCCCCCTCTCTTCCACTCCCTCCCCCTCTCTCGGATGCCCTTCTCTTCCACTCCCACTCCTCCCCCTCTCTCGGCTGCCTCCTCTCTTCCACTCCCCCTCCTCTGCTCTTCCACTCCCTCCCCCTCCCATTCTCTTGGCCCTCCCTTCTCCTTTCGCTCCCACTCCCTCACCCCTCTCTACTTCCCCCTCTCTTCCACTCTCCTCCCCCTCTCTTCCACTCTCTCATTTGTCATCTCTCCCCTCTTCCACTCCCTCCCCCTTCCTCTCTTGCACTTCCTCCCCCTCTTTCCCTCATTCACCCCTTCCTCTCCTCCACTCCCACTCCCTTCCTCTCCCTCCCCCTCACCTCGGCTCTCTTCTCCTCCCCATGCTGATCTCTTTCGCCTCCACTCTTTCACTCCCTTCTGCTACCACTCTTCCACTCAACCCTTCCACTCCCTCTCCCTCGCCCCCTCACCTCGTCTCTCTCCCCCTACCCTTACCTCATCTCGCCTCGCCTCACCCTCCCCCTCTCTCTCCCCCTCCCTCCTTTTGTTCATAGGCAACCCCTCCCTCCTTGCCTCCCTCCCTCCATCTTTTCCTTTCGACTCCTTGAATATCACTCCCTGCCTTCACTCCTCACCTCAAACACAACAGGCCCTCAATTTCCACTTGGCTCCCCACCTCCCTTACTCTCTCCATGCAGCCCTATTATCCCTTGCCTCTCCAAGTGACAGGTTGGTTGCACTCAAACCTCTACAAGTATCCCCCTAAAGGTAACCCTTAATCATTTACTCTATGGTATTCCCTCTCTTTTCTCTTGTTACACCATGGACAATTTTTAAGGCTCAAAGTTGTTGTATGTTTCCTACAAGATCGGACTTTCTTTACCTCACCACCAAAAGCACAACAGACCCTCCATCTAAATCGAGATATGGATTCTTTGTTTTGTTTTTGTTATTCATAATAGCAAGAATATTGTGACATTTTCACTTTCCTCAACCATTCCAATGTATTGGAAATGGGAGTTCTTATGATTTCAAAAAATGTGGGAATTATGTTGGAGCACCCAAAAGTGGGTCATATAGATGACTCTTCCATTGAGAGAATTTCCATCTATTCATTTGAAAGTTTCTGTCCACTATTCTTTTTGTGTCAGAGAGAGTTATTTCGTTTACTTCATCAGAGAAATCTTCTAAGAGGGATTCGATTCATTGCTTCAAGAGAGAGAAAGAGATAATTTCCATCTAATTCTAGTCATTCCATCTGAGATAGATATAGGGATAGATCTGTTCTTTCAAGAGAAATGAGTGAAAGAGAGAGATAAAGAGTTCTCGCTGTCCTTCTGAGGGAAAGAGCCATTGAGAGAAATAGAGAGGTAGATTGAGGGCTCCTCGGCCTTATCCTTCCAAACTTCATTCAAGCTTGGCCACCTCTATTTCTTGTTGGAGCGCATTTTTGCTCAGAGATCATCTTCATACGGTCTTCAAGGCCTCTCAAGGTGGCTTCTACATTGAGCCTAAGGCTCCTCCAGCCTCAACAACACCAATGAGTCGTTTCATCTACAAAGAACAAGCCTCTTCTTGCAGCCGCCCGACGACAAGCCTCTCTAATAGAGCAGCCCATCTACTTGCCTAGTAGCCTCTAAGCAGCTCTAAAGTGTGCGATTCGACCAGCCACAACAAGCCCCCACGCCAACTACAGAAACAAACTCCAACTTCATGGGCTGCTATGCTCCAGCAAACAACTCCTACCTTCAAGCTCAATGCACTCTCAAGCGGCTTCTCCAATGCAACCTGCCAGCCTTCAGGCTCTCAGCACCTGATGCTCCAAACCACATCAGCTGTGTAGCAACTCCACAATAAACGAGTCACCTCCAAACGATCCAATAGTAGTGCTTCAATGAGCCTTTGCCTCCCAAGCCTCACAAGGCTAGCTCCAAAGCAAAGCAGAGCTCCAGTGACTACAGCCCGCCTTGCCTCTCAAACGAGCAGTGCCAACGGTCGGCTCACTCCTCGGCCACACTCTAGCCCTACAACTACGGACATAAGGCCCTCCAATCGGTAATGCATCCCGCTAGCTCCTGCATCTAAGGCCCTTACAGTAGCGACTTATGTTAAGTGCCTAGCAACGTAACTTCTGTCTCCAGGCTCCCAAGTCCACTTCCAAGCCGACTACGGGCTTCGGGCTCCAAGCCTCCTACAACAAACGATTGCTACTCCACCTGCAACTCATCTCTCTCCAACAACTACATATGACAAATTCAAATGCACTCCTTTTGCCAATCGATGGAAACCTTGATTCAACGGAATAAATTTTGATGCCCTATATGGTGACACGTGGAGGATAGCTTATCCTCAAGGTCGGGTCACAACACACCAAGGTGTGGTCAAGACACTGCCATGTGGCAGTCTTACCCATAGTGCCACATAGGCAAGGCCATGTCACACCCTACCACATCAGCAGTGGCCTAGCCAGTGTGACATCAACACCTTATCCTGACACGTGGCATCCACGTCAGCTACCTAGGTGGACCTTATCTGCTTGCCACATCATCACTACCATGTAGGCAAGTCTAGTCACAGGTGCCACATCAGCATTCCACTCTGATAGTCAAAGTCAAAGTCAAGGTCAAAGTCAAAGTCTAGTCAGTTGCCACCTCAATAGTGCCACGTGGCACTTACCCTCTGCAAGCACACACAGTGCTCCACAAGCACTTCATGTGACCACTCCTGCCACCTCAGCACAAGACTCCATAGGCACAGCCCCTGCTAAGCACAGTCACTGCATGTGACCCCTTGACTACCATATCATCATTGAGAACATTTGCACTCCTTTTGCCCCTCCACCTAGATCAAGACGTATCTCTTGATCCAAGAAGAATTTGAGGGCACTCCAAAAAGAAAAATCGCTCAATTTTTTGTGCTCTATGCGCTCATTCCATCATGCACTTATTTTGGCACAAGTTACACTCACTTTTGAGCCTCGCCGACAAATCCACTTCCTACATGCACATTTGCCTCTACATTGACGCATCTGACCCAACACATAAAAAGAACTAAAGAAAAGAAATTATTTGCTATTCTTTCATTGATCAATGGTTGGTATAGATCTAGATCAGAGTAGACTAGGTCACCATAGAGGGGAAGCTTTGAATCTCCCCAAGTTGCTAATCTAAGCCATGTCCAAAATTCCCGACTAGTACCTACTTCAGAGCCAGCCCCTATGCTCACATACGGTTTCACATCATCACATTACCTGAAACCTGATGTTCATCAATTCAATGAGCAGACTTTAGAGTGTTCACAGGAATTGGCACTTATTCAATGGGCAGATAGCACATGATTTGATTTCACACACAGCATGGTTGTCAAACAAACAGTGAACTATTTCTTTGTCTTTAACTGAAGCAGAATATAGAGCACTCACTACAGGTGCATGTGAGGCTATGGCTCAAAAGACTATTGTCAGAAATAGATTACTTTGATGAGTCAAAGCCAATAACAATATACTATGATAATCAATCGACTCAAGCATTGGCTAAGAATCTAGTATATCACTTCAGGACAAAGCACACTGATGTCAGAGAGCACTTCATCAGATAAAGAGTGTTACTTAGTGACATCACAATGCAGCATTGTGATAACAAAGAGAATGTTGCAGACATCTTTACCAAACCACTCGGTAAAGAGCTTTTCGAGAAACATCGACTAGCTCTTGGTTTGATGTAGAGGAAGGACATTCTCATTAAAGGGGTGTGATGGAATGTAATGTTCAGTCCTTCTTCAATTCCCCAGAATCATCGTCTTGAGGAAAGGCCTACTTCATGATGTTGATCTTGAGGGAAGGTGTTGAGAGTTCATGCTCAACATCATGTGATCATGTGTGCATAGCACCATCATGTGATCATATATGCATAGCACTAACCCAATAGAGTGCTATAAAGGAAAGGGTTAGATGCCCTAACCCTAACCCTTAATGGGTTTGTATATATTCTACATTTTCAACTAAATCTAGTGTACAGTTAGTCATTTGTGGTGTGCGCTCTAGCTGTGCCCTCTCTCCTGATCTCCACTCTTCACCTCTCCCCTCTTCATATTTTGCCAAGATCCCCTAATAATAGATCATTTGCATACTTATGCTAAGCATTTTACAATGCTTTACTTAGAAAAAGTGTGCAAATGACTAATTTTTTGGGGTTCTAGCTAGAAATCCTTCCTACAAAAGTGTTCCATATTTTTGGCAAATTGGGGCCCATTCCAAGCTATGTGAATGAAACCCTTAGATGAGGACTCCAATTTGTTAAAAAGAAAGTAACATTTTTGCAAGAAGGATGCATTGGCTAGACCCCCTAAAAGTGGTTCATTTGGACACTTCTACTAAGCGTTTTAAAATGGAAATTTTGGTGAGGTAATTTGGACCAATTTATGAACACCTAGGGAAATTCCAAGCCATGTGAATGAAACCATGAAATGAGGGCTCCACTTTGCCAAAAAAATAGAATACTTTTATAGGATGGATGCCCTAGATGGAGCCCCCAAAAATGGGCCATTTGCACTCTTTTGCTAAGCATTCTGAAATGCTTAGTAGAAGTGTGCAAATGATCTAGTTTTGGGGGTCTATCTAGGGCTTCCTTGTTGCAAATGAACCATAACTTTTGTGAAATTTAGTTAGGTAATTTGGACCAGTTTATGGACATATTGGAAAATTGCCTCACCATTAGTTCAACATAGCATGGAAGTTCACTACAAAGACAACACAAACCACAAAATAGATGCATTGTCTACAAGTTGTGATTCCAGCATGTAATTCAAAATATGATGCAACATGTCTATACTATCAAGTAATGAATATTACAAGCGCCATAAACTTCACTTTTTCCCACACACTTTTTAAATAGTCACGTGTGCCATATACAACTAAACATAAAACACAAAAAACCACAAGCTGTTGAAGATCCACTTGCATATCGTGCCATGAATGACATGAACAATCAAGCTAACGTCTCACTCTCAGTCCTATGGGTTGCCGATGTCACAACCACATACTGATCTCCCTCATGCCACTCCTCATCCAAAACATCCACTCAAGCTTTTTTTGTAGTAGCGCTTTTTTTCAAGAGGCTCCAAAATAGTCTTGATAATGGAAGTCCAATCCTTTGGCGAAGCTTGCTCTCATGAGTGGTGCCATACCACAACCCATATTGATAGTGAAGTCTCCTGCAAGACACAAGAGGACAAAAATAGCCTCAACAAAACAAGATGACCTAGTTGCACCCTCTAGTGCTCATGTCGAAGAAGGTCCCACTATACTCTTGGCCACTTGCATGTAGTGATTCCAATGGCCACACAGGGGCTGAATTTTCAACCTTTGAAAGAGAGGTTACTATAATGGTGGTCTATGCCCACATATTTGCAAAACACAAGCATACATGGCCGCATCTACAAGAGCATGACCAAAATATCAAAATCATTTAACCATTGATGTGAATTGAATGAATGGAAAGTTATCTTAATGCAACGCACCATGATATCAGCCCCAACTTCTTTCTAGTGATCGTAATGAAGTTTATTAAGCAAGAATATATGACATGCCACCTCCAAACCTTGGACATGAACATACCTCTCTATCCAAGAAATACACGGTCCATTAACAAATCAAATATTGATATATTATTCACAAGAAGGACTTAAAGGCAAATAGTAAAATAAATCTTGTTTTGTGTACCTGCCAATAGACAAACAAGAGCCAGTCACCACCTACTGTGGCTACAGCCATAGCTATATCATACCTCACATGCACCTCTGTGAGCTTGTCCCATGCAGGGACCCCAACTTCCCCCTCCAACTCAAAGCCTATCGGAGAATCAAGTAGTACAAAGTTAGCACCCACTTGACATTCTTGCCCAACCCTTTGTGGAATCTATCTTTGTTAGCTACCTTCAAGAAGAACTCATGTGCCTATGTGTAAGCATCATTCTTCTTTCTAACACACAACAAGGTATCTTCATGGCTAACAATCTCATCCATAGGTGAAGGAGGATAATACAAAAAAGTAAATTGCTCCTTAACAGAATCTCCATTCCTACATTTTCAACAATTACAATACAATGAAGCTATGTAGTATTACTCACATGCTTGGATTCATAGGCATTAAAAGTGTAAAACAGCAACTATAGATGCGAGCTTACCATCTCAATAGCATCCTCATACTTATACAATAGGGGCATTTCATCTTTTTGTTTGTCTTTAATGGGTGGGGTCAAAGCAACAACAATTGCCAGTTTCAAACAAACAATGAAATTTATAAGAGCCAGATTCATGAGAATTTCCAATAAAAGCATGTCATATAAAATTTTATGATATTACCTTCTTTTTCTTTGCTCGAAACATCCATTTATTTCTCTTCTATTCACAATATTGGGACTCTCTTCTCCACATTTTTTTACATGTTGCATACAACATGTAGTTGTCCCTCTCTCTAGTGAGCACTTGCCCCTTGCTAAAGTCAACCCACCAAGGACAATGTGTAAGCTCCCATGTGATAACCCATGCATGGATTTGGGGCACATGCATGTCATAGGGTTACCTCTAGCCACCCCTCTCACTACCTTGACATGCCATGCAATCTACCTTCTTGAACAAGGTGGGACAAATACCTCCAAGATAAACATTATTTTTGTTAACTCTTATCACGTAGACAAGCGTGTGCAACATAGTAAGAATATCATTTGGCAATACTGATACACCACACATTGAGATGCCTGATCTAGTTTAGTTTCCTTCTTGTGCTCCACCCCACCATCTCCTCATTGTTGTCTCGTTACCTAAGCGATGAGAACATGTGTTTTCGGCCTCCAAATTAATATCTTCGATGTACTGTTGTAGCATGCTGTTGTAGCATGCAGTGAACCAGAAACTCCAATGGATGGTCCAATGCACAAACTGCAATCAAGTCCTCCAAATCCATCATTGAAGAAACTTCCACTTTCTCAAGGAAGGTTTCCTTCAATCACCACCTAGAGGAGGAACCACCAAGCACTTTCTCAAGGAAGGTTTCCTTTAATCATCACCTAGAGGACGAACCACCTAGAGGTTTCCTTCAATCCACCACCACTTAGAGGATGAACCACCTAATGACTTGATTATTATCACCACACTTAAAATCATTCGTACAAGCACAAGACATGAAACACACATGCTCTATGCTCATTATCTCTCGATGGCATGTAGTAGGTCTCTCACATTCTCTTATTTGCATCTACGAGAGCAAGGAGCATCAGCCTCTTCTCATTCTTTAACTTAGCATTGGCAAGGTATTAGAGCTTTGCTAATGTTTTGATGGAGTAATGCCCATCATAGCACAAAGAAAGAACCTTAGATTTCCAAACATCTACATTTTTGGGATCAAGAATGTTGAGAACCTTAAAGTCCATTGCAAAGAAAAATATATATGTTATGTCAAACAATGAACAATGGAAGAAGCCCATGAAAATAGACTCCCATTCCCATTTTGTTAGCATACTTTTTGTGAATCCTGGTTCTCTCTTTGCATTGTGGTTCCTTTCTCATCTCCTCTGGCACCTTCTTAGCAATAGCTTCAAGGGCCTGCATGAGATCAGTAGTGTACTCAACTTAGCAAAAAAAATTCATGAAGAGTCAAAATCATTTTAAGAAGTTTGAGTAAAAGACCGTAGTTAAAGACTCAGACAAATAACATCACATAACTAGCAACACAAGCCTAGTAAGAACTCCTCTAGTCTATGGATACCACTGGCCTTTTATTATAAAGTCCTTTGATCTTAGATTTTCTATGACCAGGAGGGAAAGCTTGGATATCACATGTTAGCCATGTGGCCATTTGTAGAATAGTTTTGAAAATATATATCCGTATTATGAGAGAGAGAGAGAGAGAGAGTTGTATTAAGATCTTTAGGAAGCCTCATGGACCTAGGCGACAAAGTGCAATCAACAATAGCTCGTACAAGCCACAGTGTTCTAAAGCAAAGGCCTTACTAAGGCCCTTGGTGAGTGCTAAGCTAAACTAATAATCAAAAACTCTCAAAAGACTTAAGCAAGTAGTGAAAATGCTCTAAATACATATTCAACGGCCATGGTTGCTCTCCGATGAGATGCAAAGATGTTGTGTATCTATAGTTCTCGAGCCATCTCTTGCTTGGCAGGGGCGTGGTGTCCATGATCTCTATAACCAATAAGCCACATCAAGGGTGACCCCTCAGTTTTGTTGCTCTCCTCTTAGTAGGGCAGTCATGGGTTGGAACTCTATCGTGCGTGCTTTGGTCATCCTCTGTGTCATAGGCTCCACCACTCTACGTCATTGCTTCTCATTGATTCATGCTGCCCTCATGTCAACTATCTCCTCGTCCTCTACTCTAGCGTGGCTTGGGTCTGATACGAAGGCATAAAAGTTGATGACATGTCTCTATGTTCAGTTGGTATCATATGGTACTGTCACCTCCTGCTATCTAATCTAATGTAGCAAGGTCTCTCTACGTCACTGCATCTTTATCAGAAAGAGGCCAACTCTAGTCATATGAAAGTGGATCGAATGAGAGAGTGGTCTGATCCACCCTAAAAGAAGAAATGGTATTGTCCTCGAACCTCATAGTAGGTAGGGCAAATGCACAGGAAGTGCTCCTCTATCTCCACCAATACTAGGGCACATAGTCTGCAAACCCACTACTCTCTAAGTGTGCTTGGGGCCTAATGATCAATACATCCTCTAATACTAAAGAGTGGTCCTAGTAGAACTGGATCTTGGTGGGAACACACACACAAACACACACATGTACTCACACATACACACACACACATGTACACACACACACACACACACACACACACAGAGGATTTGTTTTTATGCAAGCCACAATCTTGGTGGTTGAAATAGCAAGCTAGGTTGCTAGCCATTTGACCACCAAAGGGTACTTTAGGCCAACCACTATGCTAGCTTAAGATAACCATCACGTTAACCATTGGGCTAGTTTAGGCCAACAAACGTTGGGCTAGTCTAAGACACCACTGTGCATTACAACCATTTTAGTAGTTCTAATGACAAATCTTGTTTAGGAGTTACACTTGAAAAGTTAGCCCGATGGTTAAAACCATAAGCTTGCTTTATTCATGAATAAAATTTGTGTGTATTTTAGGTTGGAAGAGTAGATATAGCTATACTTGAGATTTATTGCTAGGAACCTTAATGTAAGGATGAGAAAGCAGAGTTTTGAGCATTGCATGCACTAGTATTTCAAGAGATTCAAAGACAAGAATGTCTTATTGTGAAATGCACATAGACGTTAACCTAACCATGTAAGTTTGAATGCCTGGTGCAATAATCTTGGAGCATCATTATATAGAGATAGATACCCATGTCTCCAAGGCGATTGTTCTGTCAAGATAACCTAAGGTCTATGTGGGGGCTAGTGGTTTATCCAAAGGATACTTTTCATCGGAGCTTTGTACTTCTTCCTTAACGTTCACAAGGCATCCCTCACCTGCAAGACCTCCCTCACTTGTGAACAAAGGTCATTGATTCGTGAGGGTTTATGACCAATGCCACTGCTCTCATTCCCATCGTTAAGAACAACAAAACGAGAACTCCCTTGTGAACCCTCGAGAGCCGCATGCAAAGGAGGAGTAACCTTAGGAGACCCAGGCCACAAGAGTCAAACGATTCTCCAACATAACCATCTGCATACAAAATAGTGGAGAAATTCTCCAATTTTGTTGAACACACCAACATAAGCTCCTTTGGACAACAACTCCAAATAACGAATGAAGGAAGAAAGGAATCTGAAAATCAAAGTTGAAGTAGATGAACAAAGATACCCTTTTCGAAGTTCAAGCTTTCTGATTCCATCGAGTGAACAGAGTTGGGGAGAAAAGAAGCCATTGACAGACAAGCTGAAGGAGTCGGAAACACAAATGAAAAGTAAAGATGTGCAGATGTCATGAAGAGGAGTGGATGTCACAATAATATAACCATCATGACACTAAAATTCTCCGACAAGAGGGGCAAAGACTCAGGTGGACACCGACGACTTGCAGAACAACAACATTGCAAAACAATTGCCACTAGTACAAGAGCGCAAAACCACTCCACCTAAGTGGCTAAGCTACACGATTGAATGGCACCACCAGCAAAAAATGAAATGAAAAGTTGTGCATCCCTATAGAACATGGAAGGGTGACCATTACATGTAGAAGTTCCAACGTAGGAAAACATCATGCCACACAGGAGCTGAACCACCCTAGAAAGGTGAGGGCCAAAGATAAGAACGTCCAAGAAGCCATCCAACGACGTTTACAAAGGTCGAGGGGACACAAGAGAAGCCCACGTGGGCTGAAGAGAGAGGGCAACTGTAGAAAAAGCATGAAACAAGGTAAACAATCCATGTGACATCGTATGTTCCACCAATCAGCAAATTCAATTTTTTTTAAAAATTAAATGCCCAACCGTATTTTTCTCTTTCCCAAGGGAAAGCGCAGTCACTAAAGCCTCCCCCCAAAGGGCACGCCAAAAATTAAGTGCCGAACCGTATTTTTCCCTTTTCTAAGGGAAAGTGCAGCCGGGCAGGGTTTACCCATGTCAAAAGGGCAAGGCCTAAACCCTAATAGGTAAAGCACTAAACCCTAAACCTCAGGGTTGCAACTACTTAAACTAGATGGTGCAGCTAAGGTATCCATTCTATCCTTTCCGAGAAGCTGAGTAATCGATTTTCTTCTGCGGGCTGATGATGAAGAACTATCTTGCGCAGTTGCATGTGGCGCTGAGTCCTTGCTCGTCAAGGAGAACCTACTCAGCTTCGCCACTGCATTTCAATGACGCATCTACTTTCTCTGAGGCCTGTCTCATACTTGTTGCTTGCATCTCAGCTCGTTGCGGCAAGAATGCTCTCGTATCGTCTTCCATCTCTTTTGCGCTTCAAAAGTTTCCGCCAGAAGTTCAATGGTAGACATTTGATTGATCAGAGTCTTAGGCGCGCTCGTTTCTGTTTCATGTATCGCTGAGGAAATATTTGAAAACGTGCTAAGGTTGCTTTAAGCAGTATTCCGCAACGGAGAATTGGAGAGTTCTTCAAACCTTGAATTTTAGTCCTGCCGAACTCATCGTCACTTACCCCCCGTGAACCTATTTACGCCTGCCCTTACAGGGAGTGGGGGGATGTTTTTTATTTGATCATCTGATCTGGTAGAATATTTGTACTCTTTGGCCCCCTTCATGAGGGCACTGGGCATATTGTGGGAGTCGTTTCATGGCCATGTTCACTTGGCTAGACTCGCAATGGACGCCTGTTGCCTCCTGGTGGGGGCTTGTATTCTCCCTCCCTTCTTCCAAGTACTGTTCTCCATAGTCATGGTCCTCAAATATTGGCTGTACAGTCTTCTACCCTACTATTGTTCTTCTGCTAATATGAGAATGTTATTTGTCCTCTAAACGTGGTCAGTTTTGAAAAGCTATGGTCATTTAGGAGGACCTTAAACGTTTCGAGTGTACGTTGGTCTTCGGCCAACATATTCCCTGATATGGGACCTACTCCCTCAGCGTGTAATCGATATGTGTCGACTACCTCTCCTAGATGGTAAATGGCTGATGGATGAAATCGACTTTCAAAGTTGTCTCTCAGACTGGGCTAGCATTAGGTAATTGCTCGCATTCTACCAGCTTTTGACATGTGAATAAGATTAAGTAGTCTGCAGAAAATCCTTCTTTATATGAATAATGATAAAAAAGTTCAGGGATGTTGCAGATTTTGGATTGTTTTCTTGAGAATGCAACGAAGGTGTGATAGATGCTGTAACAGGTGTTCTTCATCCTTGCGGGGATAGAGTTCTTACAATTACAATTAGGAGAAAGATGAGATGTGTGCGAAGATGACTAGCTTAGCTCCTATTTGGATAGAAATGTAATGCACTCAAACTTATACTCACTAATGTGTAGTGTTTTTCTTTAAAAGACATGGTGCATTGCACTCAAGCTACCTTTATGCTCTCCGTAGTAGGTAATTGTGAGAGGTGCATAAGTAAAAATATGTCTATAAGAAAGATTTATGTCAAGGTAGTTGTGAGAGGTGCACAAACTACCTTTATGCTCTCGGTAGTTGGTAATTGTAAGAGAAAATATGTCTATAAGAAAGACTTATGTCAAGGTATTGGTTTAACAAAATGGGACATTCAAGAAGATTGGGAGGCTCTTGATCAAAAGGGAGTTCATAAATGAGAATTTTTTCATCCTTGACAAAGATGGTATTCTAGTGACCATCCACCAAGTAGACATTATAAAATTATTTTCCTATCATGTTTTTATTTTGGAGGGGTGAGGAGGTGATGATGGTATGTAATCCATTTTTCTAAATTCCCAATCGTCACATGTAAAATGTACCATATTAATACTCTTCTAATTGCTTCTACTCTCTTAATCCATTAATTAATTTTCTTACTCTCTAAATCCCTATAATTAGACATATTAATCTTATCTTGCAACCTCCTTCATAATTACACGCATTAATCTATACTTCTCCCTCCTTGCCTTTGTGCCACTCCCTTAGTTGTGCCTCTCCCTCCCCCTCACCTGTGCCACTTTGCTCCCTCCCTCCTCCCCCTCACTTATGCTCCCACTTGTGCCTCTCCCTCCCCCTCACCGCGCCTCTTTGCTCCCTCCCTCCTCCCCCTCACTTGTGCTCCCGCTCCTCTCGGTACACCTCCATCCACTCCCTCTCTTCCCTTCCACCTCCTTGCCCCTCCACCTCCTTGCCTCTCCATCTATTGAACTCCATATTTTAATTTTGGAGAGGTGAGGAGGTGATGACCGTATATAATCCATTTTCTAAATTCCCAATCTCCACATGTAAAATCTATCATATTAACACTCTTTTAATTGCTTCTACTCTTTTAATCCATTAATTAATTGCTTCTATTATTAAAATTCCTTTAATTAGACACATTAACCTAATCTAACAACCCCCCTTCAACATAACTACATGCATTAATCTATGCCTCTTCCTCCTTGCCTTTGTGCCACTCCCTCACTTGAGCCTCTCCCTCCCCCTTACTCGCGCCTCTCTGCTCCCTCCCTCCCCCTCACTCCCTCCCCCTCACTCGTGCTCCCACTCCTTGATAAACCTCTATCCACTCCCTCCCTTCCCCTCCATTTGCTCCCTCCTTGCTCCTCCATTTTGGAGAGGTGAGGAGGTGATGATGGTATATAATCCATTTTCTAAATTCCCAATCTCCACATGTAAAATCTATCACATTAATACTCTCCTTATTGCTTCTACTCTCTTAATCCATTAATTAATTGCTCTTACTCTCTAAATCCATTTAATTAGACACATTAACCTAATCTTACAACCCCCCTTCAACATAATTACATGCATTAATCTATGCCTCTCCCTCCTTGCCTCCACGCCACTCCCTCACTTGTGCCTCTCCCTCCCCCTCATCGGCGCCTCTTTGCTCCCTCCCTCCTCCCCCTCACTTGTGCTCCCACTCCTTGATACACCTCCATCCACTCCCTCCCTTCCCCTCCATCTGCACCCTCCTTGCCGCTCCATCTGTGGAACTCTAGCATCTTCCTTCCCCTCCATCTGATCCACTCTAGCCTCTCCCTCCATGTCAACCTCTCCATTTGATCCTTCCCTCCTCCCCTCACTTGAGCTCCCACTCCTCCCTCAACCCTCGTCGCCTCACCCTCTCCTCGCCCCCTCTCCCCCCTCCCTTCTTCCCCTCTTTCCTACTTTTCCTCCCCTCTCCACCTCTTTCTCTCCCACTCTTCCTTAGAGGCTTGATCATTCCATACTACTTTAATTGAGCTTGAGGCTTTTGCCTCTTCAACATAAGTGTTAGACTTGCATGTTGTAGGCTACCACCACTTTGAGCTCTAGTGGGGGCACAACTTCCAAATTAAATATTTAAGACTCTACTCCTCTCTTCCCCTCTTCCTCCTCCACAACTCTTCTTGTCCCTTCCATTGCTCACACATATCACTCTCCCTCTCTATATAATTTCTCAATGGCTCGCAGGAAATGTTTTGAAACTAAATTTCTAGGATAAACGCTCTGTAACCTTGTAATTGTGCCTTATATTAATCGTTCGTGTGTCCTTAATTCCATGGCCTTACCTTACCTTAATTCTTTATGTGGTCCCCCCCCATCGAAACAAATTAATGGATAGCGAGTTTATTTCTTGCTATTAATGGATAGCGAGTTTTTTTCTTGCTATTAATGACTAATTAGCCATCACTTGGGAAAAACCTGAATGAGTGCTAATACTACCTATTGCCCCCTTCTCTTGGGAGAAGTTGCACATGAACACTATCGTGAGGGATTGTTCCCCCCTTCCTAGCTTGTTTGTAACCTAAGAGATGGATAAATGAGAGAATGGGAAAGAGGTGAAAGGGCCTAGCCATACTAGCTTCATACACAATACCCCTCTCATGCAAGCTATCAAGGGAGGCATTTTTTCCTTCCTCGTAAGCAAATGTAATCCCAGTATTCTAGCATTGTCTCATCGTAGATTAATGGTCATCCTCAAATGGCTTTGCTAGATGCACAAGTTCCATGGGAGAATAAAGTGAAATTGCAACAAGGAAGAGATAAACCTACACAATAATAGAATTAGAGAGATGATCATCATATTCACATGATCTTTTGGGAGAGAGTAATCAAGTTGGATGAACAAGGTTGCCACGACTCCAAGAGCTATTCCTATTTCAATTATCTTGGATGAAGACCTTTGTCATGACTCTTTAGATGTTAAGGATGCATGTACAGATAGGAGACCTGCTTGGATCTTGCCCCCCTATAGCTTCCTAGAATCTTGTGGTAGAACCAGCTCACCCGTCAAGTCAATTATTGCTTACATGTCATAAATAAGAATATACTCCATATCTCTATTTTGGAAAGTGGGAAGTAATGGTACATCATTGATACAGCTTTCAATGTTAAGTCCTTCAATACTTAGTGGGTTGTTAAGTGTGTTTGACCTTATTGCCACAAGGCCGAGTGCAACAACTTCATCTCTCCTTGATTACATCTATCACCTCCTCTTCTTTGATACTTTCCCCTCCTCTTGGAGTTCCTCTTTATGCTATTCTTCTAGTTCTTGATCACAGTGCCTCTCACTTTCTTCCTCATCTTGTTGCATCTCCAAGCAACTTAGTGTCAACTTTGTGATAGTACAATACAAGCCCCAAACATTCCTCTAGAAGTTTGCACTTTTTGTTGTGCACGTTGCACTTTGCCTTAATATGCTTTGGCAAAAGGTCATATCTCTTATGAAGGGAAGATTGGAACTTATTAACTATCTTTAAGTCCTTGATGTGGATGTAATATGTTTTTCCACTACAAACCCTACCCTCCCTTGTGATCTTTTGAAAGATGTTGCATTGTTCAACTAGAAATTCAATGTGTTGATCAACTAAATATGAATAATCCAGCTCCTTGTTGAACATTTCATAGTAAATGTGGAAATCATGCTGGGCATTGCACTTCTAAAGGACGTCAAAAAGCAGTTCATCACATAATTTTCTCTTGATTTGGAACCTTTCGGGGCATGTGATGATGTCCTTTCCTTGGGGCTACTTGATACTCTTTCTGAACCCCTTTTCCTTTTCCCTACATCATATAGACTCTTCATTAGTATCTACTTGTAGACATCAACACAAGAAAATCAAGACACATAGAATGAGAGTCTACCAAGTTTAGGATGCTCCATGAGGATAACATCAAAAGTGAAGTCTACAATACTCTTATAGGAAACTCTTCCCTTATCTTGTGAATCTAATAAAGCAAACATATTTTAAAAGAGAGAAAACTTACACATTGTGCTTAAGACAAATAGAAGTTCAACTTGATATGAGGCATCTTGATCCCTTTAAGGATTGTGCTTAAGGGAGTGATTTCAACTGTTGGAAGCTTGACCAATAGGCCAAATCGCTTTCTTGAGCACAATTAAAGAAATGCTTTAAATGTGCTCAAGAAAGCGATTTGGCTTGTTGGAGGCTTGCCCACTTGCCAAATCGCTTTGTCAAGCACATTTCTTAGAAATTCTCTCAAGTGACATTTTAACATGTTGAACAATTCCAAGATAGCCAATATCACACATTTTGAAGCATGACTTCAATAAATGGGCTAGAAAAAGGGACCTCATACTACAGAAGACCAATCAACACAGAGAGTTATGATTCTACCTAGTATAGGATGGTCCCTAACTCAAACATCAAAAGTTTTTACCTTGGTCTCCTCTTGGGAGCTCTTACACTTATCTATTTGATCAGACAAAGCAAAATTATTTCCATGGCATGACCAACCAAAAAAGGAGAACCAGAGAAAAATATGTGCTTAAAAGAGTAATTTGGCACACCTAAAACATTAGCTAGAGCTTTGGAGGTCTTCTGCATCTAGAATATATAGGACTCTATACAATAGCTACACACCTTATGAGGCCTTTTGCAGTGTGGGGCCACTATTAAATGCATAGGCCTAACAAAATGTAGACATTTGCTTAAGAAAGCACATATTCTAGAATTGTGCCCAAGAAAGAAATTTGGCCTATTGGACAGACCTCCAACCTGCAAAATCACTTTCTTAAGCACATTTTTAAGTGTTGTTTACCCATGCAACAAGCCTCACGTACATCTTTTTCAAAGTACAATTGTGGAAGCCCATGTACCATGCTTGTCTTTTTTAGGGATACAAGGCTTTTGAAGTTGAGGTGACCATACCTCTTGTGCACAATGTACTCAAATAAGCATCCTAATTATGATGATGAGCTCCTAGGGCTCTTTGGATAGAAATGGTAGAAGAAAGCTTGAATAGTCTTCCAATCTTAACACTCCAAGCCATGAAGGATTCTCGACTCTTGAGCTCTCCTATGGTGCATCCATACTTGTTGAAGACAACTTCCATATCACTCTCAGTCATCTATCCAACAAAGAGAAGGCCATTGTGGGGAAATAGAACGCATCTCCAATACTCCCTGTGGTGCTTGCATTACTATGCAAGGGTTCCCGATCCCTTTGATTTTTCGGGGTATGTCGTCCCCCATCACAACGTTGTCTCTTGGGTTCCGATTGGGATGGAGATCAGAGAAACGTTCTAGAGTCAGGTGTAATGTGATTGCTTGCACTAGAGTCAAACAACCATGTGTCCTCCTTAGTTGCATGTGCTCATCGGAGGCGCTGATAGTAGGAGCCTTTCATTTGTTGTTGGCATCATAGGAAGGCTTGTTGTGAGGGACTATTGAGGCTGGCCCTTTGCATGGGCATTGGCAGTTTTGAGTTGTTGAAGTTGCTAGAGGCTAGAGCTTCTCATCGGAGGTGCCAAGTCGCCATGGTGTGGCCGGAGCAAAAATGGAGCGTTGGGCGTTGGCGTGTTACGAGTTGTCGGGCTGTAGCTGGTCTCATTGATGAAGGCTAGAGACAAAGGTTGTGGGCCGAGGTCGCCCTTGCACGTTGGAGATGGGATGAAGTTAGGGCGTTAAAGGGTGTTGGTGAGCCGCATGGGCTACAAAGTCGCTATGGTCGGCTGTTGCTACAGTTGAGAGGGCCGGTCCTTGAAGCTGAGAAGGGCAGTAAAGGTTGTTGTTGGCTAGACGCTGCTGTTGTGTAGTCAATGGTATTGTCAGCTTTATTGAGGCACTTGTGGAGTTGAGCTCATTTACATTAAAGCATGGGAGGGAGTCGTGTGAAGTAGCTCGACTTGTGAGCTGCTAGTGACTATGTGGAAGGGCTTGGCTTTGAAGCTATTCCATGGCTCTTTGCTGAGTTGGAGGTCGTGGTGGTTGGAGCTAGCTTTGCACTATTTGTTAGGAGCTCGGTGAAGCAATCGGCTATGCCAAGGTGTGCCAAAGCTGTAGCTACATGTAGGAGAGGTTTGATGGAGAGGTTTGCACGAATTGCTTGCTATTGATGGTAGCCGTGGAGCTTGGTAGCTGGAGAGCTTTGTCAAAGATGTAGCGACCACATTCTCTAACTCTCTCTAAGACAATCGGCTATGCCAAGGTGTGCCAAAGCTGTAGCTACATGTAGGAGAGGTTTGATGGAGAGGTTTGCATGTATTGCTTGCTATTGATGGTAGCCGTGGAGCTTGGTAGTTGGAGAGCTTTGTCAAAGATGTAGCGACCACATTCTCTAACTCTCTCTAAGATTCTTTCTCTCTCTCTCTCTCTCTCTCTCATAGAAATGAGTTTTCGAATAGTTTAATTGTTTGATTTCAAAACTTGGCGGGCTTGAACTTAATGCGATTGTCCTAAATCAACTCAGTGATTGGATCGTCATGTGATTGTCCTAAACTAACCCAGTGGTGTTTTGTGAGAGATTTGGAATGGTTTAATTGTTTAATTTCTAAACTGGGATGGCTTGGACTTAATGTAATTATCCTAAACTAGGCCAATGGTTGGAAAATCATGCAACTATGGCTGGTTCAACTCAAACACAAGTTATATGATTGTCCTAAGTCAACGTGGTTGAACAAAATTAATAGCAACATATTTTGCAACAAAACATAAATACATTGTTATTGTTTCATTAATGGCCAGCCCATTGGTTGAAATTGTTGTGTTTCCTAGTAGTTAAATAGTTAAATTTAGTTTCCCATTGGTTCGAGTCATATACCAGCTAATTTCTAAGTCAGGTTGGCTTGGACTTAATGTGATTGTCCTAAACTAGCTCGGTGGTTAGAACATCACTGAGCTGGTTCAAGTCAAAATAGCAGTTACATTATTGAAATTATGGTTGAATAGAAATACACGATATATTGTTATTATCTAATTGTTATATATTACCGAGCCCTATTTAGGTCAAACACATGTTATCATCTAATTGTTATATATTACCGAGCTCTGTTCAGGTCAAACACAGGTTAAGTAACTGTCCTAAACTAGCACAGTGATTGAAATTATTTTGTTTTCTAGTAGCTTTGATTAGTTTAATTAGATTATGCTTTTTGCACATACAATAATATATCACTCAGCTAGTTCCAAAGACACCAGTCCGGTGGTTAAAATTGTAACTTTCTTAAACTAGCCAGATGGTTGAAATTATTTTGTTTAACTAGTAGCTCAATTAGTTTTATTATTATCTTGATTAAATGTGATTGTCCTAAACAAAAATTGTATTGTTTTACTAGTATCTTGATTACTTTAATTATTAGCTTGATTAGTTTAATTATTAGCTTAATTAAACTTGCTAGCTTGATTAGTTTAATTAGATTGCATTTTTTCACATACTGAGTTTTGTTTTGTTTTCCTCATAGTAGTGCAAAAAAGGGGCTTGGTATGTCATGTGTCACAAGAAAGGCCAACTTTGGTAGCCTAAGGTCTATGTGTGAGCCAGTGGTCTGTCCAAATGGAGACTCTAAATGGCATCATATTGAATGCATTTGTGGCACATGCACGCATTGTAGTCTAAAGGAGAGGGGGTAGGCCAAAAATCCACAAGGGAGGAGACATGCAAAGCATGTGCAAAAACTGTACTTATAGATCACTTGGTTCAATCCATCCCAAAATATGTGCTTCATAATTTCACGGCTAGCTAGTAAGATAAGTAGTTTAGGATGTGCCTTGGTAGCAAAATTTGCTCATTTCAAGGACAAGATGAGATACAAAGTGCTCATTGGTACAACAAGCAGATAACAATTCTAGTGCATATCATGTACAGTCATTTGCTTGATTCTTCTAGAATTGATGTCAATCTAATTGCTAACTCACAAGAGTCCAAGTCAGTGTAATCCTTCTTTCTTGGCATATCCATACCCTTTTCCTTGGCATATCCATGTCCTTTCCATGGTATATCCATGCCCTTTTCTTGGTATATCCATGCCCTTTTCCATGGCATATCCATGCCCTTTTCCGTGGCATATCCATGCCCTTTGTCCTTAACATATCCATGCCTTACCTTCGAAGCTAAATACTATAAGAATACAAGGAGAATTGTCATCCACAACTTGGCATCTCATGCCAAATAACTTTTGGTCTTGGCAAGGTTCCATCTAGCCACCATGCCTCTGGAGTTACACTCCCCCTGGCCAAGTCTTAGGCCAATTTTGTGGCTTTCCTTGCTCCTTGCCAACCGGCCTTTTGGAGCACTGGGCAGCCATATACCCCTCCCTCTTTTTTTAAACGGTAACACTTGCCTTATTTGTAGAAATCCTCAATCTGTTCTTGTGGTTTTCCTTGCTCTTTGGGTCCAACTGAGCTTCAGGGCACTAGGTAGCCACATTCCTGCTTTTACTTGCCTTCCTAAAAGAAAGCCTTGACTTCTCAAATAATACAACTAGATTTCTCTTCCACGGGCTCTTGCATTCCCCTTCTTTTACTTGCCTTTCTTACTGGAAATATCAAACTAATATTCTTTTTGAGTGCTTCCAAGGGCTCTTGTGTGTTTTCCCCTCGGCTTCTTTGACAGAAAGTCCTCATTCTTGACTGTCCTCATTTTATCAAAATAAAAGTAATACTTATGCTTAATAAAACTGTTTCTTAATAGGGGACCATTCAACCATCATGTGTTTGGGGTTGTTCTACTCCATCTCTGGCCCAAGTCTTTGGCCGCTTTGAAGACTTTTTCTTTGGAGTTGTTACACTCCCTCTAGCCCACATGCCTTCCATGAGAAAAGCCTGAAAATGTTATGATTCTTCCTTGCTTGGCATTGACTTTGGAATTGACTGCCCTTATTAACCTATGGAATTCTAGAGATTCCTTCACTTGGCATCCATTGATGAAATATTAATTGGACTCGTTACCAAGTCCCTCTTTGAAAATAATATGTTTAATAGATTCTTTGTTATCGGCGCTAGAGAGTCTCGAAGCACTAACCGATCCTTATTTAAGTCGGCTTCTTTGGTTGGAAGTTATCTTTCATATGAGGGGCCATATGTAGATTCTAAATCCATATTCCATAAATAAGTCCCAGTAAAGTGAGCCATAGTATCATACAATGCTAGGGAAAATACTTGGTCAATGATGACCCTGTAAAATTTGGTCATATAAAGAGCTGGTCCTTGAGCATATCATGCTCTTTAAGAAGAAACAACACGACTGGATATTATAGCTGAAATCCTCTGACCTAAGATTTCTAGAAATATATAACTGAGTCATAATGGAGTAAAACCATAGTTATGACTGTTTGGATTAACTTTTGAACACATTATCTAGGCCTTGAATCTCAGATAAACTCTTCAAGCCATGCTTGAATGGAAATGACTATAATAACTAAAATCCTTCAAAACTGAGATAATATAACTTGCAACATCTGGTGTGTGATGATTGGAAAAAAATTAAAAATAGAAATCTACACGCCCCTTAAACTGAGATATGGGCTTGAACCTTTCAAACTAGGTTGGTAATATATATATTGATTCTGAAAATAATAAGGAAATAGCACACTTATCTTTCACGGAAAATCCCTCTTGCCCTTACGTTCACATACGTTTGTAGATAGAGAAACGTAGAAGTTTCCACCTTGTCCAATGTTCAAAATAACTTACAACTTCCCCCTTTGGAGGTTTGTCCAACTTTTCAAGTGATAAGGCCTTTTTAAGTCACCTTTCATTTTAGGAAAACAGGAGGCAAAACCAAAGTAATTCTTGAGTTACCTTTCATATATATAGATTGCTAATAATAGGTAGAGGTACCACTAGATTCTATTTTACTTATAATGGAATTGCAATAATTAGATCTAACAAATATATGATGTACTAGGTTAGAATTCATAGCTTGTGTAATCTCTACTCATTGGTCCTTGACAATAAAGCCTTTAGACTTTGGATATGAACGCTTTGAATGCTTTGGCTATGTTCAAAGCAGCTAGCTCATAAGGTTACCATCTCATTAGCATCCTTGGCACTTTTGTGGCTGACTTGTCCAAGGTTTACCATCACCCCATATTTGTTGACCTGTATAACTAAAAAAATGATGACATAAAAATCCCACGTGTTGAATGAGGCGTAATGGAGATATGAAACAAAACGAGTAGACAACATTAAGGAGCACTTAATTAATTTGGGTCCAAAAGGAAATGAAAGATGACTTAGAAGTGTTTCTATCTCAAAAAATGATGACCAAAAGCTCTCACGGCATTGAATGAGGTGTATTGGAGAGATGAAGCTAAAGTAGTGGACCATCTTTAAGGAGCATTTAATGCATTTAAAACAAAAAAGAAATGAAATATGACTACAAATTCTTACATTGTTGGAGTAGCAAGAAGGATTCAGCAAATGAAGCAAAATGGAGAGGTTTATTCATGAGAGATATGCCCAATATATAGGCACAAGTTACATCCAAAAGTGACATCATATGTGAGCTCAGTACATATCTAGATCCACAAATCACTCCATTGATTTCTCAATCAAGCCCATGAATCTCTCAATCACACCTACTAGAACCTTCTACCACCTAACCTAGTCACACTAACCACCATGTGGTGACACACACAAACCTTGTACCCCTAGGTACACCCCATTAGTTCAATGTGTCCTTCATTCCCACCCACAAATTGATGACCTCATCCCTCAGCAGTAGTACATGGGATTGACAAAATATGAAGAGGGGAGAGGAGAAGAGTGGAGATGAGGAGAGAGGGCACAGCTAGAGAGCACACCACAAATGACTAACTGTACACTAGAATTAGTTGAAAAAATAGAATATATACAAACCCTTTTAGGGTTAGGGTTAGGGGATCTAACCCTTTCCTTTATAGCACTCTATAAGGTTAGTGCTATGCACATATGATCACGTGATGGTGCTATGCACACATGATCACATGATGTTGAGCGTGAACTCTCAACACCTTCCCTCAAGATCAACATCATGAAGGTCAAGTAATAAAGTGAACCATTGATGCTGCGGGTCTGGGCATAACCCCATACATCTGTATGAATTAAATCAAGAATACCTCGTGCACGAGAGGTACTTCTGACAAAGTTGGTTCGCTTTTGTTTGCCGAAGCAGCATGCTTCACAAACTTTTCCAAGAAACTGTAGCTTCGGAATCCCAATTGCCATATTTTGATTCCTTAGATCTAACAAGTACTTGAAGTTGACATGACCATATCTCTTGTGCCATTTTGCAGATAGTGGCATCTGTTGCATTTGAGCTGACATGGCATGTTCATCTGGTACTGTAGCTAGCATCCTGTATAAGCGTCCTTCCTTGACACCTTTTGCTACTAGCTGACCTCTTTTGGATTTGTCTCTGATAGTGCATTCATCACCGTCGAAGATGACTTTGTAGTTGTGTTCCGTCATTTGACCTACTGACAAAAGGTTCTTGCTGAGCTTCGGAACATAGAGCACATCTTTGACTAATCCTTTTGTACCAGTGAAATTGTTCATAGGGATAACACCTGTCCCTTGAACCGGATTCGGTGTATTGTCTGCTGTATAGATGACATTCTTTTGACCTTCTAATGGCTTCATTTCTGTGAACCATTCCTGATGATTTGTCATATGAGATGATGCACCGCTATCGATGTACCAAGGATCCTGTTCCACTTGGTCGACTTGATAGCTGAAATCCTCTTTGGGATTGAAATCAGTGTCTAGGGCTGGAACGGCCAATGGTCTAGGTATGGATCCATCGACATACTCCCATTTGTCCTGAAGCACAAGAATGGTCTCCATTCGGTATTTCCATGTACCGTAATTGGAGTTGTCTAACTTAGCAGATGCCTCCAGATTGAGGTTGCTAGTCGACATGGTGCAAACAATGTACTCCAAAAAGTGTCCTGGAAAACTCTGTATGAATCAACTGCAAATACACTGAAGATGCCAAGTGAAATCTCTGTACCGTCGGTGAAGATAGAACTGCAGTATACAAAATCTGAACTGTGTTACAAGGCTTGTGGCAATGATGCCGGGAATAGCCAAGAGGCTTTACAAGGCTGAAAAATGATGTGCACGATGCCGTGAGATAGCCAAATAGGCTTTACAATGGTGGCATGTGTGTGTGAAATCAAGTGCTATCTGCCCACTGAATCAATCTGCAATGCCTCTGAACTCTGAAGTCTGCTCACTGAACTGATGAACGTAAGGTTTCAGGTAATGTAATGATGTGAAATCGGATGTGAGCGTATGGACTGACTCCGAGTAGGTACTAGTCGGGAATTTCGGGCATGGCTTAGATTGGCAACTTGGGGAATTCAAAGCGTCCCCTCTATGGCGATCTAGTCTACTCTGATCTAGATCTAAACCAACCGTCGATCGATGAAAGAACAGCAAATAATTCCTTTTCCTTTGTTCTTTTTAAGTGCTGGGTCAGATGCGTCGATGTAGAGGCAAATGTGCGTGAAGGAAGTGGTTTTGTCGGCGAGGCTCAAATGTGAGTGTAACTTGCGCCAAAATGTGCGCGTGATGTAACGAGCGCGTAGAGCACGAAAAATCGAGCGACTTTCCTTTTTGGAGCACCCTCAAATTCTTCCTGGATCAAGAGATATGACTTGATCTAGGTGGAGGGGCAAAAGGAGTGCAAATGGTGCTCAATGATGATGTGTCACTGTGAGTCACATGCAGTGATGATGTGGCACTGTGCTTAGCAAGAGGTGTGCCAGTGAAGCTCTGTGCTGAGGTGGCAGTGCTGAGGTGTCACTGATGACGTGGCACTGATGACGTGGCAATGATGACGTGGTACAGATGACGTGGCACAAGTGACGTGGCACAGATGACGTGGCACAGATGACGTGGCTTGATGACGTGGTAGTGCTGACGTGGCAGTGATGACGTGGCAGCTGACGTGGCAGTGATGACGTGGCAGTGATGATGTGGCAGCTGACGTGGCAGTGATAACGTGGCAGATGGATAAGTGCCACGTGTCAGTTGATTGACCACACCTCTGTGTGGTGACCCTTGTGATAGGGTGAGTGGATAAGTCCACGTGTCACAAGGACGACGATCGGAATCTTTGAGATTCTGACAGAATCTCGAAGATTCCGTCTTCTTCTTCGATGGAGCCGTCAATGGAGCTGGGTTGAAGGAGCCGCCGTTCGAGGCGTTGTAGGAGGCGTCGCTCGACGAAGAGGCTTGGAGCGCTGCACGAAGGAGGTCGCTGGCACTGAGGCTGAGCTGCAGATGGCCGGTTTGCTTTGGGATAGAGCTGTGCTGGAGGCTGCGTCAGAGTCGATGGAGGAGCCGCGTAGGCTTGGAGACAGAGATTCGAGGCGTGAGGCTAGCGGCGGCGGGGCATGCAAGACGACGTAGAGGCGTAGTTGCAAAATCGCTGGCATCGTCCTCACAGCTGCCGAATTTCATCGTATCTCGCAATCTTTAAGAAGAGACTGCAAGGTCCCCCAGTTCCCTCACAAGCTTGCATCTGTAGACTAAAAGATCCTAGCGCCCATTTCAAGCTCTCCTTAATGCTTTAGCACAGACCAGCGATTGCAACTGAATCTTGCGATCCAGCGTCACCTTGGGTAGATCTTTGCTTCCGGCAATATGCGCGAGATACTCCACATCCAGGGCGGCCAGTGCGGTAACCAAATCGGTGCCAAGTTTTGGGAAGTGATCTGCGATGAGCATGGCATCGACGAGACCGGCAACTACTGTGGCTCCTCCGAACTGTGGTGGCTGTCGAAGCCTTAGAGGTCATTGAAGCAAGACAGTGTTGCTGCCGACTGTGCGCGCTACTAGGAGCCCATGAGCTGATTTGCTGTTGTTTGATTGCAGGGTCCGTTGATTGTCGTGAATCTCGTAGATGTTGGAGACCTCAGACTAGAGGTGAGTCGCGACTGTGCTGGAGTAGCCAGCAAATGCTTGGAGCTATGTTGGAGGCTAGGGAGCTCTCGGAAACCGTGTTCATTCCATTCTTGTTGAGTGAGAGAGAGAAGACTACATGTAGAGACCCATAGCTCCAAAGCTCGACTCGGGAATGAACACCTCTCTTTACACCTCTCTTGTCTCTCAGGGAAGAAAGAACTTTCAATGAACGAAATTGAACGGAAATTTTCTCTCACGGAAAAGAAAACTCAATCTCACAAAGAACTCTCAAGAAAGTTAATGGACGGAATTTTCTCTCATCGGAAGTGAAGGGAAGGATCTCACAATCACTCAAGGGAACTCTCAATCTCACAATCTCTCTCACACTCTCAAGAAACTCAATGTCTCAACGGAAGACAAGGGAGCTCTGATACCATGACAAAATATGAAGAGGGGAGAGGAGAAGAGTGGAGATGAGGAGAGAGGGCACAGCTAGAGAGCACACCACAAATGACTAACTGTACACTAGAATTAGTTGAAAAAATAGAATATATACAAACCCTTTTAGGGTTAGGGTTAGGGGATCTAACCCTTTCCTTTATAGCACTCTATAAGGTTAGTGCTATGCACATATGATCACGTGATGGTGCTATGCACACATGATCACATGATGTTGAGCGTGAACTCTCAACAGGGATGCCCCATGGCTTTCCCACCATCATAATGTGGCAACACACATGGCCCCAACCTATGACTCACTCCTAGGACTCTTGGTTTACAACTGGGAGATAGACAATGACTATGTATGGAAATCCCCATGGGTCCAACAAGGTAAAAACTCAAACAAAGGACTAACAATAATTTATGGATGGACTATCCATGGCAGAGAACCATTATTGACCACACACACAAACAACTTAGAAAACATATGGGTCATCACCCTTGTCAAGATTGACTTGGGTGGTGAAAGAAGTGAGAGTTGTAACATCCTCTGGTTCTTTTTCTTCTTCTATCTCAGCTTCTTCCGCAAGGCTTGCTGAACATTTCTTCTTTCCATAGCACTCTTTCTCAAAATGTTCAGGTTTTCCACAAAAGTTGCACTTCATCTTGCTCTTGCCCTTGAAGTTGCTCTTGGCCAAATATGCCCCATGTTCTTTGTAGTCATTCCTGTGTTTGATTTTCCTTTTCTCTTCCAAGAGGGATGCCTCAATTTCCACCAAACTAATCTTTGGTATATTGATGAGAGTAGTGAAACTAATTATGGCTAGTGCCTTTTCATCCTTAGGGAGCCATAAGCGTCTCCTTCCCTAGTGGTTGGTTTCTTTTCTTTTCCATTAGCCACATTCCAAATCCCCTTTTTCATGAGAATAAATTTCAGTTTGGTCTGCTAAGTATGAAAACCCTCTCCCTCAAACTTATCTATCTTGATTTTGGAGGCCATAGGGAAGGTCTTACCACTGGTGTGGCAGTGTCTAGTCCCTTACAATTCAAAAAGAACCATCACCATATAGATGCATGTTACAAGCAATGAAATCTGAAAAGCCAAGGTCCTTTGCATATTGATAATAGTGAGGGACTTGGGATTTGCCTTGGAGTTTAGTGACCTTCTTATTGCTATATCTTGGAGTTTTCTTCTTCTTTATCTTCCTAACACATGGAGTGTTGCTAGAACCACAAGAAGAAGGCATGTTCAAAGACTATTTGTCCATGAATACAAAGCTATGAAGGAAAGATTTTGAAGATATCAAGTAGAATGTTTGCAGGTGAATGAGACTCCCACAAGTCCAATGGCTCAACTTTAGCACTCCAACATAGTCAATACTAAAAAATTCTTGCAATCAAACTAAGAATCCCCAAAAACTTAGTTGACTTGGTCAACCTTTTCAAAGCTAAAACTTTCCAAAATAGCTACCATGGATAGTAGCAATTTGGAGGATGAAATTCAATAGATGAGAGAAGCTCTTTGAGGGCATTTGATGCGGAATGAAAGATGTACTGATAGAGAAGACCTAGTACCAAGCTTGGATAAAAGTCGCGTCAAGTCGCCATAGCCAGAAGCTCAAATGATGACTGGTTTTTTCATCACCACGCCTCAGTTACTAAAGCATTTGCCTTCAAACTTCATCAACAACTAGCTCATAAGGTCGCCTAACTTTAACTTGGAGCATTTGGTGAATGGTGGCTCCAGCAGGTGGAATTACACAAAACTTCAGTGCACTATATTCATGTTGGCATGGGCAAATGACTCAAGCACTTGTCAATTCCTCCTAGCCAGGGATTCACCCCATCACAATGAAGGTTGGGCTCATAGGACACGATAAATGGCTTGGAGATGGAGGAGAACAAGTTAAGGAAAAAACATCGGAAGCAAGGGGAGAAAACCTTCATTGTGAAGAAGATGATGACATGGCACTCAATGAGGGCTCAAGGAGGGTGAACACAGCTCTGATACCACATGTTGGAGTAGTAAGAAGGATTCAGCAAATGAAGCAAAATGGAAAGGTTTATTCATGAGAGATATGCCCAATATATAGGCACAAGTTACATTCAAGAGTGACATCATATGTGAGCTCAGTAAAGCATCTAGATCCACAAATCTCTCCATTGATTTCTTAATCAAGCCCATGAATCTCTCAATCACACATACTAGAACCTTCTACCACCTAACCTAGTCACACTAACCACCATGTGGTGACACACATAAACCTTGTACCCCTAGGTAGACCCCATTACATCAATTTGTCCTTCATACATGAGAGATGAAACCAAAGGACTAGTAGATCATTTAAAAAGCACTAAATGCATTTAAGATAAAAAAGAAATGTAAGATGACACACTGTCTTACATGCAAATGATAGTTGGAAAAATTTCCACACCACTCTCACTTAAGATCTCTCCATATTCCATGACATACTAGAGAGTAGGCTCCAACAATGATTCTATTATGCAGTTAAAGACATAGTCTCTCCAACTTTGTCTAACCTTCCTCCAAGCTTTCCTTATCCTCCATTTGATTTTAGCTTTTGCATACTTCTCAATCCATTTCTCCCATAGAGGCAAAATGTGTCCACTTTCACTTGCAAGGTAAGACTCATCTTCTTTCACTTATTTTTTTGTTGTGCCACCTCCTCGACAACCCTTAGATTATCCCTATCCTTCCAAACATGAAGGGTGGATCAATCTAACTACACTAGGGACTCTTATCACATAAATCATTGATTCTAACACTAGCCATTATTCAACCATGCATCTCTTTTGCCTTATGATCCCTTTCAATATCTTCATATACCATTTGAGGAAGAGCATCCACCTACTATACATACCATACCTACTAGCTCCACCTACTAGGTAGAGAGGGGAAGGTGTCATTCCGAACACCTAAGGCAATTGAGAGGGGGGAGAGGGAGATTAAGAGGGAGAGGTGAGAGGGAGAGGGAAAGAGAGAGAAGTAAATTGAGAGGGGAGAAGGGGGGAAGACATGAATGCCAAAATCAAAGTAAAAAGGAAACAATGACGTGAGGAAGGGAGAGGGTAAGAGCATGGAAGGATACAGGAGAGGGAGAGGGAGAGGAAAAAGGAAGGGGGGAGAGGGGGAAGGGAAAGAGAAAGAGAGGGCTAAGGGAAACAATAAAAAGTTTACTTTCTTCCTAATCTTGGTTGTGGTAGCCTCCTCTTTGAGCTTCCAAGCCTTCGAGGGTATGTGGTCTTAGATTTTCTAGTGGAAAACACTAGTTTGGAAGAGTAGAGTGTAGAGCTATTAAGAGGTTTTAAGAACAAGACAAATGCCAAAAAAGCCGACCACAAAATTATGGCTTTTTAAAAATCTTCTAGAAGCATATAAATAAATGCCCATTATTATAATCATTAAACATTTGAGGCTTATACCAATATTTATGTCTATGCTATTGTTTTATAAATATTTATTTGAATTTGCTAGAGCAGATGGTTGAATTCTATGTGAAAATATATTGCAATGCTCTTTGGTGGCTTGTAACTATATTAGCCATAACATTGACCCCCACATCTTTGTGCACTAGTTGCCAAAGGTATGAAAAGTTTCTCAAAGGAGATTAAAATGGCTCTCGAGGGGGAAATGGATTCAAATCATTGAATAGACTTGCCACTAAGCTCAAACCCTATAATTGGCAAGGTCTTGTGTGCATTCCCCAACTCGAGGACCCTTAGTCTATTCTACCCAAATCAATAAAATGGCTCCAAGCTTATAGAAAATTTGAAAGAATACCATATCTAGTTTTTCTATAGGGAAAATGGACTTAAAGCCCTAAATGGAATTTCCTTAAAGTCAAACCGTTCAAGTATAAAGTCCTTGCACACTCATTTTTTAACTTAAAGGCCCCACCCATGTAAAGTCACTTTTGGTGACTATATTTGGAAATGGTTCCTACAACCTCACATACATTAGCCTTATGTAGCCTCTTGGTTGTTGTCATTATCACATTAGAGGCTTGAACTTGACACATGCTTTTTCCATCATGACTTGGTTCACACATTTCCTAAGTGATCCTCACATCCACACATAATGGATCACAAAAAACACGTTCTTTTGAGAGGGACTATTATAGATTGGCAAGTTCAGCATAAGAGCCATTGTAATAAATGAGATCATAAGCCCCACACTAGTGGTAGTTCACAATGTTCTCATGCATAGGTTCTCTTGATGGCTCACAGTAGGCCTCTAGCACAAAACACCAAATATCTTCTACATGGAGCCAATCAAATGAGTGAGATGACATACAAGTCATCACTCCAGATAAGATCTATGATTGTAAAGAGAAATTGGTTCAATATTACATTGCCAAAGGGTTCACGTAGTATGTATCATATGTAGGGGATTTGAGCCTCATAGGTCTTGAGAAATCGAAAACAGATGTATCATATGCTAATATGGATCTCAAGAATTTGGGATGGATTTAAAACAAACATTTTAAATTGGTGTTTTTAAACGTTTAAAATGTTTTTAATTCAGCCCAATAGCATTTTAAAATGGAACAACAACAATTTTTAATAGGGACCAGTTGGAGGAGGTTACCATGTGGTAAATCAGGATACCATGTCGTAACATGGAAAATTATCATGCAGTATGCTTAACTTCTACAGCCTAGAAGCGTGGTTAGGTGGACCATCTTTTGCACTAAATTGCACCTTTAACTTGGCAACTAATGAGGGGTGCTAACGAGTGCTCAATAGCATGATGAATTTAGCACCTAGCACTCTTCACATACTATTGTTTCCGGTCCCATGTCATAACTCCTCTCCTCCTTTTTCAATTGAAATTGCCTATGATCTCTTGCGTTTGCCCTTTTTTGAATTCTCCTTTGTTTCCCCCTCTTTTCAATTCAACTCCACACTCTTGCTCCCTTTTGTTCCTTGGTCTTCCACTCTCTTGCCTTCCTATGTCCCGCATTTTCCACTCTCTTGCTTTCCACTTACATAACATGGATGAATTGACACCCAGTGGTGGTGCTAGAAAGAGGAGAGTCAAGGCTACAAGGTTGGTTATCAAATGTTCCAATGAGATTGCACTCTTTTGTGCTACATTGTTTGTGACTAAGTGTGTTCTTCTTTAGGAACTTCATGGAAGATGTGATGGGAAGAACAGATGGGGATGATATTGACTGTTCATATGCTCTAGCTAGTTTATTGAAGTCAAGCGATGTCATTGGGATACTAAGGGACCCAAGACACAAGCACCTACATGTGCAAGCTGCTGAGAAGGTGATGAAGGACTTCAAGGATATTGTGGATGCAAAGGAGATGCTTGCAACTTATGATACTGCCGGTGTAAGTCGTGAAGCTTACACATCTATTTTCAAAATTTTTGAGTCTACTATTTTGGGAAAGTATAAGAAGTCTATAGTGCCCCTACACACCTTGGTCTGTGAGATGTGCACAGTGAGAAACAAACCAATATGCAAGAGAAATGCTTGGAGGGCACCATTGCGTAAGGGGCACAATGACTTGGAAGAGTAAAGATAAATCTGGCTTGCAAACCTTTGAGATGAATGCTTTCAACAATGTCTACTTAGAGGTTGACAAACTGCAACAAGCAATGGTCAAATTCTATGGCGCATAGTGCTTGGAAAGCATCCATAGGGAGTCAAGGAGTCACACATTGGTTGCAAGCTAGAGTGAGAGAAGGGAGCATTCCAAGCACCAACAGAAGCTATGGTGTAATTGTATACAAATATGAAATAAATATATTGCTTTTTTTTACCACAATTTGTGTACTCACTCTTTAATATCTTGCTTATTTTGACCACAATTTTTGTACTCACACGACGTTGGGGAAAGTGGGGACATGGTGAAGGAGGGGGGAGAGAAGGGAGGGGCA
Source organism: Dipteris shenzhenensis (assembly GCF_047967505.1). NCBI lineage: Eukaryota > Viridiplantae > Streptophyta > Polypodiopsida > Gleicheniales > Dipteridaceae > Dipteris > Dipteris shenzhenensis. Next base: position 25,797,285 of record NC_141597.1, read on the forward strand.
TGGGGCAGGGCAAGGGGAGGGGTGGAGTGGTAGCAAGGGTGGGGGGAGGGGGGGATGGGGGAGGGCGGGTGTGGGCGGGGCAAGTAGGGGGAGGGCAAGGGGGGGTGAGGGCGATGAGGGTGGGGGGGTTGGAGGGGTTAGGGTGGGGACATGGGGCACGATGAAACCCTAAATGTAATTAAAAGGGATGTCAAAACATGATCGACCCTTATAAAAAGTTAAAAAAAACCTTAACTCTCATTATTCAATGGCAAGAGTGAAGAACACTACTAGACCCACTGAACGCCGCCTCCACCCTTCCTCCTCTAGCTCCACCACCTCCATGGCATCTGTGCACACGAACCTATCCGGGTCCCGATGAGGCCTCCCCTGACTCTCGTGAGCCCTCCCCCAACTCCCCCAAGTCCCATGACCCACTCCCTAGTCTCTTGAGCCTTCTTCTCCTCCCAAGTCTTGTGAGCCCACTCCCCAGCCCCAAGAGCATGAGCCTTCCCCTCAGCCTTCTCCCCAACCTTCCCCTCAGCCTTCCCCTCAGCCTCAGCCTCAGCATGACCCTCAACCTTCCCCTCAACCTTCCCCTCAGCCTCAGCCTCACCCTCAGCCTTCCCCTCAGCCTTCCCCTCAACCTTCCCCTTGTGAAGATAGTGGGAGAGAAGGAAGGAGTCTCACTTGTGGCTTTCTCACATACACAATGGGTGAATACACACAAAGGTGTGAGGATGAAAACAGTTTTCCTCTTCTTAGTTATGAAAGCCAAAAAGAACTCTAGTACAAAGAAATAGAAGAACCCTATATGTGGGTCTCAAACCAAACTCAACTAACTAAGGTGGCATACTAACTGAGCCATGAACTAGAGTACATAAGGATAGCTATCATCCAGCTATTATTCATGGGCGGTGTACCAACTGCATCTATAGCTAACAAGTCGGTGACATAAATGCACAATGGTCACCCTGACATATCACGAGTGGAGCTTGATATCTCAACACACCCCCCCGAGCTCAGTCCCAATTCCTGCACACCAAGCAGGTCTCTGAACTTGCGTAGCTTCTCTGCACCTAATGCCTTCATGAATATGTCAGCTATGCTGACATAAACTAGATCAATAAGACCTAGTAAAACCTTCTCCCGTAGATAGTGATAATGCACCTCAATGTGCTTTGTTCTAGCATGATAGACTAGGTTATTTGCCAAGTGTATACTGCTCATGTTGTCACAATAAATGACAACTGGCCCATCTATAGACTGATGCATATCATAAAGTAGCTTATGCAACCAAGCTACCTCACATGCAACCATTGCTGCACCCCTGTACTTAGCCTCTGTGCTCGACAAGGCAACTGTAGGCTGTTTCTTGCTGCTCCAAGTGACTGCAGCACTCCCAAAAGAGAACACATATCCACTGGTAGATCGTCTATCAGAAATACTACCAGCCCAATCAGCATCAATGTATCCATGCAACTGTATCTAAACCCCAGTCTCATAAAATAGTCCATACTGCAATGTGGACTTCACATACCTGCGTATGCATCTAGTTGCATCCAAATGCAATTTCCTTGGAGCCTGCATAAACTGACTTACCAATCCAACAGCATAGCTCAAATCTGGCCTGGTAATATTAAACTTCCTACTATGCATCTGTACATAGCAGGGTCTTCCAAAAGCTCACCTGTATTTGTACTCAGCTTCACATTCTGCTCCAAAGGAACTGAAATAGGCTTACAGCCTGTCATCCCATATTTGGACAGCATGTCCAATCCATACTGCCTCTGCAAGAGCTGTATCCCACTTGGTGATCTAATCACCTCAATGCCTAAGAAATAACGCAGCTCTCCCAAATCCTTCATCTCAAATTTCTACTTCAATAGCATTTTCACATGAAGGATATCTTCATCACTATCACCTATGATGATCAAATCGTCAACATAAATGACAAGTAGCATAATACCTTTCTCTATTTTTCTCACATAAAGTGAGAAATCTACCTTGGAAATCTAAAAACCAATAGTGATAAGATACTGTCCTATCTTGTCAGACCATGCTCTAGGTGCTTGCTTCAAGCCATACAAGGCTTTCTTCAACCTACAAACAAACTCAAGATGAACAGCATGAACATAACCTGGTGGCTGCTCCATAAAGACCTCTTCTGCAAATCACCATGCAAGAAGGCATTCTTTACATCCATCTGATGTAAAGACCATCCCTTTGATGCAGCCATAGCAATGACTGCTCTTATGGTTGCCATCCTTGCAACCGGACTGAATGTTGGCCATATGTCTGTACATATCCCTTGACAACTAATCTTGCCTTGTATCTGTTCACAGAACCATCTGCATTGTGCTTCACCTTATAAACCCACTTACAGCCAATTTCATTCTTGTCTTTAGGCAAAGGCACCAATTCCCATGTAGCATTTGCTTCCAAGGCATCCATTTCTTCATCCATGGCTTTGTCCCATTTTTCTTTTCCCATGGCTTGCTCAAAAGAAGTGGGTTCTAGTTCCTATATCGCTTTGACCATATAGACATAGTGAATGGCTGTAAATCCATCATATTTCAGCCTATCCACAGGATACCTAACCCTGGTAGACCTGCGCAAAATAGGCTCACTTCCAGGTGCTCTCAAAACATCGCTGTGGTCTTCCTTACTCCAGGTGTAATAACAAAAGGAATACCCAACTCATCATCAATGCTCTGTTCTGAGCCACTGGATTCACCATCCACATAAGAGTGACCTGCATTCACATCAAACATGGGCTGATCTACCTTCTCTTTTCCTTTTCGTGATACCTGCATACCACTCTCTGCATTGCTTTGAGGAGGTTCTCCTGATCTCAATCTGCCTGTCCATGGCGAAGTATGTGAACCATTGGTAGAGCACTGTAGGTCCACTAATATTTTGTGATTGCTGCTATGAATTCTATGCAGCATTACCATTTTGTGCATCTACATCATCAATCACATTTATTGGTTTATACCAGCTGCTCATCTCATAAAAAATAACGTCTCTGCTCACTGTAAACTTACGAGTAGAAGGGTTATAGCATCTATACCCTTTCTACTGCAGAGAATAACCAATAAAGATGCACTTCTCAGCTTTTGGATCCAACTTGGACCTCAACTCGGCAATGCAACCAAAAATTTTCAAATGAGAAATATTTGGTTTCCTACTAGTATACATCTCCTCTAGCATCATGCCATGTATTGTTGCAGTGGGAGTCCTATTCATTATGTAAACTATTGTAGCAACTGCTTCAACCCAAGAATAATCTGGTAGATGTTTTTCATTTACCATGGCCTGAGATACCTCTCCAATATGCCTGTTTTTCCTTTCTGCAAGTCCATTTTGCTGTGGGGTATGGCTGCATGAATATTGCTACTTTATGCCATGCTCCTGCAAGAACCTTGCAAATTGATTTGAGAGGTACTCTTCCCCTCCATCTGACCTTAGGCATTTTATTTGTAGGCTTGTTTCTTTTCCAACCATAGCTTTAAAAGCTTTGAAATGCCCAAACACTTCACTTTTCTTTTTCATAAAACATACCCAAACTTTTCTAATGTAGTCATCAATTAAAGTGACAAAATAATGATAGCCTCCAATAGATGCAGCTTTAGTAGTCCACACATCAGAGTGGATTAATTCCAATGGCTTCTTACTCTCTTGAACATGTCTAGGAAATGGTTTCCTTGCCTGTTTTCCAAATTGACAGGCTTAACATATATTATGCATTTCTGCAACCTTGAATTTAGGCAATCCTACAATGATATTTTGGGCTTGCATTGATTTAAGTCAGTGTACATTAACATGACCAATGTGTTTATGCCAGATATCAATATCTGCAACTACACCGGTCCCATGTGCAAACATTGCTGCACTCAATTCAGGCATGTCCACATCCAATGTAAACATCCTGCCCTTCTTCTTTCCTTTTGCTATCAAGTGACCGTTATTTTTCATATCCTCAACAAAGCATCCATGAGGATTAAATCTGACCTGCAAGCCCTGCTCAACCATTTGACCAACAAAAACCAGGTTCTTGGTGATATTCGGGACATGAAATACATCAAACAGGTATTTCTTTTTCCCGTCTTGCATAGACAAAGGAATTTTACAATTTGCACAATAGGATGTGTAGTATCATCACCAATCTCCACAAATCCTGGGTTTTCAATTTTCCTTGCATCCTGCATCCATTCTGCATGACCTGTCATATGGTTTGATGCACCTGAGTCAACATACCACACATCATTGCTTTCGTCAACACTTGTCATAGAATTGGTCATGTGCTACACCATAAGCAGATGCTCATTTCTATCATCACCCTGTCTACTAGAAGATGCATAATTTCCTTGCTGCAATTTGCCATTCATGATGTCATTCTACTTTTTATAGTAGTCTTTAGCCATATGACCCATTTTACCACAGTAATAGCATTCAACATTGCTATTTGCATTTTGGCCTCTCTGCCATCCACCATGACCTCTTTGGCTCCCCCTACCTCTAGAGTTACCACGTTCTCCTCCATAGGACTGGTTTTCTTAAGTTTGCTGCATATTCTAATTTCTACCACGGCCTCCAGATCGGCTTGCTCTACCTCTGCCTCTACCTCTTCTAGCATTTGAGTAGAAGAAAGTTCTACATGCAAACTCCTACTTGCATGTTCTACATGCAAGCTCTACATGCAACTCCTACATGCAAGTTGTACTTGCAACTCCTACATGCATGTTCTACATGCAAGTCCTACATGCAATTCCTACATGCAAGTTCTACATGCAACTCCTACATGCAACTCCTACATGCGATTCCTACATGCATGTTCTACTTGCAACTTCTACTTGCAACTCCTACATGCAAGTCCTACATGCATGTTCTACATGCAACTCCTACATGCAACATGTAACTCCTACATGCAACTTGCAACTCCTACATGCAACTTCTATATGCAAGTTCTAAATATAGAGAGAGAATATCTTACAATTCCTACATGCAGAGAGAGAAGCTCTCCAACTAGTATAAATACCCCATAATGGAATGAAGCCCACACTCTTTGGGGCATTCTTTTGAGTTCTACTTTGGTATTCCAAGCAATTGTCTCAAGTGTATTGGTTCCTTGCACTCCACGTGCAAAAGCATGTCCTTACCAAGCATGTCCTAACCTTGCAACTCCTGCTCCCCTCTCATCCAACCTTGCAACCCATCCTCTCCCTCTCCTCCTCCTCCTCCCTTCTCCTCCTCCTCCTCCTCCTCCTCCTCCCTCCTCCTCCTCCTCCTCCCTCCTCTTCCTCCCTCCTCTCTCTTCTTTCCCCCATGCTCTTACACCTTCTTCCTCTCCCACTCCTATGCTCCCCCTAAACCCTTAGTTCTTCAACCCTTAACCTCCATGATCTATGAGGCAGAAGAGTTCTCCACCATGTATTTTACCCTGAACCTTGGATCCTCCTTCTAACCCTTGAACCTCTTCTAAACTTTGGAACCTCTCTCTAAACCTTGGAACCTCCTTCTAACCCTTGAACCTTTTCTAAACTCTGGAACCTCTCTCTAAACCTTGGAACCTCCTTCTAAACCTTGAACCTCTATCTAACCCTTAAACTCCTCCTAAACCCTTTAACCCCCAATGAAGGCGAAAGCCTTCATTACCTCAACCATGATGATGCATATTCCGTTCACACATGCATGCACTATGTTTGCTTAGCACACTTAAGCCTACGTCTCTCATCAGAATATGACTCGAGGTCCTAAGCTGTGACATATACTACAAATGACAACCTCGATATATCTGTAGGTGACAAAAAGCCTCGGAATCCTGCAAATTGAAAATACCCTACTCTTCCCTAACAGTAGCACCAGATGTTGGCTCTTTCCCATGGCTTTCGCAAGAAGAGCAAGGTATTCTCAATATGCAGGCTTTCGAGGTATTTTTTTACCTACAGATATATTGGGGTTGTCATTTGTAGTATACGTGTAGCTTAGGACCTCGAGTCATATTCCAATGAGAGACGTAGGCTTAAGTGTAGTAAGCAAACATAGTGCATGCATGTGTGAAAGGAACATGCATCATCATGGTTGAGGTAATGAAGGCTTTTGCCTTCATTGGGGGATGAATGGTTTAGGAGGAGTTTAAGGATTAGAGAGAGGTTCATGGTTTAGAAGGAGGTTCCAAGGTTTAGAGAAAGGTTCTAGAGTTTAAAAGAGGTTCAAGGGTTAGAAGGAGGTTCCAAAGTTTAGAGAGAGGTTCCAGAGTTTAGAAGAGGTTCAAGGGTTAGAAGGAGGTTCCAAGGTTTAGAGAGAGGTTCCAAAGTTTAGAAGAGATTCAAGGGTTAGAAGGAGGATCCAAGGTTCAAAGTAGAGTACATGGTGGAGAACTCATCTCCCTCGTAGATCATGGACGTTAAGCATTGAGGAACTAAGGGTTTAGAGGGAGCATAGGAGAGGGAGAGGAAGAAGGTGTAAGAGCATGGGGGAAAGAAGAGAGGAGAGGGAGGAAGAGGAGGGAGGAGGAGGAGGAGGAGGAGGAGGAGGAGGAGGAGGAGAGGGAGAGGATGGGTTATAAGGTTGGAGGAGATGGGAGGAGGAATTGCAAGGTTAGGACATTCTTCTGGACGTGGAGTGCAAGGAAGCATGGACACTGTGAGACCATTGCTTGGAATACCAAAGTAGAACTCAACACAATGCCCCAAAGACTGTGGGCTTCATTCCATTATGGGATTTTTATACAAGTTGGAAAGCTTCTCTCTCTACATGTAGGAATTGTAAGACATTCTCTCTCTACATGTAGAACTTGCATGTAGGAGTTGCAAGTTGCATGTAGCAGTTGCATGTTGCATGTAGGAGTTGCATGTAAGACATGCATGTAGGAATCGCATGTAGGACTTGCATGTAGGAGTTGCAAGTAGAAGTTACAAGTAGAACATGCATGTAGGAATCGCATGTAGGACTTGCATGTAAGAGTTGCATGTAGAACTCACATGTAGGAATCACATGTAGGACTTGCATGTAGAACATGCATGTAGGAGTTGCAAGTAGAACTTGCATGTAGGAGTTGCATGTAGAACTTGCATGTAGAACATGCATGTAGGAGTTTGCAAGTAGAACTTGCATGTAGGAGTTGCATGTAGAATTTGCATGTAGAACATGCAAGTTGGATTCCTAAGATGGATTATTCCTAGCCTTATGCAAGTACAAGCGAAGCTTTGCCACTACTCTACACACACATTTGTGCTACCTAAGTCCATGTTGGCACAGAGACAACAATGGGTCATCTTTCTCAGTCTCCCTAGAGTCAGTGTGACAATTGCAAAGTTATCATCCTCTTCTAGATAGACAGTGAGGTCAACAAAAGACTCCCCAAAACGTGGTGAGTCATTGTTTGTCTCTCCATTATTTGTCACCCCATCTTCATAGAGAGGGAAAATTGTAATGTCCTCACAATTATCATGATCCCCTGTTATGCACGCACTGCAGAAACAAGAAAATTTTCTTGTTTTGGGCACGTGGTTGTTTGAAAGCCAGGCCATATGCTATGAGACAAAGTAGAATCCATAGGATGATTTAAATTGAGAGAAAGCAACATTTGACCGCACCCAATGTTGTTTTATATTTTCTTGTACATGGTGATGTTGACCCTAGGTCAATACAATTGGTACACAATCACCAAGCATCGAGCACAAATGGCAGGAGCGACGGTCAAGCACCGTTTTGTAGTAGTGGGTGCCAATGATTCTGAGGTATTGACCTATAGGCAAGTAGCAATGAGTGCATTAGAAATGGGATGGCAGGAGCGATGGTCGAGCATTGTTTTGTAGTAGTGGGTGCCAATGATTTTGAGGTATCGACCTATAGGCAAGTAGCAACGATTGCATCGAGGGCATGCTAAAATGGAAGGCGGATAGTAGGTAGAAGTTAAGTTATAATAGGTGGGGAAAGAACGAGAGAGCAGTGTGCCGAGTTCTCTCCCTCTAAACTGAGTTGATAGGATAGGGGGTGTTCATTGAAAGTCAAGGAGGCTTGGTTGTACATGGTGATTGTGATTGAATGAATGAGCAATGGTCTCTCTTCTTGGTCTCCACTTGTGTATCTTACTAAGTGTTAAGTGTGGATAATAACTCGATATTCTCCCATCAGCACACTGTTCTTTCTCGTTTGCTAACCCCGACCTTTGAGTGTTGATTGTTCGCACCTATTTGCACCCGAGCACCCCTACCTTAGGATTGCAAGAGTGAGAATCTTGACAAGGTACAACAATAGGTTGGGAACTAACCCAAGTGTTTTGAGCTAGCAGGGTGAGTGAACACATGCATCAACATTTTGGCAAATCCTGTTGGGTAAGGTTAAGCGAATTGCGAGTTGACAACCTATCAAGATAGGAAATTTAGAGAACCGAGTTGGTAAGATTGGTGTTATTAGGGAGAAGGAGAGAGTTCATGATTACCCATGATGAGGCAAAAAAGTTGTTGGGAATCGTGGGTTACTATAGGAAGTTTATTCAATTAACTCCAAGCGAGTGGCAACAACTGATAGAGTCCTTGAAGACCAAGGTGTGGAACATAGAAAGTATGGTGGATTGTTCTTTGATTGCTCTTGAATTAAGTAGTGTCCAAGACACGCTTGGAGAGAAGAAGATACACGGCTATACATGAAGAATTTTTAAACCAGAGAAAATGGCTACATCCAACTATGCAAGGCAAAGCGATCTCGAAACGAGAATTCAATGCTCAAAGGAGGATGGCAGAGGCAATTGTCCAACAAGAGCGATGATCAAGAGAAGAGAGACTTGGATATGTACCTCAGGGGTGGAAGTTGACTACTATGCAGAGCTAAAAGGTCAGAACAATGGTGTCGGCTGAGGCATCCCAGAAGTTTGGCGGCCATCATGGCAAATGGAAGCACTCATTCACAGAGAGTTTGGATTTCAAACAGATGGCCATATTGTCGATGGAACAACAAAATGGACACAAAGACCAACTCAGAGAGCGATGAGAACATCTATATCATTACTCAGCTATTCTACCTGAAAGAGTACATCTAGAAAGGTGTGAAGCCAGAACAGTGGCTATGGTAGATGGACAAAGAATCCATCATCATGAAGACAGGCATGCCTCTAATGGATAGAGATGCCACCATAGATCAGAGCTCAATAAAGAGCAACTAAGGTAGTTTTCTTGAGTTCCTCTCACAACATATAGAGAACCTACTGTGCTAATAGGTATGCATCCGGTTGTACCCTTGAGGTCTAAGGACATTACCAACCGAGGAAACATCCTCAATCAGGAAAGTGATGGGTGGGGAGCGAGTGAGTTAGTTCTTTTGAGCGGTACTGTGAAGATAGTGGGAGAGAGGGAAGGAGTCTCACTTGCAGCTTTCTCACATGAACAATTGGGGGAATACACACAAAGGTGGAGGCTGAAAACAGTTTTCCTCTTCTTAGTTGTGAAAGCCAAAAGAACTCAAGTACAAAGAAAATAGAAGAACCCTATATGTGGGTCTCAAACCAAACTCAACTAACTAAGGTGGCATACTAACTGAGCCACAAACTAGAGTAGATAAGGATAGCTGTCATCCAGCTATTATTCGTGGGCGGTGTACCAACTGCATCTCCAGCTAACAAGTCGGTGACATAAATGCACAACAGTCACCCTGGCATATCGCGAGTGGAGCTCGATATCTCAACACTCCCCCTCGAGCTCAATCCCAATTCCTGCACACCAAGCAGGTCTCTGAACTTGCGCAGCTTCTCTGCGCCCAATGCTTTCGTGAATATGTCAGCTACCTGATCCTCTGTGCTGACATAAACTAGATCAATAAGACCTAGTAAAACCTTCTCCCGCACATAGTGATAATGCACCTCAATGTGCTTTGTTCTGGCATGAAAGAATGGGTTCTTTGCCAAATGTATACTACTCATGTTGTCACAATAAATGACAACCGGCCCATCTGTAGACTGATGCATATCATAGAGTAGCTTATGCAACCAAGCTACCCCACATGCAGCCATTGCTGCACCTCTGTACTCAGCCTCTGTGCTCGACAAGGCAACTGTAGGCTGTTTCTTGCTGCTCCAAGTGACTGCAGCACTCCCAAAAGAGAACACATATCCACTGGTAGATCGCCTATCAGAAATACTACCAGCCCAATCAGCATCAGTGTATCCATGCAACTGTATCTGAACCCCAACCTCATAAAATAGTCCATACTGCAATGTGGACTTCACATACCTGAGTATGCGTCTAGCCGCATCCAAATGCGGTTTCCTTGGAGCCTGCATAAACTGACTTACCAACCCAACAGCATAGCTCAAATCTGGCCTAGTAATAGTCATGTAAATCAAACTTCCTACTATGTGTCTGTACATAGTAGGGTCTTCCAGAAGCTCACCTGCATCTGCACTCAGCTTCACATTCTGCTCCAAAGGAACTGAAATAGGCTTACAGCCTATCATCCCATATTTGGACAGCATGTCCAATCCATACTGCCTCTGCAAGAGCTGTATCCCACTTGGTGATCTAATCACCTCAATGCCCAAGAAATAACGCAGCTCTCCCAAATCCTTCATCTCAAACTTCTGTCTCAATAGCATTTTCACATGAAGGATATCTTCATCACTATCACCTGTGATGATCAAATCATCAACATAAATGACCAGCAGCATAATCCCTTTCTCTATTTTTCTCACATAGAGTGAGAAATCTGCCTTGGAAATCTGAAAGCCAGTAGTGACAAGATACTGTCCTATCTTGTCAGACCATGCTCTAGGTGCTTGCTTCAAGCCATACAAGGCTTTCTTCAACCTGCAAGCAAACTCAGGATGAATAGCATGAACATAACCTGCTGGCTGCTCCATAAAGACCTCTTCTTGCAAATCACCAAGCAAGAAGGCATTCTTTACATCCATCTGATGTAAAGACCATCCCTTTGATGCAGCCATAGCAATGGCTACTCTTATGGTTGCCATCCTTGCAACCGGGCTGAAAGTTTCTTCATAATCAATGCCATATGTCTGTGCATACCCCGTGACAACTAATCTTGCCTTGTATCTATTCACAGAACCATCTGCATTGTGCTTGATCTTATAAACCCACTTACAGCCAATTTCATTCTTGTCTTTAGGCAAAGGCACCAATTCCCATGTAGCATTAGCATCCAAGGCATCCATTTCTTCATCCATGGCTTTCTCCCATTTTTCATTTCCCATGGCTTGCTCAAAAGAAGTGGGTTCTGGTTCCTGTATCACTTTGACCATATAGGCATAGTGAATGGCTGTAAATCCATCATATTTCAGCCTATCCACAGGATACCTAACCCTGGTAGACCTGCACAAAATAGGCTCACTTCCAGGTGCTCTCAAAACATCCCTGGTCTTCCTTACTCCAGGTGTAACAACAGAAGGAATACCCAACTCATCATCAATGCTCTGTTCTGAGCCACTGGATTCACCATCCACATAAGAGTGACCTGCATTCACATCAAACATGGGCTGATCTACCTTCTCTTTTCCTTTTCGTGATACCTGCATACCACTCTCTGCATTGCTTTGAGGAGATTCTCCTGATCTCAATCTGCTTGTCCATGGTGAAGTATGTGAACCACTGCTAGAGGACACTCCAGGTCCACTAATATTTTGTGATTGCTGCTGTGAAATCTGTGCAGCATTACCATTTTGTGCATCTACATCAATCATCACATTCACTGGTTTATACCAGCTGCTCATCTCATCAAAAACAACATCTCTGCTCACTGTGAACTTATGTGTAGAAGGGTTATAGCATCTATACCCTTTCTGCTGGTAGAGAATAACCAATAAAGATGCACTTCTTAGCTTTTGGATCCAACTTGGACCTCAACTCATCTGGCACATGGACATAGGCAATGCAACCAAAAATTTTCAAATGAGAAATATCTGGTTTCCTACCAGTATACATCTCCTCTAGCGTCATGCCATGTATTGCTGCAGTGGGAGTCCTATTCATTATATAAACTGCTGTAGCAACTACTTCAGCCCAATAATAATCTGGTAGATCTTTTTCATTTAGCATAGCCCGTGATACCTCTCCAATATGCCTGTTTTTCCTTTCTGCAATTCCATTTTGCTGTGGGGTATGACTGCATGAATATTGCTGCTTTATACCATGCTCCTGCAAGAACCTTGCAAACTCATTTGAGAGGTACTCTCCCCCTCCATCTGACCTTAGGCATTTTATTTGCAGGCCTGTTTCTTTTTCAACCATAGCTTTGAAAGCTTTGAAGTGCCCAAACACTTCACTTTTCTTTTTCAAAAAATACACCCAAAGTTTTCTGCTGAAGTCATCAATAAATGTGACAAAATAGTGACAGCCACCAATAGATGCAGCTTTAGTAGTCCACACATCAGAGTGGATTAATTCCAATGGCTTTTTACTCTCTTGAACATGCCTAGGAAAAGGTTTCCTTGCCTGTTTCCCAAATTGACAGGCTTCACAAACCTTGTGCATTTCTGCAACCTTGAATTTAGGCAATCCTGCAACAATATTTTGGGCTTGCATTGATTTAAGTCGCTGTATATTAACATGACCAATGCATTTGTGCCAGATATTAATATCTGCAACTACACCGGTCCCATGTGCAAACATTGCTGCACTCAATTCAGGCATGTCCGCATCCAACGTAAACATCCTGCCCTTCTTCTTTCCTTTTGCTATCAAGCGACCATTATTTTTCATATCCTCAACAAAGCATCCATGAGGATTAAATCTGACCTGCAAGCCCTGCTCAACCATCTGACCAACAGAAACCAGGTTCTTGGTGATGTTCGGGACATGAAATACATCAGACAAGTATTTCTTTTTCCCATCCTGCATAGACAAAGGAATTTTGAAAATCTGCACAATAGGATGTGCAGTATCATCACCAGTCTCCACAAATCCTGGTTTTTCCATTTTCCTTGCATCTTGCATCCATTCTGCATGACCTGTCATGTGGTTTGACGCACCTGAGTCAACATACCACACATCATTTCGTTCTTCTGCACTTGTCACAGAATTGGTCATATGCTGCACCATAAATAGATGCTCATTTCTGTCATCACCCTGCCTACTAGAAGATGCATAATTGCCTTGCTGCAATTTTCCAGTCATAATGTCATTCTGCTTTTTATAGCAGTCCTTAGCCATATGACCCATTTTGCCACAATAGTAGCATTCAACATTGCTGTTTGCATTTTGGCCTCTTTGCCATCCACCACGGCCTCTTTGGCTCCCCCTGCCTCTAGAGTTACCACGTCCTCCTGCATAGGACTGGTTTTCTTGCGTTTGCTGCATATTCTGATTTCTACCACGGCCTGCAGATCGGCCTCCTCTACCTCTGCCTCTTTCTCTGCCAGCATTTGAGTAGAAGACAGTTTCTTTTGAAGTTCCTGCTGAAGAAGATGCACCCCCATTTCTCTGCTCTTCAGAAATTAGAAGAGCAATCAACTCCTCAAAATATGGAAATTTTTCACGGACGGCAATGGATGTCCAGAATTGTGCATAATCCTTTCCTAGACCATTCAAGGTCACAGAAACCAAATCGTCATCATCATTCTTGAAGAATAACATGGAAAGAAAAGAGGTAGATCCATAATGTCGAGCAATTGTAGCTAAATTGCCAGAAATAGTTGATACTCAAGTAATCACCCAATCAAAGGGGGTAGTGACAACAATCAAAGACATTGATACTTTGGGTAAGGATATCAACTGGATGGCACAGGAGTGGGTAGTAAAGATTGCAGGGGAGTTGAAAGGTAAAGTGCCAGTAGTAGTCAAAATGCCCAAGCAGTTCCAGCACTCAAGGAGAATCCTCAAGATCTAGTTCTAAAGAAGCAGAATCTGTTATGCCACAAGAAACTAGAGGCATTTGGGTTTAGGCTATAGGGGTCAGGGTTTAGGATTTAGGGTATGGGGTAGAGTTACAAATATTAGCCATGCTACCATTTTTAAGGTTTCAATTGGTTTAAATATAATTAAACTTCATTCATAGGTTTTTATAAATGACTTTAGATGGCTTATGCCGATCGATTTGAGTACTGGGAGGGCTAAATTTGGACATCATACAATAAAGTTATGTTAATTTTTGGGAGAATTTATCAAATTTCAAGATTGAAATATTAGCCACACTAGTTTGGAGAAGCTTTTAATGTCTTTGGGAAAATATTCGCCCTTAAAAATTTATCTTGGGGAGGGTAGGGAAAAAAGGAAATTAATGAAATGGAGGAGAGGAAAGTGGGGGGGGGAAGGGGGGGGGGGGGAAGAGGGAGGGGAGTGGGGAAAGGGGGGGAGGGGAAAAGGGGGGAGAGGGGGGGGGAAGGGGGGAAAGGGGGGGGTGGGAGGGGGGGGGAAGGGGGGAGGGAGGAGGGAGCATGGGAAGTGTTCAAGAATATGCAAGTCCATCTAAATTTTGCTGAGGTGATGCAAATAGATCCATATTGTCATGACTTCTTTGCTCAACAGATCAAGGAATCCACCAAGAAACCCAAGGAAGTGCAAATGTTAGCCACAATGCCCATGATTAATACACTAGTTGTGGATGAAGATGTTTATCACTATCAAGATTGAGAAGTTGACCATACCAAGTGTAATAGTGGATGGAGGATTAGGAGTGAACATCCATTCTGAAGAAACTACCCAAAAGCTAAAGTTCAAGTCATACTTCCTCTTCTCTCCCATCTCCTATTTCCTTTCTTTTCTCCTATCTCTTCTCTTATTTCCTCTCTTCCCCTCTCTTCTCTTCTCTCTTTTCCTCTTCTCTCTTTTCCTCTGTTTTCTTCTCTTTTCCTCTCTTTCCTTCTCTCTTTCCATCTCTTCTCCTCTCTTTTTCTCTCTTGTCCTCTTCTCTCTTTCATCTCTTTTCCTCTCTTTCCTTCTCTCTTTTCTTCTCTTCTCCTCTCTTTTCCTTCTCTATTTTTAGTAAGAAAATAATACAATGTGTGTGCTCAACAGATAACAGGATCTCGTATGCAAGAGAGAAAACAAGATAGTATGGAGAATCAAAATTTTGATTACTGTAGAACTGATACAATAGATGGCGCTGCCTCCCAACCGTGCACTCTTGTGAAAGAAGCTTCGATGGCATGCTGGAAATAGTAGAAGATGAAGGCTAGATGCTAAGGAATCAGGGTTGCTATAGCCAGTGATGAAATGGGCTTCACGGGCTTGCTCTTATATAGCCACCAGTCGTAGTCGGTTAGGCTTAAGTGGCTGATTGACCCAGTCCACCCAAAACAATCGACTGGGTCGGTCCCGAAATAGGCCACCAACCATACGATAGAACCGGTGTGCAAAACAGAGCAACTGACCTATGGTCGTTGTTCAGCCCAGAGCCATCCAGGAACTCATCTAAGGCTCCAAAAGGGCCCCACAACTCGAGAGTGGGCTGCCTCAGGAAATGCTCCATCTACCCTTAGTGCAGTCAGTCAAGGGATGCCTTCCCGCACTTGCATGTAGCCTAGTTGGCGGTGTGCCAACTCTATCTGAAGCCATCTAGCCATCAGGCCCACACATGGCCCCCATTTGGTGTCCAAACCAGGACCTACCGGATAACTGAGCTACTCAAATGCCTTCTCCTCATATGGGGGGCTTACAAGTAGAGTTAGCTGGTTCCTGCTTAGTTACACGAGAGTGGAGCATTGATATCTAACACCCCCCCTCAATGTCCACTTGCAAGTAAACTTACTTTTTTGGCCCAATGCCAAGTCAGTGAAGATGCCTCTTCAGCAAGTCTCTTCCAAGAGCCTTCGTGAAGATGTCCGCAACATTCTCGGTAGTCGGACAGTACACCAAGTCAACCTCTCCATCCATGATTAGCTCGCATACAAAGTGATTGAATCTCAATGTGTTTTGTGCGAGCGTGGAACACTGGGTTCTTTGCAATCGCCATGCAACTCTGATTGTCACATGATAACTGCATAGGCTTATTTTGCATTGCACCCATGTCCCCCAAAATCCTCCTCAACCACACTGCCTCGCAAGAAGCAAAGCATGCAGATTTGTACTCAGCCTCAGTAGAAGAAAGAGCAACTATGGTTTGCTTCTTGCTGACCCATGATACAACTCCAGATCCAAGTGAGAAATAGTACCCTGTCACTGATCTCCTGCTGTCCATGTCTCCTGCCCAATCCGAGTCACAAAATCCGGTCAAGATGTTGCCCTTGGTATAGGTGATGCCATAATCAAGTGTGCCTTTGATGTATTCAGCACCTGCATCCCTGCCCTCTAATGGTTCTCCCGGGGCTTATTGGAAAACCTGCTTAGTACACCAGTCGCAAAACTGATGTCTGACCGTGTGTTGCACAAGTAAATCAAGCTACATACAAGCCTTCTGTACTTCGCTTCATCCACCAGCGGTGATCAATCCTCGTTTGAGAGCTTCGAGTCAACCTCCATAGGGGTACCAACTGTCTTGCACTCAGCCATGCCAAATGCCTTCAGTATCTCTCCAGCATACTTCAGCTGTGAAATGAAGATCTGTTTCGGCTCCTGCCAAACTTCAATCCCCAAATAGAAATGCATCGGTTTGAGGTCTATCATTTCAAACTCTCTTCCTAGCAAATGCTTCGTCTGTGAAACCTTGTCTTCATGGTTCCCTGTTATGACAAGGTCGTCCACATAAAGGACCACGACCATACACCTGCCTCCTTCTATGAAGATATACAAATTTGCATCAAATGGCTCCTCCTGAACCTGTTTTGCAGAAAGTAGGCATCAATTCACTAGTACCATGCTCATGGGGCCTGTTTCAGCTCGTAAAGTGCCTTCTTCAGTTTGCAAACTTTACCTTCTGAATTGGGGATCTCAAAACTTGTTGTTTTTTCATGTATTCCCAAGCACCATTGGGGGAGTTCGATTTGCTATTGGTGGTGGTACTGGATGGATATCTTGGTCCTGGTTGTCTGGGAAGGAAGCATCCTCCTCCTATTGATGTGGCTGTTCTGAGAAGACCACATCGTGACTTACAATTACCTTCTTGGTAACAGGGTTATAGAGATGATAACCCTTTGCCTCTTCATTGTAGCCCAAGAAAATACACTTTCGGCTCTTCGGTTCCCATTTGGTCCTTGTAGCATCAAGGACATGCACTAAACAGTCACATCCAAAAACTCTGAAATGTGCAGCTGAGCTTACTAGAAAAGGCTTGCAGTGGAGTCATCCCGTTCACAGCCTTCGTGTAGCTATGATTCAGGATGTAAACTGTAGTGTTACATGCTTCAGCCTAGAAAGTCTTTGGCAAATCTTTCCCTTTCACCATACTTCGGCCCATTTCACAGATGACGCGCATCTTGCGTTCTGCTACTCCATTTTGCTGTGATGTATGTGGCGGGGGTTTCTGCCTCTTGATCCTGTGACTTTTGCTGTAACTTTTGAATTCAATCGATGTGAACTCTCCACCTCTATTTGATCTCAACTTCTTCACCTTCCTCCCCAATTCTTTCTGGACCATTACATGCCATTCCTTGAACCTATTGAAAGCCTCGTCTTTTGTCTTCAGGAAGTATATCCATATCCTTCTATTGTAGTCATCGATCAACATCATGAAGTAGTAGAAACCACCCAAAGCTTCCATCTCCATCTTTCCGCAGAGGTCCGTGTGAACGAGCTCTAGAGGAGCCTTTGCCCTACTGGCCTCTTTAGGAAAGGGCTGCCGATGCTGCTTGCCCATCATGCAAGCTTCACATACATCGAGCAGATCTGAAATTTCGGTAGGTCTGCAATCATTCCACTTTTATGCATCTCCTTCAAAGAACTAAGGTTTAGATGACCAAACCTCTCATGCCATAGCTTAGTGTTCTTCACATCTGCTTGAGCACTGAAAGCTGAGAGTTCATAAATGTTGTTGCGCCGTGTACCTTTACCAACGACCTTCCCTTGAAGATCCAGAATCTGTGCACCATTCTTATCGAATTGAATTTTGAGGTCCCGATTCGTGATCACAGAAACGGACAAGTTCCTCTTGATATCTGGCACATAAAGAACATCGGACAACTGTTTTACAACTCCATCTGACTTGAGAGCAATCGTACCTTTTCCTTTTGCTGGACATTTTGCATCATTGCTGACTGCTACCAGGATGTCATTCCCTACTGGCTATAGAGAGGTATACCAATCCTTCTGACTGGTCATGTGGCGCGATGCACCACTGTCAATGATCCACGGTTCATCTGCAGGTACATGAACTGCCTCGGTCCAAATCTCCTCAATTGCTACGAATAGCTCTATTGGTGCTGCCTGCACACTGTTGTTGGACTCTTTCTTTACTCCATTCTTCTCATCTGCAATCTTCTTTCGGCACTCATTCTGCTTGTGCCCTGCCTTGTTGCAATAGAAGCACTTGATCTTCTTCTTTCTCTTTTTATCCTCAGAAGAAGATGGGTTACCAGAGTCCTTACCCTTACCTTTCTTTGATCCGGTCCAGAAAGCCGAATCTTCTCCAATCCTCATCTTTTGAAGCATCTCCTCCTCCAGAAGCATCGCGCTGAAATCCTCAAAGTTGAGGGGCGGATTTCTGTTCTGCCTATTCAGTGCCATAACAAGACCATCGTACTTTGGTGGGAGAATCTGTATGTACCTTCGTGCTAGATTCTCGTTGGTGATGGTGATGCCAATTGCAGTCATTTGATCGCACAGATTCTTTACCCTGGTGATGAACTTCTCTGCCGCTTTAGACTCAGGCAACTTCTCGTTCACGAGTTGAGTCTCCAGATTTTGAATCTACATCTGATTCATGGTCTCGTACTGATTTTTCAAGACCATCCATGCCTCCTCCACTTGGTGACATGTTGAATTAACGCCATGACAGAATCACTAACACTGCAGACAATAGAACACAGCACATCTACATTTCTTCTTATCCATGCGAGAATCTCATCTGCAGTTAGTACTATCTGTTGTCCTACATTGGCTAGATCCAGTCTCGCAACCGGCCTCACATCCACTCTAGTAGTAGTGTCCCAAAGCTCATATGCACTTAGGATGGTCTTCATCTTGAACTTCGAGAGTGGATAGTTAGAGCCGACCAACGTTCCGCTTTCGCCGAATGGTGGGATTCGTAGTCTTGCGGGCTGGGCCATCTCTCACAATCTGCTTGCAAATAGAAACACAGTACCAAATCTTCTTGCTAGAGTCCAGGCTCTGATACCATGTAAGAAAATAATACAACATCTCCCTTTTCCTCTCTTTTCCCCTCTCTTTTCTTCTCTCATTTCCTCTCTTTCCTTCTCTCTTCTCCTCTCTTTTCCTTCCTCTCTTCTCCTCTCTTTTCATCTCTTTTCCTTCCTCGTCTCTCCCCTCTCCCATTTCCTCTCTTTTCTCCTGTCTCTTCTTTTATTTCCTCTCTTCCCATCTCTTCTCTTCTCTCTTTTCCTCTCTTCTCCTCTCTTCTCTTTTCCTCTCTTTTCCCCTCTCTTTTCTTCTCTCTTTTCCTCTCTTTTCCCCTCTCTTTTCTTCTCTATTTTCCTCTCTTTCATTCTCTCTTTTCCTTTCTTCTTCTCTTCTCTTCTCTTCTCTCTTTTTCTCTCTTTTCCTTTTATCTTTCCTCTCTTCTCCTCTTCTCTCCTTTTCTTTCTTTTCCCCTCTCTTTTCTCTCTTTCCTTGTCTCTTTTCCTCTCCTTTCCTTCCTCTTCTCTCCCCTCTCTTATTTCCTCTCTTTTCCCCTATCTCTTCTCTTATTTCCTCTCTTCCCCTCTCTTCTATTCTTTCTTTTCCTCTCTTCTCATCTTCTCTCTTTTCCTCTCTTTCCCCCTCTCTCTTTTCCTCTCTTTTCCTCTCTTATCTTTTCCTCCTCTCTTTTCCTTCTCTCTTTTCCTCTCTTTTCATTCTCTCTTTTCCTTCTTCTCCTATCTTTTCCTTCTCTCTTTTCCTCTCTTTTCTTCTCTTTTCCTTCTCTCTTTTTCTTCCTCTTCTCTCTCTGTCCTAGAGGACCTCATCTATTCCCTCTCCTGCACCCCTTGGGGTAGATCAGGGCCATTGACGGCTTTATCTACTCAATAGCCATCCCTTGTAGCCCCTTCGACCAAGGGGTCATCACTTGGATGTACCCATCGTAGGTCCAGGAAGAGTAGTAAGGATCGAGGCTGTTGTGGTGGCTCAATGGATGTAGACGAGTCTGAGACGAGTCTGCACACTAGCATCCCTACAAGTCTTTTCGTCATGAGACACAGTACCCATCAAGCCCCTTGCCCTCTCCACTCATAGGCCGCGGCACCCTAGAGCCCACTCCCTCCCTTACTCCTCGCTCCTTAAGCGCTCGCACCACTCCTCACTCTAGCTCTGCTACTCCATCCACTGTGAATCCTTTGGACTTTGGTTTGCTCAAGGACCTTTCCTACAGAGTGAACAATGTTGGGGAGGTTATACAGGACAAGGACGTGAAGGTAGTCACCAGATACATGAGAAGGTTGGTGAGCATCCATTTCCGTAATGATATATTCAGACCTTGGAAACAACAAGACAAAAGAGCCAAGGAATCCTGCATAGAAGCCCTTAAGAGACAATTTCCAAATCCCAAAGGGTTTGAGTTTGAAACAAATGCCATGCTTACTCGCATGGGGATCTCCTTAGGTCTCGTAGATACGAACTTAGGGATACTGTAATCAAAGGTAAGCACAAGCCATGGTGGGCAAACTTGAAGGATTGGAAGAAAGTGAAGAAGTTTTACAGGGACAATCCAGATGCATTTGAGCCTCAACGGAGGGTAGCAAGGATACGCCTGGAGACCGTAGGTCCTTCACCCCTCGAGAGCGGTGGCGAACTCAGCAATGAGGCATGGGTGGTAAGTATATATTTATCTTCTATAGAATCTCTAATATGTTCAAACATTCAAATGTCTTGTCATTCATATCTAACTAATTGAATTTGGATCCACAGGAATTTGTGATTGGAAGGCCTCCAGACAATGAGGAGTATAGAAGGGCCTTCAAAATTGGAGCCAGGGCATGGTTTAAGGAGAAGGAGAGAGAAGGAGTCCACATCGATTGGGAAAGGGTGGTGGCACGTCATGTGAGTACACCCTATTCCTCTTCGTTATTGTTTGACTATCACCATTGCCTTACAATCAACACTCTTAGTTTTTCTAACTTGTTTCATTCTTAGGGAGGCACGTTCGACCCATCCAGAGATCCGAACGGAGAGATGGGATTTGAGGAAGAAGCAGATAGGTACGCAGTAGAGGAGGGCGAGGGATCAGGCACATAGAGAGATTGAGGGCGAGGAGGGTGACGAGGAGGCCGCACACAAACTAGAGACCGAGGGCGAGAAGAGGGAGGAGTACGAGGAGGAGCAATAGTAGGATAGGACAATATTTAGTGGTTCAATATATCGACACTTATGCCATTTTATAGTAGATTGCGCACCTCGATGGATTTGCCACTTTGGAGTTCAACACTTTTGCCATTTTGTAGTGCATTACTTCGACGGATTTGCCATTATTTTGTAGACTTTCATTACAAAATTGTAATGTACACCTCTGCATTTGTAACATTTAATCGTGATTTCAATGGAAAAAAAATTATGTGGGGCAGGATGTAAGCCCCACATAATTTTTTTTAAGCTTTTGTAAAAACGTCCGTATATACCGATGCCTGTACTGACACTGTAGTGTCGGTATATACCGACACTATCAGGCATATTGACACCGACACCTGCACCGATGGTTTCTTTGCAGCGTTCACACCGATGGAGTTTTCGACACTTTCCACTTGTTTTTTTAAAAAAATTATACGTATTTAGCGTCGGTATCAGTGTCAAAAAGAGGCCCGTATCTTATAGTGAGGGGTACACACAAAGATCGAGGGGGTATGTAATGATTTGCTTCATTGAAATATGGACTCAACAAGTGGATTAATACTAGAAATTAAAAAAGGATTAAGGAATGTTATGTAATCATGAGATGCTTACACCCAAATCGTTATCTTAGCTCTTTCTATACCCATTTACCAAAGGACAATGTAGCTATGTGTACCCATTTACCAAAGGGCAGGGAGTATCGGAAGGGCCTAGCCTCATGGTTTGACATCTAGGATGCCCGTCTCCAACAATGGTTTCCTCTACCTCGCCTTTAACGGATTTCTTGCCTCACACCTCACGAGATTATGTTTCTTGGTACTATGCTTACTCACTTGTAACTGAACTGGCCTTCTAACCCGGTGGTCATTCCATCAGAAGATTTACGGTATTGGGTTATGGATAGGGGTAAGCAAGTTCATCGCATGGCACTAAAAGATTTTCCTTTTTCGAAACCCTTTCCAATTGCAACTGAGGTTCATTTGGCATGGCAGCAATTTGGTCCCAGGGATGCACTCGATATTTAGAATATGCAGTCAATTCATGTGTGAGCTTCCACTTCTTCCTTGTTAGAGCTATATATAGCTTGCCCTAACTCAGCCTAGTCCTCAACTATATATATGCCTATGATCTATGAACAGAATCACTTTTCTTGGGAGCCAAAAAAAAAAAAGTTAGAGCTATATATAGCTTGCCCTAACTCAACCTAGTCCTCAACTTGTTTGGCATAGTGATGATGCATAATCAGGGTTGAGATCTTTAAGTTCGATGTTTAAGCTCTTCATTTGAATAGTAGAGCTTGTTGTCTCCAAGCTTAATCTGGTCAAACCTCCTCAAACCTTTATAATCATGCCTTCATGTTTTGCACATTTCATCCACATAAAATGACCTATTTCATGCAGTGTATATGGACACAACAAATATTCAAGTGTCTGTTTCTATTGTACCAAGGATGAATGTATGAGAAAATTACTTCGGTCACTCCAAAGATGAGTATGGAGGGGCAATTTGAGATGTCCACAAAGCCAGGGTCAACAAGCATTCGGGCATCCTAAAGTATCGGATTTGATATGTCCATAAAGCCAGGGCTGAAATGTCACTTGCGTAGTGTAAGAAAGCCATAGCAACACAATAGAAAGGCCCATAATGATCCTACAAATCAATAACCAATAATCTAGAAACACAACGAGCATACGGACATCCGAAAGTACCGAACAATTGAGCATCCCAGAAGTACCGAACAACTGGGCAGCCGGAAGTACCGAACAACCAAAAATACGAACCCATAATGATCTTGCAAATCAAGAACCAATAATCTAGAAACACAACGAGCATTTGGACATCCGAAAGTACTGAACAATTGAGCATCCCAGAAGTACCAAACAAGTGGGCTGCCGAAAGTACCAAACAACCGAAAATACAAACAATTGGGCATCCCAGAAGTACTGAATAACTGGGCCGTCGGAAGTACCGAACAACCGAAAATACGAACAATTAGGCATCCCATAAGTACTGAACAACTGGGTAGCCAGAATTATCGAACAAAAAAAAAAAAAAAAGAGAATAAGCCACACACATATGACAAGAGGCAAGCTTGTGTGGATTAGACACAGCTTACATAATCATAGCGGGAATGAAATAACAACCTCTTTGCATCCGAAAGTACCGAACAATCGGGAAGACGAGCATTTGAGATTACAAAGAACATCAGAAGTAACCAAGAAAATGGGCATCTGGTAACGGTGATCACATCCAAACAAGTACTCAATAGTAATGCATATGTGCCACATCCAAACGAGGACTTAATAAATAATCCATATGTGCCATGTCTAAACAAGTACTCAAGAAGTAATCCATATGTGTTCATCTGAAAGACGTTGAACCTTGCCATGTGCAAATGAGTACGCAATATGACCATGCCAAAATGAGTACTCAATAAGTAATCCATATGTCCATCATGAAAGCTAGATAAATATGTCTCACATTCAAACAAGACTTAGTAATAATCCACGTACCACATCCAGACGAGTAAATATGCGTCACATCCAAACGAGGAGTCAGTAATAATCCATGTACCACATCCAGACGAGTACTCAAGTAGTTAGCCATATGTGTTCATAAATATTATCACGTGAAAGACATTGAACCTTGCCACGTTTAAACAAGTATGTAATAAGTAATCCATAAATGCCACGGCCAAACCAGTACTCATTAAGTCAGCCATAGGTGTTCATCATGAAAGACATATAAGTATACCTCACCACATAAAGGGCGAAATAAAAGTATGCCTTGCTTGAACCAATAAGTAAATACATACCATAAGTCATCAATAAGTTAATTGACAAAGAAGGAAGAAATCATTGGTCTAGCAAGACCTTGCATGCACTCGTAAATATAGATGACTATGAAAAACAAAGTAGATATACTCATCCTATAGGTATCGAATGTGCATTTAATCCGTTGGATTGTATCTAGGCATCTATTCATAGATCATAGGCATATATATAGTTAAGGACTAGGCTAAGTTAGGGCAAGCTATATATAGCTCTAACATTCCTTTCAGTTTAACTTTACACTCTGGCAATTGTTGATCTGTAAATTTGTTACTAAGGATAGACTCTCCCAATGGTGTCAGGATATATCTCCGGCCTACTCCCTCTGTCGCATCATCGTTGAAGACCACTTTCATATTTTTTAGTCATGTTTGGTTATTCGTCCGCTATGGCTTTTGACATTTCGATGGTTGGCTACACATGGTCTTGCTCTTGAGTGGCGATGGAAGGTAGCTCTTTTGGGACATAGAGGTCAAATGTCAAAACACCAGCTAGACCCTTGGTTCGCTTTATTGTTATTCATCATGTTTGGCGGCTCAAAAATCTTGTCATCTTTCAACATGTGCCTCACTACAGGAGGATCTCAACGGTTCTATCCGTAGGACTTTGCAGTATTTCGAGAAGAATTGTGATGCTCTATTGGCTCAATATTCACCGTCTTTTTCGCTCATTGGTTTTACTTTGTAATTCCTTTTTACTAATAAAAATTTCTCCCTTTTTGCTCGCAAAAAAAGAAAGAAAAAAAGATCGAGGAGCGTAATATGTAATATAGAGATGCGACACCCAAAACGAATTATCTTACCTTTGTGTGTAACCCTTTAACGAAGGACAATGAAAGATTCAGGAGTGTATTTTCTAATATGGAGATGCTTTATTTACCAAAGATAGAGGAGTGTAATAGGTGCTTACACCCAAAACGATTACTGTACCCATCTGCAATATGTAATAGAGATACTTACACCCAAAACTATTATCTTAGCTCTGTCTGTACTCATTCACCAAAGGGCAATGGCATATACGTCAACAATGAAATTTTCTTCAGCCTCCATCACAATCTGAGCACAAAAACGTAGATCTTCCTAGTTCTTCTTTCCAATCATCACAGAAAACAAGGACCACGATTGCAGATCGTCTGAGCTTATTCCAAAATGCTGTGAAAAGAGTTGTGATTCCTACTGCTCAGCAATTTTGCATCGCTTGAGAAGCGTCCCTTCGATGGTTACCCCGGGGCCAAACGCAACAGCTATTCCCCACTCGCAGTTGCCTTGGCTGTCAGCTTCTGAGTCCTGCTTCCGCAGCTCATCCAGCACGAACAACACCGTCGATGCAGAGATGTTGCCGTAATTCATCAAGATATGTCGACTTGCTGCGAGCTTTTCAGGGTGAAGCTGCATAGCCTCCTCCACTGCGTTCAGAATCGCTGGCCCTCCCGAGTGCACAGCCCAGAAAATTTCGTTGAAATCGGGCTTACCTGGAGCATTGTCCAAAGCTGTGCGACAGAATGAGCCTACGTGCTTGGAGACCAAGGCCGGCAGCGTTCTGTCCAAGTAAAATTGCAGCCCTTCCAGCTTCAATGTCCCTTCGATTATCTTCTCGGAATCAGGTGCCAAGACCTCTCCCACCCAGTGGATTTCATAGAGAGGCCGCTCAATTCTGGGCTGTGGCTTGGCACCTACAATCACGCCGGATGCACCGTCGCCGAAAAGAGCTGTTCCAACCAGATCATAGGGGAACTTCTCATTTGGAGCACGGAATGTAGGGGCAGCTAGCTCGCTGCAGCAGATGAGAATGCGAGAGTCGGGGTTGTTCTCGGCTAAATCTTTGGCTACTCTCAAGGCGGTGATCCCTGCATAGCACCCCAACATGTACAGCATCACACGATTCACATCAGGCCGCAGGCCCAGCGACTTGGTGAGCATCACATCTGCTCCAGGAATGGCCACGCCTGTCAACGTTGCAACTACCAAATGTGTGATTTCGGAAGCTGGGCGTCCCCATTCCTTGATGGCCTCCACGGCAGCCTCGTGAGCCAATTTGGGGACCTCCTCGGCAAAGATGGCGTTCCTCTGCTCCAGACTAGGCTCACCGGGAGTGTAGAACTCAGGGTGCGCCTTCAGAAACTCGGTTGTGAGGATAGAGTACCTTGTTTTGATTCCAGAGCGATCACCTGCAACACGAAGAACATGTTAGGAGGCAGAACCAACAAATGCCAGAAATCGAGAAAACCATGCCGCGGGAACCCGTAGACGCACAGTACTCGGAAGGAGAGGCTTACAGATGCGCTGCATCTTGTTCTTGAGCTCGACTTTGTCACTGCAGTTGGTGATGTCGAAGTACCAGTCGGTGTAGGTAGTCTGGTCGATCTGGTTGGAGGGAGTGGCACGGCCCATGGCGAGGACGCAAGCGTGGGGCTTTTCGGGAGGGGGAAAGACATTTCGGACGGGTGCTGAGCTAGTGCTAGCGGAGAGGCGAGGGGAAGGGGGCTCAACCCAGGTCGGGCCGGCAGGGAAGGGAACACGAGGAGAGGGCTGCTCGATCCAAGTCGGGCAAGAGTGCGGGGTGCCAGGGACGGCATCTGCGGTCACCCATTCACGTCGTCCTTGAGCAGCGATCTCGACCTCGAGAAACATGATGGATATGGCGAAGGATTTGCAAACTCAAAGAAAGCTGGCGAGAGATTGTCGTCTTCTTCACAAACCAGAAGCAGCCGGAAAATTTCAAGCTCGCAAAGCAGTCACGAGCTACGATCACAGCTCTCGCGAGTATCACAGAACTTCACACTCGCAAAGCTCGCGAGTATGATGAGCAGAGAATTTGACACTCGCAAAGCTGGCAGAATACTCAAAAGCTACGCTCAAAGATCGGTAGTTAAATTTCGAGCTTCAAAGCGAGCGATCTCACCTTCGACGCCTAATATCTCTATTGCCGGAACGTTCCCCACTCTCTATTGCCGGAACGATATCCAAACAGCTCGTTACACTCTGCCCAGAAACAACTACAGCAATCGAAGCTGGTCTCTCGCCCACACCCTCTTCTATATGTTCGTCTCAACTGCTGCCCACTGGATATATATCATCAACTCGCGAGACAGGATATCCGTTCGGCTAGTGCGCTAAGTCGAAGATGCGGTTGGCCTTTTTTAGAGTTTGCCTTTCCCACCGGCTATTGTTCTCTCACCGAGACCCGGTCAACCAAGAACTGGCAAAAATGCAACTGCAACTCACATTTCATGCATTGCCGTCTCCCATTTCATCCATGAATTTTCTTACAAAATTTGTAGAGGCATCGGATCCTTCAGTGCTGAATTTTCTTACAAAATCTGCAGTGGACACTGGAGAACGAGGCATCGGAATCCGGAACCTTCCAGGGGCTTTCCACAGTCGAATCGGTCGATCATACACGTCAACACGCACTGATTGTTTTTAATGTTCCTGCGCCGGCTCCCGGTGTAGCAAAAGATGACGGATTCAACTGTCCCTTCGAAACGCACGCTAGCTTTGAAAAAGCCTCGCAGCGGACAGCTACGGACTGGTTCCAAATTCCAATCACAATCCAATCGTGTCAAAGTCACGATCCAATCGTGGCTTTGACAGACTCTACTACATCTCTACTGGCGTCGGGAGTCGGGACCTTACAGATTTTTTCGATTTTACGCAGTGTTCCAAGGTCGTCCGTCGACGACAAAACTTTCACCATCGAGGAACAAAACTTTCACCATCGAGGAATGGGCTTCGTGAATTTAATCCATGAAGAGAGTATGAATGAGCATCTTGGCCCTTGGGGACTTTTTCCACAATTCATTTGTACATGAGCCCATTTTGGTTGCATTTTCTTGCTCGAAATTGAAGTCAAGAGACAATAAGGCTCTTCAAGTTTCCATTTTGTGTCAATTAGTAGTGTTGCCACTACATTAGTGGTTTTTCATCCTCATAAAAAAGTGAAAGTAATTTGGATTTCTATGACCTTTCACAGCATTAGCACCAACAAGGATTGCACCACCGACAAGGATAGAGTAGAAGCCATGGCCCTAAGAATTAAAGATGAAACAATGCATGCCATCGAGCAAAAGTTGCATCTCTCATCCACAACAGTACCCATGGAAAGAAAATGTTTGGTGCCCACATTGTATGGCCAACCATACAGCCAATGAGTGCCCAATCGTGAGGAATAGACTAAACCCACCAGAAGTGGCTCAACCCCCATGGTTATGGTGTCCCATTTGCAATGTTGCAAGGCATGATGTCAATACATGTTTCTATAATATGAGGGTAGCACAACCCCGGCCCCAACAATACCATCAGCTGCCAATCCCAGTGTACAGGCAACCAAAATTAGCACCTAATGCACAGGTGCCATGTCTCAACCCACTCCTAGTGAGAACATAAGTGCCTCAACTAATGAGGAATCCTCCACAATATCCTTGGGCGTGAAGTAAAACCTGAAGTGTGGAAAATCATAGTGTGGCAACACAAAGTGTGGAATCACATCCAATCTTGATCATAACAAGATAGCAAAAAGAAGCGACATGGCAAAAACTCCTTCCCACTCAAAAAGCAAAGAGCCCTCTAGCAAAACAAGCCATGCCAATCCCACAACATCTATGGAAAGTGCCACCCAAGAAGCCAAGGAAGCATACCCCAATGGTGAAACTGAGAAGATTCATTACCAAGCCTTGAAGCAATGGGTACAATAGGAGCAAGAAAAATTTGAGACAGATAGGATGGCAACAATACAGGTTAGAGCACCATTATCACCCAGCATTGACATAATGATTGATCCCAACAACTTCCAAAGGATAATAGAGCAATAGGAAAAACACCCCCAATTGGATAGTACCGCACTAGTAAGCTTGATAAGCTACCCCATCACGATGCCAATTGGGACCTCACTAAGAAATTGCCCTATAATGTGGGAGAGCTTCAAGGGATGGATAGAATCTTCACAAAACTTCCCCCCATCTAAAGATGAAGAAAATGTTATTCTCGTAAAATTCGGTGCTAGGGATGATGATATAAAAATGTAACCATCCCTCTAGAGCATAAAGCCTTTGGCCAATACCCTGTAATAGTGGATGGAGGAGCCGGAGTAAACATTCTAGCAAGAGATCTATATGAAGAATGGGGCCTACTACCTCTGATGTAGAAGACCACATTCAACATCCGCTTAGTCGACCGCACTAAAATGAAGCCACAACATACAAGATATTGTTAGGAAGAACATGGTTTCGGGAAGCTTCGGTACTCCATGATTGGGACACTGATAGAATCACAATCCAAATAGAGGAACCACTATCAAGATAAATTCAGGAACAGGGGAAATCAAACCCACCATTCCTAGAAATGTTGAAAACACTTCTATCTTTACAGCCACCAGTCATGCATCCCCTATACCGACAAATGTACTAAAAGCCATAGAAGGGGATACACAAAGTGTTATCAATAATTGGATACATGTGTTGGCTACATTAGATAATTGTAAAACAACACATCCAATGTTGCTAGATGTAGATGCCCAAATGATCCAACTAGAAGCACCAAGATTATCATGGAACTTTCCCCCCCACTAAATGCCAAGGGAGTCCAAGTCTTCATGGGCCATGTCGGTTACTATAGAAGGTTCATACTAAGGTATGCTGTGATTGCAAGACCCCTATATAAGCTCCTAGTCAACTTCATCTAGGTAGATGAATGCGAACAAGCATTTGAAAGCCTCAAGAGGAGATTAATCACCACCTTTGTTCTAATGACACCTATCAGTAAATGCAATGGCCACCTCAACACACCATAGCCCCACACTTCATAGCACTCTCATTGGTATAACTGAAATCTCTCTCTAATCCCTAACACTAATTCGAGGCCCTTTTGAGACTCCATTTCTCCCCTAATGCATCATTGGGTACTTAATGGCAGGAAGACCACCTCTTGAAATGAAAGCAGTGGATGCCAGAAAACTAATTCTAAAAGCTGCACCCTATCAACTCATTGTAGGGCAAATATACAAGATGGGCAAGGACCAGGTTTTAAGGAGATGTGTAACACCACATGAGATCATGCCAATCCTCAGTAAAGCCCATGAAGGCATTGTGAGTGGACATTTCCAAGGGGAAGCAAAATCAAGAAAAGTCCTTGCAGGATACTGGTGGCCAACACTTTGGGCAAATGCCTATGAATATATCAAAAGATGTGATGTATGCCAACGGGCCACTAAACCACAACACAAGGACTTCAATCTCCTAACAACAGTCATTGCACAAAAACCCTCTGAATAATGGGGGATTGATTTTGTGGATCCCATCCATCCAGCAGCAAAGGGAACACAGGCACACCACATCATTATGGCCACCATTGATTACTTTACCGAATGGGATGAATCTAAGCAGTCAGAAAGGCAGATGCTAGAAGCACAGCAAGGTTCTTGTACGAGAATGTGACTTGAATGTCTCATTGAAATTATGTAAGATAGAGGCACGCATTTTGTTAATGAGGTCATCCAAGAACTCTTGTCTAGCTTTATGGTAATCCATAGAAAAGAGCACACCTTACTACCCCTAAGGGGATGGAGAATCCAAATCCACCAACAAAATGTTATGCATTGTTCTCACCAAGGTACTAGAACCAAAGAGTTCTAATTGGGCAGAGAAACTAAATGTAGCCTTATGGGCATACCGAACCACACTCAAGGTCAGTATAGGAAATACACCTTTTCAATTGGTGTACGGCCTCGAAGGGATCACCACACAAAATTTTAGTATACCACGCATTCAAAAGGTGGGGTATTTTAATTCAGATTGTCAAAAAAATTTAATAGGATTACAATAATAAGAGGGGTCTTTTAATTCAACTTTACCAAAAAATCACTTAGTCCATAAGTAAAGAGGTAGTCCATAAGTAAAGAGGGGTGTTTTTGTTGGCAGAATTTTTTTAGTTTAGGGGTTTTTTAAATACCCTTTGAATGCACATGATACATAGGGTTTCTTAGTAGTGCACCGCCCGAGTGTATGTCCTTGAAGCTATGGTTCCACTGGAATTTGTAATACCTAGTCTACATATAGCAGTACAAGAACATATGGGAGATCATGCATCCCTAAAAGAAAGAGTCTACCAATTAGAGAAGCATACAGAGACCAGATTAGTTGCCTACCATGCCATGAAAATAGAAAAACAAAGAAGGAAGGCATGGTTTGACAGAAACCTCAAAGACAAAGACATCAAGGAAGGTGACCTGGTTTTATTGTACATTACCAAAGTGTACAAGGGCAAACTCAAATTTCTAGGTCTAGAGTTAAAAAAATGAACCCCATTGGAGCTACACTGCTAGAAACACTGGATGGAGTCTAGTTCACAACAACAATAAACAAGAGCTAACTGAAGTGCTACTACATCAACATGCAAGCCATCCCCGACAATAATGAAGATTTGGGGGCCCCAAGTCTTCCATATTGAGGACTAGATTGTATCATGAGCACTCACTAGCACATGTATGACTTCACACATATAGGTAGTTTCAATCGATTTTAACCTAGGGCTCAAAAGTGATGACTGAGCCCTAACTGCCCTATGATTCCCTTAGCACATTAAGCATATAGGAGGAATGGCTGCTTCACTAGTCATGCATAGCGCACCCACACGTTTCGAGCACCACGAATTAATTGCACAAATAAAAGCCCCAAGAGATACTTACTTTGATCCACAGACATGGCACCCTCAACACAAACAGAGTAAAATGCATTAGCCACTCACAAAAGAAACAGACACTCTTAGCACATGGCACTATATTGGCAGTGGGACCTGATTCATGTGTGAAATGCCAAGGTAAAGACAGTCCAATAAGATGGGAAAAAGGCCTACAATGATATCGACAAAGCGACACCATGCCAAACGACGCAAACCTTAACCTAAACAGCCCTCCTCAAATCATTAACCTGAAGAAGGACAAGATCCAGAATCAACAACCCAGAGGTCAGCACCAAAATGACCATGGCTAGTGGTTCTGGACAGTGATATTGGTGAGTAAATAAATACAACATGCCAAGAAGATATGCTACAGGACCTAAGGACCCTAGAGTTAAGAGAAATCAAGGCAGAGCGATGACTATGCAAGATGCAGGTGCAGAACACCTTGATGACCAAACCAAAAAAGAGCTAGCAACAGATGAAACAATATAGCTTGTATGGTCATGAGTCTCAACGTTCGCCATGTCACCCAATGCATACAACTTCTTGCAGGCAAAGGGTCTAGGAAGTCTTTTTGAGAAGCTAAAATCCTTCTTTCCAACACCTTCTATGATAGAATACATTTGTCAATTCATAACATCATATAAAAGCAGAGTGTTGGACAAAGATAAGTATGGCATAGTAATATATAAAGAAAAACCCTTATAGATCTACCTCAGTAGCTCCACTATGCAAGAGGCTTTCTCATTTCCAGCAGGCACAAGAAGAATATCCAAAGAAACATTTGGATGCAAGATTCTCTAAGATTCAGGATTTATTCCTGCCTAACACAAAGTCACAAAGCGGGGGAAATATGCCATGATATGATTCTAGATCCCACATGCAAAGAGGCAGCTAGGTTTTTGGCTGACATTTTCAATCATACAGGAGCATCCCTACTTCTACCTTCTCAAATTCACGAGCTTCGACCTCAAGCTTTTCCCCTATAACCTTTTCCTCTCCCCCAAGACCACATATTCCTCAGATCTTTCTTGAGTTTTCAATGGAAGACACCATTAATGATTCCATTAATGAGCTTCAAGAATTGGATAATCCAAATCACACACCCACATGGGAGTTGCAACAAGATACAGATAGGATTCCCATGCCTGGTAATCCCATTGGTGATTTTTGCAGGCAATACCTAGACATGCAGTCAAGAGGAGGATGAGACATCTCCAAAATTTCAATGAGTATCTGCCTCTTATCCACTAAGCACAAACTACTCTAGACATCAGCAACAAATTAGAGCCACATCCTACTTGGCGTAGACCAAATTTGCTCAATGAAAAGTACCTCCTTGAATACTTACAAGCTCCATATTCCTTTCGCATGCATCCCACATTTGATGTGGTACCCCATCGCTACTGGTGGGATGCCAATCATCATGATCCATATAGTGTAGATGCTCCTCAAGACAGTTATGAAAAAACAGTCAAGGAAAGTGCAAAATACAATGAAGCCTTAATAGTAATCCTAGAGGTGTCCCTCACCATTGATGACCATTTGCCCAACCTCAGATTCTACCCAAATCAATAGATAGATGCTCAAACAACAAGTCACCTCTTTCAAAGAGCCATATCTCTTCAAGGGCATTATGTGTTTTTGTTTGAAGAAATGGTTGACACTGGCTTCTTAAAAATTGAGCAACCAATCTATGGTGTTTGTGGATTAGAAGAAAAAGATCGACAATAAGCTTAGTCCATCTATCAACCGATGCCATCTTAACCATATTCATTGGGTAAAGACAACCATAGCACAACATTGTCTGGTGCAGACTCAACCATAACTTGAGGATGGGTAATCAAATTGGTTCAGGGGAGTTGTTAACCCTGTGGCAACAAGGGCTAGAAGTACAGTCTAGGACAACAACGATGAGAGCATTGTGTGTGTAGAGTAGTGGCAAAGCTTCACTTGCAATATCTTGAGCCTGAAAGATGGTATGATGAATCTTAAAGGATGAGGATAGCCAAAATCCTCTCTAGAAAAGATCTAATCATACATGAAAAATCAAGATCTAGAGAGATAAATACTAAATCTAGAGAGAGAAATACTAAAAGCCTACACTTTTTAAGGTCCCCCCACTTTGTGTAGAGACCCAAAAGGTCCACCCCAAAAGTGGAGGGACTCTTGTCCAAAAGGTCTCCTACAAAAGAGGTACCTACGGATTGTGTAGAGGCCAACATGTATAAATATGATCCCACTCTTTGGGGTTTAGTGTTCAAGCTCACTATTGTGTTCATGTGATTGATCTCCATTGCATCCATGCTCTCTTACACTATCGTGTTCTAGCATGCCCTTACCCTTGCACTCTCTACCCTTGTACTCCCTCCTCCTCCTCCTCCTTCCTCCTCCTCCTTCCTCCCTCCTCTCTTCTCCTCCCTCTTCCTCCACCCTCCTCCTCCCTCCTCCTTCTTCCTCCACCCTCCTCCCCCTCCCTCTTCCTCCCTCCTCCTCCACCCTCCTCCTCCACCGTCCTCCCTCCTCCTCCTCCCTCCTCCCTCCTCTCTCCTCCTCCTCCCTCCTCCCTCCTCTCTCCTCCTCCACCCTCCTCCCTCTTCCTCCTCCTTGCTTGTTCATCCTCCTCAACCCTTACACCTCGAATCCGGAAAGGAGACTAGCTCTCCACTCCTCAACCTTGGACTCCTCCTAAACCCTGCAACTCCCCTTGAACCTTGGAACTCCTAGATAGCTCTCTCAACCCTGTCCCCTTTTCGAACCCTGAAATCCCCTTCTAAACCCTTTAACTCCCATAGAGGCGAGATCCTCCATCAATCATTATGATCAAGCCCTCTTTCTCACCCATGCATGCATGAGATTTCCTTTCCATGCTTTAGCCTACACCTCTCACTGGAATATGACCCGAGGACCTATGCTGCACTTGTGAACACCTATGCTACAACGAGCGATGACACGACTGTAGGTGACCAACACCCTCAGAACCTGCACTTGGAAGAAAAAGAGAAAACAACCAAAAATGGTAAGGATGTGTACGTTTTGACCCACTGCTCCACGATGTTGGTTTTTTCTCTCACTTATTGATTAGGGTTTCAACACAATCTTTGAGAGAGTTAAAACACAGGGATGTTGGGACAATAGTATAGAAAGTAGTATATGCTTAAAGCTCGAAAGAATGTATGATTGGAGGAGCTTTATCTAGCCTCTCCCACAAAATGAAGTGATTCCCTTATTTAAAGGTTTCCTATCGTGATGACTTGATTTATAGCCATCACTATCACTGTCATAATCGGTCATGCCATCCTTAATGTCAATTGCAACTTCATGAGCGTCGCTGAAATGTGCATAGGTGCTAACTTTTTTCATGTCCTTGCGATGGATTTTTTAAGTCTAGAGATAAACCATGCTATGAGGTATTTTTAGTCCGTACGGGGAACACACTTTGCTATAAATCTTTTCATTCTTCCTAAGTATGTTTTGACCTTTTCTTTCTTGCACATTGCTATATTTCCTTGTTGTAATGCGAGGTTATCTTGTGGCCTTTCTGTTTGGAACCTTCTTCTGAACTGCTCAGATAGTAGTGCCCATGTGGCTCTTTCTTCTACGAGAAGGTTGAGGTACCATTCCAAGGCCTCATCGGTTAGGGCCATCGGAAACCAGGTAGCTTTGGTTTCATTTGACTGATCGCCTCAAGCATAACATGCTATGTCGAAGAGTTAAAGGAACCTGATGGGATCTCCTCATCCATTGTACTTTGGCATTTCCAATTTGCCAAAGTGCCTTTTGCCATTGTTGTTGTTGTTGTTTCGATGGCATTGTTGACCAAAGTAATCTACAGGATGCAGATTGTCGTTATCTATTTCTTCTTCAACCCTTAGGTCCTCCATGCTGCTTGTCAATCATGAGAGGTTGAATTCTTAGAGTGCATCGAGGGTCGAAGAAAGCTCACAAAAGTATGCAGGTGCTAGTCTTTGTCTAGATCTGAGGTGCATACACAATGCTTAATTATATCTTTCAAGTGAGTGCCTTTGACTTTGAAATCCATAAGTGATTTCGAACTTTGTAGCCCAAAATTGCACAAAATATGCAATTGATGGGTCAAAATTAGTGCCTATGTAATGGCGACTACTGATACTAAAAACGATGGTAAAAGACTTGAAAATTATTGTTTGATATTGGACTTCTCTTGCATCAATCTTGGCGTCAGACTGGGTGCGATTTGGGCTTCAAACGGCCAAGATACGGGCCCTTAAAAAAGGGGTTTAAATGTTAGGAGGGTTAGAGATGCGTTAGTGTAGTAGGTATCGTTGTGTTAAGAATGTGCTTAGAATTATTCCACATGAGTGGGGGAACGTGCCGGTGTAGAACAGATCGTCAATCGAAGGTCACAGTGGAAACTTATGAGCAAATTAGTGCGAAAAGGTGCCCACACAGGGGTGCAAAACGATGAGTATTAAGGATTCCAAAATGTTGTGGAATGGGCTGGAAATTTTTCCCATAGCGTGATGTTTTTGTGTGTGAAAGTACGTTTCAAGCTGGGTTCAATTTGCATGCCAAATGGAGGGTCAAATGTAGGTCAAAATTAGTCCTTTTTGGTATGTCTTGAGTCCTAACTGGGTGAGACTAACTGACCCAACCCAGTTGCCTTAACTAAACGAATCCAATTACTATAATTGCTAGTTAGATACTAACCTAACTAGTTAGTTTAGTTAACCAAACCTAAATCTAGTTACTCTAACCTAACTAATTATAGTTAGTTGAACTAACTATAGTTATATCTAACCTAACCTAAATGAGACCTAACCTAACTACCCTAACTAGGGGTAGTGGGGGTTAGGGTAAGGTTAGGATTAAGTTAGGTTTGTTTCTAACTCTCTTTTTTTAAATTAAAAAAATAAAAAAAATAAAAGGGGGGGCAGCTGACCGCCGCATTGCTGGCTGGGCGAGGTGGCTGGGCGAGGTGGAGGGGGGAGGGGTTGGTTTTGAGGCAAGTGGAGGGCGGGGTTGGAGGGATGAGGGGGGGTAGTGGAGAGCACAGGGGCACCGCCGTGGGCGGTTCTACCATTGGCCAGGCTATGCCACCACGATCAGCCGGTTCTCGAGCTACAAGGCCCTTGGGCCCTAAGAGAGTATGGGAGGGGGTGGGGAGGAGGGAGGGGTGGGGGTGGGGGTGGTGGAGAAGTGGGAGGGGGGGAGAGGGGGGGTTGGAGGTGGAAAATAGGGGGGGGGTGTTAGATATGCTCAATGCCCCACCCTCTTGGTAACCACTAGTGGTCCAAGGTGCTCAAGTTGTAAGGCCCCCATATGAGGAGAAGCCATGTGTGAGCCTAAGACATTGGATGGATCTTGACTTGCATGTCAGATGAGGTCTATCAATGAGATAGTTGATGGTAGAAAAGTGATTGTGTGGGAGCCCCTTATTCTTGCTGGGGCCTGGGGGCCAGCTGGCCCCCAACTGGGGGGTCCTAGGGGGACCGCTGGCCCCCCCTGGTGGGGGTTCGAGGACGAGAGCCCCGGAGGTGATGGTATAGGGAATATTCCTTGAATATTCCATGGACAACTAGTCGGTTCCACTGAATAGGTTGACTGGTCGGCTTCACTGACTAGGTTGATTGGTCGGTTCCACCGACTACGTTGATCCAACTACCGCCCTCATAGCTTTAAAGAGGCGACCTCCCAAGTCCACTGTATCAGATCAGATCTTCCAGCTAGTAGCTCTTCACATAGTATCTATCTAGATTGCCATCTAAGCTCCACTATGGGAGTGCACGCGTTTACGGAGCCATCATCTGTACTACATCAGTATTGAAGGAAAATTTTATTCATCTCCAATTTGCTGTGTACTCTCTATTATTTGTTCAGTTTCTGTTCCGCTGTGCCATGTAATTGAACATGGTATCAGAGCCCAGGTGGCTCTAAGGATAGAAGAATAGAAGAGAGGCGAGGGCTTCAACAGCATATGGAGTGATGGCAACAAGAAGCGACTCGAGTTCAGCAGCTGCTACTGCACCAATAATCCAGGCGTTGAGGATTCACCCACCAACCTTCACTAAAGGCAAGCTAGATGGTATGAACTACACTCTATGGAAGTTTCAAATTACTGCTATTCTGGATTCATATGAGCTTTTGGAGACAGTACTGGGGACTGACCCAAAACCACAAGGAACCCCCAACCCAACAAATCCGGGGAGTACAATACCTCCTAATGCTGACGTTCTACGAGCTTGGAAATGTAGGAACGCAAATGCTCTGTGTGCCCTAGTTACAAGTACTATTGATAGTGTTTTGACCTTGATTCGACCTTGATTCAGCATACATCTAAAGCAACTGTGGCCTGGAACATATTGAAGAGTCAGTATGAGATGTGGAATCAGACAAGGATCCATCCAAAACCTGGAGAATCAGCTCGCAACTGAGAAGTTTAATGAAGGAGAGATAGCAAAGGCGTTCATAACCGGAATCAAAAATCTGTGTGACCAGATGGCTGGTGCTAGGATACAAAAGACTAGTGAAGAGCTAGCTCAACGGTGTCTCTAGATATGTCCACCAAGGTTTGATGGATTGGTAACAGCACTTAACACTCAAGTGAGACTCCAACCATTGTCATTTAAGGAGTTATGTGCTTTACTTATGGAGGAGGAATTGAGGCTTAAAGCTCGAGATGGAGGCAGCAATGGGGATGCTGCGTTCTGTGTCACTGCAAAAGGCAAATGTGGTTCCTCCACCAAAGGTTAGTCCTCTACTAGTGGTGACAAAAAGAAGAAGGGCGGCAAGAAGAAGTTTCAGGGAGAATGCTTCTATTGCAAGAAGAAGGGCCATGTGATTACAGATTGCTGGGTCAAGAAAGTAGATGAAAAGAATGGTACCCTGAAGAAGACAGATAAGGGAAAAGATACAGCCAACACAGTGGAAGTAGAGTTGGATGTATTTCTGGCCATTGAGGAAGAGTGTTCCTTAGTTCAAGAAGCATCAACCAGTGATTCATGGGTGTTGGATAGTGGTGCCTCCCATCACATGACCTATAAGAAGGGTTTATATTGTTCCATGCAGCCTCTACAGGAACCCATCAGCATGATGGTTGGAAATAATGCAAAATGTCGTGTTGAGGGTACAAGTACAGTTTCATTTGTTTGTGTAAATGGAGATGTTAAGAAACTATCTAATGTGCTGTATGTTCCACAAATCAAGAGAAATTTGCTATTTGTTGCTTCCATAACTAACCTTGACCATGAGGTGAGGTTCAACAAGACAGAAGCAAAATTTTTGAATAGTGCTGGCAATCTTGTTGGCACAGGAGTAAGGAGGAACAACCTGTATGAACTAAGTGCTCTTACAGCCACCACTGGAGTGGACACAAGTAGACTTTAGCACGAAAGACTCAGCCACATCGGATTTGTAGTGCTGAAGGAGATGCTGAAGCAAGGTATGGTTGCTCACTTACCTAAAGTAGCAAAAATCAAAGAACCATGTGAAGCTTGCATGATGGGCAAGCAACAGAGAAAGGCATTCCAATAAGAAAGCAAGAATAGAGCAAACGCTCCTCTAGAGTTGGTGCATGTTGACTTGTGCAATAAGATGCCTACACAGGCCTTGGGGGGATCTTCCTATTTTTTATTGATTTCGACAACTATAGTAGGACGATGTGGGTGTACTTTCTTCGCGAAAAGGCTCAAGCTTTTGGTAAATTGAAAAAATGGTTATAGCTTGTTGAAAATGAAATAGGGAGAAAAGTGAACAAAATCAGATCGAATGGTGGTGGTGAGTTTGTTTCTATAGAGTTTGGAGATTTGTGCAAGAGCAAAGGGATCAAGCGACAAACAACGACACCACATACTCCTCAGAAAAATTTGGTTGTTGAACGGCGAATGTGGACCACCGATGAGATGGGGAGGTGTATGTTGAAAGCTGCTGGACTGCCAAACCACTTTTGGGCTGAGGCTATCAATATTGCGGTTTACATCCTTAATCACAACTATACAAAGGCACTCAAAGGTAAAACACCACATGAGGCTTACAACGGTAAGAAGCCATCTGTCTCCCACTTCAGAACGTATGGGTGTGAATGCTATGCACATGTACCAGACAAAGTGAGAAACAAGCTACAACCAAAAAGCACCGAATGTATCTTCTTAGGCTATTGTGATGAGAAGAAAGCCTATAAGTTATATGGCCGAGAAGCAAAGAAGGTCATAGCGAGCAGCGATGTGGTGTTCAAGGAGTAGCCACATGTAGTGGTCATAGAGAAGATCTTGTCCACTTTATCATCAAGCGAAGAGGTAATTCACTATGGACCTGTCCCAGGAGCTATAAAGGAGGAGGAAATATTAGATGATGAAGGTATAATTCACCAACTTGTTGTTACACCACTGGAAAAGCCATTGCCACAATGGGTAAGGCAGCTCTATGACCATGATAACCAGATGCTTATGTCTGTTGAGTAGCATGCAGATGGACCAAGGCGGTCTCAGAGAATCGAGGAGCAAAGGAGGGCTTCTGCTCACATAGCCAATATGGCCTTGATGGCTGAGACTATTGCAGAAGTAAAGGAGCCTGCGAGGTTGGAGGAAGCACTTGTAGACCGAGATTGGAAAAATGCTATGCAAGTAGAAAATGATAGCATCATCAAGAATGAAACTTGGGAGCTAGTAGATCGACCACCTAATAGAAAGGTTATTGGCACCAAGTGGTTTTGGAAGGTAAAGTACAAGGCCGATGGGACTTTGGAAAAGTACAAAGCCAAATTGGTTGCACAAGGATTTTCAAAGGTTAAAGGGTTTTATTTTCAGGAATCTTTTGCTCCGACTACCAGAACGACCACTATTCACACAGTACTATCGGTGGCTGCTCATAAAAAGTGGCTAGCTTATCAAATGGATGTTAAATCAGCATTCTTGAATGGTGACCTCAAGGAGGAGGTGTACGTGGTTGAGCCACCTAGGTTTGAGGCTTCCCATTCTGAGAATAAGGTATGTAAGCTGAAGAAGGCTCTGTACAGGCTAAAACAGGCCCCAAGAGCATGGTACCAATGGATAGACAAATTCTTTCAACTTAAAAAGATGTGCCTCAAATGCTAACTTGTATGTGTATAGGAAACGTGGAAAATTTGCTATTATTATTCTATATGTGGATGATCTCCTTATTATAGGTGACTATGAAGACATGATCTAGCAGACTAGAAAGGCGTTGAGCACTAAGCTTGAGATGACAGACTTAGGCTTGATGCACTACTATTTGGGGATTGAAGTCTGGCAAGAGCCAGGCAAGATCTTCATCTCTCAGAAGAAATATGCAAGGGAGATCTTGAAGGCATTTGGTATGTCCGAGTGCAAGGAGATAGCTACACCTATGGAGGTAAATGCGAGGCTATCTATGGAGGATGCCTCACCAGCAGACATCAAGAGGTACAGGAAGTTGGTCGACATTCTCATCTATCTGTGCAACACCAGACCGGACATCAATTTTTTTGTTGGCATTTTGAGCAGGTTCTCTAATAAGCCCCGGGAGAATCATTGGAATGCAAGGATGCAGGTGCTCAGGTATGTGAAGGGCACTCTTGATTATGGCATCACTTATGGTACGGGCACTTCCTTGGCTGGTCATTATGACTTAGATTGGCATAATTATGGGCACTTTCTTGGCTGGTCACTGTGACTCAGATTGGGCTGGAGATGTTGATTCCAGGAAATTAGTTTCTAGATATTATTTCTCTTTAGGTTCAGGTATCTTCTCTTGGATCAGTAAGAAACAGCCAACAGTGGCATTGTCTTCTACCGAGGCTAAGTACAAAGCAGCATGTTTTGCTACTTGTGAAGCAATGTGGGTGAGGAGGATCTTATGGCACATGGGAGTGCAAGAGGATGAGGCAACTGTGCTAAGGTGTGACAATCAAAGTTGCATGGCCATTGCTAAAAATCCAGTGTTTCATGCACACACAAAACATATAGAGAATCAGTATCACTATGTGCATGATTTGATCAAGGACAGAGGATAGTGGAATTGGTCTACTGTCCAACAGAGCAAAATGGAGCAGATATCTTCACCAAGGCACTCAAGATCAGCTTCAAGGTCATCTTCAGAGACTCGACATTCAGCTGAGAAGGTAGTTCACCTACAGGTGGATATTGAGGGGGGGTGTTAGATATGCTCAATGCCCCACCCTCTTGGTAACCACTAGTGGTCCAAGGTGCTCAAGTTGTAAGGCCCCCATATGAGGAGAAGCCATGTGTGAACCCAGGACACTGGATGGATCCTGACTTGCATGTCAGATGAGGTCTATCAATGAGACCATTGATGGTAGAAAGGTGATTGTGTGGGAGCCCCTTATTCTTACTGGGGGCCTGGGGGCCAGCTGGCCCCTAGCTAGTGAGAGCCCTCGAGGCAACAGTATAGGAAATATTCCCTGAATATTCCATAGATGACTAGTCAGTTCCACCGACTAGGTTGACTGGTCGGTTCCACCAACTACGTTGATCCGACTACCGCCCTCATAGCTATAAAGAGGCGACCTCCCCAATTCATTGTATCAGATCAGATCTTCTAGTAGAGATCTTCCAGCTAGTAGCTCTTCACCTAGTATCTGTTTAGATCGCTATCTAAGCTCCACTGTGGGAGTGCACAGGTGGATGCATCCATCATCTATACTACATCAGTATTGAAGGAAAATTTTGTTCATCTTCAGTTTGCTATGTACTCTCTATTCTTTGTTTAGTTCCTATTCCACTGCGTCGTGTAATTGAATAGGGTGGGGGGTGGTGGGGGAAGGGGGAAAGGGAAAGGGGCAGAAGGGGGAGGGAGGGGGTGTAGGAAAAGGGGGGGCAGTGGAGATGGAAGGGGGGAGGGGAGGTGGAGCAGGAAAAGGGGATATGGAGTGTAAGGAGATGGGGGTGTGGAGAGAGGTAGAGTGATGGTAGAGTGGAGGGTGATGGGGGTGTAGAGAGAGGTACAGAGATGGTGGAGTGGAGGTGGAGAGGGAAAGGATGATTACTTTGAGTGGGGGATATGGGGGATGGATAGAAAAAGTGGAGATGGTGGGGAGGAAATTGATGGGAGATGGAGATGGA
This sequence comes from Dipteris shenzhenensis, assembly GCF_047967505.1. Taxonomy (NCBI): domain Eukaryota; kingdom Viridiplantae; phylum Streptophyta; class Polypodiopsida; order Gleicheniales; family Dipteridaceae; genus Dipteris; species Dipteris shenzhenensis. Next base: position 25,840,127 of record NC_141597.1, read on the forward strand.
CATGGAGGGGGGGCTGACAGAAAAAGTGGTGGTGGAGGGGGGGGTTGAAGGAAAAAGTGGTGGACGAAAGTTGGATCGAAAATAGAGGTAGACGAAAAATATGGAGGCTTAATGGAATTTGGAGATGGAAGTGGCTTGCAAAAGTGTGGGGAAAGAAGTGAGGGGGGTTGGTTTAGCTTTTATAGGATGTGGGGGATTAAGGGTTAATTTTGGGTGTTGTGTATTAATGTGATTATGTAAGTCAACATTATCCTTTTTCACCATTTGCAAGAATTTTTTCACTCCTTTGCCTTGAGGAATGTATCTTGAGTGGTTTTTTGAAGCGAGTTCTTTTTCACACATGCAAACACATGCGGTGCCAAAATGTTCTATTTTTCTCCAAAGTGCAGTTTTCGAGGGTGTTGGTCACCTACAGTCGTGTCGTCGCTCATTGTAGCATAGGTGTTCACAAGTGTAGCATAGGTCCTCAGGTCATATTCTGATGAGAAGTGTAGGCTAAAGCATGGAAAGTGGATCTCATGCACGCATGGGTGAGAAAGAGCTAGTCTCCTTCGTGGATTCGAGGGGTAAGGGTTGAGGAGGAGGGTCAAGGAAGGAGGAGGAAGAGGGAGGAGGGTGGAGAAGGAGAGAGGAGGGAGGAGGAGGAGGGAGGAGGGTGGTGGAGCAGGAGGGAGGAGGAGATGGAGGGTGGAGGAGGACAGAGGAGGGAGGAGAAGGAGGGAGGAAGAGGGTCCTGAGGAGGAGGACTTGAGGAGGAGGAGGAGGAGGAGGAGGAGGAGGAAGAGGGAGGAAGAGGGAGGAGGAGGAGGAGGGAGGAAGAGGGAGGAGGGTGGAGGAGGAGAGAGGAGGGTGAAGGAGGAGGGAGGAAGAGGGACGAGGAGGAGGGTGGAGGAAGAGGGAGGAGGGAGAAGGAGGGAGGAGGAGGAGGGTGGAGGAAGAGGGAAGAGAAGAGAGGAGGAGGAGGAAGGAGGAGGAGGAGGAGGGAGTACAAGGGTAGAGAGTGCAAGGGTAAGGGCATGCTAGAACACGATAGTGTAAGAGAGCATCGACGCAATGGAGATCAATCACATGAACACAATAGTGAGCTTGAACATTGAACCCCAATGAGTGGGAGCTTCATTCCATTGAGAGATATTTATACATGTTGGTCTTTACACAATCCGTAGGTATCTCTGTGGTAGGATCTCTTTTATAGGAGACCTATTGGACAAGAGTCCTTTCACTTTTGGGGGGGACCTTTTGGGTCTCTACACAAAGTGGGGGACCTTTTGGGTCTCTACACAAAGTAGGGGGACTTTTGAGTCTCTACACAAAGTGGGGGGACCTTTTGGGTCTCTAAACAAAGGGGGGGATCTCGAAAAATGTAGGCTTTTAGTATTTCTCTCTCTAGGTTTAGTATATCTCTCTCTAGATCCTGATTTTGCAAGTATGATTGGATCTTTTCTAGAGAGTATTTTGGATATCCTCATCCTTTAAGATTCATCATACCATCTTTCAAGCTCAAGATATTAAAGCGGGAGCTTTGCTGCTACACTACACACGCAATGCTCTCATGTGTCCTAGACTACACTTCTGGCTCTTGTTGCTATAGGGTTAACATTGGCCTACCCCTTGGGGGTGGGACTAAGCAAACGTGAGAGTCCTTCGAAAGGGAAACTAATTTCTCAAAAATTTTTGATTTTAGAAATTTATTTTGTGGCTTTGAGGCATCTTAGTTTAGATGTGCCAAGACTATCACAAGTTCAGATAGTGGCTATTCATTGCTTGGGTTTGTTGGCTCTTCAATTTTCTTTTCATTTCTCTCTTCACTTCTGACAACAATTTGCAGGTTCTGATCAATGCAAGATTCAACTAAGATTTCCCATGATGATTAACCATAATCTCCTTTGTAGTGAGGCATTCATTCTTCTCTCTTCCATGTGCTTTTCACCATGTTTATCTTCTCTAGCCATCATCCTTGTTTTCCTCTTGCATTTTGAAACCTCTCATTCGATATTCTTTTTGTGATTCAGGAATTTCCTTGCACGTTATGTTTGCAAGAGCTATTTGCCCTCTCCCTTGTCCTCCTTTCTTAGGTTATGTCAATCAGGTTTGCTTGAACCTAGAGATAGTCCATTTGGTAAACCTATATCTAACTCCAAAAGTGCTCACGCACCTGATGAGTGTCCCATTTTTCCATTCAAAAGAACGTGATCCTAAAATTGGCCTCCTAATTGCTTCAGGGTGCTTTCATTATTGCCTATGTAAGCCCATCATAATAGAGACAAGTATTGCCTCTCCCTTTTGATGGCTAATGGCCCTGCCTAATCTTGAAGTCGATTATGAGAATCATAGATTTGTTTTGCAATGCCTCAAATATGGCTCCGTTGTCTATGCTATAATCAAATTTGAAGAAAGGGAAGCATTGATATAGGACCTCTGTGGTAGAATGGACCTTGACAATATAGGGGTCCTTGAATTTCAAGATTGCACAATTGCCTCACCTCAAAGAAATTCGATCTTAATGGCAAGGATGTTGAGATATGGTGGCATGAGCACATAATTAGAGGCTAAGGTATCGTATAGGAATGTATTAAAGTAGTCACCCTAGTATGAGGACTACATGATGTGAGGATGTGGATCAAGGACATCCACAAGGAGAGATGTGGATCAAAGGATCCCACAAGTGTTAACTATTATAAAGGCTCTCTCTATATAAGAAGCCCATCATGTATTGTTGATAATATACACATACACTCAGGATTCTATTAATTAGTCCAAGCTAATCTATCTTGGAACCTAATTGACTTGAGGTACATGTCATGAGCACTCTCTTCATCATGTTTCCGCATAGGTTCCATCCACCTTAGAGTGCCCCATAGATCTTGAGGCACGGATGTTTTAACATGGTATCAGAGCATAGGTTGAGCTCTCCTAGTTTAGCTCATTAGTTGTTCAATAGGATTGCTCCCATTCCTAGATTAGTTTTAGATCTTGAGAGTTCTTCATTTAGAGAGATTCATTCTGAGTGAGAGATATGTTTAGAGGTTTTTAGAGAATTCCAAGAGAAAGAGAGAAAGGATCTCATCTCCTAGAAGAGCTTATGGAGATCTAAGAAAGCTTCAAGACCTGTAGCACATGGTTTGGCAGCCTAGCTACAAGGTAAGGCAGCTTCTTCTACCATCAAGAAGGCAGCCTTCTTCAAAGGCCCTCCTTCATAGAACTGAAGCTCCTGTAGCCTTTGAAGGCTCCTACATCAACATACTCATAGCAGGCCCACCAACAATGTATCCAAAGACTCCCGGCTCCCAACTGTCAATCTCCAAATCTCTTACTGATGAGAGGTGGCTCTACTAAATGAAACGATGTCATCCATGATCAACTCGGCTCCTCCCATCACCTTAATCTCTTACTCATACTCAGAGCCACTAGCATAAGCATCTATAAAATCAACAACAATGGGCCAAATGGCCTCTCAAGCTAGTAGCCTTGACCAACTGTCATCAACAAAGCCTTGCAGGAGCACCTCCATTCGACTATTTCAATAGCGTATACAAGCACTCCTCACCATTTGAGTGATTCCTAACGTACAGGACACTTCAGGCATGACCCCTCAACCGTTACAAATGACAAACTCTACAAGATGAGCTTCTACATAGCCTTCTACTCCACAAGCCGATGCCTCCATGAACACACTCACCGCCTGCAATAACTCATGTGATTGCTCCAGCCAGCTACTACGAACAACAATACACCTTCAACTGATTTAGCGCTCCTGGGCTGCTCCATCTACCAATGCAATCTACCAACAAGAAAACCTACATTTGCTAGGACTCTACAATGCCTCTGCTCCAGCAACCCCCGACTTCAGAGACTGTCCTCTTTGCAAGCCATCATCGTCATTGGAGCTTCTCTGTAGCTTCAAAGTTTTTCTCTTTTTTTCTAAGGTTCCCCTTAATAAGACACATGGTAAATAAGCTTGGGTGTGGTTGTGGTTAAGTTAATACATGGTTAGGTTTAGGGTTGGTTAATATGCCACATCACCATGTGCCACCCATGCATAGTCCCTTTCTAAGAACAGTCCTACAAGCAACATGTGAATCCATATGCCACGTCATCAATGGCTCCTTTTTTATCAAAACTTCGATAAGTCGTAACTTCCAATCTAGGAAAATTTTGCACGCACTCCAAAAAGGAAAAATGATCGCCTTTTCAATCTCTACATGCTTGTCAAGTCAAAATCATTGTATGCAATTAGACAGTGCCATTGAAGTAACACTAAGCTCATGGTAAGACCTTTGCAACAAATGTTAAAGCAACATATGAATGCAAAAGCATGCTGAAAGCACAATGCATGAGATGACCATATCACAGAACATGGCATCTACACATAAAGCATTAAAGACACAGGAAGAACAAAGCATCATGCATCAAGCTACATCAAGCAAAGAAGAGAACACCATCGACAACATGTATTGAGAAGCAAAATCCTTTCCACCTTTAGCCTATATTCTTGTAATCAAACCTAACGACCTATAAGTAGCCATGCAAGCACTCAGGGGAGGTATTGAGATGTAAGAACCACACTTGACCACCGTAAGTATCAAGGTATGCACTAAGGGGAGGTGATGGATTTGTAAGTCACATCTGACCACCTTGTATAGTAGCCAATGGATCATGGCACCAAGGGGAGGTGTTGAGATATCGTGCTATGAGCACATAATTAGAGGCTAAGGTATGGTATAGGAATGTATTAAAGTATCCACCCTAGGATGTGGACTACATGATGTGAGGATGTGGATCAAGGACATCCACAAGGAGAGATGTGGAGAGGATCCCACAAGCATTGACTTTTCTTAAGGCTCTCTCTATATAAGAAGCCTATCATGTTTTGTTGATAATATACACATACACTCAGGATTCTGTTAATTAGTCCAAGCTAATCTATCTTGGAACCTAACTAACTTGAGGTACATGTCATGAGCACTCTTTTCATCATGTTTCCAGATTACACCTTAGAGCACTCCATAGATCCTGAGGCACGCATGTTTTAGCAAAGGCCATCTACCATATAGACCATAAGCATTGCATAGGATCACCATATGTTGAGATGGATTGCTTCAGCGAGGTTAAAACACTGGTAGAGAGCTCCAAATTCTCCTCATCAATGGCTTGTGCAAAGGAATATAATAGCTCCTTAGGTTCACTTGTGGCATCCATAACATAAAGGGATTGAACAGCCAAAGCATGCTGGTGGAAAAAGGCAATTCTTTTTGCAAAAGAGTGCTCCATTTTGCTGCTGCTAAATTAATTGTGGATTGTTCAAGTAAAACTTGGGAGGCAAACTCAATAATCTATGTGGGAAGAGAGGAGATCTCAAAAACTAATAGGAGGTCTTTGATTACATATGCCCAACCTCATTCAAAGGAATTATGTTGAGATCAAGGGAAGCTCTACATAAAAAATTGAGCTAGATGGATTGAAATCACCTCTAAAAGCTCTCTTTCCAAATCCTCTATCCATTTCAAGTGCTTGTATTCAAGACATTGCCCTACTGTAGCCATTTCTTTTGGCCCCCATTCGCATTGCTACTACTGGGTTAGATGAGGCTCTAAAATGCCATAGGTCCTCTATAAGCTCTTCTCCTTCAAACAAATACCCACTGTGGGCATGCCTTTTGAATGAATATAATATATTGGCTCACCTTGTTTGGCATTTATGCTCGATTGGCATCACGTGGAAAAGCCCATTGTGTGGGAATGGTTGTTGAAGCAATTCACAATATGAGAACAAAACATTCAATTGTCAAAAGCCTAACATCTTATTTTGCCTTCTAGATGTGATGGGAATGTGAGGGTTAGAACATAATATCTTCTACATTATGACCATCAAGGAACCTCCTTCCACACATACAAAATGTGTGCACCCTTCACTCATTGATAGGTTCACACATACAAACTAAATGAGGGGTGTGAGTGCCCATTTTGCCTCCTAGGTGACCTTTTGAATCCACAACTTTTGGTTGGACTCAATTGTGGGTGTGCTAAAATATTTACACATGTGCTTGCATTGGGGCAGAGCACTAGCCAATGAGCTACTACCACCTAGCTTGACTTGTCAATCATCTCTACCAAAATTACATGACACTGAGCCTTGGCCTATCTGGTCCGAGCACAAGGGGGGTAGTACCACTGATAGTAGACATATTTCCCCCATCTTAGCTAAAAAAATTGCAACTTGTCGATAAGTATCATGGTTCGCACATTTCCAAAGTCCACATTGTGTTCCACTGAGTCTATGGCTTGAGGCAATCAAAGTTATGAGTCTATGTGTATGACAACACATTATGAGTGAATATTACCTTGGTGACTAGTACTCTATTTCCATGTAAGGAGTTTACCTTGGTGACTATTAGTCTGTTTCCATGTAAGGAGTAATGTTCACTAAGATACAAGTCACTCATAATAGTAATCACTCATCTTGATGATTGGTATAAAAGTTATATGGCTGAAAAGCTCTTTTCAAGATGCATCACATCTTTTTATAATGGATTTTCCTACGAAGAAAGGCCTCCCTTGGCCCATTCTACTATACATATTTCACCCATCTTAGCTAAAAAACTTTGCAACTTGCTAATAAGTTCCACATTATATTCCACTGAGTCTATGGTTTGAGGTGATCAAAGTTATGAGTCTATGTGTATGACAATACGTTATGAGTGACTTGTACCTTGGTGACTATTACTTTGTTTCCATGTAATAATAGAGTAATAGTCACTAAGATACAAGTCACTCATAATAGTAATCACTCATCTTGGTGACTTGTATCAAAGTTATATGGCTGAAAATATATTGTCAAGATGCATCACATCTTTTTATGTATTTAGATTGCTATTTTGCATTTTCACAAATACTATAGACCTCTGTAGTTGACAAAAGCTTGCAAGATAGTTTTGAGCTTATTCATGTGTTATCTATGAAGAGCTTCATGATGTTTGACCCAAATTTACATATTGTATGGGATTGAGAGGATGAGTGGAATGGATCATTGTAAATACCATAGGTATGGATTATAAATACCTTGGTATGGGGTGAGAGTTATTTGTACATGGGATATTATGGAGTTTTTAGAAAATAGGAAGAGTGAATCATATAAAGAGGTGGGCTCATGTCCATGTGTTCCAATAATATAAGAGAGATCACATGCCAAGCATGTGGAAGGCATGTGGAGGAGTGTGGAGTCAAGAGGAATCCTTCTAGAATTCCTATGTGGAATAAGGAGGATGTGGACATATGGAAAAGAGAGGGTCCCTATGGGCTCCATGTAGGGAGACTCTTGACTTTCTCAATATTTTAAGAGTCTTGAGCATCTTTTAATGGGACACATGGCAAGAGTAGCCAAAAAGGACATGGATGGTGACATATGGGCTTATGTGATTGATGGGGAAAAGAATCTACAAGTAGCAATTATAAATGGGTGAAGGAGGGTAACAAAATCTCTATAAAAGGAGCCCTCCTCTCCCTTGTTCATCATCTCTTCCACCATTAGGCCTCATGTTGCTATAGCTCTAGTCTCCTCAAGCCTCTTCCATGAGCCTTCTCTCCCTCGATATTCTCTAATGTAGACTCTTGAGTCCATCTCTCTCTAGTTTATTCTCTCTTTGTGAGTAGTTTTAGAGCTTTTGCACCCTCTTGTACATATGAAACCTCTTCTTCTCCCTTGTGTTTGTAGTATTTTGAGTTGCCTTGAGTGGATCTTACTCTCATGGCAATGAAATTCACTTCTTATCATTTTCCTTGAGTCTCCATTCCTTTTCACCATTCCTATGTTCTTGTCTCTCTCTATTCAAGACTCTAAAGTAGTTCTTGTTTGGCTGCTCATTGCACACATATGATCCATCCATTTCTCGAGCCACTAAGGGAGTTACTCTCTTTTAGGTGAAATCTATGAGTGGTGGATCGTTGATGAAGGTGCAGTCTTGCTCAGGTGAAATTAACATGGGTGGAGGGCCGTTTCATGACAATTTGACCCCCTATTAGTGTTTTGCTCATAACTTTCCGTTCGTTAATCCGATTTTAATGAAGCTTATATCAACATGAAGCTCTCTTCAAATGCATGTCTCTATGTTATCAAACCTTGAATCAGATACAACAGCAAAAAGTTATGAGTCTCTGTGTATGACTATTTATTTCTATGGCAGTTTTTACCCCCTTTCAGTAAACTATCCATATCTCTTCAACCGGTTACCTGTTTTCAATGAAACTTATATCAGTACGAAGCTCTCTTTAAGAGCATGTCTCCATGTTATCATACCTTGAATTAGATACTACAGCAAAAAGTTATGAGTCTCTGTGTATGACTGTTTATTTCTATGGCAGTTTTTACCCCCTTTTAGTAAACTATCCATATCTCTTCAACCGGTTATCTATTTTCGACGAAACTTATATCAATACGAAGCTCACTTCAAGAAACATCTTTGTATGCAATTTAATTTTTTATATCAGTTTTTTGGTGAAAGTTATAGGCCTTTGTGTTTTCTAGCAGTTTGTAGAATGATTTTGAGCCATTTCTAGAGGCTTCTATGAAGGAGGTGCCATTTTCCTCAGAATTTACCCATCCAGCCAAATCAGCCCCTTCAAGCCCCTAGATATATATCAGTTCATGTCATATTGAGCCAAAAGATCTTCTTCCAAATGCATCTCTTCTCTTTGGCACCGACCGGCTTGGTGAGCTAATGGCCTCTGCAAATCCTTTTCTTCTCCCGATGCTGGAATACAATGTCACTTGGGATGTTACCATATTCATTCTCCTCTAAGGGAAGCAAGGAGAAAGATATGTTGCAGTTTTCTTTGCATGAAAATATTTTCTTCATCTCTCTTTGCAAATGATAAGGGTCTCTCTTATTAAGATTGGGAAGAGTAGGAAGCTAAGAGGTACATGAAGTTTCATTACCCCCAACTTCATGTCACAGTATCCAATGTTAAGTGTGGCTTGCCTAATGAGAAACCAAGGTGGAAAAACCATTATGGCATTTCTTCTAATAATTCCTTTCATGAAAGCAAGAGTAGATGGATAGTAAGGAAACTAAGCTAGCTTTACATTTTAAAGTCATTTAAAACACGAATGACCTACTTAACAAATTGTGCCTAACCAAATACAAACAAAAATGTGAAAGGTTCTTTGGACTAGAAAACCAACCAAGAAAAACATGAAATACTATTTGAACCAAGACCCCAACCACCTCTTCATAGTCCTAGAAGAGGATCAAAATGGTGCAGCATATCAATAGTTGCACTTTGAAGAGAGATTTGTAGTGATTTAAATTTCACTAATATTGTAGTGTAGCGGGCACAAAGTTATGATCATTTTATCATGAGGGGGGTAGGTTTTCTTCCATGATTAACCTCTTCTACATTAATTGCACCTAGGGAAAGTACTCTCACAAGATCCATTTACAAGTTAAATTCCACAAGGAATGACAAGAAAGGAGGGATTAGCCTTCCTTGTGGCTTGGTAAGTAGGGCCACTTTGTGATTTTATAGAGAATTTGAGTAGGCAACACTTTTTGATTAATGAAGAAGGAGAATGAAATGACAGTGAATGCACAGTAAACTCAATTACCATAAGGGAGAGGGATCCCTCCATGATCTACAAGGGAGACGAGTTCTCCACCATGTACTCTATCCTGAACCTTGGATCCTCCTTCTAACCCTTAAACTCCTTCTAGACCTTGGACCCTCTTCTAAAACTTGGAACCTCCTTCTGGACCCTAAACCTCCCTCTAACCCTTAAACTCTTCCTAAACCTTTCAACCCCCAATGAAGGCAAAAGACTTCATTTCTTGAATCAGGAGGTAGTGTTGAGAGGCATGGGTGAAGAGGCATGGCAAGGAATATGGGGTAGCATGGATTTTTGGAAAGGTACAGAGGATGTTACTGGAGTAAGGGAGGGATGTGAGAAGATTAGCAAAGAGAGACTTCATTTCTTGAATCAGGAGGTAGTGTTGAGAGGCATGGGTGAAGAGGCCTGGCAAGGAATATGGGGTAGCATGGATTTTTGGAAAGGTACAGAGGATGTTACTGGAGTAAGGGAGGGATGTGAGAAGATTAGCAAAGAGAGTAGAAAGATAGGGGTGATTAGATTCAAGGTAGACCACATATTCCTCAAGCAGGTCTTTGTCACTTTTGGTAGGCATTTTTTAGCTTCAATGTAGGATTTGTTAACTTTTGGTAGGCATTTGTCAGCTTCAATGTAGGATTTGTCTTGGAATTATATCCTAGGGAAGTTGATAGTTATTGTTGTAGTAAGGGTAGGAGGCTGGCTACCACTTGAAGAGGAGGACTTCTGATCAAGCACTCATATAGAAGTATCACATCAAGCTTTAATGGTATAATCTTTTCATGCACTAAGAGACAAAACACATTGCTATCATTCTCATCCATCTACTGGCATAGAGAGTCTTTGCTCTCAATGGCTTGGTCCAATAAAGACCAAATACTTCATTTAGCATCTTGAGTTGCATGTGTTTCCATTGAATGCGTACTCTTCCTTTGAGGTGATTCTCTTGCTAGAGGATTGCAATAAGATCTTGGTATAATGTAGTGATGCCCTGTAGCAATAGATTTGGTGTTGACTCCTCTGCATCATCATCATCTTGATTGAGGAGTTGAAGTTCCAACTTTGGCCACCATGATAATTCCTTCTGTTGTCAACAGTTGAACACTTTTTGCAACTCTATGCACATTTCTTTATACTTACCTAGTGTAGAGGTGTAGGCAAGTTTTAGACTATTAATTTGTTGAGCTGCTTTTGGCTGCCGTAGCAATTGATCATTAAGCACACAGAGCTGGAGTATCTCTTGTTCTTGAGCATTCAATTTTTCTTTAGAATTCACAATTGTCTCCCTTGATGCTAGGCATTCCTTCTCTAGTGCTATTTACCTCCTTTGAGGCTGTGCTATAACTTATTCTTTATGTTTATTGTGGCATGCATTTGATCCCTACAAGAGACTTGCATTTGAAAGATGGATAGCTCGACCTCTTCCTTTCTGCTCAAGGCATCAGATAGCTATAGGTGTTTTTCTTGGAGAAAAATTGTAGCTTGTAATGCATCCTTCCTATATTCTACTAGAGCATTTTATACAAGGAGCTATTGGTGCATTTGCTCAGCCATACTTTCCTAGAGCTTATGAATTTCATTCTTGACACTTTGCAACTTGGGTTAGAGTGATGGGATCATCTAACTTTCCATTTGCCATGCTAGCACAAATAATTATTTGCCAACAATGGTAATAATTATTTTCCATTCTAGCAAATAATTCTGACCATTGTTGCATTGTTGATTGTGATGTATGATGATTTGGAATGTGCTATCTCCTCATTTGTATTGGTTATACATTTGTATCCCATGTGTTCATGTGGAATCCTAATCTTTTTCCTATACAATAGATATTGTAGAGTGTTACTTAGTCTAGAGACGTTTTGGTTTTTGGCCTTAGAGCCGTAGAGTCATCAGTTGAAATCAGTTGAAGCTACCTACATGTGCAAAGATGTACATATGCCAGTGAGTGCTCATGATACAATCTAATACAATTGATGGAAGAATTGGGGCTCCCAAATCTTCATTTTGGTTGGGGGTGGCTTATGTGTTGATGTAGTAGCACTTCAGTTGGCTCCCGTTGATTGTTGTGGTGAATTGGACTCCATCCAATGTTTCCAGTAGCACTGCTCCAATGGGATTCATCTTTTTTACTCTATAAGTTCCTTGACCTAGATATTTGAGTTTACCCTTGTGGACTTTGGCATTATATAGCAAAACTAGGTCACCTTATTTTATCTCCTTATCTTTATGGTTTCTATCAAACCATGCCTTCCATCTTCATTTTTCTATTGTCATGGTATGGTAGGAAACTAACCTTGTCTCTATATGCTTTTCCAATTGATGGAGTCTTTCCCCGAGGGAGTCTTGTCACCCATGCATTCTTACACTTGCTATATGTAGGGCTTGGTATGACAAATTCTAGTGGGACCACTACTTCGAGGCCATATAGCAATTGAAAAGGTATAGATCTTGTATTGACCTTTAATGTGGTTTGATATTCCCATAAGGCCACATTAATCTTTTCTTCCCAGTCAGATCTCTTGGGCTCCACTATTTTGGTGAGGATGTTGTCTCTGTGCCAACATGGACTTAGGTAGTACAAAATGTGTGTGGAGTAATGGCAAAGCTCTGCTTGTACTTGCATAAGGCTAGGAATAATCTCTCTTAGGAATCCTCAACATGCAAGTTTTACTTGCAACTCATACATGCAAGATCTACATACAAGTCCTACAAGCGATTCCTACATGCATGTTCTACATACGAGTTCTACATGCAACTCCTACATGCAACATGCAACATGCGAGTTCTACATGCAACTTACAACTCCTACATGCAACTTCTATATGGAAGTTTTACATGTAGAGAGAATGTATTACAATTCCTATGTCATGCAAGAGAGAAGCTCTCCAACTTGTATAAATACCCCATAATGGAATCAAACCCACACTCTTTGGGGCATTGTGTTGCATTCTACTTTGGTATCCCAAGCAATTATCTCAAGTGTCCATGCTTCATTGCACTCCATGTCCAAAATCATGTCCTAACCTTGCAACTCCTCCTCCCCTCTCCTCCAACCTTGCAACCCCTCCTCTCCCTTGCCTCCTCCCTCCTCCTCCTCCTTCTCCTTCTCCTCCTCCTTCCTCCTCCTTCTCTCTCTCCTTTCCACCCATGCTCTTAGATATTCTTCCTCTCCCACTCCTATGTTCCCCCTAAACCCTTAGTTCCTCAACCCTTAACCTCCATGATCTATGAGGGAGATGCGTTCTCCACCATGTACTCTACCCTGAACCTTGGATCCTCCTTCTAAACCCTAAACCTCCCTCTAACCCTTAAACTCCTCCTAAACCCTTCAACCCCCAATGAAGGCAAAAGCCTTCATTAACCCATCCATGATCGTGCATGTCCCTTTCACACATGCATGCACTATGTTTTCTTACCCCAGTTAAGCCTACGTCTCTCATCGAAATATGACTCAAGGCCCTAAGCTACGCTTATACTACAAACAATCACACTGATATATCTGTAGGTGACAAAAAGCCTCGGAACCCTACATACTGACAATACCCTACTCTTCCTGTGGAAGCCATGGGAAAGAGCCAAACATTTGGTGCCGTTGTCGATGAGCTAATTTGCTTGATGGATCCGGGAGTATGTTGTCTCTATGCCAAGATGGACTTAGGTAGTATAAAATGTGTGTGCAGAGTAGTGGCAAAGCTCCGCTTGTACTCAGCATAAGGCTAGGAATAATCTCTCTTAGGAATCCTCAACATGCAAATTCTACTTGCAACTCCTATATGCATGTCCTACATGCAAGTCCTACATGCGATTCCTACATGCATGTTCTACATGCAAGTCCTACATGTGATTCCTACGTGCAGGTTCTACATGCAAGTCCTACATGTGATTCCTACATGCATATTCTACATACGAGTTCTACATGCAACATGCGAGTTCTACATGCAACTCGTAACTTGCAACTCCTACATGCAACTTCTATAGGCAAGTTCTACATTTAGAGAGATAATGTCTTACAATTCCTACATGCAGAGAGAGAAGCTCTCCAACTTGTATAAATACCCCATAACGGAGTGAAGCACACACTCTTTGGGGATTGCATTGAGTTATACTTTGGTATTCCAAGAAATTGTCCCAAGTGTCCATGCTTCCTTGCACTCCTCGTCCAAAAGCATGTCCCAACCTTGCAACTCCTCCTCCCCTCTCCTCTAACCTTGAAACCCATCCTCTCCCTCTCCTCCTCCCCCCCTCCTCCTCCTCCTCCTCCTCCTCCTCCTCCTCCTCCCTTCTCCTCCTCCCCCCTCCTCCTCCTGTGTCTCCCTCCTCCTCCTCCTCCCTCCTCCTCCCTTTCCCCCCATGCTCTTACACCTTCTTCCTCTCCCACTCCTATGCTCCCCCTAAACCCTTAGTTCTAGAAGCCTACATACTGTGAATACCCTTCTCTTCCTACGGAAGCCGTGGGAAAAGAGCAAACATTTGGCGCCGTGTCAGGGAGACTAGCATCTCAAGTAATAAGTAAATATATGCAAGTATGTGTAAAAAACGAACTGCTATGAATTTGCATGAACTTAACACTCAAGATCAAGGAGAGTAGCATTTTTTCCCAACTCTAGTCAAACATATCAACCCCAAGCATCAACCTTGGGTTACTACCTTAAGAAAGTTTCTTTATTTCTTAAAAATAAGCCACTTGAAAAACAAATCAAGCTAGGTAATTGATACAAATTCATAGAGCTTGCAATTTTGATCATTTCACTTTTTTATAGAAGAGCGATCTGAGCTAACCATGAAAAGTTATGGCTCGGGAAGAGTTTAGGACCCTAACCCTCCTACACCCATTCCTATAAAAACCCACTCCACCATCTCATTCTTCTTCTTTCACATCTAGCCTCCATCCTCTTTCCCATTATGAGCCCTACGCAAGACACTCCTCCCTCTCCATGGACCACCACCCTACTCCCATCCTCACACAGTGAGTTATTTCGAGCCCTTCTCACAGCGATAGCCTAGCCATCCACCCACCGTCCATTCGCCCTCAACAATTATGTTACATCGAGAAAGACTTGGAGAGTATTCAGGTGACCATCTCTTCCTCCCTTTAGATTTTCGTCAAAGTTTTCCATCCGTCAAGTTTCTTCCACCACCATTCCTCCCTTCGCCCTCCATCCTCTCCACCCCCCAATCCCCTCCACCCCCCAATCCCCTCCACCCCCCAATCCCCTCCATCCCCTCCAACCCCCGATCCCCTCCACCCCCATGCCCACCCCCACCCCCCATACCTATTACCCCCCCCTCTCCACCCCCCCCTCCACCCCCCCCTCCATTTCCACCACCCCCCCCTCTCCCCCTTCACCCCCCCTCCTCTCTAACCCCCCACCACCAACCCCTCCATTTCCTCCCCCCACACCCCCATCCGCCCCCCCCTCCCCTCTCCACCCCCTCCCTCCCTCCGTCTCCCACCCCCACCACCCCCCTTCCAACCCCCCCCTCCACCCCCTCCATTTCCCCCCCCCTCTCTCCACCACCCCCTTTTACCACCACCACCCACCTCCATTCCCCCCCCCTCTCTCCATCCCCCCCCTCTTCCACCCCCCCCCCTCCTCTTTGTCCCCCCCCCCCTCTCCACCCCCCCTCCTTTCCACCACCCCCCCCCTTCCCCCCCCCCTCTCTATTCCCCCTCCCCTCCCCCCCCTCTCTGTTTCCCCCCCCTTCCACCCTCCCCCTCTCTCCTTGGTCGGTCACCCTCCTCTCCCTATCTCTTATCCATGGGCCTAGCTACCTTGCCGCCTAGTGGCTCGCACTGCCATTGGTGACATAGCCACCCGCCCCAGTGGCGGCGTAGCGACGGGCGATGTGCCTGTGACCACCCGCCTCCACATGCCCGCCTTCACCTGGACCACCTCCTCTCGTCGCTCCCTCTCCGCTCTAGCCTCAATCTCCTCCACTCCATCCTCCATCTCCTTCCTCCCCTCCTACTGCTCCCACTCCCCTCCACACCTCCCTCCCCACCCCCTCGACTCCACACCCTCACAGACCCCCCTCCCACCGCCGCCTAGCGCCACTCATCCCCCCCCCCATGTTTATATATATATATATATATATATATATATATATATATAGCGCCACTCGTCCCCCCCCATGTTTATATATATATATATATATATAAAAGAAACCCTAAAACTAACCTAACCATAACTCTAACCTAGGTTAGGTTAGTAAGGTAGGTTAGGTTAGTGAACCAGGTTCAATTAGCATTAACTCTCCCTAGTTAGTTTAACTAAAAGTAGTTAGTTAGGCTTACAATTAGGTTAGCATAACGTAGGGTAGACTAGTTACATTTTGGTTAGGTTGGACTAACTGTCCTTCAGTTAGTAGACTAACTCTAGTTAGTTTACCTAAATGCAGCTAGTTAGGTTAGCCCCCCTTCCACCCTCCCCCCTCACCTAGGTTAGGTTAGTAAGGTAGGTTAGGATAGTGAACCAATTTCAGTTAACATTCACTCTCCCTAGTTAGTTTAACTAAGTGTAGTTAGTTAGGCTTACAATTAGGTTAGAATAACATAGGGTAGACTAGTTACATTTTGGTTAGGTTAGACTAATTGTCCTTCAGTTAGTAGACTAACTCTAGTTAGTTTACCTAAATGTAGCTAGTTAGGTTAGCCACAGTAATAAGATAGTTACACTAACTAGACACTTAGGAGAATAGGCTAGTTGGACTAACTGGGACCACCCTAGTCCAGTTCTCTCAGTTAGACTTGAAGCACATTCACACAACACTTTAGACCAAGGGACCCCCCCCACCAAAAAGACCCCATTTTACCCCTACTTCAACGCTTTGTATACTGCCCGTTTGGGACCCAAACTGAACCCCGTTTAAACCACAGTTTCACACACAAAAACATCACGAAATGGGGCATCTTTCCAACCCATTGTACACCATTTTGGCATCCATATCACTCATTAATTTGCACCCCCATGTGGGCCTCTTTTTACACTAATTTGCTCATATATTTTCATCGTGACCTTCAATTGACGATCCATCTACACCGGCACAATGCCCTACACATGTGGGACAATCCTAGGCACATTATTAACATGATGGTCCCTACAACACTAACACATCTTAACCCTCCTAACACAACTACATCAACACCCGCACCTACGGCAGAGACACCCATTGCACCAGTCGCCAAATCTGCATGCAGCTATGCTCCGACCAACACCTCTGACACCAACACTCACCAAACCCGCATACAACTCCACTACATCAAACTCCTCCGACAATCCTCTACCCTGATTCCCCCCTTGAAATTCAAGAAATCCCTTTGACTCCTCCACAACACAACGTGGCTGGGCGCCATTGCGATGATGGGGATATTGACCTCGATGCGGAGGGGAACAATTTCTTTAGTCGCAATAATTTTGGCAACAATAATAACAATCAAGGAAGGCACCCCCTGGGCAAACTTGAACTTTCCAAATATAATGGTAGGGGCAATCTAACAGCATTTTGATGCCACATGCTGAGCAGGTGGAGATCGGTCCAATGAAACCAAGGTCATCTAGTTCCTCATGGACTTAACCAATGAAGCCTCAGAATGGTACCTAGACCTCCTAGTGGAAGAAAGAGCCACATGGGACCTACTACAAACTCAATTCAAGAGGCACTTTCAAATGGAGAGACTCCTCTCTCCAACTAAGCAAGCTCGAACAAGGTCACCGAGAAGGTGTACGCATGTACCTGGGCAAGATGAAACAATTAATTGTCAAATGTGACCCACGCCCTGATGCAAAGTACCTCACGGCCTGGTTCATTGCAGGACTAAGGAAGAAAATCCACAAAGACATGAACAAGATTAGTAGTTATGAAACATTCACTGCTGCTCATGTGGCAGCCATTGACATCGAGGATGGCATGACCGACACACCAGCAGTGATGATGGAAGATCCAGTGCAGGAGATAAGCAGAGATAAGCACTCTAAGAATGAAAAATCCAAGTCCACTGTTGAAATGTCTAATGAAGATCACCTAGAGGCCATGACCATGAATCTAAAAGAAGAAATGATGCATGCCATGGAACATAAGCTTCACATGTCTCAACCACCACGTCAGACTTATCCACGGCGAGAAAATATATGTTGCCCACACTGCATGGCCAATCATATAGCAAATGAATGCCCGGTCTTGAGAGCCAAGATCATTGTACAAGCAAATCCACTGCAAAGGTTGTGGTTCCATATCTGCATAGTCGATGGCCATGATGAAAATAGTTGCATCTTCAACATGCGCAACAACGCGCCTTGACCCCAGCAATACCAACCGGCACCCATACTAGTGTACAGGAAACCAGAGCATCATGATGGCTATAACTAGACAACTATCCATGCAAAATATTTTTTCAAGCCCTTAAATTAAGGCCAATCCTAAAGACATTAAGGGCAATCATAAAATAAATATATGGATTTTTAAAATAAGACCATAATTCATAAGACCAAAATTCATAACAAGTTTGAATGTATATTAACAAGCTTGTATTCATAGGATCTATTGCAACTGCCACGCTGGCTAGTATGCAATCACCACAATTGTTAAATTTTGATTATAGGTTTTGTGGCATGGTTGATTTGACCAACCAAATCCATGCAAAATATTTTTTAAAGCCCTTAAATTAAAGCCAATCCTTAAAAAACTAAGGGAAATCCTAAAGCATAAATCGAATCCATAAGACCAAAATTCATAACAATTTTGTATTAACAAGCTTATATTGCAAAAAAGTGATGTTCTATTGGTGTTGTCACTGTTTCTCCCAAGTGCAGGTTCCGAGGGTTTTGTTCACCTATAGTCATGTCATTTCTCATTGTAGCATAGGTGTTCACAAGTGTAGTATAAATCCTCGGGTCGAGTTCCGGTGAGAGGTGTAGCCTAAAGCATGGAAAGCAAATCTCATGTGTGCATAGGTGAGAAAGAGGGCTCGATCATAACAATTGATGGAGGCTCTTGCCTCCACAGGAGTTCAAGGGTTTAGAAGGGGATTTTAGGGTTTGGAAAGGAGACAGTTCAGAGAGCTATCTAGGAGTTCCAGGGTTTAGAGGGGGTTGCAGGGCTTAGGAGGAGTCCAAGGTTGAGGAGTGGAGAGCTAAACTCCTTCACGGTTTCGAGAATAAGGGTTGAGGAGGAGGGACAATGAAGGACGAGGAAGAGGGAGGAGAGTGGAGGAGGGAGGGAGGAGGAGGAGAAAGGAGGAGGAGGAGGAGGAGGAGAAGGAGAAGGAGGAGGGAGGAGGAGGAGGAGGGAGGAAGGAGGAGGAGGAGGGAGTACCAAGGGTAAGGGCATGCTAGAACAAGATAGTGTAAGAGAGCATGGATGCAATGGAGATCAATCACATGAACACAATAGTGAGCTTGAACACTGAGCCCCAAAGAGGAGGAGCTTCATTCCATTGAGACATAGTTATACATGTTGGTCTCTACACAATCCGTAGGTACCTCCGTAGTGGGACCTCTTTTGTAGTAGACCTTTTGGACAAGAGTCCCTCCACTTTTGGGGGGGACCTTTTGGGTCTCTACAAAAAGTGGGGGGACCTTTTAGGTCTCTACACAAAATGGAGGGACCTCAAAAAGTGTAGGCTTTTAGTATTTCTCTCTCTATATTTAGTCTTTCTCTCTCTAGATCCTGATTTTGCAAGTATGATTGGATCTTTTCTATAGAGGATTTTGGCTATCCTCATCCTTTAAGATTCATCATACCATCTTTCAGGCTCAAGGTATTATAAGCAAAGCTTTGCCGCTACTCTACACACACATTGCTCTCATAGTTGTTGTCCTAGACTGCACTTCTGGCTCTTGTTGCCATACGGTTAACAACTCCCCTGGACCGATTTGATTACCCATCCTCAGGCTATGGTTGAGTCTACAAATGATGTTGTGTTGTAGTTGTCTTTACCTAATGAGTACGGTAAAGATGGTGGTGGTGATGGATGGAGCAAGCTTTTTGTCAATCTTTTCCTTGTAATCCACGAACACCATAGATTGCTTGCTCAATTTTTAAGAAAAAAATGTCAACCATTTCTTAAAACAAACACACATTACACCCTTGAAGAGATATGGCCATATTTGAAAGGGGCGACTTATTGTTTGATCATCTATCTATTGATTTGGATTGAAGCTAAGGTTGGGCAAATGGTCATCAATGGTGAGGGACACCTCCAAGATTACTACTAAGGCTTCACTAGATTTTGCACTTTCCTTGAGTGTTTTTTCATACCTGCCTTGCATAATTGATGCATGTTTGTCCAAGTCTCTGATGAGTGTTTCCTCACTTGTCCATTTGATTTTAGAGTTTCTATTGATTAATGGCCAATTGCGAGGAGCACTATCTGGATCATGATGATTGGCATCCCACCGATAGCAATGGGGTACCGCATCAAATGTGGGATGCATTCGAAAGGAAGATGGAGCTTGTAAGTATTCAAGGAGCTAATTTTCATTGAGTAGCTTTAGTCTACGCCAAGCAAGCTGTGGCTCCAATTTGATGCTAATGTTTGAAGTGATTTGTGCTTGGCAGATACTCGTTGAAATTCCGGAGAGGTCCCATCCTCCTCTTGACTACATGTTCGGGTATTGCCTCAAAAAATCACCAATGGGATTATCGGGCATGGGAATCCTATCTATATCTTGTTGCAACTCCCATGTGGGTGTGGGAATTGGATTATCCAATTCTTGAATCTCATTGATGGAGTCATTAATGGTGTCTTCCATTGAAAACTCAAGGGATATTGAAGGAATATATGGTCTTGGGAGAGAGAAAGAGCTTATAGGGGAAAAGCTTGAGGTCAAAGCAAGTAGTGAATTTGAGAAGCAAGAAGTAGGGATGTTGGTGGAAAGTGGAGGGAGAGCAGAGCAAATTGATTTAGCAACTTGATAGTCCTCAAGGGATGGATTGTCAAGTGTTTGAAAAAAGTTAGGTGCAACTGGATGATAGGAGTAAGATTCTTGGATTAGGCAATAGTGTTGAGAGACATGGGCAAAGAGGCAAGGCAAGGGATATGGGTTAGCATGGATTTCTAGAAAGGTATGGAGGATAATATTGGATACTACATGTAACATTTTTATTTGCAAGTGTTTCCAAAGTGTGTGTATTCTTCCTTCAAGGTGATCCTCTTGCTAGAGGACCGCAACAAGATCTTGGTATAATGTAGTGATGCCTTGTAGCAAAAGATCATGTGCTGACCCCTCCACATTGTCATCGGCTTGATCTAGTAGTTGAATTTCCAACTTGGAAATTATTGACTTTTGATTTTGCCACTCCATGCAATTGTCTTTATACTTACCTAGTGTGGAGGTGTATGCAAGCTTTAGACTATTGAATTGTTGAGCTACTTTTGGATGCCCTAGAAATTGATCATTAAGCATGTGGACTTGGAGTATCTCTTGCTCTTGAGCATCTAGTTCTGCTGTGGTGTTCACAAGTATCTCTCTTGATGCCATGCATTCCTTCTCTAGTGCGCTGCAATTTGAAATTTACCTTCTTTGAGGTTGTTCCGCAACTCATTGTTTGTGTCTAATCTAGCATGGAGTTGATCCTTTTTAAGTAGTAATCTTTCATTTAAGTGCACCATTTGCTTCTTGATATCATCACAAGTGGCTTGCATTTGGGAGAGGGAGAGGGATAACTCAACCTTTTCCTTTTGGTTCAAGGCAGCAAATAGCTGTAGGTTTTTTTTGTTGGAGAGAAACTATGGCTTGTATGGCATCCTTTCTACTTTCTACTAGAGCATTTTGCATTTTATGCAAGGAGCTACTTCTACATTTGTTCTGCCATGCTTTCCTTGAGCTTAATCATTTCAATCTTGACACTTTGCAACTTGGTTTGGAGCGATGGGAGCATCTGTCTTTCCATATCTCTTTCCTGCTCATCGGATGCCATGGTCGCAAATAATTGAGACCATTGTTATAACTACTGGCTATAATGTTGTATGATCTAGACTATGCTATGGCCTTACTTGTATTGGACATACAGTTGAATCCCATGTGCCCATGTGGAATGTTGATCTATTTCTTGAATAACAGTCTGTTGTATGGTGCCACTAGACACATTTGAGGGTTGTGACTCCAGAGTCATGGAGTCGTCAACATTGGTGGCTTGAGTCGATCCATGTTATCTGCATTGAGAGTAGGTGGAGGGTCTAATTCCCATTTTGGAAATAATATCAATGTTTCAAAGTCCTCCATATCTTGTGTTGAGAGGGGTGTAGATTCTTCCTCTTGCTCTATTGCAAACCCAATTATTATGGCCAATAGATGGGCAATGTAGCTTTTTCCATTATGTGTAGTGGATACATAATTGGTTAGCAGCAAGGATATATGTTGAGACTAGTCTTGTAGTTTTTCTCTACAAAGGAGTGTAAGAGTTTTTACTAACATATAATTTTTTCTCACTCGTGTATGATTGAAAATGTCAACAAAAACTTAGCTACCTATTTGCATATGGGATCCAAAATCATATTATGGCATATTCCCTCGCTTTGTGACTTTCTGTTAAGTGGGAATAAATCTTGAATCTGAGAGAATCTTGCATCCAAATGTTTCATTAGATATTCTTCTTGTGCCTCTAGAAATGAGAAAGCCTCCTGCATAGTGGATCTATTGAGGTAGATCTATAAGGGATTTTCTTTACCTTATGGACTTTGGTATTATACAGCAAAACCAGGTCACCTTCCTTGATCTCTTTGTCTTTAAGGTTTCTATCAAATCGTGCCTTCCTTCTTCATTTTTCTGTTGTCATGGTGGCATGGTAGGCAACTAATCTAATCTCTATATGCTTCTCTAATTGGTAGAGTTTTTCTTTCAATGATGCATGATTTCCCATATGTTCTTGTATTGCTATGTGTAGATTGGGTATTACAAATTCCAATGGAACCATAGCTTCAAGGCTGTACACCAATCGAAAAGGTGTATTTCATGTACTAACCTTGAGTGTGGTTCAGTATGCCATAACGCTGCATATAGTTTCTCTGCCCAATCAGAACACTTTGGTTCTACTATCTTGATTAGGACACTGCATAAAATTTTGTTCATGGATTCGGTTTGTCCATTTCCTTGGGGGTAGTAAGGTGTGATCTTTCTATGGATAACCATAAATCTAGACAAGAGTTCTTGGATGACCTCATTGACAAAATGTGTGCCTCTATCTAACACGATTTCAATGGGATATCCAAATCGGGTGATCACATTCTCGTACAAGAACCTTGTGCTGCTTCTGGGATCTACCTTTTTTACTGCTTTAGCTTACACGTCTCACCGAAACATGACCCAAGGACCTATGCTACACTTGTGAACACCTATGCTACAATGAGCAATGACACGACTGTAGGTGGCCAACACCCTCGAAACCTGCACTTGGGAGAAATAGTGACAACATTTTGGCACCAAAATGTCGTCACTATTTCTCCCAAGTGCAGGTTCCGAGGGTGTTGACCACCTACAGTCGTGTCGTTGCTCATTAAATCATAGGTGTTCACAAGTGTAGCATAGGTCCTCAGTTCGTGTTACGGTGAGAGGTGTAGGCTAAAGCATGGAAAGAAGATCTCATACGTGCATGGGTGAGAAAGAGGGCTCGATCATAACGATTGATGGAGGCTCTCACTTCCACGGGAGTTCAAGGGTTTAGAAGGGATTTCAAGGTTCAAAAAGGGGACAAGGTTGAGAGAGCTATCTAGGAGTTCCAGGGTTTAGAGGGGGTTACAAGGTTTAGGAGGATTCCAAGGTTGAGGAGTGGAGAGCTACTTTCCTTCACGGTTTTGAGGGGTAAGGGTTGAGGAGGAGGGATGAGGAAGGAGGAGGAAGAGGGAGGAGAGTGGAGGAGGGAGGGAGGAGGAGGAGGAGGAGGAAGGAGGAGGATAAGGGAGTACAAGGGTAAGGGTATGCTAGAATAGGATAGTGTAAGAGAGCATGAATGCAATGGAGATCAATCACATGAACACAATAGTGAGCTTGAACACTAAACCCCAAAGAGTGGGAGCTTCATTCCATTGAGAGATATTTATACATGTTGGTCTCTACACAATCCGGAGGTACCTCCGTGGTGAGCCCTCTTTTGTAGGAGACCTTTTGGACAGGAGTCCCTCCACTTTTGGGGGGGACATTTTGGGCCTCTACACAAAGTGGGGGGACCATTTGGGTTTCTACACAAAGAGGAGGGACCCTTTAGGTCTCTACACAAAGTTGAGGAACCTCAAAAAGCGTAGTCTTTTAGTCTTTTGTCTCTCTAGATTTAGTATTTCTCTCTCTAGTTCCTGACTTTGCAAGAGTTTTTTGTCTATCCTCACCCTTTAAGATTTATTATACCATATTTTAGGCTCAAGGTATTACAAGCGGTGCTTGCCGCTACTCTACACACACAATGCTCTCATAGTTGTTGTCCTAGACTTCACTTCTGGCCCTTGTTGCCACAGGGTTAACAATCGGTACAAGATCGCTCAGCGTAGCAAGAAAGTGCTCTGCTCATTTCTATGTACAACTTTCAAGTTTATCCAGTTCCTAACATTGGAAAAACTCTCATAATGTAAATTCTTTGGTCTGATTGGCTTGTGAATGTGGACCACATACCATCCACACAAAAACAAGAAAAAAACTCACCCCCATGGGACTCAAACATGTATCTCATGTGGAATGAATTAGGCAGATTGCATGACCAACTAAGTTCTTCAACATATCAGCCACTCAATAGTCATGGGAGAGAATTGTCAATGCTTTGGAGATAGCTACTAGGAACAAGAATGGAATAAGATGGAGGTGGGACATAGCACTTGGTGAATCCATAGGGTGGAGATGAGGGTGGAGCAAGAGGTGCAACAAGAGGGTTGACTAGAAGACAATGGCATAGAAAAGGGCATAGACAAGGACATAACAATATGAAGTGGACACGGGTTGTAGAACATGGGTAGATCAGTGTGAAGTTGATGAGGGTGTTGGAGAAAATTATGTTGGATTAGTGTTAAGTGGATGAGGCTACATGGCACTTATATAGCCATTGCAAACCCAGCCACCTTGATGAGCAATTGCCTATTTAAATCAAATTGTAGTCAACAAGTAGCTAGCTTCATAACTAAGGGGCACTACAAGAAATGTTTCCCACCATGCCACTTCCTTTTGAAGGGGGTAAAGGGCAAAATCCTGAACCCCCTTTGAAGCGTGTTGTAGGCTTTAGTGACCATAGTGGTGGTATCAGGTGGTCATTCCATCATGCAAGCCTCGTGGTGGATAAAGGAGCATGGTGGTGGCTATTTGATTGGTTGTAAGCATCGAAGCTAAAAAAATAAGTCATCTCAATTAATCCTAATCAAAGTTCTAGGGCTACCACTCAATCCTCATCACACCATCATTTCACTTAGATGATGCTATCTTCTCTATAAGTTCTCCCAACTAATATTATGTTTCATCACATAACCAAATTTGTGACTATGAAGTTGAATATAACATAAGTTACAAGGGTTACAAGGTCTAAACTAGTGCTCAATAACCGATTCTACTAGTGGCAATAGTTAGAAGCTATGCATGTGATCCCTAACAAGTAGTAACTAGTAGTGTTAGCAGATGACCGATTTCCACAATTATTATAAATGTCCACGTCCTAATGCTTATTGAATGCTAACATGGTGGCCAATTTTCTTCAACATGAAAATTGGTAAATCTATGACTATGAAGTTCAACATATCATAAGGTACAAGGGTCTTGACTAAAACTACTACTCACTAATTGGTTCTACTAGTGGCAATAGTTAGAAGTCATGCATTGCCACTAACGAGTAGTAACTCATAGTGTCTCAAAATCCTTCTCTCTACAACTTTTCCTCCCCATACCTTGAAATCCTTTGACTTGTAAATTTTGTTCCTTTTACTGATCATGGAACTCTTAGAGGCACACTCTGAGGTCCAGTACCCTCTAGCTAGCTCCTCTGTGACATCCAATGGTTCCACGGCTCCAGCTAGTCTTGCAATCATGACAT
Source organism: Dipteris shenzhenensis (assembly GCF_047967505.1). Lineage (NCBI taxonomy): Eukaryota > Viridiplantae > Streptophyta > Polypodiopsida > Gleicheniales > Dipteridaceae > Dipteris > Dipteris shenzhenensis. The sequence continues at coordinate 25,865,726 of NC_141597.1, forward strand.
CCAATGCATCCATTGATCTCTCGATAAATATCTTTCTCAAACATCTGAGGGAAGTAAATGTGAAGAAGGATATATTGTGTGTGTGGGTGCTACAATCCACATCAACACAAAGATGGTTGAGGACATGCTCAAACTCCTTGGAGGTAGTTTGTAGGCTAGTTTCTTAGAGCATATCGGCCACTCGATAGTTGTGGGAGAGAACTGCCCACTGCTTTGGAGACATCTAGGAACAAGAATAGAATAAGACAGAGGTGGGAGATATCACTTGGTGAATCCATAGGGTGGAGACAAGGGTGGGGCAAGAGGTCCAAGAGGAGGGTTAACTAGGAGACAAGGGTGGAGCAATGTGAAGTCAATGAGGGTTGTGAAGATGAGATTAGAGAACTGTGAAGTTGATGAGGGTGGTTGAGACAATGATGTTGGATCAGTGTGAAGTGGATGTGGCTACATGGCACTTAATTCCACTACACACCCACCCACCTTGATGAGAAATTTTCTATTTTGATCAGATTTTTGATCAGATTGTAGTCAACAAATATCTAGATTTATAACTAAGGGGCACTACAAGAATTTTTCCCAACATGGCACTTCATTTTAAAGGGAGCAAAGGGCAAAATCCTGAACCCCATTTGAAGCATGTTGCAGGCTTCACTAGCCATAGTGGTGGTATCATGTGGTCATTCCATCATGCAAGCTAGGTGGCTCTAGGAAGCTGGTGATGGCTGTTTAATTAGCTACAAGCTTGGAGGCTAAAAAGTAGAAAAATTAAGTCATCCTAGTTAATCCTAATCAAACAACTAGGGCTACCACTTAATTCTAATCACACAATCATTTCACCTAGATGATGCTATATTCTCCATCATTTTCCCAACTACCATTATCTTTCATCACATACGTTGAAGATAACATAAGTTTCAAGGGTTGCAAGGTCTAAAACTAATGCTCACTAAGTGATTCTACTAGTGGCAATAGTTAGAAGTCACGCATGTGATCTGTAACAAGTAGTAACTAGTAGCATCAGCACAGTGGCCAATTTCCATAGTTATTATAAATGTCCATGTCCTAATTAAGCCTATTGAATGCTAGCATGGTGGCCAATTTTCTTCAGCATGAAAAATACCTAAATCTATGATTGGTAAGTTGAAGATAGCATAAGTTATAAGAGTATTAACTAAATCTATGGCTCACTAAAATTGGTTTTGCTAGTGGCAATATTTAGAAGTCACGCATGTGATCACTAACTAGTAGTAATTGCTAGTGTCTCAAAATCCTTCTCCTTGCAACTTTTGGTCCTTGTACCTCAAAATCCTTCTCCTTGTGAATTTTGTTCTTTCTGAAAATCATGGAAGTCTCAAAGGCACAGTATGGGGTCCATTATCCTCTATCCAGCTCCTTTGTGACATTCAGTGTTTTCATTGCTCCAACTAGTCTTGCAATTATGGCATCCAATGCATTCACTGATCTCTCGATCAATATATTTTTGAGACGTCTAAGGTTTCTCCAGAGAGGTTGATAAGATAGTCAAGAGTTTGGCATTTCCATGAGCCACAAAATGTTGGACAAAGCACCCACAGACGTGCGCACAGATGCATTTACTGAACTAAAAAAAAACTTACAGGCATGTCTATTTCCCTACACGTAGTTTGTAGGCTGATTTCTTAGAGCATCCATGGAAGACACAAGACTTCATTAAGGGCATTTCTTTTTGAATAATTGAGGAGTAGTGGCAAGTTAAAGCAATAATAGAGCAATGGCATGGAGATAAAGTCTCCTATTCAAAGGTGAGTGTGAGAACCCTAATAACCAACCTAAAGAACCATTTTGAGCATAAATTGTTAGAGTGCAATGCACCCATTGGACAATGTTCTTATGACTCACTTGCACAAAGTTGACAAACAAATGAGGAAGGTACAGAGGAGAGTTAATGAAGAATACTCAAATGTGGCATTCGAGCAACATCTCAAGGAGGATGCTTAATCCAAGGAACAATTGGCACAATCCAAGGTAGATACAACACACATAAGGGAATTTCTAGTATGGCTGCAAATTGAGACAGTTGAGGCAAAGGCAAATGAAGCTAAAAATTTTGGCTATGGAGCAGAGGAAGAGAAGAAAAGAAGCAGAGAGGCAAATCAAGTGCCTACAGAAACAATTGAAGGACACTAGCTATTGTTGAGGCTCTAGTTTTTGTATGCTGACTCTACCCCTGTGCACAAGATAAGATGCAAGCCATGTTGTTGTAACACAGGATGAGGATCCAAGTGGATGACATACTAGACATTCACCTGGGAGACATGGAAATTTATCTCCATGAAGCAATGCACCAATATGACCACATCTTAGATCATTCAAAGCTTGTTGGTCTAAGTCAAATTTTGTGTGTTTGCAACAACACACATTCTAGTCTTTGAGTCTCTTGATATAACAAGTCTTGTGATGCTCAAAGCTCCTATACCCAATTTTTATGTTAGAGTTCTCACCCTCAAATCTCTACTCATCCAACAAATTGGAAAGAGTATTCATTAAACCTATGCAAACTAAAAATCTATGTAGACTAAGGGTACAACCAACAAGATGGCTTTGACTAGGATAGTGGATTCGACTAGCACGTTATCTTTGACTAGCATGTTTGCTTCACTCGGCCAGTGCAATTTATTCAACTAGCACGGTCGCTTTAATACCAACACGATGGTTTTATCTTGCCAAAAAACATTCTCTCTCTCTCTCTCTCTCTCCCCCTCTCTCTCTACCCCAACCCTCATTTCATATGACAAGAGCTTTAAAAAGTGCTAACAAGTGCTCAAATTTTGCTTATATGCACTCAAAAAGTACTATTACATTGCTTGAAATGTGACATAAGCAAGTGGGTCTGCTAAAAAGTGAAACCATTGAGCCTTACTATAAATTTCTCAACCATCTAGCGTGAATATCAACCCCCCCCCCCCCCCCCCCGAATTGCATAAAATGCAAATGAAAATTAGCTAGCATAATAGCAATAGACAAAGTGCCTACACAACGATTGATATTTCTTCCCTCCTTGACAAGTAGCTCCCTTTCTCTTGCTTGTCCCTAACAAGTTTTAGCCTCATGGATTCGGTAGAAAATATTCCTCCACAAGCTAATGCATGCAACATGATGGATGAAACTAGCAAATGAATATTGGCTCTCCATCATCACCCTAATCTTCACAAAAAATGGCTACACCCAACTAGAACTAGCACGGTGCTTGTTCTTTCAATTTCCTAGCTTGGAAAAGAATATTTCGTCTCTCTCGCTCTCTCTCTCTCTCTCTCTCTCTCTCTCTCTCTCTCTCTCTCTCTCTCTCTCTCTCTCACTCTCACTCTCTCCCCGCCCCCCAAAAAAAAATTTATAAGATGCAAATGAGAATATACCAGCATAATATTAATGAGAAACAAAGATATCCAAAGATATCATTGGAAGTTCGATTGACCTACATCGTGTCAAGCCTGGATTCGCAATTTGAGTATGAAACTAAGTACTCAGTGTACTATGTGGAAGGAGCAGAAGATTTAATCCCTATCTATGCAAATCAAGTTCGGCCCAACACATATCAAGCGCCAATCAAGTGCTATGGTTGTGGAGAGAATCAATGGATTGCAAAATGCCCTCATCGTGGTATGCCCTGCTACTTTCTAACCACTCTACAGAGGTTGTGGCATTGGCCATATTTGTATGGATTTTCCCATGAAAAATAACCAATGTACAGCTAGTTCAACACCACTAGAGGACGATCTTTGTGAAGTCCTAGAGTACTTCAAGAACTACACCATAGGTAGTGTCCCCATAGCAATGCTAAGACCGATAAGAGAAACTGAAGTGCAAGAAATTGATAGCATTGTAGAGACTCCAATCTATGAGGGATCAGCCAAAACTAGAACAATAAGCCTCACCCTTGAAGGGGAAGAAGAGAAATTGGTATTCATTGGGAAACAGCTCACACAAGAAGAGGAAACAAAGCTAAAAGCACTCCTAATTGAATACTAAGACTACCTAGCCTGGCCATACAAGGAAATGAAGGGAATTTCACTAGAAGTGGCAGTACATATGATACCTATTAGGGAAGGTGCCCACCCTAATGTATGTGGACCTTATAGAACAAATCCAAAATATGGCACCATGGTCCATGAACGAACTAGAAAAACTCTTAGATGCAGGATTCATCTATGAGATAGAGCACTCTAACTGGGTTTCACCCATCATCATCGTGCCTAAATGTAATAAGAAGCTAAGGATATGTGTTAACTTAAAGAATGTGAATGCCACCACAATCAAGGATCACTATCCCCTACCTTTAACAAAAACAGTGTTGGAAAAGGTGGTTGGGGATCAGAGATATGCAACTTCTTGGATGGCTTTAGTGGCTATAACCAAGTGCAAATTGCCCCCACCAACCACTCAAAAATAGAATTTACTATATGCATGGGGATTGTAATGTTGCTCTACCAATGTGCTCTTTGAGTAGGTATCCACTACGAGCTTTGAATCCATGCTCATTTAGCATTCCTATCTATGTCATCAAAGAGGGAGAAATTCCTAAGAGGGACATTGCATCACCACTCACCTAGGTCCTAATTTAAGTTCAAAACAGGGCAATCACCATAAATCCAAAGGCACCATGGATTCCCTAAAAAGTAGAGAGTATGGAATCTCCTAAATCCAAAAGACTATAACTCATGGTCACCCACGGAGTTGTTTTGGGACACATCGTTTCTCAACATGGGATTGCAACTAACATGGACAAAATCAAAGTAATCATGGAATTGCCTCCTCCTAAAATTCCAAAGGTGTACAAGTCTTTATGGGGCATGACGGCTACCATAAAAGATTTATCTTGTGGTATGCCATGATAGCCAGACCACTTTACAAATTGTTGGTAGAATTCTTATGGACTGAAGAGTGCGACCAAGCCTTTGAGCTTTTAAAGTGGCACCTAATCACAACACCCATCCTTATATCTCCCAATTGGGATATTGATTTTCATGTTCATACTAATGGCTCCAAGTATGCAATTGGGAGTGTGCTTTGCCAACCTGGTGAACATAAGAAGGACTACCCATTCTACTTTTCCAGCTGACAACTTAATGATGCAAATATCAACTATACAATGGTGTATATTGTTAGGAAATTTTGACACTATTTATTGGGAAATGATTTTGTCTTCTACACCGACCATTAAGCATTGCTTTATCTTGTGAACTGTTCGTGTACAATAGGAAGAATAACCAGATGACTCCTCTTGCTTCAAGAATTCAACTTCAAAATAGTGGTCTGCAAAGGTGCCCAACACTACATTGCCGATCACATGTCTCGTGTCAAGTCGGGAGAAGAAGCCACTGGAGTAGAAGATGATTTTCTAGATGCCACATTATTTCAACTAGATGCTATTTTAGAATGGTGTGCAGATATCATTGGGTACTTAATGGCAGGAATACCACTCCTTGAAATGAAAGCAATGGTTGGATGCCAAAAAACTAATTCTAAAAGATGCATCCTATCAACTCATTTTGCAGGACAACTATACAAGATGGGCAAGGACCAGGTTTTAAGTAAATGTGTAATGCCACATGAGATCATGCCAATCCTCAGTGAAGTCCATGAAAGCATTGCAGAAAGACACTTCCAAGGGGAAGAAATAGCAAGAAAAGTCCTTCTCGCAGGCAACTGGTGGACAACACTTTGGGAAGATGCTTATGAATATGTCAAAAGCTATGATGTAAGCCAATGGACTACTAAACCATAGCACAAGGACTTCAATCCCCTAACAACATTCTTTGCACAAAAACCATTTGAAAACTGGGAGATTGATTATGTGGGACCCATAAAATCAAGCAACAAAGGGAACACATGCACACTACATCATTGTGGCCACTGATTACTTTACCAAATGAGCTGAAGCTAAAGTAGTCAGAAAGGCAGATGGCAAAAGCACAACAAGGTTCTTATATGAGAAGGTGATCACCCAATTCGGATGTCCCATTGAAATTATTTGGATAAAGGCATGCATTTTGTCAATGAGGTTATCCAATAACTCTTGTCTGGCTTTATGGTGATCCACAAAAAAAGCACACCCTACTACCCCTAAGGGAATGGATAGGCCGAATCCACCAACAAAATATTATGCATTATCCTCACCAAGGTAGTAGAACCAAAGCATTCTGATTGGGCAGAGAAACTAAATGCAGCCTCATGGGCATACTGAACCACACTCAAGGTTAGTACATGGAATACATGTTTTCACTTGGTGCACGTCCTTGAAGTTGTGGCCCCACTAGAATTTGTAATACCAAGTCTATGCATAGTAGTACATGAACACATGGGAGATCATGCATCCATGAAAGAAAGACTCTATCAATTGGAGAAGCATACAGAGACCAGATTAGTCACCTACCATGCTATGATAACAGAAAAACGCAGAAGAAAGGCATGGTTTGATAGAAACCTTAAAGCCAAAGACATGAAGGAAGGTGACTTGGTCTTTCTATACAATGCCAAAGTCCACAAGGGCAAACTAAAATATCTAGGTCAAGGACTTTATAGAGTTTAAAAAATGAATCCCATTAGAGCTGTACTACTAGATTAATTGGATGGAGTCCAATTCAACACAGCCATAGATGAGAGCCGATTGAAGTGCTACTACTTCAACACGCAAGCCATCCCTGACAATAATGAAGATTTGGGAACCCCAAGTCTTCCATAGTTAGCTTTAAATTGGATCACAAGCACTCACTGGCATATGCACATTTTTGCACATATAGTTTGCACTAGTTTGTTACACAGGCACTCATTGGAATATGTATGTTTTTACACCTATAGATAGACCTAATTGATTTCAAACTAGGGCTTAGGAGTGATGATTGAGTCTTAGTTCCCTAATGAAATCCCACAAATAAGCATATAGTTAGTTCCTTCCTAGTCGATACATCATGTGCACTCACACAATTTTGCATAAGCACATAGTAGATTGCATCAATAAAATTATCACACACTTTCATTCCACACTCTCAAAGCATGAACTGACTTCACAAATAGGACAAGAAGCTATTCCAATTCTCAAGACAATTTGATGAAAGAGTCAGCCTCAGCATTGAGAACCCCGCCAAATATCACAGTCGTCTCCTCGTGCACAAATATCAGACATGCATACAAACTAATCTACAAGTTCGATGATCCCATCCAATATGAATGTAGGATAGCAAGAAATGCCAACGATAAAAAAGATTCAATAGCCTCAGTAATGAGACCCCGCTAAACCTCTTTTGAAGAAGATTCAACGATAGAGTCCAAAGCCTCAACAACAAGATCCCCATCAAAATCCACAACCGTCTACCTCTCCTTAAGTGGATACCAACTTCCTAAAAATAGAGTAGACATTTTAGAGTGTGAAGAGATTACAATGCGATCAACTTGCCACAAGTTCCATCCCCACTGGGTTACATGCATGGCATCCCAACTCCGTGATTACTCTAGGCCATAACGCGAGGATGGGTAATAAAATGGATCTCGGAGTATGTTGTCTTTGTACCAACATGGACTTAGGTAGCACAAAATGTGTGTGTAGAGTAGTGGCAAAGCTCCACTTGTACTTGCATAAGGCTAGGAATATTCTCTCTTAGGAATCCTCAACATGCATCTTCAACATGCAAGTCCTACATGCATGTTCTACATGCAAGTTCTACATACGATTCCTACATGCACTTTGTACATGCAACTCCTACATGCATGTTCTACATGTCACTTCTACATGCAACTTCTATATGCACATCCTATATGCAAGTTCTACATGTAGAATGATAATGTTTTATAATTCCTACATACAGAGAGAGAAGCTCTCCAACTTGTATAAATACCCCATAATGGAATGAAGCCTACACTCTTTGGGGCATTATGTTGAGTTCTACTTTGGTATTCCTAGCAATTGTCTCCAAGTGTCCATGTTCCCTTGCAATCCACATCCAAAAGCATGTCCTAACCATGCCTCCTACTCCCCTCTCCTCCAACCTTGCAACTCCTCCTTTCCCTCTCCTCCTCCCTTCTCCCCCCTCTCCTCCTCCCCTCTCCTCTAACCTTGCAACTCCTCCTCGCCCTCTCCTCCCTCTTCTCCTCCCCTCTCCTCCCTCTCCTCCTCCCTTCTCCTCCCCCATGGTTTTACACCTTCTTCCTCTCCTACTCCTATGGTCCTCCTAAACCATTCTCCCTTAGATTAGTCCTTCAACCCTTGACCTCCATGATCTATGAGGGAGATGAGTTCTCCCATGTACTCTACTCTGGACCTTGGATCCTCCTTCTAACCCTAAAACTTCTTCTAAACTTGGAACCTCTCTAAACCTTGGAACTCCTTCCGAGCCCTAGAAACTCTTCTGAACCTTGAACCCCTTCTGAACCCTGAACCTCCCTCTACACCTTAAACTCTTTGTAAATCTTTCAACCCCCAATGGAGGCAAAAGCTTTCATTACCACAACCATGATGATGCACGTTCCTTTCATACAAACATGCGCGATGTTTTCTTACCACATTTAAGCCTACATCTCTCACCGAAATACAACCCAAGGTCCTAAGCTACACTTATGCTACCAATGATGACATCGATATATTTGTAGGTGACAAAAAGCCTCCAAATCTTGCATACCTAGAACACCCTACTCTTCCTACGGAAGCCATGGGAAAGAGCCAACAATGATAACACTAATGCAGCTATCCCCATAACCTACTGGAACCAAAAATTTGATGGGGGAGCGGGTGTGAATGTCTACACCAAAGAATGTTGGGAGAGGTGGGGAAAACCTTTCCTTGAGCAAACCCATCTGGTAGTAAAGCTAGCCGATGGTGAAACTTCTAAAACCCATGGGAGTTCTCACAGGTATTAACATTGAAGTATTTGACTTCACGTAACCCGTTCAATTTATGGTCATGGACTTCACCCAACAGCCCGGATATGAAGGCATCCTAGGTAGGCCCTTCCTGCAAATGTACAGACTCATACATGATTGGCACATGGACAACATCTATTTATGGCTTGAGGAGCAAATCGTGTGAGTGGACCTGTGTACATACAAGGCCATGGAATCTGACACAACTGACAGGACCATATCCCTGAAACTGTTCGAAACTTGTGAGAGAGAGGGTGATGGGAAGGGGACACATGAATTTTGGTATGCACCTCTCCTCGAGCGAGTGCATATTTTGCCAAACATTAACGTCCCAAAGAGAATAGTATTCCAAATAACAACCCCTGAGCGTGGAGAGTTGAGTATGGTGGTACCCCTCAGAATGTTTAACATGCTCAAACCCTGCAAGGTGAGCAGGGGGCAATAAAGGTCAAATTAGACCTCCATTGGCTACTATTCACCAAGAGTTCTCCTCCAATTGGGGACCTTGGTTGAGTAAATTTACCTCTCCAGTAGACTCCATGAGTGCCATGAAGGAGCCCCCCTTAAGTCCGAATCTCCTAAGTTCCAAAAGCCCGAATGTTCCCACCAAACGCAAGAGGGAAACCACCCAAGGTGAGTGGAGGAGTAGAATCTTATACTAGTAGGCCAAGAGAACCTAGGAAGAAGGGTGCTTACAAGGATACAATGGCCCCACTAAGGTTAAGGAAGTAAAATTGGTGCCAAAAGGGGTATACCCACAGCTAGTATACATAGAAGATGACCTCACCCTCAATGAGGAGCATGCTTTAATTGCCCTCCTCCGAGAGTAAAAGGCCTACATGGCCTGGAAGTACACAGACATGAAGGATGTGCCTGCTAAGGTTGTGCAGCACATGATACCCATGCTAGATGACATCAGACTAGTGCGACAACATCCCTATCCTATGAATCCCAAATATGCGCTCATAGTGAGGGAGGAGATTAAAAAACTAATAGATGTAGGATTCATCTATGAGATAGAACATACAGAGTGGGTGTCACCCATTGTGATAGTCCTGAAGAAGAATGGAAAGATTCGAGTATGTGTAGACTTGAAAAAGGTCAATGCCGCCACAAGGTGCAACCACTACCTATTGCCTTTCACAGAACATGTTCTAGAAAGAGTAGTCACGAAGGAAGCTTACAACTTCCTAGATGGATTCTTGGGATACAATTAGGTATTCATTCGCAGAGAATGCCATCGTTAGAGTTTGAGTTGTAGGTGCTGATGAACTCCCCGAGTAGCTTCATGTTGAGGTGACATGGTAGATGGTCCACAATGGGTTTGAGACTTATCATTGCCAAGTATGCTTGCACTTCTAGCTCCTTGAGAGCTTGGTATGTAGCCATGTTGTGGTAGTAGAGAGTATAATCATTCCCCTCGTACACATACTTTGACTAGATCGCATAGCTGTTAAGTAGTTGGAGCCATGTTTCACTGAGTGCTAAGTGTGTTAGTGACCTCACAAACTTGTACTCCCCTTGTGTTGGAGCCGGCATATGCTTTCAGGATGATCAAGAGGGAGGTATTGCAGTAGCCACTGCTGTGCTTGGCAGATCTGTTGGGTCGAGATCTCCTCTTTTGTTTGTAGTTCCACTGTCGAGATGTCTGATGGCATTCTAATTGTCCTTGAGGGCATGCTTTGGGATTTAGAAGGGCCGATGGGAAATGGATTTGGGGGGTAAAGGATGAGGTCCCTTTCGAATTCGAAAAAACTCATGGTCGGGATCCATAGGGAAGAAAGAAGGTAAGTGGGTGACAAATTAGTTGGTAGAGAGGACGAGGCTGAGGATATCCAAAAGGTGGCTGGAAGGTAGTATGGAGAAGAGGTAGGGGGCTATGGAAATTATGGTAGAAAATTGGTAGAGTTTGATTGTTTTTGCTAAGGTGACGATCCAAGGGATAAGGTGCCTTTTTAGAGTTTTTAGTATCCCAATGGTCGGGGGGATGGCGTTAAGGCTACAGGTTGGTGGGATAAGAGCAAGGCGATGATTTGGTGGGATAGATGTGAGGCAATGATCTGGCAAGAGGGTTGTAAGGTGATGATCTGGTAGGATGGTTGTAAGATGACGATCCAATAGGATAGCTAGAAGGTGATGATCTGGCAGGATAGCTATAAGGCAACAATCTGGCAAGATAGTTGTTAAGCGATGATTTGGTAAGATGGCTATAATTCAACGAGTCATCGGGATGGCACTTGTCAGAGTTATAGAGATGGGGAAGAGGGGATGCTGATGTTGAGGGTGTTGCCAAGAGTGAAAATAGGGTGGACGGTAGACTCGGTGATGCATAAACTTGTGAGGTCAATGTGCAAGGATGCAAAATATGAAAAGCCAAAAAAGGCAAAAAATGTACTAGCTATGTTCACCTAATGTTGACTAGGAATATGATGGGTGCATTGTGACAAACCCAAGACTTGTGCACTACTGGTGTATGTGGGTGGTATGCTTACCGTATAGACTCACCTAGACTTGGACTTGATGCTTGCACACCTTGGGGGGGGTTGATTATGTGGAATGTTATGGATTTGAATGCCAAACAGTAGCATACCTTGACATCAACCAAGTAGAGCATGTGCAGAGTTTGTGCATCATCCTGGTTGTCAGGTGTGTATTGGTGCCGTGGCATTCACTTTGATGGAACTCTCTCGAAATAAGGCACGTGGGTTCTTATGGTACTGCAACCTTAGATTTGATAGGTGGAGTAGGTCCGAGTGACACCGCAGGTACTCCCTTGACTGAGGTGACCTTTAATGGTGTGCACACGAGCCTGGAGGAAGGTTCTTGTGTAGCTACACCGCTTTTAGGGGTCAGTTCTTGTATTGCTTCATTGATGACCTTGGCAGCATTTGCATTGAGTTGCACTATACGTGGAATCATGACATCCCTTGGGCTCGTAGAAGTATTCATTGGACTAGGCTCAAGGGTAGGTTCTTGTGGGGCTGCATGAGGAGTCGGCGTAGGATCTTGTGTTACTACCTTATGAATCCCAAGGAGTTGAGGTCGCATATTCGGTGTCGTTGGAAGCTTTGGAACTGAAATGAATTGCTTGCCTTAATAGTAGCCCTAGGCTTCTAAGAGCCTTGTCACAACCCAACGCTTGTGAAACTTCTACTCGTGGAGTGTTGGAATTTGTCCTTGTAGGCGAGGCGAATGGAGACGTTGAGCCCTGCTCCTTGATGGGATTGCATGTGTTGGTGCGGGATACGAAGGGGTCGGAAACCCTTCCATGGCTTTGGTGTTCCAGCCGTGTTGTGAAGTGGCATTGTGCACAAAGGACAGCTTCATGCACCTATTGTTCATGTAATTTTTGGGTAGGGTCCTTGACATTGGGCATGGAAAGTAGAGGTGGGAGAGCAAGGGCTGAATCCACTTCTCCAAGCTGACACTGCCCGGATAAATCTGCAAGAGTGCTCCAGTGGTTGAACTAGGTAAAACATACGGACCACCATCATTCGATAGTGCCAAACATCCTCGTGAGGTTGGCAGAGCCACAAGTCACCAACTGGGTAGGTTATTTCTGCATGCAGATGAGGGAAGACCTAAAGACACATGGTAATGTCTTGGGCAACCCAATGTTGTACATGCGTTTACTTTACGATATGTTGGGGCAACTACTGATGGAATATGGGCTAGCCGACAAAGCAGCCATAGTACCCATTCCAACAAATGAAGAGATGATGGTGGTGGACCCCAAATGCCTGATCCAAGCGCCACCCCCTCCAGTCATTCTGCTCAATAGCCACTTGATAGTCAACTGAAAGAATAATACAAAGATCATCAAGTGCGGGAATTTTTTAGGAGACAATGCTGCCTCGAGGCCTCCATTGACACCCTAAAGGAAAGACAATCATTCAAGACCCCATTGATGTGGAAGGATTTCATGAGGATGATAGTGTAATATTGGTCTCCACCCCATGGAAACAAGTGTTCCCCCCACCCCCTCTACTTCCAAGACTATAGCCACTACCCTAGTACAACCCCAAGAGCCTGCTTCATCTATCACATGCTCTTCCTCTTCTCCATGGGTTGGGCTCATAGAAGCCCTATAATTTTGCAGTGCAACTGAGTACCAAACTCCTGGAGGCTACAGTGATGACAGGTTGGCCGAACAACTATCACAGATGCACCACATGTTGGATACAATGGCCCGGCTCCCTTAGGTAGCATGCACAATTTTGCAGTGGAGGCAAGAGCATGCCTCCCAACTATCCTCCTCTCTCCTACAAGCACAAATCAATGCGCACAACAACCACACTTTCATGGTTGCCACACAAGCTACTAGGAAAATGCCCTCGATAGAGCAAAGGAGTATAGGGCAAAACCATGTTGATTAAGCAAAGTGTTGACCTCACACATGACGTCTATCTTGTTATACACTTCAGGTATCACTTGCTATGTCTCTCTAGAACCATCTTGCATGGTTCTACTCTTGTGAGGCATATGCTCTGTGCTATTATCCACCACAAAGTGTTTATTGAGATCCCTCCCCATACCTGTGTGCACCTTGCTCCTCCTCACAATCCCGGAATTCCCATGCACATATCGTTGCACACCACTCTCAAAATGCTCCCTGTATCGATAAAATGATGCCTTGCATGTTGTTGCAATAATCGAGCAGCCAAGTACTTCTTTGTGGCATTGCAGGTTGAGGCACATGAGCTAGAATGGAATGAAACTCTTATGTGGGTTATGTGCCACATTTGAGTTTTATGACTTTGAATTTTTTGAGCATTATCTCTATGGGAAGCAGACTAAATCAGCCCATAAAAGAAGGGGAAAGCAAGAGCTTGAAAGGCTTGATTTGGTGCATTCAGATGTATGTGGTCCCATGCCTACACACAGTCATTAGGCAGGGCTCAATACTATGTGACATTCATTGATGATGCAGCGAGGAAATGTGGGATTATGCTATAGCTCAAAAGAGCGATGTGTTCTAGATATTTCAAAAATGGCTGGCTTCGCTAAAAATTAGTCAAATGGAGCACTTAAATGCCTACAGACTAATAATGGTGGAAAGCATGTTTCTTTCAGCATTTCTGTGATATACATGGGATCAAGAGGGAGATCATGTCTCCTCATACTCTAGACAGAATCTAGTTGCAGAATAGATGAAGTGCACCATTTAGGAAATGTTGCAATGTATGCTTTCCAATGCAAATCTTTCTATGGCTTTTGGGCTGAGGCAATGAAGACTACAGTGCATGTGATCAATAGATCACCTAAAAAGGGTTTGGATGGTGGTATTCCTAAAGAGGCATGGAGTGGCAAGAAGCTCTCTTACTCTCATTTGCTTGTATTTGGGTGTGAGGCATATGCACATGTGCCAAAAGAGTTTCGGAAGAAGCTAGATTCTAAGTATAGAAAATGCATTTTTTTGGATTATGGGGAAAGTGGAGAGATGGGCTATCATCTCTCAGATTTAGAAGCAAAGAAAATCATACAAAGCCATGATGTGGTCTTCAATGAGAAGAAGATGCATAAGACAACCATGAGGGATGTGGAAATGAGGAGAATCACTTTCCAGGATGTGAATCCACCCGCATATGTTGAAAGACAACAAGCTATCCATGCACCGAGTGATGGTGCCACTAGGTACTCCCACATGTACACAATCAAGGGAAGATGATGGATCATCTATTGGTGGAAATGATGATCCAAATGTGGCTGATATGCAAGCGGGACAACAAGCTAAAATCCCTTGAGAAGAACATCTAGAGTGTCTAGAACGCCTAAGAGATTTGTTCTAGGGGCAGACTATGTGATGCTTACTGATTGAGAAGAGCCTTCTTGCTATAGAGAATCTATGATGCGCGAGGATCAATGCAAGTGGGAGTATGCTATGCAATCAGAGATGAATTCACTCATGAAAAATAAGACTTGGGACTTGGTTTCTTTGCCACAGGGAAAGAAATCATTGTCATGTAAATATGTCTACAAGATGAAGGTCACAGCTGATGATGTGCCTAAGTACAAGGCCCCTTTGGTTGCTAAAGGGTTCAAGCAAGAGAAGGGTGTGGACTTTGATGAGATCTTCTCTCCGATTGTTGTGAAGATGACCACACTTAGATGTGTACTTGGACTTGTCGCAACAGACAATATGGAGCTTATGTAGATGGATGTCAAGACAACTTTCATGCATGGGGATTTGCATGAGGAAATTTACATGGCACAACCGAAAGGCTTTGAAGAAAAGGGCAAAGAGAATTTGGTTTGCACGTTGAAAAAGAGTCTCTATGGCCTTAAGCAAGCGCCTAGAGAATGGTGTCAAAAGTTTGATCTTTCATTCGGTCCTAGGGTTTCAAAAGAAGTGAGATTGATTACTGCCTCTACACTAAAAGGGCTTAGGATAATAGCTTGATACTCCTGGTAATTTATGGGGATGATATGCTATTGGCTAGCAAGAACACTTATGAGATCGATGCATTGAAGGAAAAGTTGCATGAGGCCTTTGACATGAAGGATTTGGGACCTACCAGTCATATTCTTAGTATGTGCATCACGTGTGACCGGAGTAGGAAACTTCTTTGGCTTTCACAGAAGGAATATGTTACAAAAGTGGTGCAACATTTCAATATGGAGGGGGGGAAGGTAGTAAGTACTCCATTGCCTCCATATGTGAATTTGAGTCAGGAAGATAGTCCCAAATCATATGAGGAGAGGGCCATCATGATGGCCAAGGTTCCTTATGCATTAGTGGTTGGGAGTCTTATGTATGCTATGATAGCTACTAGATCGGACATTGCATTTGCAATGGGAGTTGTTAGCCGATACATGGCTAATCCAGGAAAGAGGCATTGGGAGGTAGTTAAGTGCATCATGAGGTACATGAAGGGTACCAAGGAGATGTGTATCTACTTTGGCAGAGTAGAGATGTGTGTACTTGGGTACACAAATTCAGACTATGCAAGGCATGTGGATAGCAAGAGATCCACTTCTGGTTATGCATTCACCTTTGTAGGTGGTGCAGTGTCATGGATGTCTCACGTACAAAAGTGTGTTGCTTTGTCTACCATGGAGGCCGAGTATTTGCAACCATAGAGGGTTGTAAGTAGGATATATGGCTTGATCGGCTAGTGGGAGATTTGGGGATTCATGCAGGTCTACCGACATTGCATAGTGATTCCACGAGTGCTATTCAGCTAGCACAGAATCCGATCTTTCATGCAAAGACCAAACACATTAAGGTCAGGTGCCATTTCATCAGGAAGGTACTTTTGGACAAGTGCATAGAGCTTTTCAAGGTTCATACAGATGATAAACCTGCAGATATTTTGGCAAAGAGTCTACCTTGTCAGCAATTTGAGTATTGTCGTGTATTGATGGGCATTGGATAGTATGTCCACTGGTTGTTTTTCCTTAAAGGCACATTGGACTTTAACTGGGAGGTTGTGGGGGTTAAAGGCCACTGTATCTTAACCCCAGTTATGTACAATATTAAAACACACACACACACACATATATATATGGATGATATAGAAGATTAGGGTATTTTGCACCCACCAAAACTTGTGTGGCTCTCTCTTCTGGCAGCTCTCCCTCCCTCTCACCTTCTTCCATTCCGCTTCTGTTGTTGAGATCTCTCAATGTGTATAGAATATTTTGGGAAATTGGTCAAGAAGATGTGGATAGGTCTAATCGATGGGGATGCTGACAAGTCCGCAGCTCATGGTCGATGCATTCATGTGCAGCTTTCAATGGATGATCCTACTAAATCGATAACACTATAGTTATCATGTTATTGCTTTGCATGTATGTAAGAACATTGGGGATCCTACAACAACAAAACTCATGTCAATAACTAGGCACATGTGAGTCAGGTTCCTTTTGAATGTATCAATTATGATGAGTTTGACGTCAATTTGGGCCCAATCTATGAAGGTGGACATGATGGTCTAATTGATGCCCTTACTATAGGGGATAATTTTTTTGCCAATGCCAAGGCATGCAATAGTGAAGGTGTGGAGGTTTACATTATCAAATGTATAGGTGAGAAGGAGAAACTAAAATGTGTGCTATGGGATGGTGGGTGGAATGAATATGATGCAATGTCACTTGTCGTGTTAGGATGGTACTACAAAAGGCAAGATGGCCACCACTACTACTTGCTTGATGACCATCCGAAGGTATTCTTGTGCTTACACCTTGTTTGAGCCCTCAAATTCCCCATGGAGGCAATTGAAGGAGAGAGTGATTTGTTTTATGTATCATTGGAGGTCCATGAGGCAATTTACCACATCATGCCTTTTGGAAATTGAACTGTTGAAAGGTATGAAGAAAACAAACAAATTGTACAAGGTCGCAGTCTTGGAAAGACTTTAGCACTTGGCAATGAGTCTTAGAACCATAGTTTTAAAAAAATCATCACAATACCATAAGGGAGTTTCACAATCGGTGGAGAGGCCCTAATTGTGTTGTGATGATCTAAATAACAAAGCAAATAAGAAAAATGCAATAGGTCTCAAAATCATCACCATGCAATAAGGGGGTTTCAAAATCATCGGGGGGCCCCTAATTGCATTGTGATTATTTGAAAGACAAAGCAAATAAGAAAAGCAGTATAGGTCTATAAATCATCACAATGCGATAAGGGAGTTTCAGAATTGGCAGAGGGGCCCTAATCATATTGTGATGATCTGAAAGAAAAAGCAAATTAAAAAATCTTGACAGGTCTCAAAATCGTTACAATGCCATAAGGGAGTTCTAGAATCGACGAAGGGGCCCTAATTGTGTTGGAAAAACAGAATAAGAAAAACCCGACAGTCTCGAAATCATCACGATGTCATATGGCAGTTACAACATTGATGGAGTGTCCCTAATCATGTTGTGATGATTTGAACAAAAATATAAATAATATGATCTAAACAGAAATGTGAATAAGAGTATCCAGATAGGCCTTACAATCATAGTTTTTTGAGAATAAAGAATCCTCTGAAGTCGTCTAAAAAATATTTCACATGTCTTCTTTTCTCCACAACTACTCAATAGGAAATTTTCATTTTTCAAGGTCAGGGAGTACATACCAAAACCCAAAAATATATGCATACATTTCAAGTGTCCAATAAATATAAGTAATTAGACAAAACTCTTTTAATTCCAAATTTTGATATGATGTTACAATAAACTAACTTTGTTGTTCAATATGTCTCAAATACAAACATTATGTTAAAAATAACTCAAGCTTTCTTGGTTTTACAATATACTACAAATAATAATTGCCTAATGGGCTACAAAATGCGTGACTATTATGCTCGGTGGTCGCCAGTGGAGGCCCGGCTAATAGAAGCAACAGTGTCCTATTGAACTTGTAAAAGGATCTTCTCTACTATGTTCACAAGTAAGTTTTGAATGCTTTCAACCATAAATGCCTGTAGACATGCTATGCTTCTTCGTATAGCTTTGTGAGCTTCTCATTGCACTTCAAGGTTTCTCATTGGAGCTCCTCATTGCACTTCATGAGTTTGCTATTTGAAGAGAGCCTTTGCTATTTCAAGGTTTCTCATTGGAGCTCCTCATTGCACTTCAAGAGTTTGCTATTTGAAGAGAGCTTTTACAACTTCTTGAATACTAGTAATGAACTAAATACATTTCAGTGCAAGAAGATCTTTAGCAATGTTAACATATGTTGGCTGTCTTCGTGAAATTCATCGAACAAGGGTCTTGCATGCACTCTTCAACTTTCATATCAAAAATTCTATCAAGGATGTCTTCTCATCGTGACGTATAGTGGGCATCTTCTCAAGAGGTGTTGACTCTCCAGCTAAGCTATTCACTCTAGATATGCATGTAAAAGAGAAAGCTCATCTACTACAAGTAGCAATAGGAGCAATACTTCTCCTCTTTTTGTCTTCTTATTACTAGATCCGAGTATGACTCCCATTAGGTAGCATGCAATCACCATAGAGAAGGGGCATTTGTGTGTGGAGTACTCGAGCAATGTTGAGCATCAACTTCTTGCCTAAGCTTTTTGAATCATGTAGCAAGATGACCTCCACTTGGCTTAACATGAATTGTCACTTCTCACCTAAGCTTCATTAATCACAAAGCAAGATGACATCCACTTGGTTCTATTGACGGAAATGAGAGAGAGGGAGAGAGAGGACTACACACAAGATACTAACTATACACTAACTGTATTCCAAGGAAAATAGGAATATATACATGGACCCCTTAGGGTTAGGGTTAGGGTTTTGTCCCATAACCCTTATGGTGCAATTTACACACACCATTCTCAACACCCCCTCTTAAATTGCACTACATAAGAAGAGGGTGATTTACAAAACACTATTTTTGGATTTTCTGAATGTTGCATAACGGCAACAGAAATAAAGATTAGAAAAGATGCACAAGAGTGCAAAAAGAGCATAGCAGAAAAAGTATGTACAAAAGTGTACAACTTAGCGTTCACTTCCCCCTCTTAAGTTGCAATTGGCAAAGGCCAAGCTGATGTCAAAAGTGTGCAAACTTATCAAGGGAAAGTGGCTTGGTGAAGATCCCTACGACTTGTTCTTGTGTGGGACAATGTATCAAGTCAGTTTCTTCACTAAGAACTTTCTCACGAACGAAGTGATAATGCACTTCAATGTGTTTTGTTCTGGCATGAAACACTGGGTTCTATGCCAGTTGAATGCTACTCATATTATCTGAATAGAGCACAGTAGGGTCTCTAGAAAGTATCTCAATCTCTGAAAGAAGCCTTCTCAACCAAATTGCTTCACATGTTGCATTGGTGGATCCTCTATACTCTACTTCGGTGGAAGACAATGCCACTATTGATTGCTTCTTGCTTTGCCATGACAAAGCTGTGGAGCTAAGACTAAAGCAGTATCCACTGGTGGATCTTCTATCATTTACACTTCTTACCCAATCAGCATCTGTGTAACCATGGAAGTGTAAGTCGGATGACCTGGCATAATGTAGTCCATGATCCCATGTACCATGAAGGTATCTGAGTACTCTCTTCACTATAGCCAGACATAATTCTTTTGTGTCAATGTCTAGGCCCACATCCCTCCTAGTGGGCCAACCAGGATGACATAACTTCACACCACCTTTTGGAAGATGGCGGTCGAGTGAACTTTAGGACTGTGAGACAAAGACGTAAGGCCTTAAGTAACCTTTAGGACTCTGAGACAAAAGACTTATAGGACATTCCCACAGGTGGTAAACAAGGCCATAAAATACCACCACCCGATTTGTGCACATATGTTGCCCATGAAAACTTAGTGCCAAACGTTGGCAAATGTATGTCCCGATGGAGATGGAAAATCTGAATCTCCACCTAGGCAAATAGAGGCTTGACTTCCATCAACCTATGAATCCCTGTCCATCCAGCTTGTGGGAAGGCAGCCATCAATTGCTCTCTACTGTCGCAGGTAGCTTGGCATAGGAAGAGCTCGTGGGGATCGATGCCAATCTAGGCTCCCTATGCTAGGAAGAAAGGTGCATTTGCTGAGTTTTGGGAGTGTGGGAAAGTAGTCTTAGGGCCCTAAGACAAGAGACTTAGGGCCTTTTGGTAACCTTTAGGACTCTTAGACAAAATATATAGGACTTATTAGGAAAAAGCACAAAAATAAGGATGGCTATTTTTGGATGCTTTTCCCTTGGAAGAGCATATTTTTGGAGAGCCATAAAGAAATGTCGCATCAATAATAGAGAAGTGTCACATCAATGCCTCTCAAAGATAGGGAAAATAGCACCTTGAGGTCTAGAGCATGATGGTCTTGTTTCCCATGGTCCCCTCTATTTTCTCTCTACTTCCCTCATATTTCCCCTCTACAAGATAAGGGAAATAGATTTTCCCCACCTTTTCCCCTCCATGACGTAAGGTCCTTAGGATTGTCAATAGAAAAGTATCCTATGATAGAGGTTCCCAAACTTGGTGAAATAGGATCCTTCAGGTGCTTGGTGGGAAACCACCTTTAAGTGCTAACCTAGGCCAAAAATAGAGTCATGCATAGGGATTCACAATTATTGACTAAATTTCATTGTTGATGGATGGGTCATATTGAGCTTGTAGAGAATGGTGTGTGTAAATTGCACCATAAGGGTTATGGGACAAACACGAGCCCTAACTCTAAGGGATCCATGTATATATTCCTATTTTCCTTGGAATACAGTTAGTGTATAGTTAGTATCTTGTGTGCACTCCTCTCTCTCCCTCTCTCTCATTTCCATCAACATGGTATCAGAGCCTATGGTGCTCCAAAGCCCTTGCATGTTGTCAAGGCAATAAGCCCTCCACATGTGAGGCATCCTCCATCTCCACTTTGTGAGTTTGAGAGCTATTGTAAGAGAGTTTCCTTCAAGAGAGATTTTCATTCATAGAGGTCTTCTTCTTCATGTGAGAGTTTTTTATTTGGTTGAGAGAGAGATTTCCATCATTCTTGAGAGAGTTCTTTTTTGTCCTTCAAGTTATTGGGTGAGAAAGTTCATTTTGTGTCTTCTTGAGAGTCTTCTATAAGGTTTTCTTGAGAGGATCTTAGAGGAAGCATGAGGTTTTCTTGAGAGGATCTGCAACCTCATGCTTCAGGCCTATGCCTCAAAGCTCTCAGCTCTAGCTCCCTAGCCCTCACGACAAGCAACCTACAGCAAAGGCTCTGACTGACTCGAGACTGCTACCTAAACACAGAGAGCAGTTGATCAAGCTCCATGCCACATCATCGAAAGTTGCCTTAGGCAAGAAAAACCACTCGGCCTGCTCCCTCAACGATGCTCATAGTAGCATATTGTTCGAGCTTTCCAACTCACCCAACGCCTCACCTCCATTGTGTTCCACGCTCACAATGCGTCACCCTATGCCATCTCTAATTGAGGCGACTCCTCCATGTAGTCTCTCAACTGTTCTTGGCGCTCCTTCCATAATGAATGCTCCGTGATCGGCTCTATAGCGTCAACCAATGACTTTAATCCATCTCGCCATCGCCAACCACTCATCCGGCTTTGTAATTGCAACACTCATCTGTGCATCGCCAACCAAGGCTCCAACATACGAAGCTCCGCAATGACAGACTCTTGTGAAATGTCCGACTTCGCCACCTTCTCGCCGTGGATGTCAGAGAGCCATAACTCTTCTCTCTATTCTCTCTCTACATTCTCTCACCTCACCACTAGCTGCCACATGGCAAATAGGCCTCCACTTGGGTTAGCTTAAGTTAACCAGAGGTTAGGCTTATCCTCCCAGGATTGGTTAGCCTTAGTTAATCCTAACCATGGTTGCAACATCATGGTCAACTAACCGTGGCTTGGGTTGACTAAAGCTTTCCTAACTCAAGTCCAGTAAGCCACATCACTACTGCCACCTCACCTAACACATGGCAATGCCAGCCCACTATGCCACCTCAGCAAGTGTGCTTCATAGACACACTGTGTGCTCCAGCATATGCACACACAGGCCACATCATCAGTTCATTTTTTAGCACCCTTGAGGTCATATTCTTTCGTGGGCTCTATCTTTCAATCCAGCTAGAATTTGGAGATGCTCCAAAAACCAAAATCGCTCGCAGATTGCGCTCTATGCACCTATTACATCAATTCTAACTTTTGGGATATTTAGTTTGCAGTATTTGCAGAAACCTCTCCATCGGCACCACTCCTGATTAGATCGCATCCTCTCCAAACCCAGCACAAACCTAATGAGGATAAAATCTATTTTGTTGCTTTTTTCATATCATTCAATGTGTAGACTAGTTATAGGACTAGCTACCTTAGAGGAGATAATCCACAAAAGCCAATCTGAAGCCTCGCCCAAAAATTCCTTAGTTTCCAAATGATGTCAGTCCCTACAGAGCCTCTCATTGGCATTCATCTCACACATACTGACACATGTTTCATTCCTTGACAGAGGGCAGATTCACTCTTGTTGAGCCATTTGGCAGTTTGGGTTCCTAATTCAAGACAGTTGCACATTTGCACACACTTGCCACATTGTAAAGTCACTAGTTGACTATTTTGGCATTCAGTTTTTGCACCACTTCTACAAACCTTGTAAAGCCTCTGGCTATCACCGGCACTTGGTTGCTATTTGTATATAGGATTTAATTTTTGGTGCACCATGGCAAAAACACATGATGATGTCATATTTCTTGATCAGAGTAGCAAGCTTGATGATAACAACTATGGCAATTGGAAGTTCAAAATGCTGAACATTTTTCAGCTGAAGAATGTGTGGGACATAGTCATAGAAGATGAAAAGAGACCGAGCTGACTTTCACAATGCCTCTTATGACAAATCAACAACTAGACCTCACCAAGACATAGAAAGAGTGGGATACCAAGGCTCAACTTTCCTTGAATATCATCAACTTCAATGTAAAAGATATGATGATCCCTTAAAGACTTCAGTTGTACTTGCTTGGAAAGCTTTGGAAAGGAGGTACAATGCCAACAACATGTCACATATTCTCTTGTTAGAGAATCAACTCAACAACACTCCAATGCTTCCAAATGAATCAGGTCCTAACTTCTTACTCAGATTGAAGGACCTTGGTAATTAGCTCACATCACTGGGACATGACTAGTCCAACTTGCCATCAATGGACTTGGATCGGATTATGGATAGTTTGTGACCGCATTAGTCACTCAAGGTGCACCTCCAACATTTCAACTCATGTCAAACATGCTCATGCAGGAGCAATTGAGACATGGTCTCAAAACAGATTCGAAGAATCATGATGTTGCATTCACAGCAAGAGGAGGTACAAGAGGGTCATACAGGGGAAAAGGCAAGAATTTCGGACACTCTAGCAATCAAGGAAGAGGTCAGTACTAGGGTAGACAATCTCCATCTTCATTGACTCATAGTCATGGTTCGCTTGCTCAGAGGGGGACATGGAATCCCAGAGGTAGAGGTAACTCTAGAAGAGGAGGAAATCAAGGAAGTACTCCTAGACACAAGGGAAATTGCAACTATTATGGCATCCCAGGCCATTGGGAACCAGAATAATGCAGAAAGAAACAAAGGGACTTAGGCAATGCAGGCCAGTCAAACAGGTCTCACAACCCTCATCGAGGAAACCATCATCAACAGCAATCCACCCACTATGCCTATGATGAAGACAACTCTCAGGATATCAATACAAAGTTCTCCTATCGCAGTCTACATCTCGAATTCAGAAGGATGAGGACAGATGGTGGTTTGACTTTGGTGCAAGCAACCACATGACACCTGAGAAAGAATGGTTCTCTGATCTCCATCCCAATCGGAATCCAAAAGAGAACGTCATGATGGGGGATGACACACCCCACAAAATCGAAGGGATCGGCAGCATACCCTTGCATAGTAATGCAGGCACTGCAGGGAGCATTGGAGATGCGTTCTATGTCCCCACAATGGCACATAACCTTCTCTCGATTGGATAGATGATTGAGAGTGACATGGAAGTCGTCTTCAACAAGTATGGATGTACTATGAGAGAGCTCAAGAGTCCTGAATGCATCATTGCTTAGGGTGTTAAGATTGGAAGAATGTTCAAGCTTTCTTCTGCCATTCTGATCTAGAGAGCCCTAGCAGCTCATCATCAGAATCAAGATGCCTATTTGAGTACATTATGGCACAAGAGGTATGGTCACCTCAACTTCAGAAGCCTTGTAGCCCTCAAAAAGACAAACATGGTATAGGGGCTTCCACAGTTGTACCTTTAAAAAGATGTATGTGATGCTTGTTGCATGGGTAAGCAACACAGACAGCCCTTTCCAACATCTTCGACTTAAAGAACCGATGTTCTTCAGATCATCCATTCAGATCTATGGGGTCTAGCTACTATACCGTCTCTTGGCAAGGCTTTATACGTCATGACCTTCATCAATGATTACTCAAAGAAGGCTTGGGTCTACTTCCTAAAATAGAAGTCTAATGCATTCAACACCTTCAAAGACTTCAAAGCCTTGGTAGAAAAGCAAACCGGCAAGTACCTAAAGATTCTCCGTTGTGACAATGGAGGTGAATACAAGTCCACAGAGTTCAATGCCTTTTGTAGACACCATGGCATCACACGTCAGTTCACATGTAGGTATACCCCTCAGCAAAATGGGGTTGGTGAACAAAAGAACAGGGTGATTGCAGAGTCATCTAGGTGCATGCTTGATGAGAAGAATGTTCCAAGACAATATTGGGCCGAGGCATGTGACAGCTATGTACTTGATGAACAGGAGTCCCACTGCTTCATTGCAAGATATAACACCAGAAGAGGCATTCACAGGAACTAAGCCCTTTATTGTTCACTTGAGAGTATTTGGCTCTCTTTCTTATGCTCATGTTCTTGACGCACTTAGGACTAAACTTGATGTCAAATCAATCAAGTGTGTGGATATGCTACAGAGTCGAAGGGATATCGACTCTATGAAACAGTCAAGCAGAATTTGATTATATCTAGGGATGTTATCATTGACAAGGCCTTCATCATACTTTGATAGTCCGACTACAGTTCTTACTCCACCTTAGCCAGCAGTGCCAGAGATACATGAGATTTCTTTGCCTACAGAGTTAGATAGTATGCAGTCCACAGTGACCACTTGGAGTAAAGGTAAAGAAAAGGTTCTTGACATGATGGGGATACAGCAACTACCATGTTCATCACCGAGATTCCTGAAAGCTTCACTTCCAATCTCAGAAGATCTGCTCATGATCGAAAGACACCTGAGAGGTGGACCTACAAGAGCAACTATGCATTCATGGCCAAAGTGATGGAGTTTGATGAGCCAACCTCCTTCAAAGATGCAGTGCAAGTCCCTGAGTGGAAACATGCAATGGATGAAGAGTACAATGCTCTTCTCAAGAATCAAACTTGGACCTTGACAGATCTTCCTACAGAGAAGAAGCCCATAGGATGCAAATGGGTTTACAAAGTCAAACTCAACTCAGCTGGTGAGGTTGATAGATACAAGGCCAGGTTGGTAGCTAAGGGATATGCCCAAGAGTATGGCACAAATTATGAGAAGACCTTTGCACCAGTTGCAAAGATGACTACCGTCAGGATAGCCATAGCTCTTGCAGCTCACTTTGATTGGCCCATCCACTAGATGGATGTGAAGAATGCCTTCCTCAATGATTTTCTAGATGAAGAAATCTACATGATACAGCCTCTAGGATATGCTATTACTGGGATGGAAAAGAAGGTCTACAAGTTGCAGAAATAACTTTATGGTTTGAAACAAGCTCCTCGTGCATGGAATGCAAGGATTCATCGTCACTTTCTGACATCTGGTTTTCAGCCATCAAATTCACATCCATCTCTTTACATCACAAAAACTACAGAAGACATCCTTCTTGTAATACTCTATGTTGATGACTTTATCATCACCAGCTCCAATGGACATCTCATCTCAGAAACAAAGAGTCAGCTTACCTCAGAGTTTGACATGAAGGATATGGGAGAACTCCATGATTTTCTTGGTATAGAAATATGAAGAGATGATACAGGGATCACACTTTCTCAGGGAAAGTACACTCAAAAGATACTTAAGTAGTTTTATCTACATGACTGCAAGCCACTCCCTACTCCTATGGAATGCAATATCAAGTTGTCACCACTTGACACCTCTCCAGCTTCAGATCCTCTACAGTACAAACAACTCACTAGCAGCTTGATCTATTTGACTATCACCAGGCTGGACATATCCTATGCAGTTGGTGTCCTTAGCGTCAGCAACTTGATGACCCCTGACTAGTGTGAACCACCACACCTCATGACCATGCTCCAATTCTATTTACTCTTCCATAGGTGAGGGACCCACCAAAATGAACCCAAATTTATTTGGATTCTTAAAGTCATGGTCATTAATGATACATGGCAGTGAAAAGGCCAATGTGACTACCTAATAATATTTTAAAGGATTCCGCTATCACTTGGCAATGGAACGTGGGACTCGAGGCTCCTTAAAAACTTCCAACGACCCGCTCGGAACAATTAGGTGCGAGCGGCAGGTTGGATCATTTGGAATTTTGAATGCTCATGCCTCATCGCTAGAGCCAAAGGTTCCCGTGACGATCTGTTAGCCCGTATTCGCTGCAGTAACTCTTCAGAATCCAGACTCTATCCAATGCATGAACCTTTGCAGAATGCTCCGCAACCGCTGAGGCAAATACAATCTTATCTGACCTATGAATCATGCACGGTCGGATTCTCACCAGCCAGTTGGCTGCCAACAAGCTCTCAAGCACGCCGTGAGACTCCTGATTACATCCAAATAAATAGCCCACCTGGTCACAACTTGAAATCACTTTGAACTCTCACTGGCAACCATGGCTGCGAGATTTCGCGCTGGAGTAACCATCGTCTTCTTCTTCCTCTTTCGCGCTTGCTCTTCGATCCCCTCCACCACTTCCACGAAGCACAAGAGCTTGACATTCTACCTTCATGACATCCTCACCCCCACAAACTACTCCCGGCCCACAGCCAAAGCTGTTGCAGGTCCTGCCGGCGCGGATGGTAGCTTCTTTGGCTCAGTAGTTGTCATTGACGACAAAATCACTGCTGGCCCCGACTTTCATTCTAAGGAGCTCGGTCGTGCCCGCGGTTATTACATCGAGGACGCCCTTGACGGAGAACCCGTCAGCCTGCTGTTCGCCTTCACCGTAAGTTTTACTAGTGGTCGTCACAATGGAAGCACTCTCTCCATCTTCGGTCAAGACCCTATCTTTGAATCCGAACGATTTCTACCAGTGGTGGGCGGCACTAAGCACTTCGAAATGGTCCGTGGGACGGCAAGGATAGAGACTGTTATACTCGATGGTTTTAACGCAATCATCCAGGTGACTGTCAAGCTTGTGTATCCATAAGCTCGACTGTGTTCCAGCGTTTTAGAGGACGTCACCCCACGGAGGAGATAACTGTCAGCTTGTGTATCCGTAAGCTCGACTGTGTTTCAGCGTTTTAGAGGAGGTCACCCCACCCACATCTTCGCTTTAGATATAGCTTAATTATCTCACCTCCGCCAGAGTGCAAATGCGGACGGATGCTCGATATGATCCCAGTGTATTCATCGAAACTCAGGAGCTCGGATAATCTTACGTAAGACAGTTCATACTTTAAAAGTGCGTGTGTTACGCTTTCTGCTCAGTGCGTCTCGTACAATATGGTGTTGTAACCCTCTGCCCAAAGGCCATCCTTACCAAGGGAGCATGAATGCTAGGGAGGGCACTCGGAACTTCCTATTTGTGTTTTGTGTGTGTGTGTGTGTGTCTGTGTGTGTGTGTGAGAGAGAGAGAGAGAGAGAGAGACTAAAGTATAATTTTGGAAAAAATGGTAAATATGGAGAACTTTCTCAGAAATCACATAAGCTCCCATACAAGCTCTCCTAGGGTCACATAAGAAGTTTCCACCTTGAAGGCTTTTCTTAATGATCACCGTCAAGTTTCCCTTCCAATGTTCATGGATATTTGTAGATAGAGAAATCTACAACTTTCTAAAAGGGGGGTTTGTTCTAAACTTTTCAAGTGTTAAGAGTTTTTTAAGTCATATTTCATTTTAGGAAAACAAGAGAACCACTACAATCCTTGAGTTACTGTTCATATATGCAGATTGCTAACTATAGATAGAACTACTATGTTTTATTTGAAGAATTGCAATAATTCTTGAATAAATGTATGATGTCTATAGTTCATATAACATACACGTCAAATCTCATGTATGTTAGGTCATGAAATTTGATTGATGTCAGGTGAAATGCTATAGAATCCATGGATAGTTCTTGTGAGGGATGAATTGTTCTTATTTCAACGGGTTGTATAGGAAATTGGTGCCTTGTGATTGTGTTTAAGTAGTTTTTTCTAATTTGAAATTCTCTTGTGATTTAGTGAATAGGTGTTTAAATGAACTAAATATTGGAATTGTGCAAATTCGTGTGTTTGAAGTATGCTTGTATTTTGGTATTGTTGGTGTTAAACAAGATCCAAACTCTATTTTTATTTTTTGAAATATTTGAATCTTTGAATATGCCATTAGTGTCGTTCATCAAACCATCGGCAATATCTAGGTTTATTGAACAAATTTTAACAATCATACTTGGACTTAGGTGTAAATTTTGTGTAAACTTGCAATGTTCTTTGCATTGTTAGGTGACATTATTATTTTGTTGCATGGTTTGGGTCATTTGTCTATTGCATGAAGGATATGTGGATAATCTTCAAGTAGATAAAAAATTTCCTTATTGTGGATGTCTTTGATTGCATTAGTGTAGAGAGGTATGGACTTTTTTGCATTTGAAATGGTTTTCGACAATATTGTTGATTTAACAATCATACTTGGCCTTAGGTGTAGATTTTTGTGTAAACTTGTAGAGTTCTTTGCATTGTTAAGTGGAATTATGATTTTGTTGCATGTTTTGTGTCTTTTGTCTATTGCATGAAGGATATGTGGATAGTCCTCAAGTAAATAAAAAATTTCCTTGTTGTGGATGTCTTTGGTTGTAGTAGTGTAGAAGTATTGATTTTTTTGTATTTGGAATGGTTTTTGATAATATTGTTGATTTAATATAGAGATGTTTGCTATTGTTTGTTTGCCTACTCTTACTTTACTTAGAAGTTATATAAAGTGATTGTGTTTTTATCATATTGGAATGTTAAGTTCATATATCATTATGTTGTCCTTTCAAGAAAATGTGGTTATTTTTTATGATTGTTCTGTGAATAGCTAAGAGTCTATAATGGTTGGGCTAGCTTGGCATAGGTCTCCAACAAGAAGATATCCATGCCTCCAAATGATTGCATGTGGGTATGTTTTATTTCTTGTAGTCTTGTTTCAGTTGCAATAAATGTGCTATGGCCAATCAGGGAGACTATGTCAAAAACAACTAATTCGAGGTCTTTGTATAGTTGTAATAGTTTTTGTAATTTTTCGGCTGATAGACTTATTGGGTTTTGAATCTTCTTTTGTTTGCAACATTTAATGTATGCTTCTCAAAAGGGATTTATGTTAATATCATTTTGCAAGTACAGTGGTTATTTCATTAGTTTTGTGAGAGCCATCATTGTGAATGTTGAACGCATGACTCCACTCATGTAACTATGTTTGTATGATAGTTTGTGTTTCAATGGCGCTATTGCTACAGTTTCATCTTCTCCTAAGAAGTGTGGAAGTACTTGTGCTTTACTAACATTCGTGAGTGCGTTAACTACACTACCATGAAGGCCATACTGACCTTCATATGTCAATTCACAAATTTGTGCAAAAGGAATGTCATTGAGTTGACTTGTGTAATTTGTTTTTCTTGCCATTTTCATATTTTTTGAGTATGTTGTTCGTACTTTATTAATTTTAACATCTTTATAGCAAATTGAACATAAGTAACTTGTTTTTGTCTTTGAGGTCATAATGTTAACACCATTTTTATGCAAAAATATTGCCATGTTCTCCTTTAATTTTTAAATCTTTGAGAAGAACTTCAACCATCCATAACAAATACAAGGAAAGTTGGGAGTATCTATAAAAAAATTTTAGTGTATTTCTTTCAATGAAGAATTGTGTTTTTTTCTTTTTTTTTTGAAGAGAATCTTATTTTCTAAAGTTGGTGTTATATGTTCAAACAATGTACGAAGATTGTCATTTGTTCTTATAGTAGTTCTTATTTTGTGTATTTTGTTTAAAACCTTGGTTATTGTGTATGAAATTTCCAAAGCACAATTAAAGAAAAGAGGAGTTACCTCTTTTGTTGTTGAGGTTGGATTGTTTTGAAGTAGTTCTTCTAATTTAGCTTCATCTATCATAGACCATGCTTGGTATATGCTCTTTCCTTGTAAATGTATTAATGGTGTTATTATTGGGTACTTAGTCGATTCTTCCAAGAGTAAAGTATCAATAATTTTTAAATTTTTTTTCACCTATTGTGATTTTTGGTGACATCTTAAACCCATTGTAGTGAACCAAGGCAAAAGAAGATCCAAAGATTGAATAGTAATGTTGAAGAAAATTTACAATCAACACATGAGATGTTGAGGACATTTCAGCTAGGTTATGAGCATCTTGTATAGATAGTGTTTTTTTTGCACTAGTTGAAGCTAACAAGTTCCAAGTATTGCTTTGATTTATGCTTATACTTTTTATATCAAAAAATGTAGTCTCTAGAAGTTGTTGATAAGACAAGCTTGGAAAGAACTCTTGAAGACAAACAATGATATTATTATTTGATGGGTGTTCAGTGATGAAGCATTTGTTCAATGATAAATGTCTACATTTTAGAAGTTCAAGAATATTCATTATAGTTAGGTGTTTCTTTGAACTTATAGAATGAGTGTCTTAGAATAGATCAAAATGGAACAAAAAGCAAGTATTTTGTAGCAATATGAAGAAAAGTAAATGCTTACAAATTAAGGAATAAGATCACATATTTGAGCCGCTCAAATGCAATCACAAACCCGGAGCTATTAATAGTGAAGCTTTCACTAGGTTTGCAAGTTTTGAGCCTACTACATGCTTCCATAAGATCTTTCTCATATAATTGGAGGAATGGAACTTCAAAAGAAAGTATAATGTCCACATAAGGGCCTCTAACATGAATTGTAATAGCTTCTCCACCACGTTGCACAATGTCTCCAGTCAAGCAAGGGACTTGTGCTAGCTGAGGAGCTTTGCAAGAATAATAGTATGGATGCAATGGATTGTGACTAACTCAAAATCCTCCGCACATCTCGCAAATGTGCTCTAGCAAGTCAGCATTGACTTGGGTAAAACGCAAAATGCCAATTACTTGCAAGCACATTTAATGAAGGTTAATAAAGCAACAACAAAAAATTTGGTGTTATTATAATTACCTTTGTTCCACAGCCTAGGCGAGAGACTTGCGCCATGAAAGCTTGTTTCAATTCATCTTTTGTTGGTTCGTTGGGCACCTCTGCAAGAATAGTGAAGTCAAAAACACAAACATAACAACACCTTCTTCATTGAATTCTTGTACTAGTTAAGTGAGAGTGTGTTTTCTTTTGTTGACAAAAGAGAGCTGCAAGAATTAAAAATAAAATTTGAAATGATTCAAGTTCGAAAACAAAACAAATTAATATGTATGATTCAAGAACTCCAATTTACCGCAACCCTATCTTCATCGTGTGGTCCGTCTGCTACAATGATTTGATCTGCCATACCTTCATTGCTTGGCACTTTGATTATCACTATTACAATTGTCCCCATGACATTAGGAACATTTAATTTTCCATAGTTTATCATCTTTGCTGCCCAAGGAACATACTTGCAAATTGGATGGTTAGGCAACAAGCGAAGGTTTCCTTCGAAAGGTTCTCCTCAAATGATGCATGTTGTTGCATCAACAAGTAGAGAAAACTTTGAAGTCCCACCCTCGGTTATTCCCCTTGGAACCACAATTTCTCCCTCAACTCTATTAAACTCACCAATTTGCAAGAAATTCACAAATTTATGAATATATATGCTGAGGGAATGAGTAAGGTCACTATGTGGGAACAAAACTTGTATGTGAAGTCACCTTTTAAAATGGTTGGGTGCTTGGGATCTGCAACTTTTTATGTACCATACTTGCAAAGCAATTTCCCCTTGAAAATAAATCTATGAGGAGTGCAATCAGATAATTGTGTAATTGGTTGGATTAATTGTCAAGAAGTGAAGTGTAGATGAGGGAGTGGTCAGACCAGTAAATGTAATTAGTGCTATGCGAGTTAAGTTATTTTTTGTTGTCCATATTTGACCAATAAAGGATTTGTATATTGTTGTGGGCGTTTGTATTAACTATGTGAGATTGTTTTCTTAGATGAAAGAGTTTAGTTTAGATGCCCTTGTTGTATGAGTGCTAAGGTCAATGTTGAAGTCTTCGCCTATGTATGTATGTATTTGATTAGGTACTTGGGATAGCATATGTGCAATTATTGTGAGAAGATATATTGTTTATGATTTCGTGGATTTGTAAATGT
Source organism: Dipteris shenzhenensis (assembly GCF_047967505.1). Taxonomy (NCBI): domain Eukaryota; kingdom Viridiplantae; phylum Streptophyta; class Polypodiopsida; order Gleicheniales; family Dipteridaceae; genus Dipteris; species Dipteris shenzhenensis. The sequence continues at coordinate 25,898,526 of NC_141597.1, forward strand.
TGATTACAACAATTGGATGTTGACATTGTTTGTGTTGGTAAATTGTTAGCAAGGTCTTAATATTGTTTTCATTGTAGTATGGAGTGTGCAGCAAGATTGCTTCTTGCTTGTAATATGTTGCAATTCTAGGGCCGTCACTACCACAAATGGGCTTGAATCCTCAGAGTTTATGATTTGCTTGTTATACTGGAAGGATTGGAGTCTAGTTTCTTGGTGTGCTTTCATTGTATAAGAAATTGTTTTGTGCACATGTGTTCTCACCAATATTAGTGTCATTGAATTCAATCCATATTGTTCTGTTGTTGGGCCTATTATCAACTATTTTGAATATACCTTTAGCTCCATTTACCAAGCCATCTTCGATGTCTAGATTTCCTAAATATATCTCTATGAACATTCCTTCTTTTAATTGAGCTCTATATGGAATCTAGCTGTTATCTTGGGGTTATCTAGGATTTTTATCGATTTATCAAATGTCTTGTGTCGTGTTTCCTTTGCTTTTAGTGTATGGATTGTTGATGTTAAAACTTGTAAGACTTCGTTATTGTGTTTATCCTTGGCATTGTTTGTGTAGACGAGATGTGGCAAGGTATGCTTTTGTGTTGGTTGCCTTCTGTAGTGCTTATTAAGGTGTGCGATTTCTTCATCTGTGTGTTGACCAACACGGATTCTATTCAATATTTCAAGGAAGCATGAGTTTTTTTCTGCATGGGTTTAGTTAGCTTGTAATATAAAAAATTGTTTCTCGAGATAGAGGGTAACACTATTGTGCTTGTTGGCCTATTCAAGAAAATCCATGCATCCTTTGTTGGGCTTGCTTGGCATAAGTCTCCACATAACAACACATCAACTCCTCCAAAGGGCTCCATGTGATTGTGCTTGATTTCATGCATACACATGTTTGCTACAATGAACGTGTTTTGCCCTATTAGAGAAACTTCATCAAAAACTATAAGTTCCACGTTCTTGTATACTACTGATAGTTGCTGCATCTTGTCAGAGGATAAGCTTATGCAATTGGAGGTCAAAAGAGGGAAGTGAGGCAAGTATAGTGCATAATGAATGGTTGCATCTCTTATGTTGAATGATGCTCTATCTGTGTATGCTAAGAGAAGGACCCTCAGAAGGTCAACATCATATGTTTGCTTGTGATTGTAATGTCAAAGAAGCACTTAGACAATAAGGAGCAGTGTGAAAGTCTTGCCAGTGCCTACATTACCCATGAGGAAAAAGTTTATGTGTGAATCATGATTTGGGCACTTTTGAAGCATTAAATAATCTAGGAGGACTCTTTCTCTTGGAACTCAAGTAGCTATCCCAACAATTACACATATGCTATCCTAAGTACCTAATCCAATACATACATGCATCGGTGAAGGTGACCTCAGCACTCATACAACAAGGGCATCTAAACTAAACTCTTTCATGTAGGAAAACAATCTCACACAATTAATACAAACTCCCACAACAATATGCAAATCCTCTTCATGTCATGAGAATGCACAGACAACCTATACCAAGGAGATGTTTGACTTTCTTCATTGTGAATACTTTCATAAAGTAATTCAAAAAGCTGTTCGAACAAAAACTCTGTGAAGAAAACTCTAATGTAGTGAATCACGTTCGCATTCAATGGGTGTTGCACATTAAACTCATTAACTTTGATCAAATATGATTGCTCATAGTCCATTGCTTGGTTTTTCCAATTTGCTAGTACAAGTTACACAAGGTACTGTTAAACAAAATATCTAGAAAGATATACAAACAAAGCATGTTATATTTCATTATAGCAAGAGATTCTAAAGGACTCACTACACAAACCACTTAATTGTGTACAATTTATTCAGCTAAGGAGATCAAGCAACTCACTCCATTGAAGTATTCATGAACATCATACATATGGCTCATATGCTATGATGGATCTAGTATTATTGATTATGAAGGTGCCACTTGGCTTGATGTCCAACGACAACGATTGAGTTCATACAACACTGGCAATGTGGAGATCCAAGAATGTAGATTCTAGTTGTAGGACAGCATCAACATGATTGCCATAAGTCTCAATGGTCACATAACCCCATCAAGTAGCAGGATTCATCCAATGAGGCACAATATCTGAGATATGTGCTACACAGAGGTACAAGTAAAGAAAAAATGACATGCTAGCTCATGACTAGCTTGTATGCCACCACAAGAAGTGCACTGGTAATCAATCGACTGTGCATTCAAATGAGTGAAAATCAAGACACCGGTCACCTATGACAATGCACAAGCAAAATTGTCATTGCAAGGCCATGGTGTTCATAAAAGAAATCTTTAAGATGTCAATATATATTACCTTTTAGTCATAACCTGAGTCTGAGACCTGGCTTGTGAATGCTTGCTATTAAAGCTCATCTCTCTTTTGTCCCTCTAGATGCATGTAAGAAACATTTCTCAAGGTGTACATGACAATGCCTTCTTCATGGTACTTTCGAATTAATGGTGACAACACATTCTTCCACTCCCTAATAAAGTGAAACCATGAGACGATTTCAAAATAACAAATTTTCATATGTCTGTTGAGACAGTGAACATGTACTTACAGTCGCTTGGTCTACATGTAGAAGCCCATCAGCTATTGTCAAGCTATGTGCATCTACATCGATGATCACAAAAGCTATAGTGCTAACACCTATGGAGATTGTGCCTCTAGCTTTGCAAACAAGTGACGATGCACAAGGGACATAGCATGCAATTGTAGTCTTAGGGAGCATTGTAATGGTACCATTAAATGGTTCTCCCTTGATCACATTTGTAGTAGCATCAACATAAAGTGAGAAGCTTGATGTTCCTCCTTCCCCGATTGCTTTCTTCACAATTGTAGCACCCTCAATCCGGTAAAAAAAGTCAATAACTAGGCTATCTCTATTTTAGGGCACGTATGCACGTGGGACCACCAAAGTGATAGTGTCATAATTATGATTATTAGTGAAATCAGCCCTCAAATATGTAGCATATGATGACTCCCTAGTTATTAATGGGTTAACCTAGCAACCCAAAGTTAGTATCAGAATGGTTAAGTGTTCTAATGGTTAGAAGTTGTAACCATATATACAACTACCATGCCGAGTCATGCAGAGAGCGTGTGAGTAGGAAGAAAGAGAGCATGTGAAGAGAATACACACTATGCATTCCTGTAAGGATCTATTCTATTGAGTAATGAAGACCCAAATCTAACTATCTCACATTTTGCCTACTATTTATCTATTTCTGCTTTGTTGCAATGTCTTGTTCATTCACTTTTAAATCTGAAATGAGAGAGAGTAAGATGTATTCTACGTAGTGCATATACCAGCATTCTGCTTCACCAATGTGTTAATAGCTTTAGAATCTATTCACACAAAAACATCAAAGTTTGTATTCCATTAATAGTGGCAATTTTGTGGGTTCAAATACCCAAGTAATCTGATAATCTAAGATTAATATCGGCCGTTTGTGTGCCATGGAACATTGTGCACAATTGAGATGACAGTGCAATCTTCTTTAGGTCATATCCAAAAAAGTGAAGCCAAAAGTATAGTCCAGCAAATTAGATCGTCTCAATTCGATGTTTTCAACAAAAGGTGGGCTCTGACAGACTCAAACAAGTTTGGAATTAGGTACTATACAGATTGATTTGAATTGATTATGCTAACATTCTTAGCATGACCATGCACATACATGAGAATGAATGTCTACAAATCACTAAGACGGCAACCCCATATCCTAAAGAATGCACTTGCAACTCTAACTTCATAAGTAGCAAGAGCAGCAAAAAGATGAAGAATGGTAACATGGGAAAAAACGGCTATCAAAAGCCCAGAGGATGAATTAAGGGGGAATCCCAAAATTTCAAGCATTCTTGGAGCGGTGGAAATTGAATTCAACAAGAATCAATTGCTGAGTGCCATTTGACCTCTTACAAACAAATGAGGAGGATGACGATGAACTGCCGTCAGGTCTCCCGAAACTCAAAGAGCTTGGGGACAAGGTAGCAGTAGATTTCAAACTTTCAAATAAGCAGCAGAAGATATAGTCACAAACAAAGAGACGAGATCAAGGCAAAGATTCTGAAGAAAATGTTGAAGACTTGGACAAAGAATCCATAGCCAGAGAAAAAGACTCAGACAAAAGATCTGAAGAAAAAGAAACTAAGTCAGACAAAAGATCCAAAAAAAGAGAAACAAATTCGGATGAAAGATCCAGAAAAGAAAACAAAGCAAATTCAGACGTAGATTCGCTCAAGATGTCAAAGAGAATTAGGCTTTCCATGCTCTGCCAAACATTCCAAGGAGTGAGAGTACAAATTCACCACGACCATCACAAGTCCACAGGTGAATAGACCAATACCCGTAATTCCAACAGCACGTCCAATAGCACATCCCCCGTTAGCGAGTCTGAATGCAAATTTTTTGAGTTCAACGACAAGGACAAAGAAGATCCAGATAGCCATGTTGCTCAATTTGAAACCCGGTAGTGAGCCAATAGTTTTGACACCTTGTTTGGAGATACCAAAAAGTTACAATAGTTCATCAGCACACTTGTTGGAAAAGCAATGCATCTGCTCAACCCAAATGGAGTGGGAAATTTTTCCACTTATGATGACATCAAAACACAAATCTTGGAGAGTTTTCAAAAGGAGAAAACCCACAGTGATGTCAGGTAAAAGCTAAGGCAATTCAAACACAAGGAGTCCATAGAAGACTATGCTCAACAGTTCTTGAATACGAATGTGCACATGTCTGAATGTAGTAGAAAGACCAAGCACCACTAAAATAATGGCAGGATACTTTTGCAAGGGGCTAAAATAAAAATTTTAAGTTTGATTGGTGGTCTGGTACTACCAGTAGGTGCAAATGGGTTCAATAATCTAGTCGATGCAACCAAAAGAACTGAAAGACACATAGGAACAACAACGAAGAAGAAAATATAAAAAATAGAATCCGACAATGATTAGAAATAAGATTTTGATGCTTTGGAGAGTGAATCTAAATCCAAATTTGATTCAAGCAGTGATGAGTCTGATAGTGATTTGGACATTGAATCAAAGAAGAAGAAGAAGAAGAAGAAGAAGAAGAAGAAAGCAATAAAGAAAAGCAAAAAGGAAGAAAATAAAATGAAGAAGGAGAGGCAAAGTCTAAAAAGGCTTCTTGGATTTTATCCTATATTTGGAGAAACTTGTGGATCAAAAGTTGCAGAATTTGGGGGTTATTAGAATCAACCACAATTACAATGTGAAATTTGTAGCAAAAGCCACCCAATCATAGCATGCTGGTACAACCCTATCCACCACAATAGTCACTCAATAGTCACTGAGAAATCCAACAGTAGGCACCAATGCGGTAGCCATTAGAGCAAATGCAACAAAGCCCTCAAATAGAAAAATGAGATTTTTCATACCCAATGCTATTGGGAAGACCATGGTCTAAAATAGCCAAGGTAAAACTAGATTGGGGTGACTCTAAGATCACCAGACGAAGTAGAAAAAAGAAGCTTTGACTAGACATGGTCCCAATTGGAGTCAGGAGAACATCCGGGATAAGGAATCCCTGATGACCTATCAAATGCATCTTTGTTTTGCAAGAATCCCATCAGGGGACATTGGGTGGCCACTTTGCAAGTGGCGTGATAGCTAAAAAGACCTTTCAACCCGGATTGTGGGGGTCGATAGTAATCAAAGACTCTCAAGAATTTGCAACGAAATGTTGGTGCTACAAAAGGGATGGACAACCATCGGATGTAGAAAGTTTGCCATTAAAGATTGCCACTTGAGCCATTTTAAAAATGGGGATTATATTTTGTAGGTCCATTCAAGCCAGCTGCAAAACACACTGGAGCAACCATGGAGTATTGAACTATACCTCTGTGGCGGCCAAGGGCCAATCAATGCGTGTGTGGAGTAGCAGTAAATCTTTGCTTGTAATATTTCATGCTTGGAACACAACTTGAGAAATATAGTGGGATGAGGATAGCCAAAAGACTCTCTAGAAAAGATATGATCATACTTGTAAAATCAAGATCTAAAGAGATAAATACTAAAACTAGAGAGAGACAGACTAAAAGCCTTCACTCTTTGAGGTATCTTCACAAGTACCTTCACAGGTGAAGGGACCCAAAGATACCTTCACAAGTGAAGGGACCCAGGGTTACCTTCACAAAGTACCTTCACCAATGGACCCTCATGTATAAATATCTCTCTCTAGATTGAAGCTCACACACTTGAGTGGCTTTGTGTTCAGTATGACTTTGGTGTTCTTGTGCAAATTGTCTCCAAGTATCTATGATTTCTCACACTATTGTGTTCTAGCATGCTCTCACTCTTGCACTCCCCCCTTCTCCCTCCTCCTCCCTCCTCCTTCCTCCTCCTCTTTCCTCCTCCTCCTCCCTCCTTCTCCTTCCTCCTCCTCTTTCCTCCTCCCCCCTCCTCCTCCTCCCTTCTTCCTCCCTTCCTCCTCCTCAACCCTAGTAGCTCCTTCTAAACCCTTAACCCCATGAATCAGTGAAGGAGACTAGCTCTCCACTCCTCAACCCTACAACCCTCTCTCAACCTTGGACTCCTTCGAAACCCTAGAACCCTTAGTTAGTTTCCTCAACACTATCCTTCTTCTAAACCCTGCAAACCCTTTTCTAAACTCTTGAACTCCCATGGAGGTGAAAGCCTCCACCAATCCATGTGATCAAATCTTCTTCCCCACCTAGTGCATGCCAGAACGTCTTTGCACGCTTTAGCCCATACCTCTCATTGGAACATGACTCGGGAACATGACTCGAGGACCTATGCTACACTTGTGAACACCTATGCTACAACGAGCAATGACACAATTGTAGGTGACCAACACCTTTAGACCTTGGAAATGAGATAAAGAGTGAACACCATTTTGGCACCACTGCCAGGGAGGTTTGCATCTAAAATGAAAGTGGAGTACGTATTTTCATGTGTGAAAAAGAACCCCCTTCAAGAAACTATTCAAGACAAATCCCTCATAGTCTAGCTGGCACCCCATAATAGTCATTATCTCCAGTAGTTCTTGATCTTCATTTGTCTTGCCCTCCTTCCAACAAAGGAGTGAAAAAATGCTTCCAATTGGTGCAAAAGGATGAGATTTACATCCTAAACAATGTTGACTTACATAAGCACATTAATACACTAATCACACAAAATTAACCCTTAAAACCCCCCACATCCTATAAAACCAATAACACCCCCCCTCACTTCTTTCTCCTCACTTTTCCAAGCCAATTTCATCTCTCCTCCATCTCCAAATTCTGTCAAGCCTCCATATTTCCTGTCTACCTCCATTTTCCATCCACCAACTCCCCCCCCCCAATTTCAACAAAATCTCCCCCCTCCACCACCCCTTTTTCTGTCCAGCCCTCCTCCACCATCACTTTTTCGTCAAAACTCCCCCATCTCCATCATCTCCACCTCCACCACTCAAGGTACACCCCCATATCATCACAATAGACTTCATATTTTTTGTTGCTTGGATCCTTTTGCCGCAAGGCCTTGTCCTTCATGGCATCTTCTTCAATGTTGATATTTTCATCAATCTACATCTTGACATTTGCCGATTGAGTTGCATGGAATTTAAATGTAAAGAAATTAAATATCCCTTTTTCAATAGTAGCACCAAGAGTATCAGTGAAAGCATGTTGCACTTCAAAAGTGCAAAACATTTGTCCATCATTTCATAGGTATTCCAAAAGAGCACACACTTTGAAACAATAACATTGTCACAATCCTTTGCATCAATATGATCATCTTTGGCCTGCTTGAAGTTCATCACATGATACTCATAAATAAGCATCATTGCATTCATACTTTGAAGGAAAACAGCCACTACTTCATCTTGAGTGAGTTCCAAGTGTAGCACCAAAATCCATAATGCATATATATCACTTTGCATCTTCATGAGAGGGTCTTACCCAAAATGTAGGGTAGTGTCTACTCTCTTACAGAGCTCAGTCAAAGTGAATGCATAGTAAACAATCAGTCAACAGTAAAAGACCGAATTGGCTCTATGCAGCACTCTCAAATCCCACAGCCATTAAGGTTCTTCTTTCCCCAGCTGACAAGAAACAGGTACAGCAGGCAGTTTAGTCCCTCTAGGACAAGGCGATCATTGGTGGTAGAATTGTGGACCTCACTCCTACAAGGAGATAGGTGCGAGAGTGGATCTAGGTGCAAGCTTGGCATTAGAGGGTGACCACACAGTTTAGTCCCTCCAGGACAAGGTGATCATTGGCAGAATTGTGGGCCTCACTCCTACAAGGAGACAGGTGCGAGAGTGGATCTAGGCGCAAGCTTAGCATTAGAGGGTGACCACATCCATGAGGTCACCATCTATGGGAGAGGCATATTCCTTATCCAACTGAGCTCCCCCGACACTGTCTCAACACTCATGGAGTAGAGCCCCATCCTCCTTGGCCTGCATCTAGTGTACCTCTTTCCATGGTACCATGGCTTTATAGTGGAGGAGGACATGGACACGGCACACCATGTTCTTGTTTTCCAGTTATGCTCCACTTCCTAGGGGTCCCAAAGGAGTATCGAGCCATCCTCCCCTCCATTGGTCAGGAATTTGGCATCGTAGTCGAGTCTCCGCCAGAGTCGGCCGCCTCAGTTGTAGCAAATGACGAGGTCCCCAAGATCAGACTAGTGGTTGAGAACCCTAAGTCCCTCCCAGAGTTGACCCTCCTAGAGACCCTTGAAGGAGGCACACTTTGCTAGTGAGAGTGGAGATTTATGGGTTACCTGGCCAGTGTCTTTGGTGTAGATAGATGGGTCACCTAACCAGAGATTTCCCCCATGGCCATGGCCAAGCACCTCCCCCCCCACCCCTCTAGAGTAGGTAGAGTCAGCAAGCCATAGTCTAGCAACCCCTCAGACAAGAGCAACAGGAGTCTTAGACCCCTTGGGTGACCCCCTCAAAAGGGGACTAGACCCAAGCTTTAAAAAAAATAAGCCAAGCAAACAGGATCGCAAGCTCCACAAGCAGAGGGCCAGATGCAAAGAGGGAGACACGGTTGTCTGCGAGGCACTTGAGGAGGAAGGAGCACTTACATGGAGACCCATCTCCCCTAACAAAAGGGGCCACCGCCTAGCCAAATGATTCTCCTGTTTGGAGGTTCAGCATCCGCATTCACCCTTACATTAGCAATGAGCCCTAGGAGCTCTTGATGTAGCGATGGTGGATGTTAGTTAGGTAGCGGTCAGAGGAGAAGATCTAGAACCCCGAAGGGGGGCCTGTGGTTGCCCCTATTCCCCCCCTCCCCCTCCCCCTACCCCTCCAGATCCCTCCCCCTCTTCCTCTCCACTCCCCCCTCCCCCCCGCCTAGGTCCCCCCTGCCCCCTCCCCCCCCCTTGCCCCTCGTGCTATGATCACTCTCACCACCCGCCCCCTCCTCTCTGCCTCCCTCCCTCCTCCCTCCCCTGCCGCCCCCTTCTCTGCATCCATAATAGGTTCCTTAGCCTCCCTCCCCTCCCAATGTGCAAAGGCATAAACCAAGACAACCTTACCCATTTAGAGCCAAATGTAAACTTCATGGCCATGCCCACATCCTTTGCAATCTTTTCCTTGTATGATTGCATTGTTCTTGTGTCCACCATGCTACAATGCATGTCTTCAAGTTGTGGTGTTGCAATGCATTAAAGATGGCCATAGCTTGATGCCGTCCTTTGAGTAATGTACTTGGCATTATACCAATAGATATTTCTCTGTTTCAAAGCAGAGGACTTCTCTCCAGCATGCATTTGCCTTCCTAAATCCTCATAAATGGCAGTAAACTTACCTAAGAAGCACTCGACTGGTTCCCACTCCTCAAAGTCTGAAGGAAATACATCTGCTATGCACAAGTGCTATTTTAAAATACAATTTCAAACTGACTTATTACACTGGTTCTATTTCAAAATACAATTTCAAGCTGACTCATTACACTTCAAAATCTTACACAAAATGCAGACTTACAATGTGATGGTATTGTTGATTGATTGCTTGACGGAGGAAGGCACATGTCCTTCCCCATGTAGATGTGTTGCACCTTTGCAAGCAATCCTTTCTTCCCAAGCTTGAACTTCATGATGTAGCCCTTCCATTCATGCAAAAGATCACCTCTTTTTCTCTTGGGAAGCTTATGTGGACCCTTGGTAGATCCTCTCATGACTATCCAATCATTCAAGTTGTAGGTGCAAGGCACCCATTCACCGAGTGCATTTTTGCTCCTGTGGGGACACAGAGTACATGTATGGTCTCCTCACCATGCTTGTACAGAGGTCACAACAGCAATAGTGGACTAGAAAGTGCAGCTTGGAGAAAGAGCAGGTTCTCTCTCTTGAGTGTCTCTTTGCTTTTTCCATTGTTTTATCTTCCATGAGCCTTCTCTCCCTCTTGTAGATATTCTCTTATGTAGACTCTTGGGTCCATCTCTCTCTAATTCATTCTCTCTCTATGAGTAGTCTTGGAGCTTTCCAAACAGACCTAAGCCAATGAGCCCAAACCTGCAAAGAATCCCAAGGTACCCAGCGTTGCCAAGGGTAAGACGACGTCACCTTCTGCGTCCTCCTCGCAGCATCAGGTCCATTTGAGGAGAGAGCGAGAGGGATGGGGCTTGTCCTCCCAGTCAGTAGCTCCCAACCTCTAGCCTAGGCGTCCCTTACCCCATGGTACTTCTAGAAGTTGGGACCTTGGAATTATCTGGAGATTTCAGAATCTTATCCTTTACCACTAGAGGTAATGCTTATGCTCCTGCAGCCCCAAAAGGGGGGTTTGATCAGCGCAGTTGGCTCTTAGACACACCCCATTTGGAGATTCCAGTTTGCCTCCACAGGGTTGGAGAATTGGTCCCCAGAGGTGTTTGATGCTATTATGGGAGATCAGATTCCACGCATGATGGATGAGTGGATGGGGCCACAGGGACTAGACCTTTGGCATGCCCATGGTGCAGAGGTGAATTTTTAGCTGAGCTTCACACGAGAGGAGTTGATGTGTGGTTTGGTGGTAGGAGTTATCAGATTGCTGCTTGAGGCAAAGGTGGATCAGGCATACCACGGGCCCCTCCAGAAGTGTGTAGAGCTATTCGGGGTGGAAGTATCCTTCATGATGAAGTGGGAATGGAAGATCGGCATTGAGTCGGTATCCACCCTAGTACCTCGACGCACAGACATGGACTATTTGCCCTCCAAACCCTCGACAAAGTTACATAAGGCAGTCTTTTTGGAACATGCACCACTGACAGGAGAGTGTTTTTTTTTGCATCCCCATCCTCATGAGTTGGACCATAGTGAGTTGGAACATGCATGGGCTCCATGACTATGCTCGTAGTCAACCGCGATTCTTGATACTCCAGCAAGAGTTGCAGAGGTAGTGGTAGGGTGGACAGTGGACATCCTTTTGATTCAGGAGCATATGTTCTTAACATCAGACATCAGATGGCGACACCACCTTCTCTTAGGGAGAGGTTTGGAGGAGTGGTCCCTTGTAGTAGGATGGAGTGGAGGGCTCTGCATCTCAATCTCACAGACTTTAGCTCCAGAGGTCTACGATCGATGGGAAGTTTGGATGGGAATCAGGATGGGAGAGTCTAGGATTGGGATGCTAAACGTGTATTGAGAGTGCTCTCAACGGAAGCAAGAATGGAAGAAGGAGAGAGAGCGAGAGATAGAGACAGAGAGCCACACAAGTTTTGGTGGGTGCAGAACCACCCTAATCTTCTTTTTCATTCATTTATATATGTGTTTGAGTATTGTACATAACTGGGGTTAAGGCACAGTGACCTTTAACCCCCACAACCTCCCACTTAAAGGACAATGTGCCTTTAAGGGAGAACAACCAGTGAGCATACTATCCAATGCCCATCAATACACGACAATACTCAAACTGCTGACTAGGTAGACTCTTCGTCAGCATATCTGCAGGGTTATCATCTGTATGAACCGTGACAAGCTCTATGCGCTTGTCCTCAAGTACGTCCCTGATGAAATGGTACCTGACCTCAATGTGTTTGGTCTTTGCATGAAAGACTGGATTCCGTGCTAGCTGAATAGCACTCATGGAATCACTATGCAATGTCGGTACACCTGTATGAATCCCCAAATCTCCCACTAGCCGATCAAGCCATATAGCCTCCTTGCAACCCTCTGTGGCTGCAACCTCTGTGGTAGACAAAGCAACACACTTTTGTGCACGAGACATCCACGACACTGCACCACCTGCAAAGGTGAACACATAATCAGAAGTGGATCTCCTACTATCCACATGCCCTGCATAGTCTGAATCTGTGTACCCAAGTACACGCATGTCTCCTTTACCAAAGCAAATGCACATCTCCTTGGTACCCTTCATGTACCTCATGATGCACTTAACTGCCTCCCAATGCCTCTTTCCTGGATTAGCCATATACCGGCTAACAACTCCCACTGCAAATGCAATGTCTGGTCTAGTAGCTATCATAGCATACATAAGACTCCCAACTGCTGATGCATAAGGAACCTTGGCCATCATGGCCCTCTCCTCATCTGATTTGGGACTATCTGTATGACTCAGTTTCACATATGGAGGCAATGGAGTACTCACTGCCTTCCCCCCCTCCATATTGAAACGTTGCAATACTTTTGTAACATACTCTTTTTGTGAAAGCCAAAGGAGTTTCCTACTCCGATCACGCGTGATGCGCATACCAAGAATATGACCTGCAAGTCCCAAATCCTTCATATCAAAGGCCTCATGCAACTTGGCCTTTAATGCATCTAGCTCATAAGTGTTCTTGCTAGCCAATAGCATATCATCCACATATAGTGCCAGGATTATCAGGCTACTATCCTTAGCCCTTTTAGTGTAGAGGCAGTGATCAATTTCACTCCTTCTAAAACCCTGGGACCGAATGAAAGCATCAAACTTCTGATACCATTCTCTAGGTGCTTGCTTAAGACCATAGAGACTCTTTTTCAGCTTGCAAACTAAATGCTCTTTGCCCTTTTCTTCAAAGCCTTCCAGTTGCACCATGTAAATGTCCTCATGCAAATCCCCATGCAAGAAAGCTGTCTTGACATCCATTTGCATAAGCTCCATATCCTCTACTGCCACTAGTCCAAGCATGCATCTAAGTGTGGTCATCTTCACAACCGGAGAGAATATCTCATCAAAGTCCACACCCTTCTCTTGCTTGAACCCTTTAGCAACCAAACGGGCCTTGTAACTAGGCACATCATCACCTGTGACCTTCATTTTGTAGACCCATTTACATGGCAATGCTTTCTTTCCATGTGGCAAAGAAACCAAGTCCCAAGTCTTATTCTTCATAAGTGAACTCATCTCTGATTGCATAGCATACTCCCACTTGCGTTGATCCTCACGCATCATAGCCTCTTTGTAGCAAGAAGGCTCCCCGCAATCAGTAAGCATCACATAGTCTACCCCTGGAACAAACCTATCAGGTGGTCTAGACACTCTAGATGATCTTCTCAAGGGCATTTCAGCTTGCTGTCCCACCTGCATATCAGCCACATTTGGCTCATCATTTCCACCAATAGATGATCCATCATCTACCCTTGATTGTATACCTGTGGGAGTACTTGGTTGTACCATTTCTTGCACATTTGGTGCATGGACAGCTTGCTATCTATCAACATATGCAGGTGGATTCACATCCTGGAAAGTGATTCTCCTCATTTCCACATCCCTCATGGGTGCCTTATGTATCTTCTTCTCATTGAAGACCACATCATGGCTGCGTATGATCTTCTTTGCTTCTGGATCCCAGAGACGATAGCCCATCTCTCCACTTTCACCATAACCTAGAAAGATGCATTTCCTAGACTTAGGATCTAGCTTCTTTCGAAGCTCTTTTGGCACATGTGCATATGCCTCACACCCAAATATACGCAAATGAGAGTAAGAGGGCTTCTTGCCACTCCATGCCTCTTCAGGAATACCACCATCCAAACTCTTACTAGGTGATCTATTGATCACATGCACTGCAGTCTTCATTGCCTCAGCCCAAAAACCACCAGAAAGACTTGCATTGGAAAGCATGCATTGCAACCTTTCTTGAATGGTACGGTTCATCTTTTCTGCAACTGGATTTTGCTCTGGAGTACGAGGGGATGTGAGCTCCCTCTTAATCCCACGTGTATCACAGAAATGCTGAAAGTCATGAGAGAGATACTCTCCACCATTGTCAGTTCGTAGGCATTTAAGCATTCTACCTGACTGATTCTCAACCAAGGCCAGCCATTTCTGAAATACCTAGAATACATCACTCTTCCGAGCTATAGCATAAGCCCACACTTTCCTAGTTGCATCATCAATGAATGTCACATAGTATTCAGCCCTGCCTAATGACCGTGTAGGCATGGGACCACATACGTCTGAATGCACCAAATCAAGCATTTCAAACTCTTTCTTTCCCCTTCTTTTATGGGCTGATTTAGTTTGCTTCCCATAGAGACAATGCTCACAAAATTCAAAATCAGAGAAACTCAAATGCGGTACATAACCCAAACGGCATAAGAGTTTCATTCCATTCTGGCTCATGTGCCCCAACCTGCAATGCCACAAAGAAGTGCTTGGCTGCTCAGTTATTGCAACAACATGATCAAATACCCCTGATACATGTAAGGGATACAAAGTCCCACACTTGGCACCCCTGGCCAAAAGCATAGAGCCCTTTTGAATTTTCCAACTTTGAAAGCCAAAAGTGGTGTGAAAACCAGCATCATCTAGCTGACCCACTAAAATAAGACTCTTGGTCAGCTTAGGCACATGTCTCACATGTTTCAAAACAAATGCAGACCCATTTGCAAAAGAAAACTTTATGTCACCTGCTCCCACTATGTCACATGCATAGTCATTTCCAAGATGCACACAACCTGTCTTTCCACTATCATAAGTGGAGAACCATTCCCTATGGGGAGTAACATGGAATGAAGCACCAGAATCCAAAATCCAATCCTGGGAATATGCATCATCTGAAGTGGTAAGCAACTCTGCAGATAAACTAGACATGAAGAGAACATCATTGTCACTATCATGTGTGACTGCATTGATCTCCTCGATCTTCACTTTTCCTTTGTCCTCCCTTGGACTCTCTTCCTTTTGATTTGCACCCCAATTTGCATTCTTTTTCTTATCCTTTTGCTCTCTTTTCAGCTTGTAGCAATCCTTTTTCATATGGCCCTTCTTGCCACAATGGTAACACTCAATGTTCCGTGCCCTGGATTTACTACGAGACTTCCCTCTTTCTTGGGACTTCCCCCTGAACTGTGATCTGCCCCTTTGCACATTTAAGGCTGCATCCTGCTTGTTGCCATCCATAGACTTCCGTCTAATCTCCTCGGCCAACAAGCTACCCATAACATCATCAAATTTCAGTACTCCACCAGGTGCAGAGTTACTGACAGCTGTACGGAAGGTATCCCATGAGGATGGCAATGAACATAAGAGAAATATTGCCTTAGTCTCCGCATCAAAATTCATTTTCTGAGCCTGAAGCTGGCTGAAAATAATATTGAATTCATTCAAGTGAGAAGCAATGGAGACCCCTTCCTTCATCTGTAGCTCAAACAACCTCTTCATGAGGTAAACTTTATTAGAGGCAGTTTCCTTCTCATAAGTGGCACACAGTTTCTTCCACAAATCTTCAGTAGTCTGCTCATTTACTACTGTGAAATAAACTGACTCTGCAAGATGAAGTCTAATAGTAGACTTTGCTAATGCATCCAACTCATATCAATCATTCTCAGACATATTTGCAGGCTTAGCTTCAATCCCTGCCAAGGGTTTAATCTGCTTCTTTTGAATAAGCACATCCCTTATTTGTTCTTTCCATAAAGAAAAGTTTGTCCCATCAAACTTTTTAATGCTGAAAAACTCCTTTTCAGGCATGGAAGAGGATGCCATGATGCAAATGAAACAAAATCCCAAATGCTAGTCCCTGCAAGAGAGAATCACACCAAATACCAGGTGCACCCAAATGTGTATGCCACAATAGACTAAAATATCACAAAAGACTCAAAGCTCAAAGCATCAAAAGATGCATCTGACTCATGTGCATATACTATGCATCCATATGAGCAAATCTGGCCCAAAAGAAAATGCCAATAAGTGCCAAATGACTCAAGCATAAACACTGTCCACTGGCATATGCATCAATAATGTCTCATCCAAGAGAGCATAGCACTATGAGTGCATCACTTGCAATGTTTCAAAGCCGTCCCTCAGCTTAAAATAGCATCCATGTGCAAAGCGTCCATAAAAATAGCATCCCACAAGGCAATTTGGGCCTATCAGCGCATCCAACAAGGACCGCAATGCATCCAAATGGCCTATAAATCATCCACTGCAACCCAATGCATACCACAAATGAGCGCACACTGCTCAAACTGCAACCAGAGTGATCTGCATAAGGTATGCTCAAGAAATCATAGTCCCACGGTAATGAGCGCTACTGAAAATAGAACCTGAGATGCTTCAAAACATGGGCGCCATTGCATAATCGGACTCAGCAAGAAAATCTGCAAATATCTCTCTTCTGCCAGAACTCCAAAATCCCAACCGATGAGTGAGAAATGGGAGTCAACACTTATCCACTGCCATGTGGCATAAATCTAAGGTTTCAAAACCTTAGAATGAAAAATGCATAACAGAGAGACGAAATCGAATACACAGAGATTCATAACTCTGAAAATCCTCCACCGAATCATGCAAGAACTGATAGGTAGGGGTTTTTGGGCATCCGGAACGCAATGGGACAGACGGTTTTGGAAACCGTGGCCTCAATCACTGGGTCCAACACACGGACTGAAAAACGTTTTTGGAAACAGAGCTATCTGTAAACGCCACCGGAGTGCGAATGATGAGCAACATAGAAGTTTTAGGACCTGCTGAGTCCACCGGAACTGACAGATCTGCAAATGGTTGCTCCAAACTTGAGTTCCAACACCCGGGCAAAAAACGCAGGAATTGACACAGTGAGTCAGAAATCCACTAAAATGATCCCAGATTCAAGAATGAAGGTGTTTCCAAGCTCCTGAAGTAATGTGGACACCAAAAGCAAGCAATAGTTGCCTCTACAAGTCAATACGGAGTCTCTGTCATCGAACGGAATAGGGAAAAGCTCAAAAAACGACTTTTTCTTTGAAAGCTCTTAACAGGCTCTCAAAACCACTTCGTAAAGCCAAAGTGACTTTTCCAAAGGTTCCTCCAAGGTCTCTGCACACTCGGATGCAAGTAAAGTCACCCACAAAGCTTCCCACAGAGCTTCTCCTTCCTCCCACAGAGCTGCTGAGCTTCAAGCATTCACGCACGCTCAGCTAGATCACCCGGGCTCTGATACTAGTTGAGAGTGCTCTCAACGGAAGCAAGAATGGAAGAAGGAGAGAGAGCGAGAGAGAGAGACAGAGAGCCACACAAGTTTTGGTGGGTGCAGAACCACCCTAATCTTCTTTTTCATTCATTTATATATGTGTTTGAGTATTGTACATAACTGGGGTTAAGGCACAGTGACCTTTAACCCCCACATGTATGCCCCAGCGTGCAGATAGCACCACCTGACCTTTTGGAGGAGGCTATCAGAGTGTCTTTCGGATGTGACTCCTAGATTGTTGGAGGGGACTTCAACAACCTAGAGTTTGGGGAAGACAAGTAGAGCGGCGCCTCCTTCTTTGAGATGCCAGTAGTAGTAGAGCTTCTTAGCATCTAGGAGTAGTTCATTTTCATGATCAGTGGTGGTAGAGTCCCATGGCGAGAGCCAAATTTTAGCAGGATACCTGATAGACTTTAGTAGGATACCTGGCAGCCTCCTCTTCTCCTTCAGATAGAGGAGACATGATGGACTACTTGAAAGACTAGATTGTTTCTAGATTGGGGACTGGGCACTGCACAGAGGCGGATCTACCAAGATTCTGCCAGGTACCACGATGTTAGACCACTCTCCAATAGTACTTCACTTAGATCAGCCCCGCCGAGGTCTTCCCCAAAAGGGGGTCCGCATTCCAAAGCACCTCCTGCACAACGAGGAGATCCAACAGGTCATGGCATGGATTTGGGAGTAGTCACCGTGCAAGGGTTGGGCTTTGTGGGTGGCCAATGCAATCTAGAGGAGTACTAAGAGAAGTTGCAGACGCATGCCCTTAGGCGGAGGAGGACTCTTAAATAGCTCAAGTGGGCTTTGAGGATAGACCTCACCTCCATAGAGTGGGGATTCAGGTTCTCAGTGGCTTAGCGACAGGTTCGAGCGTGCTCGCCTTGAGCTTCAGAACACAAAGATTTGGCAGGCTGAGTTCTCTTATCACTCCTCTCGGGCCATAGGAGATTCGTGAGTGGGGGAGTGAATTTGGCTTCAGATGGATACCGCAGGGCTAGACAATGAGATACCTCGGATGCCAGGTTGGTATTGACATTATAATAAAGTAGCAGCTCGCCCCAGTCCTTAAGAGTGTTCGGCATAGGCTTCTCTACTAGAGCTTGTGGGGGTTAAAGGTCGCTGCGCCTTTACCCCGGTTATGTACAATACTCAAACACATATATAAATGAATGAAAAAGAAGATTAGGGTGGTTCTGCACCCACAAAAACTTGTGTGGCTCTCTATTTCTCTCTCTCCCTCTTCCGTTCTTGCTTCCGTTGAGAGCACTCTCAACTGGTATCAGAGCTCGGGTGATCTACCTGAGCATGCGTGAATGCCTAGAAGCTCAGCAGCTCTGTGGGAGGAAGGAGAAGCACTGTGGGAAGCTTTGTGGTGACTTTTCTTGCATCCGAGTGTGCAAAGACCTTGGAGGAACTTTTTGGAAAAGTCACTTTGGTTTTGCGAAGTGGTTTTGAGAGCCTATTAAGTGTTTTCAAAGAAAAAGTCGTTTTTTGAGCTTTTCCATGTTCCGTTCGATGACAGAGACTCTGTATTGACTTGTAGAGGCAACTATTGCTTGCTTTTGGTGTCCACTTCACTTCAAGAGCTTGGAAACACCTTCATTCTTGAATCTGGGATCATTTCATTGGATTTCTGACTCACTGTGTCAGTTTCTGCGTTTTTTGGCCCGGGTGTTGGAACTCAAGTTTGGAGCAGCCATTTGCAGATCTGTCAGTTCCGGTGGACTCAGGAGGTCCTAAACCTTCTATGTTGTTCATCATTTGCACTCCGGTGAAGTTTACAAATAGCTCTGTTTCCAAAAAAGTTTTTCAGTCCGTGTTGGACCCAGTGATTGAGACCACGGTTTCCAAAACCGTCTGTCCCATTGCCTTCTAGACACCCAAAAACCCCTACCTACCAGTTCTTACGTGATTCGGTGGAGGATTTTCAGAGTTATAGATCTCTGTGTATTCGATTTCGTCTCTCTGTTATGCATTTTTCATTCTAAGGTTTTGAAACCTTAGATTTATGCCACATGGTAGTGGCTAAGTGTTGACTCCCATTTCTCACTCATCGGTTGGGATTTTGGAGTTCGGGCAAAAGAGAGATATTTGCAAATTTTCTTGCTGAGTCCAATTATGCAATGGCACCCATGTTTTGAGGCATCTCAAGTTCTATATTCAGTAGTGGTCTTTTTCATGGGACCATGATTTCTTGAGCATACCTTATGTAGATCACTCTGGTTGCAGTTTGAGTGTGTGCTCATTTGTGGTGTGCATTAGGTTGCAGTGGATGATTTATAGGCCATTTGGATGCATTGCGGTCCTTATTGGATGCACTGATAGGCCCAAATTGCCTTGTGGGATGCTATTTTTTATGGACGCTTTGCACATGGATGCTATATTATGCTGAGGGACAGCTTTGACACATTGCAGGTGATGCACTGATAGTGTTATGCTCTCTTGGATGAGATATTATTGATGCATATGCCCATGAATGGTATTTATGCTTGAGCCATTTGGCACTTATTGGCATTTTGGATTGCCATTGCAGTTGGCATTTTCTTTTGGGCTAGATTTGCTCATATGGATGCATAGTACATGCACATGAGTCAGCTGCATCTTTTGATGCTTTGAGCTTTGAGTTTTGGTGATATTTCAATCTATTGTGGCATACACATTTGGGCGCACCATTTGCATTTGCATTTGGGTGCACCATTTGCATTTGGGATTTTTGCTTCATTTGCATCATGGCATCCTCTTCCATGTCTGAAAAGGAGTTTTTTAGCATTAAAAAGTTTGATGGGACAAACTTTCCTTTGTGGAAAGAACAAATAAGGGATGTGCTTATTCAAAAGAAGCAGATTAAACCCTTGGCAGGGATTGAAGCTAAGCCTGCAAATATGTCTGAGGATGATTGGAATGAGTTGGATGCATTAGCAAAATCTACTATTAGACTTCATCTTGCAGAGTCAGTTTATTTCACAGTAGTAAATGAGCAGACTACAGAAGATTTGTGGAAGAAACTATGTAATACTTATGAAAAGGAAACTACCTCTAATAAAGTTTACCTCATGAAGAGGTTGTTTGAGCTGCAGATGAAGGAAGGGGTCTCCATTGCTTCTCACTTGAATGAATTCAATATTATTTTCAGCCAGCTTTAGGCTCAGAAGATGAATTTTGATGCGGAGACTAAGGCAATATTTCTCTTATGTTCATTGCCATCCTCACGGGATACCTTCCGTATAGCTGTCAGTAACTCTGCACCTGGTGGAGTACTAAAATTTGATGATGTTGTGGGTAGCTTGTTGGCCGAGGAGATTACACGGAAGTCTATGGACGGCAACAAGCAGGATGCAGCCTTAAATGTGCAAAGGGGTGGATCACAGTTCAGGGGGAAGTCCCAAGAAAGAGGGAAGTCTCGTAGCAAATCCAGGGCACGGAACGTTGAGTGTTACTACTGTGGCAAGAAGGGCCATATGAAAAAGGATTGCTACAAGCTAAAAAGAGAGCAAAAGGATAAGAAAAAGAATGCAAATTGGGGTGCAAATCAGAAGAAAGAGAGTCCAAGAGAGGACAAAGGAAAAGTGAAGATCGAGGAGATCAATGCAGTCACACATGATAGTGACAATGACGTTCTCTTCATGTCTAGTTTATCTGCAGAGTTGCTTACCACTTCAGATGATGCATATTCCCAGGATTGGAGTTTGGATTCTAGTGCTTCATTCCATGTCACTTCCCATAGGGAATGGTTCTCCACTTATGACAGTGGAAAGACAGGTTGTGTGCATCTTGGAAATGACTATGCATGTGACATAGTGGGAGTAGGTGACATAAAGTTTTCTTTTGCAAATGGGTCTGCATTTATTTTGAAACATGTGAGACATGTGCCTAAGTTGACCAAAAGTCTTATTTCAGTGGGTCTACTAGATGATGCTAGCTTTCACACCACTTTTGGCTTTCAGAGTCGGAAAATTTAGAAGGGCTCTATGCTTTTGGCCAGGGGTGCCAAGTGTGGGACTTTGTATCCCTTACATGTATCAAGGGTATTTGATCATGTTGTTGCAATAACCGAGCAGCCAAGCACTTCTTTGTGGCATTGCAGGTTGGGGCACATGAGCCAGAATGGAATGAAACTCTTATGCCATTTGGTTTATGTACCGCATTTGAGTTTCTCTGATTTTGATTTTTGTGAGCACTGTCTCTATGGGAAGCAGACTAAATCAGCCCATAAAAGAAGGGGAAAGAAAGAGTTTGAAAAGCTTGATTTGGTGCATTCACATGTATGTGGTCCCATGCCTACACGGTCATTAGGCGGGGCTGAATACTATGTGACATTCATTGATGATGCAACTAGGAAAGTGTGGGCTTATGCTATAGCTCGGAAGAGTGATGTGTTCTAGGTATTTCAAAAATGGCTGGCCTTGGTTGAGAATCAGTCAAGTAGAACGCTTAAATGTCTACGGACTAACAATGGTGGAGAGTATCTCTCTCATGACTTTCAACATTTCTATGATACACGTGGGATTAAGAGGGAGCTCACATCCCCTCGTACTCCAAAGCAAAATCCAGTTGCAGAAAAGATGAACCGTACCATTCAAGAAAGGTTGCAATGCATGCTTTCCAATGTAAGTCTTTTTGGTGGTTTTTGGGCTGAGGCAATGAAGACTGCAGTGCATGTGATCAATAGATCACCTAGTAAGAGTTTGGATGGTGGTATTCCTAAAGAGGCATGGAGTGGCAAGAAGCCCTCTTACTCTCATTTGCGTATATTTGGGTGTGAGGCATATGCACATGTGCCGAAAGAGCTTCGAAAGAAGCTAGATCCTAAGTCTAGGAAATGCATCTTTCTGGGTTATGGTAAAAGTGGAGAGATGGGCTATCATCTCTGAAATCCAGAAGCAAAGAAAATCATACGCAGCCATGATGTAGTCTTTAATGAGAAGAAGATGCATAAGGCACCCGTGAGGGATGTTGAAATGAGGAGAATCACTTTCCAAGATGTGAATCCACCTACATATGTTGATAGACAGCAAGCTGTCCATGCACCAAATGTGCAAGAAATGGTACCACCAAGTACTCCCACAGGTATACAATCAAGGGTAAATGATGGATCATCTATTGGTGGAAATGATGAGCCAAATGTGGCTGATATGCAGGTGGGACAGCAAGCTGAAATGCCCTTGAGAATATCATCTAGAGTGTCTAGATTGCCTGATAGGTTTGTTCTAGGGGTAGACTCTGTGATGCTTACTGATTGTAGGGAGCCTTCTTGCTACAAAGAGGCTATGATGCACAAGGATCAACGCAAGTTGGAGTATGCTATGTAATCAGAGATGAGTTCACTTATGAAGAATAAGACTTGGGACTTGGTTTCTTTACAAGGCCCATTTGGTCGCTAAAGGGTTCAAGCAAGAGAAGGGTGTGGACTTTGATGAGATATTCTCTCCGGTTGTGAAGATGACCACACTTAGATGCATGCTTGGACTAGTGGCAGCAGAGGATATGGAGCTTATGCAGATGGATGTCAAGACAGCTTTCTTGCATGGGGATTTGCATGAGGAAATTTACATGGTGCAGCCGGAAGGCTTTGAAGAAAAGGGCAAAGAGCATTTAGTTTGCAAGCTCAAGAAGAGTCTCTATGGTCTTAAGCAAGCGCCTAGAGAATGGTATCAGAAGTTTGATGCCTTCATTCGGTCCCAGGATTTTAGAAGGAGTGAAATTGATCACTGCCTCTACACTAAAAGGGCTAAGGATAATAGCCTGATACTCCTGACACTATATGTGGATGATATGCTATTGGCTAGCAAGAATACTTATTAGCTAGATGCATTAAAGGCCAAGTTGCATGAGGCCTTTGATATGAAGGATTTGGGAGTTGCAGGTCATATTCTTGGTATGCGCATCATGCATGATCGAAGTAGGAAACTCCTTTGGCTTTCACAGAAGGAGTATGTTACAAAAGTATTGCAACATTTCAATATGGAGGGGGGGAAGGCAGTGAGTACTCCATTGCCTCCATATGTGAAACTGAGTCATACAGATAGTCCCAAATCAGATGAGGAGAGGGCCATGATGGCCAAGGTTCCTTATGCATCAGTGGTTGGGAGTCTTATGTATGCTATGATAGCTACTAGACCAGACATTGCATTTGCAGTGGGAGTTGTTAGCCGATATATGGCTAATCCAGGAAAGAGGCATTGGGAGGCAGTTAAGTGCATCATGAGGTACATGAAGGGTACCAAGGAGATGTGCATCTGCTTTGGTAAAGGAGACATGCATGTACTTGGGTACACAGATTCAGACTATGCAGGGCATGTGGATAGTAGGAGATCCACTTCTAGTTATGTGTTCACCTTTGCAGGTGGTGCAGTGTCATGGATGTCTCGTGCACAGAAGTGCATTGCTTTGTCTACCACAGAGGCTGAGTGTGTTGCAGCCACAGAGGGTTGCAAGGAGGCTATATGGCTTGATCGGCTAGTGGGAGATTTGGGGATTCATACAGGTGTACCAACATTGCATAGTGATTCCATGAGTGCTATTCAGCTAGCACAGAATCCGGTCTTTCATGCAAAGACCAAACACATTGAGGTCAAGTACCATTTCATCAGGGAGGTACTTGAGGACAAGCGCATAGAGCTTGTCAAGGTTCATACAGATGATAACCCTGCAGATATGCTGACGAAGAGTCTACCTAGTCAGTGGTTTGAGTATTGTCGTGTATTGATGGGCATTGGATAGTATGCTCACTAGTTGTTCTCCCTTAAAGGCACATTGTCCTTTAAGTGGGAGGTTGTGGGGGTTAAAGGTCGCTGTGCCTTTACCCGGTTATGTACAATACTCAAACACATATATAAATGAATGAAAAAGAAGATTAGGGTGGTTCTGCACCCACCAAAACTTGTGTGACTCTCTGTTTCTCTCTCTCCCTCTTCCGTTCTTACTTCCGTTGAGAGCATTCTCAGAGCTCCGGCCAACTCTCCCTAGTAGGTCATACCTTTGTGGCAAACCAGGTCCTTCTTGCCACGGTTTGGTATATCGCCTCCTATTGGTGTTTTCACAAAGGATGCATTGGGAAGCTCTGATGGTTGGTTCAAAACTTCCTTTGGGTAGCTCGGATGGCACGAGGAATACTTAAGCCCATGTAACTTGAAAAATGGTTATCATGCTGCAGGGATTGGGAGGCTTGGATATCATTGATCTAGAGATGCAAAGAAAAGCCCTCCTAGGAAAATTGGTTATTTGAATCCTCACCCTAGGTGCAGAGCCTTGGAAGCTCCTCTTATAGCGAGGGCTTCTCAGGAACACCCCACACTTTGTTCCTTGGACCTATGATTCAGCGGAGCCAATGCGCTAAGGGAATCATAGGACCATTATTCGCCTCACACAGTTTGTCATAGGTGTGAATGACACAAATGCCATGATGGATGGGTTCACATGCACACTGTCAAGTATGAGGCCGAATGTTGTTGCATTGATGATGTTGAAGAATGTCCTTGAGCGAGACTATAGGAGTATCTTTTGGAATTAATGATCCAAGAAGGTCTAGAATGGACGGAAGAGGGATACAGAGTTGGGAGAATTACGTGTTATCATTGCCAAGGTACTACGTGTCTATTTCTTTCTCTTCAAATAGCTCCTCTTTTTTCAAGAGTTTTGTAGTTGGCTGCTGCAACAATAAAAATAACAGTGTCCTTAATTTCTATGCATTTCTAAGCAGGGCAATGGGTTATTAAAGAAGGGCTTGGAGAACAATGGTTACAAAGTGGGAATGTTCTAAATTGATGATGTGAAGGAGTTCTCTCTAGAGGTTGAAGAAGAAGAAGTTTGAGCAACACCTGATGTTAGTCTTGGATCAAAGCTACTAGAAACTATTCTTTGAAATCAAACAACCTGAGTTGGATCAAAGCCACTAGAACCATTCTTTGAATCAAATAATCTGAGTTGGATGAACAAATTCTACCATTTTTAAGAGCTGTATTTTACGACAGCCTATAGTCTAATCAGACAGATGGATTGGTGGTTTGCAGGCATTACGACCAGTTGGTAGCATGAGTGGCAATCTATAAAACTATAATTATGATCTATAAGAGAAATCGAGCGACCATGATAATCACCCAAAAGATGATGAGAATTTGAATTTCACCTAGTGCACTGCTCATAGTGACTTTACTGACGTTGGATTATGATTAAATGACTATTGACATTCTAGTAATATGCTAGTATCTTATCTATTCACGAGACTTATCTTGGCGCTCATATTCTCGATGTCAATATTCTCAGTCTTATCTCAGTACCCAGGGAAGGGCCCGTTCCCTCAGATTATAGCTCTTTGAGGAAAGAAGTGTGCCGCCTCCTCGCCCACACTATGTGTGGTTATAATAATTATATATTATATATTATTATATAAATATTTTCAATTGCTCGTCCATTCAAAATTTCTTGTTTTCAATCAGAATTCTTACAACATTCCTCTCTTTTAATGCATGTTATCGATGCGAGGGAGCAAAGAAATCCAAGATGGATGCAAGATCAAAGGATGATGACACCTTTATTCATATGATTGTAGTCCACATGACAATATTGTATAGACTTCAATGAGGATCAATTATTATATAGCCTTATTTATGTATTTGTTGGATTTCAGCTTCGAAAATATGGACATCATGAAATCAATAATAAATCACTACCCCTGACATTTGTAGGGAGGATCAGGTCCTATCGGACCCTGTGTCGTGTCTCATGTCTACCCTTTTTTTTTTTTAATTTTCAAAGAAAGGAACCTTCTATTAATGCTTGAAAGAATTCATACAAAACAATAGCCCCGAAGGTGCTGAATATGGGAAAAAAACCAAAAAAGGCTGAAAGAAAAGACCAACCTATTCTAGAGAAACCCAACACACTATCTAGGGGATCTTTGGTACTGTGGCTAACAACCAGGTGGGGGGGACTAAACAACTAGTGATTCCCTCGCAGAGTGAAGTTGTAGAAAACTCCTACATGCCAAGCCTTGTAGAATCGAGCACGCCTCTCGATAGTTGCCCTAGAGTGTGGAGTCCCATGCTCCTAGGTGGAGCATAGAGTGTATATGATAGATGGCGACCAGGGTAGTCGAGGGTGAAACCAGATGCTCACCCATCACGAGACTGCAATCAGCAACCCAAATATTCCAAGTAGTGATACTGGCTACCACCTCCCAAATGTTTCATGAGATTCTCCATCGACTCCAATTTTCACAAAATATCCTGCTGCTGAACGCACTGATCATGTTGTCAAAGCGAGTGCTTCATTCCATGGTAAATCTGCACGGTATGGGTCTCTTACATCTCATTTAGTGATCAAAAAGTTGGTCCTCTATACCGTAGTTAGTACATTTTTTTGCATTTAGTTTGTTTTTTGTACCTTAGCTCCACTATTTTTCTTTGCTACACCTGCTCAACACGGATATATTTTTGAATTTTGTTGCTCCCTTCCCACAATTACATGCCCACATCTGTCCACCTTTATAATCTTCTCTGGGCTTTTCCGGCACAAATGAAAGTTAGGCATTTTTTTCTACACCTCTCAAATCATCATGCTTTGGATTCATGTCTGTGAACCAACGGCAGTGACCACCCAGTTAGATGTCCCGCATAGTCTCTTTGCTAAGGCTTCGCTGTTGTCCAGACCTAGAGGGATACATACATTTCTTTTTGGCCGAGCTTGATATGTTGTTTTTGCCTTTACTCATGAATTTGAGAGTTCATGGCGCTCTATTGTGCCACTCTGGTTTTTCAAAATACACCGATCATATTGTGATATCCATCATTAGAACTGTCTACATTAGTTGTTACTGATGCGACGTTGATAGTTAGTGTCATCGAACCTTTGCATAAACAACATTGAAAAGAGAAATATTTTACTGATTTGAGTAATTTTATCTTAACTATGCATATCATTTGCTTAGGTACACTTGCTGCCTTTGGTTATTCATATGCAGACAAAAGTGCATCACCTCTTAGTCCACGATTAACTCCCTTTGACATTGGTAGTCCTAGCATGCCTCCAAAAGAAAATCTTTTGAAAATTCACCTATTAAGAAAACCCCAAGATGTTCATTGAAGCATTGTTTCCAAGAAGTAGCACAGGAAGCATATGCTCAAGGTAAATTTGTTTTGCATCTTTTTTATGTCCAATTGAGAAATTTTTGTTTAATGAATTACTTTTTTTTTTGGTTACAGCGAAGAAGCTTGTTTGGGAAAACCCAAAATATGCTAGTTTTAAGTCAACCATAACAATTCATGTTCAACATACAAATGCACCTAGGAAATCAAACCATGAAGATCCTAAAGCTACACCACCTAAAAGAGAGATGAAAAATGTCATAATCATTGATTAACAATGTTGTATGTTAAGATAGAATTTGGAGTATTGTGACAACTACAATGGCTAAGAAAAGTCTTTGAAATATTGAAAACTAAGCGACATGAGAATTTACTATTTTTCCTTATGTTCAATCTTGAAAAGTTTGAAAATTTATTTTTGTACTCATCCCACTTAAGTATCCCACATTCTTGAAGGGAGACTTAACAAATAGGTTTTGCTCTCACACGGTCACTTTGCTCATTCCTTCCACTTACATCCACCAATTGGTTAATTTCTTGCAAATTGGAGAGTTCTATAGAATAGAAGGAGCCTCTATTGTTTTGAGACGTCCAAGTAAAGGTGGAACGTAGATTCTCTTTACTTGTGGATGCAACAACTTGCATCATTAGAGGAGAGCCTTTTGAAGGGAATCTATGTTTGTTGCCAGACCATCCTCTATGCACATACGTCTCTTAGGCTTCGAAAATGATTAACTTTGGCAAGTTGAGTATTTCAAATGTGCCGGGGATCATTGCAATTGTGATTATCAAAGTGGCAAATGAAGAAGGCATGGTAGATCAAATCATTGTTGCCGACGGCCCACGAGATGAGGATAGAGCTGCAATAAGTTAAAATCTCACACTATTGTTTCATCAAACAAAATTTTAAGTATTTGCCTAAATTTAGCATGCATGCAATGTGCATCTATCTTTTGTGAATGAAAGGAAATCTACGTTGACTCAACTGGTGCAAGAATTCAATGATGAGGGTCTGGTTACATACATCTTAAAGAATGTGTCATTCTTAAAGGCAAAAAAAACAATTTGTGTCTTTGACTTTACAATCTTGGTAGATGTGCCTGATGGACCAACCAAGGATGCTTTGCAGCTAGCATTCACTAGTCAAGTCTCTCGACTAGGATATGGAACCAAGGTACATATGATTTTATTATCATTTTGCAAATTCGTAGTCACAACAAATACTAACTTCTAATTTGTTCCACAATTGCAGGTCTTTGGAATTTTATACTTCACAAATGTACATGCCGATCTTGTGAAGCATGTGTGCAAGACTTGTGGAGGATTTCGAGTGAGTAGAGACCCTCTTCATCCATATTTCTATCCTTGCAAGGGACCTCAAAATGTTGAACAAGTTCCTAGCTTAATAGGAGACATTGTCCAACGAAATGGTGAACAAGTTCCTGTTCATTAAGGGGTCCATATGTGGATATTAGACTATCCTTAGGTGTTCCTTTCATTCAAATGTATGAAGAA
Organism: Dipteris shenzhenensis; assembly: GCF_047967505.1. Lineage (NCBI taxonomy): Eukaryota > Viridiplantae > Streptophyta > Polypodiopsida > Gleicheniales > Dipteridaceae > Dipteris > Dipteris shenzhenensis. Next base: position 25,927,505 of record NC_141597.1, read on the forward strand.
GATCTAATGATGGCTCGAGGCAAGCTAAAATCTTGCAAGCCTAGTGGAAGCTCCATTATTAATAGATCTAGATTTGTAATTACTTATGAGCCGAATGCATGATAAATTGATTATTCTTTGAGAGCTATTACTTTTTGCTTCCATATTGTTGAAAAGATTTTCCTCTTGGATTTACTTTGAAGTCCTCAAATACTTCAATTTTGTTGACTAGGAAATGGATCTAGAAGTACTTTTACAAAAAAGAGAACTAGCAAAGGACAAACAATTTATTCAGGCAAATCCTATAAACACAAATGTAGTGAATTGTATTCTTTAATTCATGAAAACCTCAACCTATGACCAATTGATAAATTGTTTGTTTGAAAGAATTGTTTTTTATTGTCAAAACCTACCTACTCCTTGGCAAATCTTCCAATCAATTTCCAAAGAAGATTTCTTAACGATTGAAAATGTTAAAAAGTATGTTGAGGCATCTTCATCATCTCTTGCATTAATTGTGGACATTCCGAAACGCTTTAACTTGATCTTTGGTACATCATTTGCTTTGCTGTCCTACAATGGTGTAAACATTCAAAACAAATTCACTGTTGGATCAAATAACTGAAAAAATAGAAATCATTTGTTTTTAGACCAAATTGATTACATTCATACGATTATTCCATTAATTTGTTTGGCTAGAAAATGTGCTTACCGAACATGGAAAGTAGAGGATGAACAAAAATTACAATAAATATTCTATGAAAACCCATGCTTGCAAGAAAAAGAGATTGCTTCCTTGTTTGTAGAAACAAATTTGCATACTAGTTATACAATGCAAGCAACTTCAAATAAAATATACAAATTTAGGAGAATTGTCTTTGGTCCTACTTCTATGTTACTCAAAGAAAACCCTCCAATAGAAGAATTACCACCAAGAGCAAGAGTTTGTGGTCGAACAAAAAATAAGCATCGCCAAGAATACAACAAGAAAATCTTGGATACTCCTATTTCTCCATGTTGTTGTTGTGGGTCGCTCAAATTTTCCTTGAAGTTAAAAAAACTCAAAGAAGATATGGCAATATTCCTCCTAAGCAATGGAATCAATAGATCATTAAGCCAAACACATAATAATTTCTTGTGTTCTCTTTGCTACAAAGACATAGCAAAGAATAAGATGCCATTGCTCAACAACAAAAACCTTCAAATGACTCCAATCCAAACATCCACAAACAAACTAAACGAACTAGAAGCACACTTAGTTTCCATTTGCATCCCTTTCACACAAATTTGTGAACTCTCTTCTGAAGGTCAATATGGATTGCATGGAAGTGTTGTGAATGTGTTTGTAGATGTTGATAGAGCTCAAAGTGTATTGCCTAGGTTCATCGAGAAAAATGACACTGTTGCAGTAGCAATTAAGCATAAGCTATCATACAAGCATAGCTACATGAGTGGTGTTGTACGACCAACTTTAACTATGATGTCCTTAATGGAGTTACTACATACACTTCTACATAAACAATACAATGTCCAAATAAATCATCTTTGGGAGAATCACATTAAAAGTATACAACAACATGAAAATGATTTGCAAAAAGAGATGCAAGAACCCATTCTAAGAGAAGAATATGATCACGTAACAGATACTTTAGTACATAGATTATAATCAAGCCAACAAAATGTGTACTTTGAGGATCAAACTATTGTAGTGGCTCCATCAGAAGGTTTCTCACCATTGAGTATATTCAAAGACAAGTTCTGTGAAGAACTAGCATACCCACAACTCCTTTTTGGACATTAACAATAGTACAACATTCCCGAATGCACTTCATACCAAAGTATTGCTTCTTGGGAACTCATAAATGTTGATCGTCGATTTGAAATGTCAATTGAAAACCTCTTCTTCAAAACAATGAAAATTTTGGTACAACAAGTCCTTTCATCATCATGGGTACATATGCGAAAAGGACAAACAAAAGGGAGGACATTGCAAGTAAAAGAAGCTCTCGTGGATACAAATATTGAAAAACTTCTTCAATCAAACATAGGCTTTTGTGATTTCACACATTTGAGAACTTCTATTGATTACAAGCACCACCTCAAAAAAAACCTATTTGCTATGTTGCGACAATTGGGTCCTCCATGTTTCTTCATAACACTATCTACTCTACAGAAAGACTTTGGCAACCACTACTAGAATGTCTAAAGCAATTAAATCCTTCAAAAGAAAAAGGCAACTTCAATTCAAATGTAGGAGCACATAACATGATTCAAAAGATTCATGACTTCTTCTTTGTGACAAAATTCCAAAATCGAGGTAACCAACTTGATCATGGACTCTTGTAGGTTCAAGACGCACCTATATTCGGGATATCATCCAACCATGACATTGAAGTCTTCGTTGATAAATACATCTCCACAGATATATATAAATTTCCACATGACAAACACGACATGCAAACACATAAACATCACAAAACATGCTTCAAGACAAAAAGTAAGTGTAGATTTGGATTTCCATGATTGCTTATGCGAACCACAAAAGTTTTACTACCATTACAACATGATGTTGACATCAAAATCATGCGAAAACAAATGAAAAGAATTAAATCATTTGTATTGGAAGAAAATACACAATCCCTAGATTACACTTCATTCTTAGAAGCATTGCACATCTGAAGAGGAATGCATCGTCTTTTTTAGATCAACCATTTCACAACCAACATTGTTCTCAAAAAGGAAACCAAAAGACATATACACAAACAATTTCAATCCAACAATGTCAGAGTTATGGGGAGCTAATATAGATGTCCATTTTATACTAAATCCATATGGAGCAGTAGCATACTGTACATCATACATAACTAAAATAGACAAAGAAACAACCCAAGTAGTTAAAATTGCAATGATTGAAAGCATTGCAAACAATGCAGCACCAAACGAATGTATTCGTAAAGTTGGCAACGCTATCCTTAACACACAGCATATTAGCTCCCAACAAGCGGTATATTTGTCTCTATCAATGCCACGCTCATCCTCTACAAGACAATTCCAATATATTAACACAAACCCTCCTGAGAGTCAAACATACTTGCTAAAAAGGAGGGAACAATTGCAACAATTACATCCAGAAAGTACTAGCATCTTCTTCGATGACATTATGACAAACTACTTGAAACGTTCAAGTACTCTGGAAAAATTTGTTTGGTAACATTTACAAGTGAATACACAATCTCCCCATCAACAACAAAAAAAAGAAAGAAGGCCAAAATCATACGATTCAATAACTGTAACCAAATACATGATCCAAAAAACTACTTCAGAGAAAAATGTATTCTCTTCCTTCCTTATGCAAACATTGAAATAGCACTTAATGAAAATACGCAAACATGGCATGACATGGATCACAACAACAAAGATATAATAGAGTCAAATCAAAGAAAATTTGTCAAACATCTCATATTCAATTCATCATTCATTAAGGCACATGGATTAACATATACAGCTCTCTCACATATACTTGAGTGCCACTATACTCTGTTTGCAAGAATTACATTGCAAAAACAACAAAAATATTTCATTGCTAGGATTTACATGCTTGCAAAATATCTCCGAAGTTGGAATTCCAACATGTTACAAAAAAGGCCTACAATTACACACATAAGAATACATTACGCAAAAAAAATGTGAATGCTTTTTAATGACTTTCACAACAAATAATATTTCCAAATTTGCAATTATTAATGTATACAAGTCCCCTTCCTCTCCAAATTCAACTCTCCTATACCTATTGCAAACATTGTTACACAAACTACAAAATGACATACAAATTACAATAATAGGAGACTTCAATATTCACTATGACAAATCCAAAAAAGAAAAACAAATTTGTTCATTCATGAGAAAATACAACTTTAAACAATTAATAGAAGAACCAAAAAATACTCATGGCTCAACTATTGACCACATATGGACAAACCATTACAATGACCATACACAATTTGGTTCAAACTACATTTACTATTCCGACCACTCACTAATCTACACCACCATCATATAATAGGGCAGGCCTCGTGAATGAAATTCAACTTGTTTTCATAGCCTTCATCCTCATTCCTTGGTTGTTTACCATTTCGTACGTAGGTTCCTCTTGTATCATTTGTTGTAATAGATCTAGCTCTTTGTGAGTTTAAATACCCATATTTCTATAGCATTGCACATTCAGATGATGTGGAGATGCAAGCCATGGTAGCATAGGTAAGCCACTGTGGCTAGAGGGAAGTGGTTGCCTATCTGCCAATATTAAAGAGTAGAAGACAATGATCAATCCCGGTGCCCACCAATGCAAAACACTTGGCCAATAGAATCAACTATATCAAGGGGGTTTTAAGAATAGGGGATCTAGTGCAAAACACATTTTGAGTCACGACCGGTTGATGAGCTTCCTGGTTCTCATCAATAGGATTTCGCACCACAAATTCTAGCTTGAGATGGCAGCTGTGCTCACTACTGGGCTTTGCACATTAAGGTCCACAATTCCACCATTGGTAGCCCCAGCTCTGGTATGCCACACTTTTTCCCATTTGCGATTGCAATCTACCATTTCTTGGCTTGTACACATTGCATGGTTCCCTTTTCATTTGACCCATTTTGCCCATGTAGCTGATTCCATGAAGAAATCCATGCCCATTTTGACCTGAAGAGACAATGCAGATGAACCACCATCCCAAAACCACCGTGCCTCCTTCCTAGCAGACTATCAAGTCTAACATCATAGTCAAGTCTGGTCATAGTGGTGGAAGGAGCAACATTCAAGAAGGGGAGAGGATCCAATTCAAAGGAGAGAAGGTGAAAGCCATGGAAGCTTGAAGGGAAGGGGAAAAGTGGTGATGATGATGAAGAAGAAGAAGAAGAAAAAACTTAGCAAGGTGAGCTTTACATGCCCATGCAAAAAAAAAAAAAAAAAATCTCAAAATAAAGGAAGATTCAGACCCTTAGATCTTCATGAAATCAATGTTTAGAATTGTGACAAGTGGTTTCATAAGAGCTCCCAAAAAGAAAACTTCCCTTTAGGTTGCCTGCTATAAAGAGTTTCAATCCTCCACTATAGCACTACCTCTAATAAAGTAAGTGTGTGTGTGTGTGTGTGTGTGTGTGTGTGTGTGTGTGTGTGTGTGTGTGTTACCTAGCATATCATATTAAAAGATCTACTTCTCCATCCGTCCACATTCTCAATCCATGAATCAAAAAGCCCTGGCAACCAATGCTTTTACAAGACAATGTTTATATTGCAGTTATTATGTTTAAGGGTGTAGCAAAGAGAGACATGAAGCAATCAGAACCTCAAATGATTACTCTAGCTACATTAAAAGTTGAGAATCTCAAAGATTTTCATAAGTGTGGATAACAGGGCGGAGAATACTATATCTCATCATGGGTTCCCCAAGTGTGTTCCTCAAGGTTGCCAACATCCTTTCATGCTCAAGACTTTATTTGGAAATCCAACGGAGAAGTGTGCCAACTCACTTGGCACCATCACAACAAAAATGAAAGTTAGGCCAATACATTTTTGATGTGGAAGCCAGGCTTCAATGCCGGCACAAAGTTGTTATCCCTGTCACTCAATCAAGATAAGCATTAATAAAATCTTGGCATTCTTATAGCAATTGGCATGTATAACATTAATGAAGTGCATATACAAAATGGTAAATGAATCCCAACGGGCTAACGGAAACCCCACAAGCATGGGATCTGAAATCAAGTTTCCAAGGGCATTTCCTTTGCTCCCAAAGAAAGTAACCTCAAACCATAAAGTAAATTGCCCAATAACATCCCTACTGTAGCTTACTATAAAGAATTCCCAAGTGTAAAAGTCCTCAAGAGCAATTTCACTAATTCTGGAGAGCTCAGTTATAGCATGAATTTCAAGAGCAAAGTCACTAAATCCAATCAATATTAGAGCCATAAATCCTCTAATGTCCCTATCTAGAAATGCCACCATATAGAAAGGGTCATAAATCCTCTAATGTTGCAAAAAATCAACAAAGCAATGGTTAGTCCATAAGAAACTTGAAAGTACTAGAAATAAATGTCAAATTCCTAAGGAAATCCCCAAAATCCCTTCCATTTCTTATGACATATAAAATGTCAAAGTGCATGCAATATAGTAAAAGGATGTACTAGGCAATCTTCCATGTAGAATAATATTAGGTGTCAATAATTTTCAAAGGCGGACTCCAACGAGGACTTCCTTGTGTTTTCCTACTATTTCAACCGAAAATTGTTAATGAAAATGCTTCCCCTAACTCTTATTAAAAATGCTGAAGGGGACGAAAGCACAGTTACACAGTCATAGCATACCCAAGTAAGTATATAGATGGGACTAAAGTGCAGTTACTAGCATCATGACAAGGTGCTAAACCTATGCTCTAATACCATGACAAAGTGCGGATTGTACTTAGCCTAGTGCACACAAGATTAGCAGAAGAACTAAGGAGGATCAAAGCACACTAAATAAGACATGAGAGGGAGATAGCAAATCTATATCTCTTGCAATGTATATTCAACAATACATGATAGGCCTCTTATATAGAGAATGCCCTTTGAATAGTCAACACATGTGGGATCCTCAGATCCACATCTCTCATTGTGGATATCCTTAATCCACATCTCCACATCATGTAGTCCACATCCTAGGGTGGCTACTTTAATTCTTTCCTTAGCACATACCTTAGCCTCTAATTATGTGCTCATGGCACCATATCTCAACACCTCCCCTTGGTGCCATGATCCATTGGCTACTGCAAGGTGGTCAAGTGTGGTTTACATGTTAATACCTCCCCTAGGTGCTTTCATAGCTACTCTCAAGTAGTCAGGCTTGATTTACAAAACATATGGGCTAAAGGTGGCAAGGCTTTTTGCTTCTCAATGAATGTTGTCGATGTCATTGTCTTCTTTGCTTGATGTAGCTTGAGCTTTGTTCTTCCATGTTCCTTGATGCTTTATGTGTGGATGCCATGTTCAGTGCTATGGTCATCTCATGCACTTGTGCTTTTGGCATGCTTTGTGCATTCATGTGTTTCTTTTCCATTTGTTGCAAAGGTCTTACCAATTGATTTCTTTCAATATTGGCAGTGTCTAATTACTAACAATGATTCTGATCTAACAACGTGTAGAGCTTGAAAAGACGATCACTTTTCCTTTTTGGAGCGTGTCCAAATTCCTCGTAGATTGCAAGTTACGGCTTGTTGAAGTTTCTATGAAGAAGAGAACCTTTGATGATGTGGCATAGGGATTCACATGCAGAATTTCAAACTATGCTTCACAAGGGCCTCTGTGCTTAGGTGGCACTATTGACATGTGCATGCTTATGTGGCACTCTACCATGTGCCAATCTTTTGACCCAAATGAGTTAACCCAAGGTTAGGAAAACTTAGGTATGGTCCAATCACTAAACCCAACCCTACTAGCTTAACCACTCCTAACCAAAGTTACATAAAATCCATGATGATCAATTTCTATCACGTGCCACGTGTTAATTTTGGGTGACCTTGTGAGGAAGAAGCTTTGAGGCGACGACGGCGATGCAGGCAGTTGTGCCAGATGCATTGTTGAATCCCCTACACTGGGCAATAGGACAAATAAGGGACTACTTTTCTTGGAAATTCGCCCAACTGTGATGGCTGTCATGTTGCCTACCAGCGATAGACATAATGTTGTCTCAAAGCTTTTTCAGCTTTGGCTTTTGCTCTGCTGGAATGCTTTCTCAGCTTTCTTAAGAAGAAACACCTTACCATGGTTCATGACCTGGCTTCTCTGGTACTTGGCATCATGATTCAAGAGGCCAAAGTTGCTTAGAGATGAGACCTCGCTGCTTGAATCTGCGATGCCAAAAACCAAGGTCGCAGCTGTGGGAGCTCAATGCATCGTCGTTCTACTGATTGCCTACATGGCTGGCTATTGGTGGTGCTTCTTTGGCTGTGTGGCATCAAGGAGCACTGATTTGGCTACTTTAGGAGCCGTCTAAGTGCACGGGGCTATGGTCATCCGTTGCTTCGTTGAGTGCTTGGGAGCAGGACTAGGGAGCTGCTTTGTTGAATTGCACTGAAGCTGAGACTATAGGAGCCACTTGGAATGATGTCTGGCTATTCTCGTGGTACATGATTGATTGCAGACGATTTTGTTGCATCCATTGCTACTTGTTTGCCCAGCCTAAGATAGCTTCTCCTTGGTGGTGTAGCTTGTTGTAGGAGCCTGGTGCATACGAGTTGCCAAGGGCTGAAGGTTGCAGTCGATGGAGTGTCTGGGGGGTTCTCTTATTTTCACAACAATTCCCTATATGCTTCAGTGGCCCATAAGAGGAGATCCGTTCATAGTAGATGCAGATGGAATTGATGGGCTGGAGGCTTTGGAGATTGACAGTTGGGAGTCGGGAGGCTTTGGATACACTGATGGTGGGAGGCAACTGGCCTGCTATGAGTATGTCGATGTAAGAGCCTTCAAAGGCTATAGGAGCTTCAGTTTTGAAGGAGGGCCTTTGAAGAAGGCTGCCTTGTTGATGGTAGTAGAAGCTACCTTACCTTATAGCTAGGTTGCCAGCCCATGTGCTGAAGGTCTTGAAGCTTGCTTAGATCTCCATAAGAACTTAGATCCTTTCTCTCTTTCTCTCGAAATTCTCTACATTCTGAAACTAATCTAGGAATGGGAGCAATCCTAGTGAGCTACTAATGAGCTAAACTAGGAGAGCTAAACCTATACTCTGATACCATGACAAAGTGCGGATCGTACTTAGCGTAGTGCACACAAGATCAGCGGAAGAACTAAGGAGGATCAAAGCACACTAAATAAGACATGAGAGGGAGATAGCAAATCTATATCTCTTGCAATGTATATTCAACAATACATGATAGGCCTCTTATATAGAGAGTGCCCTTTGAATAGTCAACACATGTGGGATCCTCAAATCCACATCTCTCCTTGTGGATATCCTCAATCCACATCTCCACATCATGTAGTCCACATCCTAGGGTGGCTACTTTAACTCTTTCCTTAGCACATACCTTAGCCTCTAATTATGTGCTCATGGCACCATATCTCAATAGTAGGAAGCCAAGAGCATAGCTTATGATGCTGCCAACAATGAGAAGCATAGCTTGCGATGCTGTCAAAAATGAGAAGCCAAGGGGTTTTTTACGTTCACATGTCCTTGAGTTCAAGAGCTCAGCAGTCCTACGACTAAGCTAGGGAAGTAGTAAGGAGTTTCCAAGAGGAGATCACCAGGGAACTCTACTAATAGCACCTCTCCTCCTGAGCCACTAGTAGGGAAAACAGTGCACTCAAGTCTCAAACTACCCACATGATTGTTGTTTGACTTGAACCAACATGGTGATGTTCCAACCATCTGGCTGGTTTAGGACAATTACATTAAGTTCAAGCTAGCACGATTTAGAAACTAACTAGTATATGACTCGAACCAATAGGATATTAAATTTAACTAATTTAATTACTAGGAAACACAACAATTTCAACCACTGGACTGATCATCAATTAGACAATAACAATATATTGTTGTTTTGTTGCGAAATATATTGTTGTTAATTTTTGTTCAACCACACTCGCTTAGGATAATCACATAACTACTGTTTAACCTGAACCCGCCATACAATTGTATGATGTTCCAACTACAAGGCTAGTTTAGGACAATCACATAGCTAGTGTTTGACCTAAACTAGCCACATGAGTTCATGATGTTCCAACTACAAGGCTGGTTTAGGACAATTACATTAAGTCCGATCCTTCCCAGTGTACAAATTAAACAATTAAACTATTCCAAAACTCAATCAAAGATAACCATCGAGCTAGTTTAGGACAATCGCATGATGTTCCAGCCATGACAGTCACATTTAGTCCAAGCTAGCTTGATCTTTAAATTAGCCAAGTAAACTATTCCAAAACTCAATCACAGACAACCACCAAGTTGGTTTAGGCAACCACTGACCTGTGTTGTATCCAACATGTGTATGATGTGCTTGTCAAACTTCATGCCCCATCTGCTTCTGCTAATGTCCTTATTTCAAATCAAGATAATTGTGCATTGCTTTCTCTTTGCATCCAACTACCGGAGCCACATTGGTCCTTATGATTGGCAACATCTTTGACATTATCTACCCAAGCCATTTCTCTAGTGTTTCAAAGGACACCAACATAACTAATGCCACCCTCTTTGGAGCTAGTTGATCCAAGCTCATGTTCTTGGCTCTGATAGCACTGATCAAATGCATGCATCTGCAACCACTTCCTGCTTTCTGCTCTGCTAGGAGTCTTCTTTCTTCTTGTATTTCTCCCTCTGCAAATGTTGCAAAACCATCTTTTTTTGTCGAATTGATATTGCAACATTGCTTTCCTTAACCCACAATCTGTTCCTTGTGCCTTGACCAAGCTTTTCATCTATCCTATATCTCGCAGCCTCTGTCTACTTCTCTTGCAAGCCATGATGAGCTACATCTCAGCATTGATGCCATGGTGACAATCAGTGAACCACTAGAATAGACCCTCTAGAATAGAGACTAGCTAGCTTGTGAGGCAAGCAAAGAGTAGAAGATGAAATACCTAAGTAAAAACCAGCTAGCATGTACAAGGTATGGTGCAAGTTATAGGGCATGGGACATCTCACACCAAACCATCCTTTTAGACTTGAAAATGTGGAATTGGCTCTTGCCATATAGAGAAGACTTTATTGTGCCGAAAGGTGTGGTCAAATCCTTAAATCCCTTTTTGGCAGCTGCATGTGACATTCATGTCTCATCCATTGCACATTGCAATGGAGAGGAAATTTTTTCCATGGTAGTTGAGAAGATCTTGAATGGCTTGAAGTCTAAAAAATTAAAGGTGGTTGGGAAACAAGTCTCATTGTCTATGATTTATCCTGATGGCCTGAGGGGATTCTCCTAGAAGAGTTGTCTCAAGGGAGGAGATTTCAGGGTTGGGAGAATTGACAAAGGGTATTTTTCAAATGGGGGCTAGTGGATGTGTGCTCCCATGAGTGGCAAGTATGTGGTTCATTCTTATATCTCTGATCAGGTTCAGCATCCCTGTGGCAATAGACAAGAGTATGAATGTGCCTTTCAAATTAATAAGAGACATTTGGCATTTAAGAAATTTTACAAGTTGATTCAATCGGCAAATCAATTCTAAGTTTTTTGACCCATGTCAAAGATGGGAATCGGGATGCCCTAATTTGAGGGGTCCTAATGATGGAAGCTTAGGCTTGGAATGCCCGTGAAAGAGCAAGCAAATTTAAGGTTGATGACCTTCTCCCTATCCAAATGGCCTTGAGGTATGCCTTGGATCTTTTACCAGTTGATCAAATAGTGGTTGCTCTATTGATTGAAGTGGAATCTATTATTTAGGCTAGAGAATTGGAGGAGGCTAAAGTTGCTAGAATCAGGTGTAGGCAACTATGGCTACAAGGGTTTTTTTTTCAAGTAGTGGTGTGAAAACAATTGAGAGAGATGGTTGATCAAGTTATGAATGCTCAAGGGAATATAGTGACCAAATTTTGGCATATTGCAAAGGTTTTTTTATTTGAGTAAAGTAAAATTGCAGGGATGCAATCTTAGTAGGATCCAATGGTAGCAAGGAGCCCTCTAGGATGTTCTTGATGGCATAAATATAAGAGTTTCTTAGTCACAAAGGGAATCCTTGTGAAAGCCTTCTCCTTAGAGGATCTTTGGGATGCTCTTAGAGTCATGAAAAGGACTGCTTACTTATTGCCTTTAGGGATGTTTTGGGTAGTGTGATCTTGAAGAATGGGTTAATCCCTTAGTGAGTAGGGGATATCTATCTCAGTATGTCAATGTTGGGCTTGTCAAGATCTTTCCTAAATGTTAGAATCACTTGAAAGTGGGGGATTAGAGACCCATCTCCATGTTCAAACTTCCTACAAGATCATGGCAAAAGTGCTAGCTTTGCAAATCTAAGAGCTTTGTACATAGGTGGTGGATTGGGAACAATGTAGCTTTGTGGGACATTTGAAAATCTACTAAATGTGTCTAGATCCCTTGATTATGCCTATACCATGGGTCAAAAGTGTGTGCTCTTTGGTTTGGATTTGGATAAGGCATGCGATAGGGTCAGGTGGGATTACATCATTACAATAGTAGGTCGACTTGACTTCGGTGAGAGATTCATTCGGATGGTGGCTTGTTTGCAATGCTTCTACTATTTTGATCCTTAATGGGGTGTATTTGGACGGTTTGACTTAAATCAATCTATTGGACAAGTCTCCCCATTAGCTCGGGTTCTATTTGCAATTAGCACTACCAATTGTACGCATTTTGAAATTGGATCTAGGTGATGGTGGGATAAAGGGGGTAGCTTTGCTATCAAGGAAGCATGCCCAACTTTTTGCCAATAATATTATGGCCTTACGTTAGGAAACTAAGCAATATTGTGTCATCATGACTAGATATAATGCATTGTTTTTGTAGGGCTTTAGGTTCCAAATGTAGTTGGCAGAAAATCTTTGTTTCAAGGATTGACCAAGGTGTAGTTCCTGAATGGCTAGCCCTTTGGTAGTTTATCGAAACTGCTAGGGGAAGTTGTCCATTATTTGAGGGCTCCACTTGGTTTGGGATTGACAGTAAGACAAATATTTAACTGGTTTAAAGAAAATATCAAATTAAAGCTTTATAAAATTGGTATGGATTAAGCCTTGGATGGGAATTCTCGAGGGTTAATTGTTCAGCACATCTTGTCTACACGCATGACTTATGTAGTGACAATGTGGAACTTCAGCCGTAGTCACTAGTTGGAAATTGGAAGGCTGCCTAGGGCCTCCTTGCGGGGTAGAAGAAGGGGAAACTTAGAAAATGCATTACATTCCTTAGGAGGCCCTTAAAGCTTCCAATTTGCAAGGAGGTCTTGGCTTGTGTGACATGGGTGTCATTAATTGGGCTTGGTTGTTTCCGTATTCTTCTCCTTGGGTCTAGGTTGTGAAGTGGGTCATTGAGCATGGGCAAGGTGGGGGGTGGCATCATGGAATGGAATCCTTTGGTATGATTGCATGCTCTCATATTTCCCTTTCATCTCGAATCTTATTGTTGGATTGTGTGTTAGTGGATAGGTTGGGGGGGGCTTAGGGGGGATTCAAGCATTAATGAGGGTCTCTAGAGGGGTAGAGCCTTGGATGTAGAGGGTGTGCCATTTGCCCATTGATGAGAGAAACCAGAGGACTGTGTGTGACCTTTATGAGAGGCCTCTAACACACAAACATACACCGAGCACTAGAAAAGGCCAGCAACTCATACATTTCATCAACACATCTTGCAACGATCATGACTTCTACAACCCACACTATTAATTTGTGCTTTTGCAAACAAAAACAATGATCAAAGGAGGATATCATACACAAGAAATACTTTGGCCTGGTGTGAAGTAGGAGCACCATGCTTCTTCCAATCCCAAAGCACTCACAACCTTCCTCCGCTTGCTCAAAAACATTAGCTTCCTATGCTTGTCACACCAAAATTAGGTCGCCTATAGTATTCTAAATATTCAACCCCCTTTATTGTGGTTTTGGGCCTTTACTTCTTCTACAAAGTCATAGATCTCGATCTGAGGTTCACAGCAATAACAAAAGATCCTAAATCCAAGATATAGATCAAAAGCTACCACAAAAATAATGATTGTTGATTTTTTTGAGGATGTGTGTGTGATTGTTTTTTTTATCCCCATGCTTTTTACTCACACCTCCAATGGCCTATCTACTACTAATTCCATAATAAAAAGTAGTTTCTATCATGAACATCTAGTCATAGCATGCAAAAAATGACCTAAGATAGACAATAGTGTCAATTTCACCTAGTTCCTATCACTAGCAGTTAGAAATTGAGGTCCTCAAAATCTGCCTATCATTTTTGCCCACTCCTCAACTGTAGACATTCATGTCCAGAAGTCTGTGAAAGGATGATGTAATAAGTTGGTGTTGTTCTTTTCCTCATTCATAGTGTTTGCTCATCCTCTTTTTTGTCCACTTGTCATGTAGTGATTATCATTAGCCGGATGCTGTATTTATTAAGTCGGTATCTATTAACTCTATTCTTTTATAGGGTCCTCTAAGTTCTCTGACTGGTATGAGCCATCAGAGAAACATTCTTGGACCTTCTCACTTTGTCTAAAACTTAGTCTTGAAAGCATTATCTAGCTTACTATTATAACAGAGTACGAGGTCACATTTACTAATCCTTGTGTCCCCAATCTTCTTGTTAGCTCTCTGTTGATTTTGGTCCTGGGTATTTTGATAATGATCTAATGCTTTCTCTTTGACTTGGCCAAACACGTCCTCACACTCTTCATCCCACTAAAGACAATCCTTCCTAACTGCCTGTTGTTGTTGCTGAGGTGGATAAAGCAATTATGACAATAAAGGCATAAACTTGGACATACATTTCAATTTTTGAATGAAAGTATGGAGCTACTTAGTGGAAGTAGGAGAGGGTAGTAAACCAATGCTTTCACTTTGTCATCCCATAACATGCCCAAGAAGCTGAATTCTAGGAGGCTGAGCAATAAAACATTTCTTTGGGTTTAGCTTCGCACCCCCCGAAGTATAGCCCTTGGAATACCTGCTCCAACTTCCACAATGCTCCTTGAACTGAAAACACAAATATCATCCAAGAAAACCTTAACAAACCAATCAAGAAAAGGAGCATGTACCTCATCGAAACATTGTTGGTAAATGGATGGACCATTTGTCAAACCAAATGGCATGACTCTAAAATAGAAATAGCCCCAAGGTGTAATGAATATTGTCTTCTCCTAATCTTCACATACAATAACTATCTTAAAATATCATGAATATCCATCACATATGCTATACCATTGATGGCTTGCAAATTTATGTAAGATTTCATCAAGCAAAGGTAATGGACAGTGATTCATCCATTTAATGGCTTATATTCCATGCATACCCACCATCTATCATCCTTATTTGGCCTAATTATGACCAAATTTTCCCAATCAACATTCTCTTCCTGATAAATAACACCCGCCTTCAAAAGTTTCTCTACCTGTACCTTGAGCACTTACTTTTCTTTGAGTCCCATCATTCTCAACTTTTGAGACACTGTCCTTGCACCTTCCTTCAACTCTATCCCCTGAAAATCCATGTTGGCATCTTGCATGTGATCTCCCAATGCATCTCAATGTGCTATGCAATGATTTGTCTGCATGCATTGGGCCTTGCATTGTTTAGGCTTCATCACTCCTAGCTCACTTGGCTTGCTCATCCTCATCACCTCAACAAGAATTTTATTGCTTTTAAAGTTGGGAGTGTAATCGATATTTCAAGTTGTACAAACTTAAAACTTGTCTTTGTCACCAAGATATTGAAAAAATGGAGATTCCTATTAATTAGCTGTGCGGAACGAAGAGGGGTGACAAGGAAGATGGGAAGGCCATGATTACATTAAGGAATAAAGGGGGGAGGGAATGAGTTTCATAATGGAGGTAGGGGGATTTAAAGAAGAAGCCACATGAGGTGAGATTGGGGAGAGGAAAAGAAAAGAATTATGAAGGGGGCATTAAAGAGAAATGGACACGGAGGAGGGACCATTTAGAATCATTATGTTTGTTAGTAAGGATTCCATACTTCTCTATAGCTTAGTGGTAGAGCTCAAGATTGTGAAATAAAATATTATGGGTTCAAATACTCTCTTGAATTTCAAATATAATGCACACCCCTCTTAGACACAAGCTTAAGAGATAACCTATGAATTAGAGATATTAAACCATGGACAAACATATGTTCATTAGCCTCCTTACAAACTAAGCTGGATCTTTATAGAGATACATGAAATAGGTACTTCTTTAAGCTTTATTTTAGCTTTACCTAATGAAGGGATCAAATATATAAAACAAGAAAACTTTTGTACAAGCATTGAAAAGAAGAGAATAGGAATGCATGCAAATTTTTAAGATAACTATTAATATTTCTAGAATAACAAAATATAATCTACTTCCCAATATATCAATAAAATGCAATACATTTCAATTGTAAAATTTGGATTACATTCCTAGGATTAATGGCTTGATTCAAAACAACTTCTATTCATGCATCTAGAAGTAACATGTTTCATGGTCTTTCAACGTAAAAAAAGCCAAATTATGAAGTAAGATACTCCATCCCAATTACAAGGCAAAGTTTGTCTTTCCAAGGCCATACTAAGTTTTCTCTTCTATTTTAATATATTTACATCCTTCCTATAATCAAAAATAACTTAGATTAACAAAGCTCTTCAAACAATTATTTTGCACACTTGAAATGGAAACTACAAACTATGGGAGAGAGACAAACTAGGCTATATGGATTTATATTTAGTTTGGGTGGTGGGCGCAGGGGGGGGGGTAAGGGGGAAATGCGACCTTATATTAAGGGGAGCTAAACCCCCAAAGAACCTAGATACAAAAATTGGCCAACTCAAAATGGCAATTACTCGTGGCCTACGCTGCAAGCAACAAGAAAAAGGGTAGTAAACAAGGTTCAAATTATTACACCAAAATGGTTCTACATATCAATCCAAGGATTTCCCTATTAGAGAGTCCTGCTTACTTACCACCCAACCCAAATCCATCAGCCCAATTTTAACCAAAAGAAAAATAATAGAGTCCTTGTAGCCTAAATTCACACCATGACCGAAACCTACTTGATTCCTAATCAACAAGACTGCATTAATCATAGTAGCTCAAAGAAATGGCTAGCAGGCCTTGAAGGTTGATAGGAAGCCCGTCAGGTCACCTATCAAAACAATCTTCCAATTAGAACCCAGATAGAATTGTGGCATCAAGCCCACATTTTGAACTGCACCTTCCAACATGCTCTAAAGCCTCGTGTCATGGGAGAGTTGCACAGGAGATGTCTAACTCGTTTTATTGATTTTTTTCACAGAGGAGGACATAAAGGATTAATATGAAATCTCTTGGTGGTTAATTTTGCATGGACTGGAATCCACTACTAAAGAATTTTCCAAAGTAGGAAACCGCACCTGCCAACTCTATAACCTTTCTAAACATTTGGCCCTCCAACATCCTGAGTAATGACACAAGGCCCATTTTTTATTCAAGTCATGAATCAGGGTTTGTTCCACTAATAGGCCTCAATAAAAAGCCTTGGTAGTCACTATTTTCAGACAGGTCATGCCAAACAACCATTGGTTGACCTCCCAATCCCTTTGAAGCCACCTAGGAGAGTGATTTTTATTGAAGACTTCCCAAACATATGCCCAATAATCCTAGCACCAGGGTGTGGGTTTAGGAGAAGCATATATAGATGGTTGTGCTCAGATTTGTGTGATCACGCAATCATGTATGGAGAAGTTGAGATTAAAACTTTTAGCTTAGTTTGAGTACAAAATCAGACAATAGGTCTCGGGGCTTATCTGCTAATTCTAGGGAGGCCTTGGCTACAAAAAGTAGGTGCTATTCAAAATTGGGATAATGCATAGTAGTACATGAAAGAAGATGAGTTTTGACATGGTGAGTCATGGAATTGAATGAGAATGAAGAAGGGGATGATGGAGAGGAAGAGACAAAAATTCAGAGTCAAGATTCTCATGAGGAGGAAGGTTGAGTGTCTTTCATTCTTTGCAAGGAAGACCCCCATAGTATAGCTAATGTATATATTCAATGCCGAGGAGAAGGGAAGACTAGAAACCATGGAAAATTTGATGCAACCAAGGAGTTCCACAACCCAAAAGCAGGAATTAGTGCATAGGATGCTGAGTACTAGTGTCACTTCACAAGAAAGGTATGAATATCTCATAATGTTTGAAAATTTCCCTAAATTTTTCATCAATTCATATGAGGAAAGTGTCTCAAAGTGTCAGAAGGGGTAGGTGAGGAGTTGATGGATGTGTCAGGAGATGGAGCTTCATACACGAAAACAGCAAAGAGAGACAGATGGAGTCAAGTTGATGAAGTCATGATAAGGACCTTCAAGCTCTCAACACCAAGAAGAAGGCCACCTTGGTTGTTAACACATACACGAAGAAAGCGATTAATGCAAAGGTGTTGATCAAGCCAAAGAGACTGTGTCATGAATATGCTAGGCTGCGAGACTACGGGTTATTCTTCTTCTTTCTAGGGAAGGTTCCGATAGAGGAAGCCTTATAGAAATGGTTCAAGGACACTTATCATCCTTGCTGCAATTTGCTAGAATTCAGATTCATTATTGGAAGAGGTTTCTTTCAGGTTTGTGTCAAGTTAGACGTCAAGAGGGACCGGATATTGGCATGTGGAGTTGGCTTCAAGGGGAAATTCATCCATACGATCATTTGGGAAGCCTCCTTCTCTAGTACTGAAATACCGATTTGGGTACACTTCCCAGATCTCAGTGATGTATTTCATTTTGAGGTTGATAAAATTGTAGGGGTATTGGGAGAGGTCTTGTACATCCCCCTATCAGATCTCAAGAAGGTTGCACCTCGTGCATGCATACTATGGGATCGAAAAAAAGAGGTACTAGAGATACTAGAGCTCACTTTGCCAAATGGGTGGGAAGCCACAATTGAGTTTTGATTCTACAAGTTTCCAGGTTCATGTTATATTTGCAATGGGTCAGGACACTTTGCTAAAGATTGTGCAAGCAAGAAAGAAAATATGGGCAAGGCATGCAATGAAGCTGATAAAAAGGACATGCAAAGGGATACACAGTCAAAGAAAGCATAGGAAATTAGACAAGCTAGTGAGACAGTAGGGCAAACAGATTGAAGAACATGGGGAAGGCCAGTTCAACATTGGACAATAGCTCCGTGTGGAGGGGAGAATGTGGCCAAGACTAGTCAAGGAGAGGCTGGCAGCTGTCAATAAGGTAGGAGTGGGGAGTGATTAGACCATTGAAACCAAATAGGGTCGCTCGATTAAGAACCCAACCCATGCCAAGTCTGGGGCATTCTCTAACATATACGCCCTTTGGAGATGTGTTTTGATGATGATTTCATATAGGTGGATGATTAGGCAATTAATAGCTAGTGTGCTCAGCTGAAATATTAGGAGTATGTGCTCCACATGAAAGTGGAAGGCTTGCATGAGGGTTTTGTGGGATATCCATCCAAATTTTGTGGGATTTTAGGAGAGGAGAAGCTTATGGAAATGAAGGAAGCTTTGGGAGCTATCCAACCAGAGGTAGTGGAGGCATATTGACCTTGGCCAAAAGGATGTACAAACAATGCTAGCACGTAGAGACCAAGAAGGACAATTCATAGCAGTAGACGTATTGATTCAACGTGAGGGTCTTAGACTCTTATCTATCTATGCCCCTTGTCAATCGGATGAGAGAGCTTTGGTTATGGAAGGAGCTATGAGTAAATATTGGTGAAACACCTACGCTAGCCTTCAGAGGTTGGAACTAAATGAAGGAAGATACTGATGACAGGTCACATGTGAAGTTGAGTCTGAAAGTAGAAGAGAGGAATGACTGGGAGAAGTTCATCAATGAAGGTGAGATGATTGACTGGAGAGGCCTTTAGTATGTTCAAGGCAACATAAGATCCTTCACCTAGTCTAACAAGCAAGTTGGAGAAGCTTGGTAGGAGCGTGGACTGGTTCTATCTTAGCAACAAAGGGTGCTGCATTGATCCAAGAGGTAAGGCTGAAACACTTCATCGGACTAAAATATTTGATCATGATCATGTTCTTGATTAGATGGTGGTGTCTAGTGTCAAAGCTACAAGGAGATGGCTGATTCCATATAAGATAAATGTAGGTTTGTTTGGTCGTCGACCAAAGATCGATAAACAGGTTAAGTTAGAATGGCTGAGAGCTAATAGCACATGTGCAAGAGTCCTAGATCAATGGAGAGCTTCAATCGAAGCAGAAAAGAAGTGTTGAAATGAAAAGGCAAAGATCTAGCAAGGAGGAGAGGAATCCAAGGCCTTGATGGCATGCCTATGGAGTTCTCTTAATACTACTGGAAGGTATGTGGTAAAGATTTGACATCTTTACTGAATTATCTTATTAATAAGTAGGAAATCCTATGGGTTACGAACAAGGGAGTAATCAAACTGATTCCCAAAAGCTCTTTGAGACTCTCACCTAAGGATTGGAGGCCCCTCACTCCTCAAATTGGTGTATAAAATACTGGCTAAAGTCTTCACAGTGAGAATAAAGTTTCAACTTGCTAGATTAATTAACTCGAAGTAGTTTGGATTCATATACGGTAGGTATATCCTTGAGGCCATTCTCAATAGGGTATGCTCCATAGATTATGCCTCAATGCATAATAAGAGACTTATGCTTATTAACATTGACTTGGAGAAGGCTTATGACAGGATCAGTTGGGTTTCATTTTGAAAACTCTAGGGAAGATGGGATTTGGTGAAGGATTCACTAGAATAGTTAATATGCTTCTATCCAACTCATCTCCAGCTTTATCTTTGAATGGCTATTTGTATGGAAGCTTTGACTATAAAAGGTCCATGAGGAAGGGATGCCCCAGTGCGCCCTTACTTTTTGTATTTGTAACAGAGCCATTACAAGATAGATTGAGATAGCATAGGCTTGCAGAAGAATCAAAGTTTGGGGCTCCCAGATAAGAGTTTGCACTGTGCATAGCTGTTTGCAGATGACAACAGTAAAATGCTATAGGCAGACCTTGAATTTGTGTCAGCCTTAATGCAGGTATACGATGAATTCTTAAAGTTTTTGGGTTCGAGATAAATGAGAGAAAAACTACAACTCTTTGGATAGAGTGGAGCACTAGACTTGATTGGATGAACCAATTCAAATTTAAAGGGATATAGACGGAAGAAATAATAAGATATTTAGGATGTTTGTTTGGTATCGAAATAACAATGCAACATAGATTTGAATGGTTTAGCAGGAAAGTCAAGGAGAAAGTGGACAAATGAGAACACATATGCCTATCTTATCTAGGGAGACTGATGGTGATACAACACATACTAGCATTAACTTTGGTGTACGTATGCTCAATCATCCCTTTCTCTAGAACTTTACTAGATAAGATTGAAAAAATGTTTAGGGATTTTAAAGGCCAAAATAGCAACATATGATTAGTTGGAATTTGGTCAATATCCCTAAAGAGTTCGATGGTTTGGGAATGGAGGATTTTAGGAGCAAGACAATGAAACTATGTACTAAAGGGGTTATAAGAATTGACTTGGCTCACGTCCTTACTAAGGTGGTGGCTAGTAAATGGATGAGCAAAAGGAGATCAGATTTGCTAGCAAGACATTTTACTGTTTAAAGGGAGCCTCAAATTGGCTGGACGTAGCCAGATAGCTAATAATAATACAAAAACACAAATTGGAACAAGTTAAGTGGAGAGACAATAGAGCTTTGACTAATGATGCCTTGTTGGGCTTCTCAGTCTTGGCTATCAAAGGATGCTTATGCTGACAATATCCCACCAATTGAAAGAATGCTAGGATGGACATAACTATATGCAGGAACGGTGTAAGATGCTTTGAGGACATGTGGGACAGTAGCCAACAGAGGCCAATGGCTTAGAGGCTAGATTTGGCTAGACAAGGAGAGAGAGACATCCTTTCATAATGGGTCATAGGAGCAATCAAATAAAGCTAGCTGACAAGTAACAGGAGGACGAAATTGGTGGGATTCAAAGGATGGATCAATTCAAGAGGCAAAGATGTCTCAATGACTGACTATAGAGACTAGGTTGACAAGCCAGAGGAAAATGACTTCAAACAAGTGAAGAAGAGATGGCAAATTAAGATGAATAAGAGTTTGGAAGGCCACACCCTTCAAAAAGGTGAATTTCATGTTGTGGCACATAGTAACCAACTGTCTTCTAGTTAGCACAAGATTGGCTAAATGGTTGGATATAAATCCATTGTGCACCTTTTGTGGGAGAGCTCAAAAATCACAGATGCACTTGCTATGGGAATGTTTGGAGACGAGAAGATTTGGAAAGAGATTATGAATTGGATGCAAGCTGTAGGGTTTTGATAAAATGGAGTTGGAGACAGCAGGCTTTGCTGGGGGGATAAAAAAGTCCTAATTGTGTTAAACTACAAAGTTTCTTAGATAATCAAGGGCCAAAAATCATAAAGTTTTCAAGAATATTCCATTTAGACGTGGACCATACACAACCAAAACTAATGTCTATATTGTCACGTTATTCTACAACAACCGAAGAAGAAGATAGCTTGTGGTACGAGCTATTGTAGAGCGTTGCGATACCTTTTCTTTCATGGATACTAGAACTTGCATCGTCTATTGTTTCCTCCACCTCTTTTCCAGCGAGCCGTTTCAAAATATCTATTAGATCCTGGTAACCACCAGTGGTCCAAGGTGCTCAAGTTGTAAGGCCCTTATATGAGGAGAAGCCATGTGTGAGCTTGGGACACTGGATGGATCCTGACTTACATGTCAGATGAGGTCTATCAATGAGACCGTTGATGGTAGAAAGGTGATTGTGTGGGAGCCCCTTATTCTTGCTGGGACCTGGGGGCCAACTAGCCCCCACCAGTTGGGGGGTCCCACGACTAGTCGGCTCCACTGACTACGTTGACTGGTCGGTTCCACCAACTACGTTGATCTGACTACTGCCCTCATAGCTATAAAGAGGAGACCTCCCCAGTCCATTGCATCAGATCAGTTCAGATCAGATCAGATCTTCCAGCTATTAGCTCTTCACCTAGTATCTGTCTAGATCGCCATCTAAGCTCTATTGTGGGAGTGCACGGGTGGATGGAGCCATCATCTATACTACATCAGTATTGAAGGAAAATTTTGTTCCTCTCCAGTTTACTGTGTACACTCTATTCTTTGTTCAGTTTCTGTTCCGCTGCACCGTGTAATTTAACATGGTATCAAAGGTGGCTCTAAGGATCGAAGAGTAGAAGAGAGGCGAGGGCTTCAATAGCATATGGAGTGATGGCAACATGAAGCGGCTCGAGTTCAGCAACTGCACCAACAATCTAGGCATTGAGGATTCTCGCCGACCAGCCTTCACTGAAGGCAAGCTATAGATGGTACAAACTACACTCTGTGGAAGTTTAAAATTACTGCTATTCTGGATTCATATGAACTTCTGGAGACAGTACTAGGGACTGACCTAGAACCACAAGGAACCCTCGACCCAGCAAATTTAGGGAGTATGATACCTCCTAATGCCGACCTTCTACGAGCTTGAAAATGCAAGAACACAGATGCTCTATGTGCCCTGGTTACAAGTACTACTAATAGTGTGTTGACTTTGATTCACCTTGATTCAGCATACATCTAAGGCAACTGTGTCCTAGAACATATTGAAGAGTTAGTATGAGACGCGAAATCAGACAAGGATCTAGAACCTAGAGAATCAGCTTACAGCTGAGAAGTTTAATGAAGGAGAGACAGCGGAGGCATTCATAACCCGAATCAAAAATCTACATGACTAGATGGCTGGTGCTACGATACAAAAGACTAGTGAAGAGCTAGCCCTCAGCGGTGTCTCTGGATATGTCCACCAAGGTTTGATGGATTGGTAACAACGCTTAACACTTAGGTGAGACCCCAACCATTGTCATTCGAGGAGTTCTGTGCTTTACTTATGGAGGAGGAATTGAGGCTTAAAGCTCGAGATGGAGGCGACAATGGGGATGCTGTGTTCTCTACCAAAGCGAAACGCAAAGGTGGTTCCTCCACCAAAGATGAGTCCTCTACTAGTGGTGACAAAAAGAAGAAGGGCGGCAAAAAGAAGTTTCAGGGAGAATGCTTCTACCTGCAAGAAGAAGGGCCATGTGATTGCAGATTGTCGGGTCAAGAAATCAGATGAAAAGAATGGTACCCTGAAGAAGACAGATAAGGGGAAAGAGACAGCTAACACAACAAAAGCAGAGTTGGGATCTATTTCTGGCCATTTAGGAAGAGTGTTCCTCAGTTCAAGAATCGTCAACCACTGATTCATGGGTGTTGGACAGTGGTGCCTCCCATCACATGACCTGCAAGAAGGGTCTATATTGTTCCATGCAGCCTCTATAGGAACCCATCACTGTGACGGTTGGAAATAATACAAAATGCCCTGTTGAGGGTACAGGTATGGTTTCATTTGTTTCTGTAAATGGAGATGTTAAGAAACTATCTAATGTGTTGTATGTTCCACAAATCAAAAGAAATTTGCTATCAGTTGCTTCCATAACTGACCTTGACCATGAGGTGAGGTTCAACAAGACAAGAGCAAAAATTCTGGATAGTGCTGACAATCTTGTTGGCAAAGGAGTAAGGAGGAACAACCTGTATGAGCTAAGTGCTCTTACAGCCACCACTGGAGTGGGCACAAGCAGACTTTGACATTAAAGATTCGACCACATCAGATTTGCAGTGCTGAAGGAGATGCAGAAGCAAGGTATGTTGCTCACTTACTTGCAGTAGCAGAAATCAAAGAACCATGTGAAGCTTGCATGATGGGCAAGCAACAGAGAAAGGCATTCCCACAAGAAAACAAGAATAGAGCAAACACTCCTCTAGAGTTGGTGCATGTTGCCTTGTGCGGTAAGATGCCTACACATGCCTTGGGGGGATCTTCCTATTTTTTATTGATTGTTAACGACTATAGTAGGAAGATGTGATTGTACTTTCTTCGCGAAAAGGCTCAAGCTTTTGGTAAATTGAAAGAATGGCTACAGCTCGTTGAAAATGAAACAGGGAGAAAAGTGAAGAAAATCAGATCGGATGGTGGTGGTGAGTTTGTTTCTACAGAGTTTGGAGATTTTTGCAAGAGCAAAGGGATCAAGCGACAAACGACACCACATACGCCTCAACAAAATTTAGTTGTTGAATGCTGAATGCGAACCATCGTGGAGATGGGGAGATGTATGTTGAAAGGTGCTGGACTGCCAAACCACTTTTGGGCTGAGGCTATCAATATTGCGGTTTACATCCTTAATCGCAACTATACAAAGGCACTCAAAGGTAAAACACCACATGAGGCTTACAGTGGTAAGAAGCCATCTGTCTCCCATTTCAGAACGTTTGGGTGTGAATGCTATGTGCATGTACCAGACAAAGAGAGAAACAAGCTACAACCAAAAAGCACCAAATGTATCTTCTTAGGCTATTGTGATGAGAAGAAAGCCTATAAGTTGTATGACTGAGAGGCAAAGAAGATCATAGCGAGCCGCGATGTGGTGTTCAAGGAGTAGCCACATGCGGTAGAGGCAGAGAAGAG
This sequence comes from Dipteris shenzhenensis, assembly GCF_047967505.1. Taxonomy (NCBI): domain Eukaryota; kingdom Viridiplantae; phylum Streptophyta; class Polypodiopsida; order Gleicheniales; family Dipteridaceae; genus Dipteris; species Dipteris shenzhenensis. The sequence continues at coordinate 25,952,670 of NC_141597.1, forward strand.
CTCTTCCACTTTATCATCAAGCGAAGAGGTAATTCATTATGGACCTATCCTAGGAGCCATAAAGAAAGGAGAAATATTAGATGATGAAGGTATAAGTCACCAACCTGTTGTTACACCACCGGAAAAGCCATTGCCGCGATGGGTAAGGCAGCACTATGACCATGATAACCAGATGCCTATGTCTGTTGAGCAGCATGCAGATGGACCAAGGCGGTCTCAAAGAATCGAGGAGCAAAGGAGGGCTGGTATGTAAGCTCAAGAAGGCTTTGTACGGGCTGAAATAGGCCCCAAGAGCATGGTACCAACGGATAGACAAATTTTTTCATAAATTAAACTTCAAAAGATATGCCTCAGATGCTAACTTGTATGTGTACAGGAAAGGTGGAAAATCTGCTATTATTGTTCTATATGTGGATGATCTCCTTATTACAGGTGACTATGAAGACATGATCCAGTAGACTAGAAAGGCGTTGAGCATAGAGTTTGAGATGACAGACTTAGGCTTTATGCATTACTATTTGGGGATTGAAGTCTGGCAAGAGCCAAGCAAGATCATCTCTCAGCAGAAATATGCAAGGGAGATCTTGAAGGCATTTTGTATGTCCGAGTGCAAGGAGATAGCTACACCTATGGAGGTAAATGCGAGGTTGTCTATGGAGGATGCCTCACCACTAGCAAACATCGGGAGGTACAAGAAGTTGGTCGGCAGTCTCATCTATCTGTGCAACACCAGACCGGACATCAGTTTTGCTGTTGGCATTTTGAGCAGGTTCTCTAATAAGCCCCGAGAGAATCATTGGAATGCAGGGATGCGGGTGCTCAAGTATGTGAAGAGCACTCTTGATTATGGCATCACCTATGATGCGGGCACTTTCTTGGCTAGTCATTGTGACTCAGATTGGGCTGGAGATGTTGATTCCAGGAAATCAATTTCTGGATATTGTTTCTCTTTAGGTTCAAGTATCTTCTCTTGGATCAGTAAGAAACAACCAACAGTGGCATTGTCTTCTACCGTGGCTGAGTACAAGGTAGCATGTTTTGCTGCTTATGAAGCAGTGTGGCTAAGGAGGATCTTATGGCACATGGGAGTGCAAGAGGATGAGGCAACTGTGCTGAGGTGCGACAATCAAAGTTGCATGGCCATTGCTAAAAATCCAGTGTGTCATGCGCGCACAAAACATATAGAGATTCAGTATCACTATGTGCGTGATTTGATCGAGGACGGGATAGTGGAATTGGTCTACTGTCCAACAGAGCAAAATGGAGTAGATATCTTCACCAAGGCACTCGAGAAGGATAAGCTTCAGGATCATCTTCAGAGACTCAGCATTGGGCCGAGAAGGACCTACGGGTGGACATTGAGGGGGGGGTTAGATATGCTCAATGATGCCCCACCCTCCTGGTAACCACCAATGGTCCAAGGTGCTCAAGTTGTAAGACCCCCATATGAGAAGAAGCCATGTGTGAGCCCGGGACACTGGATGGTGGATCCTGACTTGCATGTCAGATGAGGTCTATCAATGAGACCGTTGATGGTAGAAAGGTGATTGTGTGGGAGCCCCTTATTCTTGCTGGGGCCTGGGGGCCAACTGGCCCTTAGTTGGGGGGTCCCAAGGGGGCCAGCGGCCCCCCTGGTGGGGGTTTGGGGGCAGGAGCCCTCGAGGCGATGGTATAGGGAATATTCTTTGAATATTCCATGGATGACTAGTCGGTTCCACCGACTACGTTGATACCGCCGCCCTCATAGCTATAAAGAGGCGACCTCCCCAGTCCATTGCATCAGATCAGTTCAAATCAGATCAGATCTTCCAGCTATTAGCTCTTCACCTAGTATCTGTCTAGATCGCCATCTAAGCTCCACTATAGAGGTGCACGGGTGGACGGAGCCATCATCTATACTACATCAGTATTGAAGGAAAATTTTGTTCCTCTCCAGTTTGTTGTGTATTCTCTATTCTTTGTTCAGTTTCTGTTCCGCTGCGGCGTGTAATTTAACAATATCTACATGCAAAATTCCATAAGCTTTGTTTAGCAAAACCATGAAATAGAGAAACGGAATGACCAAAAAAGAAGTTGAATGAAATGAATGTTATGGACCGTGCTCGAACATGTTGTCAGTTTCCATTAAGAGAGCCTTCATGTTTGCCAACACATTCAGGAGAGCTTTCACGTCAAGCCATAGCCTCCAAAACACTAACAACAATCAAACTTGCACAAGAACAGATTACTTCATTCTCCAAAGCCAGCTTCTAACGAAACGCCTCCCCTGCATACTCCTTGCATGCAGTAATTCCTTTCTGCAAGAAAATTCGGAAAGAATATCTCCATTCCTATATTGAAGAGAACAATGACGACCTGAATCATGGCAAGACGACACCTCAATCCCCACGGCCATATGCTCGAAGAGGTTCAATTATGATAGAACAGCACCTCAAAAATGACTGCCATACATTCGAAGACCTTCAAAACACCGCTTAAACCTTGGAAGACACGTGGCGAAGTCTCATTCAACATGCATTCCCCATGCAATAACTCGAACCTCAAACGTGCCACGAATGGCAGCGGACTCTCACAAAAGGGGGACGCCAATTCACACTCATCCAACTAGAGTCCATGTGGCCCAGTACAATATACGGAAATAAGAATTAATAGAAATTCTTCATTTTTACGGCAGGTAGCCTATAACTCATCATTGAGGACAACATCAATTCCACACTGAAGAGCAATGACAACGATGCAGTTTTTGTTGCTACCGTCGAGACCGACGACACTCATGGCAGAATTAGGAGAGGAGTTGTACACAAAAGAGAAGCTGAGCAACAAGACAATGAAGAAGATGATGAACCCCAAGAACAGCGTCGCATAGATCAAACACCTTGTTGGGAAGCTGCAGTAAGACTTGCGCACCGTGCCATTCTGGGTCACTGAGGGGACTGACGGGATGCCTCTCATGTAAGTTCAGTACCTTGTGGAGCGGAAAGCATTCACATCCATGCAGATTCTTGGTATGATCTCAAGAGCATTGCAGAGAAGAACCTCCAAATTTGTGTTGCAGATTGCGTGATTGGAATTCCTGTCTTTTGCATCGAGATGTAGCATAGAGCTTACTTTGACACTGTTGCCATTGCTGGCCTCTGACCCCTGTGCTTGATGCATGAAATGACTGTGACTGCTCTTGCCTACGAGATTTACAAGACGGATTTACCTGAAAACGATCCAACAATGCGAAGATTGTTGGAGTGTCTGCAATGCAAGGAGCAGCACAAGAAAGAGATCAAAGATGGCGCCAGGATTTGCCTTACTTGTCAGTGGAATCTAGCTGATCCCATGAACTATTGCTTAGTTGGATGCAAGCTCTTTGGTATAAAGAAGCACCTAGATGATTCATGCTTGACGATAGCCTCATGTGAGTGCAAGACATCGTTTCATCTGAATTTGGTAAGGAAAACCCGATCACATCCTCAAGACCAAGAGAAACGTAACATTATGTCCAATCCCTGATTGATGTTCAATTTTGAGTAGTAGTTACGTGCTCTACAATGAAAAGGCTGACTGCCGCAAATCTAGTTCCTTTTCTATCTCCAAAGAGTCGAACGTCCACTAAGGCCTTCCGATGGACAGGCCAAAAAAACATCTTGGTGGACATAGTCGGTCAACGTGCGGATTTTTGGGATAAGGACCGGAAGAATTCATCGGGAGACCGAGCACGCAGGGAAAAAAACGCGATGTATTTGTCCAATAGATGAGGTTTAAGGTTGCAATGTTTTGCAACGTCATAACGAAAGAAAACAAAAGAACACGTCCGAACACGTCCAGAACGGCGGAAGCTGTTGGGAATGGGGATGCCGTTCACGCAAACCGATTCAACGCGAAACAAAGGCAATCGATGGCGACAATTATTTCCAAAAGTGGAAGATTGATCGGCCAGCCTTCCGTGAGTTTCCGTTCCGCCTGCCATGGGCGGCACGACTATCGATTTTTCTGTCAAGACTCAAGAGCCGGGTCGGAAATAAATCATGATCATTGCCCGGGAATCGAAATGCGTCGTGGGCACCGGGGTTGATTATCTTTGAATGACGAATGTCGGAGCTCGAGTTTCTGCCGTCCCAAATTCCAATTCGCCGAAAGACTGCTCTATCCCATCAACTCAACTGGAAAAGTGCAAATTGTATGCTGTCATCTCGCACAAAAAATGGAAGGGGCCCTCGCCAACAGCCTTGGAATCGAGGAAGCGTAAAACCAAAGGCACAATGCAGCCACCTAACGAGCTGTTTCCACGCAGGGGTGAATGGGACACCCTGCTCCTCCTCAATGCCACCGGTGGCGGTGGGTTGCACAATAGCCACCTGCCTTTGTTGTTCCCGCATGTGGAAAGGAGATAGAGGTAGAAGAGTCGGCGCAAAGAATTAACACAGAAGCAAAGATAGAAGACGTTTTCATGGAGGGTAGGGTGAGTTGAGAGTTGGTTGGTGGATGCCCTGCCCGAGACTGCAAGTTCACCTCTCGAGGCTGCAGGTTCATTTCTCTATGCAGGTCTCACCCAGGAGGCCCTTTGGATCCAAGGAAATTCGTTGGATTCATTCTGCCACCGTTGGCTCAGAGTGCCATTTGAGGTTGTGGCGTGAGAACATCACACAGGTGGCTCTCTTGCAAGAAAGGGTGCCCCATGGGTGCACACACACGCAAAGGATGCCAAGGCATCTTCGTATCAATAGGTAGACACGTTGTCAGGTGGGCAAGGGTGGTTGCCAACGCTCATGTGTCATAGGCACCCTCGTTTCTAGTCTCACGTACATAACAACCACACCAAGGAATGCTACCTCTCTTCTTTGGGCGGGCACCGTTGTGTAAAAACCAAAATCCAAGGTGTAGGGAACAAGCATAGGGAGGCAACTACTACTGATGAAACCGATAGTCAAGTTTTCGATCCACACATCGATATTTGATTGTTAATAACTAGAGCAATTAACGACACATGTTTTCTCAAAAGATTTGGTTGGCATTTTGGTCGATGTGTACTTGTGTTTAACTTGGACCGGTGCAAGGGCAAGGATAATTTTTTGTCAGATTGATTTCAAAAGAGTTTTGATGGAGTAATGTTTTTTACGGCAATCAACAATTCAAAGAGATTGCTATTCATGCAAGGAAGGATTGCTGATTAGATGGTTATGTGATGACACTCCACCGACCCATGGCATTGATGGTTGTAAGCCTGACATAAGTCTTTTGTCATAGAATTAATATGCCAGAGGAGTCTCCACCATGTAAATGGGAGAATGTAATCGCTTTAAGTCAGGGAGAAACTCCCAAATGTAAAGGTCCAAGGATTGAGCCACTTTCTTAGAAAGAATGATTGAGAGAAAAGTAGAGAGAGAGAATTATTCCTTAAATAATAAGTCACCATCAAATTACAAAAAGGTCGGCATCAATTTAATCATCTAAACAAGGTGAATGATAATAAATCATTTATAGGGCTTGCCCGAGATCCAAATAGAGAAAGAGGGCAGAGATGATGAATTCAAAGCGATGAGAGAGAGAGAGTTCACGAGTGAGAATAGATCATTCAGGAGTTGCAGGAGCAACTTATGTAGTTTCAACAGAGACCACCAATGGCATTGACACCAGTTTGGCCTACTAACTTAACAAATTTTTTCCTAAGCTATTGTCTGTGCATGTACCTAAAGATCTGGAAGTAGAGATGACATATGCAAGTACCAATCGAGAGTTACATCAAAGTTTGTTGCAAGAGGAAGAATTGCAAACAAAGGAGATGATGCAAGCTTTGAAGACTATTCAAGATTTGACTGGCCTAAAGATCAACAATACACTGATATAGATGATGTTCCAGAAAAACCAGAGGAACAGTTTGACTTAATTCAAGATGAAAATCATGGGAATGATCATGAAAATAATCTATCAGTTTTTTTGCCAGCAGAAATAGAGGGAGCTAGCACGACCCTACCTGCTATGGGTCAACGATGCACCACAATATGGTGTTTCATCAAATGAGGACATCATTAAATTTGTCGACACATACATCACAACAGACAGCTACAACTTAACCCTAACAAACATTGGCCTTCAAACGCACAAACACAAAAAATCTTGTAAGAGAAGAAGTAAAAATTGTAGGTTTGGATTTCCTAGACCACCTTTAGTAGGATAGTTATAAACAACCGCTTCTGAAGCATGTGGGTGTCATATTTGAAATTTTGGAAGCTCACTCTTTGAATTTCCTCTCACATGTCTCTCTAAATGCAAATAGAAAGCCTTGGATCTTGTCTATTTTGGTCACCAATTTTGCCACATATACACTCTTCTATTGATAGTTGTTGACTTGCTATTAGCATGGTGAGGATTGCCAATCCATAGTTTCCCTTGCTTGAGCTAGACGACTAGTTGATCCATTAAGAAATGCAAGTGGAAGGCCGATAGTAGTATAAGAGTGTATATTGTAGCTATAATTTGTTATCGCAACAACTGTTTGGAGTGGCTCTTGAAACATCCCCCAAGGATGCTTAGAGAGAAACTTCTTTCTCAACCGTCCCATCAAGCTAGTTTTTGCATCTCAAAACACATGGATTTGTTGATTTTTATACTTTCACTAAAATCTTAGCTAGCATTTATAAGGACGAGGTGGAAATTTATTGACTTTAAACGATGCAAAAATACACAAAAGAGTGGTTTTTTGCTTGCACCACAAGTTCTAGTGGCTTGGCATGGGTTTTCACACTAGTAAACTTAATGAGATACTTAGTGCTACTAAAAAACTTTCTACCTAGCCAATCAAAACAAGGAGCACTCTTTAAGTTAGTTGGTTTTTGCATCTTAAAAACATACACGGTTGCTAGTTTTTACACTAAATTACTCAAGATCTTAGCGGGTATTCTAAAGACGGGATGAAATCTTAGAGTGCTTCCTAGAGTATGCTAGTAGCATTGAAGTAGCCCCAGCAATAAGCTTTTGGCTGTCCCCACAAATTGCTAGTGCTACATTGCCAGCTCAGAGTTCCCATTTTTATCAATTCTAGCCCAGTGATCAGTGTTGGAACATTTTGTTAGAGCTTTGGCCAACAAGAGGGTTTTCATCTATGATTCACCTAGACATAAAGTACGAGTCTCCACTCCATTCAATTGCGTGGACCTTTCCATCCCAGTGCATAAGTTGGCAAGCTATGGTGGGGATGGCATTACCGAGCCAACCCCACTAGGGAGGCCCTTTTGGTGTGTTTCCAAACTAGCACACCATGGTCATTGCCTAGGGATCATGGATGGGCAAGATTGCCCACCCATGTCTAGCCCATGTCTCAAATGCATTCAATGCATCATGGGTGGGCATGGGCGGCTCTAGCTTGTAAACACACTTAGAGTAGGTCCCCATGCGATGGAAATCTGTGTGAAGGAGTGTAAATCACCTACAGTCCCCTCCGAGGATCAAATGCCCACTGTTAATGAGGAGAGTCCCCATGGTAATATTTCATAGTTGTAGAGTAGGTCCTTTGCCAAGTCCACCTGCACTAATCTCTCCCCAGTCACTCACTTTGGCTTAAGGGTGGGTGCCTTAGCCTACCTCCATTAACACCTTCAAATGGGCTAAAATCTCTAGCACTACTGCCCCTAAGATCTGGACCCCATGTACTAGCTATCGCCACTCGCTTGGAGATCATATCAAAAAACAGAGTCCCCATGGAGTGATTGGATAGCCCGTTGTGCGATGGTCAGAGCTAGCCAACCATAGATGATTGCCTAGTGGCTAACAGCAACCCTTGGCCAAGGGCGCCCTTTGCTTGCCTTTGAGGTGCTAGTAGAGAGATCTGTTGACCGGTAATGCGAGCCGGTGAGGAAAATGGAGATCGATCTTTATAAAATATGCATAAGAATCTTGCTAGCAGATCCAAGGTGCCACGGAACTCGATTTTTGGTAGAGCAGGGGTAGCCATTGCCTTTTTTGACGCCCCCCAATTTTGAGCGTGTGTGGTCTTTTGGCGCATGGGTACTTGACTCTGAGAGTGTGTCCATGCGAAGGGGGGAGTTGCAAACCAAGAATTTGAATTTGGGTTCATTTGGAGGGAAAACTTGGTTTTTTTGCTGGCTCCTACTCAAGAGGAGGGGCTCAAGTAGCAACGAGTTGCTGGTAGCGACACGGTGGTTTGTAAGCCACCCCTCCCGCATGAAATGATGGAGTGGGTAGAGGCCATGGGGAGGCCTTTCCCTCAAATTAAAGTGGCTCATGGGCCGACTTGTGTGCCACTAAGGCCCTGCTTTTTGGAGTGTTATTATAAGTCTAAGCGCAAAGTAGCTCGATAAATATTTCCAATAACTTGTAAAAGGGAAATGATAGGTGTAAATTCAAAGGAAAGAAAAAGAGAAAAAGCAAGTGAAGGTGAAGGAATATGGGGAACGGTAGATGAGAGAAAGAGAGGAGAGAAAAGAGGGGTGTGTGTGTGTGTGGGGTGGATGGACCATTAAATAGTGCCTATTTTGGCAAGAGTAATATACAAAGAGAGCCTTCCATCTTTAGGGAGAAATATCTAACAACAAAAGACAAAAGCATTCAAACACCTCCATAAGTAGACAAAAGCCTTAAACCCCGAACCACACTAGAAGCCCTTAAACTACTACAAGTTGCATGGTCAAATTGACCAAATGAACTAACTTGAAAACTATGACTAACCAAGCCATCCCTCAGGACAGATGCAGGGCCAAAAAATCAACCAAAATGTAATGGGCTAAGTAAGAAGTTTTGAACACGTCAACTAGTGATGGAGGTTTCCGATGCAACCGGCGAATGGACTGACTCCGACTCTTGGAGTCCACTTGGGGATGAGTGAGCTCATTGGCAATTTCCGGAGTAGTAGCCGCGATAGGAGATGGAGTTCCGCCCTCAAGAATCTGGCAGGGTGAATTGCAAATGAGAGAGGGCAGTGGAAGTGGAAGTGGAAGTGTTTAAAGGTTCCTACTGGGGAGCACTTTCTGGCCGGCATGGACTTACCATTCCGTGCGGGAATGGATTCCGTGGAACATCCATCTTCCCATCATCGAAAGAGAACCACTTCTTCTTCTTCTTCTTCTTCTTCTTCTTCTTCTTCGCATCTTCTCCGCCATGGGAGCTCCACCTCCTTACTCCCTCGCCCTCTTCCTCCTTTGCTCCTCCCTCACCTCCCCTTTCGCTTCCTCCACAGCTGATGGTATCCTCTTCCCTCCCTTGCATTGCATCCACGCTTTCTTCCTCTTTTGTTTCCGCCATTTCTCAACCTCTTCCTTGTACCCCGCTCCCTCTTCCCCCTACATCTCACTCTGCGTCGCGATCTTTCTTTATGAATGCCACCAATGCCGCGCAGCGTTTGCCGTTTTTGCGTGGTACCTTGCCCCTTATCTAGGCGTTTTACCTCATGCCGTTTGCCGATCGTGGAGAATTTGCAGGCGACGCGTTGCGAGCTGCCATGTCGAGTTGGCAAGCGGCTGTGCCAACGGATTGGACCGGCGACGATCCTTGCCAAGGCTGGGAGGGTGTAACTTGCGACATCAACTCTCGGGTGACTGAGCTGTATGTACGGCTTCTCGCGGGTCGTGTCGTCGAGGATTATGCTCTAAGTTGGAACGATCGCCGCTTTTTGCTGCTATAATGGGCGTTTGCTCGGTTACAAACAAGCTTACGTCACCGTTCATTGCTTACTGTGAAGGGACTTGTCGAATAAGGGTCTCACTGGACCTATTCCTAGCGAGATTCGAAACCTTCAATCCTTGGTCAAGTTGGCCATAGGCAATGCGATAAACAGCTCTGGAACCTGGAATCGAGTAACAGGAGATTTTTCTGCACTTACGGCGCTTACGGAACTGAAGACTCTGTGAGCTAAACCTCTTGTGACCGAATCTTATGCGTAAATATGACAGTATGCAGGGTATGGCGAGGCTAGTTCAAGCTTGAAATTTTCATTGATTTATTTTTAGGAATGCTACTTTCAACATTGTGAACGCGGAGTTCCCAACAGCGGTGCTACAATTGACTGGCCTGATCGAACTGTAAGCGGATAAGTCACTTTACTTTCGATGTTTTATATATGGTTTTTCTTATTTTCATTGTAACGCAAATGGCGCGGCTGAATGCAATGTTGCAGGAGGCTGGACAATGCCCTCTTGACAGGCTCATTTCCAGCAGGACTCTCAAATCTGAAAAACCTGCAATACCTGTAAGAAAGTTTTTTCTATGCTAATAGGTCATATTATGGCGTGGTTCTGTAGCATTAGCAGCGCACTTAAAACGGACTTCTGGGTTGTATTTTTGGTTTTTGGAAAGGACACGAAGAGGCGACTTTCTTTTGTGCGTCTTTCTCGAAGACATCTGGATATTACAGCTTCATTAGCAGCCAAACATTTCCCTTTTCAATTATCTCACAGAGCTAGAAACTCACAAATATACGTGTTGCAACGACTTCGCACGGATGGGCAAAAGAAAAGGGGAACAGAGTGCGAACAGAAAGGCCAAAACAATGAAAAGGAAAGGTTTTTAGAAATGTATGCTTTTGTGTGGTTATCTAGGGACCGCCTGCAATTAGAACACCAGTTTGGGCTTCGTATTGTGTGCGTGACCTCTTGGATGATATTTATACGGCTAATAGCACGTCATGGACACGTTCTCGGTATAACTTTTTGCAGTGAATACAGGTCACGCATAATCTCAAATGCTTTGAAACATGCACATTTCCGTTGAGCAAGTAACAGTGCTTTACGGAAAAAATGCGTTTAGAAATGGTACTTTACTGATATTATTTTTCATATCTTTATGGAACAGAACAAGGTGGTTCTTTATAAATTACTTATGAAAAGGTGACCACACTTTGAACGACAATTATTTATAAGAGTATAAATGCTGTAAGACTAGATTTAAGGATAAGGGCCTATTCCTATTACCAGTTACTGAGCACTAGTCAAGGCTCTTAACGGAGTGTCCACATTAGTGTGCATCCCCATTAGCATTTTTAGAATGTAGTTAAATTAAATGTCCTAACTCCCCCTTAAAAATGTTTGTAAATTTAACCCCTTCAAAATAGGTACTTTAAGGACTTTAAAGAAGAGAAAGAAGGTGGAATGTGAAAATTTTATGGTTGACTGAAGGGTGAGCACTGGGAATGATACTTAAAGCAAGATTCTTGTTAAGAAAATTTCATGGTCAAGATCCTATACAACATGTGAAAGGTCTTGAAAAGAAGAATGTGACCTTAACTTTAAAGAGCTTTAAAGAATTGACTTTGGATTGATGAGATAAACTATTTTGTATTAAAAATACCCCGAAAGTTTTATTTAAGACCACTTAGTGCATAACATAATGGGTTACCAATGGGAATGTAATTTCCATTTTAAGGTTAACTTCAACTTAATAGAACTAGTTATGTTAAGCTCACTAACATAACCTAATTGCTAGTGGGAAAAGGTCCTAAGTAATATATAATCAGTTGTTCATCTACATGTACTAATGTTTTTTCTTTATGGACACGTTCTCGGTATAATTTTTTGCACTGAATAGAGGTCATGCATTGAAACATGCACGTTTCCGTTGAGCAAGTAACAATGCTTTATGGAAAAAATGCGTTTAGAAATGGTACTTTACTGATTGTTTTTGGAAAAGTCTGATGTCGGGTCTTCAATTCTCATTGTTCGAGAGATGCATATTATTGTTCATATCTTTATGGAACAAAACAAGGTGGTTCTTTATAAATTACGTATGAAAAGGTGACCACACTTTGAACGACAATTATTTATAAGAGTATAAATGCTGTAAGACTAGATTTAAGGATAAGTAACATAGAATCAGTTGTTCATCTACCTGTACCAATGATTAGATGTTTGCTCTTGTATGGGTTTTCCTTTAGATAATCTTTACATCACAATAGGTGATTCGTTGGTTCAACAAATTATAGGAATCCCTATGGGCACTAATTGTGTTGTCTTTTAGCAAACTTTTATATTTGTACTTATGACTTCGAGTTTATGCAACGTCTTATTTCTATTAATACCTGCCTTATCATTTTACATAAGCTTAGCCAAGTTAGGCATTTTATAGATGATTTATTTATACTAGATGTTCTTGGCTTTCAAGACTTTATGTACAAAGACACTTGTGCTTTTGGAGAAGGAATCTATTCTCGTGACTCTTGTGAACTGAACTGCACTTCAACAGGGGATTCTTTAGATCTTAGATTTCTCAATCTACCATAGGATTAGAGGTTGATATATATGATAAACGTGAACAACTTGAATATAGTGGTTTACAAATTATAAAAATGGCTCACATTGACTCATAAACATTTCTGATTTGGCAAAATATGGAGTCATACTTTCCCAATTCCATAGATTTTTTTGCCCTTGTACAACTAAGGAGTCTTTTATCACTCAATGTAGTAATTTGATCACTCTACTAATACACAAGAGGTATACAATCCAAGAAAAATAATGAAAAAAGTATGCACAATCTTAGATATGAAGTCTTTTATCTATGGTGTATCGGCCTTAGGCACATTTAGAATGATTGAACATAAGCTGAACAAAAAGCGTGGAGCTGAATAGCCAGTTTTTCTTTTAGTTTCAAAAGAGAGTTTGATTGAGGATGCTTGTGCTTTCTAAGTTAGGAATGTAATTTTGCATCTTTGTAGGAAGCGGTACACAAGTGTACCTGGAGTTCATTTAGTGTTATGCTCTACATAGTTCATTCCTTTTAAATTTATTCCCTTTCATTCCGATGAGAGAGAGAGAGACAGAGAGAGAGAGAGAGAGAGAGAGAGAGAGATTTTTTCCCTATTTTTTGGAAGATTTTGTTTCCTGATTTGCTTGTTTATTTTTGCTTAATCACCTTCTTCCTTTCTTCTTTATTTCTTGTTTTCTTTCTCCTTTGTTTACGCGATGTATTTTAGTAAGCACTGGGTTTGCCCAAGAGACTTTGCGGGTCTTTAGAAACTCACAATAGCTGCTTATGCTTGGGCAGTGATGACGACATAAGTGTAGCTTTGCTTGTTAAGTTTGTCTTCCTTTTGTTTTTTTTAAAAAAAATGTTACCTCTTTTTTCGTCTCTTTTATTTTTTGTGTAGATTTTTGGACTTTAGAACAACAAAAAATCTAAATTTGTATGATTGGACATATTCTAGTCTTACAAAGGTATATAATCAGTTGTTCATCTACACGCACCAATGCATTCCTATGCTGTTTTCTATGGGCTGCAGTTATCTAGGCAATAACTCGATGAGTGGATCTCTGCCTTCTGAGCTTGGTAGCCTGACCAACCTAGTTGAGCTGTATGTCCTTGACTCTTCAGATCTTCAATTTATTGCATCTTAAGTTAGGCTTATCAGTTTAAAGCAACATTGGTGAAGTTTCAAGTAACAGCCTAATGATATGGTGGTGATGACTGATGTAATGCACTAATTGCAGGAGTTTATGGGGGCTAAACTTCAGTTCGCTGATACCACCAGAGCTAGGAGCTCTTACAAGTCTGACATACTTGTGAGTTTTTAAAATAATGAGCATCTTGGTTATATAAGAGGTTAGACAAAAGATGAGAAAGCTTGTTCGTGATTTCTTTACCAGACTGCTTTTGCAGGCAGCGGCATCTAAGATACATCTATGGATGCTTTGGTGCAGGACTTTACATAATTGTGGCCTCTTTGGGGGTCTTCCACTTGCATTCCAAAATCTAAGCAGTATGCAAAAATTGTATGTATGTGATTTATTTTTTATTGGATTTTGATTTCAAAGGTTGTATTTATGCAGATCTATGTTGCTCTATGAGCTCTGTAGTCTTCTAAATGTTTTTATCTTTGATGTTTAAAATGACGGAGGATTTTGAGGGCTCGAGTAAAATAGCTGTTACATGAAATAGAAGACTTTGAGAAGAACACAATTGCTCTCACGGGAATCTCTCATGAAGGCCTATTTTTAACATCATGGCACCTATGCCCAAAAATATTAATGAAGAACTGGGGCAAAATTAATCCTCTTCTACCTTCCAATTTATGCAATGTGAGGATGCTTAGTTCAATCATATTGAATCACACCCTGAAACAAGGTAATGAGAATTTGAAATATGTAGGCGTAGCGCCGCTTAAAGTTTGAAGGCTAAGCGTTATAAGGTGGATTCACAAATTTTGCTTCCATTGGTCCTGTTTTATATGGCACTAGACATAAATCTGACTTTTGCTTTTTACACAACGTTTTGGCTGTTCCAAGGGACAAAGAAGCTTGTATAACCTATTGCAGTTGTACATATCCCCTGTTAGCACCTACTCTGTCTGCATCTCTTCAAGGCTGTTTCTGACCTTTCTCCTGCACCTCCTGCTTCTTTTTGGGAAACTACTTGCAGCCCAAACAGTCTTGGAAGGGTGTCTTCTGGAGTTTGCAAGCCGCTTCCAAGCACCAGTAACCATAGGCTCAATGTGTTGTCCTACATCTTGAGTAAGAAAGGACCAACTCTAAGCATTGACACCACAGACGAGTTAGTTTGTTAGGTACTCATGAATAAACTGGAGACATCCCTATTAGCTGCCTTGTCAGGATATACACCTCCATGCTAGGTCTATCTCTTCACTGGGCAATGACTATCTCAGCTTGCAAAGTATACTTTTTTTAAATTAAAGAAGCTCTGTTCTGACATGATGGTGGTGATTCTCTCATCCCTCCCTGTCAAATTTCTTGTCATAGAAGGGTACAAAGTAGGTAATGAGTCTATAATGTGAATGGTTGACGCAGGTTTTTGTATTACAATTCACTAACTGGACCCATCCCAGACAGTTGGAAGAACATGGGAAAGTTGCAATACCTGTATGCACTCAGTCCTCTATGCTTTTCGACTATAGTATTCGTTTTAGAAGTGCATAGCGTTCAGTCCAGTCCTAATGTAAGGAATGCCTGGGTTTTTTGTGTGGGTTACAGGCGTCTGGAAAACAACGATCTTACAAACTCGTTTCCTTCTTGGATAGAGAGTCTGCCAAGCTTGGAAAACGTGTAAGACTTCCCCTACTGTAGCTATTTTTGTTAATGAAAAGGCTGAGCCAGTTAGTGCACTCATTTTCCAAATAAAAGACAATGGTTTGGTTCTTATTTTGTATCTTTTTTACAGGCCCCACAGCATTTTCATCTTGCACAAGATGCTTTTGTTTAATTAAAAACAGTGGCATCTCTTATTAGATTTCTGCATTTAAAAATACTCGTAGTTGTGATTGGATACTTTCAATTTTCACATTCTGCTTTTAAGCTATCCTGGTGTAATTGCGCAGAGATATTTCATACAATAACTTGTATGGGTCTGTTCCAAACTTCACCAACCCTCAGCTAAAGACCTTGTACGTTGTGAAATGAAGTCAACGTGACCTTAACATTTTTTTCATTATAAGGCCATTGTTTGCCCTGTTGCTAAGAGCAGTCGTGATGAATTTGATCACCCAAGACAAACCATGTTGATGTAGGAACATAGCATGCAACTTTTTCACTGGGTCGTCACCTGCAAGTCCTCCTGGATTAAAGTAAGTATCTTTGTTTGCTCGGTTAAACCTCCTTTTGAATATTGGAACATTGAATAGTTTTTCTGGACCATCGAGGCCTAGCCAGGTGTCTGTGTGTTGAGATCCATGGACGTTTGTGGCATTTTATTTTTAAGAGTTGGAAGAATATAAGATGAGAAAGGCGTATAACAAGTGCAATTGAACAGGAGAGAATTTTGGTCACTTCCAGCATTGCTTCTGTTGCATAGAGGTAGTGCATAAAGGAAGATGACTTGATAGACTCTCCTTTAATCATTGTTGAAGATACATAGGAGTCTAAACATTTTTCTTCAGCTTGACGGTTTCTCCAAGCTGCTTTGGCGACTCATCTAATGCAGACAATCGGCAAGTTTGTGCCAGTTTCTATACTTGCAGTACATTTGCAAAAGCGTTATTAACTGGTAAGTTCTGTATCAGGGATTAACACACTTGGTTGATTATTTCGAAACAATACCTTCCTAGCATTAATTTCTGCTTTTATGGCTCATTTTAGATTCCAAAATATACTAATGTGACTAAACTAAGCAATTTTTGGGCTGGTCTTCATGCGCAGGAGGTTGTCCTCAGTGTCCAACGGGTCAAACTTTCTCAAATAGATCATCATGTGTTTGCTCAGAAGGTTCAGCTTTTGCCTCTGAGATTTTCATTAAAAATGATTTCTTGATGTGTTTCTGTGTGATAATAATTAAGATATCAGTAGTGTATTGATAGCCTTTTTCTCTTATAATGTTTTATAATTTGACCACTAATGTAAATTGTTGGTTGATAGATCAAGGGAGTGGGAGTCAATCTACATCTCTTGGGGTAGGAAAACTTGCCGGGATAGTTGCAGGGGCAGCTTTATTTCTAGTTTTGGGGTTCTTGGGCTTTTTGACGTTTAAGAAATGGAGAAATCGACGAAGTCCACTTCCTGCCAACCTTAGCTATGAAAGAAAATTCAATGTCAAAGGTAAAGCTGTATCTCCTTTTGCATGTTCCCTGCTTTAATCGTCAGGGATGATTCATTCTCACATGCTATTTTTTCTTCTCAGGGACTCAGGAATATTGGGAAGCCCCAAAGGGAGTGCAAAGGTTCTCCTTGGAGGAGCTGGTAAAAGCAACTTCTGATTTTGATTCAAAACATGAGATTGGAGCAGGGGGCTTTGGAAAGGTCTTCTATGGTCTTTTAGCGAATGGTAAACAAGTGGCGATCAAACGTGCATCTACTTTCAGCTTTCAAGGCAGTTCAGAGTTTCGAAACGAGGTTGAGCTGCTTAGCAGACTTCATCATCGGAATCTAGTTCGTCTTGAAGGCTTTTGTGATGATGATGACCTGCAGGTGGATGTCCTTCATCTTTGTTGTTTGCAAAGAAATTCCCTATGACAATTCCAACACTTGTGTTTGCAAGGCCATGACTGAATGCCTGAAGAGCATGATCTCAGAAGCTTGTCCTTGATTTTGATCAAAGTTGTGTACATCTTAGGCCATAAGTGTCCAGGCACCTATACATCCTCCATACAACCCTGATGTACTTTGCAAGACTTGCTGTATCAGCCCTGCTCACTGCAAACTTTATATCTTCTTAGATTTATCGCTGTGACAGTCCACATGGACTCTCTGCTTTGCTGATGGTCTACCTGTTAGAAAAGTGAACTCTCACACAGAGGGTATCCTGCAGCGAAAGACTCAGATAGAATTACACGCGGAAGTGTTTCACTATGGAATCAAGCTTCATAAAGTGTGTACTTCACAACATTCTTGTGTATGTGCAGACTAGCAAATAGACTGTGCTCAGAGACAAATATAGAAGCAACACTTAAAATATTTCTGTCTGTCCACAAATTGGACAAGATACAATACCAAAAGGTTCTCCTACTGTATGCCTGGCACCTCTAGATCTCTGAGCCCTCGTGCTCCACTGAGCGCATGTAGACTCTCTGTCCAAAGGATCTCTCCACCTTGCTGTCCGGAACCTCAGCCTAGGTGGGCAGCCACTTAAGTTCAGTCTGCAGCTCCTTCAGGTTCACCTTCACCTCGTGTAGATAGGCCTAAGGGTCCCCTTCTTGATGCTCTTGTCTGCTCTCAGAGGGCTGCTCTAGATGATAAATAATGAGGCCTTGGGGCCTCCCTTTATAGGGCAAGGTTCTCCCTCAAAATGATCAACCCAGAGGGGGTTTATACTGATCCCTCTGGCCGACCTGCTCTCTGCCCCCCCACCGACCTGTGGGGCCCATAAAACTGGGCCTTTGGCCCTCCACTCCATGCAGGGGACCAGCCCCTAGGTCTGCCCATGTCCTGGCCTGGTTAGCTGGCTCCAACCAGCCCCCACCAGCCCTATCTAGTGGCCGACCAAGCTCCTGCTTCCCCCACCATGCCTGCGCCATGTTGCAGCCCTTTGCCGGCACCATGACCTGCCCGTACGCCTCTGGAAACTTCGCTTCACTCTTCTACTGCTCTGTGATCTCCTCTACTGTCCAACTTCACAATTTGCTGAAATTCTGCTTCAGCTTGCTGTTTTCCCCCTCCCCACACCTGAACAAGCCTCAAAAGTAAATTGAAATTCTTAGATTTATTCTTCAACTGAAATTGTGATTCAATTTTCTCTATTACAGATTTCGTTTATCACTTTTGATCACCTCTAAAAGTGAATTTCTTTATTTCAAACCTACTCACCTTTAATTCTAAGAGCTTTGGTCATGTTTGGGTCGAAAATAATGATTTTCGATTCCGTTTTCCCCCTGTAAGTGCATTTAAAAGTGATTTTTTTCACCTATGGGCCTTTCTAAAACTGACTTTATTTATTCCTACGTAGAATCTTAGAATTCTAGAGATTCTAACCATGTTTAGGACAAAAATACTAATTATTTCTGATTTGAACTATGTGTTCAGAGATTGAGAGACAAATTCAATAATCTCAAAGATCTTATGCTGAGATTGGCGAGTTTTGTGTCTCTCTTTATCAGGGGTTGCCAGTGGTTACTTTTCCACGATTTCCAACAGTATTATGAATTAGCTCTCCTGGGCAGATCAGTGTATACATTTGGGACTTCATACTCTCGTCGTAGGACTTCTAGGTTACCCCGAGTTCTATTTGAGGGTCTGCATCACTATTGTAATTGAAGCGGAGCAACATTCTAATAAAGAAAGATACCTGGGATCAGCCCAGGTAGTGATTGTACCTCATTCACACCGGGCGCATCTCATTCACACCAGGATTGTGGATGTTCATCTCAAGATAATGGCTATTTCGGAATTCCAAGTTTATTGAGTAATCTTTCTAGAAATTACCCTTGTGTATAAGCTCAACTCCGATAACCGGCGGGAAAGGGAGGGAGGGGCTAAAAATATAAACCTCACCCCTTCGTTTGTGGTTTACATTTTGATATGATATGTTACTCCATACTCTATACGCTTTTTCTTGTGCTTTATATCTATGCACTTTCTCTTCGCTATTATCTTTTTATGGCCCCTTTCTCTAGTGTTGTTGTTTCTTCTTTCTCTAACTCTGTCTCTACTCCCCACTGTTATAACTACCAATTAATTGAAATGGATTCAAGGATATGTACTTTTCCCTAGACTTAGAACTTAGAAAGTTCATAATTATCATTGGACATTTGAGACATTTTTACATCAACTTTAATTACTAGTCTATCACGTGTGTCTATATAATAGATCTAGTGAATCCTTAGGCTAACCTTGGATAACTATGAAATGATCAAGGTTAATTATGTCTTTGAGGTTATGTTACTTGAACTCAATTAGGCTTTCTACGGGACCTCTGTTGAGCCTCATCATTGCATTTCTATCTTTCACACCAAGGCTCAACCCCAAGGCGCTACCCTGATCAACATGGAAATCTCATGGATGAGTGGAGCAGTATTATTTTGTATGGCATGTTGGTCTGCAACTCAATGAAGGGTGATCCTGGCAATAATGTAGTGGGTAAGCTCAATAGGGCTTGTTGCTCGTAATTTCAATGAAATTAGATCTACTGCATGCACTAGCGCTTGTGATCATGTCACCCTTGTAGGTAGCATATTTGAATATTTACAGTGTAGGGGGTGCTGAGGTGGTTACCACCGTAAGTGTGCCATGAGGAACATGGTGAAAGTTGGCATGCGTGTATAGATATTAGTAGAATGTCGAGCACTCTTGAACATGTCACCAATGCATTGGATTTGCGAGATGGAGAGTTAAAATATGAAGTGTTGTCAATGAACTCACACAAAAATATTAGTAGGATATTTGCAAATAATGAAATAAAAATGTGAGGATACCTTACGGAAGTATAGCAATAATTTGCACGAGTTTCCCTGCTTCTTCAATAGATGCTTGTTTCTTGACATTTGACAAGAGAACATACACCATGGGCGATAATTGTTAGAAAATACCCAACAGAGGGTACACGCAGCGGAAGACTTATAGTAATGCCCAAGAGCTCACACAGTGTGGTGTGGGTGTGGAATCACAAACTTCTTTACTTAATGTGCATAAAATATGTGCAGACTCATCAATAGACAATGAACCAGCCAGATAGAGAAACCACCAAAATGTATTTCCGTCCAAAACTATGGACACAATACAAAAGAGATAGATCCAGAGTCCCACCAATGGTGTGGTCCTTTGATCTTACCACAAGGTCCTTCTTCTATCTGCTGGATATCTCTAGACTTGAGCCCGCGTGCTCCACCTCGAGCGTAAGTAGACTTTCCATCCAAAGATCTCAGCATCTTGCTGCCCTAGTAGACAGCCTAGGCTCAGCCCCAAGTGAGCTCAGTTTGCAGCAACTCTGGCCCTGCTTTGCCTCCTGGATGTAGACCCAAAGATCAGGCTTCTGCTGCTCCTGCTGCTCCTCTGTTTGCTGACTGCTGGATGATAAATGAGGCCACAAGCCTCTCCTTTTATAGGCCCCAAGGGCCCCTTGAACTAACCGACCAGCCAGCCCTAAATGGGCCGATTGGCTGGTCTGTTTGGGCCGACCAGTCTGCCCCAAAACAGCCCTTTAAGGGCTCACAAAACTAGGGCCCTTTGGCCCACACTTGTAGGGCTTTTGGCCCTCCAATCAAGGCAGGGGCCCAGCCTATATAAGGCATGCCACTGCCCACTGGCAGCCCAATTTGCTGCTCCACCAGGCCCCATACAGCCCCATACACCTGTGCTCCTGACCTGCCATGTCAGCGCCTTTCTGTCCTGCTGGTTCTACCCTCTGCCAGGCTCTTCTCCAGCGCCGTACAATTCCGTACACTGCTGATGTCAGCGCCATGCAGATGCATCCTAGCTCCGGGTACCTTCCATGTTCTTTGATGTGAGGTGCTGCCCATGTGGCAGCCCCCTCTCTTCTTTTCCTGTTGGGCACATCCTGCCCTAGGTCTCCCTCCCCCACGCTCTCCTCATTTGGGGGCTTACAGATGGGGAGGTGACCATTCCAACACCCCCTCTCACTGACACATCTCGGCCCAATGCCAACACGTCGATGAAGATGCTCCAGTAACTCCCTGGTCGTAGTCCTCTGGAACCTTTCGATGTCAAAATCTTTTCCTGGCTTTTCATCCAGTGGCTCCTGCTCCACCAGGTCCAGGTCCAGGTCCGGTTCCGCTTCCGCACACCATCCCAGTACATAGGTCCATCTTTGGTAGCACCTCCTGGCACCACCACCTTCAGTCATGTTCCCGCCTCTAACTCGAGCAATCCAGCTGTCACGATCTTCCAGTCGTCCCCCTCATAATGAGTGAACAACCTGGAGTCTTCCAGGCACCATGCTGTGAGAGTCTGTTTCAACCCGTTCTTCCTTTGGCAAGGTCTGCAACAAAAGTACATCTCCAGATCACCTGGACTGCGAACTTCAAACGCACCTGACTGAACCTGAGTCACCCTCCTTCTCGCAAGGGCACAATCCTCCAGTCGTGGAAGTCGATTCCCTAGAGCTTCTGAATCAGGGTCGTCCTTCAACAAAGTCCTTGCCTTCAGGCTCCCACACGTGTGAGCCTCCTACTTGGGCTCTGATACCATGTTAGAAAATACCCAACAGAGGGTACACGCAGCGGAAGACTTATAGTAATGCCCAGGAGCTCACACAGTGTGGTGTGGGTGTGGAATCACAAACTTCTTTACTTAATGTGCATAAAATAGGTGTGCAGACTCATCAATAGACAATGAACCAGCCAGATAGAGAAACCACCAAAATATGCATTTTCATCCAAAACTATGGACACAATACAAAAGAGATAGATCCAGAGTCCCACCAATGGTGTGGTCCTCTAATCTTACCAACAAGGTCCTTCTCCTATCTGCTGGATATCTTTAGACTCGAGCCTGCGTGCTCCACCTCGAGCGTAAGTAGACTTTCCGTCCAAAGATCTCAGCACCTTGTTGCCCTAGTAGACAGCCTAGGCTCAGCCCCAAGTGAGCTCAGTCTGCAGCAACTCTAGCCCTGCTTTGCCTCCTGGATGTAGACCCAAAGATCAGGCTTCTGCTGCTCCTGCTGCTCCTCTGTTTGCTGACTGCTGGATGATAAATGAGGCCACAAGCCTCTCCTTTTATAGGCCCCAAGGGCCCCTTGAAGTAACCGACCAGCCAGCCCTAAATGGGCCGACTGGCTGGTCTGTTTGGGCCGACCAGTCTGCCCCAAAACAACCCTTTAAGGGCTCACAAAACTAGGGCCCTTTGGCCCACACTTGTAGGGCTTTTGGCCCTCCAATCAAGGCAGGGGCCCAGCCTATATAAGGCATGCCACTGCCCACTGGCAGCCCAATTTGCTGCTCCACCAGGCCCCATACAGCCCCATACACCTGCGCTCTTGACCTGCCATGTCAGCCCCTTTTTGTCCTGCTGGTTCTGCCCTCTGCCAGGCTCTTCTCCGGTGCCGTACAATTCCGTACACTGCTGATGTCAGTGCCATGCAGATCCATCCTAGCTCCGGGTACCGTCCATGTTCTTTGATGTGAGGTGCTGCCCATGTGGCAGCCCCGTGGCAGCCCCCTCTCTTCTTTTTCTCTTGGGCACATCCTGACCAAGGTCTCCCTCCCCCACGCTCTCCTCATTTGGGGGCTTACAGATGGGGAGGTGACCATTCCAACAATAATGACGTCAGTGGGGATGTCATAATAGCTAGTCCCTGCTATGCGTGATGGAGTTTATGATTTTCAACTATGGCTTGCATATTCAGTCATTTCTTCTAGGTTTTTCCTCACTTTCTTGAACGAATCTCTTTCTTGTCATTTTCATCAAAGACCTTATTTATAAGAGGATTTTGAAGTATGCCCAGCCATGCCACAATATTCAAAAAGCCACTTGTCATTTGCAGCTCGTTACCTTCAACATGCTAAGTTTTTTGGCCCTGAGTGCAACCTCATCGTTCGGGTTTGCCATGGTCTTTTTCCTTTGTCGCCATTCTTGGAGAGTTGCTGAGGTTGAAGCTAGAGTTTGCTTTCTCTCTTACCAATTACATGGCTTCAACCTTGAGTATAACTTTGCAACAGCTCCCAATAAGACAGTTTGAGCATGCTTATCTTCTACAAGAGCCACATTTGTTGCTAGCTTCTGTATGAGAGCACATAGATGACCAAGAAAAGTCCCTATGGTCTCTATGGGTTCCATTTGCGTAATAGAATTGATTTCTTAAAAATCTTAGTGTTCTTCATTACATTAGATCTAACATATGCCTTTTTTCTGTAGTCGTGACTCGTGTTAACAAAATCCATGTTACAAGTGTATTGGTTTTCCTAAACTTTAATGATGATCACACTCACCCCCGCATTTGTAACATCCCACTTACTCTTTTCTTCAGCACTTCAATACGCTTCTCTACTGCAAAAACCACTCTCCGACAGTGATTTACCTTGAGCAATATTGTGTGGAGATGCCCGTGTCAAAGAAAAATACAGCATCATAAACCACAACGGCTTTCATTTGAGCCCATGTAGATCAAACTGATAAGATTCTAGTATCTTACCAATAAGTAGCAGTCATTTTCAATCCCCCACCTCATTTAAAAACAAGAGTTAGAATGTTACCTTCTCACCTAAGTTAGTCGTAGTGTTAGAGGCCTTTAACCAGACAAACTATTCTTACATTTGGAAACATGAGCTCTTCTTATTGCCCTTCTTCTTTGCACATTGATGATCTTGAAAACCATGCAGTATACAATGCTAATGATATTGCCTTGTGCTTCTTAAATTTTTTATATCCTCGCTACCTGCAGGATCAGCCTGCTAGTATGCTCCAAACAATTTAATATATGAAATCTTGTATTCAAGTATCAAAAAGAGCTATACAATACAAAATAATGCATATGGACTATATGCTGAGACCTACCAACATTGTTATATGATTACACAAGCTTGCATATTCATCTCTCTTAATCCCAAGCCTTAAGAAACAGGACCCCAGGCCTCCAAAAACAGGTCGCTGCCACCATTGTAGGAGATGATCACCATTCACACCACCATCAACCACTATAAGGAGTCTGGCTCAACCCAGCTTGGCTTGTTCCTTGGATCACGATGAGAGAAGCCACCTTTAGGAGACCCGAAGGATCCTGGGACACTTTGATAGAATTTCCTATTTTGCATGAAGACTTGCTACATAGTTGGAAGTCCCTATTCACATACACAAGGCCTATCTTGGTCAGACCTACCGGCATTGTTACATGATTACATTGTATATTCATAGAAATAGGACACCAAGCCTCCAAATATAGGTCACTACGACCATAGTGTTAAGGGATGATCACCGTTGACACCATCATCAGCCAATATCTTAAACCTGCTTGGCTTGTTTCTTGGATTACAAAGAGCCGCCATACATGCCCAGTGGCAGACCAAAGAATCAACGAGAAGAGGCTTGGTGTGGGGATCTTGGAAGTGAGAATGAAAGCTTTGCTGCTCAAGCCTGACAACTGTGGCATATCCACGGGTCTGCATCGTTGGTCTCATAGTGAAGATCGGGCCAGAGAAGAGGATTCCCAAATATGTGTAGGTGAGACAACCTCCATTGGTAATCCGTCAAGGGTGGAGTGCATCCAAGCGTCATTGGAGGCCCTCAGCTGAAGAGGAGAGTAAGACCACACCTTCTGCATAGAGGAGAATCTTAATCATGAAGCTGGCAAGAGGGCCTGCACCCCCTAGGGAGCTTGGGCTATGATTTAGTTCAGATAATCTAACAGCTAGAAGACCTGGATAACTTACCCAAATTCTGAGCTGAATGGATTGAGAATGATATGAAGTGGAGTTTTGATGATAGCCATTTTTGCTTAAAACTTAAGCAGTTCATGTTTGTTAACTTTTCACTTTCATTGCTTCAGTTTTTCATGTCATCGATTCAATTCTAAGAGTTGTGAGGCAAGTTCATATGTGCTGTCAAAAATGTGCTAGCTCCATTGTGACTAGGGTTATACAAGAGATTGTTTCTGAAGGGATTGTGTGATTGTAAGTAGTCTTTGTTCATGTTGCAGTTTATATGGTTAATGCAATGAAAACCGAGCAGGTTTCATGGATATGTTATATATGCTATATAAAAACATGCATTTGCAAGATACATTTGATAAAGAAGAGTGGATTATTTTGGACAATCTTATTTAATTGATTTCTTGATTTTGGTGCAGATCCTTGTTTACGAGTATGTGCCAAATGGGAACCTGCATACACATCTCTTCCGTATGTCGATAACTGCTTCAATACTATTTTATCATTTTCAGATTTCCTAGAATATGCCCTTTTATGTCTTTTAGGCCTTTTCAGCTAGCGTGAGACGAGTATATGTCTGCCCTGAAAAGAAGAATCCTAAAGTAGATACAAAGATATTGCAGGATAGTGGATTCTCAGTTTTCAAACAATATATTACTTGACCAAGTTGGTCTCTTGGACTTTCTATCTGCATTCATATCTTCCTAAATTTTGAAATTGTGACAATTCTATATAATCACTAATATTGCAGAAAATGATGCTGGCCATTCTTTTACTTGGCTCAGGCGGCTAGATGTTGCTGTTGGGATTGCCCAAGGCTTGGATTACCTCCATTCCTTTGCGGTATATAAATTTTCATTGTTTTTGGGGAAATTCATGAAAGGATTATGCTCTTTTTCTCTTCTTTTGAACATAATTTTCTTGGCAGGATCCTCCTGTAATACACAGAGATGTGAAACCAAGTAATATACTGCTTGACAACAATCTGGTGGCAAAGGTTGCAGATTTTGGAATATCAAAAACTACCATAGAATTTGAGACACACGTCTCGACTACGCCTGCTGGCACAGCTGGGTAACCTTTCATTTCATCCATAGGGTTTGGGTATCAAGAGCTTTCCTTCCATGATCTCAATTTGTGTTCTAATAATGTGCTGTAGAAAAATTTTGTTGTTGGAAAGGTGATTATGCTGCTGTGGGTGGCAGATATATCGATCCCCAGTATTTTCTAAGGCGGCAGTTGACAACAGCAAGTGATGTTTATGGATTTGGTGTGGTGCTGTTAGAACTCATCACTGGCCAGAAGGCAATAGATCAATCTCGAATACAAGATCACAATCTTGTTGAGTGGGTATGTTCTCATATATGCCATCCAGATAGGAAAAACTGTGACATTTCATTCTTACCTAGTGTGGCGATAGTATGATTAAATAGACAGCTAGTTTGCAATATGTTTTAACGAGTGAGGCAACATCTTGCTCTTGCACTCTTTTTTCCCCAGGCATAGTTGCCACACGTTTGCAAAGCATGAGTTTGTAAATGTTTGGTATCTTTCCAAACGTTTGGAATTTTTTTCAACAAAGTAAATTCATTTTTAAAATCATGCATGTACTCCATATTGTGAATAAATGTAGATCTGCAGAAAACACGAAAACATTCATAGATTTGCATGAACAACACATGTTGAACAGACAATGGACATTAAAAGTTAAACATGGTCTTGATTTAAGTATGATTCAAAATAGCAATGTGAAAGAACTTGACCACGATTTAAGCAATTATTCCAAAATGCCATGTGAAGAACTTAAAGTTTTTAATAATAAGTATTAAGAACCATGATAAAACATATGTCATAAAGTTTAACACAAACTAAAGTAGCCAGCTCTAGCTCTTAGACTCAACTACAGAGTTGAGCCCAGTAGCCATGAGCATACACTGTCACCTAAGGATCTACTAACCTGGTGACTAAATTTGAAAGTCCAAAGTACTAATTACTAGTAAAAGTAACTACTGTACTAGTCTACTGCATATTGTCTACACAGTAGAGACAAATCAGTCACTCCTTCACTTTCAGACATGGCCACCATGGCCGCCTCCTCATCGATGTCTCCTCCTCGCTCTTTATGGAAGCATCGTCATCAGAAGGTGGGGCCTCCTCCACTGGCTGGTTGGGCTGTGCATCCTCAACCCTAGTGCGAGCTCTCGTGCGTGGTCCTATCTGCATAAGCTCCTCAAACAGTTGGTGCTACACTTGAATGCATTGGTACCTCCAATGCAGTCCCATGAGTGCTTCCCGTAGCTTGCTTGTACCTGTTAGCATACTTGGGCTCAAATACCTCCACGAGCTTGGCAGCTCGCTCAATGGTTTGGGGCTCATGAGCCCTCACATCGGAGGCCAGGGAGGGATGCAAGCCTTGAATAAAGGGCAACAACTTTCCCCTCTAACAGATGTGACATACAAAGAGGGAGAGCCTCCAAAAATGCCGCAAATACTCATGAACCGAGCTAGTATGTGATAATGAATAAGTACTGCTCTAGTACTAGTGGAGAAACAAAGGTGGTGACCATCAGCCCCTTATATTGTGCACATGTAGTTGATCTTTGTGGAGAGTCCCTTGTGTGAACATACTCCTGTAAATGCATCCTTGCAGAAAGAATGCGCTCTTCATCTTGTTTGGGCTGGAAGAAAAATCGATCATAATCATAAGAGAGTCGGATCCATGCATCTTGGCAACATAGCCTACTAATCGTTTGCTGTTTGTAAGCAACCTTGATTCTCAGCCTATGGTCAATCTCTATGGTAACAAGCCCCACC
Organism: Dipteris shenzhenensis; assembly: GCF_047967505.1. NCBI lineage: Eukaryota > Viridiplantae > Streptophyta > Polypodiopsida > Gleicheniales > Dipteridaceae > Dipteris > Dipteris shenzhenensis. The sequence goes on from NC_141597.1 coordinate 25,980,172, forward strand.
TTCTGCAAGGTTCACAAGCATATGTCCACAAGCGTGATGAAACTGTGTGCTCCCACTGTCCACAAGCATATGAAACTGTGTGCTCCCACTGTCCACAAGCATATGAACCATCCTGCCCTGAATGTCATCTTTCAATCTGAGTGTCTTGGCAATCCTGGCACCCATCAATGCATCGACAAGTATTGACTAGAGAAGGCTAATTATTCCAAGATTGGTCCTCCTCACTACAAGGGCATTTTCATCAGCATCATTCTGTGCATAGAATAGCATAGCAGCACCATGCTCAATGAAAGAAACTCGAGGAGTACGACATGGAACATCCCTATTGGACTCAACCGTGTGTATGTGATGGGCATGCCCTCCAAGCCAAGTAGTACTGCTTGGATCAAGGGGAAACTCAGATCCATGTAGAAAAGGGAAGGGTGCAACATACGGGGAGGGAGGTGTGAGGAGGGAGGAAGAAGGGGAAGGATTCAGGATAGTGGAAGGAAGAAGAAGCAGACTCAAAACTCAACTCAAAATTGGAACTCGAAATCCAAAACTTGGTGCTGTGGTGGCTCTACGGCGGCTGCAAATATATTCGGGATCTGCGCTTGTCAAACTCTCTCTTGCTATGGCAAAGGACGAGGTCTCCTCAATCTCCGTATTTGTTGGGCCATGTTGAGAGTGATGCCTCAACTCTCTACGGTGGCTGCAAATATATTCAGGATCTGCGCTCGTCAAACTCTCTCTTGCTATGGCGAAGGATGCAGTCTCCTCAATCTCCGTATTTGTTGGGCCATTATGCCTCAACTCTACCGGTCTACTCTGATAAGAGCTGAGATAGATTGGACCTCCATCGTATGATTGGACATATTCTAGTCTTACAAAGGTATATATATATATATAGATTGGACCTCCATCGTGCATGCTCTGGTCACTCTCCGTATCGTGTGTGGTCTCTATGTCTTTGGCTCAGCAGCATCACGTCGTCTCTTCTCACCGATCCACACTGCCCTCATGTCAGCTAGCTCCTTCTCCACCCCCACAATGTCCTTAGAGTTGACTGAAATGGATAGAAGTCTATGATATGTTGTGCTTGGTCTACCTCAGCCTCCTACGGCGTGGTCACCCCTTGTTGCTATGTGGTTTGTCTGAATAGTGTTTCTCTATGCCATCGCATCTCAATCAAATAGAGCTCAATGTAAACCTAGTCATGGTAGTGGATCAACTGTGAGAGATGACCAAAGCAAGGCCCCTACCGAAAGAGGTAGTGGTGTTGTTCCTAGACCTCATAGTAGTGTTGGGCAAGCACACAAGAAGTGCTCCTCTTTGTGGGAGATATCATAGCCAAAGAGTGCCGTGATGTGACGTGTTGGTGTGCAGTACTAGGAGTTCTAGTACTATTTCATGTGTGAGTCATGTGTGAGTGCCATGTGTCAATCTATACGTTATCCCATATACACTTGGTACATGTGTTTGTGTGTGCGCTTATGCCTCCATGTCTTCATTTGAGCATCATTTCCTCACACCCTAACCCCCTCTCTCTCTCTCTCTCTCTCTCTCTCTCTCTCTCTCTCCCATGTTTCTTACATCATCAGAGCAGGTCCACCCTGCCATAGCTGCCACATCATCCTAGACCTAAGTTCTAACCCTAATCCAAAACCCTAATTCTGTTCTAGCTTTATTTCTGCCACCGCCGCACTTGCTCATTTTTGCCTCTATCCTGCAGCCATTTGCCCTCCTTTGTGCCCATTCAGCTCCACCATAGCCTGCCTCTCCATAGCCGTCTCCTTTTTCTCTCATTTTGCCTTCTTTTCCCTGCTGTCTGCACCCATTTTGAGCACCTTCTTCTGCCACCTTGCTGTTGTTGCATAGCCGCCCTGTGGCAACACACTTTTGGCCACCTTGTCCAACTTTTCAAGGTGTTTCCGAGCAGTTCCAGCCCTGCTAGTGCTGCGTGGAGCATCTTGAGGTCAAGTATTTGTAAGAAAACAATACAACATTTGTGCTCAACTAGAAACAGTATCTCGTATGCAAGAGAGAATTAGATAGTATGGAGAATCAAAATTTGATTACTATAAAACTGATACAATAGATGGTTCAGAACATTTTCCAAGGGCTGTGTGCATTTTAGAGCATACCAGGCTTGCATGTGTTAAATTTTGAGCTATTTCAGAGCATCTTCAGTCCCGTTTTTAGGGTTTCCAGGCTGCTGCAGCAGAGCTGTTCATTCATGCACGTCGGTTGCAGATTCTTGGGTGATTTGGAGGCCTCCCTGACCTGTTTTGGAGCAGCTGCTTGCATTTGTTGCAGAGCCGCCTCCTTCACACTCATTTTCAGGGCTGCTCTTTGCCTCTCATTCATCCTGGGGCTGCTCTAGGTCACTGCTTTGCATTTTGGAGCACTCCTTTGGCTCTTTGTAGCCTCCTTGCATCTCAGGCTTGCTGTCCGCTTGCATCAAGCTCCTTCCCATCATGACTTCATTGTCCTCCAGCTCTTTACTTGTGGAGAAGGGGAAGGTTTTCCCACATGGCAAACCAAGATGTAGCTACTTCTTAAGGTTTTTGGGATGTTGTTGAGGATGACAAGAGTGAGTTACTTGATCAGCAACACCAAAGGATTTGGAAGTGGCAAAATGCTAAGACCATTGCCCTCATTGGTCTTTGCTTGGCCGACACACTTATTCATCTTGTGGACTTCAAATCAACAGCTAAGGAGATTTGGGATCGCCTCGAGGCATTGTTTGGTAATAAAGTCACCAACTCTAAAGTCTTTCTGAAGCTCAAGTTTTATGATTTTAAAGTGGAAGAGAGTGATGAGTTGAGTGATCATCTAGCACGGTTTCAATCTCTTGTTCAACAACTCTCAAGTTTGAAAAGTGTGTCAAATGATGAAGATAAGATGGCTGTCCTTATGAAGAGTATGCATGGAATCTTTCGCTTGGAGCAAACTCTTGAAGTCATTCGCCTTATCACTACCACTTTGATGATATGGTGGCACTTCTCATTGAGAAGGACCGTCGCAATAAGGAAACCTCTCTTGTCTCTCTTGGTGATCAAGCATTTGCTCCACCAGCAAATGGAAGACTAACAAGAACATTATTTATAGGTTTTGAAATAGGAAAGGACACATTGAAGCAATGAAAGAAGAAGGAACAGGGAAAAGAGAGGCATGCTGCACCATGCCAATCTCGTTGCTGAAAAACAAGCTGAACGTGAAGAGCCCCTAGAGGAGATACATGCAGCTACAACAGAGGTTCACGGCCTCTCTCTTGAGGACGAGGACCCCTACGACTAGGACTGGGCAATCTAGGCCCCCTATGCTATGTGTGTTTATGTTGAGTCAATAAAGGTTCTCAGCCTTGAGTTGTCCCTCTAAAATGAATGTGTTTGGAGTTGACAAGAGGTACTCTGCCCTGGGTTGTCCCCCAAAAATGAATGTATTGTCTTTTACTTTGGTATGATGGTATTGACCACCCAGTTCAGAGTAAGGGAGGGTGACGAGTGATGGTTTGCCCTTGCCGGTCGCAAGTTGACTAAGAAGTCACTATTACAGGGGAGGTGTTGGATAGTTGGACTTGCTCTTTGCACTATTGCAGTGGAGGGGGGATGGGTCTACTCTTTGCATGTTGGGTCTCACACTCTTTGCTCTGAAGGGGGGTCTTGGAGATATCATAGCTAAAGAGTGTGGTGATGTGATGTGTTGGTGTGTAGTACTAGGAGTTCTAGTACTAGTTCATGTTGTGAGTCATGTGTGAGTGCCACATGTCACTCTGGGAGTTATCCCATATACACTTGGTACATGTGTGTGTGCTTAGCCTATATAAGGCTTGTACTTCACTTATCATGTCATACTTAATGAATGAATGAAAGCCTTCTTCATTTGAGCATCATTTCCTCACAGCCTAACTCTCTCTCTCTCTCTCTCTCTCTCTCTCTCTCTCTCTCTCTCTCACTCTTGCCCTCTCCTATTGTGCGTAATCTACAGATCCCGTACTCTCTGGATGCGCTTGCAGCTCTCCCTGCCTCAATCCTCAGCTTATGGGACGAGACCTGGATCTACCAAATGGGAATCCTTAGTCCATATGAGACTCCTCTATATTCTAGGTACTGGGGTCTGATAATGAGTCTATTCTCCAATACTCTCAAGAAGTGGTTGTGCTAGAATTGGATCTTGGTGGGGATCTCTTGGTACCCCCTCTCACTCTCCCAAGTTCGAGACATATGGAGTTGGACTATATAATATGGTTAATCTCATCTCGTGGGATCGACTAGGACGGTGCATCCATGCTGTACTGAAAGGGGGGGGAGCCGATCCATTTGAATAACCTAGCTGGAAAACAATGTGGATATGTGTGCATACCATGTTGTGTTGACCCGCTCTTTGCGAACCGTCTAGATGGCTCTAGTGCCATCTAGACGGGCTCATGTGGCTCTAGTGCCAAAGCCTTGGCAATCTCTAACTAGGTAAGGCCCAAACTTTGTGGAGGAATGTCAGTGTTCGAAAGATGGCATCAATGTGGAGTGGTATCATGGCGAGTTCTCCTGTGGTATTTGATGGGGGACTAAGGGCTTATTTCAAGTCATCCTAGACCTCATAATCACGTGTAGCCGCTCAAATCTCCTCTTTTTTATCGTCGAGAGATCACTTCTCCAAAAAGGTGCTGCATACATGGCAAACACCCTGACTAGGGTGTCAAAAAGCCATCCTTCGTTGACGGATCTTGAAAGTGCACCTAAAAGCACTGCCTCTCGAGTCGGGCCAAAGCTCCTTGTTCTCATGTGAGTCGTGTCTTGGCTACATGGACCATTGTGAAAATTGGCCCTATGAATACTGCCCCCAAGTATGTATAAGATTGCACTATCTCCACTGGCTCACCTCACTAAGTCAAGCTATGTGAATTGAGTACTACACGTGGTTGAAGATCACAACCGTGGTCTTAATTGTCAAGTCACTCTCTCTCTCTCTGCAAAACACCTCTAGGGCCTCCAAATATCTGTGAAGTCCCTTTGTTGAAGATGATATGAGGGCTATGTCATCTGCGTATAGTAGTATTTGTATCATCAAATCATGCTAGACATTTGAATCTATGATAGGAATAGGCGGCTTCTCCTTGGAGAGAAGCCCCCACCCAATGGTAGGATCTACCCCTCGAAATAATCGGATCACCTCAGCCATGTTGTGTGTGGAAAGACCGCCTCTTACAACGTGTCAATCGCTGTGAGATTTACTGCACCTCGAGTGTCATCAGATGGCCCAAGTCTCCCTCACGTGTGAGGTGAGATCTCATCTCTCTGAACTCGCCATCAAAACAAGAGTCTTAAGGCATCTTTCGAGTTGGGACATGTGCTGTGGATCAAGTTGTAGGAAAAGATCTAGTAGCAGCTTCCTGTAACATTGAGACAACGGTGTCTGAGGCACGTGTATTACACCACAACTTGCTTACTCCTAGCTTTTCATAAGATCACAGGCACATGCACATGAATTCACCTCCCAGCCGATCTCAGTGGTAGTAAGCTCTCTCTTGCTAATTCGTTACGTGAAAGCTCTTGCTTACAAAATTCCACCAAGTCCCAAAATTCCCTGGATGGATCTAGTATGCCACATGTCTTCATTCTAGGGTCCCTCCTTAATGCATCATTTACCCCTCTCTTGGGATATCATTAAAACCATTTGTCCCTTGGCACATTTCATGCATCTAGATCGCTTAGCCTTAGATCCACCTAGTCTAGTGTCATGACACCCTCATTCCTTTTTGATCATTTACATGAAGCCCAAACAAATATAATACAAACATTAATCCTTTAAAGGAAAATGTCGACTGACCCTTCCGAGGTCATGTTACCTCAACTTGAGCGTAACATTCCTTCCCTCTTCAGGCATCAGCGTCCTCGATGATAAAGTCTGGGAACACTCTCCGTAACTGGTATACGGATTCCCAGGTAGCTTCTGATAGAGGTAAACCATGCCATGCAACCAACACTGTGGGTATCTTTCGATTGCGTACTTGCATTGTTCCTCAGTCTAGGATTCTTGTTGGTTTGCGTCTTGCATTATGCTCTATCTCTTGAAACAAAACAACACCTTCGATTAGTGAGTCACCTGTATGCAAAAATTTCTTTAAACGAGAACATGAAACACTAGGTACACCTTACAACCCTGTGGCAATTCTAATTTATAGGCTACCTTGCCTATTCTTTTTAGAATTAACCATGGCCCACAATATTGACGTGATAACTTAGCACACTCTCCTGCAGTCGAAGACTTGGAGTGTGCGAAGGAACTCTGAGAAAAACATTTTCTCTCTTTTTAAATTCTCTAGCAGATCTGTTTTCATCCGCATACGCCTTAGCTCTATCCATAGCTTGGCGGATGTTAGCTCTCGCAAGTGCTAGCATCTCCCGCATCTGAACCACAAAGTTCGCGGCACTAGGCACTTTTTGAGGTACTCCAACTTGATTTGGATTCGCTGGTCTGTAATCATAGTTCAGCTCAAACGGACTGAACGCTGTAGAGGAATGTTTTCTATCATGGTAGGCAAATTCTAACAATGGCAACCACTTGTCCCATGTATGTTGGCTCAATGACACATATGCTCCAATCATATTCTCTAAAATTTGGTTGATTCTTTCCGTTTGACCACCCGTTTTTAGATGATTCCCACTACTCATTCCCAACTCAGTCCTTAGTGTCTCAAACACCGCAGTCAAAAAATAACCAGTAAATTTGACATCTCTATCTAACACTATGGATTTGGGTAATCCATGCAAACGAAATATATGTCTAATAAACAAATCCGCCACTTGTGGGGCACTAACAGACTCTCTAGTTGGAATGAAGTGAGCCATCTTGGTAAGACGATCAACCACCAGAAGGATAGAATCATATCTGTGTCGTAGGTAGACCTACAATAAAGTCCATGGAAATGCTCTCCTACCTACCTAGTGGTATTTCCAAGGGTTGTAAACGTCCGGGTGGCTTCACCTATTCTGCCTTACTTACTTGACACGAAAAACAACGTGTCACATATTCATGAATATGCTTTTTCATCTTTGGCTAAAAGAAATCTCGCTTCACGAGATCATATGTCTTCTCGACTCTTGGATGTTCGGTACATGGGCTATCATGGCATTGTCGAATGACTCTCTGCCTGAGATCATTCTGATTAGGTACTACTACCTTGCCATTTCTTTTCAGCATACCATCCCTTATAACATATCTTGCATAATGATTTAGGAGTCTCAACTGGTTTCGCCTGCTTGGCTTGACCACTAGGCTGTGAGGCACTCCCTTTGCTAATCCACTTCTGCTTAAACCCAGTTTTTTTCGGGTACCCATACTGAGTCCCAACCTGCACAAACCCACTTGATCTGTTCCCTTTTGCATCCTCATAGTTCAGGGCTATGGCAATTACTTCATCTAGCGTGTTCGCATACTTAGTCCGAACTTCCATCTTTATCCAATCATTCAATCCAAAGATAAAATCTTTTACTTGGATTGACTGAGGTAGAGGTTCATCAAGCTTCATTACACTTTCTCTGAACTTATCAGTGTATTCCTCCACTGATAAGTTTCTATGATGAAGGTTTGGATATTGATCCCAAGCTCGGGATAGCGTGTTCGCATACTTAGCCTGAACTTCCATCTTGATCCGATCATTCAATCCAAAGATAAAATCTTTTACTTGGATTGACTGAGGTAGAGGTTCATCAACCTTCATTACACTTTCTCTGAACTTATTAGTGTATTCCGCCACTGATAAATTTCTATGATGAAGGTTTGGATATTGATCCCAAGCTCGGGATGCTTTGTCAGGAGGTAAGAAGTGTTTTCTAAATTCCTTTTTAAACCCCTCCCAAGTAGTGGATGCCACTCCATCTTTCTGCTGTTTCATCCACCACCTATCCACTGCCTCATTAAACATGTGGGTAGCCTTGCGGATTTTCTTCATATCATTCTTGATTTCACAAATGGCGAAGGCCTCGTCCCATTTGTGTAACCAGGTCTCAATGATATCGGAACTACAGTCAGACATCCGACCAGAATACTTTTCTGGCCTATAGTTGGCAATATTAGGCACCTTAGCTCTCCTAGGCTCGACCGTATGAACACTTGACTCTGGTTCCATTGGAGATTTACCTTTCTCTTCACGAGATGGTCTAGCAGACATACTATGAACCATTTTCCTGAGCTCAGATTGCCCTACATTTGCTTGTAACTGTTGCGCTAAAATCTGTTGTAAGGCATCCTCTAACATTGCAATCCTGTCAAATAGTGTATGACCTGTTGGGCACGACACCTGTGGGGTCGGTCGGACTCCCGACTCTACGGGATGCATCCTAGAAGCTTCTTCTTCTACTTCCATTTAGGTCGATGGGTGTTTTTAAAAACAAATAAATAAATAAAACATTGCTTGAACCTGTATTTACAATTCGAGAGCCTAACTTCCACATTTATAGTTGACCAGGCTTATATCACACTTCAACCAAAACCCACTTTCCCTAGACTAGGGAAAACTCCTGTAATCCGAAATAACTCAAACAAGGAGGCAATTAAACGAGTACATATTCCAACGAACTTTAGAAGGCATAGAGAGCTCCCTGGTCATATTTCTGCTGCATGACGAGATTAACTTGTCCCTGAAAACCACTCCATCATTCTCAGTGGGACTCCTTAAACGAATTCATGTATGTGACATCGATTTGGCTATTGTTGATCATATAGGCCTTCATGAACACAGTCCAAATGATACGACTAAATATAACCATTTATCCATCGCAAGGCACAAACCTTGCAGAGCTATTGACCCATAGGTCACCTCGATTGAGTCACCAAACAGAATATGTGAACCGCTTACGAGATACTTTCGTGACCACACAGTAGCTCTCGTCGTGTGTTGCTCAATCTGATATTAAAATATGACAACAACTAGCCCCCTGCGATGCCAAGAAGCCCAGAAGTCAATAAGTCGTGACCAATGCGTGCACCACCCTGATGTTCCACGCAGCTCCAACGTTGACGAGCTATTGCTGAAACCAGAGCGACCTGTGCTCCATATTGTCCGTCGTCATATTTAGACATCGCACAGTCCTTTTACCCAAACTGATGAACTAAATGATGCAACGTTCTGAGCTACACTATTTTCGTCTTCCTTCCCTTCGCGATGCCAAAGGGCCCTGAAGACACCAAGTAGTAAACTTGCGACGTCGTCTGCTAACAAACGACCTTGCGAGCAATACAACGGGCAATTGCCTCTACACGCCGCTCTTCAGCGACTTCTGATACGATGCACCACAACACACCTTCACGCGTTGTCACGGAATCCCAAAAGTAACCACCCGTAAATTAGTGTGCGTCAGTCTCTATTTTTTTTTCTCAAATTCCGTAAGACAGGATTTCCCGCTTCCGCTGCGTCACTCTGATGAGTCCTCGATCCAACCCAATCACAAACAGCTCTGATACCAAATATTACATCACAACCTGCTTACTCCTAGCTTTTCATCAGATCACGGGCACATGCACACGAATTCACCTCCTAGCCGATCTCAGTGGTAGTAAGCTCTCTCTTGCCAATTCGTTACGTGAAAGCTCTTGCTTACAAAATTCCCAAGCCCCAAAATTCCCTAGATGGATCTAGTATGCCACATGTCTTCATTCTAGGGTCCCTCCTCAATGCATCATTTACCCCTCTCTTGGGATATCATTAAAACCATTTGTCCCTTGGCACATTTCATGCATTTAGGTCCCTTAGCCTTAGATTCACCTAGTCTAGTGCCATGTCACCCTCACCAAGGACCTTGACCTTGATTCCTTTTTTATTATTTACATGAAGCCCAAACAAATATAATACAAACATTGATCCTTTAAAGGAAAATGTCGACTGACCCTTTCGAGGTCATGTTACCTCGACTTGAGCGTAACAGCGTGCAGGGTTTGCATCATCTCAAAGTGAAGCTGGAAGCTCACGGGCGAGGTGGCTCACATAGACTAGATCGCGAGCATGGTCCAAATGGATTTGGACGCGGGTGGGTGTGGGAGGGGCTCTCCCTATGGCGAGTGGTCAAGACCGAATAGGGGAGGAGGCAAAATAAAGTCTTGTATCCGTGATACAAAGGCTAGGGGACCCATTAGATAGTATAATATACTTGTCTCCCCGCCATGTAGGAAATAAGTGAGCCTGCTAGATGACGGCCATCTTTGGAGGCGGTTATATATAATGAAATCATGGACAGCCCTCGTATGCTCCTCCACGTCGTCCATATCCTGTTGTGAGAAGTGCAGCGGGAATGAACAATACTAAAGAGGGAAAAGGAAGCCACTCACAAAAGTGAACTGGAAATAGAGAAAACAAGAGAGTCTTGCACAAGGATCTCAGGGGAAAACCCCTGTACTGCAGGGGTAAAAACCTCTACCCCAAGTGTGAACTATTGTAGAAACTGAGATGGAGAGAATGGGGTAGAGGAGCCCTATATATCGGCTCCCCCCCAACCCAAGAGAACCGATTGGTAGGGGTAGGGGCAGCCGATTGAGCAAGTAGGTGCAGATGACCCAAGAGAGCCCAAGAGGGCCAGTCGATTGGGGGTCTAGGGGCTATAAAAGGCCCCCAACGAGGGCGCCTACTAGGCGCCATGAAGTCACCTAGTGGCAGCACTAGGTAGGCCCGAGAACAGGGCAAAAACAGGCCCGTACTTGCCCCTATGCTCCTCCATGTCGTTGTGGACGGGGCAACAACCATCTATCTCTCTGTCTCTCTGTCTCTCTCTCTCTCTCTCCGCTTCCCTACCCCTCTCCCTCACCACCGCCGTCGTCGCCTAGCTCCTCCCGCCCGTCAACACCTCTTTGTACCTCTCGTCCGTACCTAGTCCTCCCATCCGTGAGTAGCAGCCCGTACCTCTCCTTCAACCTCCATCAGGACTCGGTACTCTACAATTGCAGCCATGACACCCTCTCCATATGCACGGAATTACCAACAAGAAGGCTCAAAACAACCCATCCTTGGGCAACAGGATCAGATTTTTTATCTGCAGTAGGCAGTGAGAGAGCTACGATTGGAACCGGCAGAAGTAAAGGCTCGACTTCACATTCTGGAAGGGCCTGGTAAGCAGGCAATAATTGATGAGGTTGTAAAATCTTGTAAGGATTCCCTCCCTACCCCGTAGCTAGTCTAAAGTCAAAGATCTTGTTCACATTGAAGTACAAACTGCTAAGAAGGAAGTGATTGTGGAATTGGACACCTAAGCAAGTAAGTCTGATATTCAAGCAGAGATTAAAAGAACACGAAGCTAGATGTGATAATGCGCTGAAGATTAGAATAGGGGGACTCCGAGAAGATTGGTACAAAGAGGAGGACACATAGAGTGAAATATTGACAAAGATCAAAGCAAGCTTACCCAACATTGAATGGGTGGATAATGATGAGCAGGATGATGACGACTCCAAAGCCATCTTCTATTATGCACTATAAAGGTCATGCAATCCTTACACCGAAGTCAAAAGATATGCGGATCAAGCTTCTTCGACAATCTTACAAGTTGAAGGGCACCAAAGTATGGAGGAGCTTACACAAGCTCAACTCGAGAATGAGGCAACTGAATTAGCTAAAGTCAACAGGGCTGCCAGAAAGGATGGAAAATGGGCAGTTTACCGTGAAGGCGTAGCACTAATCAGAGAGTTTAAATCAAAACCAAAAGATTCTCAGTCTTAAACAGATGTATGGCTGTTTACTCTTTCAAACTATCATGTAGGTACTCTAAATAATGTGGGTTGCTTTTTGCACTGCTTAGGAGTTGCCATGTGCCCTCCCTAAAGCAGATGTACTAGAGGGCTTCTTGCTGTCCCATAGACCTCTTGGTCTCCAATGGACGTTAATAGACTTTCTTTCTTTCTCTTTCTCTGCCTCTCTCGGGCGAGCAAACCCACAAACATGGCCCTCACTTTCCTTCACATGGGCGGGTAGACCCACAACCAAGGCCCTCATACAGTTAGCCAGGAGATGACACCCCCTCTCAGCTCCTAGATCATGGATCATCCTGAGTGAGCTGGAATGATCGCCAAGCAGTTGTTGTGCGAGGGGCTTGGTGAAGAGGTCCACCTTGTTGTCCTCCGTCTTGCAATGCGTAAGTCGGATCACATCATCGAGCACCTTCTCCTTGACATAGTGGTACTGGATCTCAAGATGCTTGGTATGAGCATGGAACACTAGGTTTTAAGCAAGTGCAATACAACTCCGATTGTCACTGTGGATGACTATGGAAGATGCCTGTGGGAACCCGATCTCTGCGAGTAACTGGTGGAGCCAAACTGTCTCACAAGTAACAGAACACGCAGCACGATACTCAGCATCGGTCGAAGAGAAGGCTATAGTGGGTTGCCTTTTACTGCTCCAAGTGATGGCTGCTGAGCCGAGAGTAAAACATTATGCAGTAGTGGAACGACGAGTGTCTGGCTCTCCCACACAGTAGGAATCATTCCAGCCTAAAAGCTGGATCCTGCAATGCTGCCCCTACTGATAGAAAAACCCTCAATTGCGAGAACCCTGAAGATAGTGAAGGATCCATATACTAGCATCCCAATGGGTCTTCTTAGGTGTCTGCATGAAAGAGGCCACAGCACACCACACACACACACAGGGGGGGGGGGGTTAGGGGTAGTTTATGAGACGAAGAGAGAGCAAGGCTGGGAAGGGAGAGGCTGTTTGCTTTAATATCTTGCAATGAGGGAGGCTGGGTAAAGGGGGTTTTCCTTTATCTCTCGGTAAAAGTACATGAGCAAGACAATTATACACGTTTTGAAAACCGGCACTCGAAACAAAAAATTCTTACCCTCTCAAGTCTGAATGTTTTTATTGTCTTTGTCCCTTACATGATATTTGTGTGAAGGCACTTCTTGAGATAGTAGGAAACTATGAGAGTTTCAATTTGTTACCTGGATACAAATTTTTTTTATGTGTGCCAAACATGCAGACCCTTTAGGGAATGGGGATGGGGGGCTTGAGGATGCAAGCATGTGGACACACATGCACAGATGATTATGCTATTGTGAGGATTTTAATGTACCCTTGAACATTCCAACAACTGAATATGGTCTCGGGGAATGCTTTGTTGTATGTGCAGGTGAAAGTGACGATGAAAGTGGATGGACTTGAAGGCATTGTTGATCCTCGATGGGATGGGAATTATCCTAAGCAAATATACCAGGAGATTGCTCAGCTTGCTATGGATTGCGCATCATTCAACAAAAATGAGCGCCCCTCGATGAAGGTATGAGGCAGGACATTCTTCCCGCTGGTCAAGGGCAGTTCTGTTTTTTGCCCGCTATGGCTAGCAGGGAAGGATGATAGAGATACGCGTAGATGCATGTGCTCGGTGTCATTCGTGAGTCCTTTGTATAGCAATTGCATGGGTTTCTCTTTATTAATGCGTGCACGACTTCAGATGAGCTAAGCAGTACCTTAGTGTTATGCATTAAACAGACAGCTGTAGCCATTCTTGACGGTTGCCTTCGAGCTGCATGTCCTCCTCCCCATGCTATGAACGTCGAACAACAGGAGCATTCGTACCTTCAAATATTGGAAGAAGAGGAGAATTCTCTCAGGCACAGTGAAGAAACCACTTTCAACAGCACACTAGCAGCAAGCAAGTCAGCTTTCAAAGGATCTGCTCTCGTGCCACGGTGACAATTCCTTTCTTATGGTGCTGGAGGATCTTCCCAATGAGAAGCTGGTTATGAACTCCTGTCAGGCCAGACGTTTACATCATACAGAATGCAAATGTGTAATCTTCATCCGAACCCTGGTCAACTTTAATGCGGTACCACTGCCTCGTTCAGCATGATAGCCAAGAACTGTCTTTTGAGAAGCCAAAGGACTGATGGCTTTGATCTTCAGGTAAACGAATCATGGGTGCCTTTGCATCATTTATGTTGTGGAATGTAATGTCCAAGGCATCTGATTCTGCCTACTCAGCTGCTATGATTCTGTAGCATTCTCTCTTCCGGCTGTGGATGTATATTCATCTTGTCACCGTGGCCATTGCATTCAAAAGAATTGGAACCACTACGTTGGCATGGACGAGGCGCAAAGAAAACGAGGTTATATATGAGCAAAGTATTGAGGGAAATGTCATGGCAGAGGAACTTAGAACTTGTTGTTCCTTGACCTTCACCTGATTTGTATGAGGTAATGTGATAATAGAATGGGACTAAATACATTCCTTCACCAGATTTGTATAGTGTAATGTGATAACAGAATTGGGACTAAATACACGTTTCCTTAAGAAAAGCGCTCAGCAACCTCAATTGTGACATTAACAGAGAAGGGGACGGCATGTGTGAATCTTTTTTGGGTTTTTTTTCGAAGAAAGAGGGTTTTAATTATATGTTTATAGCCAAGACTTATGAGTCTTTACAACAGCCTCTGGGCTCAAAATCATCAAAGATACCACACGGGTACCGAGAGAAAGCACTGGATAATAACCAGGGAGACAACATCCCGGCAGGTACATCCGGTAACCTCCTAAAAGATACAGCAGATAACAGTGGGGGAACAAACAAAAGAGAGGAGAAAAGGTCATGGCAGTCCACCAGCCATCCGAGAGATCAGCATCATCCTGCTTGGGGATACTGTTGAAGATGGTGTGAAGGTGCTTTGCTGGATCTGGAAAGACCCATAAATGTCCGCCAGCAGGCTCCAAATGTCATTCGTGACCAAGGAGTGTACGCAAGCCAGGGCCACATCTGTCTTGAGCTTCCCTGTACTTCCATCCAGTCCATCACATTCCTTTAGGATCTTCTGGCGTTACCTACCAGTTCAACATGAGTGGGACAACGTCAGTATTTCTTTGAATCCATATGAGCCAGAGGATTTGACTACAAGCCACGTTCCAGTCCCCTTTCCATCTGAGAGGTCTATCTCCAAGCAAGGCCATGTTATGTGATGGGTGAGCAGCCGCTAATCTGTCTAAACTTGGACCAGATAAGACTAGACATCCTGCAGTTCAGAAAAAGGTGAGCAATGTCTTCAGGGGCCCATAACAAACAGGATATTTCTCATGGAGGTTTCTATCCAATATCTTTTCAAACCTTTTTTGCCATTGTTCCGTACTATCCCTTCTAAAACAATTCTTGTTTAGCCTGTCCTTGATTCCCAAATGATCAAAGAAAATGGGGACTGGGAAAGGTGTGTTTGGCTTTGCCAGTGGAATTCATGAAGTGGAAGGAGTTGTTTTCCCCCCATCCAGCTCAAAGCTTCTGTCCCAGACCTGCAGTCTTTCCTAAATGAAAAGTAAGTCAAACCTATTAATTCTGAATTTCTGAGTCATCTCACCCTCTGTGATCTAACATTGCTCTCTCCTGTTCCATAGCTCTTCCCAAATGCATATCCCCTTCTTATTTAGTCTGAACGTGTGCTTTAAGTCCTGATCTCTCAAGATCCTATCTTTCCGTATCACACCAAACCATATAGAGTCCTTGATACCTCCATGAAACAAACTCCCTCAACTTCTCCCAGCCCTTCCACATTGCCCTCCATAAACCAAAACCCGAGTTACACACTCTACTCTGAACCTCTCTTAACTCTATTTGGCCCTTTTCTGTCTCATCCCCCTTCAGCTGGTGAATTCTCTCTTTTAGAACCTCTTCTTTCTTGCTTCTATCACCCTCTGTTTAACTGCCTTCAATAGGAATTAAGTTCTAGTGACTGCTATTACTCATTTTTCACTGGCTGAAGCTGTTCCTGCAAAGGCACAGTCCCAAATCCTCTTGACTTTTTGTTGCACGTAGGGGAGTTGAAAAAAGAGCACTAGTGAATCCAATGGGAATGTGATCTGAAATGGGCATTGATCGGTAGATCCTACAGAGTTCATTCAAATTATCATCCTGGATGCCTTTGGGTACATAAAATGTATCCAGTCTAGCTTTTCTATGCTTGAACCCAACTTGGTTATGACACCATGTAAAGCCTGTCCCCTCAGAGATGTCTACCATCCCTACTTGGTCTTTAAGCTTAAACCAAGAGGAAATCTCCCCTACCAGATAGCACTTTCCCCAGGTTCTTCCATCTATCTGTTGCAGACTCTACCATATTGAAGTCCCCATGAGTATGACATTGCTTGGCAAACAGCATCCATCCCAAAGAAGAGCTATCTCTTGTGAGCCATTTGGAGTATATACTGAAAAAATAGATCCTTTGAGCTTGGGAAGAGTGAAGTCTAATCCTATCCCGTACTTACCAAAAATCGTGCTTACCCTGTTAACACAATCTGCGAATTTCTTAGAGCCTCCAAAGGCAGTTCTGCCCTTTCCTGCTTCATGATCAGTAAAATATCAAACTGTGTCTTTGTCTACACTGCAATTGCCAATGTAACTGGCTGCCAACTATGCAGGTCTAAACTCGTTGGAAAGGCCCTGCACATTAATGGATAGGACTGAAAATTCTGTTTCTATGTACTCCATAAGCCAATTCTTTTTAGGCATCTTCTCAAAAGGGTGTTGTAATATGGAAGAAAGAACTAGAACTAGAAACTGGAAATGAAATGACAAGACTGAAAGATAAGAAATACCTTGAGAAGAGTGTAGACAAGACACAAGCTAGACTGATTGATTACAATGATGTGACCCATTGAATATATGGACCAAAGTACAAGTCATAGAGCAAGAGTGCTTATGGGATAATTGTAGAAGTGCCACATGGCACACACTCAAGACATAAAGACTAGACTTAGACTTAGACTTGAACAAATGTAGAATAGGAAATAGTACACTTAGTGTCTTATCTCCAACACCCTCCTTAAGTGGACACTAGGAGTAAGACAGAAAAACAAGACTAGAAGACAGACATAAAGACTGATAGACTGAGAGACAAGATAGAAGACATGACAGACAAAGATCCTAAGACACCCCTCCTCAAGTGATATCCTGATATGGGTTCACAAGGGTAGGGACAAGATGGATCTAAAACACAGTCAGATTGATAGACAATTAGACAGACAGACAAGACTAGATAGACAGAAGATTGACTGTAGACAAATAGAAAGGCCAAGACACTAGAACCCCTTAACCTACATCATCGGTGGTCAAGGTGGTAGACAAGACATAGAAGTAATCAAAAAGCCCATTTCTCATCATGTGATGAAGGAATTCTCATCATGTGAGGAAGAAACATCAGGATCAGCTGATGGAGATGTTGCAGCAACATGGGTTGAGGTAGATGCAGGGGCTGATGTAGATGTTTTGGAATAGCAGTCCCTCTCCCGGTGATTATCACGGCCACAAATGGTGCATGGATGAGCCTTGAAATAGTCCTTCTCCGAATGATTAGTTTTGCCACAATGGGTGTAAGGCTTTCTTACCTTAGAACTTCCTTTCTTTGCAAAAAAAGCAGTGTCAGTTACCTTTCATTGTTGAGTTCTTTCTTCCTCTTGGAGAGCATTGATGATACCCTCAAGAGAAGGATTATTATGATACTTGAAGGTAGTGACAAGAGTAGCATAGGTGTCAGGTAAGCTTTTAAGAAGTACAGCAATAGCAATGTCTTCGGAGATGGGAGACTTGACTGACGCAAGCTGAACCATAAGACTGCGAAGATAATTGACATGAGAGACTATAGTAGCTCCTTCCTGCATATGTAGATCAAAGAATGAGATCATAAGTGCAATCTTAGAGTTTTTAGATCGGGCTCCAAAAAGGGTATCCAAAGTCATCCATACTTGAGGAGCAGACTGTATGTCGGAGATGTGATGAATGTAATCATCTCCAAGGCCGAGCAATATAATAGCATAGGCTTTGTCATTCTTGGCAGTGACAACTTGCTCAGAAGGATCTTCGGGAGCAGCACGCTGGACAATGTCCCAAAGACCTTCTTTCATAAGATGGCACTTGATTTTGATCTGCCAAGTATGAAAGTTGGTCCCATTGAATTTGTCGATAGATATGAGAGAATGAGAGGAAGATGCCATGTGGGAAGGTCTTACCTCTTGCTAGGATGCAAGGACAGTGTCTATTCCCTTACAATATTGCAGAAATAAATGAGAGGAGAGATCCAAGAAGCCGGTTCTCTCACCACTTTGTCAAGGCCATAGCATATGACAGCCCATCGAAGCAGGAGGAACCAGCAAAAAAAGGAGAGACTGTTCAGCAAACTGAAAGAGGCAAAGCTCAGTACCTTAATCCCGAGCAGAAGTAGAAGTGAAAAAAGGATGCAGATCTCCGTGAAGATGGAGCTGGAGAAGTCAGCCTGTGTAGGTACGGATTTCGTATAGTCGTACGGACTGTACGGACAGCTGACGATGTACGGACGGCGAGTGGAGTACGGAGTACGGTTGACGTGCAGAATATGGGCGGCGTACGGTGGCGTACGGATGACGTACGAAATACGAGTGACGTACGGATAGTAGGTATAACAGCAGGAGCGGGTGCTAGACTGCGCAGATCTGGCGTGACAGCAGGACTGCGTAGATCTGGTGCTCAGTTCTGTGGCTGAACTGCACAGATCTGGAGCGCAGATTTGGCGCATATCTGAAGCGGGATACACACAGACCTGGCGTACACACAGATCTGGAATACACACAGATTTGGCATGCAGATCTAGGCATGCAGATCTGGAGCGCAATGACGGGGCAGAAAGAGGGAGAGATGTGAAGAGGGAGAAATCTGAGAAGAGGGGCAGATCTGCAGCGGGGGAGAGATCTAAGAAGAGGCAAACTGAGGGGAGAGAAGAGGGATCAACCTAGCTCTGATACCATGTTGTAATATGGAAGAAAGAACTAGAACTAGAAACTGGAAATGAAATGACAAGACTGAAAGACAAGAAATACCTTGAGAAGAGTGTAGACAAGACACAAGCTAGACTGATTGATTACAATGACGTGACCCATTGAATATATGGGCCAAAGTACAAGTCATAAAGCAAGAGTGCTTATGGGATAATTGTAGAAGTGCTACATGGCACACACTCAAGACATAAAGACTAGACTTAGACTTAGACTTAGACAAATGTAGACTTGGAAATAGTACACTTAGTGTGCACTTATCTCCAACAAAGGGGCCGCCATCTTAGGAGCAAGGCTTGCCTCCTTAGTTGGCTGCTTCTTATATTTGTTGCTAGACACCTCTTGTAGGGGAGACCCTGAGTTCCTTTTCCTTATTCTTCCTACCTTTCACTTCTATGAACTACTGACTCTCATTTTGATGAGCCATACCACGATCTGCTCTTTCAATTTGCTCCTCAAAACCTTGGGTGCACAAAATGGGCTTGGTCAACTTTCAGGCCCTCGCATGAACACTTGGCCATCGCCTCCTACACTCGACAACACAAACATTTTAAGCAGATGAACAACCATCACTATCAACAAAGATGCCCTAGATTCTCTTATAGCATGAACGCTTGAGATCTTGCATTCGAGGCCATCACCTTCTACACGTCGACTACACAAACATTCCAAGCAAATGAGCGAACCATCACTATCAACAAAGAAATAGTCACAAGGCATTGAGGTTGATAACCTCGTAGGAAGATGCCCTAGATTCCCCTAGCAGAGTGCGACAAGCTGTTAACTGACACGGCATGGTTGCTTGAAGAAGGGTACTTCACAAGTTAAGGTGAAAGACCCCAACTCCACTAACTTATTTTTGTTACTTTATGAGTGTGTCTAGATTAATAGCATGGACACATGTATATCTATACTATTCCTTAAGGAGAGGTTTCGACGTGGAGGTTTGGAAAGAGGCGCAGGAGCTTCGGAGGCTTGGAGGAGGTTTGGAGGCTCAGAGTAGAGAGAGTGTCTCTAGGATCAACATGTGGCCCACTGTAGGAGACTAGGAGTCACGCCAAACTTGCCACGGTTGACCAGAGGAGAGGGTTGTGGCATACCTGAAGCCAAGGATGGCATGGTTGACGATATGCAGAGGAGAATCTGACAACAGTCGTCGGTTGGTCTCGTGCCACGTGTCGTGCATCCAATCATGTCTAGAGTCCAGACTACCATGCTGTTGACATGGAGAGAGAGAGAGAGAGAGAGAGAGAGAGAGAGAGAGAGACAGACATACACACACACACACACACACACACAGAGTATATAATATATATATATATATATATAATTTATTTATTTATTTATTTATATTTATATATAGTGCCTCTCTCCATGACCATAATGGGTGCAATAGGTCTCTCTCTCTCTCTCTCTTTCTCTCTCTCTCTCTCTCTCTCTCTCTCTAATGCACACACACGCACACATGACATCTATCTATCTTCTATGTGTTCCACATGACCAGAGGAGAGTTTCATGTGAGCGGTGTCCTTCACAAATCTTCCAACCATATAACTTGCAGTCTCTCCCATCTAGCCATCCCTTGCCTAGCATGCAATATCATAAGAGAGAACCTTCACGAGGCCTTTCATGACAGAGCCCCATCTATCATGTCGACCTTCATGTTATGACTATCTCATCTCTCTCCATTACTATAATGGGTGCATAGGCATTGAGCTCTACATAAAGGCATGATTCTTCTAATATACATGAGATGCATTATCTTCCCATTCAAGGTGCAAGAGTCATGATGCTTTCACTTTATTTTTTAAGATAGATGTGCCACGTGGCAGGAGGAGTTGCAGTGGGGGACGGGGAGCTAGGAGATGTGCCAAGTTGCTCCCTCTCTTTAAATGCCTTGCCCAACAATCCCCGCTCCTCCTCTCACCCCCTCCTCCTCCCAATTTTATCGAGCAGCTGCATTTTTTTTAAGTGGTCATCATTCTTTTGCATTAACGTCTCTGACATGAATGGATGGAAGAGGAACTACCTACATAAATGGCTTCTCCAAGAGAGTATCGGCTGCCAAGTTTGTCCCTCAACCTCGACCAGTTCGCTATTGTCTTCTACAAGATCCTCGACTTTATTGATTGCAAGGTTTGTGGCCCCAATCTTAGCCACGAATTGTCCCCTTAACCAAGTGGTACCAACCTTGAGAGGTGTCAAGGTGATGTTAAGCACCACAAATGGTCAAAGAAGTGTCCAATCACAGACCACAATAAGTTTGTACTAGCATATGTAAGTAGAGACCTAGCGGAGCAAGTCTCTAACCCGTCCTAGACAGGTCATGCTACTCGTACAACTAGTGCAAAAGTGGTGAATGTCAAAGGTGTCATTTGAAAACAATAATTTTATGATATTTTTTTGGGGTGATTAAAGAACCTTGTTGCTAGGATTGCACTAGCATGTACTATGATAGGCTTGGTGACAATTTCAGCAACCATTTAGTTGTAGGCGTGTCCATTAATATTTGCTAGTTTTCAAGATTGAATCAATTGTAGTAATTGAATTAGGTTTGGTGTGGTCTTTATGACAATTAGTTGTAATGATTGAAATCTGATTTGCACTTGTTAAGCCACACGGCTCCGTGAAACTATAAAAAAGTGTTTTTTTCTTGAAATGTTTTGTATGGTGCGTCAAAACAATCCTCACCCCCTCAACATTCCTCTTCTTCTTCTTTTGCAAAACACAATTAAGTGGGTTCAAGGAATATATGCAAAACTACTAGGTTTCATAAATGACATAACAAAAGAATGAAGAAATCCAAGTGGACATAAGATCAAACATACTAGAACGAATTATTCTCATAGCCCTAGTAGTCATTCTCATGGTTATGAATGCTTGTTAGGTTATCATCTCACAAATGTACCACCACTTAGGGAGACCCATAGAGATTTAAAATTATTAAATTTTTGCTATTCACATATTCAAAGAGCACGTGTTAATCATCACCAAAATTTGGATGTGTATCTCAATACCTTGTGGCTTAAGAGATTTTTACATTTCAATATCAAAAGTTTGGTTTCACTTGAAAGATCTAATATTATTTGAGATTTTCAATAACACGATTTTTGTAGAGATCTTTGTAGATCATGCTAAATGGACAAGCAACATTGAAGGCTGCCTCCTACATCATATTCTAGGAGTGCAAATATTAATTAAATCATCCACATAGATTTCGAGGATTATGGCATCAACATTATCCTTGAACAAGGATTTATAATTCAACACTGTCATTGATGATTTTTTCACAAAGACTTGGTTCTGTATCTTGAACAAGAAATAAAATGCACACTCATTGCATTTAAAGGAATCAAAGCTCTTACTGAAAAGTAGACTAGTAGAATTAAAAAATGCTAGATAATAGAAATTTGCATTTCGTTTTCTAGAAGAAGCTTTTATAGGTGTCAATGCTTCAATAAGCATTAGAGAGAATTTCACTCTCTTGCGAGTCTATTCATGTTCTAGATACACAAACATTGAATAGTGTCTTTATAAAGGTACATTGAAGAGTCTAAGGCATGATTGTCTTTTCTGTTCAATCAAAAGAAGCTTATTTGTTTTCCAAGATGTTAGCATTAATGAGATAGAATCTTATTTTGGTCATCCCAAGACAAGTTTTATGCCATCATCATCTTCTATACTAAGTATTCAAAGAATCAGACTGACAACAAATTGAAAAAGTATTCACTTCATTGTGACTACATAAAACAAAGGGAATTAAAAAATTCCAAAAGGTATGGATGCTATACTACAACTATATATGCACTCTACAAAGTTCCATAGCACAAGTGAAAACATATTGCCATGAAACAAAAGAACTAATCAAATAAAATTTGTATACAGAACCAAGAGTTAAAATAGATATGGAAAAATGAAATTTGATCAGGAATTTGTGTAACTATTTTCTAGTGACCATGTCTCATTTTATTATCCCACATACTAATCATTCAATTCCCATCCTTGGTACAATACTAAAGATTTCACTTCCATCCTTGGTACATAATGTTTTTTCAAGTTCTTATATGCTCCTAAGCATATTTTGGAGAAGGAAGATGATGACACTTTCATTGGCCCTCTTTTAGGGATCTTGGTGTTTCCATATTACTAGGGGATGACAATGCTTTCATGACATCAACCCACCTATAGGGATATTCGCATGTTTGCTTTTGGTGTACATAGAAACATTGGAAACTGTTGTGCAATAATTCATTAATTTAATTAAAACAATCATTTTGAAGTATGGAAGTGTTTAAGTTGTGAAGCAAGTACAAATGATATAGATGCAATATGCATTTAGAAAACTTCTAAAAACATGCAAGAATAAATGACTCACATTATGCTACTTTGCACTCTATGAGATGTGGCTAACAAGCTTACGTCCATTGGTCCTTGCAAAAGGACATTTTATTTTTGACTGTTTGAAGATGACACAAGACAATGTAAAACCTCTAAAGAGGACACAATACACATTTTCTACAAGTGGTATTATAAGAGATTGAAAACGTGTTATTGTAAGACACTTTGTGGAATAATATACATATTCATTTTTGCTCTTTCAACCTTGAACTAAGTTACTTTTAGATTACTTATGTTGTTATCCCAATTCTTCTACCTTTTGAGGGGCTTCTTATCATTGTTTTATCCCACACATGGAGCCTTTACTTTCCTTTCTAATATATACTGTTTGTTTTTTCACAATGCTCTTCAAAAAGACAAGGCAATGATGGCATCCTTCATCTAAGGTCAAAGGAAGCCTAGTTGATAATGCATGCATTGTTAACATCCAACAAAGCTCCAATGGTCCTTAAAAGCTAAATAACATCATGCACTTGATTATTTGTATTTTTCCATGGTCATTAAGGCTCCTTGGCTCATGGTTGTTTCATAATTGATGATGAGGTAAGCCATACTTCCTTTGGGAAAGTTTTTTATTATGTAAAGTTTTTTTATGTATACTTAGTTTACCTGGTGTTTTCCCCTTTGTTTTAAACTTTAAAGATTATAATTGTCCTTTTCCCTATTCCTCATAATCCATTTGTGGGGGTTAAAGGTCACTGTGCCTTAACCCCAGTTATGTACAATACTCAAACACATATATAAATGAATAAAAAAGAAGATTAGGGTGGTTCTGCACCCACCAAACTTGTGTGGCTCTCTGTCTCTCTCTCTCCTTCTTCCTTTCTTGCTTCCGTTGAGAGCACTCTCAACTGGTATCAGAGCCCGGGTGATCTAGCTGAGCGTGCGTGAATGCTTTGAAGCTCAGCAGCTCTGTGGGAGGAAGGAGAAGCTCTGTGGGAAGCTTTGTGGGTGACTTTACTTGCATCCGAGTGTGCAGAGACCTTGGAGGAACCTTTGGAAAAGTCACTTTGGCTTTGCAAAGTGGTTTTGAGAGCCTGTTAAGAGCTTTCAAAAAAAAAAGTCGTTTTTTGAGCTTTTCCCTGTTCCGTTCGATGACAGAGACTCTGTATTGACTTGTGGAGGCAACTATTGCTTGCTTTTGGTGTCCACATTACTTCAGGAGCTTGGAAACACCTTCATTCTTGAATCTGAGATCATTTCAGTGGATTTCTGACTCACTGTGTCAATTCCTGCGTTTTTTGCCCGGGTGTTGGAACTCAAGTTTGGAGCAACCATTTGCAGATCTGTCAGTTCCGGTGGACTCAGGAGGTCCTAAAACTTCTATGTTGCTCATCATTCGCACTTCGGTGGAGTTTACAGATAGCTCTGTTTCCAAAAACGTTTTTCAGTCCGTGTGTTGGACCCAGTGATTGAGGCCACGGTTTCCAAAACCGTCTGTCCCATTGCGTTCCGGACGCCCAAAAACCCCTACCTGTCAGTTCTTGCGCGATTCGGTGGAGGATTTTCAGAGTTATAAATCTCTGTGTATTCGATTTCGTCTCTCTGTTATGCATTTTTCATGCTAAGGTTTTGAAACCTTAGATTTATGCCACATGGCAGTGGATAAGTGTTGACTCCCATTTCTCATTCATCGGTTGGGATTTTGGAGCTCTGGCAGAAGAGAGATATTTGCAAATTTTCTTGCTGAGTCCGATTATGCAATGGCGCCCATGTTTTGAAGCATCTCAGGTTCTATTTTCAGTAGCGCTCATTACCGTGGGACTATGATTTCTTGAGCATACCTTATGCAGATCACTCTGGTTGCATGTGCGCTCATTCGTGGTGTGCATTGGGTTGCAGTGGATGATTTATAGGCCATTTGGATGCATTGCGGTCCTTGTTGGATGCGCTGATAGGCCCAAATTGCCTTGTGGGATGCTATTTTTATGGACGCTTTGCACATGGATGCTATTTTATGCTGAGGGACAGCTTTGACACATTGCAGGTGACGCACTGATAGTGCTATGCTCTCTTGGATGAGACATTATTGATGCATATGCCAGTGGACAGTGTTTATGCTTGAGTCATTTGGCACTTATTGGCATTTTCTTTTGGGCCAGATTTGCTCATATGGATGCATAGTATATGCACATGAGTCAGATGCTTTGAGTTTTGAGTTTTGGTGATATTTCACTCTATTGTGGCATACACATTTGGGTGCACCTGGTATTTGGTGTGATTCTCTCTTGCAGGCACTAGCATTTGGGATTTTGCTTTATTTGCATCATGGCATCCTCTTCCATGCCTGAAAAGGAGTTTTTCAGCATTAAAAAGTTTGATGGGACAAACTTTTCTTTGTGGAAAGAACAGATAAGGGATGTGCTTATTCAAAAGAAGCAGATTAAACCCTTGGCAGGGATTGAAGCTAAGCCTGCAAATATGTCTGAGGATGATTGGAATGAGTTGGATGCATTAGCAAAGTCTACTATTAGACTTCATCTTGCAGAGTCAGTTTATTTCACAGTAGTAAATGAGCAGACTACGGAAGATTTGTGGAAGAAACTGTGTGCCACTTATGAAAAGGAAACTGCCTCTAATAAAGTTTACCTCATGAAGAGGTTGTTTGAGCTGCAGATGAAGGAAGGGGTCTCCATTGCTTCTCACTTGAATGAATTCAATATTATTTTCAGCCAGCTTCAGGCTCAGAAAATGAATTTTGATGCGGAGACTAAGGCAATATTTCTCTTATGTTCATTGCCATCCTCATGGGATACCTTCCGTACAGCTGTCAGTAACTCTGCACCTGGTGGAGTACTGAAATTTGATGATGTTGTGGGTAGCTTGTTGGCCGAGGAGATTAGACGGAAGTCTATGGATGGCAACAAGCAGGATGCAGCCTTAAATGTGCAAAGGGGCAGATCACAATTCAGGGGGAAGTCCCAAGAAAGGGGGAAGTCTCGTAGTAAATCCAGGGCACGGAACATTGAGTGTTACCATTGTGGCAAGAAGGGCCATATGAAAAAGGATTGCTACAAGTTGAAAAGAGAGCAAAAGGATAAGAAAAAGAATGCAAATTGGGGTGGAAATCAAAAGGAAGAGAGTCCAAGGGAGGACAAAGGAAAAGTGAAGATCGAGGAGATCAATGCAGTCACACATGATAGTGACAATGATGTTCTCTTCATGTCTAGTTTATCTGCAGAGTTGCTTACCACTTCAGATGATGCATATTTCCAGGATTGGATTTTGGATTCTGGTGCTTCATTCCATGTTACTCCCCATAGGGAATGGTTCTCCACTTATGATAGTGGAAAGACAGGTTGTGTGCATCTTGGAAATGACTATGCATGTGACATAGTGGGAGCAGGTGACATAAAGTTTTCTTTTGCAAATGGGTCTGCATTTGTTTTGAAACATGTGAGACATGTGCCTAAGCTGACCAAGAGTCTTATTTCAGTGGGTCAGCTAGATGATGCTGGTTTTCACACCACTTTTGGCTTTCAAAGTTGGAAAATTCAAAAGGGCTCTATGCTTTTGGCTAGGGGTGCCAAGTGTGGGACTTTGTATCCCTTACATGTATCAGGGGTATTTGATCATGTTGTTGCTATAACCGAGCAGCCAAGCACTTCTTTGTGGCATTGCAGGTTGGGGCACATGAGCCAGAATGGAATGAAACTCTTATGCCGTTTGGGTTATGTACCGCATTTGAGTTTCTCTGATTTTGAATTTTGTGAGCACTGTCTCTATGGGAAGCAGACTAAATCAACCCATAAAAGAAGGGGAAAGAAAGAGTTTGAAATGCTTGATTTGGTGCATTCAGACGTATGTGGTCCCATGCCTACACGGTCATTAGGCGGGGCTGAATACTATGTGACATTCATTGATGATGCAACTAGGAAAGTGTGGGCTTATGCTATAGCTCGAAAGAGTGATGTGTTCCAGGTATTTCAGAAATGGCTGGCCTTGGTTGAGAATCAGTCAGGTAGAACGCTTAAATGCCTACGGACTGACAATGGTGGAGAGTATCTCTCTCATGACTTTCAGCATTTCTGTGATACACGTGGGATTAAGAGGGAGCTCACATCCCCTCGTACTCCAGAGCAAAATCCAGTTGCAGAAAAGATGAATCGTACCATTCAAGAAAGGTTGCAATGCATGCTTTCCAATGCAAGTCTTTCTGGTGGTTTTTGGGCTGAGGTAATGAAGACTGCAGTGCATGTGATCAATAGATCACCTAGTAAGAGTTTGGATGGTGGTATTCCTGAAGAGGCATGGAGTGGCAAGAAGCCCTCTTACTCTCATTTGCGTATATTTGGGTGTGAGGCATATGCACATGTGCCAAAAGAGCTTCGAAAGAAGCTAGATCCTAAGTCTAGGAAATGCATCTTTCTAGGTTATGGTGAAAGTGGAGAGATGGGCTATCGTCTCTGGGATCCAGAAGCAAAGAAGATCATACGCAGCCATGATGTGGTCTTCAATGAGAAGAAGATGCATAAGGCACCCATGAGGGATGTGGAAATGAGGAGAATCACTTTCCAGGATGTGAATCCACCTGCCTATGTTGATAGACAGCAAGCTGTCCATGCACCAAATGTGCAAGAAATGGTACAACCAAGTACTCCCACAGGTATACAATCAAGGGTAGATGATGGATCATCTATTGGTGGAAATGATGAGCCAAATGTGGCTGATATGCAAGTGGGACAGCAAGCTGAAATGCCATTGAGAAGATCATCTAGAGTGTCTAGACCGCCTGATAGGTTTGTTCCAGGGGTAGACTATGTGATGCTTACTGATTGCGGGGAGCCTTCTTGCTATAGAGAGGCTATGATGCATGAGGATCAACGCAAGTGGGAGTATGCTATGCAATCAGAGATGAGTTCACTTATGAAGAATAAGACTTGGGACTTGGTTTCTTTGCCACATGGAAAGAAAGCATTGCCATGTAAATGGGTCTATAAAATGAAGGTCACAGGTGATGATGTGCCTAGATACAAGGCCCGTTTGGTTGCTAAAGGGTTCAAGCAAGAGAAGGGTGTGGACTTTGATGAGATATTCTCTCCGGTTGTGAAGATGACCACACTTAGATGCATGCTTGGACTAGTGGCAGTAGAGGATATGGAGCTTATGCAGATGGATGTCAAGACAGCTTTCTTGCATGGGGATTTGCATGAGGAAATTTACATAATGCAGCCGGAAGGCTTTGAAGAAAAGGGCAAAGAACATTTAGTTTGCAAGCTGAAAAAGAGTCTCTATGGTCTTAAGCAAGCACCTAGAGAATGGTATCAGAAGTTTGATGCTTTCATTCGGTCCCAGGGTTTTAGAAGGAGTGAAATTGATCACTGCCTCTACACTAAAAGGGCTAAGGATAATAGCCTGATAATCTTGGCACTATATGTGGATGATATGCTATTGGCTAGCAAGAATACTTATGAGCTAGATGCATTAAAGGCCAAGTTGCATGAGGCCTTTGATATGAAGGATTTGGGATTTGCAGGTCATATTCTTGGTATGCGCATCACGCGTGATCGGAGTAGGAAACTCCTTTGGCTTTCACAACAAGAGTATGTTACAAAAGTATTACAGCGTTTCAATATGGAGGGGGGGAAGGCAGTGAGTACTCCATTGCCTCCATATGTGAAACTGAGTCATACAGATAGTCCCAAATCAGATGAGGAAAGGGCCATGATGGCCAAGGTTCCTTATGCATCAGCAGTTGGGAGTCTTATGTATGCTATGATAGCTACTAGACCAGACATTGCATTTGCAGTGGGAGTTGTTAGCCGGTATATGGCTAATCCAGGAAAGAGGCATTGGGAGGCAGTTAAGTGCATCATGAGGTACATGAAGGGTACCAAGGAGATGTGCATTTGCTTTGGTAAAGGAGACATGCGTGTACTTGGGTACACAGATTTAGACTATGCAGGGCATGTGGATAGTAGGAGATCCACTTCTGGTTATGTGTTCACCTTTGCAGGTGGTGCAGTGTCGTGGATGTCTCGTGCACAGAAGTGCGTGGCTTTGTCTACCACAGAGGCTGAGTATGTTGCAGCCACAGAGGGTTGCAAGGAGGCTATATGGCTTGATCGGCTAGTGGGAGATTTGGGGATTCATACAGGTGTACCGACATTGCATAGTGATTCCATGAGTGCTATTCAGCTAGCACGGAATCCAGTCTTTCATGCAAAGACCAAACACATTGAGGTCAGGTACCATTTCATCAGGGAGGTACTTGAGGACAAGCGCATAGAGCTTGTCAAGGTTCATACAGATGATAACCCTGCAGATATGCTGACGAAGAGTCTACCTAGTCAGCGGTTTGAGTATTGTCGTGTATTGATGGGCATTGGATAGTATGCTCACTGGTTGTTCTCCCTTAAAGGCACATTGTCCTTTAAGTGGGAGGTTGTGGGGGTTAAAGGTCACTGTGCTTTAACCCCAGTTATGTACAATACTCAAACACATATATAAATGAATAAAAAAGAAGATTAGGGTGGTTCTGCACCCACCAAACTTGTGTGGCTCTCTGTCTCTCTCTCTCCTTCTTCCTTTCTTGCTTCCGTTGAGAGCACTCTCACCATTCTCTATTTATTAGACCTTAATTTCGTACACACTTCATTGTGTTTCTTTAAGTAAGTGGAATGGATGTCATATTCAATTCGAGCATGGAGATGTATTGTATGTTCATCAAGGGAAGTCATGGCCTCTACTATGATACACTTGACTAGTCCAAAATGTTGTATGTCACTTTAGAAGTCTTGTTGAACTATATTGAACAACATATGCTATGTGGGACTAAGGTTGGACATATCCAAATTAAGCTATAATGAGTACACAACGTTTGGCTTGAAATTTTAGAGTTGGAGACATAGTTTGACTTTCATTTGATGATCAATTGTGGCAAAAGGTACATTCCTAGTATTTGAACAAGTGGGGCAACTTCTCCTTGCCAAGATAAAACTTAATAAGGGTCCATAAGGTTGGTATCCTAAGGGAAGACCTACCTCGTGATCTTGATATTGAGGGAATTCCTTGAGGAGCAATCTAAATATCATGTGCATGTGTAAAGATGAACTAAAACTTAGAGAGTGCTAAAATAGAAATTGGTATTCCCACACCCCCACCCTAAACCTAAATGGTCATGTGAAAGATGTATTTATTCTTTCTTTTCAACTATTACTAGTGTACAATTAGTTACTGTGCGTGCTCTGCTAGATGTGCTTCCTCTCCTTCATCTCCACTCTCTCTTCTCTCCTCTCTCCTCCATATACACTCTCTTCTCTCCTGCCTTCTACTTTGTCATTGCCCACCTTCTTTCTTTTCTCTTGATCTTCTATTGCTATTCAATTTAAGATGATTAATCCTATTGCTAACAAGGCTTGCAAGATTGTAACGTCAAACATTTTGACTTTGAGTTGTTTTGATTCGTTACCCTAAGTGGTGTTTCCATTGATTATGAGTTTTAAAGTTGTTTATTGTTTCCAAATCTTCATCAAGTTCTTGATATCACTTTGGGAGTCACCTTCCATTGGCTTTAAATAGTTGGCTTTAGATCTTTTAGTATTCGAAAACCAGGTCTACGTGAAGTGTATTGCAAAGGGGGGTAACAAAGTCAGAATACTATAGGCATCCTATTTTCAGTATGAAATGCATAGGAAAGCTATGTTTTTGAGCAGCCGAGGAAGGTTATGAGTTCCTTGGAATAGGAAGAAGGGTGGTGCTCCTACATTGCGTGAGACTGGATTCTTCCTTGGGTATGAGAGCCTCCTTTGATCATTGTTCTTGTTTGCAAAAGCAAAAATTAATAGTGTACATGATCGTTGTAAGATGTGTTAAGAGTGTGTTAATGAAATATACAAGTTATTGGCCCTTTTTTAGTGTTCGATGTATGTTTGTGTAATATAGGACTATCATAAAGGTCATCCATAGTCCTATGGTTTCTCTCATCAATGGGGGCAAATGACTACATCCAAATCTTTACCCCACCAATTACCCTCATAGACAATTAAAGCCCCCCTAAGGCCCCCCCAACCTATCCATTGACACACAATTTCAAAGCTAAAACTAAACTAGCAATAAGATTTGAGCTCAAAGGGAAATCTGAAAATAGGTGATCATACCAAAGGATTCCATTTTGCGATGCCACCCTCCCACGAGCCTCTACCCTGCCCATCCTCAATGAACCACTTCACAACCTTGATCTCAACAAGGACAAGAATGCAAAAACAATGCAGCCCAATTAATGACACCCATGTTAGGCAAGCCAAGAACTCCTTGTGAATTTGTTAAGCAAGCCAAGGACTCTTTGCAAATTGGAAGCTTTAAGGGCCTCCTAAGCAATGTAATGCATTTTCTTCCTTCCCCCTTCTTCTACCCACAAGAAGGCCCTAAGCAACCTCTAAGCAACCTTACAATTTCCAAGTAGTGACTGCATCTAAAGTTCCATACTATCTCAACATAAGTCATGGATGTAGACAAGATGTGTTGAACAATTAACACTTAAGGATTCCCATCCAAGGCTTAATCCTCCATCCTAGTTTTATGAAGCTTCAATTTGATATTTTATTTAAACCTGTCAAATATAACTTAGCTACCCACACTCCAACGGACTCACTGGCAGCTGCCATTGACTACGCCTCAAAGAGTTTTCACCGGTAGTCCAACCTCCAACATAGTGGGATGGCAGCGCCTCCATCTGACCCTCAAAAGCGACTTAGCAACCAGCCCAGCAAATGAGCTCCAAAGCTGACATGCAATGCCCGCAGCCACAGGCAACTCCAAAACAACAAGCTCCGTGCATGGCTCTATCACTGCGACACCAACACTTGGGTTCCATGAGCATCAACGACAAATGACTATTCGAAAGGCAATGGAATCTGCACTTGGGAATGGAATCTTTTTAGATTCCATGTGTGTGTGTGTGTCTATGTAATTCCACACAAAAAAAGTGTGTGTGTGTGTGTGTGTTCATCCTATCAAACATCTATCCTACTATACTACTGGACCAGTTTCCAATATCAAAGTAAACCACTTGCAAACGTCTGCTATTGCCCTTTTCAAACACCTAGCTACCAATATTGTGAAGCTAAAAAAATTATCTTAAAAACTTTCACCAAGATTTTATAGTAATACATAAGCATAGCTTTGATAAAAACATCCCTGCTCCAAAGCCTTTGATTGCATCCTCTAGCTTGCCTTGTGCCTTCCTTGGACTTATGCTTTCTTCTCAGCTCCTCCCTTCAAGTGTGTATGATCAACATAATGCCTAAAGGACCCTTCATTAAATGGCAATTGAAGAAAAAAGTAGGACCAAGCTACGACCATTGAAGTATGGGAAGATGTTATGCATGATTGGCATATGTGGGTTGTGGAATGCCCATAAATGAGGAAGATTTGTATGCTTTGTTTAGCTTGGCTACATTATCTTTTTGTAATTATATAAATACCAGTGTGTGACGAAAAATGTAAATACGGGGTGTTGTACATAAGATGTGCTTGGAGTGACCAGGGAGCTGTATAGTGTGCGATGGGTGTGGTTTTTTACAGTGTGGGTTCACTAGACATCCCAGAGCATGGTATCTAGTGTATGACAGTGTTTTATTGCGGGATAACATGTGCTCTTTGTGATTGTCGCAAGTCATATGTGCATAAAAGTATGAGCATTTTATTGATGAAGAAGAAATACTAGAACCTGAATGCATTATTGATCATCAACAAACCTCGACCCGAAAAGGAAATGTCTATACTAAATATTTTAGAATCATCTGAGAAATGATGCTCAGTGGATGCCTGAGCGGTTCTTTCAAACTTTTCTAGACCTCATCAGTTCCTATAATCAAACATGCAACTGAGGTCAATTGCAATCCAAGCAAGAGGGATGTTACAAAAATTATATCTTGCTTTAGACATTATTATTCTAGTCAAGTGTGACTATGGCAAAGTACTCCATAGGAGCGCATCAGATGCGGCGAGGTCCTAAATGTGGATACTTTGTGTGGTTAATTAGGGGCGCATGACTAGCTTGTGTTTTGCCATGCGAGATGGTTGGTATTGTGGGTGATTCCATGTTAATACTAATGTCGCTAGTGTTATTGGTGTTGTGCTTGATTATTGTACTTCGAGCGTGGTTATGTTGGGATCGATTGATTCGGTGATTCGTTCAATCGATTGTTAATAACTAATGTAATTGGTGGCTTGAGTACATGTGATGGAACTCACTACGAGGATTGGAGTTAGTGCGAGGGTATCGATCAAGGTTTCGCACAGTGCATCTTTTATGGCCATGGGCTAATTTTGTATTTCTTTATTATTGCAAGTTTGAGCAATATTATTTGGAGAGGACATAACTCAATTTTGGGCCCAAAGAGGCTATGTAAAGCAAATCCCTTATTTTGGAAGAGACGGAGAATTTTGGCTCCTTGTGCTTTTATGAAATATCATAAATACTCTAGATGAGGAAGTGTGAGCCATTCATGTAGGGGGGGAGATTGTACCCAATCTATTGTCGCTTTGGTGGTGTGATTTGTGTTCCGACATTGCTAGGCATGCATGATTAGGTTTGCAAAGCATTGTGCATGAGAGGCGGAATGTGAGCACGACACAGAAGTCAACATTACAATGTGAGCTGATACTCCAAGACTATATTCATCACATTATTAGAAGTATTCACAAGGAGAACAACAATAGGCAGTGTTGAGTCATAGCTTTGGTTTTCATGTTCATTGCCATTATTTTCACTTTTTCAGATCATTTTTTGCTTCAGCATTGCATCAATGAATCGCAGGGGTGGGCCTACTAGATGCCTTTCCCTAGGATAATATTTAGATCTATTTGGCATAGCAACAAAGAATTAAGGGGACACGCTTGGTCATTATGTAAAGTTTCGAGCCTTTTGGAATACTTAGCAAAAGAAAGCTTGAATTGATCGTAAGATCTTCAGAGACAATTCCGCACTACTGTAAATGCCAATTTATCCATGATATCGCCCCCTATGTCCACTTGCACATAAAACTTGGATAGTAACATTCCAAGCTGTAGCTTCATTGTCCCAAAAAATCCCAAAAGTATGCACGTCCACTTAAGCATGCAAAAGTCAAGCAAGTTGTGATATGTAGCTTCAATGCTAGGATAAAATTGTTTGCACTCTATAGAAATGATTAAATCAAAGGAGAAATTTATTTGTGGTGTGTGCCACATTCGTCAATTCACATGTTATATGATGGATAAAATTTGACATTAGATAATTGGCATGATTTGGATCCCACAATTCCACCAATGGAAAAGTGTGCATGCTAGGATATCTATAGTGGAGACTGAGCAACTATTCAGGAATGGAAGAACAACAACAAGAAGAAGCTCCCATGAGGTGTAGGAGATGATGATGGTGAAAGGAGAAAGTGAAGACATCTAATTTGGACAAGCCCGAACAGGCATCTCCTGATGTTGATGGAAAGATGGCATGCTAGATGATACACTTGCCAAGTTGCCAAGTGCCAAACATCTTGACACACTCCTTGTTCACCACACTTGTCTTTTAGGCATCTATGTCATATAGGCAAGAGAGATAGAGAGTGTCTTTGCATCTATTTTCCCTATTCTAACAAGCTCTCAATATTTGGAATGCCTCTCGAACGTCTTCTCCCTATGATTTGGTAGCACCTGCGAATGACACCATGAGTGAGTGGGCAATGGCATAGCTGCCTTCATGTTTTTAGATATTATTAATGTGTTCTTAATAACCACCCAAATCACCTCCCTACTTTGCAAATAGACTGGAAGATGATAACACATACCAATTTGGGGGCATACTCATAGGCTTAACCTCTTGAACAATATCACTGCTTCTTCTTGCTTTTCTTTCTGATTCCCAAAACTTTTATCCTACCTCGATTTGAGTCCAATCATAAAAGATATCTAATCTGCACATAGCCTTGGGAAAGCAACTATGTTGGCAAGTGAATCCAAGGCTAAATTCTTCATATATTAGGGGATTCTAGAGGAAACAAAACCAAGTCGACAGTGCATCATTTGTTCCCTCTTCTTCTTCCTTTCCCATTTCCTTTTCTTTTTCTTGACTTCCTCCCCGGTTTCCTTTAAATGTCCTTCATGCTCACAATTTTTACCCTTGGTGACTTATGCAGATCCAACATTCTGCTCTAAAAATACAATTTGGACATTGATAGCATGCCAATATGAGGGAGTGGCATGACAGTCTGAGGGAGTGGCAACTTGGCCTCAACTTGGCCTCAACTTGGCAAGAGGTTCTCAAGGCCTTGACGAGCACTTCGATGGTGATACCAAAGTTGAGAAATAAAATGTAAGCATCCACCTAGCTTGGATTAGTAGAATTGAAGTTAACAACACCATGCCATGATGATGATGTTGCTAGAATTCATCAGGTAGTGCATCATGCCTTTGTACATCACTTTGCCAATACTTAAAAATCATAAATGAGAAGCTAGTTGTGGACAAGGCATTTCCATTATTGTTCTTTATCATAAGGATGCTACAAACAGATTGAATCAAGTCTTCAACTTTTAACCTGATGAGTGATATGTGCTATCAATGAATTGTGTAACTTCTGTATAGTTTAAGAAATGGAGAAGGGTGTGGAAAGATGGAGGATCTACAAAGGAAGAAAGTTATTTAAATCCAAATACTACATGTACCATTCAGTCTTGAGCAAGGTCACCAAGGACCTTGAACTAGAAAGGATTCAAACAAGTTTACAAGCCAAGAGTGTAAGCAAGAAATGGAGTGGAAATCCTCAAATTGTGAATATTTTAAATTGTGAGGGGGGTGATATCCTCCCCTCTGTTGATTTTTCCTCCTGTAGCTTGCGTAGATCAATGTAACGGAGGAGTGAATGGTTGTACGTGAGCCTAGCACTCTATATGTGTTGGAGGGGTGCAGTCATACACCTTGCTTTACATTTTCTTATCGATTTGAGAGAGATTTGGCCGAACCTTGATTTAAAAGGTGCAGGCAGAAGGCACATATGTGGAGAAAAAGGCTTTTCCTTGGATATACCTCCATTGGCTTTGATTACACTTCAATATAGATCGCCTTGGCTATCCCCCTTTTCCTTCTTTTCATCATCTCAAGCTTACTAATGCTTCTTTGTACATGTAAATCATCTTGGGCTTACCAACTCTTCTATGCAAACTGAGTGCAAACTTAGCTCATTGCATATAGATTTATTGTAGAGAAGTTGTCTCTCAGCAATATTTGAATTGCAAACGTCTTCTATTTCTGCATGGTCTCCTTCACACTTCGCAGTTTCGCCAACCTTAATCAAATCGGTGTGAAACATAACTATATACGATAGAACTTTGATGCTCTGATTGCAATGTGGAAATATTAGCTACTGTTGACATATGACAAGTTCCTCTCCTCCCAAGCTACCACGTGTCCTCCTCCCCCCCCCTTGTCCATGGTTAATAGGTAAGAGATATGAGCATCATTATAAGTATCGAACATTTGAGGCTAGTACCAATGTTTATGTCTATGCTATTGTTTTGTAAATACCTATATAAATTATAAGTGGTTGTTCCCATGACGGTAAATATGCCAACCTTTGCTAAGATTTGCCAAGCTTTCATGCGTTCCCACCTCAGCCCCTAAGATTTCGTTGATAGTTTTTTGGCATTGCAGGTGCTCCAATGGAGATGAAATTTCTTCCTCTCCACCTGGGCATTACGAGGCTCGTTTCTTTTAAAGAAAATTCTAGGCCTTGTAACTGACATACGTCCAAAAAGCTAATTGCTTTCAATTATGAATCTTAGGATTTCAATCACAAGGACGGCAACTGCCACTGCCAGGGTTGGTAGCATATTTGCTAGTCCTGGCATGCATGGAAAAGCTCCCTAAGTATTGAACATTTGAGGCTCGTACCAATGTCTATTGTCCATGCTATTGTTTTATAAATATTTATATAAGCATCATTATAAGTATTGAACATTTGAGGATAGTACCAATGTCTATTGTCTATGCTACTGTTTTATAAATACCTATATAAGCATTGTAAGTATCAAATATTGGAGCTAATACCAATGTTTATTGTCTATGCTATTGTTTTATAAATACCTATTAAGCATTATTGTAAGTATCAAACATTTGGAGCTAATACTAATGTTTACTCTATGCTATTATTTTATAAATATTTATATCAACATCATTATAAGTATGGGAACATTTGAGGCTAGTACAATGTTTATGTCTATACTATTGGTTTGTAAATATTTATTCAAATTTGCTAGAGTGCACGGTTGAATTCTAGGTGATAATGGATTGCAATGCTCTGTGGCAGCATTGTAACAATAGCCAATTAACTCCATTCACTCGAACCTTTGCCATGCATGAACCTTTGCATGCATGGCGGCAAATACAATCCTATGAATTCGTCGGATTCTCACGATTTCATCCCATGAAATAGCCCAGCTGGTCGCATTCTCAAATCACTTTGTACCTTCTCATCAGTGGCAACCATGGCTGCGATATCTCACGCTGCAGTAGCCATCGTCTTCTTCCTCGTCCTCGCCTGCTCTTCCATCCCCTCCATCACTTCCACGAAGCCCAAAAGTTTGAAATTCTATTTCCATGACATCCTCACCCCCACAAATTACTCCCTGCCCACCGCCACACCCGTTGCAGGTCCTGCCGGCGCAAATGGTTCGTTATTCGGCACAGTAATAGTCATTGACGACAAAATCACTGCAAGCCCCAATTTTCATTCTAAGGAGCTCGGTCGTGCCCGCGGTTATTACATCGCGGACGCCCTTGATGGAGAACCCCTCAGCTTCCTGTTCGCCTTTACCGTAAGATATACTAGTGGTAGTCACAATGGAAGCACTCTCTCCATCTTCGGTCAAGACCCCTTCTCAGAATCCGAACGATTTGTACCAGTGGTGGGCGGCACTAAGGATTTCGAACTCGTCCGTGGGACGGCAAGAATAGAGACTGTTAAGACCGATGGCGTCAACGCAATCCTCCAGTTTACTATCAAGCTTGTGTATCTGTAAGCTCGACTGTGTTCCAGCGTTTTAGAGGAAGAGGTCACCCCACCCACATCTTCGCTCGGCATATGGCTTAACCATCTCATCCCCGCGATAGTGCAAATGCGGAAGGATGCTTGATATGAATAAAAGTGCGCTGTTACGCTTTCTATTCACTGCGTCTACAATTTGGTGTTCTAACCCTCTCATCAAATGTGTGTGTGCGCGCGCGCGTGTGTGTGAGAGAGAGAGAGAGAGAGAGAGATTTTCTATAATTTTGTACAAAATAAAAACATGTACCCTACAGCTCACATATCGACAAATCTAGAAGTTTTCGTTTCGTTGACGTTGACAACTTTCCACCTTGAAGGTTTTTCCTACAACTTCTCAAGTGTTAAGGCTTTATTAAGTCACCTTTTCGTGTTTTCTTATAAGTGTTAAGGCTTTATTAAGTCACCTTTTCATGTTTTCTTTATGTAGATAGATTACTCATAATAGCTAGAGATATTACTAGGTTTTATTTGACTTATAATGTGACTCTAATAATTCTATAACATTAGTTTGGTACAAGGACATAAAAATGTGCTAAAATGTGCTCTTAACTTAGTCAATTCCTAGAATTATTCAAAAGAATAAATATTTATTATCTACCATAATTGCTTATATGTTGAGGAAAACTTGGAATTATTATGAATTGGAACTTGCACCTATTACTTTGAGTTCTACTTAAAGTTTTAAGGTCACTTTAATACCAAAATTTCAAGCCATTTTCTCAGGTTTGAGATAAAATGCTCATACTTCTTAATTCGAATGAGTTTTTTAAGAGTTTGTAAGCCCTAGAGTTTAAGGATAACTAAAACACATACATGTAGGTTGCTTTGGAGCTAGATACTCATACTTATTATGATCTATGGCCTCAAATGTAATTTTAGTGAATGCTGACAGTAGCGAGGCAAAATTTAAAATTCTTTGACGTGTCTAACAAGTTCCAAACTCAATCCTACTTTGCATATGTCTTCAAGAGAATATTATTAAGTAGTGGAGTTTTTAGGGGACCTAATATCATGTAGAACACTAAATTCTAACCGTATTTTGATTGTGCATTATGTTGTAATTCATGCTAAATTCAAGATACAAGGGTTAAAGGATATCATAAGAACCTTCAAACGTTTAAATACTTATAGAGTGCCTCTAATCATGAATGAGTGATTCCAATTAAAAAGTTATTTGTAGAAGAGATGTAGAACACATATATACAAGATAATTCAAAACTATAAAAGCAAGATTTGATGCGGAACCTGTTTTGGTGGTTGAGATTAGGAGTACTTAATCTCTTTTAGTTTTAGCCTTTATTGTTATGTGGCGACTTTCCTTTATGATATAATATTGTTATATATAAAGATGCTTATTTGTGCAATGCGACTTACAATGTGACCCACTAGGCTAACCACTCTTGCTAATTGCTAAATCAATCTTGCAAAAATGATTTTTTAACAAAGTTGTGTCACCCTTAGGTGTTCTATATACTTATAATAAACACTTTGTAAAAAATGCTAGCTCATTGAAATCATTTTTATTTTTAGGCAAGCTAGATAAAGTTTCAAATCTGAATACAGTTTGGATGAAACACTATGTTACCATACATCTGTGAGCATTTTGTAATCAAATGTAATAGTTTTTTGTGCTCCTTATATTTTTAGAAAATAGTCCTATGAGTCTCTACCTCAAGCTCAAGAGAGGAAATAACAAAAAAACATATCTACAACAAGTTGTGATTTTTTTTCCAAAACCTCAAAAGGATACTTTTATGTCCTGTTATGCTACCAAACTAGTATTAACAAATATAGTTCCAGGTTTGAATGCCTTTATAACTTGTGTAATTCCTTCTCATTAGTCCTTGAGGCCCAAGCCTTTGGACTTTGGATATGAATGCTTTGAATGCTTTATAATATACTTTCATAATCTCTTGCTAGGTTTAGAGCAACTAGCTCATTAGGTTAGCATCACATTTGCATCCTTGACACCATTACAATTTACTCCATATTTATCGAACAGACTACACATCATTTTATCTTTTTATTTTAAAGACTAATGAACCAAAGCCCACATGGCATTGAATGAGGCATATTGGAGATATTTTTCCAAACAAGTAAACAACCTTAAGGAGCACTTAATGCACTTAGGACCAAAAGGAAATGAAAAGATAACTCAAAATGTTTCCAAGCACACATGGCATTGAGATGAAACCAAAGTAGTAGACCACCTTCAAGAAGCATTGAATGTATTTAAAAATAAAAAGAAATGAAAGATGACACAAAGTCTTACATGAGAGATGAAACCAGAGGACTAACATACATTTAAAAAGGTACTTAATGCTTTAAGATAAAAAATTTGAAAGATGACTCAATATCTTACATGCACATATCACAATTGAAGGAAATCTCCACTTCACTTACTTAAGATCTCTCCTTATTCCTTGGCCTTCTACAGAGTAAGCATGAGGTAGGCACCAAACAATGATTCTAATATGCATTTAAAGGCATAGTCCCTCTAACCATATGAGAACCTTGCATAACCTTTGTTATTTCTCCTCCAAGCTTTCCGTATCCTCCATTTGATTTTAGCTTTTGCATAGTTCTCAATCCATTTCTCCACAAGTATAGAGGCAAAAGGTACCACTTTCAATTGCAAGGTAAGAATCATCTTCTTTCACTTTCCCTTTCCTTGTGCCACCTCCTTGACAACTCTTAGATAATCCTATCATTCCAAACATGAAGAGCAAATCAATCTAACTACACTCTAGGGACTCTTATCACACAAAACATGGATTCCTATAGTAGCCATTCTTTAGCCATGCATCTCTCTTTTGCCTTATAAGCTCTTCAATATCTTCATATAACATTTGAGGAAGAGCATCCACCTACTATGTACCGTACCTACTAAGCTTATGGAAATTTTGAAAGAATACCATATATCGTTGATTTGTAGGGAAAATGGATTGAAAGCCTCAAATGGCAAACCGTTCAAGTATAAAGTCCTTGCATACTCATTTTTTAACTCAAAGGACTTGACTAATAAACTATTAAAAAAGGCCCACCCTTGTAAGTCACTTTCGTTGACTATTTTTAGAATTGGTTCCTACACACATACATCACCCTTTTACAGCCTCTTATTGTCATTATCACATTATTGGCTTGATCTTTGACACATGATTTTTCCATCATGACACACGTCCAAAGTAATCCTTACATCCAAATAGATTGGATCATGAAAGACACATTTTTTTGAGAGGAAGTATTATAGATTGATAGGTTCAACATAAGCCCCACAATAGTAGTAGCTAAGAGAATAAGTCCCACAATGGGAGCTCAAAGTGTTCTCATGGGTAGGTACTCTCAACATCATGGGTAAGCCTCCAGCACAAAACACTAGATAGTTTTTAGCATGAAGCCATTCACATTGACCACGGTGATAATATACTAGTCATGACTCTAGATGAGATCGGTGAGTGCAAAGAGAATTTTAGCTCAACATTACATTGCTAAAGGGTATGTACTGTCGATTCTGACCTCATAGACATGAGAAATTGAGAGCAGCTTTATCATGCAATAGTAGGATCACCACTTTTTGACGACACACATTTTCAGGTAAGGCCTCAACATCAGGTGCTTTCATCTACACTAGTAGAGTTTGACTTTAGCGATGTGCAAGTTTGCAAGTAATCCCCGATATGAGGCTCTCACATCTCTAGTGGCATGCAAAGTTACATGCCTTAGTACATTTTGCTCCTCAAGTTATTTCATCCTAGCATCCATAACTATTACTTTCACATTTTAACATGCCACAATGGCATTCAATTATCACCATGACTTGTGATTAGTAGATCATTTGTCATTATACTACATTTATGCATTGCTTTAGTTTTGCTGCCACAATGCATACTATTTGGATTCATTTATCGCCACCAATTGTGATTTGTAGATCATTACTACCCCATTATAGTGGATTAATATTGAGTTTGGCCAACATTAGTGTTTTAGCATGCAATTATATTGGCTATAGTATACAATCCATAATTGATGCAGATTAATGGTTGGATCTAAGACTTCATATCTATCAAAGGAATAGTATTTGGTAGCTCATGATGGCTTCAGGACATCTTATGCTTTTTAGTTGTATTTCAGTATTTTAGGCCTTTATTGTCGCATCCTATGCCGATGGATTTTCATCCATGCACACAACAAATTACCTTTAGATCATGATATTTGAGCATATAGGTTGGATAGGCAATCAATGACATTCCTTGTTAAATTTTTGACCTTCTTCAACGGTCTGTAGTATCACACTTTCAACTTCAGCCCCTACTTTTATGTCACCCTTGGATTGCTCTATCTATAGTGACGATGTGGTCTTATATGGTCTACATCCTATGAAAGTGATTACTCTACTATAGCATACCTCAAATGGTATTGTCAATTCTTTTGGGTTGGTGACATTCTTGTTTGCCACAACCTTACTTCCCTATTTTTTGGGTTTTGTTCCCAAAGGTGAAGGATGATCTACAATTTAAGAGGGGGAAATGCACATTTTATGCATAGGATCTAGTACTAAGTTATACTCATTATATAGACTTCCACTGTGTAGTCATTATGCTCATACATGCACATACTACTTTGATTTTTTTAATCTCTTTTTTTTTAGTCATGTTTGCATCATATGCACTAGCAAAATCTAAAATCCAAAAAAGATCCTGTGCATACATCATGTACTTATCTAATGTGATTTGAGAGGGGGATTTGAGGACGGTGTAAACTCCACCATACATACAGAGCATAAGGTCAAACCATAACCCTAACCATAATGGGTGCATGTATATATCCATCTTTATGCTCAATACAATATAGTGTATGGCTAGCTATCTTGTGTACTCCACTCTCTTCCCACAATCCTCCAATAAGTAAAAGAGAAAGCTGATCTATAGTTTCATTATAGCCTTATAAGACAAAATTAACACCAAGAATCAAAAATTTTGACAAAATAAACCCTTTCTCACACCTGTAGATTTTAAAAATTTCAAACTAATGTAACTTGATCTACAACACTTTGCTTAAGGAGGTAAAAGTACTAAAATATTTAGCAAAATGATCTGATTTGGATATCATCCAAAGCTCAATTCATCCATTGTTGTCTTCTCCTTAGCTTTGCTTTAGGCCATAGCTCAATTCATTACTAGACACCTCCAGCTGGGGGCTCAACATTTCCCTAGTTATTTTGTAAATCCATATCCTCATGGCTTATGTTTCCATTTGCTAGTTCATGATCTACCATCTAATAGTTTCACACCACCTTGGGATTGGTGGATCCTTGTAGACATTC
Source organism: Dipteris shenzhenensis (assembly GCF_047967505.1). Taxonomy (NCBI): domain Eukaryota; kingdom Viridiplantae; phylum Streptophyta; class Polypodiopsida; order Gleicheniales; family Dipteridaceae; genus Dipteris; species Dipteris shenzhenensis. Next base: position 26,023,664 of record NC_141597.1, read on the forward strand.
AATAGTTTCGTGACCTGTGTGGTTTTTTACCTTCCACCCACATGTATTATGGTAGTGGCCTTTGCCATCTTGTACTAGCTAGTGCATGCTCTCTCTATCTATGGCATTGTCATGTTTGTAATAGTATCCAAGAGCATTATTCAATGTTGAACTACCACCATAGCTTGATTTTCCTTTCCTTCACAATACAATGCTTTATGGATGTGTGCCACCGTTGCTTTAAATTCATTGGTGCCTTTAAAATGATGGAAGACGGTATCTCCCTTTATTGTGTCTCCAATTACCCCAATTGATGGGTACCCAACAAGATTTGATGCCTTGTCTAAGGCATGGTATGTTGGAAAATAGGCTTGGCCTCTTCTTCTAGCTCATCTTCAACAATTGGATCGACTATGTGGGTCGCCTCTACATCCACCACTCATCTTTGCTCCATCTATACTTCATCATCCTACTTCATTGGATGGAAAAGGCTCATGGCCCCTACCTATGTTCTTTAAGTATTTTTGGGTACTATGTCGGATTGGGTCTTGGTATCAATGGTTCCCCCTAGAGAGCCTACTTTTAATTGTCAATAAAAATTTACACCCTGGCCATCTTTTCTTATGGCATCGAATGTGGTGGGCCCAAATGAGATTGTCAAGATTACTTGTTCTACAATTCATATCTTCTTTGGTGAATGTGGTAAAAAATCTTTGAGGCCTCACTCTTGAACTTTTCTTGGACCTCCTTGAGTTTGGATTTGGAGACAAGCGCTTCGTTGAATGTTAGATTTACTTATTCGTCCAACATCCCTACTCATTCCTTTAGCTTGATGTTCTCTTCGTTTGTTTTATCTAGCTTCTCTATTGTTGTGCCTCCATGGAATGCTTTCTTCTCTAGAGCTTCACTAGATGATTTGTTTGGATTTGGCTAATTTTTTCTTAAGGAAAACAATCTCTCAAATTTCTTCTTTGAAGTTCGGCCCTTTGTTGCGCTCAAAAATCTACCTTCTATGCTTCTTCTTGGTTTTGCTTCGAGCTTTCTTTCTCCACCTCTAATGCTATATGGCAACAAGAATGACCAAGGCATTGAAGTAGAAAGAGCCTTCATAGAATTAAGAGAAGATCCAAAATGCAGTCAAATAACATGAATTAGAGCATATAAGAGTTAGAATGTAATCAAGTAAAGAACTGAAGAGAAGGCAAGCCAAAAAGCAAAGTTAAGATGGAAAGGACCTTATTGGAGTAGCATGAAATCAAGAAATGATTTTCGGAAAGCATTGCTTAAATGGCAAGCAGATTCCCTAAATGGTGAGCAGATTCCCCAAAATGGCAAGCATAGTTTTCTTTGTATCTCTCTCTACTCTAATGTTATGTCTCCTCTTTTAATGCCTTCCCACCCCAACCCCCTTGCTCCACCTACATAAAATAATTAGATCACACCCATCCCATGTAATTTTGCATGCAAGAGGCATCAACATAACCTATTTTCTCAATCTCCTGGTCCTATTTCTCACTCCTGTTCCTCTCATATTTCCTCTCTTTCCCTCCTCCTACTACTATTGCTATTCCTCCTCCTCCCTCTCCTTTTGCCTCTTCCCCCTACTATTGCTACCACTCCTCTACTCCCTCTCCTCTCTTGCTACTACTAATGTGCTTGCTACCCTTGGTGCGTCTCTGTCTAACACTTCCATACTTCTCCTATCCCTCTCCCTTTCCTCTTACTCCTCCCTATTATTGCTCCACCTCCCTCTCCTCCTCCTATCACTGTGGTCCTCCCTCTTCTCTTTCTTTTGCTTTTCATTCTCCAACTCCTCCTTTTTCTCCACTTTCTCATTCGATTTCTCCTTCTTCCCGTCCTCCTCCTCATAGTTTCCCTTTGTCTCCTCCATTTCCTTCACCTCTTGCTTTCCATTCTATGTATCAGCACTGTCCTCCCCATGTTTCTTCTTCTCCTCTTTGTCTCCTCCATCTCCTTCACCTCTTGCTTTCCATTCTATGTATCGGCACTATCCTCCATATGTTTCTTCTCTTCCTCTTCCTTTCTCTCCCCCTCATGCTTCCCATGTTTTTGCTCCTCCTCCTCCTCCTTCCTCTCCCTCTTATGCTATTGCTCCTCTCTTTTAGCCATTATTCCTCCTCCTCCTTTTCTCTTATTGCTACTCTCTTTTGGCCACTATTCCTCCTCCTCCTTTTCTCTTACTTCCTCTCCTTTATCTCCCTCTCCTTGTCCTCCTCCTCCTCTTACTACTCTCCTTCATTCTCCTAATGTTGCTATTGTCCATACTCTTTCTTACTCCTCTCCTTCTCTCTTTGCTTCCTCTCCTCCCTCTCCTCCCCACTCTCTCCTATACTTACTATTTATTGCTGCTATTGCTACGGCTACTGCTACTGCTACTGCTATTGTTGTTGATGCTACTACTACTACTACTACCACTACTGCTACTACTACTACTGCTGCTATTGCAACTGCTACTACTGTTGTTGTTGCTGCTACTACTATTACTACTATTGCTGCTACTGCTAATAATACTGCTTCTAATACTACCCTACTACTTGTCCTCATCTTACTTTCCATTGTATTTCCACTTCTCCGACACATTGATTTTAAAGAAACCACCGTAGCCCCTTTGTATAGACCATAATGAGGTGTTTGCATTTAATAATGCCACGAACAAATAACTACTACTACTACTTGTCCTCATCTTACTTTCCATTGCATTTCCACTACTACTACGACTACGACTATGACTACAACTCGACTATGACTACGACTATGACTATGACTGCTACTGCTACTGCTACTGCTCATCTTACTTCCCATTGTATTTCCACTTTCGACACATTGATTTTAAAGAAACTGGCACCATAGTCCCTTTGTATAGACCATCATGAGGTATTTGCATTTAATAACGCCACAAAAAAATAGTATAGTTTTTGCTCTCTTTCTTCCGCATTAGCTCTCTTGTTCCCAACATTAGCACCACATCTTCTATCCAGCCCATCCTGAGAAGTGAACTATCACTCAACCATCTATAACTTCACACACTAGTTGTAATCTCCACATTTCTTGGCTAAAACTAACACTACAAAATTTTGGATCACATTCAAAACTTGGAACTTCTTCTCCTAGTCCCTCCTTTCCTCCTCTCCTTCCTCTCCTCCTCCCTCTCCTTTGCCTTCTCTTGTCCTCTTCTTTTATTATTAATATTACTACTTTTGCTCCTCATCCTTTTGCTTCTCCTCTTTACTTTAAACAAAACAAAATGAGACTAAAGATTATTTTATAGTGTAAAGCATTTATGCATATTCAATCTTCAAACCATTAAATGTACCAGTTAAAATAGTTTATTTAAAGTATAATTAGTAGGGTGTTTTTTGAACCCTTTCTTAATTGAAATAAAAAAGGGTGTTGTTTGGACCTTTTCTTAATTAAAAATAAAACATATCAAAAGTTTCCATTACAATATACTACTCTTTATGCATAACATCCTGTTACAAGTTAAGACACCATAAAGAAAGAGGGTTGTCACCATATGGATGGAATGGCATAATAAGAAGTTAAGGTTGGTAACAGAAGGGGTGACAACATGTCCAAGGTGGATAAAACACGAAGAGCATAGGCAATGAAAGTGCTTGGGCTATGAATGGGGCATCTAAATCCCATTGCTTCACTATTGGAAAAATCTTATCATTGGCATTGACATACCATTTACAAAAAAGTTCATAAGGGTGAAGAAATTTATCTATCATTTACAAAAAAGTTCATTTAGGTGAAGACATTTATCTATCATTGGACCAAACCTACTGGATTAGTAGTAGGTGAAACCTACCAACCCCAAACATCAACTATCTACACTCTCTTTCGATTCAATACTATCCATATGGCTACATGCTTTTATATGTCCTAAGAGAAATAAATCTCCTGACTCCTCTTGTGAGAGCTTCAAGAACCTTCTCTCACTCCTTCCAACATGCTCCTCCATGATGGCTCCCACGACCTTGCCCCCTTTAAAGAAGAGCAAAATAAAAGAGTACCTCATGTAACTTCCTTTTGGATATTTATTATCTCATTAGCAACAATAAGGAAAAAAGATGTCCTAAGCTTGGTGTCCAAGTGCATACCAAATAGCTAGCCAACCACGTACTTGGTCTTGCATTAGGCAAGCATGCCAACTACTAGCTGTCTCAGACCAATCTCTAGCACTACAATCCTTTTAGTTGTCTTTGAGGTAGCTAATGATGTTCTTGTTCTCGAAGTCCAATCTAAATGCAAATTTGGATTTCTTCTTTCCTTAAGATATTACTTGCAATTCAAACTTGATTTCGATAGGACGATGAATTGGTGGTTGAGCAATTAACAGATGGGTCAAAAAGGATGTTGGGGCTCCCAAAAATTTGTGTGAACATATCTTCAAATGTGCAGATGTGGTGGGCGTGAAGATTTCACACACAAAGATTGGATGATGTGGTGGTCTAGCAATTTTTGAGAGATGGGACAAAAAGGATGCCGGGGATCCTAAAAATGTGTGTGAAACATATCTTCAAATGTGTGTATGTGGTGGTCATGAAGATTTCACACACAAAGAAAGAACCTTATGATCTCCTTTAGTTCTGGTCCGGTGTCCATGTCAAAAATGATTTGGCGTCCTACTACTAGTTGTTATGGTAGGCTAGAACATTGTGAAGAAAAATGATGAGTAGCCAAAAAAAGTGGAAAGATGTGACCACTATGGGATTAAGAATGGCTTCATATTATTCTATGAAGTGCTGCATATAATACACGAGAGTGGGTGCCAAAGCTACAACTCGGAAGTTGAAGCATGGGAAGTTGTAGAGTACATTAGGATCATTTTTTGCAACTATTTGGAGAAACTCCACATCCATCGGTGACACAAGGGCATATATGTGGGGTGGGTCCAGTGTTTGTAGCTAGCAAAGTAATAAATCTCCCAATATTCAGGCTATTTCAAAAATGGGATTCTCCATGCAGGTTGTAGCCTTGCATCGGTATCCAAAATGGGAAGCTAGTTACCAGGGGAACTAGATAGCCACCTCTTGTTTCACATGGATGAGCTTGGCACTGCTACCATAATGTCCTTTCAATAAACTTGATAAGTGCCTCCATAATATCAATGGCCTTTAAATCAAAACTTTGTAGTTTCCCCTTGCAAAGACTTAAGCTAGTAATATCCTCAAAGGGCCACACACGATTGAGGACTTGGTACCATTAGGGATTTAAAAAAAGGACCTCGATGGAGTGATCATCCCTATCGATGCAAAAGTCATCCTGCTCATCCATTGCATGCTCTAAAGGGGTTGGTAGGTCTTCATAAGAGGCCGGCCGCAAAATTCTTTGGATCTGGTCAGGAGCATAGTCAGTGGGCCAATCATTAGAAGTTTCCTCTATTAGTATGTTGGCTGACCCTACTTGTGTGTGCATGGATGTGGTGGGCTAAGATGTGTGTGGGTGTGGAGAAGGGAATGGGATAGAGGTGATAGGAGTGACTAAGGGGGTGGAATATGAAGTAGAGGGTTGTGCGGAAGTAGAGGGGTGGGCCTAGTCAATAGATTGGAAAATTACAAGGGCAACATCTGCATCCTCTTCAAGAAGATGTGTGGGATAGGTGACATGCTCATTTTCAAAGGTGATGAAACTGTTATGTTGCATTGCCTCCATTGCCTCTAACACTTTATTATAGGTCTATTATTTTGATAGGGGGATACTAACGGCTTAGGAGGAACTCTTGTATTTGAACAACTTCATCTCTACCTTGTGTGCATAGCTATTACAAACCTTCAACCATGGCAGAGGGAGTGCATGGCCATGCAGGCAAATCAACTGGTTTATGTAAGTCGCATATATCATAAGCGGTCAAAAAATTAGAGGACTCTTGGAGGATGTGACACCATCCCCAAAAATTGTGGACAATGGGGTGAAGGGGCAAGAGCTGGATGTCAAATTCCTCTTGAAATTTTGATGTCCTCATTGAAAAATCCATGGCAAAAATTGGACGGGATCCATGGCACGAGTGGCACCAAAGGACCTCTAGAATGGTGTTAGGTAGAAGGGGGCTAGAAAGATTAATTCTATACTATTGAGAGGCAATATTTAGGCAATTTAAGTAGAAGTGGAGGGTGTCCTCCACTATGCATGGTTTGAGTGAGTGCATGCTTAAGTCAGATGGTTGTTTGCTACTATCGACACTTGCAAGAGTCACTTTAGTTGTTTGTCCCAATGGCTATTAATGCCTAGGTCTCTAAGGACTCATATCAAGTGGCCTTGAGTTGCTAGCTGAGCTGGAGAGACCTTGTGTGCTGGGCCCTACAATTGATCATGCAAAGCCTGTATCTATTGTGATTGCACGGCCTAGACCTGCTCAGCATTTCTAATGTTATTCTTATAGTTCTTTTTCCAAGTGAAAATTTTGCTGCTCTAGGCCATCAAATGTGGCTAGCTCTATTAAAAGCTCAACTTCAAGGTTCTATAGCCTTTCCTAGAGTGCTATGTTGGTAGCTCGGTTCTGTCTAGCTATTTCTTTGAGTTGTTGGCCCACTACCTGAATGGCCATGAATCGAGGATGTTCCATTTGGAGGGCTACCCCATTTATTCCAACTGGGCCTTAGCCCTATTTAGCTTCCTGGAAAGAGTGAGCTCTAGTTCGTGGTTCCTTTGGTATACCAAATCTTCCATGAATCAGCACTACATCTCAACCATTTTCTTAGGATCATGGGCTTGGAGCTATTGGTAAGCAACAATGGCCCATTTCTTCTTGGATGTCAATCTAATCCAAGCTGGTACAGGCAAGTGATGGCACCGTTGGATGTTTACTGCCGTTAATGCTATCAAGCAACCCAACTGGTTCAACTCATAAGATGCCAAAGTCGAATAACAAGCCATTGTATAGCTAACCTTCAAGGTCTTGCTACTGCAGTAGCTACTATTGCTATTGTTAAATTTCTTGCTCTTCTTGGCCCTCAGTAGGGGTCAGTTGTACCTGATAGCTGCTACCTATAAGAGGTATAGTCAAAGTGACTTGGATACTTGGGGTGGACGAGGGGCCTTGCTCTACCCATCGCAGGGCAATGGGCTACCATAATTCTATCCCAAATAGCTTTGGCCTCTGCTTCTCATTGGGAGTCCACCTGTTGGTCATCCCCTTAGGCCTAGCCATTGGTAGGCTGGATTGCAGGAGGAGGGTGAGCTACAAATTTTGATCTACTACTCCAAGGGGTTATGATATTCTGATGATCAAGTGCATGATGAATGGCATAAATAGCATTGGGTTGCCGATCTATTCCATATGCTTGGCACATTGGCATCGCAGCTCCTTATAGTAAGAATCCACCCAATTTGCTTGAATCTATAGGTATCCCACCAAGCACAAGAGGACGTTGGGTAGGATAATATTATGATGATCTACCATTCCAACCCTGGCAAGGACTTAGAGCAAACGGGTGGGCTTGACTAGCTTAAGCTCTATGAAATCATCAAAGGGGACCCCTCCTTTGTGTTTCTAGCCATCCCATGCAACTACATACCATCCCTTGTGTTTCTTGCCATCCCATGCAACTACTTGCTTAATGTGGCCTTCCAAGCCTCACTTCTTAACATAGGGTTCAGCCATCATGGGCAGTTGGAATACCACTCTCACCGTGTCTATGGCGGCAATGAAGTACAAGTGAACCTCTCGACCCAAGTTGTTTGTTAGATATGTGACATTAGTGTTCTTCTTGTAGTGGTCCACAAATTGGGCCACAAGGTCCAAGTAGCAAGGCAATCTATCTTCTACTACAGTGATGCCAACCACTTCAGGTGGGGAACCACTTCTGGGTCTTAAAGTGCCTCGTAACATGGTGTTGTGTGATAATATAACTTGAAGTCCATATTCGGCTTGTAGTAGAAGTAAGAGTGCACTACTTATCCTTCCATTATTGTTGAATCCACTATTGGCCAAATGGTGAGATGATGGACTTAGTCACAGTATACTCAGTGAAGAGGGATGCCTAGGGGTTTTGCTTTTATCTTTTAGTTAGCCTGGTGGTGGACTGTTGACCTGATTCTTGGGGTTGACGCAGAAATGGGGCTTCTAGCTAAAGTTCTTCAATTATGGCATGCCCAAGTAGATTCAAGGAGAGGAAGGGAGGGTAGAGGAATATGGAGCTACAGATGGGATGGGGGCTACAACAATAGAGGGGGTGGATGGGGGTGTAGCATGACCGGCGGTAAAACCTTGAAAGTTTGGAACTCCATTTCACCGAAGAAATAGTAGTCTTGAAAGATGTCCCAGAGTTCACTGGAAAAGTTGGATGACATGCAAAGAGGTGGATTTGCATGTGTGGAAGTTGTTCTTGTAGTTTGGAAGTTGTGGGTAAATTTTGGTAGCACCTTGTGAGTTTGGAACTCCATTTCACCAAAGGAATAGCAGTCTTGAAAGATGTCTCGGAGTTCACTGGAAGAGTTGGATGATGTACAAGGAGGTGGATTTGCATTTGTGGAAGTTGTTCTTGCAGTTTAGATGTCGTTTCAAAGTTGTGGGTAAATTTTGGTAGCACCTTGTTAAATTTTCTTTTTTGCCCTAGCTAAGTATTAGTTATGTTTCTCATTTTTTTGTCCTCTCTAACATAGCTCGCTGATGAGCTACATTGGAGGGTATTAAAAAAGACCCTATTAGATGCCTCATTGGGCTTACTCTTTCATCCACATCTGCTCTCATTTCCAATTTGCTCAATCTGTGTTGCTTTAACAATGCATACTATTATTTGGCAATGCACACAATGTGTGCTTTCCCAAACAATGAGTTCTATTTTAAACAACTATGTTTCTTTCTTTAGGCCCCTCACCAACATAGCTTGCCAGCGAGGTATGTTGGAGGGTGTCTTTAGAAAAAAACTCAAATAGTAAGGACCTTCATTCCACACGTGTGCATACTAGATGGACAATGAGACATGATGTTTCATAATTGAATACCAACATTCAATAATTGAAGCGACAAAAAATGATCATGAAATCTCTCATCGTGAGAAAAGAATGCCCCCCCATGCATAGCTCACTAGCGCAAGCTATGCTGGGGAGGTGGAAAAAATATTGCCCTCCTTTATTAAAAGGCTTACATGCGAGATGGAACAATCGAGCCATAGGTTTGGGGGTGTAGCAATTCCTTCAATGCAACCAAATGGCCTCTTCATGACATCTTAAGGGGCGGCAGTGACATGGAAGCTTCAAAAAAGCTACACGAGCTTCAAGGCAGCCTAATGATCATCACAACTAGAGGGGGGCAAAGTTAGGAAGGCAATTGTGAGGTGGGGGAGTGAGGAAGGTAGTGGGTCTTGGGTAAGGAGAGTGGAAGGTGGCCATGAAATAGCTCTTAGACACAAGTTTTTGTGGGTGCTTCAACACCCTAATCTTTAGTATATCCACATATATATAGTTTGAGTATGCATAGGCGCCTTTAACACCACAACATCCCACTTAAAGGCCAATGTGCCTTTAAGGGAGAATAACTGATGACCATGCTATCCAATGCCCATCAATACATGACAATACTCAAACTTCTGACTAGGTAGACTCTTCGTTAGCATATCTGCAGGGTTATCATCTATATGAACCTTGACAAGCTCTATGTGCTTGTCCTTAAGCACCTCCCTGATGATGAGGTAGACTCTTCGTTAGCACATCTGCAGGGTTATCATCTATATGAACCTTAACAAGCTCTAGGTGCTTGTCCTTAAGCACCTCCCTAATGAAATGGTACTTGACCTCAATGTGTTTGGTCTTTGCATGAAAACCCAGATTCTGTGCTAGCTGAATAGCACTCATAGAATCAGTATGCAATTTCGATACACATGTATGAATCCCCAAATCTTCCACTAGTCAATCAAGCCATAAAGCCTCCTTGCAACCCTCTGTGGCTGCAACATACTCAATCTATGTGGTAGACAAATCAACACACTTTTGTGTGCAAGACATCCACGACACTGTACCACATGCAAAGGTGAAAACATAACTAGAAGTGGATCTCTTACTATCCACATGCCCTGCATAATCTAAATCTGTGTACCAAAGTACATGCATCTCTCCTTTGCCAAAGCAAATGCACATCTCCTTGGTACCCTTCATGTACCTCATGATGCATTTGATTGCCTCCCAATGCCTCTTTCCTGGATTAGCCATATACTGGCTACAACTCCCACTGCAAATGCAATGTTTGATCTAGTAGCTCTCATAGCATACATAAGACTCCCAACTGCTAATACATAACTTAACCTTGGCCATCATGGCCCTCTTCTCATCTAATATGGGACTATCTTCCTAACTCAATCTCACATATGGAGGCAATGAAGTACTTACAACCTTCCCCCCCTCCATATTGAAAGGCTCCAACACTTTTGTAACATACTTCTTCTGTGAAAGCCAAAGGAGTTTCCTATTTTGGTCACACATGATGCACATACCAAGAACATGACCTACAGGTCCCAAATCCTTCATGTCAAAGGCCTCATGCAACTTGGCCTTTAATGTATCCAGCTCATAAGTGTTCTTGCTAAACAATAGCATATCAGGCTATTATCCTTAGCCCTTTTAGTATAGAGGCAATGATTAATTTCAGTCCTTATGAAACCCTAGGACAAAATGAAAGCATCAAACTTCTGATACCATTCTCTAGGTGCTTGCTTAAGGCCATAGAGACTCTTTTTCAACTTTCAAAGCAAATGCTCTTTGCCTTTTTCTTCAAAGGCTTTCGGCTGTACCATGCAAATTTCCTCATGCAGATCCTCAAACAAGATCTTCAAATTCCACATCCTTCTCTTGCTTGAATCCTTTAGCAAGCAAACAGGCCTTATACTTAGGCACATCATCACGTGTGACCTATATCTTGTAGACCCATTTACATGGCAATGCCTTCTTCCATGTGGCAAAGAAACCAAGTCCTAAGTCTTATTCTTCATGATTGCATAGCATACTCCCACGTGCGCTGATCCGCACACATCATAGCCTCTCTGTAGCAAGAAGGCTCCCCGCAATCAGTAAGCATCACATAGTCTGCCCTTGGAACAAACCTATCAGGTGGTCTAAACACTCTAGCTAATCTTCTCAAAGGCATTTTAGCTTGCTATCCTACCTGCATATCAGCCACATTTGGCTCATCATTTCCACCAATATATGATCCATCATCTGCCCTTGATTGTGTACTTGTGGGAGTACCTAGTGGCACCATTTCCTGCACATTCGGTGCATGGATAGCTTGCTATCTATCAACATATGCAGGTCGATTCACATCCTAGAAAGTGATTCTCCTCATTTCCACATCCTTCATGGGTGTATTATGCATCTTCTTCTCATTAAAGAGAGCATCATGGCTTCATATGATCTTCTTTGCATCTGAATCCCAGAGACGATAGCCCATCTCTCCACTTTCACCATATCCTAGAAAGATGCATTTCCTAGAAGTAGGATCTAGCTTCTTTCGAAACTCTTTTAGCACATGTACATATGCCTCACATCCAAATATATGCAAATGAGAGTAAGAGGGTTTCTTGCCACACCATGCCTCTTCAAGAATACCACCATCCAAACTCTTACTAGGTGACCTATTAATCACATGCACTACAATCTTCATTGCCTCAGGCCAAAAACCACCAGAAAGACTTACATTGGAAAGCATACATTGCAACCTTTCTTGAATGGTGCGATTCATCTATTCTGCAACTGGATTTTTCTCTGGAGTGTGAGGGGACATGAGCTCCCTCTTGATCCCACATGTGTCACAGAAATGCTGAAAGTCATGAGAGAGATACTCTCCACCATTGTCAGTCTGTAGTTAGCATTCATTATACTTGTGGGTGTGGTCTGCTCCTCTCATTCCTTATATCTTGGGAAAATTGTAGACCACAAACATGAGGGCTAGTGGATGCGAGTGTTTGTTGTATGTTCTTGAGGGTGGTCTATACTCTAACTCCTTGTGTTTTGGGGAACTTGTGGACCATGATCATGAGTGCCAATGAATGCGATTGTTAGTGAGGATTCTTAAGCTAAGCCATGGAGAGAAGGGGGAGACAAGATGGCAATGATTTGAGTCGAAATAGGACACATGTTGTGACTATGAATGCATAATCAGATATGCCTGAAACTAGAAATGCTCATCCACAATCTTCAAGATGAGTTGTGACTAGGCAAACTGTGGATGCATTGAGTCATGCCCATGCCAGTATTCATATGCATGAAAATGTTCCCATGGTTAAACAAGGAGTTGGAGGAGAGGATCTCATTGCCAAAATAGGCACTACCCTAATGCTCTATCGACCACATGAGGTTGTTAATCAAGATACGGGGAGAAAATACAAAAAAGATCAATTTGGGAAAGTCAAGGTATAAGTGGAGTAGAGTCTGTAAGCATACACTGTGAATGGATGTATAAGTGTTGCAAGATCCCATGCTAGAACTCCTTGTGCGGACAGTAGCATGCAAGATAGATCTCCACCTATGGCTCATGAAGCTAGATCGATAACTGTGACTCCTAACTTCAGGCAACCCATGATAGTTAAGAGCATCTAAATTCAAGATTTGGAGAATGCACAGTACATACTTGGTAGATCAATCCTGCAGTCAGGATATCCACTGAGTATGGTCGATAACGATGATATGAGAGTTGCATGGAATTACATTGATAACTATGGATCGAGCTTCAAACTGCCTTTATACCACACATTGCGTATGTCATTGTTAGACAAGACATATGCTGAAGAGAAAGATCACATAAATCATAGCATTTTTGAGCAACTGCATAACACTAGATGCACAATTGTCGTAGACGGGTGGACAAGCATAAAACGCCATGCTTTATTGGATGTGATGGTTATATCGCCACCATGAGGGGGGGACTTCCACATGTCAATTGATGCCTCACATGTAGAGAAGTCACAAAAATATATAGCTAGTGTATTATCAAAGGTTATAAGAGAGTTAGGCACTGAAAAGTTTGTGCAGGTTGTCATGGATAATGCTAAGAGTTGTAAAAAGAGTCTAAAAAGGAGGGTATAATATTACAAAGGGAGTATACCAATCTATCTTCATTTGCATGTTGTATGCATACTTTAAATCTTGCATTGAAATATTGGTATAAACAAGTGCCATGGTTCAAAGAGATTGTTTGTGAGGCTCGAGACATCGTGAAGTCAATACGATCGAAGCAACATCTCGAAGCAATCTTTATGCCTCATGATGGTTCTACCATGTTGCAATTACTAGCAACCACGAGATTTGCTATGTACTTCTACATCTTGCAATCCTTGGTGAAAAATAGGAGTTTTCTTATAGAGACATTTCATTATGATGCATTTGAACAATGGATGTCAGAGTTGGCCGATAGGGAAACAAAGGAGAAAATGCATGACGTGAAAGAAACATTGGGATCTCCTACATTATGGAAACGGTTTGAGGATGCTGCTTATTTTATATGCAGTTAGGGCGTTGGACTCAAAGGCTCCAACAATTAGTAAAGCATGGATGCACTTTTAGAGTATTGAGCAACCTATTATTGTGAGGAATCCCCCTCCTTGCCCAGGCCAAGAGAATGAGAGAAGACTATTTAATGCTACAAAACACAAGGAATTGTGGCAATTGTTTAGGCCTTGATGGGAGCAAGCTCACAATCGATTGCATAGTGTTGGGTACCTTTTAGACCCCGAGTGGTAGAATATGAAGCCCGAAGAGATCCCAATTGTTATGCATGACTTTCATAAGGTCATGCAATAGTATTATCCCCAAAACCATGAGTTTGCAAAGTGTTGTAACGAGTTATCCAAGTATCGATGCATGGAAGGGTTGCTTGCATCAAGCGATGCGCATTAGCAGAAACATCTGCTTGGAAATAGTGGATGATGAATGGTGGCACATGTGAGCTTCTACGCCTGATTGCAATGAGGGCTCTTGCTTAGACATGCTCAAACTTGGGCTCAGAAAGAAACTGGAGTCATTACAAGTACATTCATAGTACTTTACAAAATAGACTTCTAGAGGATTGGGCTAAGAAGTTTGTGTACATCTATGCCAATCATAAAATGCTGGAAACATTAGGAGATGTGGAATATGAGGAGAAATTTCCAAAATGGACCTACAATATCCCACCTAATGCTATCCAACCTAAAGCAGTCCCATCGTTTGCAGATCCCTGAACCCCAAGAAGAGGATGAGGAAGGGACTGATGGTGCAACATCCGAGCAGGATAGCGATGAGGAGGATGAATCAGATGAAGATGAACACAGTGCGAATCAGACTTTTTCCTCACTCATTACTACAAACAATTAAATTAAGAAACTATCCCATATCTAAAATGAATATTTGTCATATTCATTGTTACAAACTTTTCCTTGCAAGCTTATTTCTTCCATTACCCATTGCATCTCAATCCCAGTTACATTTCTAGTAGGTTTAGCATAATGAGAATATAGGTCTCTAGTAGTGAAGCATTGCTTAGCATATATGTAAAAACATGAGCTTATTGAAGGGATTTTTAATAACATATAATCCATTATAAACTAACTAAGGAAAAATACAACTATTATGGATAACCAAATGGAAGGATTTATTTAAAATATTGAAACCTACATATTATTTTAGGATTGCTACTTTGCCAATTCCGATGGGATGCACATGTAAGCCAGTAAACTTTAATTACAACCTACTTTATTCTATAAATTTTAATTACATCAGAGGGAAGGGGTTGCATGACATATGGTTGAGAAGTGGATGCCGACAAACAACTAACCACGCCTCCATGCTCGCATCTCCGATCAATGTTGCACGTGCATCGTGGGCCTCTTGCTGCAACCGTGTGTTGAGGTCCTCGAGGCTCTTCAATTGGGCACATAGAGATATAATCTCATTCTATAGCTCTAGCTCGGTTTTTAGTCTTTTGGTTTCTAGACGTTGGACTTGCTCAAACTGGACTACGCTCTCTTCACGTTCTTTACCACTTGTTGCTCCAGTGGTCCATGTGCACCCTCCAATGCCCTCAACAATTGTGACTGGGTGATTGTTACTTCAGTACGACCATGCGTATGCTTGTCCTTATAAGATGAGAAGTCCACTTGGATACCCTTAATGAAGTGTGCGTATACAAATTTTGCAAAGTACATTGCCACTTCATTATGGTGTGGTGCCTTTCTATATACCTCGATATAAATCTGCCTTGCATTTTGCTGAATCCATTTGTCTTAGCAATTTGTTATCTTCCATCTCCCGTGCTGGTCCAAAGCTTTTTGGGTTGGGGTGCTTCCGTCTCCCTCTGTTGTTCTTCTATGTCTCCTCGCCTGGCTACCTAGGGCTTCCTCTTCATCGGTCTCTAAGGGCTAGATTGCCAAAAGCTCTTGTTTGGAAACAAGCTGTGGGGATTAAAGGTCACTGTGCCTTTACCCCGGTTATGTACAATACTCAAACACATATATAAATGAATGAAAAAGAAGATTAGGGTGTTCTGCACCCACCAAAACTTGTGTGGCTCTCTGTCTCTCTCTCTCCCTCTTTCATTCTTGCTTCTGTTGAGAGCACTCTCAACTGGTATCAGAGCCCGAGTGATTTAGCTGAGCATGTGTGAATGCTTGGAAGCTCAGCAGCTCTATGGGAGGAAGGAGAAGCTTTGTGAAAAGCTTTGTGGGTGACTTTACTTACATCTGAGTGTGTAGAGACCTTGGAGGAACCTTTGGAAAAGTTACTTTGGCTTTGCGAAGTGGTTTTGAGAGCTTGTTAAGTGTTTTCAAAGACGTTTTTTGAGCTTTTTCATGTTCCGTTCGATGACAGAGACTCCGTATTGACTTGTAGAGGCAACTATTGCTTGCTTTTGGTGTCCACTTCACTTCAGGAGCTTGGAAATACCTTCATTCTTGAATCTAGGATCATTTAATTGGATTTCTGACTCACTGTGTCAGTTCCTACGTTTTTCTGCCTGGGTGTTGGAACTCAAGTTTGGAGCAACCATTTATAGATCTGTCAGTTCTGGTGGACTTAGGAGGTCCTAAAACTTCTATGTTGCTCATCATTTGCACTCCGATGGAGTTTACAAATAGTTCTGTTTCCAAAAACGTTTTTCAGTTTGTGTGTTGGACCCAGTGATTGAGACCACGGTTTCCAAAACCGTCTGTCCCATTGCATTTTGGATGCCCAAAAACCCCTACATGTCAGTTCTTGCACGATTCGGTGGAGTATTTTCAGAGTTATAGATCTCTGTGTATTCGATTTCGTCTCTCTATTATGCATTTTTCATTCTAAGGTTTTGAAACCTTAGATTTATGCCACATGGCAGTGGATAAGTGTTGACTCCCATTTCTCACTCATCGGCTGGGATGTTCCGACAGAAGAGAGATATTTGCAAATTTTCTTGTTGAGTCCGATTATGCAATGGCGCCCATGTTTTGAGGCATCTCAAGTTCTATTTTCAGTAGCTGTCTTTTCGGTGAGACCATGATTTCTTGAGCATACCTTATGCAAATCACTTTGGTTGCAGTTTGAGCCATGTGCACTCATTCCTGGTGTGCATTAGGTTGTAGTGGATGATTTATAGGCCATTTGGATGCATTGCGATCCTTATTGGATGTGCTGATAGGCCCAAATTGCCTTGTGGGATGCTATTTTTATGGACGCTTTGCACATGGATGCTATTTTATGCTGAGGGGTAGCTTTGACACATTGTAGGTGATGCACTGATAGTGTTATGCTCTCTTGGATGAGATATTATTGATGCATCTGCCCCTGGACAGTGTTTATGCTTGAGCCATTTGGCACTTATTGGTATTTTTGGACTGCCATTGCAGTTGGCATTTTCTTTTGGGCCAAATTTGCTCATATGGATGCATAGTACATGCACATGAGTCACTTGCATCTTTTGATGCTTTGAGCTTTGAGTTTTGGTGATATTTTAGTCTATTGTGGCATACACATTTGAATGCACTTGGTATTTGGTGTGATTCTCTCTTACAGGCACTAGCATTTAGGATTTTGCTTTATTTGCATCATGGCATTCTCTTCCATGTCTGAAAAGGAGTTTTTCAACATTAAAAAGTTTGATGGGACAAACTTTTCTTTGTGGAAAGAACAGATAAGGGATGTGCTTATTCAAAAGAAGCAGATTAAACCCTTGGCAGGGATTGAAGCTAAGCCTACAAATATGTCTGAGGATGATTGGAATGAGTTGGATGCATTAGCAAAGTCTACTATTAGACTTCATCTTGCAGAGTCAGTTTATTTAAATGAGCAGACTATGGAAGATTTGTGGATACTAGACCAGACATTGCATTTGTAGTGGGAGTTGTTAGCCGGTAAATGGCTAATCTAGGAAAGAGGCATTGGGAGGTAGTTAAGTGCATCATGAGGTACATGAAGGGTACCAAGGAGATGTGCATCTGCTTTGGTAACTCCTACTACCTTTGATAATAATATTACCGATAGTATTATTTGTACTACCACCGGCAGTATTGTATTAAACTACAAGCGATAGGATTAGTACTACTGCCAGTAGTAGGATACCACCGGTAGTATTAATACTACCACTGGTATGTATTTGGTTACTAGGTCAGGGCCACCTGATAGCATAAAGGCATGATTGTATCTGTGAACGCATGAAATATGTCATCACGACATGTAATTAGAAGAAAATTCATGTGATCACGTAAATATGCAATCTCAATGTGACAGTGACATTCGGCATGAGCTTGAACATTTTGTGCATGCAATGATTATTGTTTTCATCATTTCTATGTGTTGGTGTTTCAATCTAATATCATAGCTAGTTTGTTGTGTTGCTATGTGATTGCATTCATTCATTGTATCTATTGATTGGAATTATTGTTTTAGCACATGTATCATTGCTTTAGTTGGTAATGTTAATGTTTTCCTTGTATGCATCATGCCATGTTCCATATTTTGCCAAAATGGCTTCCTTAGAGTTCTTGAATAGTGTACAATAAGTAGCTCTTGTTGTAGAAACATGCTAGATCTTTGGGTTGGTTGAAGTGGAAGAATTTTATGATTTGTGGGCTTTTAAGTTTTCTATGCTTGCAATTGATCGCCTTGTATTGAGATTCATATTTAGCTAAGCAAATTCCATCTAATTGTTCTGCCACTTGCAATATATTTGTGTGGTTTCCTCAAATAATACATTGGTATCATGATCCGCTAAGTTTTGCAAGTTTTATTTGCACTTTAGCAATAGTGTTATGCCTTCTTGGTAGTTGGTACCAATAAAGATGAACTATCTTGACTAGCCTGCAAAAAAGCAAGAAATAACACGACATATGCAGCCTGCTGCAAACTTAATTCTTGAGTATTTATCATTGTGTTTCAAAGTATTGTTCAATTGTGCTAAGGTTATTTCTCATGCAGTGGTTAAATGCTTCTTTCATTGCCTTTGTTGTGGTTATATCCATCTTTGTAATGTAACACATGCAATATATGGCACTGCAGCATGTGGATTTAGCATGTGGATTTAGAATGAATTGTATGTCCATATTTGCATCCTATAAGGAAGATACCTTGGGGTTGAAGTTGTTAGTATAAATGTCCTATGATTGCCTTTTTATTGACATTAGTGGTGTGACACCAAAAATTGATATTTTTAACTTGGCATTGATATTGTTTTTCTCTATGTTTGATAAGGGTTTAAGTATCAAGTGATAGCCTAGCGGCTCTCACTTATTTCTATTTTCTATGATATTGTATGGGATTGAGAGGATGAGTGGAATGGCTCATTGTAAATACCATAGGTATGAATTATAAATACCTTGGTATGGGGTGAGAGTTATTTGTGTATGGGATATTATGAGTTTTTTAGAAAATAGGAAGAGTGAGTCATATAAAGAGGTGGGCTCATGTCCATGTGTTCCAATAATATAAGAGAGGCCACATGCCAAGCGTGTGGAAGGCATGTGGAGGAGTGTGAAGTCAAGAGGAATCCTTCTAGAACTCCTATGTGGAATAAGGAGGATGTGGACATGTGGAAAAGAGAGGGTCCCTATGGGCTCCATGTGAGGAGACTGTTGACTCTCTCAATATTTTAAGAGTCTTGAGCATCTTTTGATGGGACACATGGCAAGAGTAGCCAAAAAGGACATGGATGGTGACATACGTGCTTATGTGATTGATGGGGAAAGGAATCTACAGGCAGCAATTGTAAATGGGTGAAGGAGGGTAACAAAATCTCTATAAAAGGAGCCCTCCTCTCCCTTGTTCATCAGAATCTCTTCCACCATTGGGCCTTATGTTGCTGTAGTTCTAGTCTCCCCCAAGCCTCTTCCATGAGCCTTCTCTTCCTCTTGTAGATATTCTCTTATGTAGACTCTTGAGTCCTTCTCTCTCTAGTTTATTCTCTCTCTATGAGTAGTCTTGGAGCTTCCGCTCCCTCTTGTATGTATGAAATCTCTTCTTCTCCCTTGTGTTTGTAGTGTTGAGGTGGATTCTCACTCTATTTGTAATGAAGGTCACTTCAGGTTCTCTCTCTCTTGAGTGTCTCTTCCCTTTTCTTTCTTTCAAAGCCTTAAAAGTTCTTTCTATTCGGCTGCTCACTATGCGCACACGGTCCATTTGTTTCCAGAGCCACTATGCAAACTTCTTCCCCTCTTCTAGGCGAAATCTATGAGGGGTGGATCGTTGATAAAGGTGGAGTCTTGAGGGAGCATCCTACTCAGGCGAAATTAGCCTGGGTGGAGGGTAGTTTTCATGACAGTTTGACCCCCTGTTAGTATTTTGCTCATAACTTTCTGCTCGTTAGTCCGATTGTAATGAAATTTATATCAGCGCGAAGCTCTCTTCAAGGCGCATGTTCCTATGTAGTCAGATCTTAAATGAGATACTGCTGCAAAAAGTTATGAGTCTCTGTGTTTAAGAGTCTGTTTTCATGATAGTTTTTACCCCCTTCCAATAAACTGTCCATATCTCTTCAACCGTCTGTCTGTTTTCAATGAAACTTATATCAGCGCGAAGCCCATCTCAAGGCACATCTCTTTGTGTACTTGAATCTTTGATATCATGTCTCTACTGAAAGTTATAGGCCTCTGTGTCTAATGATAGTTTGTAGAGTGTTTTGAGTTAAGTATAAAGGTGTCTATGAAGGAGGTGCAATGTTTCCTCGGAATCTACCCATCCGACCTAATCAGCCCCTTCAAACTCCTCGATATATATCAGTTCATGTCATGTTGAGCTGCAAGATCTTCTTTCAACAACGTATCGCTCTTCTCTTTGGTGCAGACCGGCTCGCTGAGATTATGGCCTCTGCTGATCCTTTCCTTCTCCCTATGCTCGACTACAACATCACTTAAAATGTTACCATCTTCATTCTCATCTAAGGGAGGAAAGTATGGTGTGGTATCTTGGCATAAAAGCTTCTTTCTAAAGTCTCATTCTCAATGGTAAGTATCTTTGGCAGTCAGTTCGAATGCTGCAGGAAGTGAAGAGTTGCGTGAAGTTTATTACCCCCAACTTCATGTCACATCTTTTGGTGGAGACGCCGGGTAGGTTTGGTATTGGATTCATCCCACCTTACTAAATGGTCTCGGGTGTACTTGATTGCATGTTATGCCTAGAAGAGGCATGTGTTTGTATGAGATAAAGAAGATGCCTGGAAGAACTTCGTTAGAAGAGATTGCAACCCGTTTAAGAGAACTTGAAGATTGTGAAGGTGATGCTCAAGCTATTCGCATAGTCACCATGATCATATCCTTTATGTTTGCATTGTTGAATATGTTGGTGAATCGACAACGCCGGCAGTAGGCACAATGATAAATTGGGGATTGATCCATGCACTGGCACCTTGGTGTGAAGAAGAGTTGAGTCTTTGGGTAGTTTTCAACTATAACAGTGGAGTGGTGATTCTTAATGCTTTCGACTTCTTTTGCTATGCAAATGTTACAATATCTTGAAGCTTTTATGTGCACTTCCTATTGTGAGAAGGGTGATTCTAGAATGCATGTATACACAATGTTTTCATGGTGCTGGTTGGTCACTTATTTTTGAAGATTTTGTTGAGGATCACATTGTGGAGGGATTTCAACAAGTGGTTATGCATAATAAGTTGGTCTTGGTATACTAAGGCTCTGTGGGATCTTGTTCGAATCTTATTTGGGATATTATTTGGATCTTGGTGTTTCCTTTTGTGTTTCATCATGGTGAAGATTCCAGTGTTTCGAGGGACCCAAGGGGAAGACCCGGAGTCTTATCTTCGGGATTTTGTTCGAGGATGCCGGCTTTCTGGATGGTCCATGAAGGATCAGGTAGAGATTTTGCCTGATTCTCTTGAAGGTGTAGCCTTGAGTTGGCATGAGACCTTGCCAGACTCTACCAAGAGGACTGGGACCAAGTGGCGGCACCAATGAAGCAGAGATTTGGGGTAGTGGAGTCGCCAAATGCTTTGATGTTGCAGTTGGACCGGTTCTATCAAGGAGAGGGTGAGTTGGTCTCTGCGTTGGCAATCCGATATGAAACTTTATGGACAAAGTATGAAAGGGCAGCTTTGCGAGCTGTGGCATCTGCATCATCGGCCCCTCAAAGTCTCTCAAGGATGGAGCACTTAAAGATGAGCAAATTTGTTATGGCTTTGGAGCCTCGTCTTCGCTCAAAAGTAATGAGTAAAGATCCAACAACATACGTGGAGGCGCTTCGCATTGCAACCAAGAAAGAAGCTTCTCTAAAGATCGAATCCTCTTTTGTGTCTTCAACAGCTTCAACTTCTAAGGTGGAGGTAATGGGCACTCCTCAGGTACCAAAGTCCTCTGAGTTAGATCATAATATCTCCCAATTGATGGCAGAGTTTGCTGATTTGAAATTGCATTTGGTTAATGCACGACAACCTAGAGCACCAAAGAGTGAAGATAGGCCTCGAGATAGGAGTGGGGTCACTTGCTATGAATGTAATGAAAAAGGTCACTATCGCCCCGAGTGTCCTAGATTGAGAAAGAAAGAAGAAAAACAAGTATCCTTGTTAGAAGCTTCTTCAGGTGATGAGGAAAGAGAGGTAATGATGGCTAAACAGGGGCGTGGTAAAGCAAAAGAAGAAGAAGAAAGCAAGGAAGAAGTAGATGAGGAACATCAGGAAGAGGAACACCGTAGTAAGAAAAAGAAGGCATCTAGAAGGAGAATTAGCCAGTCAGACTTTCCTTTAGGACAAGGAATTCAAAGCTATGACTTGTTGTCCGACCTTAAAGAAAAGGAAGCTCATATCACCTTTGGTCAATTACTTGCTTTGTCTCCAAAACTACGGAAGGAATTGGAAAAACTAGCAAGCACAAGAGTGTCAAAGAAGAAAAAGAAGAAAAGTGCCCTTCATGTTGTTCAAAAGGTAGAATAGATGTTGGTGATGATGTACCTGTGGTTGATGTGATCATTGATGGTCAAGTGATTTCTAATGTGTACATTGATGGAGGTGCATCGATTAATGTCATGAGTGAGAAGACCATGATTGATGCTGATTTAAAATACTCTAGTACTACCTCTCCTTATCGCATCAAATTGGCTGACACTAGGGTTAAGACCTTGGGAGTTGTGAAGAATCTAGAAGTGGATGTATGTGGAATTTCTGTGCCGACTACTTTTCAGGTGATCCCTACCAAGCCAGATGCACGTGCCTACCCATTGATTTTGGGAACGCCTTGGCTATGCAAGGTGAAGGCTGTTCAAAAGTGGGATACTGGAGAATTGATTTTGCAAGGAAATGATAAGAAGGTGCGCTACAACATCAGAAGCTGCAAAAAGAAAGTTGTCAAGGAGGAGTCTTCAACATCAGAGAGTTCAAGCTCTGACTTAACCGATGAAGAAGAAGAGACAGGGTGTAGCTCCGAGGAGTCCAACTCAGAGGGTGAGGTGGAAGGAGTGGCCTTTGGTCTTTGTCTTGGTGCTGATCGGGATGAGTCAGGAAGGAACAAGGTGGTGGTGCAAGAAGATCCTGTAGAGACACTTCATGTGGAGGATGTGGAGCACACTAAACGACGCCAACGCAATGAAGAGCTTTTTGGTGATTCTCTATCAGGTAGTGAGAAGCTCCAGTACTTGGATATGCTAGATGATTTTCCATGTCTCTTTGCAACAAGCTATTCACAGGTTCGACCAGTCTCTCTTGTGGAGCACAAGATTGAGTTGAAGCCAGAAAGCAAGCCAGTTGTGCAACGCTTAAGGCGATTGGGGGTGATCTAAGCTGAGGCACTAAAGAAAGAGGTAACACAACTACTTGAGGTGGGATTCATCTTTCCTGTTGATGATTCAGTATGGATATCTCCTGTAGTTGTCACACCAAAGAAAGGAAATAAGTGGCGAGTTTGTGTGGACTTTCGTCCTTTGAATGCATGCACTAAGAGGGATCATTTTCCTTTGCCATTCCAAGATGAAATACTAGACCATGTAGCAGGGCATGAGATGTATTTTGTATGTGATGGGTATTCTGGGTACTTTCAAATTCGTATTCGGGAGGAAGATCAAAAGAAAACATCATTTGTCACACCTTGGGGAGTTTTTGGTTACAGAGTGATGCCTTTTGGGTTGACCAATGCACCAGCTACATTTCAAAGGTTCATGAGTCAAGTCCTAGAGCCTTACTTGGGAAAGTTCATACGGGTGTTTTTGGATGATTTTTGCATTTATTCTCGGCGCATAGATCACATGGAGAAGTTAAAGATGGCCTTAGCTAGGATTGATGAAGCAAAAGGGTGTCTAAATCCTAGCAAGTGTCATTTGGCTCAAACAAAAGTAGTCTTGCTGGGGCATATTGTGTCTCAAGAAGGCCTGCAAATGGATCCTGACAAGGTTCAAGAGTTTCTTTCCAATGGGGTATGGAGCAACAAGAGTCTTTCCAGCAACTTAAGGAGGCCATGAGTAAGGGCCCAATATTGAAGCCCCTTGATTGGTCTCAAGACTTTTATGTAAATCCAAGTGTATCTTTGCATTCAGTTGGTGCTGTATTGCTACAAAAAGGAGAGGCAGGTAGAATGCAACCCATCTATTATGCCAGCCGACAGCTTACAGATGTGGAAACAAGGTATGAAGAAATGGAGCAGCAAGTTCTCTCTTTGGTGTTTTCCGTCAGAAAGTTTCACTCCTATTTATTACCTCAACCATTTTTCTTCCTTACCTCTCAGTCTGTATTAGCATATCTAGTTCGCAAGCCTAATCCTGGGAGGAGATTTGCAAAATGGTTGTCAGAGCTTCAAGAGTTCTCTTTCTCTTTTGTCACTGAAAATACCACTAGGTCCACTATGGCAGATTTGCTCACAGGGCGGGAGGATCTAGGAGAAGAAAAGAAATGTAAGGAGAACATTAAAGATGAAAGGGATACACCACCAACAGCTTTTGTTTTGTATTTTGATGGGGCTTTTAGTCCTTCATGCCAACAAGGAGCCGGGGGGATAGTCTTGATGAATCCTGAAGGTCAAGAGGTATGGGCAAGAGGACAAGAGCTTCCAGGTATCACAACTAACAATGCAGCTGAGTATAATGCTTTGATTCTTGGTTTGGAGGGTTGTCTTCAAAGTCAAGTTAAAGAATTGGAAGTAAGAGGAGATTCTCAGCTTATTATAAAGCAAATGCAAGGGCATTACCAGACAAGTCGTCCTCATTTGAAGGAGCTTAATCAAAAGGCTATGGCACTATGTAGTCAGTTTGATTTTTGCAAGTTTGTTCATATAAACAGAAAAGAAAATTAAAGGGCAGATGAGTTAGCTACTCAAGCCATTGTAGTACAAGACCAGGGGGTGGTTTCTTTGGTAGACACTGGATGGCCAGAACTGCAAGATGTTCAGCAATATGTGGAAGAAGGCATGTTTCCTCAAGGGTTAACTCCACAACAGAAGCAGAGATTGGTAAGGAAGGCTTGTCCCTATACTATTGTTGATGACATTCTTTATAAATTGGGAAAAGATAAGGTGCTCCATCGGGTGGTCCATCCCATGGAGACTAGGAGAATCCTAGAAATGTGTCATGAATCCTCTGGTCATTTTGCTTCAGCAAGCACAGCTAGGAGAATTCTTAATGCAGGATACTTTTGGCCACGCCTCCATAAGGATGTATATGAATGGTGTCGAAGTTGTAAAGTATGCCAAAAGTTTGGAAGGCGACAGTTGATTCCTGGGCCCTTGAAGCCTATTCCAGCATATGGACCATTTGAGAGGTGGGGGTTGGACTTTGTGGGACCACTCCCTCGCTCATCTCAGGGCAAGCATTATTTATTAGTGGCCACAGATTATGCGACTCGATGGGCAGAGGCCAAGGCCACAGTCAATAGCAAGGCAAGCACAGTTGCAAAATTTCTCTTTGATCAAATTTGTTCACGCTTTGGTTGTCCTTTGGAAATTCTCACTGATGGAGGAACCTCTTTTAGAAATGAACTAATTGAAGATGTGGTGCATAAGCTAAAGATAAATCATAGCATGTCCACGCCATACTATCCTCAATGTAATGGCTTGGTTGAGAAAACAAATGGATTGTTGTGCAATTCAATGGGAAAGCTTGTTGACACCAAGAAAAGGCATTGGGATAGGCACTTGGCAGAAGTTTTATGGGCTTACAGAACCACACACAAGCTAGCTATTGGGTTTACACCATTCCAACTAGTGTATGGAATAGAAGCCATTTTACCCATTGAATTGGAGATACATAGTCTTCGCACAGCTGTTGCAAGAATAGAAGGACAGGAGGATGCCTATGCTCAACGCTTGGTATAGCTAGAAGCCTTGGATGAATACAGATTACAGGCCTTACAAAACTTGGAATCTTCTCAAAGAAGGCGCAAGGCCCGTTTTGACACCAAATTACGCAAGAAGAAAGATATTGCAGAAGGAGATTTGGTAATGAGATTTGATAGCTGTCTGGACAAGCGGCTAGACAAAAAGTTTATCGACCGATGGGAGGGACCATATCGAGTCAAAAAGAAGTTCACGAATGGAACCTTTCAGCTTGAGGATGTTGATGGCATGGTAATACCCGGACGCACCAATGAGTATCGCCTTAAATTCTTCTATGCTCGACCACCTTGAGGGCCAGCAGACCCTCTCTATACTAGAGAGGATCTGCTAGGGGGGGAAAGATGTGACACCAAAAATTGATATTTTTAACTTGGCATTGATATTGTTTTTCTCTATGTTTGATAAGGGTTTGAGTATCAAGTGATAGCCTAGCAGCTCTCACTTATTTCTATTTTCTATGATATTGTATGGGATTGAGAGGATGAGTGGAATGGCTCATTGTAAATACCATAGGTATGAATTATAAATACCTTGGTATGGGGTGAGAGTTATTTGTGTATGGGATATTATGAGTTTTTTAGAAAATAGGAAGAGTGAGTCATATAAAGAGGTGGGCTCATGTCCATGTGTTCCAATAATATAAGAGAGGCCACATGCCAAGCGTGTGGAAGGCATGTGGAGGAGTGTGAAGTCAAGAGGAATCCTTCTAGAACTCCTATGTGGAATAAGGAGGATGTGGACATGTGGAAAAGAGAGGGTCCCTATGGGCTCCATGTGAGGAGATTGTTGACTCTCTCAATATTTTAAGAGTCTTGAGCATCTTTTGATGGGACACTGGCAAGAGTAGCCAAAAAGGACATGGATGGTGACATACGTGCTTATGTGATTGATGGGGAAAGGAATCTACAGGCAGCAATTGTAAATGGGTGAAAGAGGGTAACAAAATCTCTATAAAAGGAGCCCTCCTCTCCCTTGTTCATCAGAATCTCTTCCACCATTGGGCCTTATGTTGCTGTAGTTCTAGTCTCCCCCAAGCCTCTTCCATGAGCCTTCTCTTCCTCTTGTAGATATTCTCTTATGTAGACTCTTGAGTCCTTCTCTCTCTAGTTTATTCTCTCTCTATGAGTAGTCTTGGAGCTTCCGCTCCCTCTTGTATGTATGAAATCTCTTCTTCTCCCTTGTGTTTGTAGTGTTGAGGTGGATTCTCACTCTATTTGTAATGAAGGTCACTTCAGGTTCTCTCTCTCTTGAGTGTCTCTTCCCTTTTCTTTCTTTCAAAGCCTTAAAAGTTCTTTCTATTCGGCTGCTCACTGTGCACACACGGTCCATTTGTTTCCAGAGCCACTATGCAAACTTCTTCCCCTCTTCTAGACGAAATCTATGAGGGGTGGATCGTTGATGAAGGTGGAGTCTTGAGGGAGCATCCTACTCAGGCGAAATTAGCCTGGGTGGAGGGTAGTTTTCATGACAGTTTGACCCCTATTAGTATTTTGCTCATAACTTTCTGCTCGTTAGTCCGATTGTAATGAAATTTATATCAGCGTGAAGCTCTCTTCAAGACGCATGTTCCTATATAGTCAGATCTTGAATCAGATACTGCTGCAAAAAGTTATGAGTCTCTGTATTTGACAGTCTGTTTTCATGATAGTTTTTACCCCCTTCCAGTAAACTGTCCATATCTCTTCAACCGTCTATCTGTTTTCAATGAAACTTATATCAACGTGAAGCCCATCTCAAGGCGCATCTCTTTGTGTACTTGAATCTTTGATATCATGTCTCTATTGAAAGTTATAGGCCTCTGTGTCTAATGACAGTTTGTAGTGTTTTGAGTTAAGTATAAAGGTGTCTATGAAGGAGGTGCAATGTTTCCTCGGAATCTACCCATCCGACCTAATCAGCCCCTTCAAACTCCTCGATATATATCAGTTCATGTCATGTTGAGCCGCAAGATCTTCTTTCAACAACATATCGCTCTTCTCTTTGGTGCAGACCGACTCGCTGAGATTATGGCCTCTGCTGATCCTTTCCTTCTCCCTATGCTCGACTACAACATCACTTGGGATGTTACCATCTTCATTCTCATCTAAGGGAGGAATGTATGGTGTGGTATCTTGGCATAAAAGCTTCTTTCTAATGTCTCATTCTCAATGATAAGTATCTTTGGCAGTCAGTTCGAATGCTGCAGGAAGTGAAGAGGTGCGTGAAGTTTATTACCCCCAACTTCATGTCACAGTGGTTTGGTGATAGAATATTTGAGTGTTGAATGTATTTCTCTTTTGTTGTGTCCAATAGTAATAGCCATTTATCAAATGAAATTGTCGTGTTATATGTAAGCTCATGTAGGTACTTTCTAATTATTGTTTTTCTAGCAATTGGAGCTTTGGGTCATAGATGTTGACTTCATGGTCGGTTGCAATATGCAAGTTTTTCACAATAGTGGATTTGAAAAGCCATATTTGCATTCTTTAGTCGCTTTTTGTAGCCATGCCGATGTTGTGTACTTGTGTGTTGCATAGCAATGTAGGAATCATTATAGTCTAGGAATGTGTATTCATCCATGAATTTGTCAGAGAGGATTTTGCAAGTGTTGGTGCATCTTTAATCCACAATGAGCCATGGTCATGTTGGCTACCTCTATGTGGAATTCTATCACAAAGAAGAAGTCAGTGAGCTTACCTAGGATTGTATCATGCCTTCTCAATTCTTGTTTGATTGCATTGAACCGGCGGACATAATACCCTATTGTTGTGATGGGGTCAGAACGCAAGAGATGCTAAGTGTATGATGCCTCCAGCTCACCTCCAGCTCATAAAATAAATGTTTCATATCTAGATTTAGCTTTTGTAGATATTCTAGTAGCCTTGGCCATCACCTCTTAGCACATGAGAATGTGACAAACAATGTAGGGGTTTTAAGCTATCGAATCATTGTAAATACGTTTTGCTTTAATTTCTCCTTGTAGTCTTTTGATGTTTGCAAAGCCTTAAAGCTATCCTATTCTTGAATTTAATAGAACTTGTTTGATATTTATATCATTTTGAACATCCTTTGCATTAATTTGCTTTCCTTGATGAATCCAAGTGGATGCTAAGATCTTCAAGATTGTTATTTTCATTGTTTTGAAGAATAGATTTTCTGTGTTTCTTACACACCTTCTATCTTTAGTCATTAATTCCCACTTTGCAATTGCTTAGTAGTTAACATGGCCTATATTCTTATTTTTCCAAATAATAATGTTAGAAATGACATTTCTTCACCAAATGTGTCTCTGAATAAGCTAAGTAGTAAATAATCCTCTAATGGTGCAATGTAGGTGATTGAGTCATTGTGGTCAACAAGCTGTTGTGATGTGTACAATAGTGGGCCAATCTGTTTATTTTCAAGTTGTCATCAAGAAAATATTCATTAATAATCTCTATGGATGCAAGCTCTTGTTGCTTAATTTCTTGCAATGCAATAATGCGATCAATCCATGCATAATTCAGGATCATATTATTCTCTTGATGGAGTGATGTTGAGATAAACTCACGGAGTGCCTTCATTGTTAGTAGGCAGATGAACTCATGTATCAATGTTTGTATTCGAGTCTTTGTTTGATTCCCACTAGCAAGGATGATTCATCATTCAAAAATATTGGGAATGCTTGCCATGCTTTTTTTATGTTTGCCATGATCTTATTATGCTTCCTCATCGGCCATATTGCCCTTCATAATTAAGCTCATAGATTTGTGATTCTTATGAACACTAGTGATGCCTTAATCGGATTGATTTTTTGGATGCTTTGGGTAGGGCTATTCTTTTGCAATGTGTATTTTACAAATAGATTTGTATTCTACCAAGATTGAAGAATAGTGCACATTTCTTGCATATATCTATTTTTTTCTCAATTGGAGATTCTATTAATGACATATAGAATTGAAAGTAGTAAGACCGATGTCATTTAGTGCTCACACTTGCTTCTTGAAGACTAGGGTCCAACAAGAGAAACACGCATTGTAGTGTGTGTCAATAATAGCTTTGAAATATTTCAATTCTTCCTGAAACTCCTTTTGGATGATATTTGTTGTTGTTCTCACATGTTGGTAAGGAAAATTCCAATGGTCCTTTATTTTTACATATTCTATACACTTTATCTTGGATTTGTTTGTATATCATCATTGTCATTGGAGAAATTGTTTTGAATTGGAGCACAACTTTTTGAGCAAGAAGTGTTTGAGCAAGAAGTGTTCTTGCAGCATCAACTAATGTACGAAGCAAACTATCTTCACATGCTCATCTTTTATGTGATATAAGATGGTTTCACCGAGAAACATGAAGAAATTATCTTTGAGCATATCAAATACTACAATGACCCTGGATTTTCTTGTGCTGACATCCAAATTGTAAGTTATAGCAGTTGTTCTTTGAAAGCCTCTATAAGTTATGACTAATAAAGTCCACTTCCTTAGCCTTGCAATAATATTGGTGATATGGTAAATCATAATCTTGGAGTTGAAAGTTTTTTGTAGCGATAGAGAAAGTCTCTGTGATATTCTTGATTCTTCAAGCATTGCATCGTTGCCTTTGAAAAACAAATGCCATAAAAGCATAGTGTCATGTTGCCTAAGGTGAAATTCCTCTAGCATTTTTGATACCACCATTGACTCTATTGTCTTTGCAAAGAGATCATTGTTATGAAATGTGCTAGCATAAGCAATATATCTTGATGCGAAGTAAATGATTGGATGAAAGTAGAGCCTATTTCCAAAGTGCTAGTATCTTGAGCAACTAACATTCCAGAAAGTGGTTGGCACTTTGAATGTTCATCTAGAATCCGGTAGTTCTAGTTTTATAAAGTGTTTGAAATTAGAGGAATGGAGCTATACATAGGTAGACTTAAAGCTACTTGGTGTCTTATGTTAGTTGGGAAAGTACTTCCTATGAACTTTTTAAGCTACTTGGTGTGAATAATCAACTTCCATAGAAATATTGAAATCTCTTGCCTGCTTTGTCTTCTAGTAGTAGTCAAAGCAACAACTTGCAATCATGTAGGCTAGTTGAAATTTAAACAACTTAAAATCACCCTGCAAACTGTTGCTATGCTCTAAGCCCAAGGATGGAATAAGAAATTCTATGCTTTAAGATTAAAGAGTCTAGGCTAATTAGTCTAACTGGATAGTTGGAAGAAATAAAGGTAGCCTAGAATCCCTTGCTTTGTTTTGGAGATGGAAAATAAGAAATCAAGTCTATGAACTCGGCTTACAAGTCTTTCACGATTTGCAACATGCTTTTGAATCAAATTAATGAAAGAGATTTGATCATTGGTGAACCAAAAATTTTCTAAAAGGAAATCTCTAGCTATGTCAAATTATACAATATTGACTAAAAAATATTTTATATTTTGTATTGCTATAAGAAAAGCAATGGCCCAAAAAATGTTTCGACTAAGACATTAAGTCTATTACTTCATCTTACATGTCTCTCAAGATTGACAAAATTGATTCAAATGATATTAAACAAAATATTCCATCTTTGATTAAGGATTATTCAATGGCATTTCAACTTTCATGAATCAAGAGTTATCTAAAAGCATACTTGCAGGTATTTTAGATTATACAAGATTGACCCAAAAAGATGATATGTTTTTTATTATTGCAAACAAAGCAAGAACTGCACAAGTATTTTTGTATATTAATATCAGAGGAAGATCATTACAAAGTCTATAGAAGTTGATTTCTTAGACATAATTGAAAGTGCATAATTGCGATCTACAAACCAAATGTATTTTCCAATCTTGATTTCTATTAATCTTTGAAAAGACTTGCTACAACATGCAGAGTAGAACTCATAAGCAATAGGAGCTTATGTATATTACAACATAAAAGTCCAAGTTATTGCATCAATTGGTATCGGCTACCAAAGGCATTTGGCCTATTGCACTTGCTTGGGTTGAAAGTCAATGACATGTCCTTGATGGTTGAGCAAAAGTTCACCAAGTTTTTCTCATGCTAGCAAGCATAGCCTTTGTGTTGATGGAAATCCTTGAATCTATCGAAAGAAAGAGTTGCTCATATCTAAGAACTCTACTATCTTCATACCAAGGAGTACATTTGTCTGCGTTCCATCACGTTGTGTGATTTTCTTGCAAGGTAGCAATTTGATTCACTACAATGTATTTAGAACAATCATGATAAAACTATCTCAACCATGCCAGCTAACTTTTGTGCTCTTGCATCATGTGCAAATAGACTTGATCTTGATGGGGTTTGGCTTTGCTATTTGCAGTGTTCCAAAAATCTACAAATTCAAGATGTCTTTACCATTGCAAAGGATTCTATCAAACTTCCAAGACTATCTAATTTCAAATTCAAGGTAAAGTAGATTTAGAAGCAACTTCCCAATATTATTTTACAAAGGATTACCTTCTTGCCATAGCTTCAGTCTAAGACCTATTTTGTAAATGCATTGATCAATTGAGCTTCTATTTCATCTATACAAGTAGGAGTCAGAATTGTACTATCTAAGGTTGACAACGGATTGCTTCTTTATTTCCACACAACTATGTTGCCATAGCCTAAATCAGAGGCCTATTTTGGAGAAAAACTAGCAAATGTCCCAGCATTGGTTGCAAATGCTTTGTTGCAATCTGGCCTTTGCGAATCTAAAGAATCAAGCATTTCGACGTAAGTGTATCAAAATGCCATGATTTTTAATTTCAAGCTCACAAATGTATCATGAAATTTACCTCTCAAGCAAAAAGTTGTGCAAGCTTAACATGCATAAAAAATCTACCATGGTCTCATAGGTCATAATGTCTAATGTTATTTCTAACAAATGTGCAGACATTGTCATCAATATCTTTCAAAACTGGGGATGAGCTCTCCTAAATCTACCACAAGCTAACACCAAATAGTATCTAATGTTATATGCGATAACATACTAGAGCGCAAATGTGTGGAGCATTGCAATTGATAGACAACTTAAGAATCAGATATGTCTCATATAAATTTCAAGAATTCCCATCCAAAGAACAAATTAAATGAAAATCATTCTAGACGTAGCTTTTCAAATTGAAAGTTAGCTTCACTAAAGTTGTATTTTATTTAAAGAATCCAAGTCCAAATACTGTTGTGAAGATGATATCAAACTAAGATTTGATCAAATGTGACTTCCATACTCAACATGGGCCATCGCAGGACAAATACAAGCAACCCCATATAAAGGAGAAGAGCGAGCAACAACCAGGCCAATGACCAACAACACAAGAGTAAAACGAAAGGGTCTATGTCGACCAGACATAGAGGTAGAGGAAAGACAGTATGACGTCGACCTTGAAGACCACTTAGGCTCACCATACCTATCCATTAAACCCCACTTCACCTCACATTATGAAGACCTTACTAACAAGTTAGAGGGGCTCCCCACGCATGCTAGCAAGGCTCAGGTAGCCCTACTAGCAGCGAGATTGCACAGCCCCACAAGTGTTGGACTACTAGAGCATGTGTTTTTTCTGCACTGCAATGCTAGCCCAGCAGCTTGGTTTTAAGCTTTGCTAGCGTAGCCAATTCCAACGCCGAGCTGCTCTGATTGGTTGGCTGAAAGAACGTGCAAGATGTTGGGCTGAAAGAACTTGCGAAATTGTTATCAGGCCGTCATTACTCGCAGTCTCCAACAATCGCACAGCCTTCATGGGGGCGTTCATTTTGCAACGCTAGAGGAGCAACCAAATGCTTGGGCGTGAGGGTTTGCAGGGGCGAGGGGAGGCCCTCTTACACATGCCCCCATAGAAGGTGAAAGAGGGAGGTGATGTGATGATAACATATGAAAAGCTTTGGCTCAAAATATAAAACCTTTAGTCTTTGCTGATCCATCCATGTTGTTCCTCAGCACCAACATATAAAACTCTACATCCTCTCTCTTTCTTAACGCAAGTAGAAAGTTTCTTCTTCCTCTCCTTGGCTTCCATGTAAAACTGCCTGACTTCTCCACCTTTATTTCTTTTTCTTCTTCTTCTTCTTCTTCCTACCTTTCCTTGCTTTCTCTCTATTTGCCTTGCCCTTTGGGAAACTTCTTGGTCTCCGCAGCTGTGCGTACATTTCCATCAGATTCCCGCATTCGCCTTTCTTCATCTCTGCTTCTGACGCTCGATCCCCTCTGCTCCTCCGGCGGTTTCGGGTTTTGGGTTCCCTGCTTCTTGTGGAGTTTGCCCCAGCTTGCCCTCTCACCTTGCCGACTCAACCCCTGCTCCTGCTGCGTCTGCCTTTTCTTGTATCGCTCTGTTCTTTGGGGCTCGATCTTGGTTTCTCGAGCGTCTTCCGATGATGGCCTTTGGCCTTTGCCTTGGTGGGTTGCTGAACGCGATTCTCCTGATGGGTCGTTCTCTTGCGAGTTCGCTTCATCTTACGATTCGTCCTTGAGTTCAGGCAGCTTCCTAGCAATCTGTTCAATCGAGGCGGTTTTACCTAGAACTGCTAACGACCTCCATGCATCTGTTTTAGACTGGACAACTCGAGGCTTTTCCAGAATCTTGCAGAGAGGGACGGAGGCAGCTTTGGTGTTGATGCGTCAGTAAGAATGTCCGCTATGGATGAAGAGGCACAGAAGAGGAACACGGACTGCGTTTACTTTCTGGCCTCACCGCTAACCTGCAAGAAGGTGAGATTTGTCTGCTGTATTCCTTTGCTTTTCTGCTCTTGATAAAAGAAGCACGTTGATTTATCGCTTGGGTTCCTAGAAGTAACTACGTCCTTCTGATTTACTTTGCAAGGTTCCTAGGGTCTTGAAATGAGCTGGGCACAAGCGCTTGACAGTGAATACAGGCATAGTGAGAGCTTTATGATGTTCTTCGGAATGTCTCATTTAAGTAATTATCTTGTGCAGGGGAATGACTGTGAATACAGGCACAGTGAGAGTGCGCGGATCAATCCCAGAGATTGCTGGTTCTGGCTTTCCGGGACTTGTCTCAACGCTAATTGTCCATTTCGACACCCAGTAAGCGTGCTATCCTGCTGCATTTTCTATTTGGAGCACGTTTTGTTCATTTGATGTTATAATTTTCCTGCTTTCTTTGTGTCGTACCAATTACTTGGTGCGAGTAGTAGGGAGGGGAAAGGGCTTTCAACATAGCGTTACAAATAATGTAAGAGGAATGGGGTTGCTCTGCCTTGATACCTAGTAAAGAGCTTGGTTTGTGCAAACCTCCCTTTATCTCTACCCCTTCCATGACGTTTACAGAAAGGTAAGTGTTGGGATGTTTCAATAGTTTTCAAAGGGAATTTTGTCACTGCTCACGATGTTCATATAGTCATTTGTTTTTGTAATAATAAACATGCATCTTTTGTGATCAGAGGGTGAGATTCCTTTGCATTGTGCCCATGGTTTGGACTGTGAAATGTTCAGTACAAGCTTTGTTGCTTGCGTAGCTATTGTTTGTCTTATTCTCTTTGTTCGTCAAGCACGGTGTTCTCCTTTGTTTTTCTCAGATTATGGAGCCCCTGGCAAGGCAATGGGGGTGTGTCCTTGTCAGGAGAGAGGAGAGGATGGAGACTCTTCTCGATAGCTGAGGAGTGGATGGAGGCTTGGGGGTGTGTGTCCTTGCCGAGAGAGAGAGAGAGAGAGAGAGAGAGCTTGCATTGCAGCTCTACTCACAGCAGTTGGTCTCTGTGTTTATGGTAAGGCAAGTCTGGCTAGTACATGCGCCCTGTGACCTGTTCATCGCATTTGAGAATGTCTCACATGTAGGAACACTTGTTTTATTGGCCATTTGAAGATTCTTTGCAGATCTCTGGGTGCGAGAGCTTGTGTGCTGCATTTCTCCCTGATGTTGGGCACTGCATGGACGTGCCTATCTGTGGCATGTGACTTTGCAGCCTCCCTCTTTATTTGGAATATCTTCCTATCTGCCTATTTGCACTGAACTCTCTCACCTGGAGAAGGCCATTTTCTTTGTTGGTTCCCACCATATTTCTTGAAACTCAAGTCGCAGACATTTGTATGCCTTGACTACCTCCAACTTTACCAACAAAAGTGACTTCAGTCTCTCGTCCATGTCCCACTATTTATGATTTCTGTTTTGGAAATACAGGTGCTTGCTTGAAATTTGGTAGAAGCTGGTTTTGTGCATTCAAACTGTGCTTGTATTTTGTAAAGAGGACAAAGTCATTTGCATGTAGGAGTGAGAAGAGTGTAGCTTGCAGCCTAGATCCTGGCACCACTATATATTTGCATCCACTGGTCTAGCTCATCAATAGAGATGGGAACTAAGAGTTGGAGACGGATAACTTCTTGCTTGACCTGTCAATTTTAGATCCTTTTTTAAGAGACCTGCTGCTCTTCAATTATTGCTACATGTTACATTACCATTAGAAATTCACTACCTTCATCTGCAGTATCATGCCATTTAAAGGCCATTATGGTTCTTCTTGCTGCTACATTAAGGACCGTGATTCACAACTATAGGAAACCCATCGTGTGTAAGTGGATTCTGAATCCAGTCCCTCTTTTTGAGCTTGCTTTATGTTGGTTGGAAATTTGCTCTTCTGCTATGGCAACGCAGAGTTCAGAGGTACCTTGACATTTACAGTATGCTTGTGTACGCTGGTGGACTCTTAACCTTTAGTCAAACAAGTATTCTTGGATCTCAAACAATTTTGTACAACGATCAGTGCATCATCGTATTCATCCACCATGCATGCACCTCCTCATAATCAAAACTTCCTCCTGCTGTAAGTAGATGGTAATTTGTTTTCACACGTGTTAAAGACTCATCTAGACATTGCTCTTGGTGAATTTGTAATGTGTTTACTTAGTGTTTTACCCAAATATGCTCTCCCACATTTTTTCTTTCTTGGCTTGTTGAAAGAAAAGTATATGAGGTGACACTTTACTTTATTGCTTAGTATATGATGTGGCACTTTATTGCTTATCTTATGTTTTGTCCTAATTGTGTACGCAAATGCTGATTGACTTTCTCTTGTTGAGAATGCTAACTTTTTTTTGTGAATACTGTATATACCAGCCCGATTATTATTTACTGAAACCAATTTACTTGTTGCAATGCAGCCTCTGGAAGGGAGGCCTGGAGCGCCTTCAGCAACAACACCAACAGCACCAGCAGCAGCAACGGTAGCAACTGTTGCAACAGCAGCGACATCTGGCAAGTCAAGGGTGCCATGTTATTTCTTTGCACAAGGTTACTGTGCTAAAGGTGATAAATGTGCCTTCATGCATGGCCTGGTTCCAGCTGTAACTACAGAAGCTGCAGTGTCTCAAAAGCTATCAAAGCCTGCTTCTGTCAAAGCAGCAGAGCCAAATGATAAGAAACCTCTTGCTAGCAAAGGAAATGGCTCAGTGACATCCAAGCATTCTCCTGAATCATTGCAGCAAATGCAGGGCACTACTACAGAGAGCAGAACCTTAGTAGGCGAAGCGCTGGTATCAAATGCAAGGGCTGCTCAAGACCCAGCATTGATAGCGAATCATATGACAACAAATGGGATGCCTGAGGGCTCTGCTAGTTCAGGACCTGCTAGGCCTCGAGGTCGTCAAGGTGGATCAGGTAATGACAGATCAAGACAGGTTCCTTTAATTGATGAGAGACTTCACCAGATAAAACCTGTGGATTACAACTCTATGGAGGTCCCACTTGAAGTAAACGGAATGCATGAAAATGGAGAGGATAGGTTGGCTGAAGTTGAACCTGGACATGAAATCTTGCATGAAGCTAACTCAGAAGAAGACGGTATTCAAAATGGCAAGGAATCAGAGGAATGGTGGGAAGAATCTTCACCAGGTTTTGATGTTCTTGTGGATGATGGCATTGATCAATTGATCTATGCAGAGGATGTCGACTTTTTATCCAATCATGATGTTGCAATTGAATCGGGGATAGGGCACATTCGAGGAAGGATGATGGGTGCTGATGATCTTGCAGATTTTGATTATGAGCATTCTGGTGCATATGATCAATCTGCTTATTATGATGCAGCAGTTCAGTATGAACTGGCTACATATGATCCTTATGAACAACAGCTAGGTTATGATCATATAAATTCTTATGATCATGTCGGTCATGCTCGTCGCCAGTCAGCTGTTCCCTTCAAGGAAAGGCAAATTAAGGGGATGTTGCTACGAGATAGGCGAATGCTTGATGGAAATATTCGATGTGGTGGTAGCAATGGTGACCTCCGAAACCACATAATAAAGCGCAGAAGGGCAGAGAGGAGTCAAAAGAGTGGGGAGGATAGTTATCGGAGGCGCCACCAAGATGGATTTACCAGTGATATCCCACGCAATCGCAGGCATCATGATGATCATGCAAAGCAAGAAGAAGTGTTGGTCAGGCACCGGATTTCAGCACAGCCAGGGACAAGGTCAAACCGGCGATCTCATGGACGGTCAGAGTCTTTGGGGAAAAAGCGGGGATACCATGATATT
This sequence comes from Dipteris shenzhenensis, assembly GCF_047967505.1. Lineage (NCBI taxonomy): Eukaryota > Viridiplantae > Streptophyta > Polypodiopsida > Gleicheniales > Dipteridaceae > Dipteris > Dipteris shenzhenensis. Next base: position 26,061,769 of record NC_141597.1, read on the forward strand.
GGCTCAGAGTATGAACGAATTAGTGCAGACAGAAGTTCCAACAAAAAGCCACGTAATGTAGATGAGCATTTCAAGGCCAAAGTCAAGCAAAAGGCGCGTGGGCGGCTTGCAGCCGAAGGCGCAGAGTTGTCTGAGACCAGAGGTCATGCGACACTGAATAACAAGAAGGCAGAATCAAAAGTAGAAGAGTCCACATTTGCAGGACCAAAAACTTTAGCTCAGATCAAAGCAGAGAAGATGAGAGCAGTTGGAGAAGAAAGTTCAAGGCCTCGAGAGATGCCTCAAGAACTCAAAAACCCCCTGTCTTGGTCACAAATGAATATCCCAGCAGAGAACCAAGTTGTGCCATTAAGAAGCCAAATCTCTCCAGTGCCAGGTGCTGTCTTTGAAACAGCTCGCAAGGAGACTTCTGTAGGTGAGGACAAAAAGAATATGGGCAAAGGTGCAACTCATGAAGTGTGGAAGACATCTGATTTTGAAGGTCCTAAGCCTTTGAGTGAAATTTTAAAGGCAAAACGCAAGGGAGATGGAGAGCCCAATTCAGAGGATTGTAGGAAAGAGCAGCTACTGAAGGGATCTTTTTGTAAGTCAGAGACTCGAACAATGACTGCAGGCTTCATGGACAGTTTGAAGGTTGCAGCAGATTTAGAAGAGGGTGAACTTCTACAAGACAGAAGTTCAGTTTTAGCGCCCCGTTCATATAGTGTCCATAGACGTGAGACGAAGCATATGGAAGCATCCCAACAGGATTCTACAAATACAAATTACAGGGGTAAAAGTATCCTGCAAAATGATGCACGTATGACTCCATCACTCTTAAACGAGAAAGTTGAACTCAAGGAGGGAACCCACAAAGGTACAGCAATGGAAGAAGTAGGGCATGGGTTGGATCCAACTAATGACGTGGAAGATGGGATAGAAGCTGATGACAATGTTATGGAAGATGTGGAGTTTGATGATGATGAAGATGATGACTTTGCAAAGAAGCTTGGTGGCTTTTTCTCTTAATCTTATGAGTGTTTGCTGATTTCTGTTAAGTGATTTACAGGATTGTCACATCAACAAATTCTATGTTTGAACCAAAGCTGACTCTTCCAGGATCTGGGCTTGCTGATGCATAGTAGCTCTGCCAAATCTGTGAATCGAGCAATCTTGTGTCTGCAAATTAGAGTGCATCAGAAAGACTGGGTTGGATATAGTCAAGAGGAAAGCTACTATCTTTTGGTGAATTTCCTTGGGGCATGGTGTATGCCGCTTTTGTACATGAAGCTATCACCTTAAGCTTCTGCTCACTTCCCTGTAGGTTGCAGTATTAGTTAGCTACTGGGCTAAGGATCTTATTATAGCTATCAGCATGTTATGTGTCTAATGGGCTCATTGGAGTGAGCTGCACACCTCCTATATGTCCCTGTGACATCGTTCCAAGCCCTTTCATTACCACATGCACATCCACGTTGTTTATTGCCGCTGCAAGCCTGCCATGACAGAGCCATTGGTAAACTGTTGGATTACAAGATGTCTCAGCTGTTTTGCTATGTAGCACTATAATTATTTGCAATTTATTGAGCCTTGCAACAGCAATTTTTCATCTCCACCGCAGATGTCCTTATCGATAGCTTGTAAGCAGGCCTGTGAAAGACCAACCCATCAGTTTCTGTTGTAAGAGCCACGATCTCAGAAGCCTAAGAAGTGGAGCATATGTTATAAAAATATGGTTAGCTTGTCGAGCGTGTCAAGGCAAGGTCATCTGCAGAGGCGCTATTGGGAAGTCAGCTTGTTTTTTTCCAAATCTCAAATTGATGAATGGTATTTTGCAGTTGGCATTCCTTTCTTGTTGTAAGAGGTTCAGACTGCTCTTTACTCTGCCCTTTTGCTAGCATTATGCCTGGTTGTCAAACACTAGTTTTTGCAATTGTCCTGCAGCTGTATCAGTATGTTTACATCTTGTAGGTGTAAGTTCATCATAGTTCTGTTTAGTCATCAATTACATAAGTCAACTATGACCCTGGAATCCTGTTTAGTCATCAATTATGTAAGTCAACTATGCCCTTGGAATAAGTGCTAATGGCCTCATTTTTTGTTGTATGCCCTGATTGCCTTGAAACTGCAATATGGGTGGTAGGATTTGCATCCTCAGAATTGATGTTTAGGATTTCTTCCATACGTTGTCTCATGAAATGTAATATTGACAGATCTGTGCGACAAACAATCTCTTGTTGCAGCTTCAGAAGTATGACTTTATATAGATTGCATATTCTTGATTTAGAAAAAAGGAGAAAATGTTGGGATAAGTGTGATCAAGGGCTTGCTTCAATGTTGCTCTATGGCTACTACCATCTCTATGGTGAAGAAATTCCTACCTGGGAGCATCTAATGCTAGGCTAAGCTAGATCTAGAACCTAAATCTCTGATACCAAATGTAGAAACACGTGGGGTAGAATAGATGCATCTTGGCAGAGGAGTGAGAGCACAAGATGTAACCAAAAATGTTGTTCACTATTGATTGTGAGAGAGGTGACTCTCTCTTATAGAAATGGGGAGAAGGTGGCCTAGATCAAAGGCACCTTCCCTACATCAGTGGCAATTAGCCCCTTACATCAGTGGGATTGGCCTAAATCAAAGGAACCTCCCATGTGGGGGCCTTTGGCTTACATCATCACTTAGGTCACACATTAGACACATCATAGTACTAGATGTGCCTCTACAACACACACACACACACACACATGTGACTCCCTTAGATGCACACATGCACCATAGAGCAAGCCCTTGATCACACTTATCCCAACATTCTCTCCTTTTTTCTAAATCAAGAATATGCAATCTATATAAAGTCATACGTCTGAAGCTGCAACAAGAGATTGTTTGTCGCACAGATCTATCAATATTACATTTCATGAGACAACGTATGGAAGAAATCCTAAAAATCAATTCTGAGGATGCGAATCCTACCACCCATATTGCAGTTTCAAGGCAATCAGGGCAAACAACAAAAAATGAGGCCATTAGCACTTATTCCAAGGGCATAGTTGACTTACGTAATTGATGACTAAACAGGATTCCAAGGTCATAGTTGACTTATGTAATTGATGACTAAACAGAACTATGATGAACTTACACCTACAAGATGTAAACATACTGATACAACTGCAGGACAACTACAAAAACTAGTGTTTGATACCCTCTATAGCAATGTTGGAATAAGTGTGATCAAGCTTCTACCATCTTCACCATTTCTTCCCCAAATTTGTGAGAGCTTGTTCTCCCTTGTCGTTTCACCATTCTCCAAACCCTTTGTGCTGTAGAACAATCTCTGTAGGGTGCACCTTCAGCTCGAAGCTTGTCGCGAAATTGTGCCTCCATTGCCTGTGTCAACAAGAAAATAGTCCGTCGATGTATCGCGTAATTCTGCCTCTGTGGTCACTCATTTCCAAATTCCTCTGAGCACGAGTTGGGCGACGCTACAAGAAAGCTGTTAGTGAACTTTGAGCCCGTTTGGTCAAGTATTGGAGAAGAAACATACAAAAAACCAGTCAAACTTGCTAAGCTTGGCTATGGCGACCTGGCACAACATTGCGTGCTTCCTTAGTTAAGGACCTTCTCTTGTATAAGGCCTTTATTTTTGCATAAAAATCCCCTTGAATAGGGCTACGAGCTATGCAAATTGTGGCCTGCAATCTACCTTGGTCTCTGCTTCATATTTTGGTCAAAGGGTGTTGAGCAATCGCCATAAGTTTAGGGCTTCTATTATTTACTGTAAATCTTTACTGTTTTGCTTGTACTTGAGTAGTAGAACTCAGTCATGGAGCTCATGAGTGTCCTTATACTTTGCATTTAGAATGATGACTATGTGATTCTCTTTGACCATGATTGATGAGTACTTGAATTGTAAACATGACTAAGCCCGAGCAAGTAGAGAAGTTTGATGGAACTAGTTTCCATACTTGGCAAACAAAAGCTAAGTTTGTGCTTATGAAAAAGGGGATATGGAATGTTGTGAATGCAAAGGAAAAGAAGCCTACAAAAGAAGAAGCTAATTAGTTGATCAAAGACAAGAAGGCTCTTGCTATCATTGCTTTGGGATTAAGTGACTCATACATTCACCACATTGATGGCTTTGAAACTTCACATGAAGCTTGGGATCATCTTCACACAGTATTTGGTGCACAAGGGATATCTTGCTTATTAAGTTTCTTTGGCTACAATTGGAAAAGGGAATGTGTTATTCCATGAAGAAGAAGAACTCCAAAGAGAATGAAACATTTCTTGTGAAGAAGGGCTACTTCAACAACAAAGCGAATCTGGCTGAAGGAAAAACTCAATCAGCAAATGAAGAATCAAACTTTGTGATAGAAGATAAAGACTATGCTTTTTGAGCACTTTGTCTTTTGAATTTTTGTTTATCATCACTTGGTTAAATTTTGAGGTTCTCTGCTTGGAGTAGTACTCCAAAAAGAATGTCATATGTTTTGTCTTTTGTAAATCACCTCTAGTCACCATATGATGTAGGCCATGTGATATGTGTTTTGTCTATCCCATTTTTGTGAACCTCACACCCTTGGGAACCCTTGCTAGCATGAGATCCTAGCCATAGATTTATCCTTGACCACCATGAGATGGCATGAGAAACTATGAGACTAGATGTATCCTTGACATTGCAAGAGGCAAACCCTTGAGGGGGGGTATGTTGGGATAAGTGTGATCAAGGGCTTGCTCTATGGTGCATGTGTGCATCTAGGGGAGTCACATGTGTGTGTGTGTGTGTGTTGTAGAGGCACATCTAGTGCTATGATGTGTCTAGTGTGCGACCTAAGTGATGATGTAAGCCAAAGGCCCCCACATGGGAGGTTCCTTTGATTTAGGCCAGTCCCACTGATGTAGGGGCTGATTGCCACTGATGTAGGGAAGGTGCCTTTAATCTAGGTCACCTTCTCCCCATTTCTATAAGAGAGAGTCACCTCTCTCACAATCAATAGTGAACAACATCTTTTGTTACATCTTGTGCTCTCACTCCTCTTCTAAGATGCATCTATTCTATCCCACGTGTTTCTACAGAGAAATCTGTACTTGTAGGTTTAAGACAGCCCATCATAGTGCTCTTAACCCACGCCCATTGCCTCTGTGGTGGTCTTGGCTTGTCCTGTGGCTAGGGTCTCTGCACCAATTGTCTGCCCTGTAGTAGCTGGGGTGTTTGCACCATCCACCTGTGTGGTTGGGGATATCACCTAACAACTGCTCCGTCTGCATCATCTTCATGCCTTTATGCTTGACAGGTGCACCTGGATGCTCCTACGGCTTGTTGAGTTGGTGTGATAGAGCGTGGATCTATGCGGCCACCTTACCGCGTAGGATGACATTTTTGCACGCACCTGTTAAAGTTTAGCAATGGAGTCAGTAGACAATTTGATTTTCTACTAAATATACATCATCACCTGATGCTGTTAATCCATAGTATTTTGAGAAGTTGCAGAGCAAACCCATTGCTTCCTAATACTAATGTGTTAACGTTGTGTGCTCGTCTTGAGGTCGACGTGTAAAATGCCTTCAAGCTTGCTAACTTGACCTCTGTCTATTGCTATTGGGCTTCCATGAGTTCAAGCAATTGATAATGAAAATCATGGGTGCCTTTAATCACACCCGGTTGTGCTATGGAGTAGTACTTGGGGTGGAATCCAGTGTGTCACAATATGCTAGACTACCTAAATGGATTCCAAGCCAATATCTCGAAGTTGGTGCTAATTGGTAGAGATAACATCTCGAGGCATAGGGTTTTCAAAGTAAAACAAGGGCTCTATACCTCACCTAGAATAACATGCCTAGGGGATGGAAGAAAAGGGACAGAGAGATCTCATTATCTCATTAACGGTTGTGGAACAAAAGAGGGTGAGAGAGAGGGAGAGCCAGAAGAGAGCCACACAAGTTTTGGTAGGTACGGAATACCCTAATCTTCTATGGCATTCATATATATACGTGCTTGATTATTGTACAAAATCGGGGTTAAGGTATAGTGGCCTTTGACCCCCACAACCTCCCACTTAAACACCAATGTTCCTTCAAGGGAGAACAACTAGCAAACATGCTCCAATGCCTATCAATACACGACTACTCAAAAATGTTGACTAGGTAGACTCTTCGTCACTTACAGAGCAACCTCATGCCAGAGGGTGCAACAACAATAATCCCTCTTGAGCCAATGATTATGCCACAATGTCGCACAGAGCGAGGAGTCACCCAAAGATCTCTCTGACCCTCCATAGGAAGTCCTTATGGGCATTGGGTTTGCCATTGTTTTGTTATTGCAGGTTGATATTTTCTTTTAGGCCAGATTGCTCATATGATGCATAGTCAGATGCATTTAGATGCTTTGAGCCTTTGAGGTTTGTTGATATTACCTTCTATTTTGGCATCCCTTTGTTCATTTGCCTTGTGCCACCTCCATCCTTGCATTTTTCTCGATGCCCATCCCTTCACCTGTAGCGCCCTCTTTTATCAATGGGTTGGGCCACCGGAGCCTCTAGTTTTGTGTTTTGATCCCCTTGCTGATTGGTGGGAAATTGATATGTCAACGCTTGAGGACTTGGCTACACACTAGAGCCAGATCCATGAACCTGTTTGTATGTGTTGGGGTGCTCACCAGATGAGCACCACGTCCCTATTTGTCTATGTTGGGTGCTCACCAATGAGCATACTAGATAAGGCAAGCTCTCATGCAGAGGAGGAGGTTCTGATTGTTGTGGAAGACCAAAAATAGGTGGAGTGCGGACTCATGAGGGTTATTAACAAACAAGGGAAGGAGAATGTGGCTCATCAATCAAAGGAGTGGGTTGGCGAGGCTCCTTGACTAAAGGAGGTTGCCTCTTGGGGTGCTCCATAGAGGATCTACTGCTCATGAAATTTTCGCAAAGGTGTGTATGAATTTGCAGCACGCATGAGGGTGCTCATGAATCAGCTCAACATGCACAAGACAAAATGGTGTTGAGATCTTGGTTGATGATTGGCCTCAATCTAGCCCCCAATTTGTGTAATGTGGAGATAACATACCCGATGAGGATGTATGACAAATTGAAATTGCATTAGAAAAAGTAAATGTAGAGCCTCAAAGGAGGAAAAATCCACTCGTTCGAGAAGTAGAGAGAATGAAGAGGAAGAAGACCAAAAAGTGGTAAAGAAGGACATCAAGATAAATCTGGGGAGCTCAAGAAGCTACTCAAGGAGATGGGTCAAAGAAGGGAGAGACCTGGTGCCATAATTGTAAGACAAATGTACAACCAATGAGTGTTAATCAAGCCAATTTTGCAAGATTTACAATGTCTTAGGCCACAACATTAAAGATTTTATCACAAAAACCTACCAAGGAGAAAGAGCAAGAATGAATTGCATGGCATGCTACTTTTGTGGAAAGAAAGGGTACCAAAAAGTGATTGTTGGCTATGAAAGAAGCAACTAGAGTGTTATAGAAAGCATGGGATCATGATGACTACACACCCCAAGCAAGCATGGTAATCATTGAAGTGGATGCTAAGGTGGTCACCAAATCACAAGATTTGCCCAAGAATAAACCACTAAAGGCAAGACAGGACCAGTTTAGATGGAGGGAAGAAAAGAAGATGATGACAAAGATTGGCCAAGAGCTAAAGCAAAAAGGAACTACTCACTAAAGTGAAAGCAACTTTGGGTCAACAACCAAAGGAGTGACTAAAAGACGAATGACTAGCAAATGGCCAACGAACCCTTGAAAGAAGAAAAAGATGATAGCCACTCAATAGAGTAGACAAAGAACAATTTTGACATGGGACAAGCTCAAGGAAATGGCAACGAACCCTTGAAAGAAGAAAAAGATTATAGCCACTCGATAGAGCAGACAAAGATCAATTTTGACATGGGACAAGTTCAAGGAACTTAATGTCATGATGACCAAAAATGAAATGTGCATACTGATGGGTAAAGGCACAATCAAGAAGGCATGCAAGCTCAAATGTATGGAGGTATAGGAAGACTACGTTGAATAAAAGTTACTCATGATGAACATTGTTTTGGTCCCAAAGATAAATGTGTTATGAGTGGAAACCAAATGTTGTGCAAAGTCAAAGACCCAAAGATTGCTTTTTCACACACTTCTCAATGAAGATGAAGAAGGACAATGCGAAGTCCAAGAATAGCCAGCAAGCTGAAATCAACCAAATTAATGGCAATGGACGAATCATAGAAGACCGAGCAATTTAGAAATTAATGTGGGGTTGAGCAAAGAATTAAAAATGACCTAGATCAACAAAGAGCTTCCCATTGAATTCCTCACGGTTGCCAAAATGCTCTTAAGGGAGTACGGGAATATATTTGCTTGGGAATACATGGACTTGAAACGGGTTCCACCAAGCTTGATCTAACAACAAGATCTAACACAAACCCCTCTCATTCTTGACATGAAGCCCATTTGACAACAAATGTATCAAATGAGCCCCAAATATACCAAATTGGTAAAGGCCGAGATAGACCAAGTTGCTAAAGGTAGGATTTATCTGCCAGGTGGAGTGAAGTGATGGTGGTTATTTCCAATCATTATCGTGCCAAAGAAAAGTGGCAAACTAGGACTTACACCAACAGCCGAAAGTTGAATGAGGAGATCGTTAAAGACCCATTCCCACTATCATTTACATAGACACAACAAGTAGCGATCCACAAAATTTACTCACATGAAGTTCGAATGGGATCCTAGGAAAGCCTGATTGGAACATGATTTTCCATGTGCCCGTCAATGCATCAAGGATGGAAATTGGGTCCATTCTAGCTAACCCAAAGGGAATTCAGATTTGAGGCTTGTATGAGTTATTTTCTCTTGGTGTACTTTCTCCCATAGGCTCGTGAGGCCTCTCGAGGACATTAATCTCTCTCTCTTTCTCTCTCTCTCTCAAGAGCGGAAGTGAGAGAGGGAGAGAGAGAGGAGTGCACACGATATAGCTACATGTACACTAGGTTGTATTGAACATGAACATGAAGATATACATGTGAACCCCTTAGGGTTAGGGTTAGGGTTTGCCCCTATGCCCTAGAGGTATGGTGCAATTTACACCATCCTCAACCCTCTTAAATTGCACTAGGTAAGTAGAGGGTGCATGTACAAGACCTCTTTGTGGATTTCATTTGGTGCATATGATAGCATCCAAAACTAAAAATAAATCATAGTAGTGTATGTGCGTATGCAAGCACAGTGACTACGTAGTGGAAGCATGTACAATGAGTACAACTTATGATCATGTACATAACATGGATTCCTCCCTCTTAACTCGTGGGTCATCCTTCGCCTTTGGGAATGAAACCTAGAAGATAGGCCGAAGGGAAGATGAAGGAAATATGCAAAAAGTAAAGTCCACTTGGTTCAAAGACTCGTCAATTGAAAGATCACCGAGTGAAGAACTACATGTATGGTCATGGAAGAGGCATCTGGATGTGAAGCTAGTCAATTGAGTGATGGATAAAGAATCTGGTAGGTTGTGACATACGAGGGTGTCACCAACTCAAAAGGACTGATAGCAATGTCAGAAATATGCAGCAGTAGAACTATGATCTCTGTTGAATGATGCGGGGTCAAAGAAGACCGCATAGTCGGTGTGGACAAAGTGATCCAAGGGCTGAAAATCTAGGGCCAAAGGTGTAGGTATGATACATTGCTCTGCTGATGAAGAGGCCCATACAAATGACAAGGTATGGCAACCTGTCAAACTTGTATGCTCGACTATCATGAGCTGAAGGTCGTCTGATGTGTGCATGGCTAAACATCCATCTGCATGGGATGTAGCATCTATCATAGGCTTGTCAAGAAGGAGCTGATAGTATAAAGGCCTAAAAGCCTAAAATAGAACTGAGAAAACATAAGGTGTCCCTAAGGCATATGCGGTGCTGAATGCTAATGTGGGGATTGATCTAAAGTCGTTGATACAACCATTAATCTGCATCAAGTATGGATTGTATACGCTAACCCCATAAGTGCATGTTGAAACACTGAATCTCCCCAGGTTTTATTATGTTGGAAGGCTTTTACACAGTCCTGTGAGCCCTCCTGATATGGAGACTTCAGAAGATGCAGATACCATGAGTCACAATCTGGGGTTGCTTGTATGGGTCTATCAAAGGGAGGGTATGTACACCTAGAGGTCTATTAGATTGGGTTGAGAGCATGATTGGCATGAAGCAAGATGCCCACTCTCTTTGATACTCTTGGGGCTTTACATTGATGAGATTATTACTTTCATCAACCACCTAAGAGGAGAGGGATCCTTGCTTATAGATGATACAGATCCTACTATATGTGGATGACATAGTTCTCATTTCCTCTTCTGCAGTAGGCCTACAACAAAATCTTAAGGCTCTAGAGGTGTTTTGCAGTGAGAGAGATTTGATAGTTAGCCTTGGCGCTTATGATTTTCAACACCTCACAAGCAGTACTTCTATGGCATAGTTTCACGTACCGAGAAAAACCGGTGGAGATAGTATAGGCATACACTTACCTTGGGGTAGTTTTTGTGGGACTTGCCTTCATGATGACACATGTAGCTCGGGTGCAACTCACACGAGGATAGGGAGCTCTAGCTCGGTTGGAGACAATGCTTCTAGGAACACTTCCATGATCCCCCGACAAAGGGGGGTGGCTCTTTGGTACACTAGTGGGACCAACAACCATGTATGCATTACCCTTTTCGGGATCTGATCTATCAACAATGGATGGTAGAGATTCGAGAGGCTATCGGGTAATTTGGGGTCCAGTATGATGAGGAGTAAGCCATCAGCTCCTCACCATCTCATACAGGCTAAATTCACCACACCATGACAGCATTGCATATTGATTCCATCTTCCACACAGTGACATATATACATAGGATATGGGCCTTATCTAGATGGAGACTACCTAGGTTGGCACTAGAGTCATCTAGACAATTAGTTGAGAGCGGGGACAACAAAGCCTGATATGCATGCATTCCATATGGTTTTGATCTCAGGGAATTCAAATGGATCACCTCCTCCCCTTTCATTATAATTTAGACTCCCCATCCCTCCAGATCCCATGAGATGAGATTAACCATATGATACAAGTGGACCTACTCCAATTATACACATCACAAACTTGGGGATGGGACCAGGAGTTCCCTACTGAGATCCAATTTTACCAGGACCACTTCTAGAGAGTATCAGAGGATGTACTGATCATCAAGCCCCAGTATTTAGAGGACAGATGGGTTACCCAGGCATTGAGGATTGCCATAGGATAGATGTGGGTCTCATCTCACCAGCTAAGGATTGAGGCAAGGAGGGCTGCAAGAACACCTAGAGAACAGCAAACTTGCAAGGCTATGCATACTGGCAAAGTGGAGACAAAGGAGCACTTTCTATGCATGTGCCCTATGTACTATGACATCCAAGGACGTTAGCATTTCTTCTTTTAGGAGGGGCATGGGTTTGGACTACTCTCTCCTTTGATCCATTTCCATGACTAGATGTGTGTCGACCTCTTTCTGATGGAGATGCAGATACATAGGGAGACCCTGCTACACCATATTAGACAATCGGAGGGGACAGTACCATAGGACAATGACCGAGCGGAGAGACACGTCATTTATTTTTATGACTTTGAGTCAGCCGCGAGACACATCATAGTAGATGAGGAGGAGATATACGACACTTGGGTTAGTGGGTAGAGATGGCATAGAGTAGCGGAGGAAGCACCACAGAGGATGACAAGAGCATGCACAATAAAGGTCCATCCCATCATTACTCTACTTGGAGGAGACCCACAGACCTAAGGTGTCACCCTTGATGTTGCTCATCATAAACAAAGATCTTAAAAACCATGACCCCTATCATGGTAAAAGATAGCTCAATAGTTACAACTACACGACATTTTTATGTCTCATCAAAGGGACACCACAACTCCAAGATATGTCCTTGAAGCTTTTGCATTACCTATTGGAGTTCCTTGAGATCCTCAACGAGTGTTCTTTTCTAAGTTTTGAAGTTTTAAATTTTTTTGAGATCATTAGGTTCTTAGCAAGGGCCTTAGCATGCCCTTTGCTTCAGCCCATGGTAGCTTGTATGAGTTATTTTACTATTTGGACTTTGTCTCATAGGCTTAATGAGGCCTTCAATAGATGTTAATACAACTTTGTTTCTTTACTTCTCAAGAAGTTCCAAAAAACATCTTACCCATCCCAAAAAAAACATCCCCAAACCCAAATTGCATCAAAACCCTATGAATATAATCCCACTAGGCCTATCATAAGCTTTATCCATGTCAAAGCTAAACAAGATTCATCTCTAACCAAATGAAAAAGCATCCTTGGATAATGAGAACCCTTTCAAACATCCCAACCTCCCCAAGGGACTTATTTCACTATACCTCATCAAATATTCTCTTCTCGTGATAGGCTTTAGGCATGGTTTCATCTTCACCACCCTCAAATGTTGGATAACCTTGAACTAGGTCATCTACATCAAAGACAACGCTGACACTTGACCCCTAGATCCAACACTCCAACATTGACAATCATTTTCTCAGGAGAAGGCTCACCCTTCAAAGCATGAGAATCCACCAAATCAACTTTATCCTTCTTCCACACCATCTTCCTATCTTCTTTGACTACCTCCTTGCATTTAACATCCCTTGTCTTAGAACCAGCCACATTGATCACCACATGTTCCACATTCATATCACCCCCCACACAATAATCCTACACCAAAGCTTCAACAACCACTTTAGCCTCCTATAACCCCTCCATAGAAACAGGAAACATATTGTTTGCTTCCATCAACTCCTTATGTACCCTAGTAAAGCAAAAGGACCCTTCTCTTTGCATATGAAACATGTATCAAGGAACGACCCAAATCGTACCTCTTAAGAGCACCCAAATCATTTGAAATCGGGGACGAGCATTTTCCGAGCGAAATCTTCCGAGCGTCCGAGCGAAGGAAAAAAAAAGCTTCCAACTATGCAAAAATATGACAAAAATGGATCAGAAGAAAACATAGTTTCACTTAGAAATATGAAAAGTATTATAGGAATGCCTATTTTATACACGAATATTTATGTGAATCTTTGGGAATGGTGAGAACATAATGGGATGGCTTTTGAAGAAACCCACATGTAGAGTAGACTTCTCTATGAAAATTCCCTTATGATCCTTCTTACAACTTTTTACTTAATAGGGGGTGACATTGAAAAACCTCTCTCACCCTATCTTCATGAAAGGGTTTCTCCAAAGAAAACTCATTGAAGCAAGCCATCAAGGTAGTTTCGCCAGCGAAACCCCTTTGAACAAGGTCTTTCAAGGTAGTTTCGCTGGCGAAACTACCTTGGACAGCACTTTTAAAAGTGACATAACTTTCACATCCAATGTCCAAATATAGTCATTCAGCCACTCAAATTGATCGGAAAACCCCATTTGAGCACATCTATGGGGTTATATTTTGGAAAACCTTGCATATATAGTATTAAATATTACATGTATTTTATGAGAGTGATATATAAGCCCAAGTTAATACTTATTTATAGTAATTTAAACTTCTATAGAAACATGTCCATAAATATATTGTTATTAATACTATAAAAACACTTGAAAAATATTGCCATATGATATAAATGTGTTTAATAATAATATTATTATGTTGAGAGTGATTATGAGGGATATTTCTTAAATGAATTATTTTTCAATACTTTTTTAAGGTAATAACAAGGGTACAAAGGGATGTCTATGAATAAGAAGATTTATGTTATGTAAAAATGAATGAGTAACTAGTTTGTATATTTTTATGATAAAGGGATCTAGTTCTAATGAAAATAAAAGTGTAAAAATCATGTTTCCTAAAGAAATACTATTTTTAAAATCTCTAGAAAAACACGCTCGTATAAACCTGCTCATAGGTTTTTGCTCGTAAAATTGACGCATCCACAAACAAAAACTCATCAACGCTGAATGACGGATGCCAATGAATAACCATCAGATCCGCACCAGCAAACATGATGGAGCATCCCACCAAAATGTCGTGAAGAGTCTTTGAAGGACACCACAGTAGAAAAAAAACAAAATGTCTTTGAAGAACACCGCATTAGAAAAAAAAACTTCTCCATAAATTTCATCTCATAACCATTACCAAGTGACTCACACTCATATTCAAGCAATCTCCCCAACTCCTTGAATGGTAGAACCCTCCCCATGAAGAACAAATACACCCCTACCTCTTGGCAACTTACCTAGCTTGAGTTTAATCTTTTCCAAAGGGACCTCATAGAAAAAGGAACGTTTCCTTCCCACCTCATTCAAACCCCTCTATTTCGCCTCCTGCACTCTATAAGCAATACTTACATCAGGGTAGAGTGTGCCTAGCCTCCTTGCATATGAAGAGCTGCCTCCTTGTCAACCACCCCTCATTGCACACTGACTCACCCCGACCCCCTCCTCCACATCTATACACATCAAGCCCCCTAGACTACCTGCCACACTTTCCCTCATGCATCCCGCTTTCTTTGCATCATCTCTCTCTCTCTCTCTCTCTCTCTCTCTCTCTCTCTCTCTCTCATGCATCCCGCTTTCTTTGCATCATCTCTCTCTCTCTCTCTCTCTCTCTCTCTCTCTCTCTCTCTCTCTCTCTCTTCTTTTTTAGCACTTGGTGTGTTGGCCCTTAGGTTAGACCAACATAGGCGCAGAGCAGGTGGTGCTCGTGTGACAGGCGAATAGGTAAAATATCTCATTGGCTATGTTTCAAGCAATGAGCATCAGCAACAGAAAGTAGTGATCTTGAGTTTGAGGAGGAGGTGATCTAGAGCTAAGGTCGGTAGACCAATGGCAAGCAACGGTCCAATGAACTGAGTGTGCCAACAATAGAAGTTGGTTCTGTAGTAGTCCACTTAGTAAAAAGAATCATTGTAGTAGGGAGTAGAAGAGATGGTTGTGGTTCACGATCTCTCTCTCACCCGGCTTGCTAGGTTAGGAGCAGTGCTTAATTCAAGACGAGGTGACTATGTTTGTAAACAGACTTCTTGAATACAATTGTGGCTTTGTTGGCTTTGTTTTCAACTTGTCCATATGGTTTTGGTCTATCAATTTAATTGTTAAGAACTCGATCCCCCATCATCATACGGTTTTCCCTTTTAGTAGCAACCACAACCTCTGAGTTTTTTGTTGGCACCTACTTTCATCACACTCGAGCTCGCCAAGGATTGCAAGAGCGAGCATCTTCATCCAAGCTCTCCATGGGTTGGGTTAACAAATTCACAAGCACTAAAGACCGAGCACCATAAGTCAACCATTGGGGAGTGAGCAAACCAGAGCATCAACATTTGGTGATCTTGCTAGGGATGGGTCAATTGAATTTGTGAGTTAATGTGATGTTGGTTAAGGCAATTGAGTGGATTGAGTGTAGCAAGCTTAGGATTAAGTGCACAGTCACTGAGAGAGGCTCATGCTGACCAGCAATGAGTTCAAGCAGTTGCTAGTTGTCGTGAGCTACTACAAGAAATATCTCCAAGTAACCACATTGTAGTGGCATAGCCTGGTGACGTGCTTGAAGACTTGAGTGTGGACTACAAAAAGCATTACACAGCTAATTGGATAATTCACAACTTAGCCAATGTTTAATACACACTCCAAAAGAAGGCAAAGATATGCGGCCAGGCACGAGGAATTTATGAGTCAAAGAAATTGGCTACATCTGACCATGGAGCTGGTGCCCAAACTTGGGTTCCCGAAGGAGGTAGGCAAAAACATCTACTGTCCAATAGGAGTATTGAGCACGAGGAGAGAGACTCAGCATCGCTACCCTTGGGGTGCAAATTGACTATTATGCAGTGCCACAATGACAAACCATTGGTAATTAGCCGAGGCATTCAAAAGACCATCATCTGAGGGTCCATCATGGCAAATGGAGTCCAAGCACTCCTCTACAGAGAGTTTGGACCTGGACTGGTTAGCCATTTCTTCTGTTGATCCTCAACACTAGCATGAGGATTATGATAATGAAAGAAGAGAAAGGCTTCTTTGACGTTAGCTATTCCATTGGAAGAACACCATCGAGAGGTGTAATTGTGGAAGACCAACCATGAAAAATGGTCAAAGGACCAGTAGAATTGAAGAAAGGTGTGCTTCTGGTAGAGATTGAGCACCTGAAGTGGCGAATATAGAGACAATAAGACAATTTGCCAGAGTTCCTCTCCTATGGATAAAAGGCCTACATAGTCATGAGGCATACCACTTAATCACCCTTTGGCAAGCCTACGGCCTACCGCACTTCCTATGGATCAACTTAGAATCAGTCATCAACAACCTATATGCAAGAAGGTGGTATGACAGATGGAGATCTACATACTCTATTCTTCCAAGTGGACATCATGTGTACCCAGTTTATGGACCCGACCAAGTGTGAGATTCAAGGGAGAAAATAGGGAAATCTAAGGCCATATGAAATATTAAGGTAAAATTTTAGAATTTCAAAGGTACTAATGATGAAGACCCTTATAGCCATCTTCAAAGTTTCTTGTGGGCATGTCCTATAAACGAGAACCTTGATTAAAAATTTCTAGAGATGGTTCAACAAATTTCCAATTAAATATTTCCCTAATTGGTATGCTATGTCTGAAGCATTCCTACGTCGGTTTAGACATAAATCACAACAAGGAAGATGTTTGCACAAAGCTGAGCAAACTGAAATAAAATAAGTGTGAGTTTGTCCAAAACTTTATGCATCAGATGCGAGCTCTTATCAACCAATTGACTACTATGCCAGATGACAAGTCTATGAGATCTTGGTTAATTACGAGATGCACCCAGGTAGACTTGTACAAGCTAGAAATAGTAAATTTGACTAAGACATATGAGGAGTTACTTGATTGAGCTATAGCTTTTGGAAAAGAGTGAAGGCCTTAAGGGCAAGACAAAGAATAAAGATACAGATAGTAATATTAAAAAAACACTTAGCCCTTAATTCTTGCACACTAAATATCATGCCTAACACTTCATGCTCAGTCGTGCTATAATTAGATTATGTAGGTGTCAGCAATCGACTAGTATAATACACTAGGTAATTCAATCTATCATATGGTTGTGCCAATATAATCCCTAATGCATATGTAGAGGCATCAACATGCACATGAAAAATGGCATCCCATCTAGGTTGTCTCAAAATGGGTGTGTTTATAGCTTGACCTTTCAAGTCAAAAAATACAATAGACAACTAAGCAGTCCATTCAAACTTGGCATCCTTCTTAGTTACTTCCTATAATGGAGCTACAATCTTGGCAAAATCTTTTATAAAACGCCTGTAAAAACTGATAAAGCCCACAAAACAATGTAATTGGGTCGAATTCTCAAGTTCTAGTATTTGTTAAATGGCATGAATTTTACCTACCTCGGTTTGGATACCATCTTGTGAAATCACATGCTCGAGTAAGATACTAACTCAAACACAAAACACTCCTAGCTAGATTAAGTGAAATGCATGCTTGCCTGCATTGCTGAAACCTTTTTCAAGAAAGCATAGATGATCTTTATCTATAGAATACACATAGAAATCATCCAAATAAATGGCTATGAATTTAGTCAGATAAACTCTAAAAGTTTCCAACATGGACTTTTGAAAGGTTAATGGTGCATTTCTCAAACCAAAAGGTAGCACCCAGGCTGCATAAGCACCCCATTCTATAATGAAGGAAGTCTTAGATTGACCTTCTGGAGATATGATGATTTGATTATAGCCATTGTAACCATCCATAAATGAATACATTTCATGTCTTGCAACCTAATCTAAGATCCCATCTATAAATGTTATTGGAAATGGGTCAAGAACAATGTGAGCATTCAATTTTTGATAATCCACACATACTCAAAGTTAACCAATTTTTTTTAACACTACCACAATGGGGAATAACCGATCAGTGAGGTTAGTAGCATAAAATGAATTCTGCATGAGGAAGAAGATCTAATTCATGCCGGAGTAAGATACCAACTCGAACACAAAAAACACTCTTAACTGGATTAAGTGAAATGCTTGCTTGCCTGCATCACTGAAACACTTTTCTAGAAAGCATAGATGATCTTTATATGTAGACTACATACAAAAATCATCCAAATAAATAGCTATGAATTCAGTTGGATAGTCTTTGAAAGTTGATACCATGAACTTCTAAAAGGTTGATGGTGCATTTCTCAAACCAAAAGGCATCACTTGGGTTGCATAAGCACCTCATTGTGCAATAAAGGGAGCCTTTGATTGATCTTATGGAGCTACAATGATTTGATTATAGCCACTATAGCCATCCATAAATGAATACATTTCATGTCCTACAACTTGATCTATGATCCCATCTGTAAATGATATTGGAAATGGGTTCAAGAACAGTTTGAGCATTCAATTACTGTAATCCACACAAACTTGGAGTTTACCATTTTTCTTTGGCACTGCCACAATGGGGAATAACCAATCCCTACTGCAGTCAATAGCATAAATGAATCATGACCAAAGAGTTGATCTAATTTAACTTTTACCTATTTAGCATAATTCGGATTCATTATGTATCTTTGTTGCTGAATTCATTTGTCATTTGGTATCAAGGGAATTCCATAACTCAAGCGGAACTCGTTGAATATCAGTATAATTCCAAGCAAAGACATCTTTGTACCTGGTGAAAAGCCGTTTGACAATCTAGAGTTGCTTGGAAGAAAGACTAGCACTTACCACGATGGTTGTAAACTTGTCATCTATGCCAAGGTTGAGTTCTTGTGTTGGCTATGGAATTAACTGATCAGTTTTGCAAGGCTTGTTATAATGGCTGGGGTCCTTGGGAAGCATTCCAAAGATGGGGATTAGACTTTGTTGGTCCTTCAAGCCTACCAGGTTTACACAGATGGTTGCCTACTGATTATGCTACCAACTAGGCAGAAGCTAAGGCACTTCAGGACAACTCGGCTCGAAGCACAACTAAGTTTGTGTTTAAAAATATCATTTGTAGATACAAATGCCCAACTTGTCAATGATCATCACACTTCCTGAATGAAGTCACATAGTTGCTTTAGGATGATTTCAAGATAATGCACACAATCTCTACAACTTATTATGCTGGAGGTAATGGAGGAGCTGAATCTACAAATAAGATGATCAAATTAATCTTGACCAAGATAGTACAGTCTAATAAGAGTGGTTGGGATACTAAGCTCCATGCTGCTCTATGGGCTTATAGGAATACATTTAAAGTCACCACCAATGTAACTCCCTTTAGGATGGCTTCTGATTTGGAAGCTATGGTACCCTTGGAATTTGTTGTTCCTAGCCTCTGAGTGGTGATTGAACATCAATTAGATGAATCCGAGGCAATCAAGGGGCGATTGCATCAACTAAGCCATCTGGATGAACTGTGCCTTCAAGCAACCTGGTCATAATAGCATGTAATTCAAAGGAGAAGAAAAGCATGGCATGATAGGCATATTGTGCCCAAACACTTGGAAAAAGGTATGTTGGTGCTACTGTATAATGCCAAGTTGGGACCCCTAAAAACAAATTTCAAACTTGGATGGAATGGGCCATACAAGTTAGCTAAAGTTTTTCCTAATGGGACAATATAGCTTGAGGATTTGCAAGGAAAATTGTTTTCCAATTTGTACAATGGGAGCAAAGTAAAACTCTATGGAGAAGCAGGTTCCATAGTAACTCATGGCTCGGATGCATGTAGCCCAGTTGCAAGTGTCTTGGTTGAGCCTTGTGTATAAGCAAGTATGCTAGCAAGCTGTTTAGGTACAATCAAGGGAGCGACTTGCATGCAGCCAAGCGACAGGCATGCAATCTGGGGATTATGAGGGCATTAACTTCGACTTATCATACCCATGAAGGGGGTGTTTTACTAAATCATGTAGCCACTCAAGTGATAAGACTTCCATCTTTAGTTGTTCGTCGTCTACACTCAACTTTGGTCATTTGGTGTCACTTACACTTGCATTTGTCTTCTACTCTCTTGCCCTTTGCATCATTTTTGTGGTTATTCCTGTCTCTCAATCAGGTTTTCTTGCCCTCAGTCCCATCCCCACTTTAGTCTGTTGCATTCTACACTATCCTTTTGATCATAAAGGAATGCAAAGCCCGCATCGTCTGTTAGAATAGGCATAGGGCGCCTTCAACGATTCCCCCCCTCATCCTATTACATAAGTTTTGAATGAAGTCATCAAGCGGAATCTGAAGTGCAATCATCTGTTGAAGTTTTCTAGACTCTCATGGGCAAAAGTCTGGAACAAAGCCCTTGCAGAAGAGATCTTAGACTCCTACGACAAAGAAGACTAGAGCATCTCCATTCAGGATGTGCACGTCGGACCTCGGTTGTCCACACCTCTGTTGGGGGTAGTCTTGAAGACTCCGGTAGCACCAAGTCTGTTGGCAACAAACAAACATTGCGATGAAGGTACACATCTCATCCTCCCAGGAATGCTGATCAGTAAATCCCTAGATGAAGGTCTCTGAGTGGTTTGTCGTTTTTGTCAGAATTCATAGGTTTGAAGAAAAGTGTTGGCTATGTGCCTCGACAATACATTGCGTGGATAATTACAGCCTTGGAGGATGACTAGGAGGTAGATTGGCTATCTACCTTTGACATAAATTTGAAACACAACTCGAGGCTATTAGTAGCACGGGCCAGGCATGCTGTAACCTAGGACCACACTTGTGCATGCTGCACTGCAGACTCACTTTGCGTGAAGTACAATGGTCAAACGCCCTCCCCACATCTGGCAGTGGAGCAAGACCATCCGGCACCAACAGTGCTGCGGAAAGAGGCAGCAACCAAAGATATAATGAGAAGTGTAGAGAATAGGTGTCCTAGGAGCTCAGTGAGCTGGAGAAGAAGAAGGTCTAGAGTGACAAGGATGAAGGCTCCTCTCAATCCCAAACTCTTGTGTCAGACAATGCAAAGTCTAACTCAGTAGCCGCCAAGCGAGCATGAAGTGGATTAGTCAATTTTCGAGCAACAGGGATAGGAGCATCCTGATGAGCCCCAATAGCAGGCACAAGAAGCGGGCTTATAGCCAGAGCTGAAAATATCAGAAAGTGGTTACCATAGCCTCGGCCAACTCCATTGCGTGCCTCCCAATGTCCTCCGAACTTTGCCTCTACCCGAGCCATTCCCCCTCGACCCCATGTTGCTCAAAGATGACTATAGTGACATGTATGCGATAGAAATCCAATGGCATTGCTAAGAGAAAATGTGCTCGCATGTGAAGATATTGGGAGAGAAGGAAGGAGTCTCACTTGCGGCTTTCTCACATACACGATAGGGGAATACACACAAAGGTGGAGGCTGAAAACAGTTTTCCTCTTCTTAGTTGTGAAAGCCAAAAGAACTCTAGTACAAAGAAATAGAAGAACCCTATATGTGGGTCTCAACCAAACTCAGCTAACTAAGGTGGCATACTAATTGAGCCACGAAATAGAGTACATAAGGATAGCTGTCATCTAGCTATTATTCATGGGCAGTGTACCAACCGCATCTGCAGCTAACAAGTCGGTGACATAAATGCACAACGGTCACCCTGGCATATCACGAGTGGAGCTCGATATCTCAACACTCCCCCTCGAGCTCAATCCCAATTCCTGCACACCAAGCAGGTCTCTGAACTTGCGTAGCAACTCTGCGCCCAATGCCTTCGTGAATATGTCAGCTACCTGATCCTCTGTGCTGACATAAACTAGATCAATAAGACCTAGTAAAACCTTCTCCCGCACATAGTGATAATGCATCTCAATGTGCTTTGTTCTAGCATGATAGACTGGGTTATTTGCCAAGTGTATACTACTCATGTTGTCACAATAAATGACAACTGGCCCATCTGTAGACTGATGCATATCCTAAACTAGCTTATGCAACCAAGCTACCTCACATGCAGCCATCGCTACACCCCTGTACTCAGCCTCTGTGCGCAACAAAGCAACTGTAGGCTATTTCTTGCTGCTCCAAGTGACTGCAGCACTTCCAAAAGAGAACACATATCCACTGGTAGATCGTTTATCAGAAATACTACCAGCCCAATCAGCATTAGTGTATCCATGCAACTGTATCTGAACCCCAATCTCATAAAATAGTCCATACTGCAATGTGGACTTCACATACCTGAGTATGCGTCTAGCCGCATCCAAATGCGGTTTCCTTGGAGCCTGCATAAACTGACTTACCAATCCAACAGCATAGCTCAAATCTGGCCTAGTAATAGTCATATAAATCAAACTTCCTACTATGTGTCTGTACATAGTAGGGTCTTCCAGAAGCTCACCTGCATCTGCGCTCAGCTCACATTCTACTCCAAAGGAACTGAAATAGGCTTACAGCCTGTCATCCCATATTTGGATAGCATGTCCAATCCATACTGCCTCTGTAAGAGCCGTATCCCACTTGGTGATCTAATCACCTCAATGCCCAAGAAATAACGCAGCTCTCCCAAATCCTTCATCTCAAACTTCTCCTTCAATAGCATTTTCACATGAAGGATATCTTCATCACTATCACCTGTGATGATCAAATCATCAACATAAATGACAAGCAGCATAATACCTTTCTCTGTTTTTCTCACATAAAGTGAGAAATCTGCCTTGGAAATATGAAAGCCAATAGTGACAAGATACTGTCCTATCTTGTCAGACCATGCTCTAGGTGCTTGCTTCAAGCTATACAAGGCTTTCTTCAACCTGCAAACAAACTCAGGATGAATAGCATGAACATAACTTGGTGGCTGCTCCATAAAGACCTCTTCTTGCAAATCACCATGCAAGAAGGCGTTCTTTACATCCATCTGATGTAAAGACCATCCCTTTGATGCAGCCATACCACTCTTACGGTTGCCATCCTTACAACCGGACTGAATGTTTCTTCATAATCAATCCCATATGTTTGTGCATACCCCTTGACAACTAATCTTGCCTTGTATCTGTTCACATAACCATCTGCCTTGTGCTTCACCTTATAAACCCACTTACAGCCAATTGCATTCTTGTCTTTAGGCAAAGGCACCAATTCCCATGTAGCATTTGCTTCCAAGGCATCCATTTCTTCATCCATGGCTTTCTCCCATTTTTCTTTTCCCATGGCTTGCTTAAAAGAAGTGGGTTCTGGTTCCCATATCACTTTGACCATATAGGCATAGTGAGTGGCTGTAAATCCATCATATTTCAGCCTATCCACAGGATACCTAGCTCTGGTAGACCTGCGCAAAGTAGGCTCACTTCCAGGTGCTCTCAAAACATCCCTGGTCTTCCTTACTCCAGGTGTAACAATAGAAGGAATACCCAATTCATCATCAATGCTCTGTTCTGAGCCACTGGATTCACCATCCACATAAGAGTGACCTGCATTCACATCAAACATGGGCTGATCTACCTTCTCTTTTCCTTTTCGTGATACCTGCATACCACTATCTACATTGCTTTGAGGAGATTCTCCTGATCTCAATCTGCCTGTCCATGGTGAAGTATGTGAACCACTACTAGAGGGCACTGCAGGTCCACTAATATTTTGTGATTGCTACTGTGAATTCTGTGCAGCATTACCATTTTGTGCATCTATATCATCAATCACATTTACTGGTTTATACCAGCTGCTCATCTCATCAAAAACAACATCTCTGCTCACTGTAAACTTACGAGTAGAAGGGTTATAGCATCTATACCCTTTCTGCTGCAGAGAATAACCAATAAAGATGCACTTCTCAGCTTTTGGATCCAACTTGGACCTCAACTCATCTGGCACATGAACATAGGCAATGCAACCAAAAATTTTCAAATGAGAAATATCTGGTTTCCTACCAGTATACATCTCCTCTGGTGTCATGCCATGTATTGCTACAGTGGGAGTCCTGTTCATTATGTAAATTGCTGTAGCAACTGCTTCAGCCCAATAATAATCTGGTAGGTCTTTTTCATTTAGCATGGCCCGAGATACCTCTCCAATATGCCTGTTTTTGCGTCACCCGCCCCCTCTCTCTTTCTAGATGTCATCACTCCTTATTTGTTGTTTTATATTGTTCCTTAATGTTTATGTCGATCTCCATGTGGCTTTAGCCTTTTGCTTATGTTTGGTATCCGTAATGCTTGCAACCTCTAGGACCTCCTCTCATAGTGAGAGATCACAAGATGTGGCTGCAACCATCCCCCCCACATTTGAGAGTCCACTATAGAAGGTTTCATGAATAAGGAGGAGCCCCTTTCATACTTAACATGCTTGTTCCTATTTTTCTCCATGCTGTGAGCTACCTTTTTATCAAATTTCTCTCCATGTTGTGAGCTACCTTTTTGTCCATCTTCTTGACTTCACTCTCATCCTTGCTTCTACTACATCCCTACCCTCTTCCTCCCCCATTATGGGAAACATTAAATGTTTTATAGGTAAGGTTAAAATACATACGATGGGTCATTGAACTTACACACCAACAACATATATGCATGAGGATACAAATGTGAGTTTGTGATAGAGAGAAGAAGAATATATTGTTATCGCAAAGAAACATATCCAACTCTTCATGAGTGTGTGTGTGTGTGTTGGGGGGGGGAGAGAGAGAGAGAGAGAGAGAGAGAGAGAGAGAGAGAGAGAGAGAGACAGTATTAATGTTTATGAAAGACCTAAGGATCTATGATATTGAAAAACAATGAGATACAATGAAAGCTAAGGGGTGGGCCCACTTGAAAATGGGCACTCATATCCAAGGCTGGTGTTTCAGACAAGAAAAGGAATACATCACACTGTCATTGGCGAGAGAAAGAACTATTTTTTTTTTTTTTGGAGAACTCTCATCTTAGTGAAGGGGGGTTCACACTCATTTAGACGAGTGAAGTGCATAATCCTTGCTCAACACACTTAGGTGGGCGGAGGTAGACGGATGAAGAGGTAAAGCCACAATTTTTTTTCATTGTCCACACAATGTGGGCTGCCCATTGATGCCAGGTAGGATTTTACATAGTGAGTGGGATTACAGCAAGGCGCCCCTACAGTTCACACATGCCTATCTAAGAGGGCTTCCCACGTTGGTTGCTAGTGTTGGATCAATGCTACTAGCAATGAGGATGCATCAATTTTGGGGAGCATTATTGTAGTGTTGGGCTGCTAGAAGGGGGGAGTAGGCCATCTGATAAAAATCCCAAGCGAAAAATGCGGAGAGACAATAGCTTTCAATCCTTTCCCATGCTAGGAACTTACCAACTCCCTAGTGTCAGTAGCCGCACGGGGAAGTCCTCTAAGAGAGCATTCCCACGTAAGGGAAAGTGCAATTTCTGCGGGTAGCCCAAGAGGAGGAGTTGTGCATGGATTCCGCCTTCAACCTCGGGTGTAGAGGAGCTCACGATTCTCACGGCTAACGTTGTGGATTTCGGTGAACGTAACCGTGAAAAAGAAGGCTGCGAGCAGAGCAGATATTCGAGAGATGGCAACCGGATAGCTTGCAACTGATTCGAGGGAGTTTTGCCGCAGCTAACGAGCCGATCTCTTTAGACAGCTGCAAGGGAAGTGTCGAAACGTGGTGTTCCGACGAGGGGCAAATCGAGATTCGAACGGTTGAGTGTTGATGGATGGAGGCGTTGGACTAACATGTGAAAAGGAAAAAGGATGGTAATGAGGAGAAAGAATGTATAACTTCTCCATTTTGTGGCATCCCAACATTCCCCTACTACATGAAGCAAAACTCATATATATTGTGTGTGTGTGTGTGTGTGTGAGAGAGAGAGAGAGAGAAACAAGTAGTTCCTTGTCTTCCCAAAGTGCGTTTCTTTTGAAGTCTTGTTTCTTTTGCTGCTCCTCCTCCACCTGCTCATCGCCATAGCCACAGCTTCAACGTAGGAGCTTTGCATCGCCATAGCTCCTCCTCCCTTCCCATCTTTCCACAATGTCGAGAACCCCCAATGGCCGCACCCTCTCCTCTTCCTCCAGTGGCCCCCCTTACCCCAACCGATTCCTCGCTGCAGCTTCCTACGCTGGCTTTGGCTCCCATTCTTCCCCCTCTTCTGCTCGCCCCCGATTCTCCGACGAATCCGCCGTCATCCTCTACGCCCTCTACCAGCAGGTGCTTCAATTGTCACACCTTTGATGCATTCCTTCTCGGAACGTTTGGTGGATCGGATCTCTTTGTAGTGCACTCGTATTCGCAGCTTTACTCCCCGGAATCTCTGAATTTCGTTCGCCTCGACTGTTATCGACGCCTAATAGTATCGCGCATCTAGATCTGTTCCTCTTTGTTTCAGTAAATGCCCCGATCGGATCCGTTAGCCGTTGTTATCCAATGCATCTTGCTTCTCCATTGCAAGGCGTACCTTCATGCTGAGCCGCTAAACAGCCTTCTCTCTTCTTGCAGGCAACCGTTGGACCTTGTAACGTGCCCAAGCCCCGCAGCTGGAACAATCTCGAGCTGGGAAAATGGAACAGGTTACTTTTAATGAATTTCAGCATCCGTCTTTTGAACTCTCTCTAATGCTCGGATCTGGGAGCATCGCACTCGATGTCATCCAGGGCTACATTGATCTTGTTGTTGAAAGTATCCAGTGTATTGTTTCATGCAATCTTCTCTCGTGCACCATACAAACACTATAGCTTGAATGATGCAGCCGGCTCAAAGTTCATCAACAGGAAATAACAGATGACCTGTTTAAAAGTACGCATTACCTGATAACAATCTGGCATAAATACAGACTGCGATGGACAGTTTTTTCTTCGTGGATCTATTCATAACCTCCTAGCGAACACTGCCTCCGCGTCATGTTCAGGGTCTAGCTTCGCACATGCATGGGCTCGCACACGTCATGGTCTGTGGTTCTAATGTAGTCACGGCGCTCCAATTTTCTGGAATGCAGAGTTGAACAAGAAGTTATCTAAGTACAGCGAGTAGAGTATAAAGGACCAAGCCTATGCGGTGCGATCGATAAACAACACAAGGCTTCTTTGACTCTTTGGCTTGCTCTGGTTTCCTGTGCACACGTCGTCCTTCAATTGCTACAATAGGTATGAGCATCAAGATTGCTGTTTTGTTAACGGCCACAAGCAGCAAGTGTTCTCGGGCTGCATGAAGGATGCACTTGTGGCCTGCATGTGGGCAGCAGATCCACCTTAGACACCTGGGCAGCTAACATAGCCCAGCCAAGACGGCTGGGTGGCCCAGGGTTGGGGAGGGAAAGGCGGAGGTACATAGCACAGGCGCGTCCTGGAAGGACCCAACCTGGGGCATATCTGCCAACAGGGGGTTGGGAGTCTTGGCAGACTGGTCAGCCAGACAGATACATTGGCAGGGGGTGGGCTGAAGATAGGGGTTGGGTCCAGAAGAATGGTTGGCCTTCTGCTAGTTGGTCCCCGGTTACACTGGTGGGTGGGGGGGGGAAGAGGGGGGGCGGGCAGCAGCCCTCCTCTCCCTTGGGTCATTTGCAGAACGTCAGTGGCAGTCCTCCCAACAGCCACAGAAGCCACTCCAGTTAGGGCACGTAAGAGGAGTGCAGCTGGGTGTAGGAGCAAAGGGCCACATTTTGGTTACTGAGGTTGAGCAGCTTTGAGCTGTAGATCGGCTTGTTATCTGGCTGCACGTGATGGTAGCACTTCATGCCTCAGAATCACTTCTCAGCCCTTGGTAGCACGTTGTGCCAAATACCTGCCTTGAATGGAGGGCCAAAGGACCCTGAAAGTTTGGGGCAAAAGCCCTGGGGTGTGTGCCCTTTTAGGGCTGGACCAGCCACAGACTGGTCGGCCAGTCTGTAACAGGCTGGTCAGTTTTTTGCCAGCCCCCTTGGGGCCTATAAAAGGAGAGGCCCTGGGCCTCATTTCACATCCAACAGTTCAGCAGAACAGGCAGCAGACAGGAGTAGCCAGAAGACATTTTCTTGGGCCTCATCTTGGACGTGAAAGAGGGTAGAAGGTATGCTGCAGACTGAGCTCTCAAGGGCTGAACCTTGGCTGTCTCTCAGGGCAGCAAGGTGTTGTGATCTGGATGGAAAGTCTACAGAAGCTCTAGGTGGAGCACGCGGACTCGAGTCTAGAGATAGCCAGCAGATAGGAGAAGGACTTTGTGGTAAGATCAGAGGACCACATCATTGGTGGGACTCTGGATCTGTCTCTCTTGTATTGTGTCCATAGTTGTGGACGGAAATATATATTTTGGTGGTTTCTCTATCTGGTTGGTTCATTGTCTATTGATGAGTTTGCAGACCTATTGTATGCACATAAGTAAAGAAGTCTGTGATTCCACACCCACACCGCACACTGTGTGAGCTCCTGGGCATTACTATAAGTCTTCCGCTGCGTGTACCCTCTGTTGGGTATTTTTTAACATGGTATCAGAGCCCAAGTATGAGGCTCACAGGTGTGGGAGCCTGAAGGCAGGGACCTTGCTAAAGGACGACCCTGATTCAGAAGCTCTAGGGAATCGACTTCCACGACTGGAGGATTGTGCCCTTGCGAGGAGGAGGGTGACTCAAGTTCAGTCAGGTGCGTTCAGAGTTCTGGTTTACTGAAATTGAGTTTGGTTGACTTTGCTGTGTGGTATAAACAGCAGAGATGTCGACCTCTACAGCTTCTTCAGCCCCTGCTTTCCCTTCCTCCTCCCCCAGTTTTCTCTCTTTCACTATCCCTAATTTTGGAGAGTCTAGGAACCTGGACGGGACTAATTACCCGATCTGGAAAGTGAAGATCCGGAGTCATTTAGTGGCTCGGAAGTTGTGGAAGCTGACCACGGGAGAGGAGTCGAAGCCGGAGGACATGGTGGACAGTAAAGGGGAGGTACTCATGGCAGTAGACAGAGAGGAGCTTGAAGCTTGGGAAGAAAGAGATGCCCATTCCCTGGCAATAATCATAGGGACTACGGCGGACTCCGTTCTTCCGCATATCCAGCTGGCCGAGACGTCAATAGAGGCGTGGGCCACCTTGAAGGATTTGTACGAGACAGACAATACCTCCCGGATTGTGCTTCTTCAGCATCAACTCTACAATCTTGATATGGAAGAAGGAGATACGGTACATAGCCATTTGACGAAGGTCAAGGTGGTAAGGGATCAGCTGGCAGCAATTGGTCAGAAGACAGACTCATGCCATCTGGCTTTGATGGTACTGAGGAGACTGCCTCGGAGTTTCAAGAGCTTTGTTACGGCTATGAGAGCAGGACAGAGAACCAAACCTTTGACGTTTGAGGAGTTGTGTCCATTACTGCTATAGGAGGAAGCTCGGGAGAAGTTCTACAACGAGGATAAAGATGACAAGGCGATGCTAGTGAAGGATTCCGTTGGCAAAGGAAAGGGCAAGCCTAACGGTGGCAAGTCCAATAAAGACGACTCTGACGACGAGGGGACTTCGAAGAGAAAGCACAAGAAGAAATGTTTTTATTGTGATACGCCCGGACATTTTGCAAAGGACTGCAGAAAGAAAAAGGCGGATCTGAAAAACAAACAGGAGTCTGACTCAGATTCAGAGGGAAAGGCCAAAGCGAATGTGGTAATCGAAGAGTTGTTCCTGGTGATATCACCGAGTGTTACCGAGGTCAGATATGTTGATCCGGAAATCACAGTAAGATGTTTGACATAGAGATGTGGGTCGACGAGGAGTCAGATGCTTTTGTGAAGGTGAAGGACAGCATGGAGCGCTTGGTACCTTCCAGGTGTGTGGCTGTTGACACTGACACGAGGGTGGATTCCATGGAAGCCCTGGGATCTCATGGTCAGATGGATGCTGGAGTACAGAAGGGGACAATACAGGATTACACAAGCGCTTGGTGGGTGCCTTAATGAGAGTTTGCTTTCAGAGCGAACATTCAGACAGTACAACAGTCTGGTATGTATTTGATATTCTGCATTTGAGCCTTTATAGCATGCTGTGGAGAGATTCTGCTCTTCATTTGTCTCAGGTGATAAGAGATTGGAAGGAATTGGCCTTCTTCGAAGGTAGGCATTTTCATCGACGTGTTGGCATTGGGCCGAGATGTGTCGGTGAGAGGGGGTGTTGGAAAGGTCACCTCCCCATCTGTAAGCCCCCAAATGAGGAGTGCGTGGGGGAGGGAGACCTAGGGCAGAAGATGCCCAGAGAAGAAAGAGAGAGGGGGCTGCCACATGGGCAGCACCTCACAAGAGAAGAAGGCTGCAAAGGACGGAACCTGTGGAAGGAGCAGAAGGCGGGGACAGCAAGCCCTAGATCTGACCTGGCAGGGCACGATGACATCAGCAGTGTACGGCACAGGACACGTGGTTGGGAAGAGGGCCTGGCAGAGGCACAGATATGGCAGGATGTGCAGGCCCAGATATGCAGCAGGAAAATGTGGCTGTCAGTGGGCAGGAGGCAGGCCTTTTATAGGCTGGATACCTGCCTTGAATGGAGGGCCAAAGGACCCTGAAAGTTTGGGGCAAAAGCCCTGGGGTGTGTGCCCTTTTAGGGCTGGACCAGTAACAGGCTGGTCGGTTTTTTGCCAGCCCCCTTGGGGCCTATAAAAGGAGAGGCCCTGGGCCTCATTTCACATCCAACAGTTCAGCAGAACAGGCAGCAGACAGGAGCAGCCAGAAGACATTTTCTTGGGCCTCATCTTGGAGGTGAAAGAGAGTAGAAGGTGTGCTGCAGACTGAGCTCTCAAGGGCTGAACCTTGGCTATCTCTCAGGGCAGCAAGGTGTTGTGATATGGACGGAAAGTCTACAGAAGCTCCAGGTGGAGCACGCGGACTCGAGTCTAGAGATAGCCAGCAGATAGGAGAAGGACTTTGTGGTAAGATCAGAGGACCACATCATTGGTGGGACTCTGGATCTGTCTCTCTTGTATTGTGTCCATAGTTGTGGACGGAAATATATATTTTGTTGGTTTCTCTATCTGGTTGGTTCATTGTCTATTGATGAGTTTGCAGACCTATTGTATGCACATAAGTAAAGAAGTCTGTGATTCCACACCCACACCGCACACTGTGTGAGCTCCTGGGCATTACTATAAGTCTTCCGCTGCGTGTACCCTCTGTTGGGTATTTTCTAACACTTGTACCTTGGACTGATCCTCCTTTTTCAGATTCGGAGAAAATGGTTTTTCTTACTCTCACTGTTAGAAGAGTTCCCATCCCTTAAGAATCTTTCCTATTGGACTTGCCCTTGCGGGGCTTGCCCTTTCCTTTTATGAAAGCTACATGCTTTTTCATCATCTCTAACACCATCTTTATACTGCAACTTCAACTCGGCTTCCTCTTAGGGCAAACCTACTCGAATGTGAGAGGCTTCGACCTTTCTCCAGCTGTGAGGGCAGTAACTAGCCCCTTTAAGTTTTGTGGCATGGCAAGTTAATTGTTGTCCAGCTTTTGACCAACTGCTGCCAGTTGATCTTTGAGAATCTCTACCACATGGTCATTGAAGACTCTTTATCCTCCATCGTCAGTGTGAACAGTTGATTCTGAAGTGTAACAATTTAAGCCGCATTGTTGGTCTCGTACATTTCTTTCTATCTTCTTGGCCGCAAAAGCGGTATCTGTGCCGAATAATTGAATGATGGATTTGTGACATCTGTAGGATCCATAGCTTCCACCACCTTGCCTGCCGTGTCTTGGTCCTAAGGCTTAGTCTCACTACCATTGTACTATGGTACAAGGCTCTTGTCACCATGTGTTTATCTTCTAGGATGGGTGTACTGAAGGCCAAAAGTGGGTCAAGTTAGTGGGGGTTAGGATAAGTAGTTGTTGGGGTGTTTGCAAGATAGAGGGGTCTATAGGGCTAGGGAGGTACTATATATGTACCATCCTCTCATGTACAAGAGGACTTTTGATGTGACATCTAATCCTATCTACTCTCCCACCTCCTTTCTGCTCCCTATGCTCTCACCCTCTCTCTCTCTCTCTCTCTCTCTCTCTCTCTCTCTCTCTCTCTCTCTCCCCCCCCTACCTCATTCTCTCACTCCTACCCCTTCTCCTCCCCCTCTTCCCCTATCTCTATCCCCCTTCTGCTTCTCCATCCCATCCCCCTTTCTCCAAATCTGTCCCTACCCCTTTTCTACATTGGTATCAAAGCCCCGACTCTGGCATGTTTGCTTCCCCTTTTACCTTTCACTCCAGCTCCTACGCTTACATCAGAGCGATGAATATGGCTAGAGAAAGAACAACTATGGTCTAGCGAAGCAAAGATGCAAAAGTCAAGAGTTGACTTCTTCTGTAACCTGTAAAAGGCTGTCTCTGGCTCAACGAGATTGCTCATGTAACCTTGACAATAGCGTGAAGGTTGCCTGCGTCAGAAGCTTCAATTTGGATAGGGGTGTTGGTGATGTGGACCAGCTGCCTCAGCGTCAACATTAGTTGCAGTTCCACTGCAACTCAATACGCAGATACTGCTAACGTTCATCTTCGAATATCGTTCTTGTTGGGTCACGCCAAAATTGTGCAGCAGATTGATTTGGTGAACTTTGGGTTGTAATGATGAACTAGCCTTTCCTTCACCTCGATGTAACCGCTGGAAGCAATCCACGCCGTCGCGTTCTGCTCCAACGCTAGTGCTCGTCAAATTCTCGTTGCCAACACGCTGCAGTCGATTGAAGCGACTGGGACTCACTGCCTCTACAAATCCAACATTGCCTAAGAAGACGGTGTTTGCAGACTAGAGGCAGCGTAATTGACAACAGATGCCCATTCTCCCTCCCAAGCTTCCAAAGCTTTTGCTGATAGCATATGGGGTGAGACCCATCACCAGCTCGCCTACCAAGCCCAAAGGTAGCGGCACCATCCTCCTCCCTTATCCACGCCATGGCGCCATTGCCTCTTGGGCTAATCTCCGTCAACTGAGACTCTTGCGACGCCCAACGTCGTTATGCTACCTTTACTTGATTAATTAATTGCTAGGTTAGTATAAGTGGGGCTAGCGGGTAGTTAGGTTAAGGTTAGGTTTGTGGGTTGGGTTAGGTTTAGTTAGTGAGGTTTGATTAGCTTAGGTTAAGCAAGTTAGGTTAAGTTAAACTAACCAACAGTCCTAACTGCCTTAGGAGTCCTAGGTTAGTACACTAACTGTCCTAGGTGACTTAGGGAGACAACCCCCCCCCCCCTCCCCAAACAAAAAACAAAAAAAGAGGGCAGGAAAGTCTTTTTCCAGCCTCTTCTCAAGGCCTTCCGCGGCCCATTCAGGCTCCATTTTGAAGCCTCTTCATCGACTCTTTCTCGAGCCTTCTCCATGGACATTCGAGCTTGTCTTGGCACTTTATTCCTACCTCTCCATCACATTTTGAGCTTTGAGACAGGCAGAAAGTGAGCACATGTCACAGTGCGACAACCTCAAAGGTTTACTGCACACCATGGGACAGCCATATGCATATGAAGGGAACATGGGGCAACATGCCTCTAGTTTTGGACAGCTTATGCAAGGCTTTATGTAGCATGCAAAAAGATTAGGGCAGCTTCAAAGTGGGGAAGATTGACAACCGAATGGAATCCTTTTGATTACCATCCACAATATGTTGTACCCCATTACATTGGATGTGTTGCATTAGGTATTTTCGCCTTTTGGGCTTATTTAGAAGATTGTTATGCATCAAGTTTCAAGTGGACCCCAAGCTGAAATGCATTTTGCCTCATAGGTTAGTGCACTCCATGCCTTGCATGGTCGGGATATATATGATGGTGGTTGTACCTTACATATTCAGCTGTTAGATTTGACAGCATGTTCTATGCTAAATGTCGAGATACAAATGCCATAGAGCAACCAGTTGTTGGAGCTATGTGATACTTCTAGGCATGCAATTGTGCCATTTTTGCGGATAGTGGCATCTGTTGTAGTTGAGCTGACATAGCATGCATATCTGGTACTATAGCTAGCATTCTGTACAAGCGTCCTTCCTTGACACCTTTTCCTACTAGCTGAAATCTTCTAGATTTGTCTTTGATAGTGCATTCATCTCCATCGAAGATGACTCAGTAGTTGTGTTCAGTCATTTGACCTACTGACAAGAGGTTCTTGCTGAGCTTCGGAACATAGAGTACATCTTTCACCAATCCTTTTGTACCAGTGAAATTGTTCATAGGGATAATGCATGTCCCTTGAACTGGATTTGGTGTATTATTTGTTGTGTAGATGACATTCTTTTGACCTTCTAATGGTTTCAACTCTGTGAACCATTCCTGATGATTTGTCATGTGAGATGATGCACTGCTGTCGATGTACCAAGGATCTTGATCTGCTTGGTCGACTTGATAGCTGAAATCCTCTTTTGGAGTGTCTAGATACACTGTATGGGTCTTCTGCATTTCCTCGTTTGCAAGAAACATATTCCCATGTTCATTTGCATAATAAAAGCTGATTGGAAACCCTACAATGATATCAATGGAGAGCTTAAGGAGAGGCAGCTTTGCAAAAGAACTAACTGAGCTTGAAGGAGCCACTTGGAATAGAATGATTGCATGAGAATGTATGGCTAGGCCTTTCAGTCCAAATTTAGTGTTCATGTTACATGCAACTTGCTGGTGTTGTTTGGGAAAATGGC
This sequence comes from Dipteris shenzhenensis, assembly GCF_047967505.1. Classification (NCBI taxonomy): domain Eukaryota; kingdom Viridiplantae; phylum Streptophyta; class Polypodiopsida; order Gleicheniales; family Dipteridaceae; genus Dipteris; species Dipteris shenzhenensis. Next base: position 26,096,208 of record NC_141597.1, read on the forward strand.
CTGAAGCATGCAACTAGGGAATGTTACTTCTGTTACAGATTTGGTTGCATCACATCTACATATGCAATTTTATGCCTCACCTTCAAGAAAGAAGGCTACTCATTAGAGTGCTTGACTGGAGCTTGGTTAGTAGATTATGACAGAGATGACTTGCTCAATGGTGCTCAGATGCAGTCAATATGGCATGCACACTCAAGACTATGGCATGCACACTCAATATGGCATGCACACTCAAGACTATGGGTCACCACATGCACTTTGGGTTGCACATGGCTGATAGCTTTTGGGGCTATCCCTTTTCTACAATGGGTAATTAATTTCTAGTAATTGTCCACAAAGCTGTTGCCACCATGTGACTCTGTGTCGTTATCTTATAGATTGGGTAATTACTTTTTGGTTCTAGGGCAAGCTTGGTCTCACTATCATCAGTAATCTGCTACAAGGATCTTGCCACCATGTGATTCTATGTCTTTCTCTTCTAGATTGGGTAATTTCTCCTATCCAACATTTCCTTTTGTATGAGACACCATGGACGCCTAAGTAGATTCCTTGAGACTGTTTTCAACCAAAACCTTCACTTGATTCCAAGCACACTTGATTGAATCTGAGCCTTTCTCCTCTCTTCAAGCAAGAGCCTCTGCGTTAAGCTGTAAGAAGATGTCCAGAGTGGACCACTTGGGCTTTACCAAGGACTTCACCTCCCTGGCTTTTGATACCATGTTGGAAAACACACCTAGTTCGGGCACCATTTTTAGAATAAACAATACATCATGTTAGATTGAAGAATAATTCTTGCATCAATCACCAACTATGAACACCAGTCATTTAATGCTGATGTTTACTTGCCATGATATTCACACACAAGTAAATAGAGTATACTTCAGATCTTGAAAGAACACACACAGATGTACAGCCACAACTTCCATAAATAGATATGTAGATCAAGCACAAATGTCACGAAATTGTACTTCTTCCAAGAAATAAAGAGAAATCTTTTTATTATTGACTCCGGTCAACGAAAGTGGACTTTGGTTAACTAGAGCAAGTTTACTTTCCTTTGTTTCACATTGGTAGTAAGCACTGTGGGGATGCCCACAAGGGACTACGAGTAGTCCAAGAATTAGAATTCATGCATTAGCTAACCTTTAATCGTTAAGTATTGTTTATGGCGGGACCTGCCCTCGCTTAAGGGGAAAAGCACAAAAGCAAGTCCCAAAAGAGAAGCAGATATGGAGCGCCCAATTTCGGGGACAAAGCACATGGCAAAGGGGCGAGCTGCCCAAAAGAGGGCCCACGGGGCTAAGCAAGGAGATCGCCATTTGGAGAAGAAAGCTATTTCTTTCTAAGATAAGTCGGCCTATTTTGGCTAAAAGCAAGCCCCTGCTTTTTGGCTGTGTGCCAAGCTTATAAATTAAAGACCAATCTTGCTCTTTGTATGGATGGAGAATCCAAGTTGTATCAGTTTCATGCTCTCTTGAGCAAGCTTTGTAACAGTTTTCTATTGTGATAAAGACCTTTTGGGGGGGGGGGGACCTGTTTCCCTACTATCGAATATATATTTAATATACTCATGGTCTGCAAATACAAGAAACTTGGCTCCATATAGATGGTTTAATGTGTATATAACTGGCAACTGCATATAATTCCTTCTCCTAAGCTGGCCACCAAACTTAGGTTTCATCGAGCTTTTAACTCTTAAAGGCCACAGGTCGATCCTCTTGGAATAAAGCCGCGCCTACCACAAAATCACTAGCATCAGCCTTGACCACGAATGGTTGGCTGGTGTTCGGTAAGACTAATACAGGAGCTTAAACTTGAGAGTTTGGAAAACCTCTTCAGGTTTATAATTCTAGGAGATGACTGTTTGGACCTCAGTCCGAGCCTCTTAAGGAGGTTTGTCAAAGGAGCAATTGAATAATCCCTCACTGACTTCTTAAGAAAGGCAATGAATCCTAAGAATGCCCAAAGTTGCCTTAATGTCTGAGAAACATGCCAATCTAACACCTTTTGGGTCCTCTCATGGTCACAAGAGTTCTTTACGGAAGAACTCGCTTTGAGACTTCTTCGCATACAGCTTCTCATGCCTTAGTCTCGCTAACACAATGTTGAGATGCTTGATATGCTCATCGAGAGAATGGCTGCATACGATATGGTCTAAGAATACACTATAAGTTTCCCTTGATATTCACAAAAGATGTAGTTCATCTTTTGCTAGAAGGTTTGCGGAGCATTCGTGAGTCCAAAAGACAGTACCAGAAACTTGTAATGGCCATACCTAGTCGAGATCCTATCTTATAGACATCTTCCACAGCTATGCGTCTTTGATGGCAGCTAATACAAAGGTCAATCTTTGTAAAATAGGCAGCTGCTTGCAGCCCATCAATCAAACCATCCGCCCTAAAAAGGGGATACCTATTCTTGATTTTTATTTGTTCAACTTTTGGTAGTTTACACACCCCCTCTAACTTCCATCCTTTTTCGTGCTTTAAAAGCACCGGGGCACTCCAGGGAGATTTACTTTTCCTAATCTGCCCCAAGTGCATATATTTTGACAACTGTCGGGAAATCTCAACCTCTTCCATCTAACTCATTCTGGCTACAGGCTGAGCCCTTGGAACTAACTCTATTCGATGATCTACCATCCTAGCAAATTGTGATTTAATTTCAGCAAGCATGTGTTTCCCATGCATCTAATTTAGAAGATTCATTTATATCATCAACCTCAGGTCATTGGTAAACTTCATAATCAAAATTTGCCATCATATTTATTACTTCCAAAGAGTTTGGAAGAGAGAAGAGTGGGACATCAAAATCACCTTGCAACACATAGGGTACTCCCCCTTTGACAAAAGTTAATCTATGACTCTGCCAATCCATGTGGACATTGAGTTTGTGCAACCCTTCTTTCCCTAGAATAAATCCAACATATCTAAAGCATGAAATCTAGATCCCCAGAGTAACCCTAAATAGTGAGGGGAATTTGCGTTGCAGCAGGGTCCCATATTTGCTTGCCCATTGCTATGTCCACCTCGTAGACATGGTCACTTGCCCGCATTGGGATGCCTTAGTAGCACCTTCTTTCACCCCCGAAACCTTTATAGATGAGAAGAGTGCATTGATGCTGGTGGAGGGAGCTGAAAGAAAAGCTTGTACCATGGGCTGATTTTGAGAAAATGTTTAGAGAAGAGTTCCTTCAACCCAAGGATGAGTTTGATCTCCTTACAAAGCTCACACCCCTAAATATGCATAAAAAGCCATTCGACACTTGGTTGCAGAAATTTAGGGACCTATTATCCAAGGCCTTGTAGAAACCTGTTATCTGGGTCCTTCATTCATGGTTTGGCGAAGGAGCATAAACTCAAGTGAAGAATATCCACGGTAAAAGCCTCGAGGATGCAATTAAGTTTAAGATCTATGATGATACCATGTCAAAGGGTGGTTCTTCACAGAAAACCCAGGCTACCATGATTTTTGAGTGAAAGTCTTTCAAGTGGAAGAAATATTTTCGACCTCCTAGGGCAAGTAGACTCAAGCCGCAAGTCGGAGACTGCGGCTGAGGCGGCTGCAAAGCTAGTGAAAAAGGCTGAGCAAACCTTTTGTTATGTAAAGGAGAGCTGCTGCTTTGGTTGTGGAGAAAAGAGACATGTGAAAGCACAATGCCCAAAGTTGAAGGGTAAGGCAATGTCGGCCACTTTGATTGAAGTCAAAGGTAATGCTATCTCTTCCGTTCGTACATACACTTTTTTTTGGGGGGGGGGGGGGCGGGGGACTTCTATAAAAGAAACCCCAAGGTTGAAGCTCATGGCGGAAATACATCATGCAAGGTTGAGAGAAAGCACCCTAAGTGGGTGAAAACCGTGCTCACTAGAGGGCGCTTGAAAAGCACCAAGGCTGAGGTTGAAAGTGCCACCTCAACACCATGGTGGACTATGAGAAGAACGGGGAGGCACACCAATTCTTGAGGAAAATTGTGCTTGTGGCAGAAGCTACCAAAGAAGAACTGGGCATGCTCGCCCAAATGGCCATCAAGGTGTGTACAATATCTATCCAAATACTAGCCAATGTGTGAAAAGGGTGCTGTGGGAATCTAGATGTCCAAATATGCCATGCTGAAATGTGTGCCAGAATCAGAATTTTCCACAGCGGCATGTGTAGGTTTGTAAGGAAGGCCAGGAACACCATTTAGAGAGCACGACTTAGCTAAATGTCGTCAAATAGAAAGAGCCCAAGAAGAGTCATGCTTCTCATAAAAGACTTGAGGCCCTGAAAGAGTGAGCCAAGCCACTGAACCCCAAGTCATGAAGAAGGGGGAAATTAACAAAATTGCTCATAAGACTAGCAATCCCTTCAAGATGACTCTCGCCTGTTTGCAAGCCCATAGTCAATACTGAATCAACTCCTCAGTAGAAAGGCAATGAGGGCAAGTAGAGGCTACCCCGAACATGGACCTCCATTGGTTCACTGCAATCCCCGTGTGAATAGAAGGCCAAAAGAAAAGAGCGATTTTTCTATTCGTGAGGGATTTCCAGAGTCTTTCAAAAGTTTTGGGTCCAAGTCCTTGCAAGTACGGTTGTAGCTTCAACATGAATGTGTTTAAACCCAATGATCTCATACATATATATGGGTTGATCATGGGTATTCTCCTTTCCCTACTACCAAGCACGTAACGTGGCTTGTAGCACCTCTAAGTCTGATATTGGGCATTCAACATGTCCTTCAAGTCCTTCAACTGCTTGTCGAAATGGCTTGTTGATTTTTTGTCACAAGGTTCTCTGTTCGAAAATCCATCTCATTATCCTTTCCTCCGTGAGGTTCTTCAAGGCAAACTACTGTTTGTAGCCTCCTCAGGTGTGCGAGTTTCTTTAGCCACCGGAGAAAGAAAGAAAGAAAGAAATTTTATTAGAGTCTTCGGAAGACCGATGGGTCTATGAGACTAAAAGAAAACATGATACAAATCATAGTAAGGGTGGAGCTACTGAAACAAGCATTATCACCCGTATGCGGAGACGGTGTGATGATATCCGAAACTGTCCGATGGAGATCCGTAGTGAGTGAGGCATATGAATCTCAGTGTACCCTGGTGGTGTGATGAATTCCTTCTCCGAAACACGAAGACAGTAATCTCTGTAGAAACTCAGCTTCACTGGAAGCTCCCTTAGCTCCAACCAGGTCCTAAAGGTGTGTAGCTATATGAGATCCTCTCGAATGACCTGGTTGGTGTGTAGCCCGATCGGGATGGTGGGTGGGAGTAATGGAGGGGCATCTAAACTGTACTGAAAAGGAGATATCCTATCGATGTGAAACCCTAGTCTCACAAACCATTTGTGAGTCCGTGCATACTAGCATCACTCGTCTACATACTGGCTGGTCGGACCAAGGAGTCGAAGAGAAGAGCCTTGGTCCGAGGGTCCTGAAAGTGGGAGTAGAAGCATTGTCTCTCTAGCCGAGCGAGTGAGGCGTATCCCCTACTCAGTCTGGCTTGCATCGTTGGTCTCATCGTGAAGATCGGGCCGGAGCAGATGACCCCCAAGTAAGTGTATGAGTATACGATCTCAACTGGTGACCCACCGAAAGTAAAAGTAAACTGCTTCCGTTGCATGTTTGCTCGAGAGGTGTTAAAGATCATGACCTTGGTCTTGCCAAGGTTGACCTCCAAATCATGGGATAAACAAAAAGCCTGCAGTGCATCTAGGTGTCACTGGAGCCCCTCAGGTGTGGACGACAAGAGTGCCACGTCATTTGCATAAAGAAGAATCCTGATGATGATCTTGGCAAGTGAGCAACCGGTCCCTCTGAACGCCCCCATGAAAGTCTCAAGCTCATCGATGTAGAGGCCAAACGGGGTCGGTGATAAGGGACAACCCTGTTTGACCCCTATGGTAACTCAAGATCTCATCTGTCCAACTTGTGCCTGTTCGAACTCGGCGTGAGACACTCTCATAAAGTGCCATGACTGCCCAAATGATCTCCTGATCAAATCCCAGTGTCTGTAGGCGTGTGATGAGACGAGCTCGAGGTACTGTGTCAAAGGCTTTGCGGAAATCCACAAAGTAGCAATATACCCTCTCCTTCCGTGATCTGGCCTCCTCAATGACACTCCTGAGTGTGAGTATGTGATCCATAGTCCCATGGTCTCGCCTGAAACCGGCGTGACCCTTTGCTTTGAGCCCTCTCATCTCTGCGAATAGGCTGATCGACACATCCAATACAGCTGCATAGATCTTGGACATCACATGTCCAATCTATTAAAATGGCAGCGGAAGATGCAAACAAACTGAAATTATAGAGCCACACAGAGAACACTAGAGATAACAAAATGTACCACCACTGATCTGCTGTAAATCAGCCCTTAAACCAGGGCAGCAACTGAAATACAAGATATCTTGAAGAAGATAGAAAACAGGAGCTGCTGGAGAGGCTGAACTGAAGCAGAGAAAAAGGGGGGAACACAAGAAAGCTGAAGCCTGAGAGCACAGAGGCAGGAGAAGCCTGAAACGAAGAGGCAGAGGCCTGGAGCGGGGAGGCAAGAGCCCTGAAGAGGCAAGATCTGCTGCGGGAGTGTGGGCAGCCAACTGAGCAGCTGAGAGGGGGCTCTGAGGGGATGGTCAGGAGCAGGCTGTATGCTGGAGCCTTGAGGAGCTGCAAGAAGTGTTGGAGGAAATGAAGGGAAGGAGGCCCTTTTATAGGGCAGGCCAAGGGGGGGAGTCGGCCAGTTTGGCTGGACCGACCAGCCTGGTCGGTCAGGCCAACTGGGCCGACCAGCTGGTCGGCCAGCCTACCCCCTCTGGCCCCCCTTGCTGCATGGGGGCTGGTCGGCTGGCCACGCCTGGAGATGCTGAATCTCAACACCCCCTCTCAGCTCCAGGGTGTGGCACAAGACCCAGAGAGCTGGTATGACGTTGGAGAAGGGGAGGAGAAACAGATTTGGTAAATATGTCGGCGACGTTGTCGGAAGTGGTGCTGAAGAGGAGCACAATGGTACCGTCAAGAACCTTCTCTCGCGTGTAGTGGTACTGAATTTCAATGTGTTTTGTCCGAGCATGAAAAACCGGATTGCGAGCAAGGGCAATACAGCTTTGATTGTCACAAAAAAGTGTGGTAGAAGTGGATTGCTGAAAACCACAGTCGAGAAGAAGGCGCCGAAGCCACACAGCCTCACAGGTGGCACTACACATAGCCCGATACTCAGCCTCGGTGGAAGATAGGGCGACCGTGGGTTGGCGTTTACTGGACCAGGAGATAGCCGCAGAGCCAAAGGAGAAAACATAGCCCGTGGTAGAGCGGCGAGAATCGGGGTCGCCAGCCCAATCGGAGTCACTCCAACCTCGGAGAGTGAGCGGGGAAGGAGAGGAACCACCGGCAGCATAAAAGAGCCCGAAAGTAGAGGTCCCCTGAAGATAGCGGAGGAGACGTCAAGCAGCTTGCCAATGAGAAAGCGAAGGGGTTTGCATGAAGGTATTGAGGGTGCCGACAGAGAAGCCGAGATCCAGTCGAGTGTTAAGTAGCCAAAGAAGAGATCCAACAAGCTGGCGGTAGAGGGAGGCATCAGGATAAGCAGTGGACCCAGAAGCAGAGAGTTTAGCGTTGGGATCCATGGGAGAGGTGATGGGCCGACAGTCAGCCATGTGGAAAGTTTCGAGGA